>NW_023416335.1:186661979-187899479 GCF_014108235.1 Myotis myotis
AAGAGCAAACTCCTAAGGAGACATAATGAAGTATCCCGGTGCCATCTTAGACCAGACACTAAGGAGGTGAAATTTATAGTCACCAACAGCAGCAACTCCCCTCAACACATGCATACAAATCCAGACCTGTTAAAAGAGCATAGAACCACTGGCTTAAGTCCCAACTGGTAATTACACAAGAACATGAGATTGCACAAATATAAATTACTTATTCCTCTCATGCCGCAGGCTTTTCCACAAATGAAGGTTATAAACCGTTGTGGTTTTTAAAATAGTATTTTAATGATGGAAACCTGTGTGTTCTTGAATAATAATGATGGGTTGTTATCACCACATTACCACTACCTATGTTTGCTGTTTGGAGTTGCTTTCCTTTTCTTTTAAGATTCAAAAGGCTTTATTCCTAAATATTGTGCCTCACAGCACTGAGGGAATAAGACCTTAATTCAACATCTTCCTTTTCAGTAAAGTGTCATACTTACAAGTTTGTAAATAAAAACAACATTTTGGATTCTAAGTATAATACCAACCAAGCTTTCTTATTAAAACAACCCATGCCCACCTTGAGAGTACTGTAATAAAAAAAGTAGCTAGTTCACTAGGTGAAATTTAATCAGGGTCAAGATGAATTCAGTTGTCCTGAGCTAATAACTTATTGGGAGATTCTGAGGGAAAAAATGGCATAAATCTTTTCCCTCATAGGTTTGAAATGCTGCATTTAGCAAATTCTGTATTCCCATATATAGGACTCTTTTTATATTAAACCACCTGCTTTTAAGTGCTTATTATAAAGCGACACTAAAAAGATAGCATGTTATTAATGTAAGAGTAGACATTTAGATCCCTGCAAGAGAATAGAAAGACCAAAGACAGAACCACATTTATATGGTTGGTTGATTTTCGACAAAAGCACCAGGAAAATTCAATGGGAAAAGAATATTTATTTTCAACAAGTAATGCTGGAACAACTTTATATGCATCTGAAAAATAAATATCAACCCCTAATTTATATCATATACAAATATTAATTCTAAATGGATCATCAACCTACACATGAGAGCCAAAACTATAAAACCTCCAAACTAGACAACAGGAGAAAATCTTTGTGACCTTGAGTTAGGCAAGGATCTCTTAGAAAACAATACGCACAAATAAAAGCAAAGTTAAAAATTTGTCATTTTAGAAGACCAAGAAAACACAACAGCAAGCCAGACTGGAAGAAAACTATGTGAAAAATACATATCTCACCAAGAATGTATATACAGAATGCATAAAAAACTTGTAGAACTCAACAACAAGATAAATAATATGGTTAAAATATTGGGTTAAAGTTTTGAGTAGATAATTCACCAGAAATGATATATAATTTGCAAATAATTACATGAAAAGATGCTTATAGATATTAGAGAAATGCAAGTTAAAACTGCAATGTATTACCAGTACACAACCAATATAATGGCTTAAACTCAAAAAGACTAACAATAAGGGTCAGTGAGGATGTCTACATTGCCAGTGGGAAAGCAAAATGCTACAGTCGTTTTGTAAAACAGTCTGGAAGATAATTATAAAGTTAAACATATATTTAACATACTCTCAGCAATCCTGTTCCTAAGTATGTCCCCAGACAAATAAATGAACATCTATGTTCACATAAAGACCTATCTACTAACATTTATAGTAGCTTTATTCATAATTGTAAAAAAATTGGCAACAACTCAAGTCTCTATCAATAAGTGAATAAATAAACAAATTATGGTGTATTTTCACCATTAAATACTACTAAACAAGAAAACGGATGATTCTCAAAGCATTATGCTAATTAAAGTAAGCCAGACTCAAGATGCTGTATATGATAATCTTCCATCCACACAAAATTCTAGAAAAAGAAAACAATAGTGAAAGCAGATCAGTGGTCACCAGAGTCTGAGGATAACAAATGAGAATAGACCATGGAGTGGCTCAAGGGAACCTCCTAGGATAATGAAAACACCCTATATTATGATGGTTATAGTAGTGATATGACAACATGCATTTTCTAAAACTCATCCATTTGTAAAGTTAAAATTGGTTTATTATAACTTAAAAAACACTGATTAGAAAAAGAAACATCTGTCATTTGGGAATTCAGCAAGAAGGACAAGTCCAAGAAAGCCATCCTAAAATCTATTTAAAACAAATGTTCAACATCTCTGAATAGGTTTTTAATTTGCATCACTTCTATTTTAATAAAATAATATTTTCAAATAATAGTGCCACTTAAATTCTCCATGCTCCTATAACCATTTCAGGCTCCCTGGCTGCAGTACCTCCAGTCAATGCAGACCCATTGCAAGTGAAATTGTCATTCTGTTCCCTTGTATCCAAACTATCTTATTTTTCCTTAGGAACTATAAACAAGTGTTTGGGCTTTTTGAGTGTGTGTGTGTGTGCATGTGTCAATGTACTCCTTACATGTTTTATGAGAGAAGAAAATTTGGTTTGTTCTATGAAAGAATATTTTTAAGAATAAAAACCTCACTGTTCAGTAACTGAGGGAAGTAGCTGATGATGCCTTCTTGATGTTCCTTTATGATTCATAAGATTCTATAAACACTGTCATAAAAAATTTTACTTTGTCATCCTCTTCATCTTTTCACTCCTTGGGGAAGCAAAGGGCTTATTGCGAAAAGTAAGGTAGTACATAGAAACAAATACAAGATATTGATTACTTCTATTTCCTGAGCTTCTGAGTCTATCTATATATTGGTAGTGTCCAACTGTAATTTATGTCCCTAACGTTTGCTTGTAAATTGCCTTTTGGGAGTGCTGAATGAAATTTCACTGGAAAACAAAGTTATAAATCATATTTCGTTTCTCCAGCAGGTTTATAGAAATCTGTGTAACCCACAACATAGCACTTTTCTTTGTGAAGAATACATTAACATAAAATTTTAAAAAATTTATTTTCAGCATCCTCTCACCTCTCCTTCTATATCTCTCCACACATGCTGGTGCCCCCTCCCTTGGTTCCTTAAACCCTTAACTCTATACCTTCTTTGGGGTTGGGGAAAATTAGGAATTTTTAAGAGGATGATTGCTAACACACACACACGTGTAACTGGTAATATTTCAAGTAGCTTAAAAAGTGAAATAAAATATTTTATGTAGACTGGAGAAAGGATTTTTTTACAAAAGAAACATGCATCAACACAAGTACAATTTACAGGAGATGAGTTCCTATAAACTTCCCATAAATACACAACAGACAAAAGGGAGCTGGTGATTATCTAATCCTCCAGCATTTCCCAGAGTAACTTTTTTGAGTCCATAGAGTGTTACTAGTTACCATCTATAATAATAAAAGTGTAATATGCAAATCGACTGAACAGCCATCCGGGAGTCCTTCTGGATGAACTTCTGGACGACCTTCTGGACGAAGCCAGGGGCTGCAGCCATGGGATCTAGGCAGCCGGCGTGGTTGCCAGGGATCAAGGCAGCCTCCGGGGCTGTGAAGGCCTACTCTTGCAGGAGTTTCATGCATCAGGCCTCTAGTTTAAGAAGTAAAAAGGATTCTGTTTCAAATGAATTTGGGAAACAGATGATTAATACAAGAAAAGCAGGTTTCATTACTGACTTCCTTGAGCTTCGTTATGCCAATTAAGGTTGTGCGTCAGTAAGAAGGGTTTAGTAGCACAGTGTTGCCTAAAAACTCACTGGCCCTGGTGATGCACCTTGCAAGACCAGTTTCCAGTGAACTATATTTTAGAAAATAATGTGCTCATCTTACCTTTGAAGAATTTCTTCTACATCATCAGGGCTTGCCTTGAATAACACCAGTGATAGAGAGGTCTCCTCTTCAGAAGGATTCCTTTGTAGGACATGCTATCTTTTTAAAGTAGAACTGCCCAATAAAAACATCATGTGAGCCATATGTGGAACTTAAAATGTTCTATTTAAAATTTATTTAAATTTGAGACTATTAATTGCCCAAATTTAAATTATTGAAATTAAAAAGGTTTACATGTATAGTAAAAACAAAATACATGGAGTTCATTTTAATTTGTTTTATTTAGCCCAATATATGTAAGATATTATCATTGTAATATATAGTCAATATAAAAATTATTAATTCATGAGATATTTCATTTTTTTGCTAAGTCTTTGAAATTTAATGTGTACTTTCAATTTACAGTGTGTCTCAATTCAGATCAAACATATTTTAAGAGCTCAATAGCCATGTACGACTAGTGACTTCTCTATTAAAAGGCAGGTTTAGAATCTTTTAACATCTGAGTCTAAATCCTTACTTATTTTGAACAAATCTAGTCACTAAAACATTGAAATTGGAATCCTGAATTTTAGATGTGAATGTGCTCATAGAAATCACCTAATACAATCCTCTCAATTTGTAGCAAAGTAATGAAATAGCAATGGGATTGGAAAACAGGCTGTTACATTTTCCTGGGCCCCGATATATTACACTGCTTTAAAATTAAAACATTAGGATTGAATTTATAAAAAGAATTGCTAGCTTTACCTTTAAAAACAATCATTATAGAATTCCCATTAAAATTTGTCTACCTCCTATTTATCCTAAGAAACCCAAAACACTAATTTGAAAGAAAATATATAACCCCTACGTTCATTACGGCATTATTTACAATTGCCAATATATGAAAGCAACCCAAGATCCCATAAGTAGACAAGTGAATAAAAAAGCTGTGGTACATATATACAATGGAATATTACTTAGCCATAAAAAAAGAATAAAATCTTGCCATTTGCAACAATATGGATAGACCTAGAGGGTACTATGCTAAATGAAATAAGTCAGTCAGAGAAAGACAAATACCATATGATTTCACTTATATGTGGGATCTAAGGAACAAAATAAATGAACAAACAAAATTGAAACAGACTCACTCACAGACGGAGAGTGAACTGGTGGTTGCCAGAGGGGAGAGAAGTTGCAGAACTGGGTTAAAGAGGTGAAGGGATTGAGAAGTACAAATTGGTAGTTACAAAATAACCATGGCATGTAAAGTACAGCATAAAGAATATAGTCAATCATATTGTGATAATTATGTATGGTGCCAGATGGGCACTGGAAATATCGAGGGGAACACTATGCAAAGTATATGATTATCTAACTACTGAGTTGTGCACCTGAAACCAAAACAAAATAATATTGAAAATAAACTATAATTGATAAAAAAAAATTTTAAATTTCACCTCCAGAAAATTTAGTGTGTTATTTTTTTAAATAAAAATTCATTTTGCAAACACATTTTCCAGACTGCACCTACTGCATAAAGTGATGCCACCTGCCCACTTTTAGTGCCAAGCTAAAGAGCAACACTTGTCTGTTGCTACGTTTTCTCTGTATGAAGTGCTTAAATCAGCAGTGTAAACATATAATAAACTCAGCTACCATAGCCAAATGAGTGATATGCTAGTCCTCCTCCATTCTCTCAGGAGAGGGGGCATCCAGCTTCCATTTATCTGCTCAGTTTTTGTCCCTAAGCCCAATAAATTACAACTTGAATTTTAAAATTCACTTTGCCAGGTTTCTTACCAACATATTCTATTGGACCTTCGGGAGGTGGGTAGAAATAGGCAAACAGATTTAATTATCTACACTATAGATGTAGGGGCCCAGTGCACAAATCCATGTGCAAATGCCACCTTTTCAATTAGTTATTTTCCAAGCTATTTTTCTATGGAAAATTGATACATTTCACAGCCATATTGACTTATTGTAAAAAAAAAGTACTCTAATTATTACTCTAATTCTTAGTTAATAGTAAATAGTATGCACAAGTCAACTAGAACACCAAATGAATGCTTTTCTTGGAGTAAAGGAATACAATACAATCAAAAGATAGGCGAGCACAAAGCAGGCAAAGCACTATCCATTCAAGCTTCTCAGGGACAATGACAGAAACAAACAAGCAAGAGACATGCAGCTGTGGTTGCCTTCCCACTTGAAATTAACAGTGAGTCAACATCCTGTCTCCAGCGACCATCTTGACTAGAAAAAATCCATTAAAGTCACCACTCAGAGAAGGGAACAGAAATTATACTGGACAAATGTAGGATGCTGATAAATGATCTGATCATGACAGTAAAACATCATGAGCAATTAAAGCAGATTGAAACTCTTCTCACCAACTGTAAATACCGGGCACCAGCCCATAAACTATACTGTTGTACCTGAATTCTGCTGAGCCTTAAGCTAGCTACACTCTGGACTGCCAACCCCCAGATGTTACTTCCATATTGCAAATCATGTCCTTTCTAAAGAGTCAAGGGAAAATCATGAAGGGGGGGAATCTGAACCCATAATAAATAGCACTTTCTCTTGGGACATCTTGGTTAAATCCACAGCTTTGGGGACTATAGGAATCCCCAGGCTATCCTGACACAGCTGAGTACTCTATTCCCTATGAAAATGTTTCTCAAAATATAGCCCATGGAACACTTAGTGGAGTCATCTGGGACACTTGTTTAAAATTTAAATCCTGGACCCACTCCAGACTTATGAAACCAGAATATATGGGAATAGAGCCCAGAAATCTGCATTTTAACAAGCTCCCTAAGTGATGATTGAATATATTAAAACATTACAACCTCTTTTTTGGGGCCAAAAAGACAGAACAAGAAAACTATATCAGATATCTCAAGTATACATTTTCTGAATAATCTATGAATTTTTTGTAGGCTGGGAAGTATCTCTAAATTGTTAGTTTTCTGCTACCGTACACATGGATCTGCCAGATCTTCACATTACTGTGCAGGAGCCTTGGTTTTCTGATGTTCTAAGAGTTTAATAAGAACTTCGACTGGCTCATTCATATAGCTTCTGGAGAAGGGAAGAACTGGATTTCTAATGAAGTGTTTCACCTCCAACTTTATAATAATACTTGGTTAACTAAAATGGTATAAAGAACTCAGGCCAATATTGTGTACCTCAATGCCAGTGTCTCTGTAACCATCTTGTCGTTTTATATACAGACTAGAGGCCTAATGCATGAAATTCATACAAGAGTAGGCCTTCCTTCCCCTGGCTGCCAGCACCGGCTTCCCTCTGGCACCCGGGACCGGGGCTTCCCTCACAGCCCCGGCTTTGTCCGGAAGGTCATCTGGAAGGACATCCAGTCTAATTAGCATATTACGCTTTTATTATTATAGATAAGACACTGTCTTGAAAAAGCCTTGGCATCAATTTACCAGGCTCCTTTAATGGGCCACCCTTGCTTAATTTGAGCAGAAATGCATCTAAGACATGGGAAAAGGAGTTAGATACGTTAATGTTTGATGCCTAAGGCAGCATCCCAAATAGCCTGTGGATAAACTGCTAAACCTCTTCAGTGATGTAAGACCCAGGATAATTTGTGCTGTGGAGAGAAAAAAAAAAGTTTGTGCGGAGGTGTGGCAATTGGTGATTTGGGCTATAGCCTAAAGTTCTCAAGGGAATGAGAGAAAATTGTTTAACCCAAGTGCTGGGAAAGTGATGGGGAAATGATTACAACATTACCTGAAGTTTTTTCCATCTCAAGCATCTGATTATTCTATTTCATTGAAGGAATCATGGATCTAGGTAGGCACCAATGGCTCAAAATCCTAAAATCTAGAAAGTGTTGATCATTTGGAAGGAGGCTTAGACTTAACACTCCTCAGTATGCAATAAAGCAAAACAAATTTACAACCACTTTATTGGAAGTGTAGAGGAGAGATAAGCCTAAATATTTCCAGCAAGCAAAGAATAGTATATATAAATTGATTAAAATATATTTGCTATGCTAAAGCTTACTTTATTTTTTCCCCTCAGGTGAAACTTTTATTATTTTAAACTGAGACAAACACCTTTTTTCGAGGATGGTAGTAGCACAATCATTGTCATAAGCATGATGTCCATTTTTCTGGAAAGAATATGCCACAAATCATGTTACTCTTATTTTCAGTAGCATTCTTCCAAAAATAAGACCTTTCCACTTGTGTCACACATTCAATGAACAGTAAATTCGTTTATCTTTCTGCCTTTGGGTAAATAAATGGTGTCTCTCGGTGATGTGGTGTGAGGGCTGCTTTTTAACAGTGCCCTTCGCTCCCACCACTATCAGCCCCTTCAGTTACCACTGAGCTCCTCAGTGGTTCTCTGTGGTTCGAAATCCATCGCAGCCAAGCTTTCAAGATCCTTTCCCACTTCCTCTGTCAGAACTCTCTGGCCAGCCATGTTCTATTCCCTTTCTCCTGCATGGCATGGCTCCTCAGAGTCATAGATGTCGGAAACTTGGCTGACTTTTTCCTGAACTGGAGGAGCTGGTCCAGCTCAGCCAGCCGGTCATACTGACTTTTTAGATCCAGTCTGCAAACCGGGTTTCTCTTCTCATATCTCCAATTCACAGCCTCCTCAAAGGGCTTTTACTCCCACCAGTTACAACTGTACTCTGGGAAGAAATTCTTCTCATTTAAGGTCAGCCCATTTTCCTCTTCACCCTCCAGAAAATTGTCATCCCCGCCGTCTTTTCTCTCACAATGACTGCTCTTCACACTGTTGCCTTGGAGCCTGGCTTCCTCCCTGTTCTCTTTAAAATCCTGCACTTCCTCCTGCTGCTCCCACTTCTTTTGGGCTCCTTCGTCACACTCTCTAAAGCTTACCTTAAAAATCAATAACATTTTGTTTACTCAATGTTTAATTTGCTTGATGTTTGTGAACTTAATAAATACTCAGCAGTATAGTTGACCATCTAGCCTTGTTTTTGTTACTCAAGATCCCTGAACTTGTCCAGAGCAAGTTCTTCCATCCTGGGAATTCTCAGGAACTCTGGCTCAAGAGGGAGTAGGGTGCATTTTACTTTCTCCCTTCACTATATAGAGTCTTACACATAAATATTGCCTCTTCTTTAACAAACTCATTCCTGTATCACGTAAGAACTACATGACCTGTATTAGTCAGTATACTATCTTCATGCATAGCTAACAGAAACTATGCAATCTGGCTTAAGCATGAGTGGAAAGGTCGGGGATCAGGGCTTCAGGCATGGATGGGTCCAGGGAATTAAAGTAGATATTACAAAGGGTCTATGTGGAAAATCACCCCTACATCCATAGTCCTCTTTCTAGATGCTTATTTTCCAGTTATTTTTACAACTGCCTGTGACTATGCTGCTACCTGTATTTAGAACACTATTTCTCTATGTGCCCCTTACACCTTCAAGTGTTTACACTTAAAGGTCCATTTCTACAAAACTACTTTAAGAAAATTAAAAAAAAAAACGAAACAAAGGAAATATTAAAGATATTAATTGTACTGTTACTAGTAAGTCTCATCACAAAAATAAAAAACAAGCAAATAAAAAATTAAAAAAATGAAGCCACTTACATATCCAATTATAAGGGATTTGTTTAAAATTACAGGATAGGCAAACACATTGCAATAGTATTGACAAATTTTTGAAACGATCGGAAAGTGCATATGACCTTTTTAAAAAATTATAAATGGAATATAAGTTATACAAATAAATCTCAACCATGAGATATATAAAATATGTAAGAACTGTGCATAAAAAGAAAAAAAGACAAATGCTAGTATTGTTGCCTTTTACTGGATTATGGAGGACTAGTTTAGGTCTGGTAAATAACCTGCACATGCATAACTTTTAAGGTAAGAAAAATACACTATAACAAATATTAAAAATAAATACTGCCTTCTCTTAAAGATTCAGCTTAAATACCACCTTTTCAATGAAATTTTTGCTGACTTCTTTTTTTCCTTCTTTGTTTTCACAGATTACTTAGTTTATAATGATCACTTTATTTTATTCAAATCTTTTTTTAAAAGTTTATCTTTATTGTTGAAAGTATTACAGATGTCCCCTTTCTTTGTCTATTTGTTTTTCCCATTGATCCTCAGCCACCCCTCCCAGGTGTTTGCCACTCACCACTCTATTGTCTTTATCCATGGGTTATGCATATCCTATATAACAAAAGGCTAATATGGAAATAGACCAAATGGCAGAACAACCAGAACAACCGAACAACCAAACAACTGGTCTCTATGACATGTGCTGACCACTAGGGGGCATGCGCAGAACATGGTGGGAGTCAGCCATGGTGGGATGGTGGAGCAGGTGGGCCAGGGCACCAGACCAAGGTGGGGTCCCAGTCACTGCCATCGGGGCGAGCATCTGGTGGTTACTGAAAATTCTTTGCTCCTGTGTGCCATGGTCCTGCCCAGCACTTGCACCTGCTGCCCGTGCTGGCCCCGCTCACACCAGCAGCCAGCACCGGAGCTGCCACTTGCACCTGCTGCCAGTGCCCAGCACTGGTCCCAATCACTTGGCACCATCAGTAGGTGCTAGCAGCGGCTGCCAGCCCTGATCACCTCTGAGGGCTTCTCCACCTCCCCCTGCTCCTGAGGGGTGATCGGGGCAGCAGCTGCCACTTGTACCCGCTGATAGTACCAGCCCTGCTCACACCTGCTGCTGGCACTGGCCCCAATCATTCCGTGCCTTCAGCAAGTGTGAGCAGGGCCGGTGCCATCAGCACATGGGAGCAGCAGCAGAGGGAGCAGGGCTGCTGGCAGAGAGGGAACCGGAGTCCATGGTGGGAGGGGCTGGATGGGGGCGCAAAGGATGGGCCAAGGCCCGCCCCTTTGCCTACCACAGCCTCGTAGCCCACAGTTCCTTTCAAGGTGCATGGATTTGTGCACTGGGTCCCTAGTATGCATATAAATTCCCATTTAGTATCTCCCCAGATCTTGTTAACTTGCATTGTGGTGATTTATGTTTTTGTCAATCTCATGCACCAGATCATCATTCATTTGATTGTTGGTGTCATGCCTTGTTTTGGTTTTGGTTTCAATAGCCCAGAAGACATGGTCTTCTAAAACCTTGATAACATTTGCAGTAATTATATTAAACTGAAAGCATAAGAATTGCAGTTCTCTTGATTTTTAGCTACTACAACTTCTACCTTCTAATGAGTTTCTGAGGATGCAGCTAGGGACTTTTAAAAATCAAACCAGCAACTAATCCATAAATAAGAGAAATCTGACATCAGCTACCCAGACAAATTCAATCTCTGTAGGAAAATAGCCATTGTTTCCAGAAAAGGGGCGGGGGGGGGGGGTTATCAGAACTAGAATTATAGCCCAATGACAAAGTCAAAATTTTAAATTTGGGAGCATATAATCTGTGATCTTTGTCCAAGATAAAAATGTCATTTTTTATTTGACACATCTGCATCCACTCGGTTACAATCAAGCTTGGTTTTGATCCTCGATTCTAGTTGTAACTATGGAGCCAAAACCACCAGCTTCAAAATGTCCAGTTAGTAAAGCCAGTTATTTGTTTTCCATGGGACCCAAAATAACCCAGTTGTTAAGAATTTTTACATCTGAGGTTAGCAAATTGACCTGTGGTCTTGTCTTGCCTGAAATATGACCTTAAATTCTAACTCTGAGTAGTTGAGGATGAATACAATGAACTCACATTGTAGAGTTCAACCTGTCAGAAATCTGAAATAAGTAGTCTGTCTTACATCTCCATTTCCCTATTCAAATTATTCTTTCTTTCAATGTCTTGTTCACTCTCTTTCTTTCTTTCTTTCTTTCTTTCTTTCTTTCTTTCTTTCTTTCTTTCTTTTCCTCTCTCTCTCTCTCTCTCTCTCTCTCTCTCTCTCTCTCTCTCTCTCTCTCTCTCTCTCTCCCTGGCTTGTTACCATTTGCTGTATAGCAAATGAATAGATCTAAAACCTAATTTCAAAATAATCATGTCTTAATTATATTTTTTAACATTTTAAAGTGAATACATGACTTATAATAATACTTTTTAAATCCCCTTACTTGGCAAAAGGAACCCGGCAGACGGAATTAAGTAGAGGACCTTGAGGCGGGGAAGTTATCCTGGATTGTCCAGGTAGGTCCAATCTAATCACATGGGTCCTTAAAAGCAGAGACTCTTCCCTGGCGAGCCAGAGAAAGACATGTGACAACAACTGGAACAGAGTAGTGAGATGCTGACTAGACCCACCAGTGCTGGCTTTGAGGATGGAGAGAGGGAACCATAAGCCAAGAAATGCACGCAGTCTCTAGCAGCTAGAAAGAACAGGACATATATTCTCCCTTAGAGCCTCCAGAAAGGAACACAACCCACTGACACCCCGATTTTAACCAAATGAGAGCCATGTCAGACTTCTGGCCTCCAGAACCAAAAAATTAGTGTTGCTTTAAATCACTACATTTCTGGTAATTTACTTGAGCAGCCATAGAAAATGAAAACAGGAATGCAGTTAATGAGTGGCAGAGGGAGGACTAGAATCCTATTTTTACTAATAGTTACTAATATTTTTACTAATATTTGCAATCTGTCTATCACTATGTTAGTCAATTCACATATTATTATAGTTAGTCTATAAAAATAACCTATGAGATAGATATTATCCTTAATTTTCAGATAAAAAATTAAGATTTGAGATGGTTAAATTATTTACCTAAGTTCATGTAACTACCAGTCAAAAGAGCTGCCTTTGCTATGACAAATTCTATATGTTCCCAGCATCCCATACTGCTTCCTGGCTCTGGGCTCTTGACTTCTAATAGAGACTGCCTTTAAGACTCAGCCTGTTACAACATGGATGGACCTAGAGGGTATTATGCTAAGTGAAATAAGTCAGACAGAGAAAGACAAATACAATATGACCTTACTTATATGTGAAATCTAAAGAACAAAATATATGAACAACAACAAAAAAAAATAAACACACACACGAAACAGACTCATAGATACAGAGAACAGGCTGATAGTTTCCAGATGAGAGGGTGGTTGATGGGTGGTGCTGGGTGGAAAAAATGAAGGGCTTGAGAAGTACAAATTGGCAGTTACAGAATCGTCACAGGAATGTAAAGTACAGCACAGGGAACACAGTCAATAATATTGTAATATCTATGCATGGTGTCAGGTGAGTACTAGACTTATTAGGGGGAATCGCTTCATAAGTTATAGAAATGTCTAATCACTATGCTGCACACCTGAAGCTAATATAATATTGAATGTCAACTATAATTGGGAAAAAATAAAATCAAAATTAAAAAATAATCACTCACTATAAAAAAAGAGACTCAGCCTGTTATTAGCACAATTATGAACTACATGAAGTTTGTTCCAAACATTCCCAGGTGTGCAGCGCCTTTAAGCAGCCCAGAGATTCTCTGAAATAGGACCTCTAACCCATACATGCTGTTAGGAGCTAAATTGTATTCCCCCAAATTCACGTGTTGAAATCTTAACCCCAATACCTCAGAATGTGACTCTATTTGGAGGTAAGACCTTTAAAGGAGGAATTATGGTAAACTGAGCCTGTTGAGGGGGTGGGAGGGGAGGTCCCAAATCCAATATGACTGGTGTCCTAATAAGAAGAGGGGATTAGGAGACAGACAACACAGACAGAAAGGCAACCATGTGAGAATACAACCAGAAAGCTGCCATCTGCAAGCCAAGGAGAGAAACCACAGGAGAAATCAAGTCTGAAAACATCTTGACCTCAGACTTCTAGACTCCAGAACTGTGCAAAAACAAACATATTGTTGAAGCCCCCAGCCCTAAAAAGCTAATATGCATGCCCTATACCAAACTCATCCTCATCTTCCGGAGATAGATTTAATTGGTCTTGGCAGGTTTTGTGTACCAGGTTCATGTTTGTTTATCTTAGTGTAGATGAATTCTCTTTTCGGAGAATACAGAACTGGTTCTTTATAGATTAACTAGATTCGTGCATGGGGGGAGGGGGGGCGCGGGGGCGGGGGGGGGGTGTTCTTCAGCCCGCCTGCACCCTCTCCAATCTGGGACCTCTTGGAGGATGTCCAACTGCCAGTTTAGGGCTGATCCTCGTATAAGTGAGGTCATATTGTAGGGCTTAAACCAGCAGTAAGACATCCCTCTCACAATCGGGGACTGCTGGCTCCTAACCACTCACCTGCCTGCCTGCCTGATTGCCTCTAACTGCTCCCCTGCTGGCATGATTGACACCTACCTGCTCCCCTTCCAGCCTGATCGCCCCCAACTGTCCTCCCCTGCCGGCCATCTTGTGATGATGTGAGGGCAGCCATCTTGTGGTGGCCATCTTGTGACTACGTCAGGGCACCATGCAAGGGCGCGAGGACCACTTAGGCTTTTATTAGTATAGGTAGGATTTTACCAGATGGGGAAGAATCATCTCTAATAATTCAGGTGTATTCACAAAATGTTCATTTGAGTGTTATGTAAGTTAACGTTAGCATATCAGACAGTTGGAAACCAGCTTTATCTAGTTTCCATGCAAATATTTCTACTGGGAATGGGTCTATAACTGAGCTATGGCAGGTACTTATGTATAGGAAAGTATGCCAGCTTGAGTTGAGGGCCCAGTCTGAGCTCTGACCCTGCTCTCATCTGTAAGCTTTAGTCTGCCTAATTTTCCTGGCACTCCATTTCTTTCAGTGTTACATCCTCACCTTTCTTAAGAGTTCAGACCAAAAAAAATTTTTAAAGCCTTTCATAAGAGACTGCTATTGTATGGCTATTCTAAACACATTAACTACAACCTCAAAATTTCCTATGTTGAATTTCGCAGCAAGATAAGTTGTTTCCTTCAATGAGAAAATTTTCTACTTCCCCTTCTTGCCTAAAATTCTATAAATATAAATCCCTTTCTCAGTGAGTATATCCTGAAATCTTCAAGAAAACATTATTTTAGTAGCTTTTTATGACAATTGCACATATGAAAACTGGTACTTACTACTCTGGCCTGGGTAAATGGAAAAAGAAAATTATTGCTTTTAGGAAGAGCGGGTAAGAAAACTAGAGGCTGCCACTCTCATGATGCCAAGTTCTCTGCCTGGTCAGGTTTAGCTACTTTCATCCTGCCAGGCACATGGAGGGCAAAGATTCCCATAGTTCCTTGCTCCTCAATGTTTTACTATCTCCCTGATGGGAAAAGGGGCTTTAAAAATTCCCAAAATGTACTTATTCATTCTCTAATTAAATATTTAGCCTTCAGAAAGACAATTATAAAATTGGTAGCTATTTGGATTTTTCAAAATTATGTTATTTAATGTTTACCTATCAATCACAATTTCTTCTAATGTTCTCAGAACATTAGTGACCTCAATCTCTTTTACCTTCTCTGTTCCTGTGCCCAGAATTTCCAGAAAGCATCTTCATTCCATGCGGAACGAAACAACCCCTGCATTTGAGGTTGTTTAATCATAAATTAAAAGGAGGTTCTTTTTATTGTGCCATTTGTTTAATGGCACTGCCAACTTGGCTGCAATTTGTTTGGGCACTTGGCATGAGTGCTCCCAAAGGGTTGACATTTGGCACATCAGCACTGAGCACAGTGTACATCCTTTGAAGGCCCAGATAGTGGGCACATTCTAGTTGCCACCTCCTAAAGCCTTTAAAATTTTATGTCATCCACTCTGTACTGTAATCATACATCCTATTTATTGTGAATTTGCATTTGTATAATTGTCTTGTGTTTCTTTATTGAACTTTAAATTATTTCTTTATATACTCCATGGTTTTTGACAGTACTAAGAATAAAGTTTGTGCTCAATATTTTATTTACCTGAAACCAGAAAATGCTGGTCAGAATGTAATTTTTATGGAAAAAGTTATGATGTTTATTGATACTATAAGGTAACAGCTATGACTTAAATAGATAACGAACATAATTATCCTATATAATAATAGACAAACATGGTAATTAACCATAGCTCCGACACGCTTCCCATTGGCTAATCAGGGTGATATGCAAATTAACTGCCAACCAAGATGGCGGCTGGCAGCCAGGCAGCTGAACAAACAGGAGGCTTGCTTGCTCCAGTGAAGGAGGAAGCCAAGCCTCGGAGCTTGCACTCTAAGAAACAATGTTGCAATTATAGAAGTTAAACAAAACCCAGAAACCTGCTTTCCGCCAGCTGGGCTTCAGCCAGCAGGATTGCAACAGTGTTTCAATTATAGAATCCAAACAAACCCAGATCCCTGCTTTCAGCAGCCGAGGTCTCAGAGCTGCAGCCGGGCCTCAGAGCTAAATGAAGCCGGCTCTCAGCTCCAGTGACAGCCATAGAAGGTAAATAAATCCCAGAATTAAAAAAAAGAATAAAAGGAGAAGTTGGGAGCTTCAGTCACCCGCCAGCCTGAAAACGGCCCTCAGCTCCTCACGCAGACTGGCCAGGCACCCCAGTGTGGACCCCCACCCTGAAGGGGGTGTGACCAGCTGCAAACAGCCATCATCCCCTCATCCAGGCTGGCCAGGCACCCCAGTGGGGACCCCCACCCTGAAGGGGGTGCAGGCAGCCTAAAAATGGCCCTCAGCCCCTCACCCAGACTGGCCAGGCACCCCAGTGGGGACCCCCACACTGAAGCAACAAGATGGCAGCTAATAGGCATACTGAAGGTGGGTGGCAGCGGGCAAGGCTGTCCATGGTCCGGGACCAGATCTGTGACCCTGCCAGGTGGGGGGCAGCGCTTGAGGCTGTCCATGGTCTGGGACCCAAATCCATGACCTGGCGGGTGGGGGGCAGAGCTTGAGGCTGTCGGCAGTCTGGGACCCGGATCTGTGAGCTGGCAGGTGGGGGGCAGCGCTTGAGGCTGTCTGCGGTCTGGGACCCGGATCCATGTCCTGGCGGGCGGGAGGCAGTGCTTGAGGCTGTCCATGGTCTGGGACCCAAATCCATGACCTCACGGGCGGGGGGCAGCGCTTGAGGCTGTCCGTGGTCCAGGACCCGGATCTGTGACCCTGCTGGGCGGGGGGCAGCGCTTGAGGCTGTTGGCAGTCTGGGACCCGGATCCGTGACCTGGCAGGTGGGGGGCAGCGCTTGAGGCTGTCCGCGGTCCCAAGACCTGAATCCGTGACCCTTCCTGGCGGGGTGGCAGCTTGCACAGGGTCGGATCGGCCGGGGTTGGGCAGGGCAGGACGCCTGGCTTCCGCCCAGCCCCAGTCACTCTGGGCAGGTGAGCAGCGCAGAGAGCCTTTGGACAGGGGAGGCAGGCCAGCGGAGGGTGGCCTGTACTCCCCACATGGCAGTGGTGACAACTGTGAGCACGCCAAGCGGAGCCTGCAGACTGAGCTGAAGTAGCACCTGCAGGCCATCAGTGCCCAGAAGTGGCTGCGCAAGATCCACCTCCTGGCCCAGAAGGTGCAGGATCGCAGGGACAGCCACCGTGGCGGGCCAGACTGATGTCCTCCTGGCTGCACCATGGGGGTTTGCGGATCTGCAAAGCCAGAGGCCTCCAGTGTGCACATCCCCCCTGGCGTGCGAACATCCCCTAGCACACTGTCACCTTCCCGCGCCTGCAACAGTTGCAAACCAAGGCGTGCACAAGTTCCCCCCCGCCTCTCCACCGCACTTCCATCAACCCAACATGCCTAACATCCTCACAGGATATGCACACATCCCCTCTGATGCGCTCACGTCCTTTGGAGAGTGTCTGGGTGTTCTGGGTGCTGAGGGTGGGCGCCTATGAGATGTCAGTGAGAGGGCGGAGTGGTGATGCCCTGTTCCCACGGAGGCCAGTGCAGCTATGAGATCACCTCTAGGGGGTTAATGCAGGTGCTGAGGCGGGAGCAGATGCAGACAGACACACCTGGTGGGCGCAGGTGGCCCTCGCTGAGGTCCCTTCGGTCAGCGTTCAAGATCAAGAACCCAGAGGTGGAGAGGAATTCCGTCCTCTCAGTGAAACAGTGGGATAGTCAGGGCGACTGTAGAGGGGGAATGTGCACTTTGGGTGCCAGCACCCATGAGCGAAGGCTGCCCTGACTGAGCCTCACTTGCTTGGGGCCTAGCACACTCCTGCCAGGCAGCAGGTGACAGGACGTGCTTTTCCAAATTAATGAGAGAAAACATTGATTCTCCTGCTGCCCACAAAGGTGGAAAGTGAAGTGGGGAGATGTGGGAAGTGAGCAAGGTTCCCTGTCTGGGGTTTCCAAATCTGCTGTTGGTTTCTTTCACCGCTGACTAGAGATACACAGGGTGTCCCTCCAAAATGTATGCACACTTTGATTACTTACTAATTCCAATGGTTTTAAGCATAAGAAAGAAACAACAATGGAGCTATTATCTGTTAAAAGTGTGGGCACAAACAGGTAGTTGGATATTCCCTGAGGGGTCTCAGATTGGAGAGGGTGAAGGCCAGACTGAGGGGCCCTGTTCCCCGCCACCCCTCCCCCCCCGCCAGTGCACGAATTTCGTGCACCGGGCTACTAGTATAACAATAAATATTAATAAATAATGAACAGCAGAGGGAAGACCCCTTTCACTGCAAAACTTTCTTATCATTCTCACATAAATGATTCTTTTATCTGTAAACGTCACCCATTACAATTCCTTCATTTTTTCCTGAATAATTCAACCCTACAGACAGCTCTATTAATAATTCAAAATGTAGTTAGTATGATGTCAAGTCATTTTTTTCCACCTATATAAACAATGGATCATAAATTTCCAATTATCACTGATTGGACTGGTGTCACCTAGATGCCACATCTCGCATTTCATGGCCATTATAACTTCAATATGTCTTTGGGGACCCTCTTTGAATCAGAAGCTAATTATTTGCTGAAGTAAATACCTGTTGCTGTCCCAGACATTTTAGAAATAGTAAGCATACAAGAAATCAGAAAATGTTTACAACTTCTTTAATATACATACAAAAAAGTTTTGGTTTTTTTTTTTAATACGGTGGGCACTTGCTAATAAATAAAGTGACCATGGATACCATCCAAACAGAAGCACTTCAGAGCAAAAGACAGCATCCTATATAATAAAGAGAAAATATGCAAATTGACTATCACTCCAACACACAAGATGGCTGCCCCCATGTGGTCAAAGATGGCTGGCAGGGGAGGGCAGTTAGGGGTGACCAGGCCGGCAAGGGAGGGCAGTTGGGAGGGACCAGGCCTGCAAGGGAAGGCAAGGCAGTTGGGGGGACCAGGCCTGCAGGGGAGGGCAGTTAGGGGTGACCAGGCCGGCAGGGGAGGGCAGTTAAGGGCAATCGGGCCAGCAGGGGAGCAGTTAGGTGTTAAACAGGCTGGCAGGGGAGTGGTTAGGGGGTGACCAGGCTGGCAGGCAGAAGCGGTTAGGGACAATCAGGCAGGCAGGCAGGCGAGCGGCTGGGAGCCAGAAGTCCTGGATTGTGAGAGGGCAGTCAGACATCCCTTGAGGAGTCCCAGATTGGAGAGGGTGCAGGCTGGGCTGAGGGACACCTCTCCCTCATGCATGATATTCGTGCACCGGGCCTCTAGTTATTAACATTTGCCCAGAAAGTTAGCATAAAACAAAATGGCACCTGTGTTCTTCCTACTCATGAATACACTTTTGTCGTAGAATCAAGGAAAGGGAATTTGTGTTTAAAAGTGTATCATTGCTGCCCTAACTGGTTTGGCTCAGTGGATAGAGCATTAGCCTGCGGACTCAAGGGTCCCAGGTTCGATTCTGGTCAAGGGCATGTACCTTGGTTGCGGGCACATCCCCAGTGGGGAGTGTGCAGGAGGCAGCTGATCAATGTTTCTCTCTCATCGATGTTTCTAACTCTCTATCCCTCTCCCTTCCTATCTGTAAAAAATCAATAAAATGTATTTTAAAAAAAAAAAAATAAATAAAAGTGTATCATTGCTCTAAGAGTACCTTGATTTTTATTAAAATTTTGAAGTCTGTTGCTGTCTGCATCATTTTCCCCTGCCTTCCAGAATCCAAATGTCAGTCCAATGCATAGAACTTACAGGGATGCTGAGCAGAAAACTCAAAATTAGAGCTGTCCGACACCAGATGTGACTCCCTAATGCTGCCCCAGTTCCTTCGGCAATGCATGCAGCGGTTCACAGACACGGGGCACCAAACTCGGAGCTCATCCCCTTTCAAAGCTCTATCCCACACTAAACAATAAAGAAATAGAATCCATTTTGTCTAGACAGCATCAATGAATGTCAAAACATGAACAAACATCAAGACTAATGAGAAAATAAACTTGAAATGCTCACCATTAACTAAATTGCATGCATATCGCCATACAGAGAAGCTCAAAATTAATGTTTAGGCTTTGCTTCTGCCTTCAAATTATGTGACTGTTGTAAATTCACAAACCAACCTCTGCATAGACAGAGCCCTCAAGAGGCATTCTGATTCTAGAGAACTTGAATCTTTTTTTGAGAAAGAAATACAATTTAAATATTTTTATCCCATATGGCTGAATTTAAAACATAAATCTTGTCTTACCACAGGAAAGAAGAAAAAAAAAAAAAAAAAGATGAGTTTGAAAGGCTTTTGCTTCGAGACCTTGGGGAAGGGAAAAGTTATTTCCTTTATTTTGGAAGACTGTTCCAACTGAACTAATGAGCACAGGCCCTGAGAGCTAAGGTGCTCCTTGGGTACAGACAGAGGGTAACTGCTCCATTATCCCATGTGGCCTGTGCGTGATGGTAGAGAGACTAGACCTCAGTCTAAATCAGGCACATTCAATATCTTTGTACTAGACAAGGCATAAAAGATTGATCAAGGTCAATTGCTGGTGTGTTTGTTTTTATGAGTGTGTTCCTTTTCAGGGTCTGGCTGATGAGAGAATTTTGTAACAAAAGCCTCTGGGGGGAAATGTTGCTGAATCACTAGAGCTTAGTAAACGTTCTTCATAAGAGTACTTTCAATTCTGTAGTAAGAGGGTCTTCATTCTAGGAAAGCTGGAAAGAGCCTGTAGAATATGCACGTTACCATGCACCCCTGTAAGAAGAAGCCTAAGTACAAATAGATTTTGTGGTTAATTTAAGGGCACACCAGGCGGGTGGCAGAGTTAAGGAAGCACGATATGAGTACCGTCTGCTTTGTTATGCTACAGGGCAGTGAAGGATATTTTAGGCATTTCAAGAACAAAATGTTCCTGCTGTGTTTCCTGTGAAGAACACTCTGTGTTTTAATGTATCACCTTGATCAGTGGTTCACAAAGTGTGGTTTCTATGTTGGAAACATCAGGGTCTCCTGGGAACTTGTTGGAAATGCAAAGGTCGTGGGCCCCACCCCAGATCTACTGAATCAGAAAGTCTGTACAGAACCCCCCAAATATGTTTTCATAACCCCTCCAGCTAATTCTGAAGCATAGTAAAATCTGAGAGGTACTGAGCTCATTGTTTCTTGGAACCTGTATTATTGGCAACACATTTAGAAGATTTCTTCTCTGCTCACAATTTTAATAAAAGTACTTTGAAATCGGTGTGTGTCTGGTCATTTATTGGCTCTAAATGGTGAGGAAATGGCCTAATTCATTAATGTATTCATTTTCTTCCTTCAAATTGACCAACTGTAAACTTTATTCTGTAAGTCACTTGTCGGTGTTTTTGAGATGGGAGGAGAAACAAAATAGACATAAGATATAATTCCATCCTTGAGAAGTTCAAATATGCCAAGAAAAGAAGAAACTATAGTTAACTGTACTTTTAAAGTGGTATTTAGTAAATGCTACGATTATCTAGTATTGATTAACTGAGACCCTTCTTGCCATCTCAGCCAGGTAAGATATTTCAGAATTCCCATAGCCTGTGGAAGTCTATTGCTCTTCCCAAGATTCTTGTGCATTGTTCCTGTGACCACATATGTCTCCTGATACCTGATCTCTCTGGTCCTTGATCTTTTAGTCTCAATGTGAACAATCTTTTTTAAATTCTAAAGATCAAAGTAAAACAAAATACAAAACACTCACCCAAATTATTCATGAATGCAGTCAGTCTCAACTAGAGATTTGAAGGTGATGAAAAAAGGGTTCTATACTGAAGCAAGGCAAACAGATTCCAGTCATAGAAAGGATTTTCTGTACCTAAGAAGTATTTATGGCTTCCCTCTGCCTTTATCCCTCACAGCCCACAGCCCTCCCGGCTCCTGACTCCGCTCACCTCACTCTTATCCCTTCTTTTGCAGAGCCAACAATCTGAATTGTTGATCATCCTCCTGCTTGCCACCATGCCCAGGGGTTTCAGTTTCTAAACCTGAATAAGGTTTTCTTTTTTCCTGTAAACCAATAAAATCTTCTCTAAGGGACACATTTGTGCTGATGTTTATAATAATATGTTCACCTCTTATAACCACAAATATGGCATCCTCATAATCTAGTTCGTGGCTAGCAAAACACTGTACTTGAGATAGTAATAAGACTCTCAATCGGACATAATTGGTGAGCATTTACTCAAGAAAATATTTATCTGCTGTGTCCAGAGCACTGCAAAGTCCACACAGATGAAAAAGAGTCTGCCTTTGCCTTTATGGACCTTATAAACTAGTAAATCCTCATGGGGGAAAAAGTTGGGACAAAGAGAGAAAACTTCAGAGAAATTGGGCAAATTGCTCTCAATTTTCTACAAAATAATAACAGAAATGCTCAGCTCAGTGCTATTTCAATAATTTCATAGCTTCCAAGAAGCTGATTTTTTGAGGCAAGACCCTAAGAAAAAGTTTAGGACCACAAGTCTAGACCTCTTCCTATGTGTTCCATTGGCCACAGTGCTATCCACAGTACAAAGATAAATGAGACAAATGTCTGCCCTCAGAGAAAGACAAATTTTAACATTTAATTGATATTGATTTAATGTTGTGTTTAGATAGAGGTCATTGTTGATAGAGGACCAGACCCACACAGCAGGATGGGTGTGAGAGCGGTGCAGATAAAAGGAGGGCAAATGTTTCAAAAGGATTATGTAAAAAACATGCAGAATGAGAACGGTGAGCCATCTATCATATCATACAAGTTGGGAGCAAATAATAGTTACATATAGGCAAAGCTGCTTTGGCATAGAATTTTGTCATTGTTAATCATAAATGCAGCAGGTCCTCGAATAACATCATTTCATTATAATGTTGATGAGATGCCAGCAGAACTTAACTCTTGCTTATATCAATTAGCCTGTTGTAAAATTGGTTTCATTATACATCATTTCACTTAAAGTCACAGAACCTATCAACAACATTAAGTGAAGACTCACTATAGTTATTCATGAAATGATATAAATACGTATGTCGACACTGGTCAACAAAGCCATAACTCTAGCATAATACAATTACAGCAGAATACCTTCAGGATACTTTGGAAATTTGCTGTACTCCATCTTCTTTTAAAAACCTATGATAAAGATTTTTGTCCTCAAATTATGCTAAACACTCCTTTCATCTAGTTATGCATTGTAAACTATACTTTTTCATAAAGTAAGAGAAGGCAAGATTCCTATTCATTATAGTAAACTGTTACAAATATTGAAGATTGTAAGTGTATGAAAGAAAGCAAGAGCACTTTTATTTCATTAGAATTCTACCTCTTAAGAGTAGTTTTCCTGAGTGTTCTAGAAGACATAGCTGCATTTGGGCTTGGCCAATAACAGAAGACTACACACCAACCACAGACTCTTCTCATATCCCAAACCACCTTATTTTAGGGTCGCACATGTATATCTGCATTTGATGGAAAGTTGTTTTATTCCTAAACAGTGTGGAGAAGATAAACACTCCTTTCTCAAAATAGTAAAAAGCAGTACAACCTACCAGCCATTTTTATTCACAATGACTTAAACACAAGTCCCTTTCCATTCCTATTTCAATCTCAATTTACTCATTAATCAAGTAAAAAAGTTAACATGCCAGAAAGGATAAATAGCAGAAGGGCACTGGATAAGGGCAGCACTGAGAGGCATTTTATACTTTAAAATGATGAAACACTTCACTTCTAGTTAAGGGCTGGACAGCACTGCTGGGGTGAAAGATATTTGATTTCCTTTCTCTATAAGTTCCACTGAAAATACATTTGTATCTGTAATTAACTAAACCTGACAGAAAATTCCACTTGGTATTTTTCAAATGTTCTTGAAATTTCTGATGCCAATTGTCATGAAGACCTATATAAATTCAAATGATCACAGTTGTAACCAGAAAGATAAAAGTTTAATCTGTGAAATTCAACATGTAAGATAAAATACCAGAAAGAAACATAGATTGTCTAGTTCAACAACCTTAGTTTATAAGGAAGGAGACTGAGACCAGAAAGGACATGTGACCTTCCTACAGGTCCCAGTCACTGAGATAGAATGCTGATTAGGAATCTTTCCAAAACCTGATCTTTGAGCTAGCTTGTACACACTAGACTAACACTGGTTTACAAATATTGGTGGTTAGCAGTGATATTTAGCGCTGCATTTACTCATTCATCTTTTTAGTTTCAGTTCTTCAGAAGGTTCCAGTGACATACATAGCCATCTTACAAAAGAGGAGATTAACATACACAGAAAAGTCTTATAGATGAAGGCAATTAGGCCAAGTGTTCCTCCCTTCTTTCAGTGCCACTATCACCTAAATCGACTGCTTTAATCATTTCAATCAATTCTTCTTTCAGTGTTTATTAGAATTACAATACATTATAGTATACCTAATTTTAGTGAATTAGTTTTGTATCCTCCCCTGAAGCTCAAAAGTTTCCAACACCTTTCTTTAGGAATCTCACAGGACCCCATAGAGCAGTGGTTCTCAACCTGTGGGTCACGACCCCTTTGGGGGTCAAATGACCTTTTCACAGGGATCGCCTAAGACCATCGGAAAACACATATATAATTACATATTGCCGGGATCCAACCCCAGCAGGTCCAGGGGTTCCCAAAGGCGTAGACGGAGTCGGCGAAGAAGGAAGGACACGGAGACAGTGTTCAGTTGATCAGCAGCCTAGCCAGGATCTCCAGCCAGGATCTCCAGCCAAGTTCTGGTCTGGATCTCCAGAGAGGTTCTGCTGTTTATTGTCTTGTTACATCCGTATTTATACCAGTTGATTTTAATCCTGTCAATTTCTATTACAAAGGTTAGGGCGTTTCTTATCTCCATTCCAGGGAGTAAAGATTATGTAGCTTAAGCATGATTGTTTGTAGTTAAAGTGATTAACTACCCGCCTGGCACTTAGTTAAGGAGTTTCATCCCCTCCCTAACTTCAGGGAAAAATCCCTACCTGGGGAAACAAGCTTTCTCGGAGAGGTGACCTTGGTTAAAACACACAGCGCTAAGGGGAGCAAACATATTAAGAACAGTATGCCATAGACGCCAGGTCCCTTGAAACATATGCTGTGCAGATGTTTCTATCCTGCAGCGACTGTGTCAAGCAGAAAGGATGGACCGGCTTCCGGCAACATATTGTTTTTGTGATTAATCACTATGCTTTAATTATGTTCATTTTTTAACAGTGAAATTGGGGGTCACCACAATGTGAGAAACTGTATTAAAGGGCTGCGGCATTAGGAAGGTTGAGAACCACTGCCATAGAGCCTGAAGGAGAGTATAAGCATTAAGCAATCTAAACAATGTGGAAAATATTGCACATGTCTCATTTCTAAAAGCATTATTACTAATATAAAGTTTTTTTACCATAACAGCAAACGTAACTGTTTAATATAACCCTACCTCAGACTTAATTTGTGAGGGTTTCTTTTAGCAATTATTTAGAATGCATCTGGTTATTTCTAGCTAACTTGATGGAATTCATTTCAATGTACAAAATCCCATATGTGAGTGGCGGTAATGCCAGCATCAGACACTCAACATCTTATAATTTTCATAGGAAAGAAACTTCAGTTTCCATTGTAGGTAGTTATCTTTATGAGTCTTTTTAATCCCAACAAACCTATGACTCCACTCTTGAAAGCTCATTTAACAAGACTTGACTACAACCAATCTCCCCAAAATTAACTTTGACAAGCAAGGAAACATAAATGCCATTATTTTCAAATAGGACAATGAATACATGAATTTTCAATTTTATTTAGCAATTCATAATGAAAGGTCAAATTGTGTTCCTGGGCGAGGAAGTAGAAATGAGTATTGTTAGACAGTAATTTAATAAGTGAATGAATGAGCAAATAATCTTGCCTATTATGGTAACTTATTTCTCTGTGGCCATAGTGAAAACAGATTTGCCTGAGAAACTAAAATCTCATTTTATTCATATGGGCTAGATTTCATATTTTAAAAGTTGAAGCATAAACAAGCATTTGCTGCTAACATTTTCAGTGTTTGCAGTTATGATATAGGTGCTTAGGATGTCTATAGCAATGGTGAACATTTTATTAAATACTAGAGGCCCTGTGCATAAAATTCGTGAGTGGGTATGGTCCATATAGGCCTGGTCTGCAATCAGGGCCATCTTCCTTAGCTGCTGGCAGCCGGTCCCACTCCCCGCCGTCACCCATCCCCAGTCCCCCATTCGCCATCGGGCAATTAAAGCCTGCTGGCCTAGGGGAGGGATGGAGAGGTCAGCCATTCCCACCCACTCACTTGTCCCAGCCCTGCCATAGGTTGCCCTCTGTGTGGGGCAACCGGCGGGGTAGGGGCCTTGGCCTAGCACCATCTGTGTCCCCCACCACCCACCCCCAGTTCCCCATTCGCCACCGGGTGATGGGAGCCACCGACTGGGGAAAGGGACCGAGAGGTGGTTAGTGTACATCATAGTGACTGGTTGAGTGGTCGTTCTGGTCATTCTGCTGTTAGGGTCAATTTGCATATTACCCTTTTATTATATAGGATTGTACACTGTGGTTACTTTTACCAAAACAATAAATAGGCACATATTAAACTACAAAGCATAAAATTTTCAAACCAGTATCCCAAGCTATGTTTCTGAATACGCCAATATTAGAAGGGGGAGAGAGAGAAACATCAATGATGAGAGAGAATCATTGATCAGCTGTCTCCTGTATGCCTCCCACTGGGGATGGAGCCTGAAACCAGGGCATGTGCCCTGACAGGGAATTGAACAGTGACTTCCTGAGTCACAGGATGATACTCAACCACTGAGTCACACCAGCTGGGGGAGACCAATCAATTTTTGATGGGGTCCAACCCCAGCAGGTCCAGGGGTCCCCAAAGGTGTAGACGGAGTCGGCGAAGAAGGACTGACACAGAGACAGCGTTCAGTTGATCAGCAGCCTAGCCAGGATCTCTAGCCAGGATCTCCAGCCAAGTTCTGGTCTGGATCTCCAGCGAAGTTCTGCTTAGGATCTCCAGCCAGGTTCTGTGTCCATGTTCTCTTGCTAGGTTCTCCAGGTTCTCCAGCCAGGTTCAGTCACCAGGTTCTAGTCAGGTTCTCTTGCCATGTTCTATAGTCAGGTTCAGTCCAGGATCTTTTGCCATGTTCTCTCGCTAGGTTTTGTCTCTAGTTTCTGTTGCCAGTTTCTGTCCAGGATCCTCTGCCACGCTCTCTCCAGCGAAGCTCCTCTGTCTCTAGGTTCTATGTAGGTTCTGTCTTCCTTGGTTCTGTCTTCTTACATCTGTATTTATACCAGTTGATTCCAATCCTATCAATCTCTATTCCAAAGGTTAGGGCGTTTCTTATCTCCATTCCAGGGAGTAAAGATTATGTAGCTTAAGCATGATTGTTCATAGTTAAAGTGATTAATTACCCACCTGGCACTTAGTTAAGAGGTTTTATTCCCTCCCTAACTTCAGGGGAAAATCCCTACCTGGGGAAACAACCTTTCTCAGAGACCTTGGTTAAAACACATAGTGCCAAGAAGGTGAGCAAACATATTAAGAACAGTATGCTATATATGCCAGGTCCCTTGAAACAGCAAGCATGGACCGGCTCCCGGCAAATTTTTATTTCTAACAGTTCCCCAGATGATACTGAAGCTGTTTGTCTAAGACTTTGAAAACCATTGCTCTAGAGAACTAAGAAAATTCTCCTAAAAGTTTAAACTTATTTAAGTTATGTAATACAGTGCAATAAGCCAGCCGCACCTGGGGCAGCGCCAGGGCTCAAAGAGCATCTGTGGAGTGAGCGGGGCCCCTCCGGCAGGTGGGGTCCCTTGGCCTGGCCTGTGGGATTGGGCCGAAACCAGCAGTTCGACATCCTCTGAGAAGTCCTGGAGTGCCAGAGGGCACTCTGCAAAGTTGCTGTCGCTCAGCAGCTCCTGCATGGAGTGTCTGCCCCCTGGTGGTCAGTGCGCATCATAGCTACCGGCTGGTCAGCTGATCAGCCGGTCGCTTAGCATCTGAGTAACCTATGAAACAACTATGTGAAGTTATGAAGCTCTCCATGCAAAGTCAAAATGCAAAATCAGTTTATTTCCATATTCTGTGCTACACAATTAAAAATAAACTTAAAAAATTCCATTCACAATACTATCAAAACAAAATACTGAGGAGTAAACTTAACAGGACATCTAAAGGTCTATATACTGAAAACTACATAGCACTGCACAGAGAAATCAAGGACCTATGTAAATGAAAGGATGTGCTAAGTTCGTAGATTGAAACACTCAATATTGTTTAACTGTTAATTCTCCCCAATTTGACCTATAAATTGGGATACAATCTAATTATAATCTCAGCAGGATTTCACTAAAGTTAACAGACTATTTCTAAACTTAAATGGAAATGCAAAGAGCCTCCACTAGTCAAAAGTATTTGGACAAAATCATTGGAAGACACTATCATTTCAAGACTTGCTCTTAACCTACAATAATTAAAATATTGCAATGTTGGCATAAGGATCAAACAAAAAAAATGGTCCATGAACAAATATGCTTATACAGTCAACTGACTTAAAAAGAAGATAAAGTATTCAATAAGGAAATAAACACCTTTTCAATGAAAGTTGCTGAAACTGACTATACACATGGAAAACATTAGTCTTGACATCTGTATTACACCATACAGAAAAATTCACACTAATGGACACAATGTAAAAATTAAATTTACAGACCCAAATGTACAATCTGAATCTATAAAACATTCAGAAAAAAATACATCTTTGAAACCTGGGTTGAGGCAAATATTTCTTAGAATGCAGAAACCAATAACAATAACAGAAAAAATGTTAGATCTCCATTATCAGGACAGAGTCAGAAAATAAAGAGGCAAGCACCATCTCAGAGAACACATTCACAATACATACACTTGACAAAAGATATGTATCCAGAATATATAAAGAATATCTACAACTCAGTGACAAAAAGACAATTTATTTTAAAACTGGGGGGATGGTGGAAGTTTCAACACTACACTAAGAAAGATACATGAATTGCATAATATGACAAGAAAAAAAGCTCAACATATTAACCAAGGGAATGCAAATTACACCATAATGACATCCACTATATACCCATTACAATGGCTAAAATTTAAAAACTGACAATACTAAATATCAATAAGGAGGTGGAATGAATAGTATACATTATTGATGGAAACATAAAATAGAACAACCACTTTGGGAAAAGCCTTGGCTTTTTATCTAACCTACTAGAGGCCCGGTGCACAAAATTAATGCACTGGGGGGTGGCTTCAGCCCGGCCTGTGCCCTTTCACAGTCCGGGACCCCCCAGGGATTGGGCCTAAGCTGGAACTCAAACATCCCTCTCACAGTCCGGGGCTCTTGCAGTCCAGGACCCCTGGCTTCTTACTGCCTGCCTGCCATGGAGGCTGGAGAGGCTCACACCACCTCCACTGTGCTCACCAGCCATGAGCCCCGCTTTTGGCTGATGGGGGTGGAGGGGAGAGTGTGGCTCAACCAGAAGCTGGGCTTGCTGCTTCTTAGCGCTGGCCCCGCCCCCACCCACTGGTGAGGGGAGGGCGATCTGGGGCCAGGCCAGCTGGGGGAGGAGCTATGGGAGGTTGAGATGCCATGGTTGCACCCCATCGTCCAGCCTCTGCGGAGGCTCCAGGACTGCACCGCCCCCTGTCCCCCTGCCACTGCAGAGGCATGGCACCGAACTGGGCCCACACTGCTGCCTCTGTGGCTGCCTCTGTGGAAGGGGCAGCTCTGGGACCACCATGGCTGGCCTGGAAGAGCAGGCTTGCTGGTCCCACCCCCCACCCACTGGTCGTTCAGGAAGGTCGTCCAGAATGACGTCCAGAAGGTCGTTCAGCTGTCCAGTCTAATTAGCATATTACTCTTTTATTATTATAGATAACCTAGCAACTCTCTTAGCAAAAATGAAAATTTGTATTCACAAAGAAACTTGTACACAAATGCTTATAGCAGTTTGATTTATAATAGCTAAATATACTAGTAATGAACAACCTAACTGCTCGTGAACAGGAGAATGGATGAAAAACTGTGCTACATACTCAGCAATAAAATATAATAAACATTTATACAATAAGCTATTTAGACATTATGCTGGGTGAAAGAAGTAGGACAGAGTAGCCTCTCTATTATATGATCCTACTTATAAGGATATTTCAACCAAGCAAAACTAAACTATGGTGGGAAAAGAAATCAGAGCTTTGATTGTCTGGGGTGGGAGTTATAGGAAAGATCCCCAGAGAATTTGGGGGAAATAGAAATATTCAATACCTTGACTAGCATGTTGGTTTTGTACATGTGAATCCATTTCTCAAAACTCAGATTATACACTTAATAACAGAATATTTCACTCTATGTAAACTTTACGTTAACAATAATAATTACAAAAACTGAAGTCCCAAATATGCTCAGTGTGATATCATGTAGTAGGAAAAAACCTCGCCCTGTGATCTAGAAAAGCTGAAAAAAAGAGTCCAAATTCTACCTAGTGACTTCAAAAAATAATTTTAACTTTGCAATGCTTGGAATACCCACTTTAAAAAATAAGATGTAATATTTACATTTTATTCAGTCAATATTTAAGTTCAGGGGTTCAACAAGTGAGTTTACTATTTCGTAGGCTTATTATAAAGTTCAAATGAGAATATGAAAGTGATTTATAGGTAATGAGACAGTACAAAAATGTTATAATTTGTTATGGAGTCAAGTAACAGAAACTACCTCACTGGGGGGAAAAAAGATATACTCAGGATTCAAATTAGGGGGACATCCTGTATAGCAGTGACTAATTTCTGCTTTTTTAACATGAAAGGACACAAGAGATCTTAGAGGAGAGGGAATATTTTTAAAAGCAAACTACAAATAGCCCTTTTAGTTATGATCACAGAAAGAACTCTTATTGGTGCAATTAAAGCTGGTTGCCAAGGGAAAGAAAACTGAAAGTCTCTAATATCAAAAGCCTAAAGATCAAGAATTTAAATCCCTGAAGTAGAACAGCTGACCCAAAATGAATCATAAGGAAAAAAAAATCCAAACAAGAAAATGGGGGTAAAATCAGGATTGCAATAGATCAGTCCTACTCTCAATTTAAAGTTGTTCCATATGTACAAGAAATTGAAATATTAAATTCTCTAAACAGAAATAACTATTTTTTAATTATTTAAAGTTAGAAAATATGTGCTTTAAATCTATAGGTCATAAAAGGTAGTCCATTTGGTAGCTACTTCCATTTAGCTCTGAGCCTTAACTAGAATACCAATTATGTATCTAAAATGCAAGAGACAAGCCCCACACCATCCTAAAATGTTTTAATAAGTGCCCCCCAAACTTGGCTCCTGTGGTCTTAACTGAATTTGTAAAATAGTTTTATCACTTGAACTAATTTAGTCTATTTTATTTTAATGAAGACTCTTATTTTTAATTCCAATACTGACAAACACATTGAATAATTTCTATAGGATATGAGGCAGTGGTGAGGACAGAGTCTATTTGAAAATGGAGAGTGGAATTTCTGAGGCACTGCTCCTTCTCTGGCCTTTCTTTGCTTTTTGCTTACAGTAAGTATTTCTAAAGTAAATTCAAGTGGCAAACCCTACAAAAGGGTACATTGTTTATGTTTATATGCATCTAACTGATGCTTTAATCTTTTTTTCCAAGGTCATGAGCCACCTTGTGAATTTAGGAAACTAACAGCTATCAAATAAAGATTCTAACAGAAATATTAGCCAACTTATTAAGTTAAAATAAGATAAATTATTAGATGTCCAAAGTTGATGATACAATACTTCCAATGAATATTTTACAGAGCAAAGTGTTTTTGGACAATTCTATTTGAATATTAAGTATCCTTATGTTGGCAATATAGTACAACTTACACAAAAAGAAGGCTGACAAAAATAGTTTGAGTCGGGTTTTTTTTTACATTTTCAAAATAATGAGATCTAATTAATCAAATGTCTGGGTAAAAAAAGCAAGCAGAGACTTGGAGAATCATCATGATGATGGTAGTAAGTGGATTAGAAAAATTTAGAAATTTGTAACCTTAATGCCAGTACCTATTTTTTACTGATGGTCTACAACCCACTTACATTTCACATGATTTATTTCATTCACCTCCTTGCACTGGCTCTTGAGGAATGTTTTCATATCCCCATTTAAAGAAGAGAAACTGGCATCAACGTTTAAGTAACTTGCCCAAAGTTACATATCTATTCATGGCAGAGGCGAGATTTGAACCTAAGTCAGGCAAATGTCAAGACCCATGGTTTGCTGATTGTTCAGTGTGGGGGTTTTTTGGTTGTTGTTGTTGTTTTCCCACATCCATGACTGAATTAAGTTTTTAATCTACAGAGTTTCAGTCTACCCTATTTCCTTCCATAATGTATTCATAGCCCTAAAGTAAAGCCAACCTCCTATGATATCTGGACTTTACCAGCCCTAATGGAGTCAGTCACCTACGTATAGAAGTATTTCTCCCTGTGGCTGAGACATCATATGTAGCCAAAGGCCTAAAAAGCTCTTCTGCCTTCATATAAACATAATGATTCAAAGGGAATGCAGACTGGTGCAGCCACTATGGAAAACAATATGGAGTTTCCTCAAAAAATTAAAAATGGAACTCACATTTGATCCAGTAATCCCACTTCTAGGAATACCTCCTAAGAAACCCAAAATACCAATTGAAAAATACTATATATACCCCTATGTTCATAGCAGCACAATTTACAACAGCTAAGATCTGGAAATAGCCCAAGTGCCCACCAGTAGATGAATGGATTAAAAAGCTGCAGCACATTTACATCATGGAATACTACGCAGCTATAAAAAAAGAAGGATCTCTTAACCTTTGAGACAGCATGGAGGGACCTGGAGAGTATAATGCTAAGCAAAGTAAGCCAGTCAGAGAAAGACAAGTATCACATGATCTCACTCATATGTGGAATTTAATGAACAAAATAAACTGATGAACAAAATAGATCCAGAGACATAGAAGCATGGAACAGACTAATGAACCTCAGAGAGAAGGCAGGGGTGGGGGTGGGTGGAGAGAGATTAATAGGGGAACATATATGCATAGTAGAGGCCCAGAATTTGGGGCAGATTGGGCCAGGCCATCTGGGAGGAGGGGCTGCGGGAGGTTGGCCTGCTGGCCCCACCCTCAATCTGCGGGGAGGGGCTGATTGGGGTAGGGGGAGGGGCCTGGAGAAGACCCACTGAGCTGGAGCTGAGCATGGACCCCAGGCTTCCCAGGGAGGACAGCCTCAGCAAGGGAACAGAAACCTCCATAAGGCTCTGCAAACAGGCCCTGAACTCCCTTTGGCCAGGCGGACTCAGAGCTGGTGTCTCTGTGTGTACATTAGACACAGCCTAGCACTCACCTTTGTCTGTTGCTCAAATCCATTGCATCAAAAAACTTGTTTCCCTTCTTCTCTTTGGGCCCTTACAACAAATACAGTCCAATTGGAAAACACGGGCCCCAGTGGCAGAGCCAGGCCCCACAAACACCCAGAATTTAGGCTTAAGACAACTGGGTAGCAATCTCCACAGAACAGAACACACTGTTTTAGAGTCTTAATTCTCCCCTGAAATGTGCCCAGCTGCTCCTCTTTAGCCAGGATAGACTGAACTAAGGAACCAAAGACCGAGTTTCCTTTGAGGTGGGATCCACTGGGAGCCAGCTGGTGGCAAGGCCCCGCACAGGTGGCTGCCTTCCCCCCAAGCTCAGTGTGTCTGAGCCGGTCTGTTTCTGGCAGTGCTGGGTCCTGGGCTGCTGGTCGGGTGGCGGTCCACAGGGTTTCTCTCCACTGTCTTCCTGGCCTCCTGAGCAGTACCCTCCAGCCCAGCACACCAGGTGGCTGTTGCTAGAGCCAGTACTCAGAGAGCAAAGGAGCTGGCTTGTGCGAAGAGGGACCTGCAGGTGGCCAGGCCACACCCTCCACCCTGCTTCTCAGTCTTGCTCACATGGATCGGGCCAAAACCCACTGCCCAAAACTGGCACCATGTGGGGAGGGTCACAACAGGGAGAGTGGTTCCCTGACCTAGCAGCCTTGGTGACGATCATCTCAGTGCCCAGCTGATTGAATTTGTCCCACAGAGCCTTCATCTCAAGCTGCACACTCACACTGGCCACCTTTGCATTCTTCTTTACCAGTGCCTTGGCAGCGGCCGTGCAACTGGCCCTGGGGCCCTTGGGCTCAGCAGAAGCATTGGTGGCAGCTCCTGTGGCCAGTGCTCCATAGCTACTGGTCTTTCCGGTCATTCTGCCATAATGGTTGCTGGGCTTTTATTATATAGACTAGAGGCCTGGTGCATAAAATGTGTGCACTCAGTGGAGGGGGAGGGGGAGGGGGAAATCCCTCAGCCTAGCCTGCATCCTCTCACAGTCTAGGAGCCCTTGGTGGATGCCTGACTAATGGCTTAGGCCCGTTCCCCCTGGGGAGTGGGCCTAAGCCAGCAGTTAGACATCCTTAGCGCTGTTGCAGAGGTGGAAGAGGTGCCTGCCACCACCGCTATGCTCGCCAGCCATGAGCCTGGCTTCTGGCTGAGTGGTGCTTCCCCTGTAGGAGTGCACTGACCACCATGGGGCAGCTCCTGTGTTGAGCGTCTGCCCCATGGTGATCAGTGTGCATCATAGCAGCTGGTCATTCTGCTGTTTGCATGAGTGTGGGGTGGATGGGGGCCAATGGGGAAAAAAGGAGACATCTGTAATACTTTCAACAATAAAAATAAATTTAAAATAAAAATAAATAAACAAATCCTATATAATAAAAGGCTAATATGCAAATTGTCCCCTTGGGAGTTCGACCAACTGGGAGTTTGACAGGCCAGGAGTTCAACCACTCGCTATGACATGCACTGACCATAAGGAGTGGCGTGGAATGAAGGAAGACCCTGGCCAGCAGCTGGCAGATGAGGGAAGGAAGGCCCTGGTAGGCAGCCAGAATGCCCCGATTGGCCCTGATCGCCAGCCAGGCTTGGGGACCCTATCTGTGTATGAATTTCATGCACCAGGCCTCTAGTAAATAAATAAGTTTCTCTAGGCCCTGACCAGGTAACTCAGTTGGTTAGAGTGTCATCCTGATATACTAAAGTTGCAGGTTCCATCTCCAGTCAGGGCACATACAACAAATAACCAATAAATGTGTAAAAAAGTGAAACAGCAAATTCATATATATATATATATATATATATACACACTAATAAAAGATAAAGATGCTAATTGACTGTACCTTCGCTATGCCCACCAGCCAATCAGAAGAGTATGCAAATTAACCCAACAAAGATAGCCATTAAATTTGCATACTGCAGGTGGGGCGGGCAGCACCAGACACCACCTGTGGGATCCGGGCTGTAGATGGGGACCAGGGAGGCGGAGCCAGCGATCACCCCAGCCAGAAGCCTGAGGCTTAGGCAGGGGTGGAGCTGGCAATCGCACAGGGCTGGGGGTCCCCTGCCCAGGCCTAATGCCCCAGCCAGAGGCCTGAGGCCTGGGCAGGTGATCGGAGCAGACTGGGGGGCCCCTGCCCAGGCCTAATGCACCTCTGGCTTGGGCAGGGGCAGCACCTGCGATTGGAACTGGCTGGGGGTCCCCTGCCCAGGCCTCAGGCCCCAGCCAGAGGGCTGAGGCCTGGGTAGGCAATTGAAGTGGGCTGGAGGTCCCCTGTCCAGGCCTAATGCCCTGGCCAGAGGCCTGAGGCCTGGGCAGGGGTGGAGCCAGAAATTGCACAGGGCTGGGGGTCCCCTGCCCAGGCCTAATGCCCAGCCTAAGACCTTAGGCCTGGGCAAGGGCCAAGCCAGGGGTCAGTGTGAACTACAGAGGAAACACATTTTCTGACTGCTCATTGGCTAAGCTCCCTGTATGCCACTGGTAATATTTTAGTAACTTGGGTAATAAGAATCCAAGAAGGTGATGTAGGGTTTTTCCACCACACTCCTGGAGAAAAAAATGAAGGTCTGCTGCTGGAGGGGCTAAGAAATATCATATCCTGCCCTAGCCAGTTTGGCTCAGTAGATAATGCCTCGGCCTTTCTACCACAGGGTCTGGGTTCAATTCTGACCAAGGGAATGTACCTAGGTTACAGGCTCTTCCCTGGCTGGGGCCCAGGTCAGCACTCATGCAAGAGGCAACCAATCAAAGTGTTCCTCTCACTTTGATGTTTCTCTCTGTCTTTCCCTTTCTCTTCCACATTCTCTAAAAATCAATGGAAACATATCCTCAGGTGAGGATAAAAAAAAATAATAATAAAGAAATGTCATATCCTATGAAAGACACATCTTGAAAATGCCTAAAGAAAGTTGTCATTTTTTCATGGTGAAGGGACTGGAGTCCGTGTTGATGAAAACACCTTGGTGGCTGCGGTGACTGGCAGTGGCAGCAGCAGTGGGGTGATGGGGCTGGAGCCTTCCCCTGATCAGCCCGGTCTCCTCCCACAAAGGGAGGCCAGACTGTGGCTTAGGCCTGCTCCCCAAGGGGATCAGGGAGCAGGCCTAAGCCGTCAGTAGGACATCCCCTGAGGGCTCCCAGTATGTGAGAGGGGGCAGGCTGGGCTGAGGGATCATCCCCCCACCCCTAGTGCACAAATTTCATGCACCAGGCCTCTAATTATATATATATATATATATATATATATATATATATATATATATATATCTTTAAAATTAATTTTAAAAATGTTAAGTATATTGCCCTATATTTATAATCAGGACAATCTAAGTTTAAAGTTAAAAAAAGTCCTGAGACCCCAAAAGACTTGTTAGGGATAAGACTTAAGACTAACGGGTACATTGTAAATTAACAGATATATCCAAATACTAATGCTTCCAGTGGCTAAATGAAACAAGAAAAGTTTAGTCTGTTGCTATTGTTAATTATTGGCACAAGTAAGAATAAATGAGATTGAATGTTTGAATAATGAAATTTGGTCAGACCAGTCTCACAGCTGGATGTGCGTTGGGCCTCAGGGTGTTTGCAGATACTTTGTTAATTTCCTTCTGAGAGGGTTAACTTGAAAAGCAGACAGACAGGGCAAGGGTCCAGGGGGAAACAAAGGCAGGTGGAACATAGGCAGGGGCAGACACGGCAGTTTGAGCAGCCTAATCACAGAAACCAACCATGCAGAAATAATAAAATGTCCCTGCACTCCACGTGGGAAGCATGGGAAAACAAGGGAGGGCCTGCCGCAATAAGGTGAACTGACACAGAAACAGAGAGAGTTCAGCATTAAAAGAACACAAAGAAACAGGGAAAGTTCAGGCCCGTTGCTGGGCAAGAGCAATTGAGGGAATCAATCAGATGATGACACAGATAGAAGCAGGATGATCAATCAGATGATGACACAGAAGCAGGATGATAGCAAATATATACCCCTGGACTACAAGGCTTTAAGGCGTGGCCCCATTATTGGGCCCCCCTCCCCATGCAGGGAGTCTGAATCTACTTGTAATAAATTTTCCACACTTTTGCTTAAATCTTTTGGTCTTCGTTTCTCCTTCTTCGGTGTCTGGAGACAGGACCCTGGGGGAAAACCCTCAGTTCTAGTTATCACTTTCATCTTGCACTTATTTGGCAACAACAAGGAGAGAAACAAAGGACATCACTTTTGAGGGAACAAAGGGATAATTTAAACTTAAATAGTGGGTAGTGACTCTACCCTTCTTTTCCATTAAGTGAATATTTTTCATTTCAGTCTCATGGACTTTAAGTGTTAGATCATTTCTCAAAGGGAAATATCTTGTCCTTGGATATAGGTAATGTTGTTTGGTTCTTATGGTTTCATTTTTTAAAAGGTAACCATTATTTGCTAGATAACATGAGACCTGTACTGAAACCAATCTGCCTTCAACAAATTTTAGAAATAAGTGAAAATAGAAACTCTGAAAAAAAGAATCATATGGGCAAAGGTTAATTCAGAACCTTCTCTCTCTCTCTCTCTCTCTCTCTCTCTCCCCCTCTCTCTCTCTCCTTTCACTCAACTGAAGTGTTTGAAGTGTTCTAATATACTGGTTGTTTTCACACTTCCTAGTCCCCCGCTGGACAGAAAGTAATCTAACTTGTTTTTGCGGGCAAGTCTTTGTCATTTTCCCCACAAATAATTAGTAAAGGAAGAGACATTGAGAACAAGAAGGCAAAAGAGAATCTTCTTTGGACAGAGGAAAAGGCTGTCGGGTGCCCTTCAAATCATACAACATAAAATTCCACTGTGTGAGCCCAGCTCTGAACAAAAATAGAATTTTCTACTACCATTCTAAACTTTGCAGCTTACATTTAACTATTAGACATCTAACTACTTGGCTGACATTTAAACATATGGCTAACATATGCCAAATTTGTTTAAAGTTAAGTCCAAAAGTTCAAATGTGGAAGACTAAAAGTCCTTATTCATGTTTTCTTTCTATATTCTCCTGAAGATAAATCAGTGCCAACATGTCTGTGTGTGGCGGGGTGGGGGGAGGAGGAGAGATGAGAGAGAGGAGAAAATCCTTCTTTGCTTGCCGTAAAGTGGGGAGGCAAGGTGACCCCTGAAAGTCCTACAGCGCAGCAAGTCTTGGTGACCAGTAGAACACACATTTAGATGACAGCTGAAGCTAAGGGCACAGTCCATCCAAAGCAAGGTAAAACTACCACGGTTCCATGAAGGGGTGATGTAATAGGGCAAAGTTTTTAAAATAAGCAAACATGTAAAAGATTTCAAGGTTCATTTAGAGTTTTGGCAATTACATTGATCCTACATAGTAGTAAATTTTCAGTGGTAGGAAATACGTGAGAAAATAAAACCTTATAATTATATAACAATTTATGTTCTTGCTTTGTGCCCTAGCACCTTTTAAAAGGTATATAGATGATTTGATTCTCTTAGAACAAATCAACAAAGTAGATATGTATCATAATTTCCATGTTACAGATAAAATTTCAGATGTACTGAGAACCTAAATATCTTGGCCAAGGCAACTGTGCTAGAAAACGGTGAAGCCAGGATTCAAACTAAGGCAACTTGGCCCCAGAATTTGTACTCTTAATCATAATGTCATATTGATGCTTTGGGCTGGAAGAAGGGATGAACTGATCAAATCCCTGTTATTCTTATTTTGAGAGGGCAGACAGTTGGACCCATCTTTAGAAATCTAAGGATTGTTTTAAATCCTTATACCCATCTACTCACCTCTACCACGCTATTAAAAGTAGAAAGAACTAAAAAAAAAAATGCCACATGTGAGTTCATACAAGAGACCCGTACTTTAGCAGTAAAGAGAAGGAAGCAGCCCTGTGTGGGATAAACGAGGAGCTCTTTAGCATCATTAATGCGATAAAAACACAAAAGTAGGTTGATGATAAACAGTGACTAGTGAAAATGTGGTCTTCAGCCTTCCCCCACTACCACAAAAGAACAATTCCAGACATCAGCACTAACTAGTATTATAAACATTTGGTGACAAAATTAGAATAAGAGGTATGCTCTTGAAGTAAGTACATTATTAGAAAGGGAACTTCAAAATGGCTATGTTAGTGAAAAAGATTTCATCAGTAGGGCAAGTATATTTATAAATAGATTTTTCTTAAAAGAAATCTAAAACATTGAACACAAATCTTTCCTCCAGCTGACATATCTACTTACTGTTTGTGATCATACTTAATTTTTTCCTGTGACAATACCATTGTCTATGTCATTCTCATATGACAATAATCTCACCAAACCCATAAAACCTTCTCTTCAAAGTTCACCTTTCAAACCATTCCTTTTCCTTGGAACTTTATCTGATCATATGTCTTGTCTTTGAAATGTGTGACATTGAATACTTTTACTTCCCTGTATATTGTCCTTATTTTATGTTACCTTGTTATCTAAATTATAAACTGACTAGAGGCCCAGTGCACAAAATTTGTGCACTGGGTGTGTGTGTTGGGGGGTGTTCCTCAGCCCAGCCTGCACCCTCTCCAATCTAGGACCCCTCAGTGGATGTCCGACTGCTGGTTTAGGCCCAATCCTGGCAGTCGGACATCTCTCTCACAATCTGGAACTGTTGGCTCCCAACTGCTCGCCTGTCTTCCAGCCTGATAACCCCCTAACTACTCCCCTGCCAGCCTGATCAATGTCTAACTACTCCCCAGGTGTCCCGATTGCCCCCAACTGCCCTCCCCTGCAGGCCTGGTACCCCCCAACTGCCCTCCCTTCCCTGCTGACCCAGTCACCCCTAACTGTCCTCCCCTGGTGGCCTGGTCGCCCTCAACTGCCCTCCCCTGCCAGCCTGGTTGCCCCTAACCTCCCTCCCCTGCAGGCCTGGTCCCCCCTAACTGCCCTCTCCTGCTGGACTGGGTCGCCCCTAACCTCCCTCCCCTGCTGGTATGATTGCCCACAACTGCCCTCCCCTGCCGGCCATCCTGTGGAGGCCATCTTTTGACCACATGGGGGCAGCCATTTGTGTGAGAGCATGGCGGTCAATTTGCATATTACCTCTTTATTATATAGGATGCTGGCCAGATATTTTTATCTACTTAAATACTGATATTATAAATTCATAAATAAGAGATAATTAGCATACTTGAATGATTTTATATTTCTAAAATTACAATGTAATCTTTAAAAGGGTGACAGGAGATATAAAATTGACTGTAAATTAATAGCTAGGAACCCAGGTAATGACATCATTACATTGAGGCATTGAAGCAGATAAGAACAAAAACTTTACAAATCCCATGTATACATTGGTACTGTTGCCAAGATATACTTAAAATATTCTCTCTCACAATAGTCCAAACTGAGAAGGCATTCACAACGTCCTGTGGCAAGTTTCCATACATTTACTTATTCAACCAGCACAAGCAAGCTAAAGTACTTGTAACTAGCATAGTCTGTTAACCATTTGTTCACTTATTTTGCAGGCAGCCAACTGGAGTCATAAAGCTGGCCAACAGAGGTTCCATAGAGACTTTCAAAGACTCTACCTCAAAGCGTTGGCAGGTGGCCATCTTTATAGGTTTTGAGTTTCCTAAACCACAATCCTACCCAAGGGGCAGAGTCCCAAACACTCGGCTTATTCTGCACAAAGCAAGAATTTGTTAATTCTGCCAAGATCCACGAGTTTAAACACCTGCAGTCAAACTAGGTTTGGTTCATATTCCACCATAAAGTAAAACATTTGGGTAGCTTGCAATACATTTAGCCTAGGAAACTTTATTTAGGCTAGTAGGCTGTAACAGTTGTTGCCTGAGAGGATAAAAAATGAGAATGGGGGTGGGGCAAAAGCTGGGAGCATAGGTAGCTTAGTGGAAACATTTTAGTATTCCATATCTAAAGCCAATAATCCAGTATAATTAATAGCATTAACACTTAAACAAATGTGAAAAAGAAACTATATAAGTGATTCTTCTCTAAATCTTTTCAATATTACAGTGTGTAAGAGCATTCCCTATACAATAGGGAAATTATACATCCTGGAGTTCTGGGGAATAAACAAAATGATATTGGAACTTAATATACTGCCAGACCTATAGCTAATGCTCAAGGACAATAAAATTCCTTAGAAGTCTTTCAATGACCAAGCCTTTAAGTCTTTCAATAGCTTTAATCCTTAATCCATTAAAAGGTCTAGAATCAACCTATTTCATAGTGTCTTCAAACTCTAGTGAAGAGTATGTTAGTAAAGCATCATGGTAACAACATAATCTTTTCACTGGTTCAGATATTTACTCACCAACACCAAGATAATAACTGAGAGTTGATTAATTATGATGCTGTCCCAAACACTTAATTTATATTAACATATTTAATCCTCAGAACAAAGCAAAAAATATCATGTTCACTCTTCAGATGGGGGAACTGAGGCATAGAGGCATAAAGTAATTTCTCAAGGTTACACAAATAGTAGGGCTGAAATGAGACCTAAATAAAATTAGAAGTTGAACAGCAAATATTCTTACTTCACCTGAAACAGGCAAAGAACAAGGGTCTTTAGTAGTAAAAATGCTACTTTAATTAACTATCATTAATAATATATAGATTTTATATATTCCAAAAATCATAAAGGGTATAATCTTGCTGTTTAATCATCACCATAGTGGTTATATTTTAATATAATTGAATAATCAAAAGCTAGTGAAAGAATAATTAAAGCTGACGCAGTCTGGATCCAAAACCCATACTCTTTTAACTTCTAAAATACACCATCTCTGGCATTTGGCAAACTAGAGGTAATAAGGTGAAATTTCACCCTTCATCCATAACTAAAGATAGTAGATTAAAGACATTTTTACTCTATTCCTTGCCTCAAAACAGCTGCTAATAAGAAAAATTTAAATAGAAATAAACAATCCTAAAATATAAACTTTAAAAAATATTTACCAAATAAGTTTGAAATAAAACAATAGAGTAATTCAAATTGACCAGTGTTCTAATCCTATTTTTTTCCACTTATGAGTGTGGTTTTGGGAAAATCAATCTTCTATTAGCATTTCCTCTACTGGAAAATTTATCAAATGTTCTGTTAGTTCTACCAGATAAACTTATCAAAATGAGATTGCTTTTTATGTTTACTTAATTTAAAAAGTTAGGAGCTTGTTTAAATTCTCAAAAATGTTTTCTAACCCCATTTTAATATTTATGAGCGGCCTGAATTTGCATGCTTAAACATGGAATTTCCCAGTAAGTTCTCATTGTTAAAGAAATCTTCCAATAAAAAGTGCAGTCTATTATCCAGACCATTGTTTGAAATGATTCTAAATATTTATAAGATAATAACCAACTTACCCTATGCACAGACATGCAAAACAAGAATTGACTCCTGCCTCTTGCTTTCAGAATATCTCATAAAAACAAGAAATGATATTTGATCAACCACCTTCTTTCTTTTAATACCTTCTTGGAGGAGACATTTTAAGTACACATTCAACCATTTATATTTCAGTCCCACCAGAAACAATTTATGGTCCTTTGGCCATTGGAATTACAAACTCAGGGGTCTCTGGGCTGCAACCATCTTTCTCTTTTCCTAGATAGAATCTCCTTGGCAGTGTGTGGCCTATCCTCTCAAAGAGAAGAAGACCCCAAGGAGGTCTAAACCCTGCTACCTAAAGAGTGGCACTCCTGCTCCAACCCACAGCATCTGCAGCCCCTAGGAGCTCTTTGAAAATGCTGAGTTTGGGCCAGCAGGCATGACTCAGTGGTTGTGCATCCCCTATGAAGCACCAGATCGCAGTTAAATTTCTGGTCAGGACGCATGCCCTGGTTGCAGTCTCAATCCCCAGTGTGAGACCTACAGGGGGCAGCAGATCAATGATCCTTTCTCATCATTGATGTTTCTCTCTCTCTCTCCCTCTCCCTTCCTCTCTGAAATCAATAAAATATATATATATATTTTTTTAAATGCTGAGTTTCAGCACCCACCTCAGGTCTACTGAATAAGAATCTCCATTTTAACAAGAGCCCTGGGTGACTCACATGCACTTTAAAGTTTGAAAAGCCCTGGTCTCCCCAAATCTGGCCAATCATCAAAATCACCTCAGCGAGCCTAAGACACTAAGACTTGGATCTTCCCAGTGGAAATTCTGGCTCACTTAGTTTGGAATAGGTATAAATCTCTGTTTTTAAAAATTCCACCTTTGGTCAAATTCAGGAACCAGTGATTTTTTTATCAGTAACGCCCAGAGATTAATTCCAGGCAGAGCAAATAGCTGTTCAGTTTCACGCAGGAAATTGCTCTCCTGTAAATTGAGACATGCAGATGCAACTTTGGCGCACCTAACACTGTCCCTTTTGGGGGAAATAGTCTCATCTATAAAAGAGGAAATTATAGAAATATGCAGTGATTTGTTCAAACTTGCATTGTTAGTACCTAATTCCAGGACCAGGGATTGAACATAAACATTCTGCCTAAAGTACAAGACCCTTCCCACCATGCCAGAACTGTCCCCTCCTTCTTCATATTTTACAATTATTGAGTCTAGATTGAAAATGTCCTTACTGCTCTGCGGTGAGGGAGGATGTGGGGAGATGGACCAAAGGCCCCACTTTCACAGTAAGTCATGTGTTCCTGTCTCTCTGGAAGGGGAGTAAATTAGACTAACTGAAATTACAATTACATCTTTCTTTTCTTATCAAAGCTGTAGATGTACAACTTGCTAAGCTCTAAACTCTAAATTTGAATATTATTTTCAAAACTCATAGAGAAAGATAATGCCACAACCTCACCAACCTAACATCACTGCTATCTTTGTACTGCTTCTAGGTTTGTATTACATGTGCTATACACATTTATATCGTGACAATTACTAAAATTTTAGCTCCAGCGATTCCTCAAAATCTCCCCTCCTAAAATAGATTATGATGAAAGTCACTGGATTCACTATGGTACAGAAGGACAGCAGCAACAGTAGGAAAAGAGAGGATTGAGGCCCACAGAGAAAACTTCCTGCTTGCTGTGGAAACTTGGATTTGTAGCATAACTTTGATCACAGTGATAGCAACGTAATTTCTGCAGAGACATTCTCCTTCTCCAGTCCTGCATGGCATTCTGTTTTATTTTTGTTCCAAAGTTATCAGACAGTGACATTATCAGTAATTTTGAATAGGCTCCCTTGTCCAGATTTTCAAATTTATGTAATCCTAAGAAAAGGAGATTATCTTACTTGAGTATTTCCTCTCCCCTCAGGCAATCGCTCCACATATTTTTGCAGGGGGACATGGGTTAGAACAGTTTACAAACTGTTAGCAGAGAAAAATGAGTCTGGCTTGAGTCTCTCCCAAAGCTATCTCACTTCTACCAGAACAACTCAGATCTGTATGTTTTCTTTATGCCACACGTCCATGTTGAAATATTTAAAAGCAAGTTTCTGTGGTTTTGAACATTTTGAAGGTGGGTCTGGCAATGGGATTTTCGTGTACTGTGTGTTAATAGAGTGGAACATGAGAAATACAGGGATAACGGGTGGCAAAGAGGAGTGTGAAATGCCCAGCATTTCTACATGTCGCTATTCACAGAAATGAAATTTAGAGATGTCTGTATTACTACTTTCTCCAAGATTAAAACCTGCCAAGTGTATTTTTCCCATAATTGCTTTGCATTTCAAGCTGTTTATTTTCAACCGCAAAATAAAATAATTTGCCCCTTAAAAGTTTTCAGTCATCAGCAAGCATGAGAACATGTATGCTACTAGGACCCTTTCCAGTATCTCTAAAGTCATATAATGTGTTCACACAAGTAAGACAGACCAGCCCTGGCAGGAAAAAGTAAAATCTGTTTGTCATTGGTTCCACATATCTAAAACTCTCAGATCCGAGTGAGAAGCAGAATTCTGGAAACTCAACAAATCCCAGATGTCTTTCAATAGCTGAATGATTACACAGTGTTACCTACAGACCATAGAATACTACTTACCAATAAAAAAAGAATGAACTCTTGATAAATGCAACATTCCTTTGAATAAATTTGCAGAGAATTATGCTTATTTTAAAAAATCCAATCCCAAAAGTTCATGCTGTATGATTACATCTATATAACATTTTTAAATGACAACATTATAAAAATGGAGAACAGATCTGTGGTTGCCAAGGGTTAAGAAAGATGGAGGAGGGAGGTTCATTTCAACAAATCTTTCAACAAAGGTTCAATAAAAAATTTTAAAAGAGGTCTTCTGATATTACCTCTGATGATAAGAAAACTCACTTAATTACAATACTAATTACATCAAAGGGTTAGAATTTTCTATGCCTGTTCTTTCAGTCCTTCCCTCCCACTCTTGACCTTTGCTGAAATGTGAAGAAGTAGACCTGTCTGTACCCACCTACATCTCTTATGATCTTATCATTGAAGTGAAAACCACCCAATTTTCCAGTGTCTGCAGGCTTTCTCTGCAAGGTGGAACCTGCATTAACCTGGCTAGAAGTGCTGAGCAATCAGTGTTCCCTTTACAGCCATCTCTGCAGCACCCCTTAACCCTCACTCCTGCAAGAAACTGTGAAGTGCATTTTCTATGTAGAATCCTAGGGCATTCCCATAGAATTAAGCTCCAGTAACAAACAGTGGTAATGGACTTGATCATGTACCCCTTATTGACTGACTCTCCTTTCCTTGCTTAATTTCCCACCCTCCAACTGTTTTTCCTAGAATCACCAGCCCCAATCAAATTTCTTGTATTGAAATCTTTATATTAGGCTCTATTTCTGAAAAACCTAAAATAAGACACTTCCTCCACAAATCTAGGAGTTAATTTTGATGGTTCTGGAATGGTCTCTTCCTCTGCTTGTTTCTACACTTCATATACCCTAACTCAGACCTTGGAAGTATGAGATCTGAGGTCCTATTCTTTTCTTATATTTTCTTTGGCCATCTAAGCATTCCTGGTTCTAGTACAATTTCCACTCCCTAGCAATTCCCTGAATTCAGTCAAGAGAAACAACCTCACCAGGCCTGGTGTGTCTTGGATAAATAGCAATTTATCCAAATAAATAATGCCTGCATTATTGTCATCACAAATTTACATGAGGATAGACTGGGACTGGGACTGGGACTGGGAAAGAATGAAACATGATAAAATGTTCAAGCATTTGTCCCTTTGTTTTCATAGGGAGAAAATTCTGAAATCACAGAACTGGCTGTAGAAAGGAAGAGGCTATGAGTCACCCATTTAACCTCCCCCTTCAAAACTGTCTCTGCATCCCAACAGTGACAAATGGCTTTTGTAACCAGTGTTAAGTCTGGTTCTGTTCTATCTTGTTAAAAATATCAAGATATCTAATTCTCTTTTTACAAGTTGTGCACCCAAATCACTTCATTTCATGTTTAGTCTAAGCCAGCAAAGGAGCTTAGGTTCTGTAAAAAGCAGTCACATATTCACTATGTTGTTTTGTGTGAATCTCTAATAAAAGCATCTGCATTTTATGAATTTTCCCCTCCCCACATTCATAACAGAGATATGGAGATATGCTATTTCCCCTCTTTTAATTTCAAAGGGAAGGTGTTACCCACGGCAGAGAACAATTATTATCAGGCACTTATTTTTCATGTAGCTTTCCCCCTGCTGGGACTGAATGGAGAGATGAAAAACTAGAATTCTCTTATAATCTGCATTTTAAATAACTATGGCAAAGGTCTCTCACACTTCTTGGCTGAAGTGGTGCAGATCTCTTGAAAAGAGAAACAGCTTTAGGAGTAAAGAGATGAGAAATGTTTGGTGTGTCAAGTTCTAAGAAGTTAGGCCATCAAAGCCTAATGGGAAGGCTCTAAAGACTTTTGCACAGAGCACATAACATAATTAAACTTGTGTGTTAAGGTCATTCTGAAATCAATGTGTCAGATGGATTAAGGAACCTCAGAGACGGGTAGGTGGAAACGAATGCATCTATTGAAATAATTCAAATGAGAACATTCAAATGAGAACTCAAGCTGTGACAGTAGAATGAGGGCGGTGACAGCTCATATTTAAAAATTGTTAAAAAGATGAAATTGTCAAGCCATGTTGAGTCATTCTAGGTGAGAGTAAGATAGAGGAAGATATATAGAATGCTTCCCAGTTTCTGACAGGTAATTAAATTAATGATGATGTCTTTTTCTGATATAGAGCATGTAAAAAGAAAAAGACACCAGAAAAGAAGATAAATTGAGTTTTTAAAATGTTGGGTTTAGAACATTCAGGTAGAGCTATTAGATGGACATATGTGAGATGTAACATTCTGGAGCCCAGAAAAATATTTTTGAGATGGAGATAGATTTGGAGTCATTAGCTAATTGATGAGATTTCAGAGAAAGTATGTGTTGGGAAGGGGGGAGGGAGGCATAGGCATAGGATCAGAGCATGAAGAATACCAATATTTTTGGAGAAGGAAGAGGAAGTAGCTCTAGTGAAAAAAGGTGACGGTGATGTCATGGAAGCCAATAGAAAAGAAAGTTTTAAGAAGGAGGAAATAATCAATGAGGCTCTGTAAAATATGCTTCTAATCACTTAGTTACTAGAAGGTCATTGGCAACCTCAGCAAGGGGGGATTTGCAATAGGCTGAGGTATGAAACGGAAGTTAGTCTTGTTCATTAATGAATCTCCACCACCTAGCACAAAGATGCCCCCCCCACCAGTTGTTCAATATATATTTATTGAATGATTACACTATATATCTTTTTCTAGGTCACATAACAAATAGTGAGCAGCAGAATTATTGTTCTTTCCTCTCAGTGTACTCAAAATTCAGTGATTTTTTCATTCTCTAATCTGAAAGCTTATCTGATAGACTAACAATCATACTTGTTCAGCTATACCCTCTACATTCTGCGTTCATACTCTCTTGCCAGTGCTGACCAGCAGCCCCTGAACAACAAATGAACAGATTACTCAGACACAGTTTGACTGTGAAAGAGAGGGCTAAAGGGCTCTTGGCTCTAGCGGCCCGAGCAGCCTCGACTGCCTGCCTCATTAGCCTTCTATTGGAATTCTTATCTTTAGATACAATCAATAGGGTGAGTAATCTTGGAAGGACACATGTGTTTACATTGTCCTCTAGGCAAGGACATCCAAGAATTAAGAATAAGTAAACACCCGGGGGGTCTGCATATGCACAAGCTTGTTTGGGAAGGTCAAGAAATAATTAGGGGTGCTGCCTTTGACACTCCCCTAAGTCTCCCCTAAGTCAGAATTCCGATAAACAGGGCAGGCGGCCTTCCACACACTTCTCTTTTCTCAGAATGTCCTCCTTCCAACTTTCCAACCAAGTCTCTTGTGCTCCCCAACAGCACTCAATTATTCTTGCTAGGATTTTTTTAAAAGCCCTTTTCTTTGCCAACTAGTTTAAAGTAAATTTTAATACATTTTTATTTCAATTGTGGTAAAAGGATAACATAAAATTTACCATCTTAACCATTTTTAAGTGTACAGTTTCCTAGTGTTAGGTATATTCACATTGTTGTGCAAAAGATCTCTATAATTTCTTCATCTTGGAAAACTGCAACTCTATATCCATTCAACAACTATTCCCATTTCTTCCTTCCCTCAGTTTCTGGTAACCATCATTTTACCCCCTGTTTGAGTTTGACTACTTCAGGTACCTTCTATATATGGAATTATATTGTATTTGTCTTTTTGTGATTGTCTCATTGTCCTCAAAATGCATCCTGGTTGCACCATACAAAATGTGCCTCATTTTAAATATTTCTGGTGTTTTTTTTTCTCATAAGAGTTCAAAGAATCCAAGAACACATATAAAGCACAATTTCAAATTAAGTAGGAATCATAAGGTTTTGCCAGTCTATTTTGTGGGTTTCCTTAACATGGAAGAAATCATTCTTCTTAGAAATCACTAAGTGATAGGGAACCCACTAATTTTGAGGGTGCCTACTGCATGTTTCAATGAATCTCACCATTAAAAGCTAACACTACTCTATGTACTGTTCTGAGATACATTTTTTAAAATCCTAGCATTTGACAGAAATAAAGCAAATACCTAATACCAGTTTAGAGCACTGACTTTCCTTAAAACCTTAAAACATTCTATAAGTCACCTTTGTTTTTCTGGCAGCTAGCTATTCTCTTCCTTGTACATTAAACTGTGGTTACTTATTAATTACCCACCACAAGATGACCGCAATAACAATGTTTTGCAAATCCTAGCTCTCTTGATTGGGGGATGTAAAGAAGGAGCAGCACAAAAGAAAAGGGTTAGAATCAACCCCCAATGACCAGAAACAAAGAAAAGCAGCCAGGTATCTCAGCAGGTACCTCAGTAGGCTGACGGCTACCTCCTGTACTACAGAGTTCACCATAATGAAGCTCTCAGATTCCAGTGTAGTACGACTGTCGTGTCCAACAGCATCTCAGAAATAGAAAGCCCATTTCCACACATTTTTATTTGTGGTTTTGTCAACAACAACAAATTGAAAGTGAGGAAAGATAAGGTCTCACTTCCCACGTAGACAAAGATGAGGCTCATCCTGCCTTTGTGCTTGTACCCGCACTCCTCAGTCCCGCCACACAGCTTTTCCAGTAAAAACTGCGTTCACTGTAGCTGGTGTGGCTCTTTCTTGGCCAGGTACAAATGTCTAGACTCCCGAGGGCAAACGTGTTTAGCTATTTTTACTAGGGTTGAGCAAATAAGCCCTAAATCTTTCCTTAAAACTTGAACTGATCCTCAATATAACCTTTTGGCAAGTTCCAAAAGGTTTTGTTGCCTTCGGTTTTCAACCTGGTGTTTTCTCTTGTTCTCCTTTTGTCTATTAAGCCAACCTTAGTCATAAAAAACAAATTCTTTCAGAGAGATTTTATCAGCTCTCCATAGAGGATACTAGAAAAAAAACACCAAACCATGATTATCCTGTGTCAGAGTTACCTAAAAGGTCTTTCTAAGTTTTTGTCAGGCAAGTACTCTTCTTTCCACCATAGAACACAAGCAGTACAGATAGTACTGTGGTATTATTACAAAGATTTGCTAACATTTCCTTTTTAGAACAACCCATAAGTATAAACTGAGATGAATAGAAATTCCTTTATATGGAAGAGGCTAATGGTTGAATTTTACTCCTCTGTCTACTCAGAGAAAACTTGACACTCTCAGATGCCCTTCATATAACTGTTCCTGATGCTAAGGATCCAGGGTTAGATTTGGCATCATGACCTGTGTTTTCATCAAACTACATAACTTGATCTAGAATGAAGCTGACCCTCTCTACCCCCAGGCCCTCCGAAGTTTTGAGTTATATCCTATTAGCCTTCCAACTTATGTGTGAGGCACAACTGTACAAAAATAATAATTCTTATTTTTATTGAATTTATTGGGGTGACATCTTACCTAATAATAGACAAACATGCAAATTGACCATACATTTGCTACACCTTAAGCCACGCCCACCAGCCAATCAGAGCGACTATATGCCAATTAACCCAACCAAGATGGCGGCCAGCAGTCACAGAGCTGGAGCAAGCAGGAGGCTTGGTTGTCCCAGTGATGGAAGAAGCCAAGCTTCCCGCCTGGCCAGCTGTTGCCTCCTCTCAAGGCAACAAATTTTCAATTATAGAAGGTAAATAAACCCCAGATACCTGCTTCCAGTCTCCATGGCCACAGAGCTGGAGCGAATAAAAAAAAGGAGAGGCTGGGAGCTTCGGTCTTCAGGGGGCTTGGTCAGTCTGAAAACAGCCATCATCCTCTCACCCAGGCTGGCCAGGCACCCCAGCGGAACCCCCACCCTGATCCAGGACACCCTTCAGGGCAAACCAGTCGGCCCCCACCCGTGCAACTTTTATAATAAAAAGATAATATGCAAATTGACCCTAACAGCAGAACGACTGGGAATGACTGGTCACTATGACACACACTGACCACCAGGGGGCAGATGCTCAGTGCAGGAGCTGCCCCCTGGTGGTCAGTGCGCTCCCGCAGGGGGAATTCTGCTCAGCCACAAGCCAGGCTGATGATGGCTGCCAGCACAGAGGTGGTGGCAGGAGCCTCTCCTGCCTCCTCAGCTGCACTAAGGATGTCCGACTGCAGCTTAGGTCTGCTCCCTGCTGGCAAGTGGACATCCCCCGAGGGCTGCCGGGCTGCCAGAGGGAAGTCTGACTGCCAGCTTGGGCCCGATCCCCCAAGGAGCAGGCCTAAGCCAGCAGGTGGACATCCTCCGAGTGGTCCCAGACTGCAAGAGGGCATAGGCCCGGTTGAGGGATTCCCCCCCCCCCACCCCCGAGTGCACAGATTTTTGTGCACTGAGCCTCTAGTTGGTTAATAAAAATATATAGGTTTCAGGAATAAAATTCTGCAAAACATCATCTGTATATTGTATTGTGTGTGTATCATCCCAGGAACTCATAGGAGTGACTGAGAGACATGAGCACAATGTTGTCCTGCGCTGGTGGTAAAAACCAAACAAACAAAAACAAACCTGAGGTTCATATACCATCGGGATCTTGTCTGAAAGAGCTGGTGGGCTGCTGGGAAATTCTCCAGTTTCCACACATTTCCTTCTCATTACAAGGGGCATCTTCTCACCTCCTTTTAACCTCTAGAGTCACCCTCCCTACCCCAAAAAGCTATTGTGGGAAGGGGAAGCATACAGAGTACAATTTGTGCCATGTTAGGGAAGGCTTTGGTCTGGGCCCTGGGAGTTAGCAGGTCCAACCTTGGTACTCTGCCAAAGGTGAGATGTGGGTGAGCTGAACCACAGCCTACAAAAGAGGTTTGGCCACCCCAATAAACACCGAATCCTTTGTTTCAGCGTCTGAAGGTAGCCTACAATTTCTTGGGTGTGGAATATTGGATTAACTTTCTCAAAAATATAAAAAGTTAAAAGAATTTAACCCTAGCCAGTTTGGTTCAGTGGATAGACCATCGGCCTGCGGACTGAAGGGTCCCAGATTTGATTCTGGTCAAGGGCATGTACCTTGGTTGTGGGCATATCCTCAGTAGGGGGTGTTCAGGAAGCAGCTGATCAATATTTCTCTCTCATCGATGTTTCTAACTCTCTATCCCTCTCCTTTCCTCTCTATAAAAAAATCAATAAAATATATATTTTTAAAAATTTTAGATGCCAGCTTTTTATATAGTAACTGTATTCCCTTTTGACATGATGTATTACTAAAGGCCTCGTGCATGAAATTCGTACACAGGAGGGGGGGTCTCTCAGCCTGGTCTGCACCCTCTCCAATCCGGGAACCCTCAGGGGATTGGGCCTAAACCGGCAGTCAGACATCCCTCTCACAATCCAGGACCACTGGCTACTAACCGCTTGCCTACCTGCCTGCCTGATTTCCCCTAACTGCTTCTGCTGCCAGCCTGATGCCCCTAACAGCTCCCCTGCTGACCTGATTGCCCCCTAACTCCCCTGATGGCCTGGTTGCCCCAAACTGCTCTCCCCTGCTGGCCTGATCCTCCTAACTCAGTGGTTCTCAACCTTCCTAATGCCTCAACCCTTTAATACAGTTCCTCATGTTGTGGTGACCACCAACCATAAAATTATTGTTGTTGATACTTCATAACTGTAATTTTGCTACTGTTATGAATCGTAATGTAAATATCTGATATGCAGGATGTATTTTCATTGTTATAAATTAAACATAATTAAAGCATAGTGATTAATCACAAAAACAATATGTAATTATATATGTGATTTCCGATGGTCTTAGGTGACCCCTGTGAAAGGGTCATTCGACCCCCAAAGGGGTCGTGACCCACAGGTTGAGAACCACTTCCCTACTGTTCTCCCCAGCCAGTCTAATTGCCCCTAACCACCTCTGCCAGCCCCGCCACCATGACTTTGTCCAGATGATGTCCGGAAGGTCTCCTGGTCTAATTAGCATATTGCCCTTTTATTAGTATAGATTGTTGTTGTTCTTGGGAACATACTAGCCATTATTTTAGAACACCTATTGTGTGTTTCTCCAATTCTAACAATAACTAACCCTGGACATAAATTTAATTGCCCCAGAGCTTGCTGCTGAAAGAGTTGCCCATGATTGGGAAACAAATACAGGGTAGCACTGCTGAGAACTGAACTGCTTCTCTGACACCAAAGACTCAAATACTAGTATCTCATTACGCTCAAGTTGCCTTCTCTCCTTTCTTTTTTAACAATCATTTATTTTCAAGACATACCTAATTCTGTTTGCTCTTCAGGAAGATAACTAGTGAAGTTGATGAGTTAATCTGACCAAAGGTTACCCTCCTTCTTCTCCTGAGTAGCCCAGGCATTTGTCACCATAGGCTTTTTGAAATGGTGTCAGATCCAAGAAGGTCATTGGGCATTTCCAATCAGCCATAAAGGGAGACTAAAACTCTGACAAAATAGAAGTAATTTGGGGCCATAGAAACCTTATGATTTCTCTCAAATTAAACAAATATTTGGATGGAAAAACTTTTCATTCTGCTTTCTCACAATGACCCATTGGATTGGGTTGAATCCCCCAAAATCCATGTCCATCTACTAGAACTAAGATTGTGCTCTTACTTGGAAATAAGGTCTTTGCAGAAATAATTAGTTAAAATGGAGTTATATTAGAGTGTGTTGTAAACCCAATGACTGGTGTCTTGTAAGAGAAGGGAGAAGGTGATTCAGGCACAGGGACATAGAGGAGACATAGGGACCACGGGCACAGAGATTGAAGGGACGCAACTGCAGCCAAAGAACAATGAGGATTGCCAGGAGCCACCAGAGCTAAGAAGGGACAAGGAAGTTTCCTTCCCTTAAAGCCTTCAAAGGGAGCACAGTAGTATATGGTGACAGGAGAAAGTTTGAGTTTGGGTGGTGGGCACACAGTGCAACATGCAGATCTTGTAACATAGAAACCCACACCTGAAACCTATATGAACATGTTGACCAATGTCATCCCAATAAATTTAATTTTAAAAAAAAGAAACTGCAAAAGAATTAGTGTATTTCTTTTAAATTTTGCTTTAGATGTTTTATGTAAATAAAACCAATTTCCCCAATAAAAACACTATTTAATGAACTGAATCTAATATGCTAAACTAAAACATACATTTTTAGATAAATGAATGCTATTTAAAAAAATAAATAAGTAAACTTCAAAAACGGAGGAAGGCTATCTTAAAAGTCAACAGTAAGTCACGTGTATATTTGTTCCAGCCAGAAAATGCTTTCAAAGTGTTGTTTGTATAAACGGTTCTTTGCTTAAGGTTTTACAGAACTCAGAGCGAATACTTTTTGAGGCTCTTTAGAAAAACACAGTTTGAGTTAAAGTCGGTTGCTTTTCCGGGATAAGCAAGCAGGAGTCTCGGTTGGAGTGTGGACATCCCTCCTGGTCCCATTCGTTATTAAGGAGAACACAAAAAGACTTCCTCACTGAATAGAAGGATCCTGGTGCTGCGCGTCAGGGGACTCCGACTGAATTACAGCCCAGGCTCTGACATTGATTTACCATTTGACTTTCCGGCAAATATTTCATCTCCTGCTCTTGCAAGTTTCAATTTACTTTTTGCTGTCTAACATTGAACAAGTCATTTTACAATGCTCTACCTCCGTTTCCTCATCTATTAAGTTAAATAACAATGACATCCTCTGTTAGGCCTGCTATGAGGTCTAAACGAGTCAATATAGCTAAAGCACAGAGAACAGTACCCAGCACAAAGTAGCTGGTATTAGTAATTGCAGGGATACATGTCTTTGCTCCCCTTTTAAGTCTTAAGTTTCTTGGGAACAGGGATCAGACCTTACTCATCTTGTTACCTTTCAAAATACCTAGAATATTATTTTGCATGTAGTAGTTGCTCAATAAATATGTGCTGCATGAATGTATACTTCAAGGACAGAGGCTATCTATTATTTAGTTTGTCGGGTTGTGTTCATTAAACTTTTTTTAAATCCAGTTATCTGGGAAAGAAAAAGAGAAAGCATCTTTGGGGAAAACATCTGTGAGCAAAGCATTCCCGTGAGAAACTTTCTATCAGGTTGGGAAAATACTTTAGAAATCTTCCCGCGGTAAGGGCAGGAGACCTTTGGTCTTTCTAGACACGTCAGCCTCTGTTCTCTGGGAGCGGCCTGGGATATACCCACGGTGTGGAAGAACCTCATCACCCTCTTGTTCCCCTTCTCTTCTTCTTTTTCCCTCATCCCAGCCCCACACCTCACCCCAGCCTCTTTCTCATACTTCTGGAGACCTCCTTCTCCCAGGAGAATGAACAGAAAATTTTTTTATTGCTTCAGTTTTATTGCTTTTAGCTCTGGAAACGGCATGCTTCCAGGCAGTAATTATATTCTCTTTATAAATATTATCTCTAAGAGAATAGCAAATAGCTTTTTGCTAATGTTATCTGTCATGCTGTAGCTGCTAAATGCATGTGTCAACTAGAATCTTGAAGTAAACAAAGTTCATAAATTGATTCCTGTAGCATGAGGTAAGTTCTTACTGGACCCTAAAGCCGCTTAGATAAGAACAACTGAGCTGACCATCCAGGCGAGCAATGAGATTATGAATACAATGGCACGTTCTGAGCAGTCGCCAAGAATTACCGCAAACTCAAAAGAAACACCAACATGTGAAGGCCAGTTGCTTATGAAGAAGCCAGTTACAGGTTACTCAGCCTCCAAGAGGATCATGTGGTATTTTTCAAGGTATCTCCAAGTTAGATTTCCCCATAAAAACAATTCTGGTAGAAGAGGCTTTAACCTTCTCAGCAAAGAGTTCAAGGAATTGTATAGAAGAATATAAATCATAAGTAGCTCTAGTAACATTTATATAAGGTTAGTAGATGGAAGTGTTTCTCAAAAAGAAGCTAATATCCACTCTGACGTCTTACCTATAATGACAGTGTCACAAGGACAGAATGGTGATTGGATCCCATTTTCAGTCAGAGGGGCTCCTCCAGAAAGCTACACGCAATGGCCTTCCAGCCCTAAGGAGTATTAAATGTTGACAAACATCTGTATACTTTACCTCATGAGGTTCACTTTCTCTAGCATTCTGTGATGATAAACTGCATACGCTCTGAAGATAGAACTTCATGGAGCTAGACAAGCTGTGCCAGTATTTTCATTGGTAAAATGGACAGTTGTCGCAAAGACTAAAGGAGTTAAGACAACTGAATGATCTGGTGCACCATAAGAGATGAATAACTGTTTCCTACTATCATGTTACTATTATTTAGAATCATTATATTGTTTAAAGAATAATTATTAAGATTTCATTTATAATTATTACATTATTTAAAATTATTATGTAGCTTGCTCTCTCGCTCTCTCTCTCTCTCTCTCGCTCTCCCTCTTAGTTCTTGTTACCTTAATTTTAGCCCAGGAACTAACAAGCTGTTGCCACCAACTTTATTGTCCTGAAGAGGCATGCTGACATCCTTCTCTCTATGACCCCAGTAAGGACAAAGGCCAATTCTATTAGCCCTAGAAGGTGGAACTCTCTTCTCTCTCTATCTCTCTCTCTCTCCCTCTCTCTCTCTTCTCTCTCTCTCCCAAATTAGAGGGCCAAACAAGAGTAAAACAATTATAATCTGGGGGGGGGGGGGGGAGGAGGTAATACACTACACAGCATTCCAAAGTGACTTATTACTACTTCTAAGGGAACGCAAATAACTCAAATTGCTCCATATGAAAAAAAGAATTACCCATCTGGGAAGGATTACAAACCTGTAGGAAGCTTTTGTCCCCTCAAATATCATAGAAAGGGATGTCCTCAGGATTCATGGACCATTGAGGTTTTTTGTGCTGCAGTTTTGAAAAAGGGTGCTTTTAAAAGTAAGAGCACATAAATCCAACCAAAATGTGTTAGAATTGATAAATGGGATTATGGGATTTATATTCCATAGACACCTCCTTTTGTTTTATGTGTTTAAATACCCACCATCAGAAAAAACACTTTTAAGTTCTAAAAAAAAAATCTTGCAATTAGAATTAAATTAAAAGAAGTCCTATGTCTAAGTCTACGGCAAGTTGTTAGAGCTTTGAAATACAGAATTTGTAGGACAGAAATAGCTGTAGGATAAAGGACAAGACGAGAATGTTTATCCATCAGAGTCCAGTTCAGAAAGCATACTAATTAGGTTAACAGGTGGAATTTATTATGAAGTAATTGTAATCAGTTATAGGAAACTGGCTAAATAAGGTGTGAGAGGGCTAAAAACGCAAAGGGGGGGCATTGAGGTAATAGGGAGATCATTTCCGGAAGCAGGGACCACCCTAGGGAAGATGAAATAGGAAGAAGAGTTGGGGTGGAGAGGGAGCCCTTTGGTTGCCCACCCGGCAGTGCCTCATGCTGGCACCTCTGCAGACAGTAGGGGGCATAGAGTATAAAGAACTGTAGAATAGAACCAGGACAACCACTCCTACCAGGAGAGGGGCCTGTTGCTAGGGGATGCTGCTGACAGGAACAGGAACTCCTCCCTCCCTCCCTCTGCCTCCCAGCCTGCCTTTAAACCTCCCCCTCCATAGAGCCCCAGTGACATGGCCTAGCCTCTAGCTCCAATGTCACAAAGGGGAGCTGGAGTAGAGAGGCAGTAGCTTTATGAATTAGTATCTTCTTAGCCACCCCTTCCAATATGCTCAGCCAGAGTCACAAACCACAGCACCTACTTCAACTGGCACTGCAGTTTGCAAACAAAGACCAACATTGCTGCATCTAGAGAAGAGAAGCTTCCGCTTATTCCGTATCGATCTCTGCAACATCAGACACACAAGTAGCTGTATCATTCATTTATCCATGTATTTATTCACCCAAGAAGCATTTATTGATGTGCTTCTATACACGGGCATCTTCCGAGATGCTGAGATGGTTGCAACAATGAGTAAGAGAGACAAATACCCTGCCCGTGTGGAGCTCATATTCTAATGGGGTAGATGGACAACAAACAAATACAAAAGCAATGGCCAGTCATGTTAGGTCCATGGGGGAAAGGGATAGTCAATCCACTTCCTTTTCCTAATGTGATGAACACGCAGAAATTTTATTTATTTTTTTTAAAAAAAGAAGAATTGCTCCAGCTCACCTGGATTGACATTTTACATTAACTTTCCATCTTTTATAAGCCATCATTTCAACTGTCAGTGACTCATACTGAGCAGCCTGGTTGACATCATGTCCCTGATAACACAATGAGACCTAAGATGTATTGCTTCCTGGGAAGAGCCAAGTACAGGCACAGCAGTTCCAGCCCTGCACACAGAGGTGGGTGGGCTGCAGGGCACGCCCTCTGCCGCTGTTCTCACATTCCAGACCATCCTGTGGGTGTCTGAAATGATCCCCGTCACCAAGACTTAATCATGAGCCGTAGATGCAAATTTTGTAGGAGAAATAAAAATCCGGAGATGTTTCAGGAACCGGTTCTTGTTTTAAAGCTTCAGTGGCAAATCACGTGTTTAGTGCACTGTTAGTAGCCTGGATAAAGGAATATCATAAGATAGTCTGCCATATTGTTACTGTGGGCAAAATAAGTATCATAGATGCCTTCACTACAACTTGTATTGCTTCTTCTAGGCACCATGACCATTGAAATATGGAGAACATTAAACAAATTTGTATGTGTGTGTTGTGATAAACTATGTTAGAAAAAAATAACTAAAGTTATATACTTACTGGTCTTTAACTAATTTAAACTCCAAGCAACATCTGTAGATTATGTATACTAACTTTTTCAAATGCCATGAATATAAACTCTATTTTCTGAAGAAATTTTTAAATCCTTACCGTATTCCTTCTCTCACCTAACACTAAAACCCATAGTCTGGCTCCTGTGAGGCTCTGGGAATATTGGGCCTGAGCTCCAAGTGGCCGCTGCTTGCAGGTGTCCTCCAGAGTGAAGCGCAACCTCTGGCTCTACTCAGCCAGCGACACTCAGCCCCATCACCTGCTGGCCTCTGGAGGCATTTGGGTTCTGCAGACGCTATGTTCTACTAACTCAAAAGAGATATTAAAAATGTTTAATAACCAACAATGTATGGGTGATAGAGTGAGGACCTAGAGGTCTCATGCAATGAGACCTTAACCAATGGGTTAATGTGAGGCATTAACCCATTGGTTTCTGTAATTGTGACAAAGATGCGAGGGTACAGGGACATGGGGACAGAGGGAGGTCAGCACAGTCATTACCCATGTTATAGAAATATCAATAATCAATATCTGAACAACCTGGATGGTCATACAGATCCAGTTGTGCACTTTAGGTGAAGAAAGTGTGCGTGTGTGTGTGTGTGTGTGTGTGTGTGTGTGTGTGTGTGTGTTTCTACCCACCACCCCCCCCCCAAAAAAAAAAAACAACCAAGGAAATCCAGTAGAGTTTAGAAAGAATATTGTGTCTAAGCTTTGAGCTATATAAAATGCTAGACCTACAAAACAAAGACCTCTGTTTTAAAATGGATAAAAAAAGCAATGAATCTCTGGGCCTGGTCCCTGGTATTGAAGGCCTGAACTAGAGCAACAGGAACCTCTGTCAGAACCCTTATCCACTAATCCATCTCCTTCTACTGGTGTGAGAGTTTCTTTTGTCTTTGTATCTTCCATAGATAAGACAGTACCTGACACATAATGTGCCTCCTCCCACTCCCTTCCAACTTCAAGCCAGTGGGGAAATGGGGGATCACAATCTGCAAACTAGAATCTCAGAGGGGCTCTGGGTTCCAGGGGAGGGATTGGTCTGAAGCCTGGAAACAAATTTGCTGAAAATATAAAGAGAAGAGGTATGCAAGTAAAATTCTCCTCGCTCCACGTCCCTCACTGCTGACATTTGCAAACCACCTGGGGAACTAAGGTAGCTGATGTATCAAATGGCCCATCATATTGGCCCAGTGAAAATATCACGAGTGACCAGTCATTTTATCCTTTGGGTCTCAAGTTTTTTCTTCTTCAAAATGAGGACATGTAGTGAGTAATCTAAAGTATCTTCCAGTTTTATCATTTCTTAAGAATGTATGTGTAAGTTATCTATGTATTTTTTTGTCAGCACTATAATAGTGAAAATGAAGCTAAACATCCACAAGATGGCACTCTAAGTCCAATTCTATATAGAGATGTGGCTTTTTTCTTTTTAATTCTCCTAGTTTTGCTGGCAGAAATTACAAAACATAAAGAACAATGGAAATACTTTGAGGAAAAGTTCGGGAGGACAAGTATCACCCAGAGACCAGGCTTAGCTCTCCCCAGTCTTCAAGCATTTACTATATTTCTCCAATGGCATGTGAATTGCATGGCCACAAGTCATAGCAGCCTGAGTGTTGACGTATTTTCACAACAACAATCAGAAAGCCATACTTCTCTGGTTTGGATCTCCACTGCCAATGTGGGAAGTTCAGTCAGCTGCCCACTACTGTACCCCACAAGCTATTTCTGAGATCCCGGGGGCGTGTGTCAACCAAATCTGTTAGCACGTTCATTTCTGTACCTGTCGGCTATGATAGAAATGCTAGGGCCAGTCTTTTAATTCATGTTTTATTCATTCATGGAACAAATAACTAGTGAGTGCTTACTATCTGCCTGACTCCACACCAGACACTGAGTACACAGCCAGGAACAATACTACATACACCGAAATATGTCTATGCCCAGATTGTCTCTGGAAGTAATCACAGCAAACTCACAACAGGGATTGGCTGCAAATGGAGTGGGCCATCATGGCATTGGGTGGCAATGAGACCTACCTTGTCCTATGTTCAGTTTTATACTCTTTAACGTGTATCTGATGCGTGGATAAGCATGCACGTGGTAAATATGGATAGCCAGTTTAAATTGGTCAGTGAGGATGAACATTTTCAGAATTAGCTCAATGGATGTATGTCTTCGAATAGAAATGACTGTCTTCCAAGTGTTCACGAAGTGCTCACTCATTACAGTAGGTGGCAGTACTGTACATGATTTTGGAGGCTCTGGAGAAATGTGGAAGGATGGTAGTTAAACACATTCTGAAAAGAGCTGGAAACTGAGGCTCTGTGCCTTGTTGTTCATGCTTGAAACAGGTGTAAATGTATACTTGGTTCTTAGAATTTTAAACTGAAAGGGACCTTAGTGATCATTTAATCCAATATCCTTGCTTTATTCTCAAAGAAGATAAGGGAATTAGCCTATTATCTAGCAGATGCTGTCTAGCAAAGCCAGGCAGAGCACAGACCACCTGAATGTTTTGTGGTAAGGAGGTGGTATGACTGATGAAGACAATCAAGCTTATCATTCTTACTTTTACATTTGAGAGTCCATCAGTCTGATGTTTAAAATGTAGGCTTGGACCACATCCGTGTTTTCAAACTGACAAATTCGAGCATTGCCTAGGGCCCTTTTTAAAAATACAGATTCAAAATCTCTCCCTTCAAGATTCTTATTCATAAAATCTGGAGTGGAGCTCAAATTTTGTATTTTTAACAAGAGATCTTCAATGGTTCTTATTATCTGGAAAATGTCAGATGATTTTTTAAAAATACTCCAAACCCTTAAATTCTATGATAATTTTCTTCTTTTGCGATTGTTCTCATAAAACATTGTCCTTCCTCTACATCAGTGATTTGCATCAGAATCACTAGTCCATGTTATTCCCCATCTCTAACTAAATATCACTGGCTGATGAATAGCATCTGTTTGTCAATACTATTGCTAAGCAGGGGGTTTCCCATTTGCCCCTTCATATCCACTCTCCACTGTTATCCACCTGATCTCTGCTGTTGGAGGTAAACTTTATTGACCACTTCAATGGGCTCCTTTGCCTTCTGACTTTCAATTGGGTTTATCCAATGGGAGGATTCAACAGGAGAGTAGAGAATGGGAGAACAACATTAGGGGTATTTTTATCCTGGCCTCTAATCCTTCCTACTTACCCATGGAATCAATATAAGTTAGCTGTGTCTCTCTATTGAAAGCTATAGCCATCTCAGGGGGTCCTCTAATAGTTAAAGTAGACCTTTGGGGTACCTTCAGCCCGAGAGTTGGTAATATAGTTACTAAAGTACCTTTCAGATACTCCTTAACCTTTCCCAAGCCTTTGTAAATAATCCCTTTGTTCTTTGTTAAAACTTCCTCAATTACTTTTGAGTATGCATCTCAGCTGCCAGGACTTGGACACAGACAATGATTTATCTTTATCTCTTTCATATGTGCTGTTTACAAAATAAAGGTTTTCTTGTTCTTTATTAGAAATAAGATCACCAAGCTGGCATGGCTCAGTGGTTGAGCGACGACCCATGAACCAGGAGGTGATGGTTTGATTCCAGGGCAGGGAGCTTGATCCCCAGTAGGGGGCATGTAGGAGGCACCCGATCAATGATTCTCTCTCATCATTGATGTTTCTCTCTCTCTCTCTCTTTCTCTCCTCTCCTCTCTCTGAAATAAATAAATAAGAGAAATGATAGAATTTAGGAGGAAAAAGAAAAGAATTCTAGAATTCAAATGGGCTTTAACATATACATTCTTGCCCTAACCGGTTTGGTTCAGTGGATAGAGCATCGGCCTGCGGACTCAAGGGTCCCAGGTTTGATTCCGGTCAAGGGCATGTTCCATGGTTGCAGGCACATCCCCAGTAAGAGATGTGCAGGAGGCAGCTGATCGATATTTCTCTCTCATCGATGTTTCTAACTCTCTATCCCTCTCCCTTCCTCTCTGTAAAAAATCAATAAAATATATTTTTTAAAAAACCATATACATTCTAGCTTACCACTAAATGCTAGAATCCTACATGAAATAGGTCTGCTTCGTCCTGTTCATTATAACTTTTCAAATATTTACTGGGAATTATCATTTTCTCCTCTAGGTTAAATGTTATCAGTCCCTTCAATCGTTTTTCATGTAATGTGGTTTCTAGATCCTTCTCCATCCTGGCCATTGAAGATGTTCCATTTGGGTGCATTCTGTTTGTCAGTGCTATTGCTTCATGTTTACAGAAACGTTTGCAAAGTAAGCCAGATGTGGACAGAGTCTCACCCACAGCTGAAGAACCCAGACCTCCCTATCTGAGAGGCATACTTGGATGAACAAATACAGACCAAAGGCTCTGCTATCAGACGGAGCTTCTGACTGAACCCGGATGTGTGGGTGGAGGCAGGAGTCCCCGCTGAAGGGGACATACACATTACCACCACGTTCCTCGCAAGTCATGGTTCCACTTTAGAATTTATACCTCACTTTTTCTTTTGTACTTTACTTTCCATGAAGGAGGGAACAGTAATGGAATTCTAGTCAGGCCAAGAGCTAAAATAAGAAATAGGAGCACCTTAAATTCCCATGGTCTGGAATTCCTCAGTTTCCTTAACCCCGACCAATCCAGATGTGTTTTGTAGGCACCTAGTTTTCTGGCCCGAAGGTAACTAGGTCATTTGTGTGAAATGGCATAGAGTCTGCAGCAAAAGAGATTTTCTTGAGTGTTGAGCCTCTCATTTCCTTGTTCAGACTCTGAGGACCTCAAAGTCTCAGAATGTATTGCTGCCATGGACCTTAGGTTATCAAATTTAGGCAAATTGGAAGATCCAGAGGGTAGAATCTTTGTCCAAAATTACAGAGCAATTTACTGGTAGAGCCATGATTAGAACCCAACTTTCTTTCCTCTCCATCATTCTGTCTCTCTTTTCAGTTAATTTACTCCATTCTTTTACCAGATTACAAAACCGAAATGAGGAAATTAATACAAGTACCCAGAGCCTCCAAGTCCGACAGAGGCAGCAATTGAATTGCACAATTGCCTTGGAAATATTGGGGAAAGACAGCTATGTGCACATTATATTTGACACAACTTCAGGGGTGAAGCAAACCGTCATTTTATTTTGAGAGCTCAACTACCTAGCCTTTGCATCTGAGTCTAAACTTTAAAGAATATAAATGTGGACAAAAAGGGGCCTGACTAACTTATGGAAGGCTTACATGGCAGCCTTGCAAACCACAAAGGATGGTCTGAAATTAAAACAATTTTAATTAAGAAGCAGTCTATGGTGGATAGTCATGTCCTAGGCCAGTATTTTCTCTGACAAAGATCAACTTTGATCTTAACTGAGTCTATTGTCTTTTTGCATCTATGATAACATACCTTTGGAATGTCAGGGTAACTTGTAACTTCCCTTTTTCCGGATTCCTCAGGGCACAACCAGTGGTCAGGGCACCAGGGCAGAGACCACAAATTCCCTCACTGTTATTGTTGTGTTAATTGTTGACTGTCAACTATCCTGTACTTATGTAAAAGAAGCATGTGTCTATCATTTTATTTTTTACCCAACCCTAGAGGTTTCCCTGCTTTGCTTTCTCCCGCCTCCCTAATCTATCACCTGTGGATTTCATTTAACCCACTTACCTCTCCTCCTTTGCTAGTAATTTATAAAATTAGGTGGAAAAACCGCCATTCTCTGGAGCAATAACTCAATACATTGAGATTCTGCTTCCCGGTAATTGTCGACAGTTTGGGTCAAATAAACTCACAAAAATACTTTACAGGTTTGAATGTTTCTTACATTAACGTGAATCTTTTCAATCAACTGAATCAAGGCACTGAAAATTAGGCTCCCATAGTTAGTCCTGACTTTAAATCTCCAGTCTCCCACCAACTTAGAGCTGTATCATTTAAAACTGCAGAGGACTTCAGGGACAGCCTGGTTCAAAGAAACTTAGACCCAGAAAGGATGTGTTTTACAAACTTACAAAGAAGAATAAGAATTTGACTCTTAATCCTATGGTCTTTTGCATGCACTCTGGTTATTTCCTGTATGACTGTGCCTTCTGTGTTTAATTTTCTTTAGAACAGGGCACCAGATATTTCGTTAGAGCATTTAATAAACTTCATCACAAGAGTCAAAGTAAATATTTTCTTTATTAAATGAGAAGGGGAGGTGAGTGACATAAATGTTATTTTAGAAGCCTATTACTTACTAATCATAAAGAATGCCTAGCAAAAATAGATTTGAAGGACGTAACAAACAAATATTTAGAGAAATATTTATGACTTCGCACAGCTGATAGGAAAATGTAGTCAGGTTTGAAATGCCCTAACAAAAGTTGATGTTTCTCCACTATTCTGAGCTAAACTGTACTCTATGAGAGAGTCTGACACTAGAACTCTTAATAGAAACTTATAAGAAATGACTGCATAGGAAAAAGGAACCACTTCTGAACAAGACTGCATTTCAAGACTCAATAGGGAAAAAGAAATCAAAGTTATAGCAGATGCTGTTGAGAGTGCCTCAGATGATCCCAAACTGAGCGAGCTCATGCAACTCCAGGTGGCTGAATGCCTCCCAAAGGCAAATCACTGTAATATCTGCAAGAAAGGGAAGAAGAATTTATAAGTCAGCCTCACCCCCAGGAGAGCCTTTTCTGCTCAAAAAGACATCCTTCAGGCAGAGGATACCTCCTCCTCTCTCCTATTCATTGTCCAGGTGACTGGGAAGTTATCTAAAATGTCCCTGAGACCCAGAGGATCAGACCAATTGCTTAATTAATCCTTTGAGGGCTCCTATGGCCCCAGAACACACTCCTCCAGATATCTTTGTTGGCTATATTCTGCATCTTCTTTTGGGCAGGTGACCCAAGGCTTTTGACTGGGGCTACCCTATAGGGGTACATCTCACTGAACACCCAAGACCTCCCCAAAGCACAACCATTAAGGAGGGACCAGAAGTAGAATTCTAGTCAGGTCAAGGGTTAAAATGAGAAATAAGAGCGCTTTAAGCACCCATGGTCTGGAAACCCATAGCCTTCTGACTCCCTACCAATCCAGGTGGGTTCCTTGGGCTTCTCTGACTTATTCCTCAGCTCCTTTACATTTTGAAATGCCTACATCCAACTCATATTGAGAAGTGATTTCAAGGGATCGTCTAATCCAGTCCCTTGAATCCAGAAATAAATTATTATTGTCCCCAGGTCACCGAGAAGCTGGTAGATACCCAGAAAGAGTAAACATCTAGCAAAAAATTGCATAGTTGCAGAAATGGGGCTAGAACCAAATCAAAGGCTTCAACCTTCTTCTAGTGTAAACCTCTTTCTATTATTCCAAATATGTTAGCAGAGTTAAAGGTATCTTCCAGAGTGGATTTACTAGTCTTAAATATATCTGGTCAAAATATAGAAGCAGTTGATTTAGGAAAATAACACATGAGCTCTATAAAATTTATTTGAGATTCCAGAAGTGACATCTAATTGCAAAAAGCAAATACACTGAGAATTGCCTGGTAAGGACACTCATTGCTATGAATACCAGCATTTATCAAAAGTGTACTGGAGATCTAGATGGTTTGATTCAGTGGATAGAGCATCAGCCTGTGGACTGAAGGGTCCCAGGTTTGCTTCTGGTCAAGGGCACATGCCCTTGTGGGCTCAATCCCCAGTGGGGAGCTTGCAGGAAACAGCCAATTGATGTTTCATCATTGATGTTTCTCTCTCTCTCTCTCCCTCCCCCTTCCTCTCTGAAATCAATATATATATATATATACACACTAGAAGCCCAGTGCACAAAATTAGTTCATGGGGGAGGTGGACATGTCCCTCAGTCTGGCCTGTACCCTCTCACAATCTGGGACCACTGGCTCCTAAGCACTTGCCAGCCTGCCTGACTGATTACTCCTAACCGCTTCTGCCTTCAGCCTGATCACCCCCTAACCTCTCCCCTGCTGGCCTGATTGATGCCTAACTGCTCCCCTGATACCCACAACTACCCTCCCCTGCCACGGCCTGCCTTCTCCACTGGGACCGGCCTCCTCTGTGTTGCGTGGAGCCCCAAGACCCCCCAGGTCTCACCATGTGGAGCAGCCACTGGGCCCACCTCCACTGTGCACAGAGCCATCTTGTGGTGGCCATCTTGTGACAATGTCGTGCACAAGGACCACCTAGGCTTTTATTAGTATAGATTTTTTTTTAAGCAGTGTATTGGATGAACCCAGGTCAGTGTAGCTCAGTGGGTTGGAGCATCATCTTGTGTACCAAAAGCTTACAGGTTCCCAGTCAGGGCACATATCCAGGTTATAGGTTCGATTCCTGATCTGGGCTCTTATAGGAGGCAACCAGCAACCCATTGATGTTTCTCTCTCACATTGATATTCTCTCTCTCTCTCTCTCTCTCTCTCTCTCTCTCATTCTCTCTCAAATCAATAAAAAACAACAACAACAACAACAACAAAATGTCCTCCAATGAGGATTAAACAAAAAGTGTATTGGATGAGTTGAAAACTCATGTCTACACAAATACCTGCACAAGGATGTCTATAGCTGCTTTATTTATAATTGTCAAATCTTGGAAGCAACCAGGATGTCTTTCAATAGGATAAATAAACTGTGATACAACCATGCAGTGAAATATTATTCAGTGATAAAAAGAAATGTGCTATCAGCCATGTAAAGACATGGAGGAACCTTAAGTGAAAGAATACTTCTAACTGCAAGAAGTCTGGAAAAGCTACATACTGTATGTCTCTAACTATATGACAATCTGGAAAAGGCAAACCTATGAAGACAGTAAAAAGATTATTGGTTGTTAGGCGTATTTGGGGGGTGAGGATAAACAGAGCACAGGGGACTTGGGGGACAGTGAAACTCTTCTGTATGAACCTGTAATGTTACATATGTGGCATTGCGCATTTTTCAAAGCCTAAAGAACTGGACAACAACACAGAGACTGAATCCTAATGTAAGCTATGGACTTTAGTTAATAATAATGTGTCGCTATTGATTCATCAATTGTAACAAATGCAAGTCATTAATAATAAGAAAAACTACGTACAGGGGAGGAGGGGAGCAGAGGGTGTGTATAGGAACTCTGTACTTTCTACTTAAATTTCCTGTAAATCTCAAACTGCTCTAAAAAATAAAGCCTATTAATTTTTTTAAAAGAATAGGCAGTAATTTGCATTCATTATTCAATGAATAAAAACGCTAGGCAATGAAAAAAAATATTGCATTGTATACTTTCAGTGTGTGGGGCCCTGTTCCGGGTGCCAGAGAATGTGTGAAAAGAGGAAGCACTTGAGGGAGTGGTTGGCCTGCCAGAGTAGAAATGCTCTCCGGGCCCCACCCTTGTTTCCAATACCTCACTTGTGGCCTCTGATTGTCACTTAATTCCGCTGTGTCTCAGCTTTCTCTTCCGAAAAAGAAAGAAGCTGGTCTAGACTAACTGAGAATCTTTGTAACAAGTCTGCAATTCACCATTACAGTCTCTCAATAGTTGTTGAACAAGACAAGAGAATTCATTAAACAAACATGGGGCCTAACCTGATTTCTTTCAGAGTGTTTGCCTCTTGGCACACACATTCTAACTACTACTTAGGAGATCAAAAATAAAACCCCGCATTTTTCGGTCTTCAAAGGAACTGCTGCCTTAGGTTTTTCTGGTAACTTTCAACTGGCCTGAAGCAGATAAGAAGATGAAACTTCAAGTGTAATGTCCTCACTTTAGTCTCTGAATGTCTCACCTGTTCCCAGCCCTTCCATGCCTGGAATGTCATCTCCAAACCTATGGAAAAAATAAAAATTAGCTGAGATCAGAACAAAAGGGTCCTGGAATGACTCATGTGGAAAGTTTCCTAACTCAAGGAGGGAAGAAGAGGCTTAAGCTTTTATATTTGAAAAACTTCTTATGTTTGCATTGAATTAAGGTAAAGAAAATAATACTCAGGCAGGTTTTAAACAGTGTGTCCCATGGAGAGATATTTTCCCCAGGGTAAAAAATTAACCTGAAACAATCAAGGGCCAGAAAGAATGATCAGTGGGGCAATTTTAGCCAAGCCTCACTTTTAAAAATAGAAATTGGAATGAAAAAAAGCAATATGAAAGGAATTAAACTGATTAGTTTATTCATTTGTTTAGTTACCCGAAAGTATCGTATTAGGCATCTTCTATGTGCCAGACACTGTGTTAGGCTCAGGGAGGAGAGAGAAAAAATAAATAATTTTCTCTGAGTGAGCTCTGTCTCAAGAAACAAATGAAAACAAATAAATGTAATACAAAATAATAAACATTATGATAGCTGAATGTACAAAAGGCAAGCAAGGAATTAATGATAACATTTGTCTAAGAGAGTCAGTAACAGCTTCAAAAAGAAATTAACTTATGAGTGTGTGTTGAAAAATAAGACATTGCCAAGGAGAGAAAGAGAAAAACAAAGAACTTAAGACATAAGATTGAAGCCATAAAAATAAAGTGTGATTTCTGGAAATGGCCAGTGGTTCTGTAACCCTAATGAAAGCATGGGGTATATTGGTGAAAGGGAGTGGTCAAGAAGAAAAGCCAGGGAGGTCAAGTCAAAGGTCATTGTGAATGGCTCCATTTGCCATGTTATATTTGGCCTTAGACCTGAGAGCTGAGAGAGAAAGTATTCCAGGGCTAAAAGTATGACTCAGCAAAGATTGTGGCAGAGAGGAAAATAGAAGATGGGGTGGAAATTTTTGTAAGTTTGCTTAATGGTGAGCATTAAATCTCAAAAGTAGATGTGGCACATATACACCATGGACTACTACTCAGCCATAAGAAAAGATGAGATCCTGCCATTTGAGACAACACAGATAGACCTTGAGGATATTATGCAAAGTGAAATAAGCTTAGAAGAAAAAGCTAAGAACCATATGATTTCACTCATAAAACTGAAACTCGTGGACACAGACATCAGTGTGGTGGTTGCCAAGGGAAGGGGTGGGAGGATGGGAGGAAAAGAGGGCCTAATATAGGGTGACGGGAGAAGATTTGACTTGGGTGGTGAGCACACAGTGCAATATACTTGAGACCTATATGATCCTGTTATCCAGTCACCCAATAAATTTAATTTAAAACAACAACAACAAAGCAGTCTTATGGGAGAAAAGAAACAATAGGAAGTCTTATTTTTCATCCTTGTCTTACCCTTTCACACCTTTCTTAGGAGGCTTGCTCTTGAATTGGCGAGTCTGCCTCTGCTTGAATTTTGGGGGCCCTTTGCGTGGGGTGGTGGGACCCTGGTTTGAAGCTGGCGGAACCAAAGTAGTATTGTCACTCATTTTTATGGTCCTTTGGTGGCCGATGTTTCTTCTTCAGGCCCCTTAAACTGTGAGAGAAGAAAAGACCCTTCAAGGTATGAGGACAGTTGCTTAGTTGACCTTTGCTGTAAACTGGGAAAGAAAAAGCACCGTGATAAAGAAGCTTAAGTATTTTGTGTTGGCCCAATAGGGGAGAAGTTATCATCTTTTAAAGATATTTTAAATAAATCACAGTATAAATTGATGGAGACACTCAATATAGTGGAATACAAATTGACAACCAATAGATTTCAAGAATCTAGGTAGATATGTTGTTCTAGTAAATCAGCCACTAGCTTTCCATGTGATTTTCTGGAATGGCCTACTGCCGCTCTGTGATCACCAGTCTCATTATATGTAAAGGGAGGAGAATGCACTAAATGATATCTACAGTCTTTACAGCCCTGACATATTATCATATTATTTAAGCTTTACACATTTTTCCACCCAGCTGCAAAATAATCAGACTCTAAATGTTTGCTGACCCATTGTTATGGCCTTTGTTCTTTATAGTCTTTACTTTATTTAATCCTCACATGATCTAGAGACTTCTCTCCTAGTTCAGAGCTGGCAGGGAGGAGGCAGTGATGGTGTGGAAATGTAATTGTCTGGACAGGTGTAGCTCTGAATCAGGGTTACCAATGCCCATGAAAGTATACAATACATCCCAACACACACACACACACACACACACACACACACACACACGAAAATCGATGCAGAGTAATTAAGTAGTAAGTTTGTGATTTAACTTCATATCCAGACATGAGGTTCTTCAGCTACACATTTCTCAGAAATTTTTGACATTTTTTCCTATCCAAATCATGGGCCTATCTAATATGGTTTTCCCAGACATTCATTTTAGCTGTAGAAATGTGCATTGTCACTCTTCAAGTATAAATCAAAGAACATGATTAACAAAGGTATATTTAAAAAACAAACATGCTAAGCTAAAAAAATTTTTCTTTTCCATCAAAAAAGTTGATAATATTTACCTTAGGAAGGAAGATCCTGAAAAGCTCCAAAGAACTCCCAAATAGCCTTAATCCCTCATCTTGAGCCAACCTCTTTCATAATCCACTACCTGGAAGCTTTGTTTTCATTGAATTCTTTGTTTCACCCATTATAGATTTATGCTAATATCCTTAGCTTCAATTCTCCTGGACAATCTTTGGCTTGTGCTAGCCTTTTATTTCTCTTTCTACCACACTGCACATCCCTCAAATATTATGTTGTATAACTTCATCAACTTTTTCTTATTACTTTCAAAATCATTTTAAATCCTTACCACCAAGATATTTTTTTTCCAACTTACTACTTTCATCCTGTCCTGCCAGTTTTCAAGTTGTTCAAAGAAACACATTGACTAGTTTGTGAGCTGGAACCAGAGATGGTGAACCTGGCCAGACCCCTGGATGACCTACTCATGACAAGGATTTTGTCTTAATCCCCCTTTGGAATATGGGCTGCTTTTCCAGTTTTTGTTGATTTCTGTGATCCCAGAACCAACAACAGTACCTGGCCTTTACTACGTATGCCATGTATATTTGTCAAATGAGTAAATAAACAAATGAAGAAATTGGACTAAAACCCTGAATTGGACTAAAACTCTGCCCCCACAGAGTCTGACCCTGTGACCTTCTGCATCAAACCATAGAGAAGGCATCAGCGGATCTTCACTTTACAAAGCCCCCAGTGGCTTAGGAAGTGCCCTCCCAGCTCCTCTGCTCACTGAATCCAATTCTTGTGCTGCTAGCACTCTCCTGCCCCAGCAAACAGGCAATGTCGGTGCCTCTCCGAAGTGTGGTTCAGGCCATGGGAATCACCAGTGGCATCAGAGTGTGCCACCAGCAACTGGCACATCCCAGTTCTGCCAAAGCCATGGAGATAAACTAGAGAATTTCTCGCAGATCAGGCTTTTATGACTTCCCAATTCTTTCACAATAGTCAGAAACCACAAACTTTCTTTTCTCTCATCTGGGGAACCTACTAAAATTAGGATTTTCAGGTTTAGCAAGTGAAAATATAGGGCACTCAGTTAAATTTAAATTTCAGATAAACAACAAATAATTTTGGGGTATAACTATGTACCATTAAATATTTGGAATATGCTTATACTTAAAATGTTGTTGTTTATCTGAGATTCAAATTTAACTGCGAATCTTCTATTTCATCTGACAATGCTAACTAGGATCCTACTATGTTAGATCTAGAACCTGTAATATGAGGGCCTAAGATAAACCAAATTAGTCAAATTAACCTTTGGGGGCAATATAGTGTAAACAGTAGGTGCTTTAGAATCAAATAAACACAGCTTCAAATTCCTGCTCTACAAAACTGGCAAAGTGACCTTGAATAAGTTGCATAACTTCTCTGAGCTTAAGTCTATCTGTAAAATGAATTAAATAATACCTTCTTTTTTGGGTCATAGAGAAAATTAAATGAGATAATGTAAATGGAGTATTTGGTGAAAAGTACCAAAAAAAGAGTAACTAGATACGAGACCTTCTGGGAGTCGAGGAAGCCGTGCAAACAAATCTATGGTTGCGACACAGGTTCAGCTTTTCTTGGGCCACAGGCTGAAGAGCCCTGGTCATGCACCCAAGAGGAGATTGTCATCTGCTCTTACTGAGCGATCCTCTGTCTCCCTCAAATGCCCCAACTATTAACTTATTCCTGGTTTCTGTCTTAGAAGAAATTCTGCCCTCCTTGGATACTTTTGAGCCCCCTAACGTTAATGCCAAAGAATTTTAAAACGGCACTTGACTTCTACTTCCTCCTGATTACTTATTTTTTCTTCTAAGTTTCTTTTGCATGTTTATATAATTTTGAAGTTGCAACTCTAAGCTTGGACAGAGTTCATGTCTTACTCAAAGTGTGATGCATTATATAAAGAACTAGAGGCTTGGAGTACAAATTCGGGCATGGGGAACAAGGGGAGGGATGGGGGGGATCGGGGTAGGTTGGCCAGCTGAGCGAGGTTGGCTGTGAGAGCACATTGACCAGCAGGAGGCAGTTCCGGCATTGAGCATCTGCCCCCTGGTGGTCAGTGAGCATCATAGCGACTGGTTGACTGATCATTCTGGCTTTTAGATAGATATATTCTCACAAAAAGTTACATCACAGTTGCCTGGTTAATCCCTGGATCTTCATAGCCCTAAGGATTTGCACAATGGATCATAATTGTCATTGTGTTTATTGTGTGTGCCTCGTGTACAATATTTCTTTTAAGTACCTAGGACAATCACAACCCCTAGAGTGTTTCTGTCTGATATCTGCCCTCCAGCTCTCCCTGTAGAACCTTTGGGAGGGACAGAACAAATATGACCATTTCCTATATAGGAAGTCACTCCTGCCTGTCACAGGTATCACCGAAGGCTGAACTTATCCCGACCATGCTTTGCTATGAATTCCAGGGGCATCCCTGGAGCTAAATGACCCCGAATCTAGTATCAGACTTGATTTTGACAATAAGAGGACATTTCACATTTTTGCCTCTAAAAGTATCAAACAATCCATTCCTATGTGAAGCAGAATATATTCCTGTTTTTTAAGCAATGTTAGCTCTCCCACATTTGAAGCTTAAAAACTACTCTCCTGCAGAAATAAGTGAATGGAATGATGTAATATTTCAAGGCAAAATTTTGTAGGGAAGCAGCTGGGATTAGACCAAGGCAGCAGGAAGCTGCAGGAAGCTACAGAGGATGGTCCTCCATAAATTCCAGCTAAGGAAAAACAGTTCCAGAGGCTTCTTGGGTCAACCTTTCTGATGCTGCTATTATCACCCCAGACTTCCAGTTTCCTCAGCAAAGGTATGGGCAGATAGGCAATTTCATTGTTGATGGAGTAAGAGATAGGGGGGAAGCAGTAGGTACAGGAGTACTGTTTCCTCCAGGGGAGTTGGGCCCATAAATGTCACCCAGGGTCCTGCTGAAGCAGAGAGAATTAAATAATTTGAGAAATAAGGAAACCCAACCAAAGCCATGAAAAAACAAAAACAAAAATCCATCAAGTACCTTGCTTCACATTGGAACACACAAACACTTTGACCTCAGAGGGAGCAGGGTAAGCCACCCACACTGCACTGCGGTAAGTCATTCCCATGATGGCTCTGGCTCCTTCTCTCCAGCCTCTGGGTGCCTGAGCCAAGTTTTCAAGCACATCCTGGGAGTCAAGACCTGCTTGCTCTGTGGTCATTTAGTGCTCAGACCACTGCTTTCCCAGAAAACTGTTTTCTATGGAGCCATACACACACAAACACAAAAAAGGGGGGGCGGTTCTTCTAAATAAATTTTGTAATCAAGGTTTGCAGGGACCTTGCAATACTCAAGTTTCTTTTATTAGCTTATCACATGGCATTATGAGGAAGTTTGGGTGCATTTCCGTAATGTTTTCTTCCGTTTTCATTCCCAGGGCCAATCCAGGCCCAGGGGTTCAGGGTGCTCTCTTCTTCCATTCTTTGTTTTAGAGCCCTATCCACCCCCACCCCACTCCCAAAGCCCTTTGATTGTACACCATGCTTACACTTACCAGAAGTTGAGCTGGATGTTGCTCCGAGAAGCCGTCCAGTTGCCTTCTTCACAGTAGATGAATAAAGGATTTTTGCATCCTGATTTACTCTCTGTAATACCCTCAGGCCATCTAATCCCACCTTCATCAGATTAGAGCCCCAGCGCAGATGCAAAGAAATGGGATGAGATGGGGAGAGGCTTAGGAGTTCTCTGGTCATTGGATACTCTTACAAAACTGACTTGGGCTCTCTCTCTCCTCAATAAATAGGTATCAAGTTCACAAACACACACAGTGTTATATCCAAGAGTGGATTTGCAATTTATGCTTCAATATCTTTTGGCCATCTCCAGTCCCACCTTTAGTCCTTGCTCCTCTCCATGCCTTCCCTTTCCTGACACGCACTCACCCATGTACAAGGTGGGGCAAAAGTAGGTTTATGCTGGTTCGTATGGAAAATAATACAATAATGAATAAATAATAAAAGAGTAAACTCTATGTTCTGCATAATACTTTTGCCCCACCTTGTATGTAATCTCTCTCTTTCTCTCTCTCTCCCTCCCACCCTCCCTCTCTCTCTCTCTCTCTCTCTCTCTCTCTCTCTCTCTCTCTCTCTCACACACACACACACACACACCATGACATAATTTTATGAGACTTTACTGAAAAGAAGGGAGTGAACCACAGTGCCCCCTACTGTAGTAGAGACACTGAACATGTGAGCAGTGACACTGAGAAATATACAGTATCTTTTCCTAATTGGTATTGTATGCATTTCCTCAGAGAGGCAGGACCACCAAGCAGAAATAACATAAAACTCAGTAATACTTGACAGAGAAAGAGCCCAAGTGATAGCTGGGAACTCGTCACTGTTGACACATATTGGAGAATTGATTGCTGCATCTTCATACCCAAAGGCTTCAGTGTGTGAGGCTCAGGTCAGTGGAACCCTGGCTTCAGTCCTTCAATTGCATTAAGCCACTAGTATTAATTTGTACGTCACTTTATGTAGTTTTTAAAGGGACCTAGCCCATATGCCAGTGTCATTAATGTCTGAAAATTTTGTCATACAGAAATTAAGTGACTTATTCAAGACTGCATACAAGTTAATAGTAGAGCTAGAAGCAAGGCCTAAGACTGGGAACACCTTTCTACTCTACAACAGCTAAGCAGACATGGACCAAGAAGCATGTGTTGCTGGCCACTCTGATGCCTTGCCAGTGACCTGCAGTGTGCCTTCTCTAAATTGTTACTACTCCTTCCTGGGCAGGAAAAGATTCTTAAGGTGCAGCCCCAACAAGATTACATGGGCAGCTAAAGAGCTTACTGGGGTTGTTGTTTTTATACACTTTCCCCATTGGTCCTTAGCAAATTTATGGTAGTTTTGAAGGCAGAGCCTGCATAGTGTTTTGTCTCTGGATGGGTCCTTCCATGTCCTCCTCTGTGTCTCCATTCCCATTCCCATCTTCCTCTGCTCCTTTCTACACACCAGGCATATGGATATTTACATGCTTACCTGTCAAATCCTCACACATTCTTCATCCCTTTGAGAATGAAGGACTGCAATTCACAAAGGCAGTGGAAACAACAATAATGTTACATTCAAAGTGTAATAGCATTGGCACCACCTGGGCACTGGTAAGAAATTCAGGATCTCAGCCCCTCCTCCAGACTTACTGCATCAGAATCTGCATTTTTGTAAGGTACCAAGTGATTTGTTTGCACACTGATGTTTGAGAAGTGCTATTCTAAACCCTTGTGTAGGCTTGGTTTGACCACCTCTCTGCTCTGTGAAAACACTGCCACCTCTTTGAGTCTCAGTCTCCTCATATGTAAGATGAATGATTTAGCATGCCAGCATTCTCAATTTTTTTGCTGTTCTGACACTCCTGAGAGACATAAACCACATTTATTTGTAACAGGATTTGTAGCCCAGTGATTCTCAGTTGGCGCGGGGGCGGGGGGGAGGGGGGGGAGGGTGGCGGGTGGAGGTGGCAGTACTTTGTCATAACTCTTGTTCCTCTAAGGGAGATCTAGGAGCGTGGAGAGTGAGGGGTAGCCGGTGTATGAAAAGGTCAAGAATTTCATTTGAAAAACTATCCTAAAGTGAATGATACACCAAGTTCTTGAAATAGTAAGGAAATGATAACAGAAGGAATTTTTGAACATCTAGAAACCAAGAATAGTGGAAAGAGCAAAAGTATGAGGTACAAGGGGAAGTATGAAAGCAGGAACTCAACCACCCTCAGTAGGGCTTTGTGGAGAATGAAACATTGCTCAAACCACTGTGAAGTTCTAAAGATCTGGTCATCTTGTACCTTCAGGGAATGCAACCACTGTTCCCAGTTCCAAGTGGCTGCTCATTCTGACACTACTTAGAGGATCTGAGTAGGCTGGCCAATCAGCAGTCACTTTACACAGCCTCTGTTAGAGAGAGCTCTTCTACCCTTCGTTGCTGGCTAGTAGGTGCCTGGCTTTTGGTCAGTTGTCTATCTTCAATCTCATCAACCAAGTAATGTGGTCATATTGCTCTAAACAAGGTGATGAATCACCAAGGAACTTCTCTGGTAAAACTTTGGGTGTGCTGGACACAAAGATTTCACAGACATGAGAAATAAGCTTGCTCAGAAAACTTGCTGATCCAAAAAAGAAAAAAAAAGAAGAAGAATAAATTGATAGATATAATGACATAGATGAATATTAAACAGATTTTATTAAGTAAAAGAATCCAGTCAAAAGTCTCTATACTGTCTGTTTTCATTTATGACCTTTGGAAAAGGCAAAACGATAGGGTTAGAGAACAGATCAGTGGTGGCCAGGGTTGACTATAAAGGGAAAATACAAGGGATTTTTGAAGGGTGATGGAACTATTTGGTATCTTGATTGTAGTGGCTGATATACAACTCTATGCATTCGTCAAAACTCAAAGAATGGTATACCACAGAAGAGTGCGTTTTACTGTTTGTAAAATTTGAAACTAAATATAAAAGCATTTTTTAAAAAAAGAAATCTATATTCCTTAGCTCTATAATCCTTGGTTTTTGATCCCTTCTGGCAGATGGGAAAGTATTATTAGTTATATACAGGAAAAAAGTTAAAAGGCGGGTACTAAGTAACTAGAACGTGATTAAAACTTTAGCTGTCCTATAAGCTGCTTACCCAAGTGCTAATCTCTAATCTCTCTTTAGTGTTGCTTAAAATACCAGTGAGGGGAAAGATACACATCAAAGTCACATTTCCTCCACATTTGGAACCTCCTAAACTGAGCTTCCAACTCTAACTAAAGCACAGTGGACTCCAGAGGGGAAGGCACTAATGTGAAGAAGCAATGCACAAGGCTGGCCCCTCTTCCCCTTCATATGCTACTGTGGTAATGGATTCTCCAGAGCAAATTGTGAATCTTGAAAAAATAACATAAATTAAAAATATGATCTTCTCTTTGAGAATATAGAGAGGAGGGAGGATTTCCTAACTCATTTCATGAGGTCAGTTTTAACAACACGGAAATTTTTGACACCAAAACAAGACAAAGATTGTAATAATACTCCAGTATTGCACATTTGAAAGTTGCTATGAGAATAGAACTTAAAAGTTTTCATAACAAGAAAAAAATTGTATGTATGGTGACAGATGGTAACTAGGTTTATTGTGGTGATCATTTTGCAATATATGCAAATATTGAGTCATTAATGATGCTGTATACCTGAAATTCATATAATGTTATAATGTCAATTATACCTCAGTTTTTTAAAAAATGAAAGAAAAAGATGATTGAAATGGGCAAATAACCTCCACATATGACAAGTTTGAAGGGGAAACATTTGTTCTCATGTGTAAATAAATTCTAATATATCCTGTTTAAATTAAAAATAACAATAATAAAAGTAGTGCCATTTATAATTGCTCTAAATAAAATAAAATACTTAGGTGTAAATCTAACAGAACATGTGCAGGATTTATATGATTAAAAACTACAAAGAGATGATTAAAGAGATCAAAGAAGACCTAAATAATTGGAGAGCTATACCATATTTATTGATTAGAAGACTCTACATATTAAAGATACCAATTCTCCTTTATTGCAATTTCTTATAAAATTTTCAGCAAACTTTTTGCAAAGATAAGTTTATTCTAAAATTTATATGAAAACAGAAACTGTAGAAATAGCCAAAAGAAAAAAGTATAGTGGGAAGGAATCACTCTTCCTAATACTAAGGCTTTCTATATAGCTACAGTAGTCAGGACAGTGTAGTACTGACATAGGGTAGACACACAAGCAATGAAACAGAATAGAGAACCTAGGTATAGACCCACACAAATGTGCCCAGTTAATTTTTGACAAAGGTATAAAATAAATTGACGGGACACTGACAGCCTGTTCAACAACTGGAGCTGGAGAATGAACAACGAAGTCTCACACTTCATGCACCTAAAACTCCACACCTAAATCTCACACCTTGCATAAGAGCTAGCTCAAAATGTATCAGACTACTATGGAAAATGTGAAACTATAACCTTTTAGAAACAATAAGAGAAAATCTCCAGGGCCTTGAACTAACCAAAGAAGTCTTAGATTTGCCAGTGAGAGTACAACTTGTAACAGGAAAAAGTGAATATTTTTGGCTTCATCAAAATTCAAAACTTTTGCTATCTAAAAAACCCATAAGAGAATAAAATGACAAATTACATACTGGAAGAAAATATTTGCAAGTTACACACCCAACAGGAGATTTGTATTTAGAAATGAACCTTTATGCCAAGGCTATGAAAACTTGCATAATGTAGTTTAATATGTCATCTATATGAAAAGTAAAGTTGGTGTCAGTAACCCCTGCAAACACATGACCATACTTATTCTTCCCCAAGGCAACGGTATCACCAGAGGAACGAGGTGGAGGGGGAGGGGAAGAGGGAAGAATGCAGGCAGAAGAATTTTACTCAAAGTCTGGCAGGATTCAGTCAAGGCACTCCCAGGAATTCAAGGTATGTAAGACACAGCCCTTTCCTCATGGGCTTTATATTTGTGTGAACACATAAGCCTAATAATAATTACCTAATAATACAAGGCAGTGTTTACTAAAGCACCAAATTACATTGTATAAACAATGAACACTCTAGGAGTTCAGAAAAAACACACACTCTTTTTTAATCAGCCGAGGGAAGCTTCAAAGAAGGAGGAAGTAATATTTGAGATTTATGCCGGCTGATTGTGAGTGCTTCAATGAAAACAACTCTTCTTTTTCAGTTTATTATTTATGTATTTTTAAAGTTAAATTTATGAGGGTGACATTGATTAATGAGAATACCTAAGTTTCAACTTATTATAACACAGCATCTGTATATTGTACTGTCGGCTGATCACCCAAAGTTTAGTCTCCTTCCGTCACCATATATTTAATCCTCTTTACCCTCTTCAATCTCTCCCCAGCCCCCTTTCCATATGGTAACCATTATACCTGGTACTGTTATCTGTATCAATGAGGTTTTTTTTGTTTGTTGCAGTTTTTTGTTGTTGTTGCTTTCTGGAAAACAGCTCTTTTCTAGTCGTGCTAAGAGTTGCTCTGCAGAAATAAGGAACAAAATGTGCTGAGAAAAATCATGAAATAATAATGGTGGCGATGATTTTCTTAGCCTGGACCATTTATTAAGCCTTTGCTCTGAGGTCAGAACTCTGTCAGATGCTTTCTCATACATTATTTCCAACCTTCCAGCAACGCTAAAGGCTGACGCCATTCCTCTTTTGCAGATGTAAAAACTGAGGCTCAGAAATGAAAAGCACTGGCCCAGGGACACACTGACAACGACAGAGCCGGGAGGTCGGGATGCCTGCCTGAACTGCAGCTCCTCCCTCCAGCCCAGGCTGTTGTCTGTGCCTCCGGACACATGTCAGAACAGACAGCTTGCAAGGCAGAAAGTCTTCTCTAAACGTTTACTGTCTGCACTTGCAGCTTGCAAGAAATACAGCCGTGCAGAAAGGGGAAAGACTCAGGAGTCTGCAGCCCATGTCACTTTTTCAAGCTCACGGCCAAGGAACACCCCATAAAAGATCCGCCTAGAATTTACCTTACTGTGGTATCCTTATAACAGCAAAGAAAAGCTGAAAAATCAAATCAAAGTCAAAGATTTGATTATTTTTCTGGAAATTCCTATGCAGATTTCCAAGTTCTGGTTATTTGCATTTGGTATTAGAAGGCAAAGTCCTTCCTACCCTTCTTACTACCATGACAAGCATGTTCATGGCATATTGCAGAAGCTGGGCATGGGCAAGGGAGCCCCAGTCCACAGCACACCTCAGTCAGTACGTCTGCCATTTAATCTTCTTTAAGGAGCTTTTTAATCTGTTTTCCCTCCTAACAAATCCAGGTGAACAATGAACCACAACAGAAGAAAATGAGAAATGGCGATTTCCTGAGAAATGGCAGGTGATCCCTGCCTGGACTGTGATGCTGGTAGATATTTTAGGAGAACGTGGCAGTCGTCCTCCAACATACCGAACCTCCATTGCTGCATCAGGAAGAGGCTCTGAATTAGCAATCCTGAATCCTTTCAAGGTCCTGGGCCCCTTTAAGAACTTAGCGAGAGTTATAAATGCTCTCTTCTCCCCCAATAAACACACACTCCACATGTACATTCTGATTCTGTAGGCATTTTTAGGGGCTTCTGTACCTTCCAACGTTTGTGCCAAAAGCACTGGATTAAGAAAAATTGTGAGGCGTATGGTGATTACCTGAGGGAAAGGGGGTGGGGGAGGTTGAAGAGGATAAAGCGGGGATAACTGGTGATGGAAGGAGACTTGACGTGGGGTTGGTGAACACACAATCCAATGTACAGATGATGTATTACAGAATTGTACACCTGGAACCTATATAATTTTAATCAGTGTCACACCAATAAATTAAACTTTTTAAATTAATTGTTAAAAAAGAAAAATTGTGAGGACATATTGGGCTTAGCAAAAAAATTAAAAAATACCCTGTTTAACTTTGTGAGATCTTTTCCCTAATCACATGAAAAATGGCAGGAGAAGCAGCACATAGGTCACAAATCTCATTCCAATTTTTAAATCTCTCTTGTTTCAAATACTTTATTCCACCTGTGCTATTTGTTCATCGTCTGTCTCCTTCCACAAGAGCACAGAGATTTAGTGTGTCGTCCACGGCTGTGTCACTGGTGCCGAGAACAGCAGTACCTGGGAGGAAAGAGGAGCTCAGCCAATGCTACCGGAAGAAGAAACGTGTCTCCTCTTGAGAGTCCTGAGCTGCAAAATTGACGGTCTTCTGTGTAAACTTAGGTTTGCTTTGATCTATAATACAGTAGTCAAATGCTTTCTTTCAAGGGCTGTCTTCCACCTATACCACTTTGAAATGTATTGCTAAATTTGCATTTGCTTTTCAATGCTTTTACTGACTTTACTTACATCCTGTTTTCCTTTTTATATTTTTATAGATTAATCACCTTCCTCCCATCCAATGACCACCTTCTCCTTGATTGTTTCTGTTCCATTGACTAAAGATAAAGTATATCTGGGGGCAACAATTTATAAAGCCAAGTGAACAAAATGCAATGCATTTAAATGACAACAAAACAAATGTCAGTCTCTCCAAATATGCCTGCTTAACTAGTCAGCTTTAAACATACTGAAACGATGCAAATACTGAATACTGAGATATTAGCATGAATAAGAATTTATCAATGGTGGCTGCTATGAAAATGTGTGGAGTCAATGTGGTTTGGGTGTTTAAACCCTGCTTGCTCCCTCCCATGGTTTAAATTTGGCCCCTGCAACGTCTTCTCATTTAAATCACTTCACAAACCATTTCCTCAAATATGGTACAAAGTCAATTTTAGTACTTGTGAAATTCTCACAAATTCTGGGTTAGAGAAGTATGAATTAAAGACGTTTCACTTTACTTTGTCATCTGCATTCCTAGGTTTAATCAAAAGCAGTGCTTTATCATTTTTTTTTATTTAAAGGAAAAATATAGTGAAAACGACAACAAATGACATTTGGTTGCCCTGCAATACAGAGCTACATCTTGAAACTATGTCCAACAAACCTCTAAAAATCTGTTTGAGGACACATTTTAAAATGTAGGGCCAAATATATGCCGTTAACGTTCATAACTTCCTAGCACCCTACATTCGCTGCCAGCAGACTCTCAACAAATCTGGCTGATATAAAGGAGCTGGCAGAGACCCCGCAGGAACAGACGTTAGTGATACAGAGTGAAGCCTGTGGGAATTATTGCTGCTGGTTTTAGACCAGGAGCCTCAGTAAGCGCCTGCACTGAAATGACTTGATTTGTAGCCGCATCGCTCAATTATTCATAGCACTCCCGGCTGCAGCCTCCACACCCTTGCATGAACATTCATACATATCCATGTTCACATGGGCGGTCATGCTCCCACATGTGCCATTAAGGGACAAGAATGCTGCTCAGAGTTCGCTGATCAAGAGATATGCCGTGCAGAACAGGATTTGAGACAGCCCAGGGTTTCCTCTTCTAGTAGGTTTAAAACATTTTTTTTTTCTCAGTAACTTCCTTCCTGTTCTAACTGCCAGTGCTCAGAAGTCAGAGTTGAGAGACAGAGGCACCCCGGACAGAGCCGTGAAGCACATTGAATGTAAGTTGAAATACTGGGGGGTTGGGGGGGGGGCTCAAGGTGGGCACAGAGAACAGGCTACAGCCCTTTCCAGTGTATTCTCTTTTTAGAGGGGCAGTTCCTCTTTAAAACAAACTTTATGATAAGAATGTACTAAGGAGGCTGCTGGAACAGTTCTGCAGAGAAGGGGAAGTCAGAGCCAGGAATGGTAGCAATGACTCAGGAGGGACAGCGCGGTGAGAGAGGAGAGAGTGCGTGCAGCCCAGGAGACCAAATCCTGAATGTCCTGGACAAGGGCTGCGTGTACAACCCCTGGGGAGTGTCCGGAGGGGTTTCCACCAGGTGGGAGCAGGCATCTGGCCAGGCTCAGAGGCAAAAAGACTATAGATCCAAACTGAAACGGATGGTGCTGGAGGATGGCGGGGTGGTGCCGGGGTGGAGATGTGTGGTTTCCTGTTTTTAAGTAGACTTAAAGAGACTGGTTGAAAAGGGGCAAAAAAGTGGCTCAAAGCTGTCAAACATTAAACTGCCTTCCACTAAAGAATGTTCTGGGGATACAAGAGAAACGCATAGGGAAAGCCTCCCTTAGCGCCTACAAGGGGATCTAACTATAAGGAGGAAGCAGGGTGGATAGAATGCACAGTTATTTACTCGTCGGTCCTACAGGCATAGGATTTCTACCACGCACAAGCACCTCTTGTTAAATTCCTGTGGTGAGATGGGTAGAACGAAAGGTTATTGCTGTTGTTGCCAAAAATAAAAAATAAAATCTTTACATCTGAGAGAAACATTGAATAGTAAGAGCTAGATTCTAGAAAAATCCAAGTGGACCCAGCTAGGACACCTGGTCCATGGGCTTTCAAAAGGAACTGGTCTGAGCTTGGCCGCCATTAGAAGTGCTTGAGGCATGCCCTGAAATACTGGCTTCCTTTTTCAAGGATGTCCCCACCGGCATGTTTTCTAAACAGAGCCTGTAATTAAACTCTAGCTGTAGGGTAACTTGTGGGATGATGGGACGGATAAACCCTGAGCTGGTCTCCTGCTCAAGGTGGAGGGAAGGTGGGCTGTTCTCACATGGAGTTCCTATAGTCACCCCTTTCCACAGAGCCCAAGAGCCCCTGAAATCAGGGCTAGCCTGTTGGGTTCTCACGGCAGGAATGACCACGCAAGGGGCATCGAGGGGTCAGTCACAGGCAGGCATCATTCTTGTTTGCCATTGCTTTGCTTTGTTCAATTTACAAGAAAATATCCCTTCCGATCCAGATATGACACCAACACAGGAAGGAGATCATCTTACCCTTTGGTGAGATGTGTGAAATTCTCAGAGGACGGTGCAGTCTCCATCGTGCTACACAGGCCAATGTATGGGAAATGACCGTGTCACAGCCAAGCCAAACCCGGCTGGCGTCTTCCTGGCACTGAAATTGGTCTCTTCCTTGTTTGGGGGAGCATGCGTTTGCTCTTAGGGAAGCATGTTCCGAGCAACATCAAGGTTCTGCTCTCAGTGGAAGCTCGGACGGGCAAAGTCAATGTGGCAGAAAAATTTGGGCCAGTTTGTGGGAGCACAGTAAGTGCCCAACTTCAGCTCACAGGACGAGAGCGGCCTTGGGGAGGAACAAACAGGCCCACTGAGAAACAGAGCCAACCTGTGTGGAGTGCCTTCCATGAGTCGGGCCTGGTGTTAGAAATTTTACATTTGAATCCTGGACACAGGGAGGACAGCAAGCCTCGGAAGTGTTTCGTGATTCGACTAAAGTCACGTACTGGCTTGTGTAGGGGGTGGGGGTGGCGGCACAGCTACAATGCCTCCGAAGAACATTTGAGGGAATGTCCCATGGGAGCAATTTCCTTTAGCCCCACATTCTGAGCATCCTGTTCCTGGGTCAGTGGTATCACCTCCCAGGATTCTAGATTGGAGTCCACACTGGCAAACCCAGAGATGGGTCTCCTGTTGCTACTAAAACTTCGACATCGATTCATTCAATAAGCACTCGATTGCTCTGTGCTGTGTTCCACTCTCTGGTTTCCACAGCCAGAGCTGGTAAAAATTCAGGTGGGTTTTCTTAAAGGGACATATTCTAAGTGCAAGTGGTCATTTAAAAAAAAAAAAAAAAAAGGCTTTACTTCTGTCTACTTTTTCATGCTTCATTTAAAACGGTAAATGTGTTGAGATACTACAGTATAGTCTTTTGCCTAATAGTGGCTTCCTTAATGCAGTTTTCTTTAAAGATTACTTAAAATAAATATTTGTGAAAATGCCTAGCACAGTGACTTCACACAGTAGACGTGGAGAAAAGTTTAAGGAGGATTCAGTTCTCCTTCCTTTTGCATATGAATCGGGGTCAGAAGAGTATCTATTACTATGAACGCAAGGACAAGAAATAATGTACTGTTTCCCCCACCAAAGGAGATGTTAAAGAATTCTGTTTCCAGTAATTTGGACCCTCCTCGGGATTGATGGTAGTGTTCGTTGTATCTAACCAGGCCTTGTCCTCTCAGGCACTGGATTGGTTCTTTTCACACAGCTTTGCAGTTTCAGATGTTCTTCCTGGAGCTGAGATGGTAGAGAGCAGCCCTGAGGACCCCAGAAAGCAGCGATTCCTCCATGTCACTAGGTTCCTCCATGTCACTAGGGAATACGGAGACTCCAGGGAGGACTCCAAAGCGCAGAAACTCTGAGGTCCCAAGGGTAGACTTGGATGTCCTGAATAAGCCCAATCACCAAGCAGGCAGCAAAGCAGACCAAATCCCTGACTGGCTCTGAAATGTTGGCAGTCCTTCAGAGGTGGCCCGACCCTCCACGCCCTGCTCCAGAGCTGCAGCCCCAGATATGGGGAAAGTAGGGCTGAATCAGTCATCCAGTCATTGGGGAGTGGAGATGATGAGGGTGAGAGGTGGGGAGGGGGATTGGAGAATGCTGATGCTTACTTCCCTAGGTCCTTCTCCGATGGAAATCCCCTCTGTCTGGTACTTCCACATTTCTCCCCCACCTCCTTGTCTCTACCTCTTTTATCTGATATCTGTGGTCTGTGCTTCTAGATGCACGACCTGGCAACTTTGGGACACGAGTCAAGTCCCCACAGTGTTTTGCTCCAGAGTCAGAGGGAATTCTCTCCATTAGCTGTGCCTTTCTCATCCTTGCAGAGTGACCTCTGGCTTCAATTATGATAGGGAGCAAAAAATAGAATCTAAAATTAAATTGTTCATGTGGAAGCTTTTTTAAAGAAATAAAATAGTGACAGTCCCATGTTAAGGTTGATTCCGTTAATAAACAATCTTTGTAATTCCCAGGACTTCATGTCTCTTCTGTACTCCTCAAAGAAACAAAATCTATTTTTAAGGAGGAAGGAGTGGACAGGGTCAACACTGCAGAAGGGAAAGCATTTGGTGCCTGGGCTGTCAGTTACCTCTTCATCGGAGCTGAGCAACAAAACAGACAGCATTGCAGGGAAGGGAGGAGAGGAAGGGAATGGATAGTTATTGGACATCTACTATTGGTCAGTATTGTCCTAGAACTTTTCATATATTTTCTCCTACTCTTCCACCCCATAAAGAAAGATGAGTACTCCCATTTACTGATGGTAAAACTTGGGCTCAATGAGGTTAATAACTTGCTTAAATTTCATACTAATTCAAGAGCAAACCAAAGTTTGAATCTCTGACCCATCAGACTCAAAGTCCATGCTCCAGGAGACGTGAAACTTACCTTTTTCTGAATTTACCAGGTGATTTGTTTCCTGTAAACTCAGAGAGTTTCACCTTTCCTTGCCCTCATATTATTTGGAACTGCATTAATGAACCAGACAGTGTGCTCTATCCTGAGATTGTTGCCAGTTCGTAAGTGTATTTCACTTTCAGTACCTTGGAAATTCCACTGAATCTGCAAGTGAAAACATGGATTTGTGCTATGTCATACTCATGCCATGAGTAACCATCTTAATTTAATTAGGTGTTTGAATTGAGGAGGAAATGATTAAGTCTCCACCTCACCACATCTAATCCTTGTCATTGTTTCACTGAATAGCAGGCCTGGAGGTGTCAAGTTTCCACTGTGAAAACTCATCAGTGTATAGGATTAATTATACCAAATGTAGAAAATAGAGATAACTCAAACAGTAAGCACATTTAAAAAGCCATAATGTGACACAGTCCACCTTAACCTCGTTAAATATATATAATTGTTAATTCTCCATTTCACTTTTCTGTGTAAAGAACCAAAGTCAAAGACAACATCAATGAAACAAGCAAGCAAAACCCTGTTCTTTGTGAAACAGTGGGCAAGCTGGAAGGTGTGAAAACCCCGGCCAGATGTTCTGCTGATGGGCTGGGTGCTCCCCCACCCCACCTCCACTTCCTCTTTTCCTTTCTCATTTCATAGACTTCTTTACATTAGGAAGCATTCGAATCATTGGACTAAGAAGGGGCCTCTGAGACCTTCTAGTGCAAAGATTTCATTTTGCAGAGGATGAACCTGGAGCTCAGAGGGGTTCAGAGGCTTGCGCAAGGTGACATGGAACAGAGTTGCACTGAAACCTACCGTATGTGCCACTTCCTTGCTTTGTGAAAGCCATCCCTGCAGAGTGGTGCAAAGAAGCATTTACCTCTGCCTGTGCACCCCGGATGGATTCCCAAAATGACTGACGTGCTTTATAATTTTATTGTTACTCCTTAATAAAGATGATAGTAGCAACAGAGCAAAGTAGCTAAAGGTCAGACAACCCACACTCTGCCCCTTACACAATATATCTTCTTGGGCACGTTATGTACCTGAATCCGTAGAAGGGTTTCCTGATCTGTAGTGAGCCCTACGTGAGGTGAGGTAAACCTCATGAAAGCATTTAGCACTGTAAGATAGTTATGATAATGATCATCACCAATAAATTCAATTATTCTTTAGATGATGAGATTAGAAAATGGTCTATTTAAGAGATCAACTAAAGGACTTGTATGCATGCATAGAAGCATAACCAGTGGACATAAGACATTGGGGGAAAAAAAAAAAAAAAAAAGAAAATGGTCTATAGAATTTCCATCAAATTTTGATTTAACTTTAATAAGCACTTGAAAGAAAACTGACATTTGTGGCTAAATATACACAAATACATAGTTTGGGTAATGGTCAGCAAACTATATAAACCATTTATGGTTTATAGTTTGGGAGAATCCAAGTTTCCCCAGAGATAAACTGCGAAATTTAAAATGTAGCACCTTGGAGGAATTCACATAAATTTGAAATACAACACAGAGATGTAGTCTCTTAAATACTCAGTAACAGAAATAAAGTAACTGAATGCCAGCCTCACTGACTTCAAGTCAGTAGAAACATGTAGATAGAGGCCTTAGAAAAGGAAAGCACCGAGAGATGGCCTGCTCCCACCCCTCACCTCCCAAGATGAGGAAAGAGATCCATAGTGGTTGGAACATTTGCTCGGTGGGGTCACAGCTAGTTAGCAGCAAAGCCAGAACCCAAACCCATGCCTGATAAGGCTTAATTCAGTGTAGAGATCAGAATCCAAAATCAAGTAGATGGACCACAGGACTCTTCTCCCCAAGACCTGCTCCCTGGGCACCTTTGCTCTCAGTCCAGGCTTTGCAGTCATGTTCCCTCAGATGAAGAGGCTTCCTGATATCTCTTCCTGCTTCTATACACCCAACGTTTTGTGTTCATGAACTTGATCCTTAGCTTGAGGCCAAGTTGTGTCTTTAATCTACCAGGTCTGAGAGAGAAGGAAACTTTCTCAACTCTTTCTTTCATATTTCCAAAAGTTACAGTTTCAAGGTCATGTTCCTAACCTTGGACTCCAGTGAAGTCTATGAAGTACCTCGGGGGTCCATGAACCCCTGGATTGCATGCGCAATTTCATTGGTTTATTCCTTCCTTTTTTATGAGGACCATGACTTTTATTATATGTTTAAAGAGATCTGCAATCTCCAAAAATCAATCAAACAAGCTGGGCCGTTTTTAGTATGATTAGATTGTTCATCCTCCAATCCCTTCTCCACTTTGTTTGTCTCTTTGTTTTAAATATGTTTTTATTGATTTCAGAGCAGAAGAGAGAGGGAGAGAAAGATACAAACATTAATGATGAAAGACAATAATTGATTGGCTGCTTCCTGCATGCCCTCCACTGGGGATCAAGTGTGCCCTTGACCGGAATCGAACCTGGGACCATTTAGTCCACAGGCCAAGGCTCTAACCATTGAGCAAACCGGCTAGGGCTCCTTCTTCACTTTGAAGAGTAACTTCAGCATGTGCTAAAACAGTGTCTTGCAAACAGTAGGTGCTCACCAATTTTTTCTGACTTTAATTTTGCTTCAAAGGGGCTTTTCCTGAGAACTATTTCTCCTGTTTGTTATTTGCTATAGTAAGATATTTTCATCTTTTTCTAATCAGCTTACCAGAGAGAGCTGGTTTTGGATTGTCTCTTTTTCCTATGCTATATAATTAAACCAAATTATTTTTGGGGTGGTCCTGAATGTCCTACTTTTGACTACAAGAAGTCAAACAGTAACCCCACATTATCCTCTGCTCTTCTATGTCTTTAAATAAATTGGTGTCTCATTTTTATAGAACTGATATAAGTCTCATATTTACTAATGAGAAGATCAAGATCTAGATGACAGATAGATTGACTTGTCAATGATCATCATACTGTTAGAGGTTAGCAGTTCCTGTCCCAGACCAGATTTTTCTCTGTCTCCATCTCTCTGCTCCTCTCACTTTCTCTCATATTCTCATTTCAAAATTGAGATTCTAGGATATAGAATTACAATTCCCTGTAGGTTATTGAGATAGCCTTGAGCTAGTTAGAGGCTGGGTGGGAAGTCTAATAGTTAAGGCTTCAAGCAGATAACTTGTTAGAAGCAAACAACATCTTCCAGAAAGGCCTGTCCATGGGGCTGAGATGCCCTCTTGTGCAGATGTTTCATCCACAGGTTTGTTATGTGACCACCACCGTGGGGATCTGGCCAGGCTTCTGGGTCAGAAGAAGAGAACATGTCTCATCTGATTGGTCTCTTCTGGGTTGCTCTTCATCTGCCCCTTAATGATTGTCCTTAAACTATCCACAACCTACAACCTCTATCCACTGCATCCTTCATTGTTTTCCAACCAGTCCATTCATTTTCCCTAAGTGTTGTTTGGAGCATGAGCTGAGTTGGTCACTGTGCTTATTGTGCTGTTCTCTAGAAGCTCAGCTTTGAGTGGTGCTGGCTCTTCAGCCGAGGCAAAGGTTGCCATAGGAACAGGCCTACGGGTTTCCTTCCTGTACAGGAAGTGGACCTGGGCATTGCGATACTGTTTGCAGAGTTGATCAAGGCTCGTCGTGTTTGACTTGTTATTTTACTGGAAGAGAATCAGTGAGCCCAGAGATGCCATTTTCTTTCTTCTTTTCTTTTAAAGTTACTTTTTTGGGGGGCTTTATTTCCAAATTATTTCTCTTCCTGTTGCCAAAGATAGTGACCTTGAAACTAAAAACCACAACTGATTTTGGCCAGAGATAACTTTACTGTCAGGGCACCTTACAGGCATTTGCAGAGTCACTCAGGGTGAGAGGTGACAGGTATTGTCTTACTTTGCGCCATTTTGGAGCAAGACACCTTTACCCACAGGCAGAGAAGGAGTTACCCTCAGGGTAGAACTGATAGAAATCAGAAAATGATTTGTTTGCCCAAACAGCTCCAGCCACTGGGCCCGTCATGGAGCCTGAACTTCTTTCCAGTAGACTTTTTCCCTCTATGAGGACATTGCATCTCATCCACCCATGTGAACTTGGGCAATTCTCTTACCTTCTTGGATTCAACTTTCTCAATGATTAAATGAGGGGTTGGAATATGTCATCTCTAAAGTTCATTTCAGCTCTGAAAGCTCTGACTATACCTGCCTTAAGAGGAATAAATTTTAAGCCTATTATCCAGTCATTAACACTTAAGCATGAATACTTTTATTAGATCGTCCTCCCCATTTTTTTTTTTAACACAAAATGAGTAAATGTAGATGATGATGGAAGAAGACAGACTCCAGGGTATGCTCAGGAGCGGTCCTGGAGCATAAGGTCACTGGAAATCTGGGGAGGGGTGGGAGGTACTAAAGGGGAAGTGGGTCCAGAAAAGGGAGATCAGTGGAGGGATACAAAAATCATAGCTGCAGTTTTGTCTAGAAAAATTTAGAGTCCTTTGCTATTTTGTGTCATTTCAGAAGAACCGAAGATCTTTAGATATAGAACCTAGTAAATCAACTGATGAATGTTTATAAAATGCCTGAAGTAGTCAAATGTTATTGAATATTCACGAGAAACATAGAGCCTAATACCAGCTCAAGAAATTATTAGCTGTGTTGAGTGGAAACCACTCAGACACCTCAGGCAGGTATCATCGGGGGGCCTACAATTTCTCTTTGAGGTTTTGCAGGAGTTCGGGGAAGAGTCAGTTAATGGAAAGAAGCCAACTTCCTTTGGCAAGCTCTCCACCTGTCTCAGGAAACCATCATATGCAGGATTGTACATGCTGAGAGCTTCGACACTAGCAAGGCTAGCTGGATTTGGAGGACTGTGATAATTTCTATAACTATTCAAACAGATGCTATTGGCTCATTATTCAGACCTGCTTGAGCTATGTTGCTTCACTTGTAGCATATAATTCACAAACAAACTTTTCTTTTGTCTGTTTAATTCAATGAATAGAAGGTACTCATTATAATACCAACAAATTCAGGCGTGGCAGGAAAAAGACTGGAATGCATTATATTCATAATTCATGAAATATAATGAGGTGAAATTAGGGGAAAATCACAACTATGGAAGTCCATTAGGGCAAAGATAATGCTAACAGCACCCTCACAAATGTTGTTCAGATCCACTGACTTTGGCTAATGGACTATCATTCTCGCTCTCTCTCTCTCTCTCTGAAATAGATCAAAATGACTGAAAAGGCACCAGAACCACAACTGGAGGAGGAGGAGGATGACCTGGACGGGAAGCTCAATTATAAGCCTCCACCTCAGAAGTCCCTACAAGAGCTGCAGGAGATGGACAAAGATGACGAAAGTCTAACTAAGTACAAGAAAACGCTCCTAGGGGATGGCCCTGTGGTAGTAGGTGTGTGTATAGGGTTGGGGGTCAGGTGGAGGGTCCCAGAGAAGACATACATTTCAGCTACTCAGCAGCAGGGCAAAGGAAAGCTTACCAAGTGCCTCCAGGGTTAAATGAATGAATCACGATCTACATGTGAATAAAGTGATGAACTGTATAATTAAGTCTTCTTTGGAGAAGAGTTGCAAGTTAGCATTGAAACAAGAAAAGATAACACATGGGGAGGATTTAGAAAGAATTTCAGTTTACCATTTAGAATTGTATTCTCTCCATTCTCACAGTTTTCTCTGTCTTCTCATTCTCATTCATACTCCTTACCTAACCATTCATCACTTCCACATACACTGTAGCAGACTAAGACATGGCCCAAAGATATGGATGAACAGTGCCCAACTAGCAGAGTACCTCACTCACAATCACTCAGAAAATATTGGCTGTTTATAATTAGCACCTACAAGTGCCCAAAGCAGAGAATAACATCAATGTAATTTATAAGGCCATTGTGATGAAGCATGGTAAGCCTACCATATACACTTCTATTTCTACTTCAGATCAAGTTCTCACCTTTCTTTTTATATTCTTTCTCTCCTACGTGAAATGTATGCGCACACACACATACACACACATAAAACACAAACACATATGCACACATGCTGCGCACACACACACACACACACACACACACACACACACACACACACACAGATACATGTCTCTTCCCTATACTTACCTTTCCTTTTGAATCCTGCAGACCCCAAAGCCCCCAATGTCACTGTCACCCGCCTTACCCTGGTTTGTGAGAGTGCTCCAGGACCAATCACCATGGACCTCACTGGTAAGTGGACACATCTGTGCTGTTCAAAGGGAGCTGATGAAATCACTGGAAAAACTTGCTCTTTGTTCCCTATCCCCGAAAAAGGAAACTTGTAAGGTGAACCCCTGAGATACATGTTCTGGGATCAGTTCACAAACCCCTGCTCTCGGGGAACGCAGTATTGACCATGCTTCGTGACAGCCAACCTCTGTCTCTAATTGAAGAGGGTGCAGGCATAGGTACTGGATATATTCACTTGGATCAGGTTTACTTCAGATTTTTATCTGCACATGATGGCAGAATTCCTATGGAAATTCCTAAAAAGATGGAAACATTAAGAAGCTGTATGCTTCTGAAATTGTAATATTTACACAGTCTAAACGTCAGAGACAATATTGATCTTATAGTAGCAATTATAGCCTGAAAGCAAGAAGCAATCTAAGGCCTCCTGAATAATGCTAGGAATTCCACTGCCAAATATATATTATTTTAACTTAAAACTCTGATTCTTTTAAATAAGCAACTCCCCAACCCCTCAAAAATATGTACAAATCAAGATGTTATTTTCTTTCACTTTACTGTAAACCAGGGTCAAGGCCTTTTCCGAGACTTAAGTCTTGAGCAGAGGAGAGGCTGGGAAGGCGGGTATTAGGTGTTGGGGGGATCTGAGAGAAATAAGGAAAGGGCCACAGAGCTAGGAGGTTGGATGAGTAAAGGCAGGTCTTTAAGGAAAAGAAAAAAAGTATCACCAGATTTAAAAAGTGAACCCTTGAGACAGAGCAATGCATGGCTCTGGAACAGAGAGGCTTAGCAGCAAAGCAGTTCCCCTCTCACAGAACATACCCATTCTTTGCCTTATATGGGCTTGTCAGAGAGAGGAAATCAGAGGCTGAGAAGATACTTCCTCTTCAACCGAAATCGTTAGAGCAGACACACAAATTCAACTACCCCCACGGTCAAGCATCTCTCCAGGAGAGACACTTGCGTTCTCTCTCTCTCTCTCTCTCTCTCTCTCTCTCTCTCTCTCTCTCTCTTTCTCTCAGACTCGGGCCTCTTCCTGTGTGCAATTGTGTAATGTGACCAGATACAACATTCATTTTGTAAGATAAGGCCTGAATGAGTGTGAAGGAAACTTGTTCTTTTTTTTTTAAAGGTCTTGCTTGATGTTATTATAGGGAAGAGTTGGTCCTTGTCCCTTTTCCCAGCACCAGGAAATCCAAATTTGGTTTTCTGTCACCAAGAAGCTACTGAGGTGAATCGCAGATATATATAGGGTGCTGGTACCAGCCTGTGCATGAAGCATGTACACAGAGCAGTGCAAAACACACACACGTTCACTCCTCAGTGTCCAAGGATACAGGTCCACATCGGGAGAAGTACAGACAATGATTATCTTCTAACCAGGGTGCAGGGATTAAGGGCAGATCCCAGTTTTATGGAGCCCAAAGCTTTTATGACTTAAGTGATCTCCTTAGGACAACAAACATGAAATTGCAACTGCAAATGCAAAATTAAGTACAAAAGCAAACATGTATTTGGAATGATAGAAAGGAATCAAAACAAGCACATTTTTAAAAGCTAGAAAATGCCACAAACATGACCAAATCTAAAAAAATATAAGTAGCTAGTATTCTTATACAATACTTTTCCTATATTTCTTTATTTGAGGTGTAGGGGTACATTCTTTAATTCTTTCATCATTTTTTTTTTGTTTGGTCACGTGTATGCAGTGTCATGTTCAATAGTGAGACTAGGCAGAGGTGGGCAAACTTTTTGACTCGAGGGCCACAATGGGTTCTTAAACTGGACCGGAGGGCCGGAACAAAAGCATGGGTGGAGTGTTTGTGTGAACTAATATAAATTCAAAGTAAACATCATTACATAAAAGGGTAAGGTCTTTTTTTTTCAATAGTTTTATTCATTTCAAACAGGCCGGATCCGGCCCGCAGGCCATAGTTTGCCCACGGCTGGACTAGAGAGATAGTCCAGTCTATCCTCTAGGGTGGTTGATTAAAACTTGTTTTCTATTATTGAACAATTAGAAAAGGCATTTTTGTACATAACTCATTACTGGTAATGCTTTGTATCTTCTCGGGGTTGTTGTCAAACTGAAATACATTTCTTTCATATCTGCCTGTAAGATTTCAGGCATTTCAAGTGTGTGTTTGCACAGCCACTAAACTCAAATATCCTTAGAGTTGAGGACCAAATAGACCATGATGCTCTGATGGGCCCAGCAAATAGCTCTGGAGCTCGAACTTCATCAACTTTTGTGCCTCCTTCTGAGGAGAATAAACTCTTTCTAAATCCACTTCTACAGGGGACCTCCAAGCCCTCAAAAAAGAAACTTTTGTGCTAAAGGAAGGTGTTGAATACAGAGTGAAAATTTGCTTCAAAGTAAGTATCTTGCCCTACATGTTTGACAAATTTTAAATCCTTCCTATAATCAAAGAAAGAAAAAATCAAATTTCTTGCATTATCATGTTGGCAAACTTTGTGTTTTCTTTTTTCCCCCTGGAGGTAGATTTTCTTCTCTCCAACTCTGGGCTCCACCCATTGAGACTCACCTTTCCTCCTGCCTTTTCCCAACCAGAATCTCCTTCATTGATTACTATTAGGAGTTCTCTCTGTGAACTCCTAATACTCCCATCCATAAGGCACACACCACTTTGTATTGTATCATGTATGTCATTTCTCCCCTATACTGCCTAAGCACCTTGAGATAGGTAGAGATTTTATATCCCTTCTTTCAAACCACTTACACAAAACTTTGTAAATGGTAGATATTTAGTGAATATCTATTGAGAGATAGGTGAATTAATTAATAGGAAAAGAAAATAGAACAGCTCTAGTTGCTCAATAATTATATAAAGGCAGGGAGTATGGGCCCTGATAAGTAACTGGAAATTACAATTTAGTTATGGAGCAGATAAGCACAAAACTAAATAGGAGATAAACTGACATATAATGAATAGGTACATGTCCCAGGGAGCAGCCAAATCAAGGAGAAAAATAACCTTGACTTTGGAAACAAATAAGTCAGAAATTCATTGTTTGCCCTCAATTGCTTATATTTCCCTTGGTTGCCCTCATTCTCACCCAGTCATACTCTCCAGGGCCTGGGCTCCACCAAGGAAAGCCCCACCTCCTTCTTTATTTGCACGCCAGGCCCTTCTTCCTCCTGGGTGCAGGGTGTAACTTGGGCTCCATGAACAATCACTCTCCACCACATACAAATATGCCTCAAAATAGTTTCATTCTGAAAATATTTGTTAATGCTTACTCTATAATAGGCACTGAGCTACGGTTCACTCCCTGGTTTTCTGTGGTACTATTTATTACTAACGTACCTGAGAGTTTGGTAAGGCATTGTATCTCAATGTGCCTAAAATAGGTTGCACAGTAGTCCAATTTTTAAAAATATATATACATATATATATTTTAAATTGGTTTCAGAGAGGACAGGAGAGGGAGAGGGAGAGGGAGATAGAAATATCAATGATGAGAGAACCATTGATCGGCTGCCTCCTGCACGCCCCACACTGGGGATCAAGCCTGCAACCCGGGCATGTACCCGGACTTGGAATTGAACTGTGATCTCCTGGTTCATAGGTCGATGCTCAACCACTGAGCAACAATGACTGGGCAATCCAATTTTTAATCATTAACACTACTGCCTTAATCTGCCAATTTAGTAAGCCAGTTTTTACCACATGAAATGAATCATGACAGGTAAATGGTGATGTGAATGAGATGAGAAAGAAAGGTGTGGAACATGCGCTTCTGCTCTGTGGGGAGACCAAGGGGGAAACCGGTGGTGGGGGCCTCAGTAGTCAGGGCTACACATTAAGGTGATGGAGGAGGAGGACACAAAAGGGGAGTCTCAACTCCCATCCACCTCAGAGGTGTGGCCTTGTCTCTAGAAGTAACCCTCATGAAGTTGAACCACCCTGTGGCCATTCCATCATGGAGCTGCAGTTGTAAGGAACACCAGTTCAAAATGAAAAATAATTGAAAAGCAATTTAAGCCTTAGCTGGTTTGGCTCAGTGAATAGAGTGTTGGCCTGCGGACCAAAGGGTCCTGGGTTCGATTCTGCTAAAGGGCAGGTACCTTGGTTGCAGGCTCCTCCCCTGCCCTGGCCCTGGTTGGGGCTCGTGCAGTCGTCAACCAATCCATGTGTTTCTCTCACATTGATGATCTCTCTGTCTGTCCCTCTCCCTTCCATTCTCTCTAAAAATCAATGGAAAAAATTATCCTCAGGTGAGGATTAACAAACAAATAAAAAATAAATTAATTAAAAATAAAAAGCAATTTAATTCTATGCTGATGTCTCTTGAAAACTGTCCAACAAAGTTTGCATGTATAACACCAGCAACATACCCTGAAACCCTCCTTTTTTATGTCTCTTAGTTGCTCTCGGTATTCTCTTTCTCCCCCCAAATTTTACAACACTCTTCCAAAATTTGGCCTGTTATGGTTCTTTTAGTTTCTGCTTTTCTTTCTTCTGTCTCTTAAGGAAATGGTAGTGTGTCTGACTTCCACAGCTCTCACTTCCATTCTCATCCCGAAGGCTTCTTCTTCCTGGTGTGGAGAGACATGGGGAAGGGGGTCCAGGCAGAAGAGAATACCAGGAATATTCATATTTTTTAATCCATATCAAACATTAAAATGGACATTTTATGAAGCAGTAGAAAAATATGAAACTCTTTGTTTTGAAGTCCTTATTCCTTTGCCACCATCATTCCTGATTTTAGGTCTTATTTCCATCAGACCAATTTCCCATGAGGCTTAAGGGACCAGCTTAGAGGCTTCTAGAAAGATCCATTCATTTTCCCTATTCCTATGAGCCACATGGGGGAGTCAGAGTCATTAGAAAGGTTGGGTTTTGTTATATCACAATTTCTTCAGCACGTTTTCATTTTATCTGCTTTTGATAGACTTATACGACAGATTTTACTGAGTGACAGTCTAGAACAGAGATGGCGAACCTATGACACGCGTGTCAGAGGTGACACGCGAACTCATTGTTTTGGTTGATTTTTCTTTGTTAAATGGCATTTAAATATATAAAATAAATAGCAAAAATATAAGTCTTTGTTTTACTATGGTTGCAAATATCAAAACATTTCTATATGTGACACGGCACCAGAGTTAAGTTAGGGTTTTTCAAAATGCTGACACGCCGAGCTCAAAAGGTTCACCATCACTGGTCTAGAACCTAAGCTGGCAGTATGCACTGCAATGCTACCTCATTACAATGAAGCACTGCGAGATTGATTTCATTATTCTGTCCAAAACAAAAAGGGAGCCATAATTATTGTTGGGGAGAAATTACTCAAAGATGCTTACATTCTTCATATCGATGAACAATTAGCCAAGCCTTCCAGCCAATGACTCAATGACCAATTTAATTTGTTTGTATAAACATGAGCACCACATAAAATTAAGAGACAACCCAGTTCAGTCCGAGGTAAAATGACTAATGGAAAAACAAAGTACTCGACTGTTTATATTTTCATTCTGCCTTAGTGAATTTTCTTTGAAAGGCTTGGGCAAGTATCACCACCTCAGACAACGTCTGAAAATGACAGACATCCAAAATACTTGCCAGACACCAGTGGCTTTTACCCATTATTTATCTATAGGGAGGATGCTTTTCTGTGGCCCATCTTTCCAGCTCGAGACCTCGAGTTATACCTACATTACAGGAACAACCACCCCCTGGGCTTGACTTTCCATTACAGCTTTTCTCCTTGTTGTTTGGTTTTCATGGGCTAAGTGGATCATTTCTCAGGTTGGGATTTTCAGATATTTACACAATATTTTCCATTGTAACCTTTCCTAAGACAAGGACGTTCTTCCGGCAGTAGAATCAGGGAGAGGGAGCTCACGACCACTCTTTGGGCCATTGAGGGAGAAGTGTAATGAAGAATATTGAGACGGTGTTTTAATTAACCACTCCCCTTCAAAAACCCCAAAATCACAGTCTTAAATGATTAAAACCAGATTGGCAACACTGAGTCTTGTGAACGCCTCTCTTCAATTCTGCCACACCATCACACTAAATCAGTGATGGCGAACCTTTTGAGCTCGGCGTGTCAGCATTTTGAAAAACCCTAACTTAACTCTGGTGCCGTGTCACATATAGAAATGTTTTGATATTTGTAACCATAGTAAAACAAAGGTTTATATTTTTGATATTTATTTTATATATTTAAATGCCATTTAACAAAGAAAAATCAACCAAAAAAATGAGTTCCCGTGTCACCTCTGACACGCGTGTCATAGGTTCGCCATCACTGCACTAAATGATAATAATAACCCTTACTCTGAACTCAATCTTCAGTCTTCTTATGCTCAGAGAAGACAGCTAGGTAGGATCAGGCTAGATAATGAGGAAAAATGAAAGAGCCCCTTTAATCTGAATTGCTTGGGTCCTTCCCACCTACAGGTGAACAGAGATATTGTGTCAGGCCTGAAATATGTTCAGCACACCTACCGGACTGGGGTGAAAGGTAAGTGACCTATACTTTACACTGTCCCCAAATCTGCTTCTCACTGATACTTAAAGTTCTGGTTATTAGCAAGTTTCAGGCATGGACTCATTTCAGAATCTGATAAAAAGCTGTGGACTCTCACCCTAGGCAAAGGCACACATATACCTTTGACCTAGATGTTAATGGCAAGACCTACCTTCAGGAGACATAGTTTAGATGAGTCAGCCACTCACCTTCGGCATTCAGCTTCTGGCACTCAACTTTATTGCTCATAAATGAAAAGAGTAACCAAGATAAGATTGAATAAAATAAAGTACATAAAAGTACTCTCAAAAGTAAAAAATAAATAAACAAATAAATAAATAAAGCAGTTCACAGGTATAAAACCTGAGTGTCAGAGAAATACAAAACAGGAAAGACGGAAAGACCTATCCACTGGCATTTTGTGTTTAATGGGAATGAGAGTTGGTGGAGTGGTAGAGGGATGAGGTTGGGGGAGGGAGGAGGGCAGTGCTTAATTTCCTAAACAAAGAACGAAAAAATTTTTTTCTGGGATTGAGAAAAGCTGTCTAATCGAAACAACTAATATAGCATTGCTTAATTGGCAGCCATTCTTGAAAGTTGTACCTAAACTGTACATGCCTTGGGATCCTGCCCTCAGGTCTCTTCCATGAGTATGGGCAGGGGGAAATGAAGAGTGAAAACCTGATGGGAGCACACTGACAGTCCTTTTCTACTCTAGGGGCTCTCTTCCCACAGAGGTGTGAAACAGTAATGCATCCATTCCACCAAGTCCACAAACAAGAGAGAGGGAGGAATTGTCTGATAAATTTGCATAGAGAAACACTCCGTTACTCAGATCCCACAGAAGATTGTTGACCTGAAAGATTTTAATTGGTCTTTCCATACCTAGTCTCATGAAAAATAGAGTTCAGTTTCTCATTTTCTTTTGGGCATGGAGACTATGTTGCCTCACTGAGGGGAGAGGGCTAGGATGTGCCTGTAGCTGTTCCTTCAGACTTATTCACAACACTTAACAGCTAACTAAACGTTGCCTGCCTACCTACCTACCTACCTACCTGTATTTACACTTTCTAATTCCCTACTGATTCTTAATATACATTCCAGTTATTCACCTATTAATAATGTTGGTTAGCTATTTGTACCATTTGTCCCAATTCTTACTTTTTAAAAAATGTATCTTTATTGTTGAAAGCATTACAGATGTCCCCTTTTTTCCCTCCACTGACCCCCCTCTATTTCCTCCCATTCAAGAAATGTTAAAGGGACTGCTGTAATAAGCATAAAGAGTAAAAATGGCAATAAATAAATACCTATCAATAATAACCTTAAATGTAAATGGATTAAATGCTCTAATCAAAAGACATAGGGTATCTAAATGGATAAGAAAACCAGTTCCTACTTTTTTAAATCAAATTATTGATTTTCCCCTTGCATTCAAATTATTCTACCCATGATTTCTGTTCATTCTGGTCACCAGCTGTTACTTTATCTGCCCCAATTGATGTGTTTATTAAATGATCATCTGTAGATAAAAGATCCTTAAAGTTCATTATATAAAAAAGAAATGGAGGCCCAAAATATTATGACTTAGAAAAGAACTCAGGTCTCAACTAGTTTGAAGTTTTTTGGTTGAGATATAATTGGCATATAACATTGTATTAGTTTTAGTTGTGCAACATAATGACTTGATATATGTATATATTATAAAATGATTACCATAATAAGTTTAGTTAACATCCATTAACAAGCAAAGTAACAATTTTTTTCTTGTGATGAGATCTTCTTAAGACCTACTCTGTTAGCAACTTTCAAACATACAGTATGATATTATTAACTATAGTCACCATGCTGTACATTACATTCCCAGGACTTACTTACCTCATAAGTGGAATTTTATACCTTTTGACTACCTGGGACTTTTTTATGGTATAATCTGCTACATCTCCATAAAAACATTCTTCATCTCCATTGATTTAGGGCACTGATTCCACAATTTTTCTGATACTCAGAATCAGCTATTTTTTAAAAACACTGATTCTAGGGACCCACAGCAGGTTATTGAACCATAGTCTTTGGGTCAAAGGAACCTGTAGTATTAAAAGGCACTCAAATAAAAAATATTTTTTTAAGAAAAAAAACAAAAATGGTGCCTAGGTGAACCTGATGTGTAGCCAGGCTTGGACACCATTGCCCTTGGCTTTGATCCCTGTAAGCAGTGCTCCAAGGTCTCCAGCCCTCAGTGTTTGTTTTTCTCTCTCAGACACTTGCCCTAACGAACTTCCCTTTCTTCCCAGTGGATAAAGCCACATTTATGGTTGGCAGCTACGGGCCTCGGCCAGAAGAGTATGAGTTCCTGACTCCAATTGAGGAGGCTCCCAAAGGCATGCTGGCCCGAGGCACCTACCACAACAAGTCCTTCTTCACCGATGACGACAAGCACGACCACCTCACCTGGGAGTGGAACCTGTCCATTAAGAAGGAGTGGACAGAATGAGCACATCTGCCCATTCCTGTCCCTGCCCTGCCACCTGGAAGAACCCTCTACATCGTGTTCATCGCCCTGTCCTCCCCCCTCATCACAGCTGGGCCCCTTCCCCAACACCCCTCACATCCTCTTGTTGACGCATCTTCTCCCGCTCTCTCTCTGGGAGTGATCCCTAACACTGGACGCTTAAAACCCAGGCTTCAGTCCTGCCCACTCTGATCCCCCATCATGGCCAGATCTTCAAAGTTCTGTTCCTCAATGCACAGTCATGAAATATGTCTTCTCTTATTTCCATTTGAGGAGTGAGAGGCCAGGAATCACTAACAACCCTTCTGCCTTGGGTTCCAGTGCTCATTCCCACCCCTGGATTGTTCTGTGGTTGCTGCTGGCTCAGTGAACGTCCCTAGCCACATTCCCTGCCACGTGGGTTCTTTTTTCCTGGGTGACACTTAAACAGCACAAGAGAGTGAGAATAAAGCAATTGTATGACCTGACTGAGACTCTCATTTCCTTGCTTTCCTCGTTTGAACAAATATGGTAACTGGATGGTTCCTGGGAGGGGGTGGGACAGGACATAGTAGAGGAGACTTTTACATGCCTGGGAACAGTTTGGGTGCCCTGTTCCTGCAATGGGCAATGAACCTTCAAAATAAGAACAGAAGAAAATCACAATTTGTTTTATTTTATGGTATTATCATATGACAGTTTTTTTTCTGATCTTGAGATCTATGTCTCCCACTGCCTATGGGGTCTCTTGGAGTTCCACAGTCATCTTGGCCCCAATCAGACACTGTTTCTCTCCTGTTTAAGATCTTTCCATGGATTCTCATCACCTGCAAAATAAAATTGAAGCTCCTAGGCTTCGTTCATAAACCCCTCTGTGAGCTGGTCCCAGCATACCTTTCTGCCCGTAATGATCATTTCCTTCCCTTTGGAATACTCAATCACTAATAATTCTCTCTCATGTTACATTTGCATCGCTGGGCTTTGTCTCATTACATGAAACTCAGGTTCCATCTTTGTTGTCTGGCAAAATTACTTACTCAGGCCTCTGGTTGGGCATCCCCTGCAGGGAACAAAACCTTCGCTAACCCCACCACTGTCCTAAACATCCTTCGTCTGACCTCTCACAGTGCTCTATGAGTTCCTCTTTCTTTTTCACTTTTCATTTTATATTTAAATGATGTTTATTTGTCCATTTCTCACATTAACAATCTAAGCTGGGAGAGGCTAGATCACATCATAGTTACCTTTGTATCCCTAGAGCTTAGGTCAATACCTGGCATAGAACATTGTTTTCTTATTTAAATGAATTGACTTTCTTCTGGTTGGTTTTGTGCGGAGGCCCTGTCACTAACCTCGGTCTGTTATCTCAGAAGTTGAAGGTCCCCCTAGAGCCAGCTGCAAGGTTCCCAAAGCTCTAAGAACACCACAGCCCATGAAGTACAGAGTAGGCTGCCCTGAGTCCGTGTCCCAAAACACAAAGTCCAGGGGTTGGATCAGGAGCAGAAGAAGAATGGAAGCGACACCACCCAGGTGCCTGTTTCTGTTATTTCTCTTCACGTGCAAGCTGTCCCCAGATGTTGCTGCAGAAATTCAAGAATCCTCAGGTAAACAAAGAAAAGCAAACGGCACTTGGGTGACCAGAGGGCGAAAGTGTTGTTAGGAGAAGGAAAGGGAACAGGGTCGTACTCTGAGTACTTTTCCTCTAAACCTAGAATATTCCCCCAGGAAATGGCTGTGTTGCCTGGTGGAGAAGAGAGAAGTCTGGCATTATCCTTCAGAGAGTGGCCACAAGGTGGGGTCACCCTCCATATGTTGGCTAAAAAAATGAAGCTTTGAAATAAGCATTGCACCCCTAGCGCTCCTTGCCTGAGTGTGGAGAGAAATAGGGTAGATGCCCCTATTATTTAGAGATGCTGCTTCTCTAAGGGTGCCATCACCCTAACACCTTCTGCTTCCCTCTGTGTGTGTCTAGATGGCTCCAGTGCTCCCCAGGAACCTGTGCGGCTCACGGGTGTCCCAGCTGCCATGGAATTCATTGCTGCTGCTGAGGTGGCTGTCATAGGCTTCTTCCAGGTTTGTCAGATACCCTGCTTGTTACGCCCCCCAAGAAGCAGGAATGCTGGGCCTCAAAGGAGCCATGACCGCCACCGGCTGGCCAGGTGGCACTACCTTAGAAGCCAATGGGGCTCAGAGTTTGCTTTCAGCATTTTCATTCAAGAACTCTCCATTTTTAGGCATGTCCAGTCTCTGAATTATGTCTTTCCCAAAACTTCTGAGACTGCGAAGGAGGCTCCGGGTCTTCTCATCTATGGGTGCTTTGAAACCTAAGTCAGTATCTGATTGCTGAGTCAGGGGCAGAGTAAACCCAACTTCTACCATCCAGGCAATGCACGAGTCAATAGTGACTTTCGTCTAACTCCTTACCAAACAAGGTAGTTCCTCCTCCTTCTATATCTTTGTTTGCTCTGAAATGTTGAAGAAGGATGACATGTAATACATCGAAGGTGTTAGCCTCGGTCTTTCAGATTGGCTGCCTGGCTAATGAAAGCAGCCATAAATGAGAGACCATCGTTCCAGTATTTTTATCTTTCTCTGGAGGTAACATCTGGTGATTCTCACAGCTGATCAAGTCCCCTGCTCTCTCATTGCAGACCTTGTTGTCAGTTTCCACTCATTAATTCCAACTCATCATCACCCTGTGGATTCTGTGTACACAGCTGGAAATAGCTGTGAGGAGATGTATGGGAGTGAGGGGGGCGTGGGGCGATGATAAGAAGGGAGCACATTTTTCAGTGATGAGAGCTCTGAGCTGTAGGCAAAAGCAGCCACCCTGGGAAAGGCAGGGAGGGGCAAAAAAGTGGAACTGGAGGAGTGTGCAATAACTTAGGCAGCCACCAGGTGCCGTCATTTGATCTGTGAGCAATTGCATTTTAAGGGGAAGTCTAGATTAACAATTGTTCACAGCCTCAATGAACTCCACACATCCTTTCAGATGAGCAGGGTGCCAGCCCCCTCTGCTTGACCCCGGATGCAAGGCGAGCCATTTTCTTTCCTCTTTGCACATCTCCGTCAGGCGAGAGAGATATCAGGGAAGAATATGTTCACTGTTTATTACTTGGAGCTGTTGTGGACAACGTTCCTGTGACAGCAGGGAAAATGGTGTCAGCTTGCTATAGTAAGACTGGACTCGACTCAAGTGGCTTCCCTGCCCCCTCCTGCAGGCCTGGGATCCTGGGTTGGAGCAACGCATAAACAGTATCTTTCATGGGCAATACCTCGGGCTTGCACACAGTAGAAGGAGGACTATTCTTTTACACCCTGCACTGACCTTTGTTAACAAAATTTTAAGCTTCTATATTTTTTATTTTTGGCCCTTTTCATAACACTTTCTTTTTTTAAAGAAATATATTTTATTGATTTTTTTACAGAGAGGAAAGGAGAGGGATAGAGAGTTAGAAACATCGATCAGCTGCCTTTGACTGGAATTGAACCTGGGACCCTTCAGTCCGCAGACCAATGCTCTATCCACTGAGCCAAACTGGTTAGGGCTCATAGCACTTTCTTATTTTTGCATTTCTTTTTGCTTCCACCAATTGTTCCTAAAACATTTGCCTTCTCAGGTATATCAGTGACAATGCCGTCCACTTGTGCAGGGCCCTGTGATTTTGAGGCCCCTCTCAGCTCCTAATAAACTGCAAGTTCTATGGTAAGACCAGGCAGGAGTCCCTGGCTTAGCCACAATTTTGTAGCTATCAATTAACCCACACAGCTCAGACTCTAAGTCAAGTCTCTGATTTCTAGTTCGATGAGCACATTTCAATTCCATGTTCTGTTTCCATGTCTCTCTCCTCCAAAATGACCTCTGTCATTTCTCCTTGCTTTTAGGATTTAGAAATACCAGCAGTGCCCGTATTCCATGGTGTGGTGCAAAAATTCCAAGACGTATCATTTGGAATCAGCACTGATTCTGAGGTTCTGGCTCACTACAACATCACTGAGAACACCATTGCTCTCTTTCGTCTGGTAAGTTGGGTGGGCAGCTCAAGCCTTCTCCCGGTTTTTACTTACTAATACCTCAGGTTGTGAACTCACAAACTTGTGAGACTAGAAAGATGTTTATGTCTTTAACACTAATGATGATGTCAGGGACAATGGTGACAAGGATGATGGCTCAACTCAAGCTTCCCAAACAGATGCTGTCGTGAAATGGAAAGAGGTCTGGACTGAGAGTCAGGAGGTGAGAGTTGTTGCTGACCAGTCATGTGACTCAGGCAGATCACTTAACATTTCTTAGCCCAAATTCTTTCATTTCTATAAGATAAAACGGTTCAATCATGTCACCTCTAAGATCATTTTGAGCTCTAAAATGTATACTTTTATATTTTGGGGAGTTAACTTACATTTGTAAAAATATATTAAACAACTACTGCATGTCTTATGCAAGATATTAACAATGAAAGCCCATTAACTGTATTCTCTTCTCTCATAGAACTTAAAATATAGTAGAGATTGTAAACATAATTCACAAGTATCTATAATACAAAGAGCATCATATAGATAAAATATTATAAGGGTTCAAAGGATAAAAGCAGTATAGATATTCTGATCAAAAAATTATAAAAAAAGAAAACTTAATGGGGATTTAACACATAGGTAAAATTTGGACAAGGTGGAAGAGAATTCATGGCTAAAGTGGGAACAAAAATGTAACTTAGAAAACAATGATCAGGCCAATTTGACTGGATCTCAGGGTACATGTTTTGGGGAAATGAATATAAGACAGAGAAGCTTGATTAGAATCATATTGTGGAGGAATTTGAATACTAGCTTGACGTGTTTCCAGTTCATTTGGTTGGCACAGAAAAGGCACCAAGGCCGTTCGATCAGGGGAGTAACATGAACAGGAATGCATTTCAGCAATGTTATTTTGGTATGTGGGTAGGATGGAGTGCCAGGCAAAAAGATAAGAGTGGAGAGAAATTTTGTTAGGCTGGCAAAACAGATCAGGTACGAAGGGTCTGTAGTCAAGAAATCACATTTAAAGTGAAGAAAAGGCAGGGCTTGCAAGGATGAGATGTCAAAATGATGGAAGGCAAAGGAGGCCAAGCTTAACGTTAAGGTACCTAGGAATAGTGAGGGCCTATTCAGAAATAGGGGTTTCTGATGCTGTGGTTAGTTGCTGAGTTTGTATTATTGGCAGAGTATCAAAGATGACCAGAGCCCACTGGAAATGAGGAATTGGGCAAAAGATAGTTTCAAGATGTCCTTCCCCTTCCCACCTCCATCCTATCTATTTCTTTTGCTTCTCATCCAAACCTCTCCTTACATGCAGTTTATATTCACTATCTCCAACTTTCTTTAAGCTCTTAAATACACTGATGTCTAGTTTATACCCCGCACTCCATTAAAACTGCTTCCGTCAGCACGTTTCCATATTTCCAAATCCAATGAACGCTTTTTAGGTCTTATTGTCCTGAACATCTCTGCCAGTGTGACATGTTGACCACTTTTCTCTTGAATCTCTCTTTCCTTAACTTCTAGGATCCTGCTTCTCCTGGTCCTCCTCTTCTTTCCTTAGTCTCCGTAAGGCTTTCTCTTCCTGCATCCATACTACTGCCTGACACAATGTTCTTCCCAATCTAGGTTGGTTATGGAATCCAAGCTTTGTGGGGCACTACTTCAACCAGAGCCTGAAAGAGTGCCTGCCGTGTATCAGGTGCTCATTAAGTGTTCATTAAGTAAATAAATATGTGTGTGAATGAATGTGCAATCCTTAGGTAATATAATTCTTTCTCATGTTAGACTATTAAGTGTTTGCTGAGGATTTGGAATGTTTTATCTCCAGCCTGGACCTCCGTTGTAATTCAAATGCTTGCTGGTAGAAGTCCCTCATAAGCACTACAGTCTCAATGTGTTCAAAACTGACTTTATCATATGCACCTGCTGAATCATGGTCTTCCCTCTAAAACTTTTTTATTGAATGGCTATGTTCATTTGATCTCTAATTTTTTTCAAATTGGGTCTCCTCTCTTACTGAGCCTATATTCTTTTTCCCTATTTCCACTTCTTTCTTCTTTTTTAGATTTTCAGCACCTTTGGCACAGACAATTCCATAGCTTCTTAATTGATCTCCCTTTTAGTACTTCATAAGTAATTTCTAGATTGGTATCACCATGATGAATTTAAAATGGAAACTTGACCATGACACTCCTTTCTTTAAAACTTTTTAATATTTCCCATTTCTTACAAGGTAAAAATCAAGACATTTAAACATCTCATCTTTTATGATATGGCCACTAGCTGCTTCTCTATTCCCTTTTCTAGCACATTCCTACCTTGGGCTGTACCCTCTCAACACCCAACTATCTTATATAATAGAGAGATAATATGCAAATTGACCTTCACTCCATCACCCCATCACAAGATGGCTGTGCCCACAGAGGAGGTGGGGCTCCCATAACGAGCGATCAGCAGGGACCTGAGGTTGCGTGTTGCTGGGCAGGGGCAGGGGACCTGAGGCCCCACCCCCCCAACCCCAGCACTAGACCGGGGGACCTGAGGCTGTGCCCCCCAACTGGCAGGGCTTAACAGGGGACCTGAGGCTGAGCACCCCCACACTCGGCGGGGCTTGATGGGGGACCTGAGCCTGCACCCCCTGGCCAGCACCAGGCTGGGGGACCTGCAGCTGCGCCCCTCCCCCCGACCCAGCTGGACTTGACAGGAGTGGGGCCAGCCAGGTCTGGGCCTCACGCGATTTCAAAGTGCACGCGGGTGGACAGGGACTTGACTCTGGGTCCTGTGGCATGCCCCAGACTCTGACAGGAGGAAGGTTTTCATATACATTTTATCAATTTTCTTTCATCTCTGACACTTCTATTATAGAGAAAGGGCAAATAGCAATATCAAAATATTTTCTCTAATGAATTCCCTTTTAATGTGCATGAATTTCATGCCCTGGGCCACTAGTAAATAGTATAATAATCCAAGTTCATTGTTTCACATGACTATTCCTCTGCCTAGGAGGCTACTGCCCCCTAATACCCACTTTCACTTAGCCTAACCCAGCTAACTCTTTTTCACATTCCAGTGAATCAGTCAGGCATCTTATCCTTCAGAAAGCCTCCCTGGAATCTCCAAATTGGCCTAACTATCCCTTCCTATTTGCATATCTCTATTTTCATTTACTGCTTTGTAATGCTGGTCATATATTTCTGTGTCTGTCTCATCTTTTCCCCCATTACTCAAGGTCAGAAACCATGACTTCTAGTATCCAGAAGACACAAAGAGTTTGAGGAACGAACTCACCTCCCAAAGTATGTCTCTGGGTGCATGAGTACCTTCAGCAGCCCTCTCCCCACCTGGACAGCAGTTGTAGGTTTGCATTTTCACCATCATGAAAAAAGGATTAAACCAAGCTCCTTTGTGAAAAGCTTTGGTAAGAAAGAGATGGAAGGTTAGGTTAATGCCTTTCGTGTTCTTGTTGAACCGTTCATAGTAACCCTTCAATTGGAAAATTCTAATCAAAGACAGCTTCATAAAGTACTTCCTTGCCGGTTTGCTGTTTTTAGATCTTACGAAGGCCTGATTTTAAAGTCAGTGCTACCAAGATGCACACGTGGGGAAGAAAAACAAGTGCTGTTACTTCCCACGTCAGTCTCTACAGGCTTTACAGCCTCTAATGGGTGCATTAACTCTGCTTACAATTCATTCCTTATACAGTCCTGATGATGACTTCCCAGAGCTGTTCCCTCTATTTAGCATGTTTTTTGTTTATCACTAGCGACAGACCTGCTCGGAATGAACTCTTGAGACCTCTGGGAACAGGATTACTTTGTGCCATACCAAAAGCAAACACACTGGTCCTTACCCTGCTCCATTTGCGGGTCTGGGAGAGGTTCAACTTGTGCCATGCCAGCTTTTAGATAAACATTTTTTTCCCCTCAGTTTATTCTTTCAAAGTTGAGTCCATATTTCAGTAGAATTATTATTCAGGAGTTTGAGATACCAGAGAGAGGGGGGGGGGGGTGGGGGAATCAACCAAAATTAATCTACTTTACATTGGGAAACATGAAATGCTGCAAATTTTCTGGTACCTACTTTTATCTTAGATTTACATTTTGTTTGTTTGTTTGTTTCAGTGCCTAATTTACGATAGGCACTATGCGAGATGTTTTCCGTTGTTCTACCATTTAATTCTCACAAAAATTAAATAAGTAATTACTGTTATCCTTGCATTATCAATAAGGAAACTAAAGTTCCATGAGGTTGATTCAGTTGTCCAAAGTCTCACAACTATAACACGACATATATCTGATTCATACTCTGTGTTGCTGTCATCAAAGCACACCTTCTGTACCATACTACAGCGACTTTCTAAAGCACTTATTCCTGAAAAAAAAATCTTTGCTTTTTTTGTTTATTTTTATTGATTTCAGAGAAGAAGGGTGAAAGAGAGAGAGATTGAAACATCAATGACTAGAGAGAATCATTGATCAGCTGCCTCTTGTACTGCCCCCACTGCAGATTGAGCTGCAACCTGGACATGTGCCCTCGATGGAAATTGAAGCCGGCAGGGCAACGCTCTATCCACTGAGCAAAACCGGCTAGGGCAAACACCGTTGTTTTTACTCCTAGATTCACCTCATTCAAAAGCCTGCTTTTGTAACCACTTTCTCCTAAAACATTTCTCTATCCCACTGGCACTACTTATCAAACCCCAGGATTATTTCTCAAGATTTAATCTAGACATTACATATTTTGTCAATAAAATTTCAGAATTTAGACCTATATTATTTTCAACTGCAAGAATATATGTAGAGGTAAATTAAAACAGTAATAAATGAAGACATGATAGGACTATAATGGTTCACATTACCAGATGCTTGAAATATTAGTGCATAAAAATGAGAGACCAGCAAATGCTATCTATATTCATGGAATGCATCACTTTCCAGAAATAATGCAAGCTGATTAGATAAATATCATCAGAAAAAAAATTATGTAAAATGGGACAATAACAAGTCCTGTATGGATAGCCTGTGGGTGATGTATGGCAGCTTGCCTTGTGTGAGTGTGACTGCAGGGCCTCCACACAGATAAGCTGCCAGGCAGCGCAGGAGAATTAATCTGCCGGACACTCAGAGAATATTCAGAAAAGTTGCCTTTATTGCAGATTGCACTAGTGCCATGACTCAGGGGAGTCAGTCTCCAAATCCTGAGTGATGGATAGGGACGAAGCTTTCCCTTTATACTCTTAGTTCCTTTGTCCCCAAAATATGGATCAGGCTTCCCCATGAGTTGGGAATGGGGAAGTGAGGTCACAACCAGAGACTTGCCAGCACTGGCACCGGCCCCTTTGGGGACTGTATATGGTTCATGGTGTATGGTCTCTGTACAATGGGAGTATTCTGGGAAACAGGTTCTGCAGGGCAGGACAGGCATCACGGATAAGAATAGAGTTTGATAAGAATGGAGTTTATCGGCAAGCAAGAGTGTACGTCTATCTATCAGCAAGCGTGGGTGTATGTCAGAAGGCAGGTTACCGGCACAGATTCAGATAGCTAGCCCCCCAAATGTCTTATTTTCCCCTTCACTCCAGCAGAACTTATTGTTGTCCTCACAGAGACATAGTCTTGGTACTAAGACGGAATTTCAGATAATATTTGAACATTTAATCTGCTTTGGGTTTTCTCAATCACTTCTATTTTTAAAAAACATATTAGCCTAACTTTGCTCCACTGGGATAGTAATGGAAACACAGTAGAGGCATTCTGTTATTCCCTTTACAGTTATTTGTTGGATACTTATAAGAAATGCACCTTGCCAAATAATCAGAAGGAGGACTACATAAAAATAAAGTGATAATGAATGCAAGAAGTAATATATGCCAAATGATTAAATGTTTTTCCAAAGAATATATGTATTCAACATAATGTAAGCTAAGCAGCTTATAAAAAGAAACCAAGACATGAGGGCATTTGTTTAACAAGTGACTTCTCAGTGCGATGCAAGATATTTAATATTATAATTGTGGTGTAAAAACTAAGATGACTTTAATACATTTTATGAAAAACTGGGTTGTTAACTAGAGAAATGCATGACAATTGAAGGGAATATTGCTGAAATACTAATCAACAGAAAAGGAATGATTAAATCTATTGGTATGATACTAGTATAAGCAGTATCTAAAACATAAAATAATTCATTTCAAATACTCTTAGGGAAAACTCAATATTATATTTTAAGGTGGTAATCCTTCTGGTTTACTGTTTCTATTTTTCTTCTGGTGTCTCTTTACTTGGAGAGAAAAAAATAATATGATATCTCCAGTAAAATTCTTTCCAAAAACTGGAAAAATACATAAAAGGGTTTTTGTTTTTTTTCTCAACTCTTAGTTCCAGGGTCAGATTTTTCTTTCCAGAACATTATGCAAATAATTTCCTTTACAGAAGGGAGATTTCCTGTTCAAATGTTCTTTCCAAGACCCCTACACATGAATGCTCCAGAGTTTATTAGTTTAAGAAATAATGAAATAATCAGGCATGTTTCCGTAAAAGGAGTGCTACAAACTGGATAGACTTCAGGAGGGTGGTTTTTAGTAAAGCTCTGGGCTTCTTAGAGAATGTTATCATTTAATATCTTCTACCTCCAATATACTGCGCTCCTGAAGTCCAGAAATGCCTAATGTAAGTGACGCTTCCTGTTTTCCCTGTTCTGGGAAATGCGAGGGACTGCCTGGAAGAGAGTGCTGGAGGGAGGGGCTCCTGGCCCAGAGCACAGCCGTGTCAGCTGAAGTGCAGGCACCAGATCTCCAAGTTCCTAGAAAAATAATAAGGAAGTATTTAAACATATTAAGTATTAAAAAGGCCCTGATTATAATAATGATGATGATTTTGATGTTTGTAATTAGCAAACACGTAAGTAGGAAAGACATGCCAGCTGGCAAACCCAGCCTTAAGCAGCAAAGATCAATGAGCTCATTTTATTTCTCTCCTCACTCTTACTGACTTGGGGATGGGAATGGTAGTAGGGTGGGCAAGGACTCCACCTAAGAAGACTTTTTCTCTTGCTTGTATATTTCTGCCCCGAGCTTTCTACTCGGAACTTTATGGATTTTAAAGCAATTAAAATATCCTGTGGTTTTGATGATTTTTTTTTCTGCACCTCAGCATTCAGTTGATAAACTGAAGTTGTGAAAACAGTCCCCGCCCAAAATCAGTAAATTAAAGTGATTAAAAAACAGTGTTTAAACTGGTTTTGGACCTTTTTAGTCTAAATAAATAGAATAAAAAGTAAATAAAATACGAAGAAACTGGAAAAAAAAAAAAAAACGTTGCAAAGATAGGAAGGAAAGATCTCTTACACCCTTCATGAATTAAGTGATTAAATTGCTATTTGAGTGAATGTCAGCATGTCTGTGCCTCAGTGCCTAACATATACAAGACGTTCAACAAATAATTTGCAAACAAATAGATTATAAAAGAATGACCAGATATTCCAAGAATTCATAAAATTGATCATAAAGAGTGCATTGAGCTTTTTGGAGGTCCATATTGCTTTTAACTAACTCAATGGGAAGCCAGCTTGAACAAAAGAAGTTAAAAAACAAACAATAGAGTCATCATAGGGATGACAATAAAGAACAAACTTGGACTCTACTGCTCAGTGACTTTAATTTACCTTTGCTTGAATTCCCTCATTTATAAACTAAAATAATACTTACCTTTGGCTTTGCTGGATAGATTGGGAGAACATAATTTGAGGTAAAGAATGATTCTGATCCTTGGCAAGATCTGATTGGGTAGAACCTACATAAGATAATAGATGTAAGGGAAAGAGATAAAAGAGATTCCAAGGGTTGATAGCCCAAAGATCTCAAAAGTGGCCCAAATTGTTTTAGGAAACAGAATTGTTCAGGACCTAGCCCTGATTATTTTTATTTGTAGACATAGTTGCTATGGGTGATGGAAACATTACCTTGTGTTTTTATGTGCATGAATAGACTGGGGGAGATGAATGAGAAAATCTGGGAACAATGATTGGCCATAGAAAGCTCCATCTTTTAATATATCTGAGTATGGTGGAAAGGCAGTTCAAACATGTAAATCTGGGATACTAGATCAGGTAACAAGACAATCCCTCCACCAAATCTGGGATAATAGATCCAGTAACTAGACAATCTCTTCCACCAAAGGCAATTTTTTAAAAAGCTGGGCCAGAAAATAAGGGCTTTAAAGAATTATCAAGAAGCAGTGGTTCTCAACCTTCCTAATGCCGCAACCCTTTAATACAGTTCCTCATGTTGTGGTGACCCCCAACCATAAAATTATTTTCGTTGCTACTTCATAACTGTAATTTTGCTACTGTTATGAATTGTAATGTAAATATCTGATATGCAGGATGTATTTTCATTGTTCGCGACCCACAGGTTGAGAACTGCTGGAAACTCAAGAGGTAAATCATGTATTTGGGGTGCTTTTCATCTGGGAGGCTTTTGCAAGTTCTAGAGGAAGCAGCCGAGAGACTTAGAGCTTTATTAGGATTTTTGAGACCCTCAAAGAGCCCTAAAAGTAAATGCTGAAGTCCAGAGCTCAGAAGAAGAAGTAGGAGGTAGATCTAGTAAAATACCCTTTGCTCCACTTAGATGCTAAAGAACAATACCCTAAAGATAACAATGAACCAAGGGGTGCAGCACAGATTCAAGTTACCTCAATTCCTGAAATTAGATTAAGATTATCAAATATAAATATAAAAATATACATACACTTGCAGACATACATATATTATATATGGTATGGCTAATCTTCTCTTAGCCATATCATAAAATGGCTGATTCTCAAAGAAAAAAAGAAAGATCTTAAATCAGAGAAAAGAAATTAACCTCAAAGTAATCTCAAAGAAGTAATATTAAGGTTCACAGATGACTTCTCAAAAGAAAGAGTGGGATGCAGAATATAAAGAACTATATCTTGCAAAAAACTGAAGGAAAATTGTCAACTTAGAATTCTACACCCAGCTAAAATAGCCTTCAAAAACAAAGGTTAATTAAAGATATTTGAAACAACCAAAACTGAGAGACTATGTCAACCAACAGAACTGTTTCATGCTAAAGGAAATATCAAAATGTGTTCTAGGTTAAGAGAAAAAATTCCAAATAGAAGCAAAGCTCAAAAGTGCAGGAAGAAATGAAAAGAAACATTATGTAAATATATGCATGAATGTAAATGTATGTTGACTATATAACAACTACAGGCCTGGTGCACAATATTCATGCACTGGGGGAGGGGGAGGGGCGGCCCCCTCAGCCCAGCCTGTGCCCTTTAGCAGCCTGGAAGCCCTTGGGGGATATTTGACTGTGGCTTAGGCCCGCCCCCCGGGAGTGGGCCTAAGCTGCAGTCAGACTTCCTTAGTGCTGCTGTGGATGCTGCTGCGCTCACCAGCCATCAGCCCAGCTTGTGGTCCTGCATTGAGCGTCTGCCCCCTTGTGGTCACTGCATGTCATAGTGACCAGTTGATTTGCATATTACCCTTTTATTATATAGGATAATGATAATGTCTTGTGAGATTTAGAATTAAAACACAACTGGAGTGGAGTTGGAAAGAGACAAACTGTGCTAAAATGTTCTACTGTACATTGCCCAAGAAGAGGGTAAAATTTCTAATTAATATTAGGTTCAGGTAAGTAAAGAAAGCATATTGTAGAATGCAAGCTGGTAATCCCTAAAAGAATAATTAAAGCCTGTGCAATTTCCAAACCCATAAAGGGAAAGAAGGAATAATACAAAGCACTCAACCAGTTCAAAATAGGCAAGAAATAAATCAAATGAATTTGGAACTGGGAGAGCCAATGGGAAATGAATATTTAATTAAATATAGCAATTACATTACAAAAAGAATCCAATTAAATATAGACTGTATTTTAAAATATAACTGTGCTTTTTATAAGGGATACATTATTTTTAACATAATGACACAGTAATATAAGTAAAATATAAAGAGGATAGAAATATACCATGCAAACATTTCCAAAAGAAAGCTGGAATAAGTATATTAATATTAGACAAAGTAGCCATTGAGACAAGCATCCTTAGAGATAAAGAATGACCTTCATAATGATAAAGTTTCAACTTACCCAGAAATTTTAAGAATTCTAAATTTGCATTAATCTAATGCATCACCTGAGAATATACAGACAGAATAACTGGCAGAATTGTAAGAAAAATGGTTAAATCTATAATCATAGTGGAAGATTTTAACATTTCTCTCTAATAGAATAAACTGGTTTTAAAAAATCAATAAGAATAGAGATAACTTGAACTATACAATTAACCATGTGACCACAGGTGCATATACAGAATAGTACACCCCAAAACTGTAGAATATACACAATTTTAAACACATATATAATATATAGAGAAGTTGACAAAAGATATAAAATGTAAAAATTAAGCTGGAAATTAATAACAAGTAAATAACCAGAAAATCTTACTTTCAAATTATAAAATACACTTCTAAATAAACAGAAGTTTAGAGAAGAAATAAGAACAGAAATGTTAACATTTTGAACTGAATGATAAGATATTCTATATGTCACATTTATGGATGCCTTCCAATGGAGCTATTTCTTCCTGAAAGCATTTCTGCTCTTCCTCAGATGACACATGGGCCTGTGATTCCCCTGTGATGACACTTGCTACCTCCTGTGGGACATGTCTGTTCACTTTGTATCCCACAGGACAGGGTGTTCTTCAGGGCAGGGAACATCTCCTATTTACCTTTCTGGTTTTGGAGCTGTAGTCAGTCCCTGTCACGTGGTAGATATTCCAGAAACATTTGTCAATGAACAAATAAAGAGAACAGTGACAATTATTATTTCTGTGTTATGCAGGTGGATAATGAACAACTGAATTTAGAGAGTGAAGACATTGAAAACATTGATGACACCAGATTAAGCCGTTTTATTGAGATCAACAGTCTCCACTTTGTGACAGAGTACAATCCTGCGGTAAACAATAGTCCTAAGGTCCCTGTGTGTGTGTGGGGGGGGGGGGGGAGGTAGAGAGGGGGGTGGACTTGTCTTCATAGCAGAGATCTTTTCTTTCAGGTTTCTGATCCTTTGACCAATAATAGCTGCAATCAATTGAACACCTAGTTGTTTATGTTGTCATCCTTACTACACCTTTCAGGTTGAGAGACTTGACCCTTTTCAAGAAAGAAAGAAGCAGAAAAGTTAAATGCCCTATCACATGATTAAGAAGGAAGAAAGCCACAGTGCAAAGTTAAGGTGACTGATTCAAAAACCTCTGAGTTTTGCTGCCTGAGAATGTTCCACGAAGGCAACTCTGATCCCAGCAACACTCTATCTAGACTACACTCCCTAAACAAGATTGCAATCTGTGTTGAAGGTCTATTTTTCCCCCTACTGCATCAGGAGCCAATACTTTCATAAAATGTAATAAAATAAATTAATAGGCAAAAACCTTTTATAAAAAAATATATTTTATTGATTTTTTACAGAGAGGAAGGGAGAGGGATAGAGAGTTGGAAACATCGATGAGAGAGAAACATCGATCAGTTGCCTCCTGCACACTCCCCACTGGGTATGTGCCCGCAACCAAAGTACATGCCCTTGACCGGAATCGAGCCTGGGACCCTTGAGTCCGGAGGCTGATTCTCTATCTACTGAGCCAAACTGGTCAGGGCAGCAAAACACTTTTAAAATAAAGCCTATTGGTCACATATTTGGGTGCCACAGTTATATAAAATTTCTATAAACGTTTTTATGCATTTCTTCCCTTTTTTTGTGCCTATCTCCTGGTGGGCCAGTAATTAACAGTTCCAGTTCTGGCACCACCTGCATCAACCCAGAAGCTCATGGGTTTGAGGGTACCTAGATCCTCATGATGGCTCAGCTTTCTTTCTAGGTTTGTTTTCTCATAGTGTTGCATGCTGTATGTAGCCTGGGTAGAGGTGTTGGTCAACCTGTCCTGATAATCTTCTGGCCTTCTAACACTCTACAGCTTATAGAATTACTTTATATGACCTGACTTTTATTTTCCCCTACAGAGATCATGGAGTGATGGAGTATTAATTTCTAGTGATCTGCATCAGCTTAGAATTGCTGTGCATTCTCTAATCACAGTATTATATGTGCATGTCATGATTTTTAGAATTTACAATGCCCTTTCCCACCATATTCTCATTTGATCCTTACATTGATTTTTTGAGGTAGAAGAGAGGGAATTATTATGCCCATTTTATAGAGCAGAACATTCAAGATCCAACTGACTTATTCAAGATCACATAGTAAGTAGAAAAGGCATAGTTAAAGGCAGAAACTTTAATTCATGATGCATTTGTTCACATTGTCTATTTCCATTTTACAGGGCAGGAAATGGGAGTTCAGAAAAGTGAAGTAATTTCCTCAAAGCCATATGCCTAGCAATTTGAGCTTCAGAGACAGCCCTCTGCACTTGCCCCTGCTTTTCTCTTGACTGGTCTGTCTGTGTCTGACTGATTCCTGTGTTTTTTCCATTGCCCCACACAGCCTTCAGTGGAAAACACCCCTTTTCCTGTTGACTAAATTCCTGCCCGCCTCTCACACCATGTTTGTCTCCATGGAGTGGTGACTCCATTTCCACGTTTGCTAAGATTTCAAACACGTGCACCCAGGGTGTGTTGGCAGCAATAATTAAAAGGGCGTTTTTCTCGACCATCGTCGTTCTCACCATTGTGTCTACAGAGATTCCAAGAGGGCATGTGGAACCAGAAAATTTGATTTTATGGTCTCTGAGTTTATGGGCTCAGGGTCTTGGAGTTCTGCAGGCTAACTAAGGCAGGGGCAAAGATAGCCTTCCTGAGTTTTTATGCCCAGTCCATCTCTTATCGTAGAGAATAATACCCTTTTTTTTAAGTTTCACATTAGTAGTGAAGGCAATCCACATCAAGAAGAAATTAAATAAGAATTTCTTTAGAGAAGCAAGTTTAACTTTTATTGTAACGTCTTCATTTCTCAAAAGCAGTACTTTGCTCACTTAGAGACTTGCCCACACTACATAGCTATTTCTTAGTTGTTTCCAGTGAAAGGTTTGCATCAGTAGCAACTGGACAGAAACTCACAGCCACGTGTCTGGCCTGCCATGCACTTTTAATGCACATACGCAATCCTTGGCTTCAAGGCGAAAAACCAGGCTGTGTCTATTAGAATTAAACTAATCACTTCTGATATGTCCAATCCTTTCTGCTAAGACAACGGTACCTTTTAACTCCTTAGTTTTGATTTCTTGACTCTTCCCAAGAATCATCCTCTATGTATGCTCTAGGAGGATAGATGCATGCTCTAAATTTAAGTAGCAGAATCTAATCAAATGAAAGACAATTCTTTAACACCAAGTCTCTCCAATTTAAAATCTAAGAACTGGTTTTAAACTATAGGAAGAAATTTGGGGAAAAGAACTCATTGGGCCTCCTTTGTCAACATGTTGGCCAAGAGAGCTAGAGAATATGGAGCAATGTACAGCTTCCAGAAAAATCCTACCTAGTTGCTCCCCGTCCCACTGTCCTGGGACTCTGCCCAATGGTTCATTAACCCCCATACTCTCTCTTCCTGTGTACGTGCTGGTTTTACAGCAATGTTTTCTGTATTTTAAAGGAAGAGGTGGAAAGGAATGGGATTCATTTAAAATAAAGACACCTGTAGCACTATTTCAGGAAAGTGAAATGAAGGGAAGCAGTGCCCTGGTTTCACCCCCTCCTTTCCTCACTCTGGCTCAGGGCTATCCCACCCCTTCATCACTGACAGCTTCCCGGTGAGTCAGCAAAAAGGGGCCAACACCTCTGATCTCCTGAAAAGCTCATTGTATTGCTGACCCAAAGTAGACTGATTCAATCACACTGAGGGTTGAACTGTCAGATTGGGGCTTTGTAATCAACTTTGTATAAGGCAGTACATCCTGATGGTTAAGAGCACAGACCCTGGAGTCAGACGGCTTGGCATTAATCCAAGTCCACCATTTATGTGACTTTGGTTGAGTTTTTGCTTCAATTTTCTCATTTATGAAACTGGGACTTAGAGTATTAAATAAGTTGTTATGTAGAAACCTGAAAACAGTGCACAGCAAATAATAGGCACTCAAAGAATGCACTACTAATATGTAGTCAAAGTGACTAGTATAGTACATGGTATATCTGCTGTCTATTGATACATAATAGATTATCCCAAAACTTGGCAGCTTAAACCAGTAAAAATTTATTACACACAGTTTCTGTGGATCAGTCTGGGAGTGGCTAGACTGAGAGGGAGCAACTAGGTAGGATCGTTCTGCTTTTGATCTGGGTGTCTTACGCAGTTACAATCATTGATCAGGGAGGCAATGTCATCTGAAGGTGTGACTGGGGCTGGAGGGTCTGCTTCCAAGATGGTTCGATCACAAGACTGGCAAATCAGTGCTGGCTGTTAATAGGAGGCCTTAGTCCCTTGCCCTGTGGATCTCTCCAACATTGGGGCTGGTTTTCCCCAGAGTGAGTAATATAAGCGAGAGCAAGGCAGAAACCATGATGTCTTTTATGACAACATTGGAAGTCACACTCCATCATTTCTGCAATATGCCCTTGGTTACTCCACTCAGCCTTACTCAGTGTAGGGGAAAGGGATCAGCACAGTTGCATGAGAACCAGAGGGTGAACCTCACTGACAGCCATCTTAGAGACTAGTTACCATTTGTGTTATGGATGAACAGCTCTCATTTATGTTGTAGTTCGCCTAGTCCCTGAGTGGCCACTAATGGTTTTTGCTTTCTCCCTCTCTCTTTCATTCTACTATAATGCATTTCAATTTGCCAGACTGTGATTGGCCTATTTAATAGCATGGTTCAGATTCATCTTCTCCTGATGATGGACAAGGCCTCCCCAGAGTATGAAGAAAGCTTGCACAGATACCACAAGGCAGCTAAGCTCTTCCAGGGGAAGGTAAGTCTGCTTTGGGAGACATCCTTTTGAAAACTCAGCACCAGGCCAGTAGAAAAGGGAAGACAGGGTTAGGGAAAAGAGATAAATAAGGAAAACTAGTATGGTTAAGAGATAAAATATTAACTGGGACATAAAAAATCACATTACTCTGATTTAAAATTAAAGATGTTATATTTTGTACTATTTAAGACCTGTATAATTATATCTTCCATTAGTGGTAAAGTCTATTGTTTTTTTTTTTTCTACATTGAGAAGTGAAAATAAAAATCACCTATGTATTACAATATTTTTCTCCTTGCCATGATCCCTTACATTTTTAGACCTCGGGACTTATTTCTCATATCGAACACCTTTCATGTACTTGGTGCTTAATGAATGTCCAGTACCTGGTGCCTAATGGATAATAAATATTTATTTATTTCTCTTCCCTACTCTGTGCGATTCTATTTAATATCACTTAAAAGGAAAACTTCAACACCTTCAAGGTTACTATATTGAACTACATGACCTGTTCAATGGTAAGAACTGTCTGATGATTAAAGCTGACTTCTGGTGGTTGTTTCTATAACACTGTAAGTTTTCAGTGTTATTGAATACAGATAATCCTCTAACCAAAATATTATAAAGAAGACTTCTACTTTTGGTAGAGGGTTTGATTTTTATCATAAAAAAAATAGTTAACATTTGTCAAGCACTTGCTGTATGCCAAAAACTGTACTGGAAATACTAAATGCATCCTCTCATTTAGTCTCCCCCAACAAAAGCCCACTTTGCCCATGAGAGCACTGAGTCTCAGAGAGGCCGAGTAATGTGCTCTGAGTCACACAGCTAAAAAGTACCAGGAGCAAAATTTAAAATTTATTCTCCATTTTTAACCATTAGGCTCTACTTAGTTAATCACTAAAGTTAATCACTGAAGTATCTTCCAAGTCTGTGTTCTTAAAATTGAATCAATATGGTCAAAAGGGGTAAAATACGTAAGCAATTCAAAGCAAGAACAAAGCCATTCTGAGTCCATTGAGATTTAAATTGTGTGGCACAAACCATAAATTCAATCAGAATAAACTGCTACCATTACAAGGTACCTCTTTCTCCTCAGGGCCTCAGATAAATCTTTCTCTTTCAAACTTCTCCAACTGCAGATACTTTTTATTCTGGTGGACAGTGGTGTGAAAGAAAATGGGAAGGTGATATCATTTTTCAAACTAAAGAAATCTGAACTGCCCGCTTTGGCAATTTACCGGACTCTAGATGAGGAGTGGGATACACTTCACGTGACAGAAGTTTCAATAGAGCGCGTGCAAAACTTTTGTGATGGATTCCTAAAAGGGAAAAGGCTGGTAAGTGTGAGGCTACAGGGAAGGCAAGTTGAATGTTCTTCCTTTCTATGTCTCTATTATTCCTATTGAATAAAAACTCTTGGGGCTCCACTGGATTTGATTAAGAGCAAAGGCATATGAGGACACAGTAGACAGAGTTTGGATGCTTTTTAGGAGAGAGTCGTGGAGATAGAACTGCAAAAGCGTTTTGGGAAAGGTCTTGCCTATTCAAAAGAGCTGAATTCTGTGTTTCACCATTCTGTGTAAAATATCAATAGGAAACAAATTCCATAGAAAGAGTTCATAAGACAAAAACTGCAGGTAGATTTAGGACTTCCAGGGGTGGACTCCAAATCTAAATATCATGTCTTGGCATTTTTCAGAGTGAAAATCATGACTCAGAAGAAAAGACTCAAAAGGTGGAACTCTAATTTTTCCCCAATACTTCCGCATACCAACAAGCATCTACTTCATGCTGAATGAAGAGGGGCAACTCAAACCTCAGGGACACTAAACAACAAAATCACCAGGCCCTATACACACACACACACACACACACACACACACACACACACACACACCTCTATTTTTTTCCCTAAAATCTCATTTATTCTCCTTGTCCTTTCTTTTAATTTGCCTATATTCTCTCACTACCCATGCAATTTTCTCTTATGCATTCATACCATGTAGACCCAAACGCTGTAGTACCACTATGATACCACTGGGTGGAGGCTTTAAGAGGAATACATACTGTGACACTAGCATGAAGAGACATGGCTCAAAGGAAATTGCCCTGATTTGTCATTTAATATTGAACTTGGACACTGCACATGACCTACACACAACATAGTTTCTTCTCTATAAGGGTTGAAACTCTACTTTCCTCATAAGCACCTGTGCTCCTGGGCCCAAGAACAAAAGGGTTTTACACACCTTTGTGGAACTGTCTTTTTGCCAGAAGTCAAATGGTGTTCCCAAGGTTCTGAACTCAGCAGAAACAGACCATGTAGAACTCTTTGCTTGTTTTGTGTTCCCAACGCCCCATGTAAATCAACAACTGCATAATAAATAAAAGGCAATGATGTTATAGGAAAAGACTGGCATCTCTTTGCAAACCTTTTGTAAATACCCAGCTGCCCAGCTAAGCAGTAGGTGCCTCACCCTTTGGTGCCTACTGTTTGGTGTCAGGCTATGAGCCACTCCGTGGGTGGGATAGGAGGTAAGTAGAGACCATCCTGCGTGAGGATTAGTATAAATGTGGCCAAACTGCTCAGACTCAAATCAGGTAACAGGTTGGGGAAGGGGTAGGAGGAGCGGGGCACTTGGCCCTGGGGCAGGCTAGTGCTGACTAAGCACGGATTATTGCAGGTGAGGTGTGCAATCCAGCCTTGTGGGAGGGAGAGCTTGGCCAAGTGTCTCTGGCTCACAGGCTGTTACTGTCAACACACAGATGCTCCATTGTTCCCCGGAGGCCCTTGGCTCAGAAGGAGAGCACCTAAGTGCTCAAGGGCTGAAAACCACAGTATACTCCTAAGGACTGGTCCAAGGGAGGACAGAGAGTGAAAGACTTAGTTGTTCCTTCAGACCCTGAGCTGGGAGTCAGCAGCTGGCAAGGACACTGTGAAGGCAGCTGTGTTTGACACACCTCTCAGCAACATGAGACCTGCGGAGTCTGAGCAGGCCATCCAGTCTATCCACAGGCCTGCAGAAAACCACCCAAACAGTCTCTTGCTTGAGGCTGAAAAATACTCCAAGGACAGGCACATCCCAGAAGCCTCCCTTTGATCCTGAAAACCAGAGCTCTTGACATTTACAGTCAGCAATTCTTCCTGATATCCAGCTGAGGTCCCCCCGGCACACAAGCTTGTTTCTTCTTAGCCACACTCTGTGGAAATTCTTAACAGCTGCCAATCACCATCTCCAAATAGCAACTTCGACCTCCTGTTGGTTGCTCTTCAGCCCCCTTATCCAGTTCTCTTTTCTCCTCATTCATAATCCATCTCTTTCGGCAATATTTTTTTAAAGTTCCAAATCATTTGACTCACTTGATTATTTCTCTCTCTTCCTTTCCTCTTTCTTGTATAAAACAGTGAAATTCCACACTGTTATATAGTAATTTGGTAAATGCTAACAAATAAATTTTCACCAACTATATTTTGTTCAATATTGTATTAATTTTTCAATTATTATACTTGAAGTTTTCTTCCCATTAATTGGTTAACACTGACCGCATAGGTTTTAACATCTTTTTAAAAATATATATATATTTTTATTGATTTCAGAGAGGAAGGGGAAGGGAGAAAGAGAGAGAAACATCAATGATGAGAGACAATCATTGATACACTGCCTCCTGCACGCTCCACACTGGGGATTGGACTCCAAATCCAGGCATGTGTCCCGACCAGATTGGGCCCCAAACCCGGGCATGTGCTCTGACCGGGAATAGAACCGTGACCTCCTGGTTCATAGGTCAATGCTCAACCACTGAGCCATGCCAGCCAGGCAAGTTTTAACATCTTTATGTACATTTTGCTGCTTGATGGCATTCAATAGCACTTTAATTTTATGTTATTTTTTGTATGCTTATTTTCATCTTTATGGTAGTGAATTTCAGTATTCCTTTTCAGTTTATGTCTTTCCAAAACTGCAAGGTGTTTTTTCCTGTCTTCTCCTCAGCCAATCCTGTTCTTTGTAGCTCTGGGGACTCATGACCAAAGAATGGAACTTCTTCAGAAAGAAAATTTGTGAGGGTTCTAATTAATTCACTAAAGGTCAGACTTAGTATTATAAACTCCTGTAATTTATAGATCATCTCTGTTTTTTGGTAATATCCTCTTAAAACTCTACATTCATCTCCCCAAGACTGGATTATTATTGAAAGATTTAGATATAGCTCAGCCATATTTTTTATTGTGGAATCATTTATTGGCCCAAGTTGGAAAGACTTCCATACTTTCTCTTTCAAGTCTGAAGGAAACAGTGATGTTATGCAAGAAAACTTTGTAAAAGATATTGGAAGTTTTGGAAGACTATGATAGAGGAAGGAGTGGGAGCAGAGCCTGAGTCAGAGGACTGCTGGGAAAGTTTGTGTTTTAGTCTCACTTCGACTGTGTATGTGGCTCTGTGACCTTGAGAAAACCACTTTGTATCTTTGAACTTCAGTCATTGAGAAGAATACAATAATTCATAGGCTTTTTTGAGACCCCAGGGTGATAATGTATATTAAATAAAGTCTGTCATTATTTTTATGTTTTATTTAATACTACAGTGCCTTCTCCGAGTAAAAGTCATTTCTCTAATTTCAGAATTTATGGAAAGGAGATGCTTTCTTCAGGCTCTTAAAAGAATCCCACTTGAGCCCTAACTGGTTTGGCTCAGTGGATAGAGGATCAGCCTGGGGACTCAAGGGACCCAGGTTCGATTCCGGTCAAGGGCATGTACCTTGGGTTGTGGGCACATCCCCAGTAGGGAGTGTGCAGGAGGCAGCTGATCGATGTTTCTCTCTCATCGATGTTTCTAACTCTCTATCGCTCTCCCTTCCTCTCTGTAAAAAGTCAATAAAAATATATATTTTTTTTAAAAAAAAAGAATCCCACTTGAGATTAGTGAAGTAGTTGAGGTAATTTTTAAAAATGTAGGTTTTATTATTATTAACAGGTCAGGAGGAAAATGCCATTGAAAAGACAGTTTGTTACAGTTCCCAAGAGGAGAGAACGTGATGTTCCCAGGGCAGTGTGGTTGGTCAGGAGGCAGAAGGAGCAGAGAGAAAATATGGGCCTTTACCGTGGTTTCTGCAGAAGGAAACAGGAGGCCGGGATAAGCAAGATTGGCTGGTTTGAATCCTTTCGTCAGGCTCTGAGTCCTGAGAGCTGTCCTGAGCTGTCTGGAATCTGGGCCTGGTGATTAGGGCAGGTGGATGATGAACCAGTGTGCGAGCCCTGTGAGAGCTCAGTAAAGGAGGTGGGTGGCATATGGGCTATGGATTGGTTGGTTTGCATTTGAAAGACACTCACAAGCATGTCAAACTCACGGCCGGCGGGCCACATGCCTGCCAGCTGCAAGTTTGACATGCTTGCTCTAACAGGTGAATTGTTTACTCTCTCTAGGAATTGGCTAGTTCTGGGAAGAACAATCTCTCTAGCATCAGCAAGGCCCCAGATGTGAAGCATCAGAGGTGCATAGTTAATAGAATACTCTAGCAACTACCTGTCATGGGACTCCTCCCCCAACTCACCTAGTTTGGTCATGCTGTAAAGGAAGGTATGCTGTTTTTATCAGGCCCCTATTAGTATATATATATATATATATATATATATATATATATATATATATATATATATATATGGTGGTGGAGGTAAGAGGGATGCTAACTGGTGTATTGAGAGAGCAGTTTATTTATTCATACACTCATCCACTTAAGTACTTACTAATCAACTACAAGAGTGCCAGGCAAAATTGTCTCCTAAGAGAGCAAAGCGGGCCTTGGGTGATGAGCAGGGACATTATATTATAGACCAGGGACATTTCTCTTGTAGTGACAATAGGCAACATGGGAGCCATCAAACTGGTTCTGGGTCATGAATGGAGAACAGCAGAACAGGGAAAGCTGAATGAAGGAGAAGGGTGCTGAGAGGAGGGGTGGGCAGGAAGCTGGCAGTGGGCTGAGGAGGCCCCAGAGTTGGGGAAGAGAAACCACAAAGGGAAAGAGTCTACCACGAAAGGCTAGAGGTTCATCATGAGCAAACTTTATTTCACAATTGAGTTTGGAACCAGCCCTATTTATTTCACCTTTCTGAAAGTGAAACTACTGTATGTAGTTTTCTCAACGAAGAAAAATAAAACAGGAAGTAGGGTGTACTATATCTGGCCTATCCTCCTAATTACAGTACCTTTGCATGGAGAAACCTAGAGAATTGGAAAAGGAGAAAGTTAAAAACTCCTTTGGAGTTTCAAACCTTTGAAGAAAATGTACTCTAGAAATCAAAGAAACAAATGAATTTTAAAAATCATGAAGGTTCACCCTCATTCAAACCATTTCTATGGGAAACCAGTATATTATTCTTTTCTTTTCATTCTGCAAGCAGAGGTCATTATTTCTGTGGGTTTAACAATGAAATATCCGAGTCACACTAGGAGAGGAAGTAATGGAGAATGAAGTGTTAAGAGATTAAGCTACTTGTATAGGTTAAGAAAAGTTGTGTGGAATCCAGACTTTAATGTTCTATTGTCAAAAAAAAAAAAAAAAAAAAAAAAGGTTCACCTAAGTCTTAATAGCAGGATTCAATTTCTACATTAAGTCCTCTGGTCTAAATATGGTAATGTGGTATTGGTTTAGGCTTAAGGAAGAAAAAATAGATGAGATTTGACATCTAGCTCTGGTGAACTAAGAGTTTTAAAATTAACAAACATGTTATGTGAGAGGTTATGCTTCTCCAGAAAACTCTGAGACTAAATTTCCTTGCAGGTAGTTTAATGGGGGGTATTCTTGGGGCCTGTGGGGAAATGAAGAAAGTAGGATAAAGCTGAAGGAAAAGTTTGGCTCTGATGTAGTCACAACAAAGGCTCAGATTATCCCATGAGGATATTTGGTGCTGAAATGTCCTTGCAGAGTTGTCCCAAATTGGAGAATGGTGGCTAAGGCTTATTCCCTCACATGGAACGTCTGATGCAGGCTGCAAACAGGAAAGGTGTGTGATCACTCAGCAAAGGGCAATGGCTGGGTTGGAGGTTGGTGAGTGGGGTTCAGCTAAGTGCCATCATCTGTTGACATGCCCAGCAGCAGTGGTGCTCTGGTCTGGATGTGTGTGTATGTCCCCAAAATTCATGTTAAGTCCTAATGTCCAATATGATGGTATTGGGAGGTAGGGCCTTTGGAAGGTGATCAGATCATGGAAGTGGCATCCTCATTAATAAGATTAGTGCTTTTATAAAAGAGACTCAGGGAGATTCTTTCCCCTTCTACCATGTGAGGATATAATTACGAGTCTGTAACCGGAAAGTGGCTCCTCCTTCTGGCCATACTGGCAACCTCATCTCAAACTTGCAGCCTATGAAACTGTGAGAAATAAATTTCTACTGTGTATAAGCCACTCAGTCTGTGATATTTTTTTATAGCAACTCAAATGTGTCTTCTTTCATGTGACCATAATCACCGCACCAATGTTACGCAAAAGAATGAGAAAAGAATACGTTCATTTTATCAAATAATAAAATGTAGCCCCTTTATTGAATTGAAGTTAATGCACAATAAGGTTTCCAGGGACAGTACTAAGTGCTCATTCTTGCTGTCATTTACTCATTCATTCTTTCATCAAGCATTTATTGAGTACTTCTACTATGAGATAAAGATGTATCAGAAGACAGAGCAGACGCCACGAAGCATAATGTTAATGTCAGCCCTTCCCATCCTCAGTCATCTGGCTCCCCAGTAGAGGACAAATATAAAGTTAATTGAGGAATGGTATGCAAACTTGGGAGTTGCCTGGGTGAGATCTGAAATTGGCACCTTACGCAGAGGGCAAGAAGAGATGAAAAAAAGAGGAAGACCACTTCAGATTGGTAGGTAGAAGTTTTATTAAGCAAGGGAATTTACATACAAGTCTTGTCTTGGGCAGTCACAAGATGAGTAGATCTTTGCACCCATTCACCACAATCTTAAAAGTTTACATAGAGGCTATAACTAAGTTTAATCACGTATTCATCCTTAGAATCTTACTCTCTCAAAGGTGTGTCTTTCAAACAGCTTCCACAATGGGAAATTGTGGGCAGCACGTACATTCCAAAGACAGGGAGGGAATAAGGAGACTCTAATTGCCCAGCTCCAGCTCATAGATCATGTCTTCTCAATGACCTCTTCCAACATGGTCTGAATTTCTAATGTACTTAGTAGATAGTCAAGTATTTTAATGATGATAATGATGTATATTCAATAAAGAGAAAGCAAAGACGAACAGTAATTTGTAAGTGAATAAAAACAGATGTTAGATTTAACTTTAAATTCTGACCATAATGCTTGTGTATACTGACTAAATTTTATAGACCCTATCATATTTCTTGTGAAATATCACTTCCTTTTATACCCAGAGTGAACACTGCCTTACCTTCTTGTCACCACATCCTGCTGCTCCTCACTCTTTCTGGCATTTTCACCTTCTGCTAATAATTACCCACCCTGTGGTCCATCTTTCATACTTTCCTACCAACTCATGGCCTCTGTCTCTGCTTCTTCCCCCATCTTCACCTCTTCCTAGGATGTTGCTCTAGTTACTACTTGGGGCAGAGGTTGAAGCAGGTTGAGTTATAGTATGAAGGCTGAGCACCAAGGGACAGGAGTAGCTGAAAGGAAGTGAATACACACTGAACACTACATTGAAAGTTCTTGCCTTGACCTGCAACCTCTATTTTTTCCACCATGACCATGAGAATCTTTCTAGTTCCAAAGGCCACTTCACCACACTTTAGCAAACATGCCACAGAATAAAAAATGGGAAATGCTTGCTTGTGATTTAACTCACACCTGCAGCCTCTCTGGGACTGACTCATCCTGTGCACTCCACGTGCTCTTTTCCCTCCACGCCACTAATGATATGCCGGGGCGGAGACGGGAAGGGCCTAGGTCAGTCAACAAGTGGAAATGTTAGGTGTTCCTGCAAGCATGTGGTTTGTGGTAAGGTATTTACATGATTGTGAAATGCAAGAATGGTAGTGGCCAATAATGTGATGTTGATTTGTAAGGTGAGGACTAAAGGGCAAAGAATCATTGCTCAGCTGGGGCCAGCTGCTGTTTGGAAAAGAATGGTAGCCAGTGAGTTTCAGGCTGAACATAATTATGGGAGCCAGAGCAAGTGATAAAATGGAGAGTTCCTAAGGGCTACAGTTTTAGAACTGCCATCAGCTTATGACCCTCTAGCTTTTCTTCCACCTCCTCGTTTTCTAATTTGCTAAATTATAGAATACTCAAGTTTATCAGGGTTTCCTCAAGGAGAAAGTCACCATTTTCCAATCTGTGTGATTGTAATTACATCTTTGTATCTTAGCCCAGCCATTTCCAAACAGCCCAAGTCACAACACACAATTTCCACATAGTTCTTGAAATGTTTAGTTTTAAGCACAAGGTTTTCAAGTTCCAAGTAGAGAAAGAAATTTTACCAATAAACATAAAAAGGACTTTGTTGCCACATAACCAATGAATGAATAAGGAAAGCTGTGATAACCATCAAGCAGCGCCTTAAAAGGGATGCATTTGGTAGAGGAACTTTATAAGTTACAGTTATTAGTCACCAAAAACAAAATAGAACCTAAACCATAGCAAATGCTTTGTTGATTTTGGAGCTAATATCAATTTCTCATGCACCTCCACAAATTCTTGACCATGTTTCTGTAAGGGGCATACCCCTTGAATAAACAGACACTCAAAAATCCATCAAGATAAAAGGTTTGTGTGTTGTTTTTTTTCTGTAAAGAGATCAAGCTACTAAGATCTGAACAAAGTGGTCACAGTTGTATGAAGGGAAATACTCGAAGGGACTAGGGAGTCTCCTAAGGAAAAAGTCACATCTCCAAGCAGCTATCCCTTTCATTAGAATTATTTCTCTGCTTAGCACATAAAAGACTGTCATAGAGTTTCATTTATTTAAGACATCTAGTCTTTTACAATGTCTTAATAAAATGATTGAACATTAGAAGAGTCAGGCATGGAGTACTGTTCATCACAAAAAGGCCAGGAAAGATTCTGTCTCTTTAGGCATGGAGAGCTAAATCTATATAATAAAAGCCTAAGCAACCTTAATGATGGAAGGACCAGTTGCTATGATCGCACTGACCACCAGGGGGCAGATGCTCAGCACAGGAGCTGCCTCCTAGTGGTCAGTGTGCTCCCACAGGGGGAGTGCTGTTCAGCCAGAAGCCAGGCTCATGGCTGGCGAGTGCAGCGGCAGTGGCGGAAGCCTCTCCCACCTCCACGGGCAGCGAGTGAGTCAAGCAGTAAGGAGCAGCGAGCAGGTGGGCAGTAAGGAGCGAGGGGTCCCAGACTACAAGAGGGATGTCCTGAACTGTGAGAGGGCGCAGGCCAGGCTGAGGAACCCCCCCTGCCCCAATGCATGAATTTTGTGCACCTGGCCTCTAGTTTTAAAATAATGGTATCACAAAAAGAAGTGACTCTTATAATACCAAATCCCATACATCTCTTCAAAATTAACCCAAACAAATTAACTAGAAGCATCTTTTGTGAAAATGAAGTTATGAGTTCGGCCGGTATGGCTCAGTGGTTGAACATCGACCTGTGAACCAGGAGGTCACTGGTTCGATTCTCCGTCAGGGCACATGCCCAGGTTGTGGGCTCAATCCCCAGTAGGGGGCATGCAGGAAGCAGTCAATCAATGATTCTCTCTCATTATTGATGTTTCTCTCTCTCTCTCTCTTGCTCTCTGAAATCAATAAAAATATTTTTTAAATAAAGATAGGAGCATATGTTCCTTCCAGTATTCGTTTATCATACAACTTCTCTGATTCATACTAATAGAAGAAGAGGTAAGAAGGTGTGGCCTGCTGTTTGGAAAACTAAAACAAGAGAGAAGATATTTGGGTTCGAATCCGGACTTCCCCATTCAATTCATCATGTCGTCTTGGGAACATTATTGTGTCTCATTTTTCCCTACATATGAAATGGAGTTCCTTTTAACTTTCTATCTCCTTGCAAGTATATAGTAGGGATAAAATGAGATGCAGAATGGAAAGCATTCTGAAATGTAAAAATACACATTGACTTTGGCCTAGGCTCAGAAACTCCCATGAACCAACACTCCCCAAACACACACAGGCACCCCTTGTCTAGATGCCAAAACACCATACAAGGCAGCCTAAATGGGAGAAAACTGGAATCCTCAAACACAGAATCTAGCAATTAATAGAGTTGACTCTGTGAATCTATGCTCACATGTATGTAAAATAAATTTTTCCCACATTATTTTTCCCAACCCAGAAGAGCCAAAACTGAACCTGCCCTTTGGTAGGTACTGTCAGGTAACTTAGCAATACTGTGTTTACTCTAACACTATGACTGGAAGAGGGGAACATCTAACTTCTCTGAGTCTCAGTTCCCTCCACACAAAATAAGGTGATGGGAAAAATGACTATAAGGGTTCATTTCATTTTGAATTTTGAAAATTGTAGGAAAGGGAAGGCAAAACTGGCAAGTTCATGTCCTGGGCCCTAGGCCAGACATGTTGCCTCCCCATTGTTTCCTCATAGTGAAAATGATTTTGGTTCAGTTAAGGCCATTGCAGCCTTAATCTACCAGTGGTTTGTAAATCGGCCACTAGACTCAACTCAAAAGCAGCTGATTCTATTTCTGTCTGACTTTCAATGCCAAAACTCAACCCCCAGTTTGTTTGGTTTTAATAAATTTATTCTGTTGTTTCGGACATTGTGTAAAATGGAAAAAAAACAAGTCTAGACTGGTTTGAGTTCAGGAAGTTAGGGCAGGGTCTCTTTATTAAAAATAAACATCCTCCTCCTTGCTTCCTTCCCACTCTTTTCTCACAAATCCGCTCCCAAAAGCCCTTGGAATCAGGGCTCCCACATGTGATTATTGCCTCAGATCCATGTCGAACACCTGACCCCTTGTGAATAATACAGCCAAGAATACAAGAAGTTCTTAAAAGGCAGCTAACAGTAATACAAGCTGAACATGACAAAAAATAAACTACCTGAACTCTCACAGGTTCTTTTATTTTCCTTTTATAAAAGTTGGCACATGAATCCCAGTGAATGAAACATAATTTTGTCTGAATCCTCCATTCCACGTTTTTTGGCACTCGCTGCCCTTCAAGCTTAATTAAGGATGGTGACCTTTATCACTTCCGTCCCAACAGGGTCTTCAGATCCATGATTATATCCAGGATGGAGTTTGTTGCATCATCTCCCTTATATCTTTTAAAGTTTTTCTTTCCTATTGGCGTCTGCCTCTTCCTTTTCTCCCCATGGGATTTTGTCAAGTGCTATTAAAATATAGGGGTTTATAATTAATGCATTATACAGGTGACCTGAAAAAGGAACCCCATTAATAATTATTTCTGTTTCTTGAGCAAACACGTGGAAGAGCCTGATAGGAGACAATTAACATGGCGGTTAGGCACATAAGCTCTGGGGTTAGACAGCCTGTTCTGCTACTTCATCACTGTGTAAACGGGGATAACAGAACTAATCTGCTAGGTTTATTATGAAGAGTCAATGAAATGGCACAGGTAAGGACTTGGAGCATCACTTGGCACAGAGTAAGCATCAGTTTTATACTTGAGGAGTGTCCCAAAGTGGGCAAGATGTCACACATTTCACAATCTTGCTTTGTTTTTATTTTTCCCGCTATTTTGCACTAAGGTACTAGCTGTTCATTCTGCCTAGAATATTCACCTACCTTCCCTAGCTGGCAGTTCCTCATCAACCATCAAGGGCCCCACTCAAATGGGTCTCTCTGCCTTCTTCAGGCCTCTGGGCTCTCGTAGCACTCGGTACAGGCCTCAGCTAATATAGCATTAATCACATTTTATTGCCCCTATTATCACATTTTATACACACACATATAACTTTAAGAGCATATAACACACATTCAGTATATCATTTAAATATCTCTGGGGTGCATCCAAAAACTTGTTTCCAGTAGTTTCTCCCCACCTGATGGTCTACGCTGAACTGAAAATGTATGCACACATGGCAGTGACCAGCCAGAGAAGGCCGACTGGTCCTCCTGAGCCACAGAGAAGCTTGTTGAGCTCAGAGTTGGAGGAGAGCAAGTAGGGCCTTAAGCCTCAGGGTCAGTTCTAAACAGCTCAACAACTCCACAGAGTTTTCCTTTTAGTTTAGAAAATTAGCTTGGTTGCCTGCAAGAATAAATTTGCTGAAACCTATTGGTTTTCTCCTCTAAGAAACTAGATGTAACAACACCCCCACCCGCACCCTCTCCTGGAGGCCATGCATATTAGCTGCTGCTAGACAAATTAACCTTTTGGAATTTAGCTAGTTACCTAAAAACCTTTGGAAAATTGCAAGCATAGATTAGACTTGGCATTTACTGAGGGAAAATTATATCAGGAAGGCAGGAGGAAAGGTTGAAGTATGATATAAGAAAACTCATTTTTTAATAAATGAGAGTTTATGAATAAAGAAAAGGACAAAAAATAGTGGAGGCAAAAGAGAAGAAAAATGAAAGCCAAAAAGGAAGAAAAAAAAATACTGAAACTTTTCTCATATGAAATTAGGAGGCACAAAGCATGCCCCCTCCCCCCCCCCCCCAACTCATGCGTGCACACACGCGCATGCACACACACACACATTCTGGTTTCTGTGTAGACTGGCTCTCGAGATGGTCACAGAATCTCTGGGTGATGAGGGACATAAACTATACAACCAAAAATTCACATCAATCAAATCAACAGCTACCCAAGGCAGCCTGGAGGAGTGAAGAGAGCTCAAACCTGAGTTTCCATCTCAACCTCAGCATCAACTGGTTCAATCTTTGACCAAGTTAACCTTTCCAAGCCAAAATGGGGATAATAGGCATACCTGGAAGGACTTTTATGAAAATTAGAAATAATATAAGTGAAGTGTCTGAAATATAATTGATACTTAATAAATAATAGATATTATTATCAAGTACTAGAGGCCTGGTGCACTAAATTAGTGCATGGGGGGGAGGGTGTCCTTCAGCCCAGCCTGCACCCTCTCCAAATCTGGGATGCCTCAGGCGATGTCCAACTGTCGGTTTAGGCCCGATTCTTGTGGCAGCCGAACATCCCTCTCACAATCCGGGACCGCTGGCTCCTAACCACTCACCTGCCTGCCTGCCTGACCACCCCTATCCACCTCTGCCTGCCTGCCTGATCCCCCTAACTACTCTCTCCTGCCGGCCTGATCCCCCTAACTACTCTCCCCTGCTGGCCTGATCACCCCTAACTGCCTCTGCCTCAGTCCCCGCCACCGGAGCTTTGTCCAGAAGGATGTCCAGATAGTTGCCGGAAGATATCCGTTCTAATTAGTATATTACCCTTTTATTAATATAGATATAAAACAATGCAAATAAAAAATGAGCCCTAACCTAAAGCAGGTCTATAAACAGTAAGTATATGATATATTAAATTTAAAAATATGGCTAAAACATCAAAAATTTCCTGTAAATAGAAATTTTTTTAAAGCAAAAGAGGAGAAAACTCTCAGAGTTCTTAGGAAAGAAAGAAGTATGCTTAGAATGACATAAAAGTTGCAAAATTTACCTCCTAAAACAAACATACTACAATGATTTGACATTTTTATTAGGGAATGAATTTTTACCCAATTATTCCCAGACCAATTAAATATCATTATCATTGTTCATACAAGAACTTGAGCTGCTCCACAGAAAACAGAAAAGATTTACACAGACGAAGGGAGAGGCAAGAATTCCAAAAGGGAGTGATGGGAGGTAAAGGGACACAGGCGTCTGAGATGATCTTGAGCCTGTAAATGCCCCACCCTCGCAGCCCATTGAAAGAAACTCCTGACACCCTTGCTTTATCCAGAGCTATGTTCTGGAAATTTGTCCATATTCTTGATTCCTTGCTTCCTGGCACTAGCTCAGGGAACTATTGCTGATTCCTTGACTTCTTGCCACATTTTCCCATGCACAATCTGAAACTGTACCCTAGGACCCAATGTGTAACATGATTCCTCTGGTTCTATCCCTTGACTCCCTTTCCCTGATAATAATTTGAACTTGGCCCTTAAATAGTGTCCTTTTCTGGTCCCTCCAGCTGATTACTCAGCCTGGTCCCAGGTGGCTATTAGCGCTAAAGTTCATACCCAGTCCTCGGTCCCTAGAGAGGGAATGGAAAAAGACATGGAAAATACAAGGTATTTGTAAATGAATTCGACTGAGGGAGAGTATTTGGGAAGGTGAGTGGCTAAAAACATTGGCAAAATCTTTTTAAAAATTACAGAGTTCTTTCCACATTGCCTGTCTCATAAAACACTTCATGTTTGCCAAATTATATTAGCTGAGAGGGCCCATGGCCCACCAAAGGCTGAGTGACAGACTGAAACTTTGGTTGTGAGGTTATGCCAGGTCACTGAGCTATGTAGCCAAAGTCAGCCTCTCCAGAATGGGAAGGGCTTTCTCTTGTCTCCTTAAAGGGGAGTCTAAAAGTATCTTTGGTAACAGTCATGTTTCTTATAACAAACTCAATTGTAAACGTGATTTAGCAATACTTTTAGTGTGAGTTGGAAACAACAAATATGTATCGATCGCCTACTCTGAGCAAACCCTCCCAATAAACTTATGTGGTTTAACCTCTCTATATATAACTTAATTTTGTTGAGATTATGCAATATATTGTTTGGTTTTATTATTATTATTACTCATGAAGGAGTAAAAAATAGTAAGCAAAATAAAGTGACAGACACGTACTCCTAAGGACTCATCCCCTTCATACATCCCTGAGTCCAAAGCAGTTCATTCTATGGAGTAATACAGGGACATGTGTCTTCTTGTTTATTTTGAAAAATAAATGCAAGTGTTTTATTCAGCATTGGTTGAAGACTCTCAAATTTTTATTGCCAAAGGACCTAAATAGACACTTTTTGAAAGATGACATACAGAAGGCCAACAGAATATGAAAACAGCCTCAAAGTCTGAGAGATGCAAATCAAAATAACAATGAGGTACCATCTCACACCTGTCAGAATGGCTAACATCAACAAACGACAAGTACTGGAGAGGATGAGGAGAAAAAAGAGTCCTCGTGCACTGCTGGTGAGAATGCAGACTGGTGCAGCCACTATGGAAGACAGTATGGAGTTTCCTCAAAAAATTAAATATGGAACTCCCATTTTGCCGGGGTCCAACCCCAGCAGGTCCAGGGGTCCCCAAAGGTGTGGATGGAGTCGGCGAAGAAGGAATGACACAGAGACAGCGTTCAGTTGATCAGCAGCCTAGCCAGGATCTCTAGCCAGGATCTCCAGCCAAGTTCTGGTCTGGATCTCCAGCGAAGTTCTGCTTCAGATCTCCAGCCAGGTTCTGTGTCCATGTTCTCTTGCTAGGTTCTCCAGGTTCTCCAGCCAGGTTCTGTAGCCATGTTCCCTTGCTAGGTTCTCCAGCCAGGTTCAGTCACCAGGTTCTAGTCAGGTTCTCTTGCCAATTTCTGTAGTCAGGTTCAGTCCAGGATCTTTTGCCATGTTCTGTCTCTAGGTTCTGAGGCCAGTTTCTGTCCAGGATCTTTTGCCATGTTCTCTCCAGCGAAGTTCTTCTGTCTCTAGAGAACGTTCTGTGTAGGTTCTGTGCCTAGGTTCTGTCTCTCTTGGTTCCGTATTCTAAGTTCTGTGTCTTGCTGTCTTATTACATCTGTATTTATACCAGTTGATTCAATCCTATCAATCTCTATTACAAAGGTTAGGGCGTTTCTTATCTCCATTCCAGGGAGTAAAGATTATGTAGCTTAAGCATGATGGTTCGTAGTTAAAGTGATTAATTACCCACCTGGCACTAGTTAAGAGGTTTTATTCCCTCCCTAACTTCAGGGGAAAATCCCTACCTGGGGAAACAACCTTTCTCAGAGACCTTGGTTAAAACACATAGTGCCAAGAAGGTGAGCAAACATATTAAGAACAGTATGCCATATATGCCAGGTCCCTTGAAACAGCAAGCATGGACCGGCTCCCGGCACCATTTGACCCACTGATCCCACTTCTAGGAATATATCCCAAGAAATTAGAAATACCAGTCAGAAAGGATATATGCACCCCTCTGTTCATAGCAGCACAATTTACAATAGCTAAGATTTGGAAACAGCCTAAGTTCCCATGAGCCGATGAGTGGATTAGAAAACTGTGGTATATCTACACATTTAATACTATGCTGCTGTAAAAAAGAAGGAATTCTTATCATTTTCAACAGCATGGAAGGACCTGGAGAGAATTATGCTAAGCGAAATAAGCCAATTGGAGAAAGATAAATATCATAGGATCTCACTCATTTGTGGAATATAAGGAACAACAAAAATAGAGCAAGAGGAAATAAATATTTTAGAATATAATAGAAGTAATCCTGTTATTTGCAGATTTTTAATATTTCCTATAACTTTTGTGATATTGTACTATGTTAGTACAGCTTTGGTAATATTATTATATTTTAAATCTTTTTTCTTGAAATATGAATTTTTATTGCATGTAGTATTATATTTCAATTTTTTTCTTGCAATACTGTTTATTGCATGTAACATTATTATATTTAAAATCATTTTTCTTGAAAAATAATTCATTAGAGTTTACTGCTTTTATTTTTAATGAATGATTTAGGAATAATTTCATATTTACAGAAAAATTGCAAAGATAGTAACTATAGAGGATTCTTATATATCCTACATCAGTTTTTCCTGTTAACATCTTATAATAGATTGATGCATTTATCATAATTAATGAGTCAATATTGATACACAATTACTAACTAAAGTTCATACTTTATTCAGAATTCCTTAGTTATTAGTCTTATATCTTTTTTATGCTCTAGGATCCCATCCAAGACATCATTTAATATGTATTAGTAATGTCTTCTTTGGCTTCTCTTCGCTGTGACAGTTGTTTCCTGCTGTTTATCATTTTCATCTCACATCAGGCCACTGTGGGATGGGAGCAAAACCCTAAGGTAGTAGCCATGCTCAGGATACAGAATCAGCAAATAGCTGACTCTATCTCTCTATTCCCCTCTCTCTCCCCCACCACTCCCCCTTCTTCAAGCACCCTTCTATTCTCTCGGTGCTCTGCAGAATTCTCTTCCCTCAGTGCTCTGCAGAGTTCACTTGGTGCTTTTCAGAATTCAACCTAGCAATGGTAAGTCTTCCTTTGAAGACAAAGGCTGCTTTCTAGCCTTCTTTGCCAGACATTGGGATTATCCCCTAAACTAAATAGATCCACTGATTAAATTTTCCCTTTACCCAGGGAGCTGGCTGGTTTTCTTGATGATTAGTGTCTAGCACAATTCCAAGCAAGGAGCTCTTCTGGTATTGGAGGGGTTGAGGACTATTATTGTTGAGACAAGGAAGTTGGGTTGGAGAGCTGGTGGACTGGGGAAGTTAATGCACCTGGCTTGTATGTGTCTCAAAGAAAATTAGAAATACAGCTTTTGTACACCTATGAGAGGTCAGTACTTAGAGATTTGAGAGTTGTCTGCTGTTGGAGGTGGCAAGAGAGTGAGAGAGTAGAGTAGAGGGCAGCAGAAAGAACCTTGTCCACAGTCAGGGCCAGGGCAAGAAGTCGCCATGGAGGAGCCCGGGAGTGCCTGGAGCTGGAGAAGATCATAGACAAAGCAGTGGTATAGAAACCCAAGGAAGAGAGAGTGTGAAAAACTAGGGTGAAGAGGAGAAAGGGGCTTTCAGTGGAGGAAGCACTGGAAAAGTTCTTCGGTTTCTGAGCTCAACTGCAGAGGAGGGACAAGAGGACTTGAAACCATGGGGTATAAACTGCCTGACTCAGTCAACAGTGAATGGAAAGGAAAGACATCATAGAGCAGCTACAAGTTGCAAAAGGATGAGGATATGGTTCTCCTATCATCTTTGAGGGCAGAAGGAAAGTAACTCACAGAGCGACTTATTGAAGATGATAGAGAAGGGAGGCCAATGAAAGTTAGGGTCTGGCTTTTAGTTTCCCCGCTTCACTAGGATGTAAGCCCACAAAGGCAGGGATTTCTGTCTGTTTTGATTTCTGCTATATTCCAGGAGCCTAGGACAGTGCCTGTCACCTGGGAGGAATATAAAACATATTGCTGAATAGTGGAAAAGAAGAGGAATTATTAAGTGTAGGAGGAGAGGCTGGCTTTAGAATGAAGGGTAAATAATCATCTCTTTCCCTTAGACCACAGGGGAGAATGAGGAGTTAGAAGTAGGGAAGGAACTCAAGCTTGAAGCCCTCGGCTGAATGAGTAGCCCCTGGGAATGAACTTCAGAAAGGCAGGCCTGTTAGGGAACTGAGGGCCCAAATCCCCTCTTGTCCCCATACAGGACAGCCAGGAGCTGGCCGAGATCTCAGCTGGGCACTTTCCCAGCCCTTTGCATTCCAGCTGAGTCTTGTGCATAATGAAGAAAGAGAACGGAAGGGTGCAGTGACATGATTTAGGTTAATGAAATACTGACTACCTGCCAAGCGGGTGGGAAGTTGTTTTTCTTTCTTCCCACTTTTGTACAAATTTTTTTTTATGAATGATCCATTTTGTCTCATGACTCAGAGTGCAAATTTGTGAGCTGATAACAAGAAGTTAAAACCCAGGGAGAGCACATCCACCCCGCACCCCTACCCCCAATTTCCGGTGGAGTGCTATGTTCACTATCTTGATTGTGGTATTTCATGGATATGTATATCTATATATCTATATCTATATCTATATCTATATCTATATCTATATCTATATCTATATCTATGTCTATGTCTATGTCTATGTCTATGTCTATGTCTATGTCTATATCTATATCTATATATTATAGATATCATATAGATATTATATAGATATATACTGTACATATATATCAAAACTGTCAAATTGTACATTTGCATTTGTGCATTTGACTGTATGTCATTGATACCTCAATAAAGCTGTTAAGAAAAAGGAAAAAAAGAAGAAAAAAATTTATTATTGCCAGTTTAGATCAGACACTGAACCCCAACCCAAACATCTACTCTATAGTTCTATCTAGATAATACAAAGCATACCAACTCATTATATTTCTCCTTGCAAACTGAACTACTCTAGGTTAGTACCAATTGTGCAATTTCTGACACCACACCTTTACCTCTACATTCATTGGTTCAACATTACCTTCTAAGTAACTTTCATATACCTCCTCCTTTTCCCCATTTTAAGGCATCATCTTAGTTTAAGCAACCATCACCTCACACTGAGTTACTACTCCCTCAACTGACCTTTCTGCATTAACTCTTGCCCATTTCTAATCTCTTCTCTACGTCGAATCCACAGTCATTTCTTCAAAAACACATCTGTCTTCTCTTTCTTCAATTGTTTTCAGTTACCCTTATGATTTAAAAAAAGTTAGAACGTTGGCATTTTCATATGATTCTGCCTAATATCCCAACTTTGTCTTGTGTCTTTTCTTTCCAGTTTTGTTGAGGTATGATTGACAAATAATAATTGTATATATTTAGGTTGCACAATATGAATTTTTAAGGCATACAATGTGGTGATTTAATACACATTGTGAAATGATTACCATCGTCAAGTTAAAACCTTGTGCCTTTTAATACACAAAGCCTCGTTCTACCTTATAACTTATATAGTTACCTTTCCTTCAGCTTGTAAGACTTCCTGTTCTTACTTCCCTCTTTATACATTTAACTCTTACTTTCACCTCAAACTTCAGGTCACACCTTCTTCTTCAAGCACTTGCTTCCCAACTCCCTACTCTAAGTCTAAATTCTCTGTCATGTACTTTCTCAACTGGCAGTAATTTTTCTTCATGTTATTTATCAAAATGTATTATGCATTTTCATAATTATCACATTCCAGCATAACTACATGTTCCGCAAAGGTAAACTATCCATCTTGCTCATTAGCGTAGCATAACACATGGGTAAACATGTGTTAGGGGGTGAGTTCATCCCTAGGAATATCCAAGCCTGAATGAGTGAACTGCAGGTAATGTGGAATAGGTGCAGAGCCGCATAATCCTTTTGTTTCCTCTTAGCATTTACCACTATCTAATCTAATAATAGACAAGCATGGTAATTGACCATACCTTCGCTACACCTCCCATTGGCTAATCAGTGCTATATGTAAATTAACCACCGACAAAAGATGGCAGCTAATTTGCATACTGCAGGCAGATCCCGCTGCCCCAGCGGGAGATCCTGGCCTGCAGTGTGCGGGGAGCGGCGGGTAGGGCAGGTGGGGCAGGTGGGGCAGGTGGGGCAGGCGGCAGCGTGATCCCCAGCCTCTGCCCACCCCAGGGAGGGATCTGGGCCTGCCATCTGCAACCGGGGGGAGACGGGGAAGACACGGCAGGATTGGGCGTGCCATCTGCCACTCGGGGAGTGGGCCTAAGCCAGCAGGTGGTTATCTCCCTAGGGGTCCCAGGCTGTGAGAATGTTACAGGGTGTGGGACTGAGCCATGGAAGGGTTTACAGAATGTTACAAAATGTGCTAAGGGGAGGAAATGAAACATGAGAAACTGAATGTGCTGGGAGGGGGGACTGACGTATGGAGAGGGATTGTGTCAGGATATGAAAAGGATTGTGTCAGGGTTAGGAACCATGGAAGAAAAATTGCTAGATTGTCTTAGAAAAACAATATGTTATGATATGCACCAGCCAGGTGTGACTCCATTTACCTCCCCTTTGTGCTTATGAACTTTCTGTGAACTTCTAAGGAACAGCTAATGGAATGCTTTGTATTTTTTTTCTAACACGGTTTTGCTATAAAGGATCATACTGCACCCTTGGTCTCTGCCACATGCTCCGAAGCTCCCAGAGCGGGAGATAGGCACTGTGGTCAGGTGGCCAGCTTAATAAAGGCTCTTAAATTTAAATTCTGAGTAGGTAGTCTATCTCGTTGAGCCAACCCATAACAAGAGGGCACAGGTTGGGCTGAGGGACCCCCCTCCCCTGCCAGTGCACAAATTTTTGTGCATGGGGCTTCTAGTCTTACATAAAATGACTTACTTATTTTTATTAGTTTACTGTTTGTCTGCAAGAATTAATCTCCTCCATAAGATTGGGATTTTTGCTCAGTGCTATATTCTCAGTGCCCAGAACAGTACTTACACATAGTAGGGGGGTTGATAAATAGATGGTTTGAAAAATGAATGTCACAATAAAATTAAAAATATTTTAATGAACCAACCCAAGAGAAATGACTCATATCCCAAACTGAATTCATGCCCCAGAGAAGAAGAAAATTATATCTATCATGAGAAATCAGTATACATGTGTGAGAGTGGTTAATGTCTAAGAAGTATATGTACGACTGGAAAGTGGGGTTGAGAACATTGAAAATCACCTATAAAAGAGAACATTAGGCATAGGAAGGATCTGTGACATGTGTGATTACACTATTACAATTGAATGAACTTCTTCAGTTATAAGCTTAGCTCACTATTTTCTTTTTTTTTTTAGCTCACTTATTTTCAACTCTGTTTTCTGATTAATGTATGCAAAGCTATGCACTCTTAGCACTAATTTGATATGTAATTTGTCTCTCACAAATTTTGATATGTAGTGCTCTCATTCTTTTTTTTTAATTTTATTTATTGAGGAGAACCAAGATGGCAGTGTAGATAAACACCAGTACTTGCTGTCTCCCACAACCATAACAAAATTACAACTAAAATACAGAACAACCATTATTCAGATCTGGCTGAATGGAAATCATACAAATAGAGAAGTAAAGAAGAAAACACACGAGACTGGGAAGGGAGGAGGAGATGTGGAAAGGGCTGGTCCGACACCCACTTGTGGCAGTTTTTTATTCGGGAAGAACCTTGTGGCTGTGGGGGCCTTCCATGAGGAGCAAGGGGTCCCAGTCCCACACCAGACCCCAGCCCAGGGTTTCAGAGGTGGGAAGAGAAGACCCTGTAACTTCAGGCTGTAAAAACTATCAGGAATTGTGGCTGAGTGACACCGAGGCTGCTGGAGACCCAGGCAGTTTCTCTTAAAGGGCCAGCACAAGGACTGATTCGGAATCAATCCCTCTGGGATCCAGCACTGGAGCAGCAGCTTGAAAGGAACATGGGACATTTGGGGAGGAACTGGATTGTCTGGCATCAGGGCAAGAACTCACGGGCGGCTTTCACTCAGGGGGTGTTCACAAGGGTTTTTGTTCCTGTTCTGGGACCTCCCCCATCACAGGTCAGATAAAGAGCTTCACAGATAAGAAAAAGCTAAAGGATTTATCACCACCAAAGCAGTATTACATGAAATGTTGAAGGGTATTCTTTAAGAAGAGGAAGAAGAAGAAGAAGAAGAAGAAGAAGAAGAAGAAGAAGAAGAAGAAGAAGAAGAAGAAGAAGAAGAAGAAGAAGAAGAAGAAGGAGGAGGAGGAGAAGGAGGAGGAGGAGGAGGAGAAGAAGAAGAAGAAGAAGAAGAAGAAGAAGAAGAAGAAGAAGAAGAAGAAGAAGGAGAAAGGAGGAGAAGGAGAAGGAGGAGGAGAAGGAGAAGAAGGAGGAGGAGAAGGAGGAGGAGGAGGAGGAGGAGGAGGAGGAGGAGGAGGAGGAGGAGGAGAAGGAGAAGAAGGAGGAGGAGGAGGAGGAGGAGAAGAAGAAGAAGAAGAAGAAGAAGAAGAAGAAGAAGAAGAAGAAGAAGAAGAAGAAGAAGAAGAAGAAGAAGAAAAGGGATAAAATATATGAACAATAAAATGGCAATAAATACATATCTATCAATATTTGAATCTAAAAATCAAAATAAATAAGGAATCTAATGAACAAAATAAGCTGATGAATAAAATAGAACCAGAGGCTTGGAAACATGGAACAGACTGATGAATCTCAGAGGGAAGAGGGGTGGGGAGAGCAGGAAGAGATTAACCAAAAAATATATACATATATGCATTATCTATGGACACAGACAATAGGGTGGTGAAGGACTGGGATGGGGCAGGAACTGGGTGAAGGGAGGTAATGTGGGCGGGAGGGAAAGTGGGACATCGATAATACTCTCAACAATAAAGATTTTTTAAATTTTTATATATTGATCTTTAGAGAGAAAGGGAGAGAGAGAGAGAGAGAGAGAGAGAGAGAGAGAGAGAGAGAGAGAGAGAGAAACACTAATCTGTTGTTTCACCCTTCCATGCACTCTGGACTGCTCCTGCATGTGCTCCCACTGAGGATGGAACCTGCAACCTAAGCACATCTGGAGGAGGCTCCCATCAACTGAGCAACCCAGCCAGGGCTGCAGTGCTCTCATTATTATTCAGATCTAAGCATTCCTCTGTTTCCTTTAATCCTTTATTTCACTTTATCCTAGGGATTCTTTGGTAATATATTTTCAATTTCCAAATGTTTGGCTTTTAGTTATCTTTTTTACAGTAAATTCTAATTTTGTTGCATTAGGATTAAAAAATATAGCCTTCATTACATTGATACTTTAGAATTATTGAATCCTTTGTGGTATGATATAGAATATTTTGAAAATATAGCAGCAAAATGAGTATTCTTTGTTTGGTTAGCAGTTTCTGAATTTTAAATAAAGGTATGTTAAAACACCCAGTTTTAGAAATAACTTATTGCTTGATTTATTCTCAGATTGCAGGTGGCATGCACATGTGTTGAAATGTTAAGTGTGCCCCTCATGATGGTTAATGATGATTATACTTTCCTTTTCTATTGGTGGTTTTTCCATTATAGAACATACTCCATTGTCTTTTTTGGTATTTTTCCTTGACTTCTATTTTGTCAGACATTAAGATTGACACTCCAGTTTTCCTTTGGTTCAAACTTGCTTGAAATAATTTTTCCATTCTTTTATGTTAAACCTGTCTATATCTTTTGTCTTAAATGTGCTATTGGTAGGTGCCTTATAATCATAAATTATTAGATTTCTTTTTAAAAATATGTACTGATAGCCTATATTTAATTGGTGAGTTTGGCCCATTTTATATACCCTAGAATAACCACTCTATGAAGGACTATTTTCTACAGTATGATGTTTATACAGCTGATTAAATAATTCTCTTAGTATTTATAATTATTTGTTTACATATATTTCCATCCCTCTATAGACTGTAATTTTGTTGAAGATCAATATGAATTCTACTTAATATGGTTTCTGAAATATAGTAAGCAGTTCATAAGTGTTTGTAAAATAAATGAGCAAGAGAATCATTATCGTGCTTGGAAATTGCCATGTCACTAATAATGTTAACTTGTTTTTATAAATTCTATTTACCAAATAATTATTACTTACTTGTTGCATGACAACGTGCCATGGTTTACATTAGAATACAGATAGGAGTTGAGCACAATCTTCACTCTTTAAATACCTATAACCTAATGTAAATTACATACAATCTAGTACAAATGATATATGTGCAAACATATAAATACGTACACAGAGAACTGTTCTAAGGCAGGTAAAACCCAAACACATAAGTCCCTGGTATTTCTTTGAACAAGTCAGTTGACAACTCTGAGCCTCCATTTGCCTGTAAAAACTTCATAAAAATAAAGTATATTCTCTACATTAACATAATAAGCTATATTTTTATATTCATATGCATATATAAATTTTATTATAGATTTGTCCAGCTGTTTACATATCTTTTTTCCTTGTTCACTTTGAAAAGCAATAAAAAAAAGTGCCTCACTTATTCTTTTTTTCAATTTTGGTGCATACGGCCAGTGGGGATTTTTTTCTTAAAGTACCATTTAAGCCCCAAATAGTTTACATAAGGCTATATGCCATGGACTGTATAAAGTTATTTACAAAATCATTGAAGTTTTTTAGTATTTTTTTCGTTCTTGATCTTTTCTTTCAGGACACTCGAAATGCCTTAGGGTTCTTTAACTGCCATGTGTTTTAATAATTAATTCTAATCTTACACCATATGGAAGTCATTCCTGCAAGGCAGCCTTGCCAAATCTATTCATGGCAGCCTATGTTGTTGCTTTCTTTTGTGCAGCAGAAAGACACGCTGGCAAGAAGAACAGTGAGTCAGCTTTTGTACTATCTTTTAGCATACACAGGAAAAACCCCAGCCGGATGAACTGAGCCTGGCCTTAGAAGGGGTGAGTCCAGGTACAAAACACAATATGAAGACCAAATGTGGGGGCTGAGGAATCCAGGTTAAGCTTGCCAGAATAGCTAAAGTCAAAATTGACCTCTGGTTGTTCCCGGAACATTTTTGCTTTTTCACCATTGTCTATTTGATTTATTTCTGGCACCAAAACATTAAGTGTTTAAGCACTGCATTTCTCAGACAGTCAATATCTATATCCGACTTCTTCTCTTTCCCAAGAATCTTTGGCTTTAAGACATGTATCCCCACAAACCCTCCAGCTCTGACTGCTGACCTTGTGAGAAAGTTCATGTCTTCATCATCTGAAGATGGGAAGAAAGTTCTGGAATTCATTCTAACAAATACAGAACAGCTTCTGGGAAAAGAGAATGATACAAAATTTTCTTCCTTTTAGTTCAGTGAATGTAAAAATTTTGCATGTAGAGCGAAAGAAGAAGCTTTTGGATAGCCATACTCTCTCTTTTCCATGAATTAACTTCTGTACATTACTTATAGGTAATAGAGTCATATTTGTCCTTTTCAAACTAAAAAATGTGCTTTGTGTGAAAGCCATTTGGCACAGATGACCTTTGGTGGAAAAAAGTGGAGAAAAGAAATAAATAAAACACAACTTAATAAATATTAATTATTCACTCTTAATTTAATGAATAATCAACCAATCAATTAATTAATTCTGCCTTTTGGCAATCTTTCAGATAACTCTTGTTTTCTTTCCCTTGAACTTCTTATGTCTCTAATCTGCAAACATTTGGTGCTGTACATGGAGTTAGTTTCTCTAAATGACCTCAGTTGCATACACATGCCCACTTTGGTAGAACAGTATCTAATCTAATAAAAGAGAAACATGCAAATTGACTGCACCTCTGCTTGGGGCATAGCAGAGGTGCTATGCGCCAAGCCATGCTCACCAGCCAATCAGAGCAACTATATGCAAATTAACCCGACCAAGATGGCGGCTGGCAGTCATGGAGCTGGAGCAAGCAGGACGCTTGGTTGTCCCGACGATGGAGAAAGCCAAGCTTCTCGCCTACCCTGGCTGGCTGTGGCCTCTGCTGAAGGCAACAAAATTTTAATTATAGAAGGTAAATAAATCCCAGATACCTGCTTCCAGCCAGCCTCCACTGGGAGCTTGGGTAGCTGAGGGCCGTGGCCAGCCTGCAAACAGCAATCAGTCCCTCACCCAGGCTGGCCACACCCTCATGGGGTGAGGGTCCCAGCTGGAGGGTTTGGCCAGCCTGCAAACAGCCATCAGCCACTCACCCAGACTGTCCAGGCACCCCAGCGGGGACCCCCCACCCTGAAGGGGGTGTGGGCAGCCAGAAAACGGCCCTCAGCCCCTCACCCAGGCTGGCCAGGCACTCCAGTGGGGACCCCCACCCTGAAGGGGGTATGGCCAGTCTGAAAACGGCCCTCAGCCTCTCACCTAGGCTGGCCAGGCACCCCAGCGGCACCCTCACCCTGATCTGGGACACCCTTCAGGGCAAACTAGCTGACCCCTACCCATGCACCAGGCCTCTATCCTATATAATAAAAGGGTAATATGCAAATTGACCCTAACAGCAGAATGACTATGAATGACTGGTCACTATGACACACACTGACCACCAGGGGACAGACGCTCAATGCAGGAGCTGCCCCCTGGTGGTCAGTGTGCTCCCACAGGGGGAGCTCTGCTCAGCCACAAGTCAGGCTGATGGCTGCCAGCACAGTGGTGGTGGTGGGAGCCTCTCCCGCCTCCTCAGCAGCGCTAAGGATGTCCAACTGCAGCTTAGGCCTGCTCTCCGCTGGCAAGTGGATGTCCCTCGAGGGCTCCTGGGCTGCCAGAGGGATGTCTGACTGCCAGCTTAGGCCCAATCCCCCGGGGAGAGGGCCTAAGCCAGCAGGTGGACATCCCCCAAGGGGTCCCAGACTGCGAGAGGGCACAGGTTAGGCTGAGGGGACCCCCCCCCCGCCCCCGAGTGCACAAATTTTTGTGCACCGGGCCTCTAGTACTATTATAAAACTCTAGAAGTAAAGTCCTGTTTATAGGGGGGAATTTACATCCCACACATAGTAAGAGAACATTTCTTGTTTTATTCTTCCAGAGGAATTCTTGCTATTCAAGTGGTTTTCTTTGGAAAGAAATGTATTTACACTGTAATTTAATTTTACAATGTTATTATCTGGAAACTTTGGGGGAATATTGCTATTTCACTAAGAGAATAATAGGCTAATTTAACAGTTGGATTGCTACATAAACCAAAGGTGGAAAAAATTATTGAATGAAATAGTATTTTTCCCTTCTTTGAGCATACTTATAATTATTTACTTTTTCAACTAATTAGAACAATTTCCTAACTCATAAGAAATTAAATTTACACTTCAATTAAAGGCCAGTGATATTTTGAGCATGTTTTGACCCTGCTGAAGTACATTGTTAAGAGCAACTTCATTGAGCTCTGTGGTTCGCAAGCAGTACAATAGGTTTGCAGATAAGATACTATATATGGAACTGGGGCTACAACTATGAATAGAATTCAAGTCTGACTTCCATTGAGGGCTTAAAATTCAATGTGTGACCCAGTCATGTAAACAATTTCAGTATTCTGTAATAAAATTAGGTAAGATTTATGAAAGCATGTCCTAGAGTTACTCTGAGAACACTAGAGAAATTTAACTCAATATGTGAATTCAGCTAGAGAATTCTTTTTTCTTTCAGCAATTCAATCTTTTTAGACATAAGTTTCCTAGATAACAAATCAGATCCTGGTAGATAAATGTGTCTGTGATGGAGGAAGAGGGGGATACCATTGATTATATCAATGATAGCTAAGGAAAGGCTGTGTGGCAAGATGGAGAACAGAAATGCCCATAATTCAAAAAGGAAGAAGATATGTGCTAGTAAAGGATTAAGAGTGTTAAAAAGATTGAGAAATAACTGTGTTGGGAAGCTTACTTGTGTTTACATGCTGAAAAATAGTGAAAGCAAAGTATTCAAAAGACAGCTGGGAACATATGGACAGAAACTAACATTTAATGAGCAACTACAATCTTAGAAACACTGGGTAGTTTTCAAAGTTGACCTCATTAAATCTTTATAACAATGTATATAACAATTATCATCACTCAGATTCTACAGTGAGAAATCTTACCTATCCAAGGTCACATAACTGATTAAAACAATAATAATAGCTACTTTTATGGAACATTTACCCTATGCCAGCACTGTGCCAGCTAGATGCTCATATGCATTATCTCATTTAATCCTCACTACAACTCTATAAGCTACATTCCACTATCACCCCCATTATTTTTTTTTTGCTTTTACACTTTTTATTTTTTATTACAGTTGACTTACAATATTATATAAGTTTCAGGTGTACCCCAGAGAGTAGACATTATTTAACTTACTAAGTGTTCATCCTGATAAATCTTGTACCCATCTGACATCATACATAATTATTACAATATTATTGACTATATTCCCAATTCTGTACTTTACATCTCTATGACTATTCTGTTACTACCAATTTGTACTTCTTAATCCTGTCAACTTTTTCCTATTCTCCAAAACCCCCTCCCATCTAGCAACTGTCAGAATGTTCTTTGTATCTATTAGTTTGTTTCCGTTCTGTTTTTTAATTTATTTTGTGTGTTTTAGAGTTAATTGTTGATAGATGTGTATTTATTACCATTTTTATTGTCTAAAGTTTTACATATGCCTCCTTTTTTCCTGATTGACCACCCCCGCCCCCCAGCCATTCCCAACCCAGGGCAAGTCCCCATCGTCCCAATGTCTGTGTCCATTGGTTATGCTAATATGCATACATACAAGTCTTTTGGTTGCTCTCTAACTCCGCCCCCCCCCGCCCCCCCAAACACACACACACACACACACACACACACACACACACACACACACACCTCCCCTGCCATTTGTCTCTGGATCTATTTTTGTTCATCAAATTATGTTGATCATTGTATATGGGTGAGATCATGTGATATTTATCTTTCTTCGACTGGCTTATTTTGCTTAGCATACTGCTCTCCAGTTCCATCCACGCTGTTGCAAATAGTAAGCGTTCCTTCTTTTTTATAGCCATGTAGTATTCCATTGTGTAGATGTACCACAGGTTTTTAATCCACTCATCTGCTGATGGGCACTTAGGTTGTTTCCAAATCTTAGCTATTGTAAATTGTGCTGCTATGAACAGAGGGGTGCACATATCCTTTCTGATTGGTGTTTCTAATTTCTAGGGATATATTCCTAGAAGTGGGATTACTGGGTCAAATGGGAGTTCCATTTTTAACTTTTTGAGGAAACTCCATACTGTCTTCCACAGTGGCTGCACCAGTCTGCATTCCCACCAGCAGTGCACGAGGGTTCCTTTTTCTCCACATCCTCACCAGCACTTGTCATTTGTTTGTTTGTTAATGATAGCCATTCTTAGAGGTGTGAGATGGTACTTCATTGTCATTTTGATTTCCATTTCTTGGATGATTAGTGACTTTGAGCATGTTTTCATATGTCTCTCAGCCTTCTGTATACCCTCTTTTGAAAAGTGTCATTTAGGTCCTTTGTCCATTTTTTTATTGGATTGTTTATCTTCCTTTTGTTAAGTTATATGAGTTCTCTGTAAATTTTGGAGATTAAACCCTTATCTGAAATAGCATTGGCAATATGTTCTCCCATGCAGTGGGCTTTCTTGTTGTTTCTTTTCTTTTGCTGTGCAGAAGCTTTTTATTTTGATGTAGTCCCATTTATTACCATTTTTTAAATCTTCTTTCCTTCTTCTTCTTAAAAAAGACCTTTTAACATTTCATGTAATACTGGTTTGATGGTGATGAACTAGCTTTTTCTAGTCTGGGAAACTCTCTTATGTTCTTTGATTCTAAATGATAGCTTTGCTGGGTAGAATAATCTTGGTCATAAGTCTTTGCTTTTCATTACTTTGAATATGTCTTACTGATCCCTTCTGTCCTGCAAAGTTTCTGTTGAGAAATTAACTCACAGTGTTATGGAAGCTCCCTTATAGGGAATTAACTGCTTTTTTCTTGCTGCTTTTAAGATTCTCTCTTTGTTTTTAACATTTTGCATTTTAATTATAATGTGTCTTGGTGTGAGTCTCTTGGAGTTCTTCTTGTTTGGGACTCTGCACTTCCTGGACTCGTATGTCTATTTTGTTCATCAAGTTAGGGAAGTTTTCTATCATTATTTTTTCAAATAAGTTTTCAATTGCTTGCTCTCTCCCTTCTCCTTCAGGCACCCTCATGATGCAAATGTTGGTGTGGGAATCCTTAGAACCCTCCCTCCTCAGGGAGGACCTCTGCAGTCAAGCTATCCCTCCAAATTTTTATGTCACTCATGGGTGTGGGACTAGCCCATTCCTTATCTCCACCCCTCCTACCAATCTCCATGTGGCTTCTTCTTTATATTCTTAATTGTAGGACTTCTGTCCAGCTAGATTTCAGGTGGTTCTTAATGATAATTGTTCTGTAGTTTCATTGTAATGTTGATGTGGTTGTGGGAAGATGCGAGTATGGCATTTAACTACCATCACTCCCACTGCTGGGGTCCAACCCCAGCAGGTCCAGGGGTCCCCAAAGGTGTGGACGGAGTCGGCGAAGAAGGAATGACACAGAGACAGCGTTCAGTTGATCAGCAGCCTAGCCAGGATCTCTAGCCAAGTTCTGGTCAGGATCTCCAGCAAAGTTCTGGTTAGGATCTCCAGCCAGGTTCTGTGTCCATGTTCTCTTGCTTGGTTCTCCAGCCAGGTTCTCCAGGTTCTCCAGCCAGGTTCAGTCACCAGGTTCTAGTCAGGTTCTCTTGCCATGTTCTATCCAGGTTCTGTAGCCAGGTTCTGTCTCTAGGTTCTTCAGCCAGGTTCTCTCGCTAGGTTCTGTGGCCAGCGTTCAGTTGATCAGCAGCCTGGCCAGGATCTCTAGCCAGGATCTCCGGCCAAGTTCTGGTCTGGATCTCCAGCGAAGTTCTGGTTAGGATCTCCAGCCAGGTTCTGTGTCCATGTTCCCTCACTAGGTTCTCCAGCCAGGTTCTGTCCAGGTTCTCCAGCCAGGTTCAGTCACCAGGTTCTAGTCAGGTTCTCTTGCCAATTTCTGTAGTCAGGTTCAGTCCAGGATCTTTTGCCATGTTCTCTTGCTAGGTTCTGTCTCTAGGTTCTGAGGCCAGTTTCTGTCCAGGATCTTTTGCCATGTTCTCTCCAGCGAAGTTCTTCTGTCTCTAGAGAACGTTCTGTGTAGGTTCTGTGCCTCCGGGTTCTGTCTTCTAAGTTCTGTGTTCTAAGTTCTGTGTGTAGGTTCTGTCTTCTAAGTTCTGTGTTCTAAGTTCTGTGTTCTAAGTTCTGTGTCTTGCTGTCTTGTTACATCTGTATTTATACCAGTTGATTCAATCCTATCAATCTCTATTACAAAGGTTAGGGCGTTTCTTATCTCCATTCCAGGGAGTAAAGATTATGTAGCTTAAGCATGATTGTTCATAGTTAAAGTGATTAATTACCCGCCTGGCACTTAGTTGAGGGGTTTTATTCCCTCCCTAACTTCAGGGGAAAATCCCTACCTGGGGAAACAACCTTTCTCAGAGAGGAGACCTTGGTTAAAACACATAGTGCCAAGGTGAGCAAACATATTAAGAACAGTATGCCATATATGCCAGGTCCTTTGAAACAGCAAGGATGGACCGGCTCCCGGCATCCCACTTTTTTTAATAAAGAAAATGAGAATTAGGGAAATGGCAGCAATCATTAAGTGGCAGAGCAGAATACATATTCAGTCCTGCTGATTCCCAAATCCAAGCTCCTTTTCACTATCAGTAATGTCATCAGAGAATTGGGGGTGCATATAAGAGGTATATTGGTTTAATTCAAGCAATTAGCTGGCTGCTATTGTATGCTTTTAGAATGAATATGAGCCAGAGGCTATCCTCAAAGACCTTCTAGTCTGGTGGAAGAGCAAAATAAACAAGCATTCATGTCATCATTACTAACCCCATGCCCTAGCCCATATCCATTTCACATGCCTTTCTATTGTTCTATCCAAACAAAGCAAAAATTTCATTATACCTTGTTCTAGTCAGTTTATCTCCCTGGCTTTTTATCCCATTCTTACTTCCACTCATTTATCTTCTATCAAAAGCCAGAAAAAGAACTCCAATAAAAAATCCTTTTATTCCATTAACAAAATAAAAGCCTTTTTCAAAATTCCACAGAGTCAGGAAATAAATAATCTAGGATTATGAGAAACACAGAAAATGATAAATTGGAAGAATCAGGATCAGGGGTGAGACCCCCCAAAGATTCAGACAAGCACTGGTGTTAGGACTGCTGAAGTGAATAGCATCAGGCAGGGCTGAATTAAATTTCCACAGGTCATTCCTACCCACATGTCACTGTATCATTTTCCATTGCAGTTCTACTCCAAAGAAATTAGATGTGGAAATAACCCATTTCTCAGTCTGTTAACTTTGTACTTGATTAGCAAAGGCATAATCTGCACTGTACTCTCCCTAATATTAACCTGAAAAGTTTTTCTTTGTCCTCTCTAAAATTTTTTTTTTAATTTTTTTTATTAATATATTTTATTGATTTTTTTACAGAGAGGAAGGGAGAGAGATAGAGAGTTAGAAACATCGATGAGAGAGAAACATCGATCAGCTGCCTCCTACACATCTCCCATTGGGGATGTGCCCGCAACCAAGGTACATGCCCTTGACCAGAATCGAACCTGGGACCCTTCAGTCCGCAAGCCGACACTCTATCCACTGAGCCAAACCGGTTTCGGCCTCTCTAAAATTTTTTCCTGAATGTCCTCCTATTTTCAGAGTTTACAATGACTAGATGATGAAACAAAGAGAGGAACTGCAGAGTTTCAGATCTCTTCCACAAGATTGTTCTCTCACTGACCAAACCCTGGATAAAACGATTGCCCTTCTTGTTCGAAGGATTTCAAAGCATATCAACGTCCAACTTTAATGAAGTTATCTGACTACCCTGGGCAACAACAACTGATAGGGCCTACTCATCAGGCAGTTATTTGAATGGAGCCTTGCTAGTGGTTTTCAGGGCCACTGATGGACATCCAAATACCAGTCAACAACCCTACCCCTAAAAGTATTACTTGCAAAATAGCATTAAGAACAGAGTGCTCCTTCAAACACTGGATTACACAATATTTATCTTGTTTATATATTTAAAGGATGAGGTCATCTAAAAGCACAAAATTATAGAAGTCTATTGAAACTCATGTTTAAAAGAGAATTAAATTATTTGTTCAAAAGCCACACAGGCATTGCCTGGCAATGTCAGAACTAAACAGTTCTTTCAGGTCTCCAATTGGCTCCTATTGTACAAGATCCTGCTGATCCAATCACTCCCACTTTTTGCATTTTCTCCTCTGCTTAGGTCATCCTCAGCAATCTATTATTCCTATGCTTCTAGGAAAAAATGTAAATAATACTAAACCAATAGAGGTAAATTATATTTTTTGAAATAACATTTGTTGTCTGTATGTACTCCACAGAATTACATGCTCGCCATTAATCTAGGAGCTCTACATTTATTGTCTTAATCCATCCAACATTTCTGAGTTGGGTTTAACTTCATACCTCACCCAGAAGAAGTAGCCAGGGTCTGATGAGTAAATGGCCAGCCTTTCCTAACTTCATCTCCAGTCAGGAGGAGAAACTTGCTTTGAGTTGAAGAAGCATGTTGTAAATTGAGCCTTGATTTCCAGTTTTCCTTGGGGTGTAAATAACTGTAGAAATTGACTTTGTAGACACAGCAGTGCCTGTATTTTTATTTTTTAATATTTTTATTGATTTAAGAGAGGAAGGGAGAGGGATACGGAGAGAGAAACATTAATAATGAAAGAGAATCATTGATTGGCTGCCTTCTGCATGCCCCCTACCAGGGTATGAGCCTGCAACCTGGGTATGTGCCCTTGACCGGAATCAAACCCAGGACATTTCAGTCGCAGGCCAATTCTCTATCCACTGAACCAAACCAGCTAGGGCAAGCCTGTATTTTTATACCAAACCAGAGTTAGTGTCAGGTGACAGTCAACAAACATGAGTGTTCATAGACTGAGATGAGACTTGGTGAATCCTGAAGTAAACTTAGGGGTTTTGGCAATCTATCTGAGATGGAGCTTGGTTGAACAAATAACTTAGTATGCAGAGTTCTGGATAGAGAAAGGGGGACTTGGGTTCCAATTCTAAATTCATCCCTTTTTCTGATTTTTTAAGTCATTTAACCACATGGGTTGAAGTAGCAATATGTTAATATTTTAATCCTATTATCCTATTTTAAATGATATTGAAGAAATTAGCATTTTATTTTTAATTAAATTTGGGTGACATTGATTAATATGATCATATAGGTTTTAGGTGTGGGTTTCTATGTTACAAGATCTGTATATTGCATTGTGTACCCTCGCCCCAAAATCAAATCTTCTCCTGTCACTTCCTTCCCTCTGGCAACCACCACACTACTATTTGTGTGCACAAGTTTCAGTTTTATATCCCACACTAAAAGTCCTGGTGCACAAAATTTTGTGCACTCAGGGGGGTCCCTCAGCCCAGCCTGTGCCCTCTTGCAGTCTGGGACCCCTCGGGGGATGTCCACCTGCAGGCTTAGGCCCACTCCCCAGGGGATTGGGCCTAAGCTGGCAGTCAGACATCCCTCTGGCAGCCCGGGAGCCCTTGGGGATGTCCACTTGCCAGCAGGGAGCAGGCCTAAGCTGCAGTCGGACATCCTTAGTGCTGCTGAGGAGGCGGGAGAGGCTCCCGCCACCACGGCTGTGCTGGCAGCCATCAGCCTGGCTTGTGGCTGAGCAGAGCTCCCCCTGTGGGAGCGCACTGACCACCAGGGGCAGCTCCTGCATTGAGTGTCTGTCCCCTAGTGGTCAATGTGTGTCATAGTGACCAGTCATTCCCAGTCATTCTGCTGTTAAGGTCAGTTTGCATATCACCCTTTTATTATATAGGATAGAGGCCTGGTGCATGGGTGGGGGCTGGCTGGTTTGCCCTGAAGGATGTCCCAGATCAGGGTGGGGATCCTGCTGGGGTGCCCGGCCAGCCTAGGTGAAGGGCTGAGGGCCGTTTTCAGGCTGGCCACACCCTCTTCAGGGTGGGGTCCCCACTGGGGTGCCTGGCCAGCCTGGGTGAGGGGCTGAGGGCCATTTTCAGGCTGTCCACAGCCCCTTCAGGGTGGGGGTTCCTGATGGGGTGCCTGGCCAGCCTGGGTGAGGAGCTGAGGGCCGTTTCCAGGCTGGCCATGCCCCCTGGTGACCCAAGCTCCCAGCCTCTTCTTTTTTTTTTCCCCCAGTGGGCAGGCTGGAAGCAGGTATCTGGGATTTATTTATCTTCTATAATTGAAACTTTGTAGCCTTGAGCGGAGCCCAGGGCAGGCAGGAAGCTTGGCTTCCTCCATCACCGGGGGCAACCCAAACCTCCAGCTGACTCCAGCTCTGTGACCACTGCCATCTTAGTTGGGTTAATTTGCATACTTGTTCTTGATTGGCTGGCGGGCATGGCTTGTGGATGTGGTGGAGTGATGGAGTGATGGTTAATTTGCATCTTTCTCTTTTATTAGTATACATATGAGTGAAATCATATGTTTCTAAGCTTTTTCTGACTGGCTTATTTCACTTAGCATAATATTCTCAAGGTCCATTCATGTTGTTGAATATGTCAGTATTTCATCTTTTCTTATTGGTGAGTAGTATTCCATTGTGTATATATGTAAGAAATTAGCATTTTAAATATGTATATCTTTTATAATTTAACTTTATCTCTGAAACCAAGGACTCAGGAATCCCTATAGACACAGTTACAGAATTATTTGAGCAGGTGTCAAAAACTTGGGAAGTATTGCATGATTGCATCAATGGCTAAAGTTATATTCTTTGAAATCAAACAACCCTGTGTTTGAATCCTGCTTTTCCCATTTTGTTGCTGTGAGATCTTGGATAAAATATATAACTTCTTTGAGCTTAATTTTAGCTTACATATATATGGGTAATTATACTCAGTTTGTAGGACTATTATAAGAAGTAAATTAACACAATGAATAAAAAATGATTATCATGGCACCTAGTACATAACAAGCACTTAATATATGATAATATTATTTAGATAGTTGTATGATTTTTATTTGATATTTACTGTATTATTTAAAACTTGAAGTTTTTAATGGAAAGGAAAAGGGTAGGAAAATTATCTATATGAGAAGGAAAGAAAAATTAAAGCTGTTCCCACTGGGAGCTCAGTTTATTTAATATCCAGGTTTCTCCACCATTCATTTTCCAGAAGTTTCTGTCCATGATTCCCTAGATGCTCTTCCCTTACCTGAGTTTGATAAACATTTATTTTCACTTAGTTCAACTAAGACAAATTAAAGAAAGGACTGAGGGGTTAGGTGTGTGGGAAGCTATGTCAATAAAAAAAAATCTGAGATATAGAATCCATTCAAAGGGTTTTCCTTAAAAGAAAAGAACTAAGGGGTCTACACTGTGCCATGAAGTTGACTGGATTTCTGTCTATCATATTATTGTCTTTTTTAAATATATTTTTATTGATTTCAGAAAGGAAAGGAGAGGGAGAGAGAGATATAGAAACATCAGTGATGAGAGGGAATTATTGATAGGCTGCCTCCTGCACACCCCACACTGGGGATCAAGTCACAACCTGGGCATGTGCCCTTGATTGGAATCGTACCAGGACCCTTCAGTCTGCAGGCTGGCGCTCTACCTACTGAGCCAAACTGGCTAAGGTGTTATTGTCTTTTGATATCCTAGAAAATGATTTCTGTTTTTATTTTCAAGGCAGCTACTTCCTAACTCCTCTCCTTTGCCTTTTTCCTTTACTGGGAAGAGTAAGGGTTTTAGTGCTGCCAGTAAAATAATAATATAAACTCCATAAAACCAATATTCTGTAAATAAAGGAGAATCTCATTTAACAGAAAAAAAAATTTGTGACTGAAGCCAGGAAAGTTCCTCAAAGAGACAAAATGCCTATCAGTCTGAAAAAGAATAGAGAAAGAATAAGCAAGGGCAGAGAGGAGGAAGTAGAATTGGTGGGGAAGTACATTCACTTTATTATCACTGTGCTATTATTTTAGTCACAGAAATACTATAAAAAAGGGATAACTCTTTTGGTATATCCTCCTTCAAATATGTTTTTCTGAGAAGCTTATCCCCATGGTAATTCCAGGCAGCTCTACCAATATTTCCTCTTCTCCACTCTCTCCCTGAAGTCAGAATTATCTGAGCTTGTCCTCAGTACTTTTTGCAATGTTCTGCAAAGATATTCCTGCATGCCCATAAAAAAGGTGAGCCCAATGAGAATGCATATCATTTGGCCTTCTCTAGAACCAACTGGATACTGAAACACATTTTTTAAAAGTCATGATGTCTATTTATTCTCCACACATTACTCTTCTCACCATGGCTAGCACTCAAGAGTTAGGGCCATTTGCCAAGTGTGGCTGGTGGAGACCCTTCTTTCTACGAGTTTCCTATAACACAGAGCACTGGGTCAATCTTGCAGACCACCATGGAGCCTCCAACACTGCTGTCAGTACAGAGGAACTCAGCAGACCTTCCCCAAACTTCCTTCCCAAGCAGAGGAGGCAGGGATGTCCATAGGGCCTTGCATTTGGGGAAGAGAAGTCACTAATTAAGTTTGTGAGGTAAGAGCATACGTGATTCATGAGAGTAAGTTCCATACCTTTATTTACTATATTTCCAGCTTACAATTGGCACAAAATAGGTGTTCAATAACTCTATTGGATGAGTGAATAAAGAAGAACTAAAATCATGAGACTACTTATGGCCCTGAAAGGAGTAGTTATGCTTCTCTTTTACTATTAATGGCTGGTGGAATAAGTGATTTTTTATTATTCTGCGGCTTTTGTTGCCTCGGTATACCACATTATCAATCTCAACTGAGATTCTGTATAATTTAAAAAAGCAATTGGCAATCATATCATTGTCTCTCTCATACCTTTGTTATCACTTCTGGGAGGGTCTTCAAATATTCTCCTCATTAGTTAGGTGGAGATATCTATGTAAATGTCTTTAATAATTATCTAAAATTCAAATATAAGTTGGAGCTTCATGTGGTCTCATCCTTACAAGATACCCCAATTAAGAAATACAAAATTTCTTACTATATTAGGCTACTCTACCAAGCCTGGGAGACATCACAGCTCTACCTAATACATAGAAACAAATATAGAGAGGCTGCCAAAATGAGGAGACAAAGAAACAGGTTACAAATGAAAGAATAGAACAAAACTCCAGAAAAGAATTAAACAAAATGGAGACAAGCAATCTACTTGATGCAGAGTTCAAAACACTGGTTATAAGGATGCTCAATGAACTTAGTGAGAACTTCAACAGCATGAAAAAGTGCCATTCAGAAATAAAGGATACTCTAACTGAAATAAAGAATAATTTACAGGAAATCAACAGTAGAATAGATGAAGCTAAGAATCAAATCGGCTGTTTATAATATAAGGAAGCAATAAACACCCAATTAGAAGAGCAAAAAGAAAAAAGAATCCAAAAAAATGAGGATAGTGAAGCAGCCTCTGAGACAACTTCAAGAAAGCCAACATTTGCATCATATGGATTCTAGAATAAAAAGAGAGAGAGCAAAAAATTGAAAACCTATTTGAAAAAATGACAGAAAAGTTTCCTAACTTGATGAAGGAAGCAGGCATACAAGTCCAGAAAGCACAGAGAGTCCCAAACAAGTTGAACCCAAAGAAACCCATACCAACACATATTGTAATTAAAATGCAAAAGGTTGAAGACAGAGAATCTTAAAAGCAGCAAAAGAAAAGCATTTAGTTACCTACAAGGAAGCTCCCATAAGACAGTGAGTTGATTTCTCAATAGAAACTTTGAAGCCAGAAGGGATTGGCAAGAAATATTCAATGTTATGAAAATCAAGGATGTACAAGCAAAATTACTCTACCCAGCAAAGCTATCATTTAGAATTGAAGGCCAGATGAATAGCTTCCCAGACAAGAAAAATTTAAGAGAGTTCATCATCATTCGATCAGCATTATATTAAATTTAGAGTCTTCTTTAAGAAGAAGAAAAAAGATTAAAAATATAAACAATAAAATGGCAATAAATACATATCTATCAACAATTGACTCTAAAAAACAAAATAAAATAAAAAGCAGAACAGAAATAAACTAATAGATACAGAGAACATTTTGACAGTTGCTAAGTGGGAGGGGCTTTGGAGGGATTGGTGAAAAAGGTGAGAGGATTAAGAAGTACAAATTGGTTGTTACAGAATAGTCATGGGGACATAAAGTCAGAATTGGGAATATAGTCAATAATATTGTAATAACTATGTATAGTGTCATATGGGTGCAGAATTTATCTGGATGATCACTTAGTAAGTTATGTAATGTCTAATCACTGGGATGTACACCTAAAGCTAATATAATGAATGTATGTCAACTATAATTGAAAAATGTTTAAATGATTTTTAAAAAAAGAAAATACAAACTAGCAGCAAACATTAAGTAAAAACAATGTCAATATTTTCTGTCAATTCTCAAATACTGTCTAACTACCTCCAAAAATCCTATTTATAACCAAAGCAACTTTTTATTGGTCTTTTTCTATTTCTCAATTTTAATCTGTCTCACATCGTATAGCTAGCTGCCTCAAAGTTTTTCTCTCTACAACTCAATCTCCACCCAAAACTCTCCCATTCAGCAAAGCTAATATACAAGGCCCTACTTATTTCTTCCCCTCCACCTTTTTTCTACTTCCTTTTTTTTCTCTTCATAAAGGCATAACTGGATCTGCCACTCACAAAATGGTTTTTGAAATGGGGAATATTAAGGAAAGAGAGAAAAATAAAGGCTCTGGATTCTCACATATATTAATATTTTTTATGAATCAGATATAAGTTGGGATTTAGCATAGAAGAACTAAGGAACAGATGGAAAACAGTGGAAAGAAAAGAAGAGTGACTGGTAAGAGACATCTTCCAACAGAAAGTGTTAGCTTTACTAAGAACAAATGATACAGAGACATGCTTAAAAGTTTAGGAAGCAGTGATTAAAAATGACTTATAAAAAAGGCAAAGTTTACATTGGAGAGAGAAGTGTAAGACTTTCAAGTTTGGATTCACGGAGTATAAATAAACTGAGAGTACAAGATTGAGCGAGCCCAGTTATCATTTGAACTTGGGAGTAGAGGAGACATCTGAAATCTGGCTAGAATAGACATCACAAAGCACATGTTTGTACCTGGAAAAAAGGGAATTCTCTTTAATTCTGAAGATGGGGTTAGGGGAGGTGAGTAGCCTACTCATTTTAGGGGTGCAACATTAGAACTAAACTTGTTTCATATTATGTTAATGGGAATTACTGATTGAATGCATATAAAATGCTATTTGAGCAAGCCTTGGCTAGCTTGTTTCCCCAAAACCATGCAAAGTAGTAAAATGACTTTTGCACTCTATTTATTGACAATATAGCGATTTGATTACCTATCTTTAAAAAGCAAGTGTGTGATTTAAAGAGAGGAACAACCACCAGTCTTGTGAATAGAAGTCATGATGACTGAATTTATCAGTAATTAACATACTTTGTCTTCCTTTTGAGGTCTTCTTTAAGACTTTATCACAAAGAATACATCTCAACATGAAACTATCTGAAAGGAATACCTGAATTTTATTGGTCCTTCCAAATTCACTAATCCTTCAGATTGCAAATGAATTATTTCCTTTAACGGGGAATCCTTTAGTGTCTATAAAAGTTTTCAGAGGGTGGAGGCTGGCAGGAAAAGTCTATCCCAATAAAACAAGAAAAATGAGGTTCCACCTAGTTGTCCATCACTGCTCCTTGAAATAAATCCTCACTGATAAGTATACCCACCCAACCCCAGCCCAGCCCTTTTGCTGTTCCAGTCCGAGTCAGAGGTCCTGAAGCTTTAGCTCTTCTATAATCTGCTACTCTGTGACTCAAGTCTATTTGTGGGCTAAGAAGATTTTGGGGTACCCAGGCAACGGAGAAACATCTGATAGAAAAGTTTTACTAACTTTTCAATAAGAAAGAAAGAAAGAAAAAGCTCAGTCTAGAGGATTGCTTAAAACCAAATTGCAATCCTCATCCTGTAAGAAAAGAAACAGCACTTCTGTTATTAAAGATACAGCAGAAATGTGAGTTTGTGAAAATCTGTGTTTGAGGATGCATGACAGCTGTAGAGCAAAGTGAGTAGTAGGTAGCTATTACTTACCTCCTTAGGGACTTGTCTTGTTTCTCAGTAGATTCCCCCATAGCCCCTAGCACAGTACCTAGCATCTCATCCGTCACTCACTAAAAGCATACTGAATTTGTTAACTGTCAGGACAATGCCTTCAGAAAGTGAGAGGTGGGTGCCCTCTTACCCTGGCTGCACTCTAGATCAGAGATATCCAGCCCTGAGAGGGCACTCGGGCACAGGTTTAGACTCAAGTCACAAAACTGGATGAGCAAGTTATAGCGGAGTCAACTGAGGAAACAGAACTCACTCACAGGGTCACTGAACATCTCTGTCCTACTGAGCACTTGAAAATGCAAAAGGTGCGTATCATCAGGCAAACGATCGTTTGGTCCAGACGGATAGTTCAGCCTTACTGGAAACATAACTCACCGGTGTTTCTATCTTTCTCTCCCTCTCCCTGCCTCTGTCTGTAAAAATCAATAAAAAAATCATAAGTCTAAATTAAATCGGCATAAAAATGAAGTCCTTTCTTCCCAGAACCACTCAGCCACCCATTAGGGGAACAAGCAGAACACTATGGCTCTGTTTGGGGACCAAACCTGAAAGGCCCACAGTCAGGGCCAGGAGGGTAGATCAGAGAGGAAACTAGGAAGGCAAACACGTGTTTGTGGCAACTCCCTTCTCTGTGGACCGTTGCCCAGATCTGGCCCCAAACCTAGGGTGGCCACAGCTTCTGTACCAGCGCAGCCTCCTGCCATAGCACAGTCACATCCAGGAACGAGGGAAAACTGCCCACCCAGAGAAGATAGTATCTGGAAGGAATGAATATTTGGGAAAAGTCCCAGTGCTACTTTAGTGCCAGCCAGTCCCCACCTTCTTCGGCCCCCACCCACTGGTTCCTCCCCTTTCAGCTGCTCAAGTTCTTATAAAAACCCCACACAGCCTTTCCTGAACAGCCTGTAGGAGCCTCTTCCACACCGTGCAGCACAGACAGTGAGGCCAACCACAGGACCACGGAGAGACCATGAAGAGCCTGATGCTTCTCTCCGTTCTGGCGGCCCTGGCCGTGGCAGCTTTGTGTTATGGTGAGAAATCTTTCTCCTGCCGTTTCTCTGGATTTTCTTGTCTGTGTCTGACTTCAGGTTACTTCGACTTTTCCTCTCCCTCCTCCTCTTCTTGCCCCTTTCTCTGTTATAATCTTCAAGTATCATGAACTTAACATATCCCAAGTTTCAAGCCCCACGTCTCTTCCATCCCGTCTTTTTTATATCCTAACTACCCAGACTATATGCTATTTATCAGGTCATCACTTTCGATGGTCAGTCACTGTACACCTGGAAATTTGGCTATTTCAGAAAAAAAGATATAAATTCCCAGCCCTGGAGTCTCATCTTTAAGGATGTTTATTTAGACTTTGGTAACAATTGGTTAAGGATATTGGTCAAACCACTTACCTTTTAAAACATCAGTTTTCACATGATGTGTTAGGTACAGCCCTCTCTAGAGACCGAGCAGTCTTATGAATTTACTACATGTGTTTGGTGAATTCACTAAAAATCTGAGTTTTACATTTAAAAGATCTCAGGGAAAAATAGATGTCATCATTTCAATTGTCAAAAGATAAAATTTGCCTGGTTTCTGTATGTTGCTAAATATATCTGCCTGTTCAAAGCTTGTGAAAGGAAATCTGAAGCAAAAGTATTTAGATTATTCAGTCTTATGCTTCAATAATCTGGATATTTGAACTGTTCTTAAACCTAAATTATATTAACAACCATGTGTGGGGTTTTTGTTGTTTTTGTTTTTTTACTTCTGTCTCTTGAAATGATTCATAGGTTCTCTGTGTCAGAGGATTTGATTTCTTTACCTCATTTTGAACTTTTCAAGCAAATTCACTTGTTTACACATCTAAGACTCTTATTGCCAAATTTCCCTGCTGGGAAGGTAGAAAGAGGGAGAGTGTTAGAAAGAAGAAAGCTTCTGCTTTGACATCATCTCAATTCTTTCTCTGAACTGGCATTGTGCCCAGTGAGAGCTGGGAGCTGGAGCCAGTGGTTTCTGTGGCTGCCAGTTGAACACAGATTCTTAAGAGGCCTTTGGAACCTCCCAGCAGCCTGTCTTGGTAAAGCCCCACAGAGCATCTGCCCAGCCACCTGGAGAAACCCGGTGTCTTCTAGGCCCGTCTGTCCCTTCCTCAATCTTCCTCTCAGTCCCAGATTAATCAGAGAAGACAGCTCTCTGGAGCTTGTGAAAAGCACTTAAATTGTCTTAATTCACTGGGGTGAGAACCCCAGAGCCTGAAGAAAATTTTAGCCAAGACTGTATTCACCAGCTTCTTCAACATCAGAGAAACTGAAGTGTAGACATATGCACAGCAAGGACACAGCTAGAGAAACAATGCTCAAGTCAGAAATGCCTGAAATGTGTAGTAACCATACTGTTAACTATATTCTTCACACCTTTTTGACTCTTCCTTCTTCTTCCTTCACTATGTTTATACTATTTCAATGTGTGGTAAATAATAATAAAATGAATCTTCTTTTTTTTAATTTCAGAATCTCATGAAAGCATGGAATCCTACGAAATCAGTAAGTGAATATTTGACTTCCTTCTTTAAACTTCATGTATTCTAGAATCTCTCCCTGTTCCTAATCACCCAAAATGGTAATACGTACCACAGGGAGGAAAAAGAGGGCCTCTTTTGGAAAACTGAAGTAACATTTTAAATCCAATGACTATAAGAATTGCCAAATGAGCAATTTTTTAAAGCTTGAAGCAGTATAATATTGCCTTTAAACTGCACTCAACCAACTTAGGAGCCATAAAACCTCATTTGGAAATTTTATGTTGGCACCAGGTCAACCACAGAGACAGAAAACAAGGAGTAATGACAAATGGCAAAGTACAGAATTGGAGGCTAAGTCAGCTGAGAGACCACAGATGTCAACATTGCTTAAATGCCACTGAATTTCTAGACTTATAAAGACTGAGTATAAGAGGAAGTAACATATCACTCTCATTTTTAAATTGTCCACTATTTCTATCATGATTAAATTTTCATTTACTAGTAAACTAAAGACACTCTTTACAAGTCATCATCACAGAGAGAATTTCTCCTCAAAAGAATTTTAAAAACCCACTAAAATAGGAATACCAAAATTGAAGAAAAATAAGTTATTGCCCAAGATCAAAAACCAGCAAAATTTCAGTGGCCAATGAGACAAGTCTCAAGACACATGTATGGGTAATTACTTTCTTTGGATCAGACAGGTTATGAAATATGCTTATCTTCCCCTTTAATTGTTGCATATCTCTAGTTACATGAAATGCATGAGTTATTGAGCTCCCAAACATATTTGTGTTAGTGATTACTCATGGAAATATTTTCAGCTACTGTTTCCCTAAAACTGCATTATTTACTTCTGTTTTGAGGTCCCTTCATTAACAGGAGATATGCTAATACCTTCATATCCTCGCAGCAGAGATGGAGAGCTAAAGCTCAAGAGAGGTGGGTAACAAAACTTGATGGGGAAGTCATTTTTCCCAGTGTAGAAGCCCAGATCAGAATGGAGTGAGAAACAGGTTTCTTTACAAAATAAATATTATTTCTAATTGTATCCTTAACTCAAAGAATTTTAAAACAATATGCAGAAAACAACTGAATTTCTAGATTATTTTGTGAACGACTCAGAAAGAAGAGGAAGAGAGGATGAAAAAGAGGACAGAAAGAAAAGTTCTATTTTTACTTAAAATATTCGCCCTAAGAGAAAAAGAAACATGCCTCTTGTTCCATCTCTCCTTTCTCTTCTTCAAATGTCTTTTTTAAATATTTTTTTTTATTAATTCAGAGAGGAAGGGAAAGGGGGAGAAAGATAGAAACATCAATAATGAGAATCATTGATCAGCTGCCTCCTGCACGCCCCCTTCTGGGGATCAAGCCTGCAACCCAGGCATGTGCCCTGACCTGGAAACCTAACCTGGTTCATGGGCCAAACGTGCAACCACTGAGCCACACGGGCGGATCAAAGGTCTCTTGATATGGGGTTGTGATAAATGGGATCTCTCGCCAATATTTTCTGATATTCTTTTTTCCTTTTGCTTATTTCTCCGTTCTCTTTATACTTCTCAATCTGGGCTTCTTTCCCACCCCACCCCCTACTTCCTAGGATTCGAGAACGCTCCAAGCCTGCCTACGAGATCAGCCGGGAAGCCTGTGATGACCACAAACTTTGCGAGCGCTACGCCATGATTTATGGATACAACGCAGCCTACAATCGCTATGCCCGGCAGCTCAGAGGGCGCAAATGAGATCAGAAAAAGTAGTGTTCTCTCCAGTGCCTGGCGCCTGGTTGTGTACTCCCTTGCAGTAGCAGCACTGAACCATATACACATATACGAATTGCTTGTTTCTTAAATGTTCTCATCTGGCCGCACCCTTCCGCACTGCTCCCAGATTGATACTTAATGAAAGCACAGTGTAGTGAAGGTGGGAGAGGAGTTGCGATGTGTGATTATTAATATAATAAAGTTCTGGTTGGATACTTCCATTTCGTGAGTCTGATTTCTTCTGAGAAAATGCTGAGATGTATAAATCATGGCCCATCTAGCCCCGCATAGGCGATTCTGTTCCTTACGTTCTAGCGTTGATTAGCTCAACTGCATAGAAGGAATGCACCTTAGAAGACATTCACTCAGCCATCATATGTCTAGGCTCTCTCTATCAGCGGGGTGGGGGGGGGGGATCAGTGAATGATTGCTTCCTATTAGGTCTTTTCAAGGATTTTCAAACATCATAGGAGGTTAATCATATCATTATCCTGCTTTCTGACTTTAAATTGCCCCTAAATTCCTTGTGTGTGTGATTTCTGACTGCTTCTTAGCTCATCACCTTCACTTGAATGTTATCATTTCTTAAGATGCCACAGTTTTGACTCTTACTTGAGCCAAGAAAATATGTTTACTTTCATAATCACCAGAGATTTTTAAAAAAATATTTCTTATTTTTAAATTATAGTTGATGTATATTATATTAGTCTCAGGTGTGCAACCCCATGATTAGACTTTTATGTAACTTACAAACTGATCACCCAGAAATCTCACACCCATCTGACATCACATGTCGTTATTACAGTATTATTGACTTATATTCCTTAGGCCAGTGATCGGCAAACTGCAGCTCACGAGCCACATGCGGCTCTTTGGCCCTTTGAGTGTGGCTCTTCCACAAAATACCACGTACAGTGAGATTGAAACTTCGTGGCCCATGCGCAGAAGTCGGTATTTTGTGGAAGAGCCACACTCAAGGGGCCAAAGAGCCGCATGTGGCTCGTGAGCTGCAGTTTGCCGACCACTACTAGGCTGTGCTTTACATAACCCTGACTTTTCTGTAACTACCAATTTGTATATTAGCCTTTTATTATATAGAATACAACACTAGATTCATAGTTTTGATCTGGCAAAGAGTTCAGCAATAACCTAATTCAACTCCCTCATTTTACATTGAGAAATTTGTGAGTTTAGGGACTAAATGACTATTCTAAAGGCAGATAATTTTATTTTCTTGAGAAATTCACTTGTACTAAACTCATTAAATCTAATTTCTTAAGCCAACTTTTAAAAAGGTTTATGTACAAATGGTCTATGTATTTGTACCAACTTCCCATTGTGAATAGTTGCACTTTCCAATCTGATAAGTCAATGTTTAATGTAGTTTCCACCTTAGCCAAAAGTTTAGGCTAGCCACCTGCTCAGTTCTATTAATTTTGTGATATATTCTGGGGGTGTTTTTTCAGATCTAAGACACATGAAGTGATAGGTCACAGATCTTATTTTCTTCTCCTTTCATAATCTTGGTAAGGCTTTCGCAGACTATTACATCTTAGGAACCTAAAAATATTTAATCACAGGTAGAATGCTCTGCTCCCATCTCATAAAAGGAATTTAGCATTTTAACATAGTGTTTGAGATTAAGGACTTTGGAAATAGGTCTCCCAGCAACACCACTTAGAACAGTGTCATTCTTGGGCAAGTTAATTAATCTCACTAGATCTTAGTTCCCTTATCTGCAAAATAAGATGATTCTAGTACAAATCTTAGAGTTGTTGTAAACACTAAATAAATGAGTATATATAAAGTGCACAAAACACTGTCTAGCATAGAGTAAGTGCTTAATAATATTAGCTATTCTCACTGTTATTTTCTATTATATTACCAACTAGAGGCCTGATGCACGAAATTCATGCAAGAGTAGGCCTTCCTTCCCCTGGCTGCCAGCATCAGCTTCCCTCTGGCACCTGGGACCCAGGCTTCCCTCTGGCTGCTGGCTTCATCCAGAAGGTCATCCAGAAGGATGTCTGGTCTAATTAGCATATTACACTTTTATTATTATAGATATTATTGTGACATACTATATTTTTATATTAATAAATGACAAGACGTTACCTCTATGGGGATTTCCACCTTTGCCTTAAAGACAGCCAGCAGAACATATAGCTAAAAAGTATTGATACTACTGGCCAACTTGTACTCACTCCACTCTTTCTTTCTTCTCCACCATAACATATCTGCCTATGCTGATGAAGCATGCAGTTTCAGAAGACCAAGCCAGGGAAGTACATTTTGATTCAAGGATAAATCATTATGCTAACTTTCATGTCTTACTGGGTTTGGATTCATGCATTCATATTTTTATGCAGTCATAAAAGTATTCATATTAGCCCTAGCCAGTTTGGCTCAGTGGATAAAGCGTTGGCCTGTGGACTGAAGGATCCTGGGTTTGATTCTGGTCAAGGGCACATGCCTGGGTTGTGGGCTTGATCCCCAGTTGGGGGCGTGCAGAAGGCAGTAAATCAATGATTCTCTTTCATCATTGATGCTTCTATCTCTCTCTCCCTCTCTGAAATCAATAAAAATATATATTAAAAAATAAAAAAATAATTTTAAAGTATCTGTATTACAGTGGAGTTAAGTTTATATACTTATATAGTAGCAGTAGTATATTTAAGCACCATTTCATACCTATCTCTACCTTTCTTTCTTTTTCTTTAATATATTTTTATTTATTTCAGTGAGGAAGGGAGAGGGAGAGAGAGATAGAAACATCAATGATGAGAAAGAACCATTGATTGGCTGCCTCCCACACAGCCCCCACTGAGGATCTAGTCCACAGCCCAGGCATGTACCTTGACTGGGAATCGAATCACAAGGCCACTTCCTGGTTCATAAGTTAACATTCAACCACTGGGCCATGCCAGTTTAGCTCTACCTCTGCCTTTTCAATAAAGGAAATCTCAAGTAATCTATTGTTCTATATCCAAATTCTTTTTTTTTTTAATTAAATCTTTATTGTTCAGATTATTACATTTGTTCCTCTTTTTTCCCCCCATAACTCCCCTCCTCCCAGTTCCCACCCGACCCACTGTCCTCATCCATAGGTGCACGATTTTTGTCCAGTCTCTTCCCGAATCCCCCACACCCCTTTCCCCCCATGAATAGTCAGTCCATTCCCTTTCTATGTCCCTGATTCTATTATAATCACCAGTTCATTCTGTTCATCAGATTATTTATTCACTTGATTCTTAGATTCACTTGTTGATAGATGCATGTTTGTTGTTCATAATTTGTATCTTTACCTTTTTCTTCTTCTTCCTCTTCTTAAAGGATACCTTTCAGCATTTCATATAATACTGGTTTGGTGGTGATGAACTCCTTTAGCTTTTCCTTATCTGTGAAGCTCTTTATCTTACCTTCAATTCTGAATGATAGCTTTGTTGGATAAAGTAATCTTGGTTGTAGGTTCTTGGCATTCATCACTTTGAATATTTCTTGCCACTCCCTTCTGGCCTGCAAAGTTTCTGTTGAGAAATCAGCTGACAGTCGTATGGGTATTCCCTTGAAGGTAACTGATTGTTTTTCTCTTGCTGCTTTTAAGATTCTCTCTTTGTCTTTTGCTCTTGGCATTTTAATTATGATGTGTCTTGGTGTGGTCCTCTTTGGATTCCTTTTGTTTGGGGTTCTCTGCGCTTCTTGGACCTGTAAGTCTATTTCTTTCGCCAGGTGGGGGAAGTTTTCTGTCATTATTTCTTCAAATAGGTTTTCAATATCTTGCTCTCTCTCATCTTCTGTCACCCGTATAATTCTGATGTTGGTACGCTTGAAGCTGTCCCAGAGGCTCCTTATACTATCTTCGTATTTTTGGGTTCTTTTTACATTTTGCTTTTCTGGTTGGGTGTTTTTTGCTTCTTCACATTTCAAATCTTTAACTTGATTCTTGCACTCCTCTGGTCTGCTGTTGGGAGTCTGTATAATATTCTTTATTTCAGTCAGTGTATGCTTAATTTCTAGTTGGTTCTTTATCATAACATCGAGGGTCTCATTAGATTTCTTGAGGATCTCACTACATTTATCGACAGCTTCTAGACAGTTCTTAAGAGACCTTAAAAGTGTGGTTCTGAACTCAATATCCTCCATTGACAGTTTTGTCCTGTTTCTTTGTCTCCGCATTTTTTATGCTTTCTTGGTGCACCCCCTAGTGGTCTTTGTGCGCAGTCTTGTTGTAGTTAAGCCTTGATTGTTGTCGGCAATACCGGGGGTGATTTGACCTCCAGGCTAACTGGCTATGAGAGTCCGCTGTGTCTGCAGTGGGAGAGCTTCTGTGCTGGATCTCTAGGGTGGTGCTAATCTAGCGTTTGCCTGAGGCTATCCGGCAAATGGCTCTGCGCAGGGCTTGGGTGGGGCGGGTCCCCCGGGATTTACAGGGCGAGCCGGAGCGAGCAGTTATGGCTGCTCTCAGTTCCATCCCTAGGGGCTCTGCCTCACAGAGTCCCAGCAACCGCTGCAAACCTCGGAGAGAAAGCTGCCTTCGAGTTCCGACCAAAGCCAGACAGTCCCGCTTCTCCGGTTTGAGTCTGGATCCCTAGAGACTCACACGGATCTGAAGCTCAGAGTCTGAAACTCCCTCCCGATTGAAAACAACAACCGCGCCCTCCGCCTCCAGCCCGCTCCGCGTGCACTCCGCACCTTAGTATTTCACTTCAGCACTGCGCCTCCTCTGAGTCTGGGTATGATATTCTCTTTCCTCCTAGTTGTAGAATTTCCACTCAGCCAGCCTTCCTGTGGTTCTGGATGATGTCCGTTCCGTCTTTTAGTTGTTTTTTGAAGTGGTTGTTCGAGGCAGCAATCTCCTGCGTTAACCTATGCCACCATCTTGGTTTCTCCCAAATTCTTTAGTAACTTGATTATACACCATTTATGGCTTTCCCTTCAATTTCTTAATCCTAATGTTTTAGACCCACTTCTTTGTCATAATACAGAACTCTCATGAGAGTAAATTCTACCCTGAACTCATTTTGATTTGGAACCCTGAAACTGTCTACATTACCTCTATTTTTTAATTCATGAATTAGGGTTCTACTTTATCCTAGATGTTCCTCGTCTGAAACCCAGACATTGTTACCCATCCGACTATTGCCAGATATGACTTCTGCCATGCCCACTTTACCAGTAAGAATCCCTGGCAGTTGATGTTAATTCAGAAAAGAACCTATCAATCCACTCTACTTTTCCTACGAGAATAGTTACCTATCCATGATGTGTTATTCACCTTAAATTATCAATAATTACATAGTAGTATGTTCTCAGTAGATAGAATACAGGATCTGAAAACTAAGGCATGGAAGCAGGAGTGGCTCTTTTTATCATAGTTTGTAACCACATGAAGAATTTATATTTTTTATTCCTAAAATTATAACATCTCTTGGTCTGGAAATCATGGCTCATATAGAGAGAACACTCTCACTATTGGACATTGGAAGACTCCCATTTAAGCTCTAGATACTGCCCAATTACTTTCAATGCTTCTTCGTCAAATTTTTTAAATGTTTGTCAGAAGACCAAGGCTCTTCATGCTAAGAAACTAATTAACAAGTAAAGAACTCATCTTTCCTAATGGGGGATAATTAAACATAATAACCAGGAAAAGGTAGGATTTCTGAATCTAAGGAAGAAAAAATGCATTTGATATCCAGGTAATCCATTTGGAATATCTCTTGATATTTCTCTACCCAATCATGATAGTGAATGGACAAGATATAGCCATGGTCTGAGAAAGGTGTGGTCACGAGGAGTTCACAACTCGTAGGATGAAAGTCTATTCCACTTACCAAGTTGGACGCCTAGACCACCAGATGTGCTAAGAGTGAGAGTACCTAGAATGGATTGTTGGGAAAAAAGACAATGAGGATTAGTAGTGGACTCACAACCAGCTGCAGAAGCATGGGCTGTAGCTTGTCCCACTAACCTTACCCAATACTGTGACCTGCCCCCAGGAGTGGACTTCAGACAGGAGACTATACCAAAGGAGAGATTATACAGCTGGGAAAGAGAAGAGTGCCCTTACAGTAAAACTGGGAAATTACATTTCTATAAAACAGCCATAACATCCAGGAAAGGGTGACTAGAACCTATCTAATATTTCAGTTTTCCTGGAAAAGAGACCAATCCGATCCTGCAGAAGCTGCTGCTGACATATTGTATGAAGCAAGTGGATATCACAGTCCAAATGTGGATGGCAATTGACGTTGTGGTGCTTTGTCCAGATCCCATCTTTTGCCCATTCCCTCGGATGCTGGTCGCTGATGGCTTTCAACTGCTGAGTTTCTCTCTTAAAATTGCTCTTAGCTGAAGAGAGCAGCTTGCCCCAAATCACATCCCTTTTCAGAAATAGCCTACGTCCAAAAACCGGTCAGTGCAGGTGTATGAAAACCTAGCTCCCTTTTCTGACACTGGCATTTGTCAATCTTGTGATTGCTTCTTTCTTATTTCCCTTTCCCTTGCCAGCACAATGTTAAAAAGCCAGAATATGTCATGGCTTAATTGCACAGTTTATGAATATATGTATATGTACATGTACACACACACACACACAAAAGTGCATATATATGTAAAGCAGAGTAGGAAGGTAGAATTGTGCGCCTCCCAGTGGTCTCTAAATTGATCCTAGGACTTAACTTGGTTTCAATTTTTCTCATTTAAAAATGCAACCCCCTACTATCCTCAAGTAAGTCAATGCTAGAAACTACATTATGAGATTCATCTGTGAATTTCTTTAGAGAAATGAACTGGGTGACCTGTTGGGGTTTTTTTCCATGTTTCATTTCTCTGAATTCAGGCATTGAAAGCTAACCAACAAAGAAAGCCAGGAACATAAGTCATCTGGGGTTGTTAAAACATGAGGTTAAGCTTTGAAAATACTGTTCAAGAACTGTACTCTTTCCTCAGTTAATAGAGGAGATTTTTATGGTGTTTGCCTAGAAACACTCTGACTCCTTTACTTTGGAGGGAGCAATACACAAAATTTGTCTCTATCCTTTCCATCTAAGGATAATGACCACTGCTTTTGACCACAGCCCTATAATAAAGTAGGAAAATAATCTGCATACATTTGGATACCTGCTTTTAAACATTCTTAGAGAGAGAATTTTTCTTTTTACGGAGTTTTGGAAAGATTCCTAAAGGATAATGATTTTTTATAATAAAATTGTTCTAAGGAAACCCTAAGTGCTGTGACTTAATGCTAGGAGTGAATTAAACCTCAAACATGAAAGTATTCCAAAGAAGACATTGTAGAGCTAAGAAAGAGGAGATGCATTTTCACTGAACTGGTAAATACATTTCTATAAAACAGCACAGTATCCAGGAAAACGTGACTAGAACTACAAAGTTTCATAGAAACACATGGGCAAGAAAAAACATTCATCTTTTTTGAAAAGATTTTTTGTGGTGTCAAGTATTAAGTAACCAAGATCCCTCATTTTTAATCCAACTATCAATGTGACAAAATAACGAGGGTCAGAAATTCAAAATGGTTGTTAAAGATTAAACACCTTCAATTCTTTACTGCTTTCTGATTACATGCATGTGTTGTAAATCTTCCTTATTTTAGAATTTCCTAATTTTTTTACTTCCAAGACCTTGAGTTAAAATGCTCTTGAGCCCAGCCGGTGTGGCTCCATGGTTGAGCATCGACCTATGAACCAGGAGGTCATGGTTCAATTCCTGGTCAGGGCACATGCCCAGGTTGTGGGCTCAGTCCCCAGCAGGGGGCATGCAGGAGACAGCCAACCAATGTTTCTCTCTCATCATTGATGTTTCTCCCTTCTTCTCTTTAATCAATAAAAATATACTTTTACAAATACATAAATAAAGTGCTCTTGAAATCATATGGACCCACTCAGAATTCAGATGTTAAAAATATAATTAGAAATGGAAATCTAGGTCATAGAAGCTTTAAAGTGTTGTGTGTTTCCACCACCCTCCCCCCAGCCCCAAGAAATAAACTTTCATGGCTTAGTATCTTAGAAGGGGACTCACATTAAAAGAGGTTACCTTTTATATTAGGTAGGATATATCCACTGTTGTTTAATACCACAGTTTATAAAAGCTATATCTAATGAAATTGCCATGTATTTAACATCTGACAAATATTTATCAGGTACCTATTCTATACCATACAATATGGCCACACAGTAGCAGATGATTATTCAGTTTGCACTTAATACTCCAGTGTTATAAAGTTCTCTGTGTCACATGATTTCTCAGTTCATTTGGATAACTAACTGTTAGGATAGAAGTTTTTCATATATTGAATCAATTTAAACATTTAGTCTTAATTCTTATCTCTAGAAAAAAAAAACAGAATACGTTTGATTGCCTTATTTCTCTTCTTTTAAAACTTCCAGATTTGATATGTTGCTCAGACATCTTCACACACCCAAGTCTCTCCTTTCTCTCTCTCTCTCTCTCTCTCTCTCTCTCTCTCTCTCTCTCTCTCTCAACAAAAACACAAACTTTATTTATTTGTGAAATAAACTCTTATTTTTCTTGTGCATGGTGGCCTGGTATATCAGCCATGGTCTGAGAAGGGCATGGTGACCAGGAGCTCAAAACTCTCAGTACTGTACACTTAAAAAAAAATTATAAGAAAGTAATTCTTATGTTAAGTGTGCTTAACAGAATAAATTTTTAAAAATTAAAAAATAAAATGCATAGTTTTGCTGTCTTAGAATCATGGCAAATGGAACCTATGGAGTTGGGTCATTTTTGAAAAGAAAATCTTAATTTGTTTTTGGATTTCTCATGAGGGGAATTTGTCTGTAAATTGTTGCTGAATTAGTGTATTTGTGGGGATAAGGAGAGGCCAGGGCTTTGCACTTCACTGTCTTGTTTATGTCACCTTCCCCATGCATCATTTACTGAATATATTCTAGCTTATCAACATCTGTCCTGTAGAATCCCACACATTGTCTCCTATCCTGTTCTTCTGGGCACATTTCATCATCTAAGTATATCTTATTCCTTTTTAAATGTCATCTTGTTGAATTCCATAGTTGAAATAATTTTGTTATTTTATTTAGCTCTTTCTGGAAAATTTGACTCATCTGGAAATTTAATGAGAATATATTCATCTATGCCTTTGAACAAAATATGTTGACCAAAAGGGATTAGAAACAGATTCATCAGGAAAAAAGAGCCAAAGGGGGCTGAGTAAGGAAAGGTCTAGAAAAGCAGCACTAAGAAAAAGAGTGCTTGGCATTTAAATTCACTTCAAAGCTGATTGTATCACTGCTGTAGTGCACGCATCCCCACTAGTCTAACCTGCTATATTGGAGATCTCAATGCACATTTAGGGAGCCAACAAGTTTATTACATATGTTATCCGGGGTCAGTAACTTGGCCCTGTTTCCTTTATTCCCTTATCATTCAAAATGCCTAACTGAGTTATCAGGTGCTACATAATGATTAGCTAAAATTAATCCAGTATGGCCCAGCTAACTGGGCCAAGAGGACAGAAGGCAAACATAGTTCATCAAAAATTTTACAATGAATCAGATGAAAGTCTCCTGGATGAAGGGATATGTAGTGGATCCCAGGCTAGGCCTTCCTCATTCCTCCCCACTCCAGAGCTTTGAGTCCACCTTAGGCAGGTACTAACAAGAGCCATGGCATAGAAAGTCCCGAGACCAGGGCAGAACTGTGACAAAGAAGGAAAATATTGTCGTCAGCATCCACACTTTTCCACTCCAGTTTCTCTTTTTCTATCTACTCCCTCCCCATTGCTGATGGAAACAGGTTTGCCTTTGTCATTCCAAAGGAGATGTCTGTATTTTAAAAATAGAATTTGGAGAGGACTATGTTAACCAAAAAACTTAGCCTCAAACAGTGACCCTAAAGGAAGCAAGATAAGCTGCTGAAACAAGATGGTTGGGGCATGACTCCAAGAGTATCTCTCAAATCACATTCTAAAGTAGCAACCTTGTCTGACAACAAGGAAAGAGGCTCTTCTTTGCCAGCTGAACATCTAGGTTTGTCAAGCTGTGAATCAAGTGTGAAGGAAAAGAGGCCCAAACCAACTTCATGCCAGAAAGATTCTCTACATGAGGAGGAAGCTGAAGCTCATCTGAACTCCTGGGAATCACTAGTTTCTGGAGCCCCTGCATGTTCCCAGTATCTATAAGTCAAGCTTGGTTTGAAGAAAAAGCATGCTAGACCTAACCTCTAGAACAGTGATTCTCAACCTTCCTAATGCCGCGGCCCTTTAATACAGTTCCTCATGTTGTGGTGGCCCCCAATTTCATTGTTACAAATTGAACATAATTAAAGCATAGTGATTAATCACAAAAACAATATATAATTATATATGTGTTTTCCGATGGTCTTAGGCGACCCCTGTGAAAGGGTCGTTCAACCCCCAAAGGGGTCGCGACCCACAGGTTGAGAACCACTGCTCTAGAATGTCAGCTGTGTGTGTGTGTATGTGTGTGTGTGTGTAAAATGAGAGAAAGAGGAGAGTCAAGCTCAGTGCAGATAACCCTTCTCTGACCCAGCTCAATGCAAACCCAATTCAAGATCTTCTCCACAGAAGCTCTGTGCTTACTTCTGCCCTAGGAACCCCAGATGGATGGTATTCATTTTCCTTTTTTGTAAATGGGTTTATTATAAATGCTTTCACATACATACATACGTACTAACATACATACTCGTACTAACAGGACCAATGGGTTGGAGGTAAAGCAAACATTATCATTCATAATCCAGAGCTGTGAAAGCTGGACCTTAGCTAGGTTCAAGTCAAGAGTGAGATAAACCAGCACTGGAACTCAGTTTTCAATACCCGAATATCCCCTTATCCACTGCAGGTAAGAAGTTCAGGAGTCTTTTTGCAAAGGCAAAACTAGGGTTGGAAAATGTTTGCAAACTGACCAAACTTTGAATAGCTTAGAAGAGGGAGGACCCAACCCTAAAGCTAGAAAAAATGTTGAAAATGAGAAAGTCCTTTGAAGTCATCTTTCACTTTCGGATAAGACTTCCTTGGGAATCATAAAGCCACATGTTTGAAATCAGTCTAAAAAGCATTTCTAAGTGAAAGAGAGTCGGTCTGCTGTCTTGGAACAAACTAGATCCCTTGGACCATGTCAAATAATTCCATTTTAGTTTTGCAAGAGGGGGAAAATAGACCTGTGCTTCAAAAAAATATTTAGTGGTTGTTTTTTTTTTCCTTTGCACTCAGTGACCTGGAAGATGAAAAGAGGGCTCCAAGCCAAACCAAAATATGTCCATGGTTTTTCACAAGCTGAACTGGGTTTGCAAATGTTGCCGTTACAGAGCTTCAAAGTCATAATTCAAGTCTGTGCCTGCCTGGTGTACACATACCTTACAATTTTAAACAGTGACATGATTTATTTCCTTCGCATTAAAAACAAACATATGACTCGCAGAGGCTAAATAAGATCTTGACGAGATTAACTCGAGATTTTTATTTAGATGTTCAAGTTCTAAAGCTAGCCTTATGTATGCTACAGTATCCGTACTTACAAGCCTCAGGTTTTCCAAGATCTTTTGTGAGAGGCCATTCTGGTGTATAGTTTATCTACCAAAGAAGCTTTCCCAGCTTTGCTAACCCTGGCACACATAAACCTGGGCTTTCAAATAGAATGGACAAAATGCCTTTTTTTCTGGCTTCAACTACCAAATGAAATGCAAGATAAGTCAAGAGATGGGTGGATGCCCTAAAGGGAAGGCTTTTGGATGGTCCCTATTTAAACAAAGCGACACTGCTTTGTTTCTGCAACTCAACACTGGCCAACGTTTTCCTGGGCATGTGACTCTTTAGGAAGGGTGAGTTGGAAAGCATATTTCTCCCCGAGAGGGCATGAAGTGTAAGTCACCTCCACCCCACCTGTATCTCTCTAAGCTTAGTTTTCAGTATCCTTCTCCATGTCTTTTTGTGTCCCAATATCTAGAAACAAACAGCCAAAAATTAGAAGAGTGGCCCCCTCCTTTGTTTGACTTCTCGTCATGCCATAATCTCACATGACCCACCCCTTAGAAAGCTCAGATGTATGTGTCCCTTCAACCAGAATGGCTATCTTTATCCTGGTTCATTTTATGGCTCTACTTTTTAGCCAATGTATGGGCTCTGAAGATCAGGGGCACTCTGTCTAGAGGAGAATAAATATGATAAGGAAAGGGACTTAAAACGAAGCTATATAACCAATGGTTGAAGAAATGAGAAGTTTGGTTTGGAGCAGGGATGTATGTGTAGCATCCAGGTACAAACATGCAATGGTATAACATGAGAGTAAGGAAAAAGACGTTTATGTTATCCTAAGGCAGTGATTGAGAACCGGTGACACGCGGACTCATTTTTTTGGTTGATTTTTCTTTGTTAAATGGCACTTAAATATATAAAATAAATATCAAAAATATAAGTCTTTGTTTTACTATGGTTGTAAATATCAAAAAAACTCTATATGTGACATGGCACCAGAGTTAAGTTAGGGTTTTTCAAAATGCTGTGACATGCCGAGCTCAAAAGGTTCGCCATCACTGTGACCTAAGGGTAACACTGTGAACCAAGGGTAAAAAGCGCAAGGAGAAATTTCAGCTTCAATGAATGCAAAATCTGAGAGACAAGTGCAAATTTGAAAAGGGCTGTGGAGTAGCTTTTCATCTTGAGATTGTTTAGACCTGGGGATAACACTGCTTGACAGGGACAAAGAAAAGGGGATCCCAGAGTGGATTGTCAGACCAGATGAAACTTCAGACCTTAATAGTCTATGTTTGTATCTATGTTCAAAGGGGGGAGATATATGAAGCCAATACTTAAATCCAAAACACCAGCTATTGGGCCCCCTTTCATTCAGAATGGGGAGAGGATTGTACAGTATAAAATGCAAAAAAAAAAAAGAAAGAAAGAAAAGAAAAAAAAACAGGCTGAATAAACTGACAAATAGAATGAGCATGCCAGGATAAGCAACCAAGTGTCTGATTATAACTGATCTATTAGATTGGTGAACAGTCACAGAAATTAAATTAAGTAAATATTTGACATTTTAAGCTCAAAGCTTGGCTCTTCATTAATATGCACAGAAAACATATTTAAGGTGACACTATTTGGAGCTTGGATTTTACTTTTTGGACAACTGATATAATTATTTAGTTCTCATTGTAACCATAGTCCTGGGTTGTGAATTAAATGCAGGTAACAATTAAGAACTTCACAAGGAAGGAAGAAAAGAAAGAATTTCTATTACTCTCTAAGTAGCTCATGTCTTATAATCTCAAATATAATTAAACTAATATAAACATGTATTACACATTTTCTTTTGCTATGGTCCATGTGATATAGTATAAATAAATGATGTGGGACTTTAAAACAGTAGACAGTAGATGTGGGTTTTATACCTAGTCCTAACACATACTAGTTTTGTGTTACTTAACAATGTCACTTAGCCTATTTGACCCACAGTTTCCCTCACTTAGAAAATAAAGTTGAGAGAAACCAAGATGGCGGCATAGGTTAACGCCGGAGATCGCTGCCTCAAACAACCACTTCAGAGATATAACTAAAGGACAGAACGGACATCACCCAGAACCACGGGAAGGCTGGCTGAGTGGAAATTCTACAACTAGGAGGAAAGAGAATATCATACCCAGACTCAGAGGAGGCGCAGTGCTGAAGTGAAATACTCAGATCCCCGGGGACCCGCCCCGCCCAAGCCCTGCCCAGAGCCATTTGCCGGATAGCCTCAGGCAAACGCTAGATTAGCACCGCCCTAGAGATCCAGCACAGAAGCCCTCCCACTACAGACACAGCAGACTCTCATAGCCAGTTAGCCTGGAGGTCAAATCACCCCGGTATTGCCGACATCAGTCAAGGCTTAAAGGCAACAAGACTGCGGACAAAGGCCACTAGGGGGTGCACCAAGAAAGCATAAAAAATGCGGAGACAAAGAAACAGGACAAAACTGTCAATGGAGGATATTGAGTTCAGAACCACACTTTTAAGGTCTCTTAAGAACTGTCTAGAAGCTGCCGATAAACTTAGTAAGGCCCTCGAAAAGACTGGTGAGACCGCCGATAAATGTAGTGAGATCCTCAAGAAATCTAATGAGACCCTCGATGTTGTGATAAAGAACCAACTAGAAATTAAGCATATACTGACTGAAATAAAGAATATTATACAGACACCCAACAGCAGACCAGAGGAGCGCAAGAATCAAGTCAAAGATTCGAAATGCGAAGAAGCAAAAAACATCCAACTGGAAAAGCAAAATGAAAAAAGAATCCGAAAATATGAAGATAGTGTAAGGAGCCTCTGGGACAGCTTCAAGCGCACCAACATCAGAATTATAGGGGTGCCAGAGGATGAGAGAGAGCAAGATATTGAAAACCTATTTGAAGAAATAATGACAGAAAACTTCCCCTACCTGGTGAAAGAAATAGACCTACAGGTCCAGGAAGCGCAGAGAACCCCAAACAAAAGGAATCCAAAGAGGACCACACCAAGACACATCATAATTAAAATGCCAAGAGCAAAAGACAAAGAGAGAATCTTAAAAGCAGCAAGAGAAAGAAACCCAGTTACCTACAAGGGAATACCCATACGACTGTCAGCTGATTTCTCAACAGAAACTTTGCAGGCCAGAAGGGAATGGCAAGAAATATTCAAAGTGATGAATACCAAGAACCTACAACCAAGATTACTTTATCCAGCAAAGCTATCATTCAGAACGGAAGGTCAGATAAAGAGCTTCACAGATAAGGAAAAGCTAAAGGAGTTCATCACCACCAAACCAGTATTATATGAAATGCTGAAAGGTATCCTTTAAGAAGAGGAAGAAGAAAAAAAAAGGTAAAGATACAAATTATGAACAACAAATATGCATCTATCAACAAGTGAATCTAAGAATCAAGTGAATAAATAATCTGGTGATCATAATAGAATCAGGGACATAGAAAGGGAATGGACTGACTATTCTTGGGGGGGAAAGGGGTGTGGGAGATGCGGGAAGAGACTGGACAAAAATCGTGCACCTATGGAAGAGGACAGTGGGTGGGGAGTGAGGGCGGAGGGTGGGGCGGGAGCCGGGAGCTGGGAGGAGGGGAGTTATGGGGGGGAAAAAAAGAGGAACAAATGTAATAATCTGAACAATAAAGATTTAATTAAAAAAAAAAAAAGAAATTTCAAAAAAAAAAAAAAAGAAAATAAAGTTAATATCTGTTCTACCTACCTGGTAGATTATTGTGGGGATTAAGTTGGAAAATGAGAATTTTTGAACTGCTAAGTGCTTATTTAATACGTGAGGGGCGGGGGGAACATACATAAAAAGAATTCCTGACTCAGGTTAGATATTTTTATCTACACTATTACATACTTCTATATATATAATTTGTAAAAATATATTCTATGCCCTGACCGGTTTGGCTCAGTGGATAGAGCATCGGTCTGTGGACTGAAGGGCCTCAGGTTCGATTCCGGTCAAGGGCATGTACCTTGGTTGCGGGCACATCCCCAGTGGGTGGTGTGCAGGAGGCAGCTGATTGATGTTTCTCTCTCATTGATGTTTCTAACTATCCCTCTCCCTTCCTCTCTGTGAAAAATCAATAAAATATATTTAAATATATATATACTCTAGTCAACCACTTTTTAGCAAATCACAAGTCACTTTTTTAAAAAAAGTTATAGGGGGACCTAATATAAGGTGACAGGAGAAGATTTGACTTTGGGTGGTGGGCACATGGTGCAATATACAGATCTTGTAACATAGAAACCCACATCTAAAACTTGTATGTTCATGTTGACCAATGTCATCCCAATCAATTTCATAAATAAATAAATAATTCTATTGATAATTTTTAAAGTAGGAACTTCCTATATGCTATACACAGAAATGTAAGAATATACTGATTTATGTACATCAGTGTTTTCCTATAACTTAATACCTCTAACCTAAAACTGAAAATGGAAGACTCTTCATTATATAAAGAACCAACTCAAGGGAAAATCCTAAAATAAGTTTGGTTTTCTCCAATATCTCTCATTTCTCTTTTGTTTGACCTTCCTTCCACCACCACCCCTTCCTTCTGGGTAAAAGGGTGACCCTATGCTAGCCTTTTCAACCCATACCCCAACCCAAAATCTCCTCTTTAAAAGAAATCTGCAGTCAGTCCTATGTACTCTGATCCATGAAAGTCAATGTTTCATCCTTTCAGATTTGTCCCCAGATATAGCCACCAGCCTAGCCCCCATTTAACTTAAGGAAGATGAGGTGTAAGTGAGCAAGTAGAAAAGGTCATGTGCTTAGTTGCCCACTTTCCTCATCTACCCCAGTTGGCTCCAGAACCTCACAATTCAAATGTTTAAGAGAATCTTTTGTGAATCCTCATCTGGGGATATTTTTCCATTAATTTTTAGGGAGAGTGGAAGAGAGAAGGAAAGACAGAGAGAGAAACATCAATGTGAGAGAAACACATCCACTGGTTACCTCCTGCATAAACCCTGACCAGGGCCCTGGCTGGGAAGGAGCCTGCAACCAAGGTACGTGCCCTTGACCAGAATTGAACCTGGGACCCTTTGGTCCACATGCTGACACTCTATCTGCTGAGCTAAACAGGCGAGGGCTCTAAGAGAATCTTACTAAGTTGCTCTACTAGGCGAATAAGAGAACAACGCTAACCTGAACTTTTGGTGTGACTAGCTATTTTCCTGGTGATTAATCACAAAATGTCAATGTTTATGTAACTACAGTCAAAATCCAGAGGTACCAGCTTGACCAAAACTTTCCTTCTCAATATTACAGTACAGTTCTGTTTGAGTACACAATTTACTAGTACATCAATGTAAGACTGTGTGGTTATATTAAGCTGGCCAGAAAATTATGTTTTCCTTGACAGCAATTAAGGTTTTACCTAAGATCTTCCAGCCTGAAACAATATTTAAAGGTGCATTTTTTAAATTAAGGGAAAAAATACTGTTAATTAAGCAATGAAACTGTATACCAGGTCCAGAAAACCTATGTTATATGTCAGTTAAAATATTTTTATTATGCTCTACATTTGAACAATAATGAGGTGTTTACCAATTAACAGTTTTATAAATAACTATATTAAATATACATTGAAATTTCAAAACATCTATTTGCAAAATGTGCAGATATTTTCTTCTATAAGAGAAAAATAATAATCCTTACAACATTCATAATTGCTTAAAAAAAAGGAAATGTGAACAATAATGAAATGTTGAGTGTTTGCAACTTAAAAATTATATAATTTAGACATGGCTGGGTGGCTAAGTTGGTTGGAGCAGGGTCCCATACATCAATAAGGTTGTGGGTTCAATTCCTGGTCAGGTCACATACCTAGGTTGTAGATTTGATCCCCAGACAGGGCACATATGGGAGTCAACTTATCAATGTTTCTCTCTCCTTCTCCATCTCTCCTACTCTCTCTCCCTCCTTCTCTCTAAAATCAATAAAAACAGCCCTAACTGGTTTGGCTCAGTGGATAGAGCATCAGCTGCGGACTCAAGGGTCCCGGGTTCAATTCTGGTCAAGGGCATGTACCTTGGTTGCAGGCACATCCCCAATGGGGGGTGTGCAGGAGGCAGCTGATCGATGTTTCTCTCTCATCAATGTTTCTAACTCTCTATCCCTCTCTCTTCCTGTCTGTAAAAAATCAATAAAAAATATTAAAAAATAAATAAATAAAATCAATAAAAACATATCCTCAAGTGAGGATATTTTAAAAAATTACATCACTTATCATTAAAAAGAAGCCTAAAGGATCTTCTATCTGATACTTAAATCTCTTTTCCCTCTACCCTAAGGTCTTTGCTAAGCAGTCAACTGATTAAATACAACTGAAAACATAGACATATGAAAACTGAGATCCATTGGTCAGGAAATTAATGTGCATATAGATAATTTTGACTGGTTTGATCTGATGATTAGCCTCTAGTGCTAAGCGCAATAAAGATATCAATTTGGATTTAGCCAATTTCCTTCTAAATAATAATCCTATATAATAAAGAGCTAATATGCTAATTATACTGAACAGCAGAATGACCATCTGGACGACCTTCCGGACGAAGCTGGGTCTGTGAGGGCCAGCCAAGGCTGTGAGGGGCTTCGAGGGCCGGCCGAGTCTGCAAGGGACAGTGGGGGCCGGCTGAGGCAGCTGGGGCTGCAAGGGCTGAGCCCCTTGCACGAATTTCGTGCATTAGGCCTCTAGTCATAGTAATAAAAACTAAAGTAGTAATTGCTATTCATTGAGAGTCCTTGTGTAACAGACTCTATCCTAAACACTTTACAAAATTGTTCTTTCAGTCCTAAAAATAACCACCTGGGATGGATAGTATTAACTCCATTTTTCAAAAGAGTAAGCTGAGAGTCTCAGAGAGAGTAAATAGTATGCTTAATGTTACCAGACCAAAAAGAGTAGACTCGGGAGTGAAGCCCACATCTGCCTGTCTCTAAAACACTGTGCTCTTTGATCATACGGGGATTAGAAAGAGATAACACCACTGAGGACTACAAAGCTGGTCAAGAGATGTTAAAACTGCATCTAGAATTCATCTAGCCTGGATCAGAGATACTAGATACTACTAGTATAATTTCATCTGGACAAGAATCAAACATAGAAAAATATTCTAGATATAAAAAACAGTCAGGCTTGTGCAACCACTTCAGGAAAGTAGATTCAGGGTGCAAGGGGTCATAAACACAGTCAGGAGAGTGAGGACAAAAAGACCAAAAACGTCTCCACTCCCTTCAGCCCAACAAGCGATCTGGAGAACAAGAGATAATAGGCATAGGAAGGAAGGGGCAAAGTTAGTTTAGTTAATTTAAACCGAAGTTTATCAATAGACTGGGAGTAATGATAATACTCTTACCACAATAGTTAGTTGGGGAGAATTAAGTGATATTAAACATTTATAGTACCTATATGTTTATATCTGGCATATATAGAAAGTATTCAATAAATGTGGGTGGTAGTTTTGTTGGTCTAGAGCAGTGGTTCTCAACTTTCCTAATGTCGCGACCCTTTAATACAGTTCCTCATGTTGTGGTGACCCCCAACCATAAAATTATTTTCGTTGCTACTTCATAACTGTAATTTTGCTACTGTTATGAATGGTAATGCAAATATCTGATATGCAGGATTTATTTAGGCGACCCCTGTGAAAGGGCCGTTCGACCCCCAAAGGGGTCGCGACCCCCAGGTTGAGAACCACTGGTCTAGAGGACCCAATATAGGTCAGTTTAGTGCAAATGTTTATTGACTGGGAGTCAGAGACTGGTTTAAATCTTTTGTTTGCTTTGTACTAACTGAGCAATGTTGGACAAGGCACATTGCCTATCTGAACATCAATGTGCTCATCAGAGAAATAGGGACTATAATATCTACTCACAAATGATTAGGAGGATACAGTAAAAATATATGAGAAGATGCTTAGCATTGTCTTTGGCAGCGTAAATGTATTCACACACACACACACAAAATGTATTCAAGAAAAAATCTATTGAGGGCCTGTTTTAGTGACAGCTGATGTCTGACTTAATAAAAGAAATTCACGCGGGAATGACTGATTATTTCTAACAGGTGTAAATTTAGTGAGTCAAAAAATGACATAATTGCCTAAAACAGTGATTCTCAACCTTCTGGCTCTTTAAATACAGTTCCTCGTGTTGTGACCCAACCATAAAATTATTTTCATTGCTACTTCATAACTGTAATGTTGCTACTGTTATGAATCGTAATGTAAATATCTGATATGCAGGATGGTCTTAGGCGACCCCTGTGAAAGGGTCATTCGACTGCCAAAGGGGTTGCGACCCACAGGTTGAGAACCGCTGGCCTAAAGAAACTGCTTCACCTTAGTTTGGCGTCAGTGGAAGGAGAGTGTTCAGAACAAAAGAAGCTTTTACTCCCATTGATTAGACGCATGTGCAGTGCCCTGTTGCCACATTTCACAAGGAGAAAGATGGCCAGGACGATAGAGAGTCTGAAGAATAGTTAAGTCAGAATGTTGGGTCAGTGGATAGAGCATTGGCCCGAGGACTTAAGGGTCCCAGGTTCAATTCTGGTCAAGGGCACATACCTCGAGTGCAGGTTTGGTTCCCGGTGTGCAGGAGACAACCAATTGATGTGTCTCTCACATGGATGTTTCTCTCTTTCTGTCTCTCCCCCTCCCTTCCACTCTCTCTAAAAAAAAATCAATGGAGCCCAGCCAGTGTGGCTCAGTGGTTGAGCATCGACCTACGAACCACAGTTCGATTTCTGGTCAGAGCAGGGTTTCAAGCTCAAATCCCAGTGGGGGTGTGCAGGAGGCAGCCAATCAATGATTCTCTCTCATCATTAATGTTTCTATCTCTCTCTCCCTCTCCCTTCCACTCTGAAATCAATAAAAATATATATTTTTTTAAATGCATGAATGGTTGGCTACTCCCTTGCCTGGTACACTCAATCATTCTGATCCACTGAAGTGTTGAGATGGTCCCAGAGTTATATTGGATTTCCTGCTGCCTATTATGTACCCAAAACTATGGACAGACTCAGCCATAGTTCTTGGACCTATGCCTTGCATGTGAGCCTGGGTCTCCAATCCTCTTCTGAACCACTAGGAATTCTGTCCCATCTGTCCAGCCCAGGCCCTTTCTGCCTTCTCCTTCTGCTCTACGTTTTCTAGTCATCAGTCTTCCATCCATTGCTTCATCCTCAAAGACACTATTGTCCCAGTCAGAGCAGGCACATGTATTGGCAAAGAAAAAAGTGGGTAAGATTATAGCACCTTCATAAAACGCTGTCTCAGTAAATTTTTAAAAGTTATCTTTTGTTCATTTGTTTCTTTTCTGTTACTTTTCTTTCTTATTTTTTTTTTGCTTCCTTCTTTCTTCCTTTCTTATTTACTTTTTTTATTTATTCATTTTTTATTTTTTCATGTTCCTTGAAATAAATGAACTTGAATAGATGACTAGAAGTTTGTTGGGAATGTCAGCTCTTCTCATTTGCATTTCCAATGAAAGTGTTAGCTTCCTGGGGTGATGGAGAACACCCAATCACTGAAAGTTTAAAAGCATTCATTCATTTATTCATTCAACAAGCACTTACTGAGTGCCAACCGTTGTGTGGGAACCGTAAAGGAAAGCACTCCTCCTGTGCATCTTCTTACTCTCAATACTGTGTCACAACTTCACTTCTGACACCAGGTTTCTGGTTTTCTACACTTCGAGCAATTCCACAACATGAGCTGGATGTCCTACAGTTTAGCTCAATCCACCTCAAGTCTCTACCTGGAGACAGTGTCTGATCAAACAGGGTAAGAGTCATTCCTACTAGACTGACTCCCCCCACTTCGGATGGCAATCAGACGTCCAGGTTATTACCTGTGCCTTTAACTAACTGACTATATAAATTGGAGGTTCCTACAACCCTTTTTTTAGGTTTGGTTAATTTGCTGGAGTGGCTCACACAACTGAGAGGATTTTGCTTACATTTACCAGTTTATTATAAAAGACAAAGGTAAGCAGCCAGATGAAGAGATATGTAGATCAAGGTCCATAGGGTCCTGAATACAGGAGCTCCTGTAATGACATGTGGATGTGTACTCCAACCTGGAAGCTCTCCAAACTCTGTCCTGGCAGAGTGTATGGAGGTTTCATTACACAGGCATGATGGATTAAACCATTGGCCATTGGTGATTGATTCAACCTCCAGCCCCTCTACCCTCTCTGGATGTGGTGGGACTGAAAGTTCCAATCCTCTAATCCTGGTTGGTTTCCCCAGTAACCATCTTTAGGGGCATCCAAATGTCATCACATAAACCTAAACTCAGGTCTGGTTGAAAGAGGCTTGTTACAAATAACAAAAGACACCCATTTCACCTTCATGGCTCTGGTGCTACTTGAGGAAGTAGGAACAACAGATGCCCCTATAGTTTTTATCACTCAGGAAATTACCCAGTTTTAGGAGTCTTGTGTCAGGAACCATGGACAAGACCAAATATATATTTATTATAAGTCACAATGTCACAGAAACGCACACAGCAGAAGTTGCTCTGTCAAGAATGTTGAGGAGGAGTTTCACAGAGGGTGGAAGATGATGAAAGCAAAGTGCTTTCCCAACACTAAGGTTCTATGCTAAGAAAAAAAGAAAGGGAATGAGGATAAAATGTTTCATATTGAAGCAATGGATGCAAAATGCCTCCTAACTGTGAATGGACCAGCATCGCTTCTGTGATTTCCCTGCTGAAACTGCACAACCTGAATCTAATTATCAGGAAATAATAGACAAACCCCACTTATTCTATAAAATCACTGGCCCATAATTTCCACAAATGTCAAGGTCAAAAAGCAAAATAACTTCTGAGGAAATGTTCCAATTTAAAGACTAAAGAGACGTGACAACCAAATGCAAATCGTGATCCCAGAAAAGAGCTATAAAGGATATTACAGGAACAGTTGCTGACATTTGCATATGGACTGTGGATCAGACAATAGTATTGTATAAATGTTAAATTTTTGATATTGGTAATTGTATTGTGGTTGTGTAAGAACATGTCTTTGTTTTTAGAAAATAAATTCTGAAGAATAGAAGGGTAAAAGGTATGAACGGTAGTGGCACACATCCCCTCCCCACCAAAATCCCAAATGTGCCACTTTGACATAGGGATTATTTTGAGTTGAAGGCAAACAAGACCCAGCAGACTCAGGAAGAACTCTCACTTCTCCCTTAACTGCCTAAAATAATTTAGATGGGGAGCCTGTACTAGAAGAGCTATTACCAGAAATAACATTTTTATCTGAAAGACTTCCCTGCTTGGCAGGACAAACATCTAATTACCAAACATTTTCTCTTCTCTTCTTCCTGTGAATTTCTGTTCTCCCCCTTTAAAACCCCCATCTCTATCCCATTCCTTAGTTCAAGATGGCATATAAGCCTCAATTGGCTAACTGCCTTTGGGTTTCACATTTTTATGGAGCTTCTGTATATACAAAGTTAAATTTGGTTTCTTCTGTTAATCTGTCTTATATCAATTTCATTATTAAGCCAGCTGAAAAACCCAAAAGAGAAGAAAAAATTTTCCACTCTACCAGTGTTAAATTAATTAAATGGAAGGCCATTTGGACTGAAATGATTCTACTGCCTATTAGCCTACAAAAGCAAAGCGAATTTAAACCTGTAAAGGCCTTAAGAAATCAAAACCTAAGGCCAACCAATCAGGCCAACCAATCACAATAAACCAACTAAGCCATATATATACATATATATATAATTGATTTCAGGGAGGAAGGCAGAGGGGGAGTGAGAGATAGAAACATCAATGATGAGAGAGAATCATTGCTCTGCTGCCTTCTGCATGCCCCCCCCCACTGGGGATCAAGCCCACAATCTGAGCATGTGCCCTGACCAGGAATGGAAATGCGATGTCTTAGTACATAGGTTGATGCTCAACCATTCAGCCATGCCAGCCGGGCTTAGCTTTTTCTTAAATAAAGCAAATATTTAATCTACAGTCCATCAAATACAGTTGACCCTTAAACAACACGAATTTGAACTGCATGGGTCCACTTATATGCAGTTCATACATATATTTTTTCAATAAATATATTGGAAAATTTTTGGAGATTTTCTTAATATCATGAAGCAATCATATCAATTATGTGAGGCTACCACAAAGCAATCATATTGCTGCTTCTTCATTATCTGCATGAATTTGATGAATATCAATTCACTGCTCAATTTGAATTGATTTTTGTTCAAATAAGCTCTTAAAATGCCTCTATTTTTTATCAAGGGGCTTGGTGTCTGCAACTAATTGTCAAGTGGCTTAGAAAAAAAGAGTGTGGGGAAAGTATAAACAATCAATGAATGTGGATAGTGCTATGTGAAGTTCCTTGGATATATATATGTTCCTTGTACCGAAGCTTGCAATGTTTTTGTAAGTTTAAAATTTTACCCTAGTAAAAAGTTTTATATATATGTGTATATATATATGGCTAATATACAAAGCGTCTCCTGGGGAGATTGATCGCTCGCTATGATGTTCGCTGACCACCAGATGGGGGTGCAGAACAAAGGAAGGCCCCGGCCAGCAGACAGAAGGCCCTGATGGGCCTTGATCACCAGCTAGGCCTAATAAATTCATAATTCTTCACCCCTTTTAACCTTGTGGGTTCCTTCAGCGACCCTAACATTACCCTTGAGACAGCATGGACGGACCTGGAGGGTATTATGCCAAGTGAAATATGCCAGTCAGAGAAAGACAAGTATGACATGATCTCACTCATATGTGGTATCTAATGACAAAATAAACTGATGAACAAAGTAGCTTCAGAGTCATAGAAGCATGGAACAGACTGATGAATCTCAGAGGAAATAGGGAGAAGGGGCAGGAAGAGATTAACCAAAGAATTTATGTGCATATATGCATAACCCATGGACACAGACAATAGTGCGGTGAAGGCCTGGGGGTGAGGGAGTGGGGGAGGGGCTCAATGGGGAAAAGGGGGGATACTTCTAATACTTTCAACTATAAAGATAAGTTTTAAAACAAAAGAAAACTAGAAATTGGACCAAGGTGTCTTTCTCAAGAGCCCACATTCTATTCTCTAAGCCATCTGCTTCTGAGACAGTGTAGTTCAGAGACCTATAGATATTTTATAGAGTATTTCAATTACATTGTCAACACAGCCTGTAATATTGGTGTTATCATCCTCACTTTTACATACAAAGAAAATGAGGAGAAACCAAGATGGCGGCATAGGTAAACACTGGAGATTGCTGCCTCGCACAACCACTTCAAAAATACAACTAAAAGACGGAATGGACATCACCCAGAACCACAGGAAGGCTGGCTGAGGGTAAATTCTACAAATAGAAGGAAAGAGTAAAGCATACCAAGACTCAGAAGAGGCGCAGTGTGGAAGTAAAATACAAAGGTGTGGAGGTGCATGCAGAACGGGCTGGCGGTTGAGGGCACGGTTGTTGTTTTCAATCGGGAGGGAGTCTCAGGCTCTGAGCTCCAGTTCTGGGCAAGTCTCTGGGGGCCCAGACTCAAACGGGAGAAGTGGGACTGTCTGGCATCGGTCGGAACTCGAGGGCAGCTTTCTCTCCGAGGTTTGCAGCAGTTGTTGGGACACTGAGAGGCAGAGCCTCTGGGGATGGGACTGAGAGCAGCCATAACTGCTCGCTCCATCCACTCGGTTGATCCCCTGGGACCTGCCCTGCCCAAGCCTTGCACAGAGGCATTTGCGGGATAGCCTCAGGCAAAGGCTAGATTAGCACCTCCCTAGAGGACAGAAGTTCTCCCACTGCAGACACAGCTGATTCTCACAGCCAGTTGGCCTGAAGGTCAAATCCCCCCAGTATTACCTACAACAATCAAGGCTTAACTACAAGACTGCGCACAAAGACCACAAGGGGGTGCACCAAGAAAGCATAAAAAATGCAGAGACAAAGAAACAGGACACAAATGACAGAAATGGAGGATATAGAGTTCAAAACCACACTTTTAAGGTCTCTCAAGAACTGTCTAGAAGCCGCCAATAAACTTAGTAAGGCCCTCGAAAAGACTGGTGAGACCGCCGATAAATATAGTGAGATCCTCAAGAAATCTAATGAGACACTCGATGTTGTGATAAAGAACCAACTAGAAATTAAGCATACACGGACTGAAATAAAGAATATTATACAGACTCCCAACAGCAGACCAGAGGAGCGCAAGAATCAAGTTAAAGATTTGAAATGCAAAGAAGCAAAAACACCCAACCGGAAAAGCAAAATGAAAAAAAGAATCCGAAAATACGAAGATAGTGTAAGGAGCCTCTGGGACAGCTTCAAGCGTACCAACATCCGAATTATAGGGGTGCCAGAAGAAGAGAGAGAGCAAGATATTGAAAACCTATTTGAAGAAATAATGACAGAAAACGTCCCCTACCTCGTCAAAGAAATAGACTTACAAGTCCAGGAAGCGCAGAGAACCCCAAACAAAAGGAATCCAAAGAGGACCACACCAAGACACATCATAATTAAAATGCCAAGAGCAAAAGACAAAGAGAGAATCTTAAAAGCAGCAAGAGAAAAACAATCAGTTACCTTCAAGGGAATACCCATACGACTGTCAGCTGATTTCTCAACAGAAACTTTGCAGGCCAGAAGGGAGTGGCAAGAAATATTCAAAGTGATGAATACCAAGAACCTACAACCAAGATTACTTTATCCAGCAAAGCTATCATTCAGAATTGAAGGTCAGATAAAGAGCTTCACAGATAAGGAAAAGCTAAAGGAGTTCATCACCACCAAACCAGTATTATATGAAATGCTGAAAGGTATCCTTTAAGAAGAGGAAGAAGAAGAAAAAGGTAAAGATACAAATTATGAACAACAAATATGCATCTATCAACAAGTGAATCTAAGAATCAAGTGAATAAATAATCTGATGAACAGCATGAACTGGTGATTATAATAGAATCAGGGACATAGAAAGGGAATGGACTGACTATTCATGGGGGGAAAGAGGTGTGGGGGATTTGGGAAGAGACTGGACAAAAATCGTGCACCTATGGATGAGGACAGTGGGTGGGGAGTGAGGGAGGAGGGTGGGGTGGGAACTGGGAGGAGGGGAGTTATGGGGCGGGGGGAAGAGGAACAAATGTAATAATCTGAACAATAAAGATTTAATTTAAAAAAAGAAAATGAGACAGAGAACTAACATGATTTGTTCAAATTCACAAAAGCTAGAAAGTCAAGGAGGCAAAATGTCAACAGAGTCTGTCCATTTTACCCATCCAGATAGCATAAATAGATTATATTTTAAAGAATTGGGTATAATCAAGAAAATAATAAACCCCCAAGGTAATATTAAATGATCTCATGAGAACTTTAATAAAATAGCCCTCAAGGCAAAAGATGGCTTTTTAATGGTTCTAAACATTGTCAGAAAACTTTTTTTTTCTTTCATTTTAATTTAAAAATGTATGCACACTCACACACTAGGTCTCTGGCCTTTTCTTACCCCAGTTTATTGTTTGTGTTCTCTCTCTTCCCTCCATCCCTCTCTCTGTCTCTTCTTTCTATGTCCCCCCACCGCCACCCCCTTTCCCTTTCTTCCTTTCTCCCCTGGTATAAAAAGGTCACAAAGTTTCCTGCTGCCCCCTAGTGGTTTCATCCTGGAAATGGCAGTCACGTTAGGAAACAAAATCTTTATAGACAATAATAAAATGACACTTTAAATCCTTCAGAGTTTTTGAAGACAGTGGGCCACAGGGGTGAGAGGCAAGGGCCCATTATCAGTGACAAGTTCTTTAACCTTGCAGGGCCTCAAAAATGCACCAGTGAATTGAAAGTTAAAACATTTCCTTTTCACAGCTGCCTGTGGGCTGAGATAACACAGTAAACAGTTGTGAAGCACAATACACTCTTAATAATAGGTAATTATTATTTACTTTTAACAACTCTATAAAGTTGAGTAAACTGAGGCTCAGCACAGCTTACTGATTTTTTTAACTTAACTCAGCCAGCAAAGTATAGAACTAGACCCATAATCCAAGTTTTTCTACTCTAATTCTAATTCTCTTCATACCTCAGTATCTCAAAGTGACAGTTGATAAGGAGAAATGTTAAGAATTTTTAAAGTCTTAAAGGGATATTTTCATACACTCTTGTGTTTTCCATTAAGTCCAAAAAATATACATTTCATTGGTCAGTGATCTATCTTTAGAATGTCTTAAAATTGCAAGAAGCACAAAAAGATTTGTGTCCAAAACATGTTCGCAAATCATTACTTATCATAGTACTAAGTTGAAATAAACTTTGGTAAAAAATAATAATTGTTTGTCTTTATTGAACAGATTTTTTTTAAGGGTTATAAATACATCAAAGCATTTAATGAGGTAGGTAGTATTATTATCTCCACTTAGCATATGAGGAACCTGAGGAACAGAGAGGTTAAGGGCCTTGCCCACTGTCAAACATTAAGGAGTAGTAGAGCCAGGAATTGAACTGAGATATTTCTCAAGAGTCCATGTTCTACCCACTAATCAATCTGCTTCTAAAACAGCATCATCCATGGACCCACCCCATATTCGATTGCATGGTAGCGCTTATGGTGGAATATTGTGCAACCATAAAAATTAGGTTTTCAGTAAGTATCAAATTATATGTATATACATTAAAATACTAAGGGAAAAAACAGTATGCAAAATTGCATACCATATTATATCAGTCGTAGAATGTGTGTGTGTGTGTGTGTGTGTGTGTGTGTGTGTGTGTGTGTGTATAAAACCAAATCTAAATAATATCTTTCTCCAGGCTATGGGTTATGACTAATTCTGTTTTCTAGATAGCCTGAACTTGTGTAATGGGGCAGAACTACTGTGATCATCAAAACATTTAGATTAAAAAATATTTTAGGGTAGCCCTGCCAGGGTAGTTCAGTTGGTTAGAGGGTCCCAGTACGCCGAGGTTGCAGGTTCAATCCTGGTCAGGGCGCATACAAGAATCAACCCATGAATGCATAAATAAGTGGAACAACAAATCAATGTTTTTCTCTCTCTCTCCCTCTCTCTCTCTAAAATCAATAAATAAATTAATTAAAGGTACTTTAAGAAATACCAGAATTTCCAAGAACAGGATTCAGTTTCCCTTTGCAGTAAAATAATGAATCAGGGAGTGTGAATGGAAAAGATTTGCACGAAAAACAAAGATTGGGAATAGAGGAAGAATTTCAAACTGAAAGGGAAATGCGTAAAAGAGACTGTTTATTGGACTACACTGCTGGGTTAACTTAGCACTGGAGCCTGCTTTTGACTGGTGTCAGCTGTTCAGAGGCTGTCTTCTGACAGTCGTCAGGATTCACTACAGACTGAAGTAGTATGGATGGGGGGTCTGAAGACCTATGACCCCAACAAGTATAATTTCTGATTTGGAGAGGCGCCGTGGAAAAACAGCAAAGACAACCCTCTTTGGGACAGTAACCCTAAAAGGTTCGCTGCTTTCTGACAGGCCCCTCTGGGCAGGGCCTATCAGCAGCACCAGATGGGGCCCATCTTGAGGTGGCATCTTTCCAACCACCTGCACGAGCCAATCATATCACTCCCAGTGAATGCCCGCGGCTCAGGATCATAACACTTGGCCCCAAACACTGTGTGTGCCTTCTGCCTCACTAGCAAGTTGAGGTTGAGCTGCAGAGCCTGACCTTCAACATTCCTTTCGAATTCCTCTGCATACAGGTCAGACAAGGGTTGGTTTTGGGGTTGCTGTTGTGGGGTTTTTTTTTTTCCCATCGGAAACTCCCAATTACTTTAGAACTCCTTGTTTAGTCAGATATTTCAGTTTTGCAACACAAAGTTGGAGCTGATCTCTTCCCTCATAAAAACTGCTAGTTGGTAGTGGTCAACAGAAGTCTTGACATAAACATTAGCAAGGAAGGTTCTTGCTGAGACTCGCATAGAAAAGCCCAAAGGAAAAATCGGGAGAACTCGTTTCAGCATGAAGCTACAAGATGGAAGAAGTACATTTAACTCAAACAAATGCTGTCCCAACAGATGCAGGAAGATTTTATTCCCAATAAGTACAGTTCCTGCAACAGGAATCTGGCTCCTCCGAGCACAGCTTCCTCTCCTGCTGCTGATTGCTGGCCTGCAGAGACCCACGGTGAGTTCCCAGGTCGGGCACAGTTGAGGAGGTGGTCTCTGTCTGATTAATGCTCCAATAGAGCGGTCTCCTGGTGACCTCTCAATGACCTTTCGGCACTGTGGGATCTGGTTTCATTCAGACACAGTAAGTTTTGCTGGCGAAGAGTGTGGAAAACAAATTATTTGAAATTGTGAAATTCTTTAGTTTATAAACCTGACATGGATGCTAGAGGTATGGCATTATTTTCTGGGTTGTCCACAAAACTTAAGTAAAACTGCTTCTGTAGGACAAATGATGCAAAATTAACCAAGTCTATGTGGCTTTTGACTGCATCCTATGGATCAACTCAAAAGAAGTATTATGATTTAAAGTTCCACCTAAGGAAAAACAACCTAATATTAAAAAATAACAGACTACATATTTGACATCTAGTAATATAATAAAGTTTTAGAGTTTACCATAACAAGGATTTGGCAAAATGTGATATTATTGATTTGTTATTGTTGTTTTGGCTTACATAGATTCTCTAGATTTACTTGTAAAGTTGCTATACAGAGTTATTGGTTGAAATTATTTAAGCCGTCTTAAAAATTTTTTCTAATTTATAACAACTAGATGATTTAACATAAATAACAGTAAAAATACCAAATGGTATGTTATTTTTAGTTTCAGCCACAAATCTTTGATATTGACTGGATGGAATTATATCTCTTAATATGTTCCTTAATGAGTACAGTTCATTAGAAAAGCATCACTCCTTTGTCAAGCAGGAAAGATCTTGGGATTTAGATCATTGAAATATGGCTCTACGTGATGGGCTAATGGCACTTAGTGAAGTTGTATTCAAACTGTAATCTTAGTTTAACATGCACTATGTATCAATAAGTAATATTCAATTGGTTCCCCATTAGAAAATGTGTTTTTCCCACTCCTGATTTCCAATAGGAGTAACTTTCCTAGGCACACTCCCGACCACTGTTCACTCTTTACTCACTACACTACTGGAGGTGGGAAAATTTACTTGATTGGTAATATAAGAAAGGAAAATTGGGTATGCTGAGTTTGACTGCTTTTCTTCCTCCGGGGAGCTAGCCTGATGGCAAAGGCCAAGAGCTCTGTGTTTCTCCGTGAAAGGAATCATACCCGGGTAGGCTGCAATCCTGCACTACCTACAGCTGAGTGGGCAAGTCTGCCTCACACTGGGGTTTATTTCTAACAAGTCCACTTGCCATCAGATCTACAGATGTGAGCCCCAACATGACATGATTCATAAATGAAAATGATATTTTAGCCTTTCAGATTTGCTCTCTTTTTTTCTCAATTTTTTTCAGAGCCTGAATAGGGGAGAGGGCTGTTATTACTGGGAATCCCCTGGAGGACCCAACTTTATTCATCACTTAAGTCTTTTATTAAATACACTTCAAAGGCTTAATATAGCTTTTAGGTATTTATAAAAAGAGATAGTTCTTAAAACACCCACGAAGAAATGTGAAGGGAGTCAGTAGATGAAATAGAAAGTAAAACTAAACTTTAAGGTTATTAATTGTTTTCTTCAACATACCCAATGTGCAAAAATAAAAAATACCATGATTTTGGTGAAACAAAGAAGATCACTTCCTCCGTGGGGAGATGCGCATTTTTGAGCTCTCAGTGATATGTATCAAAACAAATTCAATCTCTAACACAGGGTCACTGACACAGGAAGGACTGGAGCAGTGTAATGATTATAAGTGAAACTTCAGCAAATACTGAATTTGAGAAGACGGTCTTATAGAGTATAGAAAATCTGCTATCAGATTCATCATCTGATTGGAAAAATTATAATCAAGATTTTTCTTTTCTTATAGGCTGCAATTAAAATCAACTTTGACTTGGCACCAGATTCCTTTGACGATCAATACCAAGGCTGCAGCCAACAGGTCATGAAGGAGCTAAGTCAAGGGGATTATGTCGCAAAAGAAGTAGAAGCCCAGACAAATTATTACAAGATCTGGAATAATGCCCATTTAACCTGGCTGAACCAACCTAAAGCTCTCCCTAAGAACATGACGATCACACATGCTGTGGCCATCTTGGTTTACACATTGAACAACCATGTTCGCTCTGAATTCACTAGAGCCATGGCCAGTGCTGCCAGGTCTCCATGGCAGTATAAACATTCATTCCATTTCAAATACCTACATTACTACCTGACCTCAGCAATCCAGCTGCTGAGGAAAGGGATTGCCTTGAAGAATGACTCTCTGTGCTACCAGGTGCATCATGAGGCCGATTTCTACTTGAAAGCCTACATAGGTGCCACCCTTCGATTTGGCCAATTCCTGCCCACCTCCCTCCTAAGAAAAGAGGCACAGGAGTCTGGGAACCAAACTCTATTTACCATACTTACCTGCCTGGGTGCACCTGTACAAGACTTCTCTCTCAGGGAGGAGGTTCTGGTCCCTCCCTATGAGTTGTTTGAAGTTGTAAATATGAGCTACCACCCAAGAGGAAATTGGTTGCAATTGAGGTCAACTGGAAATCTGAGCACATATAACTGTCAGCTGCTAAAAGGTATTATTATTGATCTAAATTGAATTCACCCTTATCAGGATCACAGGCTATGATTCTTTTAAAGGCCAAGAACAGAGAAATCGGCCTTCTATAATGGCGGAACTGACAGATTAGAGGGGGGGCAGGGGGGGATATGTCTGATTTATTGGTTTCTCCCCTCTTCTTTCTCCTTAACTACCGCTAGGAAAATATATTTCTGCAATGGCACTAAGATAGGGGGGCATTCTAGATGGGAGAGTAAACCTCTACTGGAAAAGATAGTTCATAAAATATAGCATCTTTTCCTTCTCCCTCAAACTCACTTTCTTGTTATGATCTTTTCATAAATAAGGAGTGCTACAAGTAAAGCAGGAGGTATGACTCATTCATCCACTCTTATCTATTGTCTGCTATGTTCCAGGAACTGGCCTAGTGGGCCCCAGGCAATATAAAAGGAATAAAGCAGAACTACTCTGCTAGGAAGATTTTAAGTTCAATGAGAAATGAAAATATGAACAAATATCTACACACAAAAGTACAAAGTTACATACCCAATGTTCAAGCAATGGCTGTAGCTGCTCACTGTAGGAAGCTATCATTCTCTCTGGAGAACGTTGAGGAAGACTTCATAGTAGAGGACCACGGGGAATGGGGATTTTCAGTGAGAGAAGGAAGAGTCATTTCAAACACAAAACAGTACATACTAAATCACAGAGATTTAAAACAGCCTAGTGACTTCAGAGAATCTCCAAAATTCTGGACGGCTGCAATGTAGGATGTGCAGGACATAGAAAAGGATTGGGAATAGAAAGAGTAGGAGAGTGAGTGGATCGGGAGAGTTCTGAGGGGGACCAACTATAAAACTCGTGTATTCCATGCCCAGGACTTTTGAACTACATGCTGTCCGTAGGTAATTAGAAGTCACTAGAAGTTTTTACAGAATGGAGGGAGCATCATTTAGATCAATACTTTAGCAAGAGCTCTGATGATATTGGGGAAAATGAAGTGAAGCAGGAGAAATTAGAGGTACCACAATACCAAAAAAAATATTAAGCTCTTTTTTAGAAAAACACATGGCTGATTTCATTTTATCTTTGTGTGTTGCCAGCCATAGTCAATTCACAGAGTAATAGTTCTGTAGCAAACGCTGTGTCCTATTTGATTTAGGGGGAAGGGGAATGTTCTTATCCATATGTGCAGTTGTTTACTCTCTTTTTTAAAAAATGGCTTTATTGTTGAAAGTATTACAAATGTCCCCCTTATCTCCCCAAGAACCCGCCTTCAACCCACCCTCACCCCATCCCCAGACCTTCACCACACTATTGTCTGTGTCCATGGGTTATGCATATATGCATGTAAGTTCTTTGGTGAATCTCTCCCACCCCCTACCCCCCGACCCCTGCACCCCCGCCTTCCCTCAGAGATTTGTCAGTCTGTTCCATGCTTCCATGTCTCTGGATCTATTTCATTCATCAATTTACTTCGTTCATTATATTTTACATATGAATGACATCCTGTGATACTTGTCTTTCTCGCTTATTTCGCTTAGCATAATATTCTCCAAGTCCTTTCATGCTGTCTCAAAGGGTAAGAGTTCCTTCTTTTTACAGCTGCATAGTATTCCATAATGTAAATGTACCACAACTGTTTTATCCACTCATCTACTGATGAGCACTTAGACTGTTTCCAGATCTTAACTACTATATATTGTACTGCTATGAACATAGGGTGCATATATTCTTTCTGATGGGTGTTCCTGGATTCTTAGGATATATTCCCAGAAGTAGGATTGCTGGGTCAAAAGGCAGTTCCATTTTTAATTTTTTGAGGAACTTCAATACTGTTTTTCACAGTGGCTGCATGTCGAGTAAGTTTCCTTCCACGTCCTGCGTGGAGTAGGGTTCGGTACCTGAAAGAGGAACCGCACAACAAATGAGAGAAAAAGACACGAGATAATTTGGAAATGTTTGGGGAGCCAGGTGGGCAAGTCCAACTCAAGGAGAGAGACTTCCCCCGATGCTCAGGCCGCTCCAACCTTTTATTTGGTCTGGGGTAGCCCTAGGGTAAGGAGGCTTGTCTGGCATAGCCCTAGGGTAAGGAGGTTTCAATGACACACAGACTAGGTCGTAGGGAGGTTGCTTCAGCTATTTACATGATTAAAGGTAGGGAGGTTTCTTCAGCTACCATTATCTAGATTAACTGGGTGGTACACAGCCCTGACCTTTGCTAGGGCTTCAAGGTTACTAACTTTTGGGGGGTCTCTGTCTATACTCAGCTAGTGAAGACAATAAATGGTTTCCTGCATCTCCCCCTTATTTTTTCTTTAAAAAATCAAGTATCTGTAGACTAGAAATATAAGAACAAGTCCCAATTTCAAAGTCCAACAGTTCTGAGTCCAAATTTCAATTTCCAACAGTTCATGTGTACATGCCAGCAATGATATGCTGGTTCTGGATGGTGGACAAATGGTGGTAATGCAGGTCCGGTCCTCTCTGGTTTGGTCCTGGGTACCCTGCAGCGACGCACAGCTGCTGACTGCTAGCATGGCAAGGCGTCTTCACCATCTCCATCTCTGAACTGTCTCTCCTGTCTTTGTGGCTGGTGCAATTTGGTCAATTTCTCTCTGGGATCTGTTGTTGCAGGAATCCACATGGTCTTGAAGCTGTTCTCTGAAAGTATACAAACATATTCTCGACCAAAGGTTAATAAAGGAAACCTTACTTGGGGTTTTTTTCTTTAAAATGATCTTTCCCTGGCTTACCCTGGCATCATGTGTGTTTTTCCTGGGTGTCTCACTATTAGCATTATAAACAAAAAAATTTTATCTAAATGTAATTTAGTTACAGGATCTATTTCCTTACATGGCATTTTTCCACCATATTTTTCCACTACCCCCCCCCCTTTTTTTATTTAATTAGGAGACTTTTTGGAGAATTTATAATGCAGTCTAGATAACTTTTTTGCACAAAAATATGACTGCTTTAGGTTCATAGCATGTTAAGCAATTTTACCATGAAATGAAAAATTTTGGTTAATACTTTTTGAACAATTATTTCAAATTAGCCAAATTTAATTTATGGAAAACTTGACTTAAATAATTTGAAAACTATTTTGCTGTCAAATTTAATATTTTAACAATAATCTTAATTTACACTGTAAATGTTAATGAAAAGGACCACTTTACATCCTTGTGAAGGCTCTGAGCATTCCTGTTGTTAGGCTAGGTTTAGACATAGGGTCTGTTAGCCAAGCCTCCGTTTACCTGGATTCTGATTTCAGCTGGACCAAATCTCTTTTGTTATTTGGTTCCTGATCTGGACTGGGCATGGGAAGCAAGCAGCAGCCATGGGGACAGGAGACCTTCCTCAGAAGGGGCAAGTGTTCCAAGCCCCTGCACAATTGGTTTCTTCCTTTGTTAAGTTGCATGAATTCTTTATATATTTTGGAAATTAAACCCTTAACAGATGTATCATTGGCAAATATGTTCTCCCATACAGTGGGCTCTCTTTGCATTTTGTTGATTTTTTTTTTTGCATGTACATGTCCATGTTATACCAACACCATTTATTGAAGAGACTGTCTTGACTCCATTGTATGTTCTTGCCTCCTTTGTCAAATATTAATTGAGCATAATGGCTTGGGTCAATTTCTAGGGTCTCTGTTCTGTTCCATTGATTTATGTGTCTGTTCTTGTGCCAGTACCATGCAGTTTTGATTACAGTGGCTTTGTAGTATAACTTGATATCTGGTATTGTGATTTCTTCAACTTTGTTCCCCTTTCTCAAGATTGTCATGAATATTCAAGGTCTTTTTTTGTTCCATATAAATTTTTGGAGTATTTGTTCTAGATCTGTGAAATATGCTGTTGGTATTTTAATGGAGATTGCATTGAATCTATAGATTACCTTGGGTAGTGTGAACATATTAATGATGCTAATTCCACCATCCATGAACATGGTATATTCTTCCACTTGTTTATATCTCTCACCGAAAACCCCCATTCCTACTTCAAGTTCCCTATAGTCCTCTACTAGGAAGTCTTCCTCTCTTTCTCCAGAGTGAATGAATAGCTTTCTGCAGTGAGCAGCTACAACCATTATTTAAACACCGGGTATGTTACTTTGTACGTTTGTGTACAGAGAAGGCTGCTCCATCCTCGGTTCCACCTCACCTAAGCCTCATCTGCCATTGTGCTATAGTTGAAGACAAAAAAACTGTATACACTTGGAATGGACACAACAAATATCCACCTAGCTCTACTAAAAAAGGGGGTGGGGGAGGGTTTGATTAGCCTCGGAATACTTTCAGCTATTAATTGCAGTGTGTTTTTCTCAATGAGTAAGCTATATCTGAGAATTTTCTTAAAGTCATTTCTGTCAATTGATAAATAATACTCTATTTACCCCAACATCCTAGAGAAGTATTGGATTGATCCATACATGAATAATGGGAGGAGGGAAGTGATGTGTTTTCTGGTCTGGGAGTCTTTCACTGGGATGGACTGAGATCAATGTGCTGTAGGAGAAGAAAAATAATTTTCCCTCTACCCTTCTAGGTTCTTGGCTGAGACCCACCCCCTCCCACCATAATGAAAAGACAGATTAACAAGAAAAATGATAATTTTATACATACAGGAGCTCCATAAAAATATAAGACTCCAAGGTAGTTAGGCAATTGAAGTTTATAATGTTCTTGAGCTAAGGAAAAGAATGGGGGTCTGAGCTTCAAAAAGGAGGAAGACAATTCATAGGAAGATGAGAATAGTAAATATTTGGTAAGCCAGTGTTTTCCCTGCCATTCAGATAAATCTGATATAAAAGGTTATCTCTGGTAGTAGCTCTCTTCCTCTGCAGGACCCTCTAAATTCTTTTAGGCAGTTAAGGGGGAGGTAAAAAGCTTTTCCTGAATCTGCTGGCCTTGATTGCCTTCAGCTCAAAATAATCATTATGCCAAAGAGGCTTATTTTGGGGTGACATGTTTTGCTTCCTGATTTTCTAGGTAATTCCTATTGCCCACTTAAGTTTTCCCAGTCACCTGGACTGTGTGATTCACCTCAGCTTAGAGAACTCACCAATGGTGTTCTGGAGTACTTACATCCAATTCCTCATGAAACTGGAATCATCTCAGGAGACTGTTTCTTGTCCTTTTCTTTCTTTTTTTTTTTTTTTACTAGCGAGCCATAAGCTATTCAATGTCCCAAAAAGTCCCTATGAGCCAGTTACTTATGCTTCCTCTCCAGTTCCCTCTTAACTTGGAAGATATTTGAAAGCCAACATAAACACATTTAAAACTAACCAGCCAGCTAGCCGAAACCGGTTTGGCTCAGTGGATAGAGCATCGGCCTGCGGACTGAAAGGTCCCAGGTTCGATTCCGGTCAAGGGCATGTACCTGGGTTGCGGGCATATCCCCAGTAGGAGATGTGCAGGAGGCAGCTGATCGATGTTTCTCTCTCATCGATGTTTCTAACTCTCTATCTCTCTCCCTTCCTCTCTGTAAAAAATCAATAAAAAATATATTTAAAAAAATAAATAAATAAATAAATAAAACTAACCAGCCAGGACACTGTAATTCTCCCAATAAAGAGACAATAGATTAAGCAGTATTCCAGCCCTTCAATGTATTTCAAAATTGGTTCTGTTAACTTGCAACTGCAGTTCTCAAGTTCAAAGAGTTCCCATGAATCTGTTGCTTTCAGAGAGTTGAGGGGTCAAATTAGTAGCATAATATAATTAGGGAGTGAATTTGCAAAAGAAAAATTGTTTAAGACATTCTAAACTAATAGCTTTCCCTTCTAATTCTTCTCTCCTCACATGGCCTATACTGGTTCCTATAGAAACAGATGTTTTCAGGCCCATGGAAAGACTCAAAGTATTTGGCAAGCTAGTGTATGTTAACTATTTGCCCTTAAATGTTGCTTCTTCAGCAAAATAATCTGTGCCAAAAATCTGTAGGCACACAAATACATACTCTGTTCTGTATCACTGAATTCACAAAGGAGAGGGATTTATTTGTTAAAATGTTTAACATAATCAAAATTCTTAAGCATGTTTCTAGAAAAAAATATAGTCAATTGTAGTTGCTAGCAGTGAAAACATGGGCAAATGGCTTAGTCTGTGCCTGTTTCTTACAGGTAAAATAGAAATGATTTTTTAAATAAAACCCACCTTATTTGATTCTGAGGAGTAAGTACACTCAGAATAGTATCTAAGTACTCAAAATGTTTTCATTACTATTACCATTATCATTATTATTATTTATTTTATTTTATTAACTTCCTGTTTCCTGCTTTCTTTTACTCTGGGTTTTAATTTTCTCAAATTAGTTTTACCTATTTTGGCATCACATTCACCTTGAAGTAGAATGTCTATCTCAGACAATTGGATGAAAGAATGAGCATGTAATTGAATGAATCTAAGAGAGCACATGGCGTGGAAAAAAATAGACTTCTGGCCCTAAATGGTTTGGCTCAGTGGATAGAGCGTTGGCCTATGGACTGAAGGGTCTCAAGTTCAATTTTGGCCAAGGGTACATGCCCAGGTTGTGGGCTCAGTCCCCAGTAGGGAGCATGCAAGAGGCAGCCAATCAATGATTCTCATCATTGTTGTTTGGATCTCTCTCCCTCTCTCTTCCTCTCTGAAATCAATAAAAATATTTTTTTAAAAAAATAAAATAGACTTCTGAGCCAGTAAAACTGGGCATATGTTAGTAGATATGTAAATGACAAAGTCTGAGCCTGTCCCTTCATTTATAAAATGGAGGCATTGCTTGCCTAGAGGAAATGTTGATAGCAACAAACACAACTGAAAAACTCCAGGAAAGTATTGTGGATATGGAAGTGGGATAGTAGTTCAATGGAGCAAGTGTGTGCTTCAGTAATATTTACAGTAAGAATAGAAACAAAGGGTTATTGGTGGGGCTCCCCATTTGTCCCCATCTGTTACCAGTGGAAGTAGAGTTCTTGCGATGTCACAAGAAAAGGTATTTCCTGAGACTGGCATGGGAGGATGAATGGATCTTTATTTCCACAAAATTAAACCCCTGGGTTTCCAATATCCCTCTACCCCACCTTGGAAAAAGTTCAGTCTTGTCTTCAGCAGGTTGAGAATTAAGGGCACTGCCCAGAGTCTCCTCTCCATATTAAAACACAGTTCGGTCTAGCAACTGGCTAGCTTAGCTTGTGTTCCCAGCTGCAGTCCACCACATTTGGGGTCTTCACATTTCTGTGTCACAGTTGTACTCAACAAAATATGGATATGCAAATAACTACCTCAAAGAATTGTTGTGAGGATTGAGTTTATTTATAGCAAGTGCTTAAAACAGATTCTAACACAGAATAAATTACTTAATCAATGTTAGCTTTCATAATGGTGATGAAGATGATAATTAAGATGGGGGTGATGGGGATGCTGATAATAATAATAAAGATAGAAAACCAGGAGATCTCTACCACCAACCAGCTTGGTAACTTGAAATAAATGTCTTAATAAATGGTGCCTCTTTCATCATCTGCGAAATATGTAAGCTGAGTTCTGTTAATTATAAATATCTGAGAATACATTTCTCAAAGTAGCTAACTTTGAATACTTTTATTATAAATTTTCTAAGTTAAAAAATTGAATCAAAGAAGAAATTAGGTAATTTTTTTCAATCTCTGCTACCTAAAATATCTCTCTTTTGTTTGTTTTTACAGCTTCCAGCAAAAAGTGCATCCCTGCTCCTGTAGTTATTGCTGCTCTCTCCTTTTTGACCATTGTCACCATCTCTTTAAAAAGTGGAGTATAGCCCTAACCAGCTTGGCTCAGTGGATAGAGCGTCAGCCTGCAGACTCAAGGGTCCCAGGTTCGATTCCGGTCAAGGGCATGTACCTTGGTTGCAGGCACATACCTAGGAGGGAGTGTGCAGGAGGCAGCTGATCGATGTTTCTCTCACATTGATGTTTCTAACTCTCTACTTCTCTCCCTTCCTCTCTGTAAAAATCAATAAAATATATTTTTTAAAAAGTGGAGTATAAAGGAACTTTGTCATTTTGCTTTTCTTGTCAAGGTACCCTGTATATCCTTGCAGAATAACTCTGTGTCCCCCACCCCCATCAGCTAATGCAGAGCTGACTCAGACCACTGCCTTTGAGTGGGCCTGTAACTCAGTATGTTTCTTCTCCATGGACACAGAGATCGTGCTGGAGTAGAAAATGACACAATCAGAGTTTATGAGATAAATTTGGGACACTTCTTTGGCTTTGGGAATTGGATGGGCCTTTTTTTTTTTTTTTTTTTTTTGAGTGGAGATTAATACCTCCCTGAGAATGGAGCTAACACAGTAAAGGAAGAGCTAAGAAATGAAAAAAACTGAGTCCGGATGAGAGTGAACAAGACCCGAGATCCAACTGTTCCTGAAATTGCATACTGTAGGCTTTTCATTATATAAATCAATAAACTATATTTTTGCTTAAATAATTTGAATTAAACTTTTTATTTCAAGCAATTGGAGGAGTTATGATGAATATAAGGATACTCCCTTATTTTTATTCCGTAGTCCCATTCATTTCCACGTGGATCCCCCCAGCTGTTGAAACATTCTGAGACACAAACTACAACCAAGAGGAGGGAATGAAACCCAGGACACAGACAGGTTCCAAAAAAGCAGCAAAGTGAGAGCAGCACCTCCCTACTCCCATTTATATATATGTATTTTTGAGGGGAGAATAGCAAATGAATCAGCTCAAGATTTTCCTCAATATAAGACACCAATTAACGGATATCTATTGCAAATGAACGAGGTTTCAGCTTTGGAGCTGAGACAAAATGCAGAATTCATGTATTAAAATGCATGCTTTTTCCAAGCCCTCTAAACCCTGGAAAGAGTCAAAATCCCCTTTACCCTCACCACTGGATATTGTGATGGTCTTATTGTTAGGGAGCAAGGAAAGAATGCCTTAGTTAAGATTACAGTGGTAATTACAATGACAGCCTTGGCTTTGGAGCTGACAAAAGTGCAACTTTCTTGGCTGGGCTAACAAAAGTGCAACTTTCAAGCAGCCATAAGTAAGGAGGTTATCTTGGTGGAGTGACTGCATAGAAGACTAAAAAGTACATAGAATACCTTCTTCTTCCCTCTTCATCAAAAGCTCGCAAGTAATTTCTTTCCCTTTCAGTTTCTCATGTTTCAGCCTCTTTTTTAAAATATATTTTTATTGATTTCAGAGAGGAGAGGAAGAAAGAGATAGAAACAACAATGATGAGGGAGAATCACTGATTGGCTGCCTCCTGGATGCCCCACACTGGGGATCAAGCTCGCAACCTGGGCATTTGCCCTGACCAGGAATCCAACCCTGACCTCCAGGTTCATAGGTTGATACTCAACCACTGAGCCACACCAGCCAGGCTTTTTTTTTTTTTTTTAACAGAGTACAGAGACATTTTCTTTATAAAGGAGAAAATAAGGTTTACATTTTAAATGAGGAAATGTTTAAGTAAAGAAAATAACTTAAGCATTTTCCCTCAAAAAGAAAATTCCAACAAATAACTAGAGTTAATAATTGCTTTTCTTATTCTCAACAAAGTTCCTGTTAGTTGTCAAGTGAAATAGGGCAATCTTGAGAGCATAAATTCATTTATAACGCATGAGAGCCGAAGACTTTATGGTAGATAAATGGACTTATCTAACTTTTCTTCCCCGCTACAAGCACATCTCAGTCTCATGGTAATTTCATTGTGGAAGATTAGATCACCTCCAATTTTCAGCCTCTAATATAGGCTAATCATAAGATCTCAGTAGGTGACCAATGAAAACAAATCATATACTCTAATGTTATTCATGTAATAAAATTCTATTACTTCTCATAAAAAATATTGATTAGTCCCTGAGGTATATAGAAATTGGTATATGAGTGACAAAAATGCAGAGGGTTACTTTATATGCTTCCTAATTCTGAACATCGTTTCTGCCAGATTATCTATTGATAATGTTTATATTTACCTGGACTTTGCACTGTAGTAACTAGGAATAGAATTACTAAGAGTGAAAATTATTTTAAGGTTATTTAGATCATTCTTTAAGATGATGTAAAATGTTTAGAAACATCCTCAACTGTAATATTACATGGATTTTTTTTAACAATAAATTGTTTTTAGTAATACCATTTCAAGTGGGCTTTTTTTATTATTTTTATTTGACTAAAGCAAACTTGAAGTAAATTGTTTGCCAAGTGACTACTCTTTGCACCAATGTCCCAATAGACCACATGTCTGGCATCAAAGATCTAAAAATGTGCTATGAAAACTCACAGGATTTTGAACTCATTTTCTGCCAGAAATTAGCACTTCTGTTGCACTTCTACTAGTCATTGACTTTCTTAACCCCATAAGCACTAACTTCCATCGTCTGTATGGCCTTTTGGAGGATCTCTAAGGTTGGTCTCATATTTTTAACAATTTGCTCCAACTGTTCTGCGGCTGACTCAATGGTATTCTTAGCATTCGCAATTCTTAGTACATTCTGCAACTTTTTCACAGTGTCTACTGTAGTGGTTGTGGATGGACCTGCCCTTGGGCTTTGCTCAGATGTGGTAGCATCTGATTGCCCTTTCGTGTCTTGTCTATAGAAGTCACTTAATTGAAGACTCATGAGGGGATGCATCAGCAAGAGTGAAAGAGCAGATTCCAAATTCGAAACGGTGTTACCACTACTTATCAGAGAGACAATGAATGGTATATTGCCTTGTGCTACCTTTTGTCTATATGACGACTGCAACTCTTTTGCTTTATCCGTACTCTTCTCAGGGCCCATCACTGCTGCAATCTTGGAAAATACAGGTTGCTTTTGCACGTTGTCTTCCTTGGCCTTCACTACAGATTGCATCTCCCTAAAAATTCTGACCATTTGTTCAAAGACTTCCTTAACGTAACTATCTTCTTTCACAGCCATTGTGATGATCTTAGAATTCATACAGCTATTAAACAATTCAGTGAGTGTGTTCGTGAAGGAAGCAAAATCTTGAATGGAAAGAAAGAATGTTTTGGCAGCTTGAACCAGCCTCTCTTTATCCTTTTCTATCTTTGAAGACATTTCTCCAACAAAAATGTTTCAGCACTGCAAAACAAAGCAGGAATCCAAATTAAAACTAAAAGAATATTTGTTAGCCATAAAAAAAGACACAAAGTATTACCTAAATATGATGATGACTCCCATCAAGGGTTGGAAAGCTACACAAGCTTTAAAACAGAAATGATCCTCTGCTTTAATAAAAATAATACCAAAACTATTAAACCCGAGTAAAAGTGTTCTATTGGATTTAAACCACATATCAAATATTGTGTGCTGAATCCTGAACTGGATGTGTTGCTATATAGTGACACTATTCTCAGGTATTATTCTCAATAAGCATTCAATCTAGTGGAAAAGATTGAATAAAGTATTACAAATTATACAGAGAGGCTATGGTTCTAGTTAAGATAGAGAAAGTGCCTTCCATAACAACCTTTCCTACTGATTACAACTAAAAATCTCAAACTATATAAAGTAACAATGAGATAACTCTGAAAGACGGATAATAGCAGACCACAGAGGTAGAGAACGCAGCATTTCAAAGAAGAGTGAGGCCATTTAATGCAAAAATCCCAAAATGTCTGTCCTGTTTAAAAATGTTTCAGTACAAAAAAAAAAAAAAAAAAAAAAAAAAAAGCCGAAACCGGTTTGGCTCAGTGGATAGAGCATCGGCCTGCGGACTGAAGGGTCCCAGGTTCGATTCCGGTCAAGGGCATGTACCTGGGTTGCGGGCATATCCCCAGTGGGAGATGTGCAGGAGGCAGCTGATCGGTGTTTCTCTCTCATCGATGTTTCTAACTCTCTATCTCTCTCCCTTCCTCTCTGTAAAAAATCAATAAAATATATATATATATATATATATATATTTTTTTTTTTTTTTTTTTTTTTTTATTGCTTAAAGTATTACAAAGGGTATTACATATGTGTCCATTTTATCCCCCCGCCCTAGACAGTCCCCTAGCCTCCCCTATCCCCCAATGTCTTATGTCCACTGGTTATGCTTCTATGCATGCATAAAAGTCCTTTAGTTGATCTCTTACCCCCCTACCTCCAGCCCCGCAACCCTCCCCGGCCTTCCTGCTGCAGTTTGACAATCTGTTTGAGGCAGCTCTGCCTCTGTATCTATTATTGTTCAAAAGTTTATAATGGTCTCTATTATCCATGAATGAGTGAGATCATGTGGTATTTTTCCTTCATTGACTGGCTTATTTCACTTAGCATAATGCTCTCCAGTTCCATCCATGACGTTGCAAATGGTAAGAGTTCCTTCCTTTTTAGAGCAGCATAGTATTCCATCGTGTAGATGTACCACAGTTTTCTAATCCATTCATCTACTGATGGGCACTTAGGCTGTTTCCAGATCTTAGCTATGGTGAATTGTGCTGCTATGAACATAGGGGTGCATATATCCTTTCTGATTGGTGTTTCTGGTTTCTTGGGATATATTCCTAGAAGTGGGATCACAGGGTCAAATGGGAGTTCCATTTTCAGTTTTTTAAGGAAACTCCATACTGTCTTCCATAGTGGCTGCACCAGTCTGCATTCCCACCAGCAGTGCACAAGTGTTCCTTTTTCTCCACATCCTCTCCAGCACTTGTCGTTTGTTGATTTGTTGATGATAGCCAGTCTGACAGGTGTGAGATGGTACCTCATTGTTGTTTTGATTTGCATCTCTCGGATGATTAGTGACTTTGAGCATGTTTTCATATGTCTCTTGGCTTTCTGAATGTCCTCTTTTGAAAGGTGTCTATTTAGGTCCTTTGCCCATTTTTTGATTGGATTGTTTATCTTCCTTTTGTTAAGTTGTATGAGTTCCCTATAAATTTTGGAGATTAGGCCCTTATCGGATATGACATTGGCAAATATGTTTTCCCACACAGTGGGTTTTCTCGTTGTTTTGTTCATGGTTTCTTTTGCTGTGCAGAAGCTTTTTATTTTGATGTAGTCCCATTTGTTCATTTTCTCTTTAGTTTCAAGTGCCCTAGGAGCTGTATCAGTGAAGAAATTGCTTCGGCATATGTCTGAGATTTTGTTGCCTTTGGATTCTTCTAGAATTTTTATAGTTTCCTGTCGTACATTTAAGTCCTTTATCCATTTTGAGTTTATTTTTGTGTATGGTGTAAGTTGGTGGTCTAGTTTCATTTTCTTGCATATATCTGTCCAATTTTCCCAGCACCATTTATTGAAGAGACTATCTTGGCTCCATTGTATGTTCTTGCCTCCTTTGTCAAATATTAATTGAGCATATTGGTTCTGGCCGATTTCTGGGCTCTCTATTCTATTCCATTGATCTATATGCCTATTCTTGTGCCAGTACCAGGCAGTTTTGAGAACAGTGGCTTTGTAATACATCTTGATATCTGGTATTGAGATCCCACCTACTTTGGTCTTTTTCAGGATTGCTGCAGCTATTCGAGGTCTTTTTTTATTCCAGATGAATTTTTGGAGAGTTCGTTCTAGATCTCTGAAGTATGCCGTTGGTATTTTAATGGGAAGTGCGTTGAATTTATAGATTGCTTTGGGTAGTATGGACATTTTAATGATGTTGATTCTACCAATCCATGAACACGGTATGTTCTTCCATCTGTTTATGTCTTCCTCTATATCTTTTTTCAACGTCCTGTAGTTTTCTGAGTAGAGGTCTTTTACCTCTTTAGTTAAGTTTATTCCTAGGTAGCTTAATTTTTTTGGTGCGATGGTAAACGGGATTGTTTTTATAATCTCTCTTTCTGAAAGTTCACTATTGGTGTATAGAAATGCCTCGGATTTCTTGGGGTTAATTTTGTATCCTGCTACATTGCCAAATTCATGTATTAAGTCCAGTAGCTTTTTGATGGAGTCTCTAGGGTTTTGTATGTATAATATCATGTCGTCTGCAAATAAGGACAGTTTTACTTCCTCTTTTCCAATTTGGATGCCTTTTATTTCTTCTTCTTGCCGAATTGCAATGGCTAACACTTCCAGTACTATGTTGAACAGGAGTGGTGAGATTTCTAACTCTCTATCTCTCTCCCTTCCTCTCTGTAAAAAATCAATAAAATATATTTTTTAAAAAAAATAAATAAAAAATAAAAATAAAAATGTTGAGGATTATCTGGAGGAGAACCAAGATGGCGGCATAGGTTAACACCGGAGTTTGCTGCCTTGAACAACTACTTCAAAAGGGAAACTAAAAAACGGAACGGACATCACCCAGAACCACAGCAACGCTGGCTGAGTGGAAGTCCTACAACTAGGAGGAAAGAGAAACGCATACGGACACTCAGAGGAGGCGCAGTGCTGAAGTCAAATTCTGAGGTGCGGAGTGCGCTGAGCGGGCTGGCGGCGGAGGGCGCGGTTGGCGTTTTCAATCCGGAGGGAGTCGCAGACTCTGAGCTCCAGATCCGGGCGAGTCTTTAGGGACCCAGACTCAAACGGGAGAAGCGGGACTGTCTGGCTTCGGTCAGAGCGAGTGCAGCTTTCTCTCTGAGCTTTGCAGCGGGTGCTGGGACTCAGAGAGGCAGAGCCCCTGGGGACAGGTCTGAGAGCCGCCATAACTGCTCTCTCCAGCCCACCCTATTGATCCTGTGCGACCCGCCCCGCCCAAGCCCTGCACACAGGCATTTGCCGGATAGCCTCAGGCAAAGGCTAGATTAGCACCTCCCTAGAGGACAGAAGTTCTCTCACTGCAGACACAGCTGATTCTCATAGCCACTTGGCCTGGAGGTCAAACCCTCCCTGGTATTAGCTACAACAATCAAGGTTTAACTATAAGACTGCCCACAAAGACCACTAGGGGGTGCACCAAGGAAGCATAACAAAATGCGGAGACAAAGAAACAGGACAAAATTGTCAATGGAAGATATAGAGTTCAGAACCACACTTTTAAGGTCTCTCAAGAACTGTTTAGAAGCCGCCGATAAACTTAATGAGATCTACAAGAAAACTAATGAGACCCTCGATGTTATATTGGGGAACCAACTAGAAATTAAGCATACACGGACTGAAATAACGAATATTATACAGACTCCCGACAGCAGACCAGAGGAGCGCAAGAATCAAGTCAATGATTTGAAATGCGAGGAAGCAAAAAACACCGAACCGGAAAAGCAAAATGAAAAAAGAATCCAAAAATGTGAGGATAGTGTAAGGAGCCTCTGGGACAGCTTCAAGCATACCAACATCAGAATTATAGGGATGCCAGAAGATGAGAGAGAGCAAGATATTGAAAACCTATTTGAAGAAATAATGACAGAAAACTTCCCCCACCTGGTGAAAGAAATGGACTTACAACTCCAGGAAGTGCAGAGAACCCCAAACAAAAGGAATCCAAAGAGGACCACACCAAGACACATCATAATTAAAATGCCAAGAGCAAAAGACAAAGAGAGAATCTTAAAAGCAGCAAGAGAAAGAAACTCAGTTATCTACAAGGGAATACCCATACGACTGTCAGCTGATTTCTCAACAGAAACTTTGCAGGCCAGAAGGGAGTGGCAAGAAATATTCAAAGTGATGAATACCAAGAACCTACAACCAAGATTACTTTATCCAGCAAAGCTATCATTCAGAATTGAAGGTCAGATAAAGAGCTTCACAGATAAGGAAAAGCTAAAGGAGTTCATCACCACCAAACCAGGATTTTATGAAATGCTGAAAGGTATCCTTTAAGAAGAGGAAGAGGAAGAAAAAGGTAAAGATACAAATTATGAACAACAAATATGCATCTATCAACAAGTGAATCTAAGAATTAAGTGAATAAATAATCTGATGAACAGCATGAACTGGTGATTATAATAGAATCAGGGACATAGAAAGGGAATGGACTGACTATTCTTGGGGGGGAAAGGGGTTAATGTTGCTAACCATTGTTCATCATCCTATTATTTATTTATTTATTTATTTATTTATTTATTTATTTGTATCTCCTCTAGAATTTTGTTATATCAATCATCTTCTCTTTCTTTTATGCTGTGGACTAAATAGTACCCAAAAAATTCTTATGCTAAAGCCTTATCCCTCAGTATGACTATATCTGGAGATAGGGCATATAAAGCAGTAAGATTAAATGAGGTCATAAGGGCACAGTTCTGATATGATAGGATTGGTGTTCTTATAAAAGGAAACACCAGAGAGCTCACTCACTCTCTCAGTCATGTCAGAGTGCAATGAGGTGACTACCTGCAAATCAGGAAGAGAGCCCCCACCAAAAACTGCCTGGGCTGACACTTAACGTTAGGTTTCCCAGCCTTCAGAACTGTGAGAAAATAAATTTCTGTTTTATAAGCCACCCAACCCATGGTATTTTGTTATGGCAGCCAACTGGAATCTTCCACCTTCTCACTCTTTATTTTTCCTTCTCCTTTACATACATATTCAGTTTCCTCCTCAATTAAAAAAAAAAAAAAATTGACCCTGACTTCAAGCAATGATGCCATCTCACTCCTTCATTTCTCAAATTTCTCACAAGAGACATTGTAATTTATTCTGTCCCCCATTGTTTTCCTATAAGGCACCAATTACTTCTAACTATCACATCTGTTAGCCTATTTCCAGACCCTTGCCATTTTGAGTTTTTGGCATTATTTAAAATTGCTAATTACCTCTTCCTACATCAAAGTTTTTTCTTCCTGGGGCCTCCATGATGTATAACTCTGGTCATTCTATGTCCTAAGCCTTTATTTTTTCCCCCCATAGGCTTGTCTTCCTCCTTACACCACCAATAGCTCTCCAGTCCCCTAAGCTCAGCAAGGCTGTGTCTTTGACCCTCATAATATTCTACACTTTCTCTCTTGGAGATCTCAACTGTCCCCATAGCTTACAAAGGCATCTGTATACAGGTGACTCCTAAATCTCATAGTGTAGCCTCAGCAGTTCTCCTGATCTCCAGGTCTTCATTTTCAGCTACCTAGTGGTCATCTCTATAGGTGACTATGCCAGTATACTCCATACCATGTATCTAAAAACTGCACTTGTCTCCTCAAAAAACAAACACTTTCCCCCTCTTAATCTATGCTCTATTTTTACTTTATTTTCCATATCAGATCTGTCCCTAAGATTTTTTCATTCTCACTGAACTTATTCTACCTATCACCTCCCTGACAGTCCCATAACTACTCCTCCAGGTACCTCTCATCTCGAGAGATAACTTAAAAGTGTCACAGTTGGTCTCAATACCTTTAGTCCAGGTGCTACAAATGCAGTTCATAGGCAAAATCCAACCAGTGTTTTATTAGGCCACCACAATGCATCTTCAAACTTCATATCAGTTGCCACATTTAAAAACTGAAAGACAGAAATTTTTATTTCTACTGATTATTTTAAAAATGAGATGAACTGACAGCATTAAGCCCAGGATCTGAGTTGGAAAAATTACCCAGAGTGGTAGTTGTCCTCTTTAGACTAGACATTCACCCTCTACACCCTTTTGTCTTACACTAAGTGTTTCAAGTACTTACATATCTTGTCCAGCCACTGTATGCATTGGAGTTGCTGACCAACGTTTACTGCTCATACCAACTAATTCAGTTTATATAAAGTGACTTTTCTGAAATCTAAACTACCTAATGTTATTGTTATGGGTTGGCTCAGCGAGATAAGACCACCGACTCAGAATTTAAATTTAAGAGCCTTTATTAAGCTGGCCAGCTGACCACAGTCCCAGCACTCTGCCGAAGCAGAGGCTGAACTGCAGTCCAGACTATAGGAGTTACATTTTATTATTAAATTCTGTGGAGGCCCAGAGAAAAATGTGTCTTTCAAATTCTGGGCCCCCAGTATGGAGGAAACTCTCTTTATTTATACTTTTTCCAGTCTTTTGTCTCCCAAATTTGGAATGAGACTTCCGGGCCTTCTGAGAAAGAAGGCCTACGTGCTGGGAAGGGGCCATGAGACCATATCTCAAGGCCTGGCCTGATGTCAGCACCTTCCTATCTATGTGTTTTAGGAACAGACAGCACAGCATGACCCGTCTGGCCAAAGTGCCAGATATGCAGCCCAGTACATTATCTCACAATTAAAAACCTTTAATGGTTCAATATTGCCTAAAGAATAAAATGAATCTACTTGCCTTCCCTTCACAGCTTTCATATATACCTTGTACCACCAGCATAGTCGATTTTTCCCCTGAAAATGCTCGACAGTTTTTTGTGCATCTCCTTAGTATACCCTGTGCCCTGCCGGGAGCCGGTCCGTCCTTGCTGCTTGACACAGTCGCTGCAGGGAAGGAACATCTGCACAGCATACGTTTCAAGGGACCTGGTGTCTATGGCATACTGTTCTTAATATGTTTGCTCCCCTTCTTGGCGCTATGTGTTTTAACCAAGGTCACCTCTCCGAGAAAGGTTGTTTCCCCAGGTAGGGATTTTCCCCTGAAGTTAGGGAGGGAATAAAACCCCTTAACTAAGTGCCAGGCGGGTAGTTAATCACTTTAACTACGAACAATCATGCTTAAGCTACATAATCTTTACTCCCTGGAATGGAGATAAGAAACGCCCTAACCTTTGGAATAGAGATTGATAGGATTGGAATCAACTGGTATAAATACAGATGTAACAAGACAACAGGACACAGAACCTAGAGACAGAACCTAGCGAGAGAGCATGGCAAAGGATCCTGGACAGAACCTGGCTACAGAACTTGGCTGGAGAACCTAGACCAGGGGTGGGCAAACTTTTTGACTCGAGGGCCACAATGGGTTCTTAAACTGGACCGGAGGGCCGGAACAAAAGCATGGATGGAGTGTTTGTGTGAACTAATATAAATTCAAAGTAAACATCATTACATAAAAGGGTATGGTCTTTTTTTTTTTTTTTAGTTTTATTCATTTCAAACGGGCCGGATCCGGCCCGCGAGCCGTAGTTTGCCCACGGCTGACCTAGACAGAACCTGGCGACCGAACCTGGCTGGAGAACCTAGCGAGAGAACATGGCAAAAGAACCTGGATAGAACCTGGTCACAGAACCTGGTGACCGAACCTGGCTGGAGAACCTAGCGAGAGAACATGGCTACAGAACCTGGCAAGAGAACCTAGACAGAACTTGGCTGGAGATCCTGGCTAGAAATCCTGGCTAGGCTGCTGATCAACTGAACGCTGCCTCCGTGTCCTTCCTTCTTCGCCAACTCCGTCCACATCTTTGAGGACCCCTGGACCTGTTAGGGCTGGACCCCAGCAGTACCCATCTCCATACCCCAGCTCCTACACACCTGTGGAAATCCTGCTTATCCTTCCATATCGAGTTCAGACTCAATGACTACATCTGCTTTTTGCTTTTTTCACCATGCCCCTACCTGGTGGGGCCCTAGGATACATCCACTACAAATTGACCCATTGGAATAAAAATAAAATAATATCTCACTTAATCCTTCCTTAGGACTATAATAGGCAGCACCCTTAGATTTTATGTCTCCTAGCTAGCATCTTGGTTCTTTTCCCTCCAACCACCCAATAACAGAAATTATTGTTAATATAAGAAGAGCTTCCATTTAGTAAGCTTTTGCCATAGATCAGACACTATGCCAACTGCTTCACATACATTATCTAAAACATTATCTCATTCAATCCTTATAACAATCCATAAATTATGTACTCATACTCACATTACACCAACGAAAATATTTAGAGAGAGTGACTTTCCCAAGGATACTTGGTTAGGAAGTGGCACTTTGGGTACACAAAATCAGGACTTTTTCAAAAGCCTGCAGTCTCTCCACAAAATTACACTGGGCTGAGTGATTCTCCTGCTTCAGGAGAAATAAATGGGGAATCCAGAAGATGGAAGACTCTGATCTAAACTTTAAGCTAAAAGAGTCAAGTTAGTCTTTAAGGTTTTTATATTGCTATGACCAGGGGTCCTCAAACCATTTAAACAGGGGGCCAGTTTACTGTCCCTCAGACCATTGGAGGGCCAGACTATAGTTTTAAAAAAAACTATGAACAAATTCCTATGCACACTGCATATATCTTATTTTAAAGTAAAAAAACAAAATGGGAACAAATACAATATTTGTATTTGCATGTGGCCCGCGGGCCATAGTTTGGGGACCCCTGGTTAAGACATTCACCAAGATAACAAGAAAGATAGTGATAAACGTCAGAGGAATTAATAGCACACCAAAAAATTCATATTTGGCTGGAAATATATTTGAATTTATACCTCTTAGGAACCTAAACAAAGCAGTCAGCAACAGATGGAGGTACAAATGCAACAGAATTAAAGGAAACATAATACCTAGACTAGTTGACAAGATGAAATCCCAAAATCTGAGCTCTGCAATCAAAGAGCCATCGACTCTACTGAATTGAATTAGTTCAGTTATATAGCCCTTTTCAAGAATAAAAAGTCTATTAAAGAACATAAAACTAAATAAGTTTTACCATGTTATTAGTCTTTCAAATTATAATTACTTGATATATACTACTTTTATATTAATATAAGAAATAGAAGAATTCTGGGAACTAAGTCATGTAAAAATAGTCCATAAACCAGACAGGCAGAGGGACCCAGCAGAGACGAGCAAAGCCTGCAAGTCATCACATTCCATCAGAAACATCCAGTTGAAACCAAATGAAACAGCACTTCAACAACACTACTAAACAACTGCTGCGACTACTGAACTCAGAAACACGGCAAGGTAAGCAATCTGGGTGTTTCTAATATTGTTCCTCAATATTATAGGCAATTTGAAATAACATGTCAGTCCTAAATCCTAGCCATCAATATAATAAAGTAACAAAACAACTTTGTTTTCAGAGGATATCATGGCATGTTCCTTGTGATTATTTATTTCTCTGAAAATGCTAGAGAAAGAATAAAATTTATAGCTTATATAACTGATTGTCAGAGAAGACAAAGCGGTGAAGAAATCCATTTTAGAAAGGATGAAGGATGAAATGACACCTGTGTCACTGTGTGTTCACATGAATTGTTAAATGTCCTTTTATGTCACGAATCACATCAATATTAATTTCTCTCTTTAAATTTCTATACTATTTGACAGTCAGTGTACTACTCTTATTCACAAAAGTATCCTCAGGAATTTTTATTTGAATATGTGATAATCAATAGATTTTCATTTTGTAAGGTAGTTCCTTTCCTGTAAAAGCTAAAACAATTGCATAATATCACTAAATAAACTCTAACTTTTAGATACAATCATCGAAATATTTCTACCACTTCTTATATGCTTTTGAATGTTTACTTCTCAAGTCAATAAAATTGGCATGGATTCAGTAAGAATCCATCTGAATGAAGCTAGTCTTTGTTTCCACTCCAAATGCTAATCACTGGCGTTCCCAAATGTATTTCTTTTTTTTTACAAAATAACAAATTAAAATACATGTGATTTCCAAATTCTGTTTTAGCAACAGAGCATTCATCAAATACAATTTTGCCCACCCACAACACAAACACTGCAACACAAAAAAGCACAGTTGCTTCAGCATAGGCTGGGGTGAAATGGGCAGCCAGACACCAAGCGCTCCCCCTACTGGCTAGTAATTCCCCATCAGACTGTCTGGGCTAGTATCTATTTCAAGAGCCACTATAATCAAGTACAGATAAAACAGCACAAATTCTGCTGTGCAAAGTAGATAGTAACAGTCCAGAGTGAATTTTTCAGTGATAGGGAGCCCTATCATGCGATAACAAATAATGTAAAAATTTAAATTTACCATACAAAAGGTGCAGGTAATCAGCAGACCACTTAGCAACCTGCTAGTACCAATCTTTAAAAGTCCTTTTTAAATTACTTTAAAATAATTTTTTAAAGAGCGAATTTTAAAAGGTCATATTTAAAAGGTGATCCATGAAAAATTAATAAGATAGAGGAAAATATATGGTTCAGAACTACTTTTAGGTACAGTACTATATATTCTTAATAAGACATCACTTAGCCATGCCTAATACCTAGGATCTCTAAGAAGTGTGACTCCAATTAATTGAAGGACTTTTGTTTTGCTGAGTGAAGCAAGCAATTTGAACATCAGAGCTAAATTGTCATGGTCAATAGTGGAGACGCTGTACATTACCAATGGTGGTTTTCCATGTGGTATATAACCTGACCTCTAAATAACAAGCATATATTTATCAGTAACAAACTGAGAGGGTGCAAATTGTTAATCATCTTTGGATGACTGAATGTCTCCATATTGACTCAGTATCAATGCATACTAAAGAGTGACTTGTTTAACATTTTGAATTTGCACAAGTCAAGCACCACCTCTACCTACAATTTTGAATGGCATATTACTTTCAAGATGACAGGTAATTTTACCATCTTAACACATTGCAGATTAGTAGTTTTACTGCTAGCTTTACCCAGTGTCCAGATAAGTTTCTATTGAACGAGTACAGAAAAAAAACGTTTTACATAAATGTTAAAGGCATGCTTTAAAATTAAATACCAATTGCATTTTGAAGTTATTACGTTCTTACAAGCTAATATCTTTTTAAAGTATGATACTTCGTAAAACACTGCGTAACATGAACGAGAATTCTCGTGATCCGTCCGCAATGTGTTAACTAGAATTTCCATAAAGCAAGAACCATGTCTTTTTCATTTTTGTGTGCTCAACAGAGCCTAGCATCCCACCTTATACATAGTAAAGTGCTACTCAATTAGATAAATTGTTACTGAATTATTGAATTGCTCCCTTCATCGGGCTCTTCAAATTTCACCTAAGAAATAATTCATTAGTTTCACCTTCAAACCCCACCTCTCCTCCATCTAATTCTCTAGCATTTATTTCACTGTTGGGACAGAACTAATCTTGTGTGGTCAATACTGGAGCAGGTATAGGAGCAGGCGAGCTGAAGATAAGGAACCCTCCCAAAGCCTTTCCCCAAGAAGAAAAGAGCTAGGAAGGTAAGCCAGACTTAGAAAAATAAAAGTCCTTTTCTATTAGATCTGAGAAATAATTCTCAGCACTTCTTGATGTCTCTTACTCAAACTTGTTATTGGCACAAAATTATGAAATGGTGCCTGGATCATCTGGGTATAAAAGTGCACGTGCAAGGGAGTCAGTATGTAAATAAAATATTACTTTTGCAGTTGAAAAAATATTGTGTCTTTGGTTTCTGGTAAGATTGGATGTTCCTCATCAGTTAGCTACTATAGGATTTACTGTCTGTTCAGTTGTTTGCTAATTTAGGTATCAGATTATTACTTTATTAATAACATTCTTTAAAAATTAATATTTAATTTTTATTGTATTTTCAGTTTGCTTTTAGTTGCTTTTACATGGTTATCTTTGTTAATCAAATTTTTGTCTTTTTTCAATGTTTTTAAGTTTATAAAGTCTTCTATATTGACATTTGAAAATTATCCATTTTCTCCTATTTTATTAGTTGATTTTTTAACATATATTATGCTAATAACATTTTTACATCACCTTTAACCCCTAAAACTACCCCATTATGTCAGAATAATTTATGAAATAATGATCTCAATTACCACCAATCTAAGATACTAAATTTATCATATATTACATCAAATGTATAGAAGGGTCTGCTTTGAGGACTATTTTGTTCCACAATTCCATCTACTCTTTCACCTGTACAATACTGGTTAATTGTATTTTGAGTGTTTTAATATTTGAGAAGGAAAAAGTCCCATCATTATTTTTCCTGAAAAGATTAGTCTCACCTATTCAGTCTTTTGGATATATTTTATGATTAATTTGTTAAGAGTGTGCTAAAATAATTAATTTGTTAAGAAGAAATTGATCACTTGGAAGCATTTGACCTCCCATCCCAGAGGAAAATTCGTTTCTCCATTTGTTTACCTTGGGGCAAGTAGAACCACACACCTTTTCTGGAAGTTAGGGCTTCAGATAGTGGCATATGGTAGTTGTTAGATATATTTCTACTTTTTCAAGGTAAGAAAAACTCCTCTCAACTAAATATCTGAATAGGGATGTAGTTGGTGATCTTCTGAATTCAAAGTCAGAAAGTACAGTTTTCATTTCATGATAAGATCTGAAAACTAAGACACCCCCCAAAAAAACGTTTAATGGAAAATTCCTAGAAGAAAAAAGAGAAATCAAAGTTCAAATTTATAGTTACAATTTCTGTTTACAACCAGATGGTGAATTTGGGGACTATTTAATAGACCCTCAGTAAACAATTTCTTTAAATGGATATTTTCTAGGCACTGTCTTGGAGAAGTTTGTGTCATGTGTGTGTGTGTTTTACTGGATCTGAATCAAAGATAAAAATGAATTTTTGACCATGATTAAGTTTATGCCACCAGGGGTATCAGTGCATTTTTCTAAATTTAACAGCATAGGTAATTGTGTTCCTTATCCATTTTTTAAATATCTTCCCCTCTCCATTTCCAAATTATATTTTTATGACTTCATGTTTCTTTTCTTGAGAGAAAAATACCTCACGTCCTTCATCCCATACTTCTCAGGTTGCCCTATCTAGCCTAAAAACCATGGTCCTAAAGGAGGGCCCAAGATACTATCTACTCAAAGAGAGAATGTGCCAGATACCACACAGATATACAGAACTCCATTTTCTCTTTCTTTTCTTCCAAGAGTTTAAGTGAAAAACAAAAATGACATAGCAATCCTACTCAAGGTATGCACATTGAGTAATGGTCTTCACTAGGCTCAAGCTTTTAGACAAATAACTCATAAGAACATCCTTATTCCTTTTTTCTCTTCATGGTACTCTGAGCCAGAAGTGCAAACATAAGAAGGCTCCTACCAGACTTATTCTATTCATTCTATGGTGTGCTTTCCTACTTATTCCTTAATACTTCCATGAAATGGCATTACCTTCTTTCAGTAACTCTAACTTATCTTAATAATGGTCAACCACAATATAGATTCTAAATAATTTATTTTATAAGCTTTGAAAATAGAGAATCAGAGAAATAGTCATAACTGCTGTCCCCTGCACCATGTCTTTAATCCTCAAGTGAGATTGTAATGAAAGGAATCTTGAATCTATACTCTCATCACATGGATTTTTTGTAAAGGTCTATTATATTTGCCTTTCAATGTCCCTTAGGTTTAGAGAAATTGCCTGTAAAGTTATATAAAGTGATTTGAATATTGTACATTAAGATAACAGAGTATATAAACAAAATTATATATTAATAGCCCTGTAAACTCAGAGATCTTAATATTCTTCTGGCCCTATTAATTTAACTCCCAATACTGTGGAAATCAACCCAATAGGTCTATTCAGTGTGGCGACTAGAGGATGGAGAAATAAAGGAGCTAACCATTAGCTCTGGTTATCAAGAACTAACCATTTCAAACTGCAGTGTTTCAAATATGTTATTAAATATTACTTGAAAATAATCACATTTATTTATTAATAATCAGATGCCTCATAAACATAAATATTTCCTATCTAGGACTTCCCCTCACCACAAAATGTAATTCCTGAATGCATCCATAGGTTGTATTCTGTTACCTGCGTTTCCCTACACTGACTTCAAGTTTCATAAAAATTGTTTTGAAGAACCTGTTGAGTTTCCTGAGGAATTCCTTACATAGCATATTGCTACTTTGCTTTTCATGAAATAAAAGATTTCTTGGTCAAATCTATGCAAACAGCAGATATTTTTTAAAGATTTTTAGTGAAAAATTCACCATTTTATTTTTCAGAGATCATATTTGAAATATGGCTGAGAGTGACCTCCTCTACCCAGAGAACCCAAGGAGGCGGGAAGAAGTACACCATCTTCACCAACAGCTCCTTGACTGCTTATCGGACAGCTTCCGTGCCACCAATGAGCTGATTGAAGTTTTAAATATGCATTTGGGGTGCAGGCTGGCCTCCATTGAGATGAACAGAAATGGGACCATCAAAGAAAACTGTGATACCATTATCCAAGCCGTGATGAAAATCCAAAAGGAATTGCAAAAGGTTGATGAAGCACTAAAAGATAAACTAGAGCCAACCCTTTATAGAAAACTTCAGGATATTAAGGAAAGGGAAACAGAAAAAATTGCAATCGTACAAAAGGTTATTTCAGTCATCCTGGGAGAAGCCACTTCTGCAGCCAGTGCAGTGGCTGTTAAACTCGTGGGCTCAAATGTCACAACTGGCATAATTAACAAGTTGGTCACTGTGTTAGCTCAAATTGGTGCTTCTCTCCTTGGTAGCATAGGAGTTGCTGTTCTTGGCCTTGGCATAGATATGGTCTTCCGTGCCATCCTAGGAGCAGTAGAGAAAACGCAGCTACAAGCAGCCATCAAAAGTTATGAGAAGCATCTGGTGGAATTCAAGTCAGCCTCAGAAAAATATCATCATGCCATTACTGAGGTCACCAATACAGTGAAACACCAAATGAAATAAACAGCCACCTTATTCGCCACTGGAATATTTTCTGCTTCTCTTTCAATAATAGTGTTTGGTTTCTTGGATTAGCTTCATTTTCCATAAGCTTCCAACATAGACATAAATACCGTAACAGATTGGGAAGATTCCTTGAGTTTTGCATCAGTAACAAATGTCTGGACCAGTTGGTGCTAAACCGTGGGAGAGAATCCCAGGATTCTTCTAACTCTCCTCTACCAGCTCAATATTAGGGTACATGCTAATGTAGAGTAGCAGGTGTAGGGGTTGCCTTTTCCTTTCTAATATCAAGTAAAAATCTTTAAAATGTACATTGAATGCAACGATTTTTATTCCTAACACTTCAGACATCATTTAGTTCTAAGAGGACATACTTTGTAATTTCTGCCTGGACACAAATCCTGGGCCTTTGAATGTAATAGAAAACACTACCATAATTTCAACCATCAGTTTAAATCCAATTTTCTGTAAACTGGAAAAAACTGGAATAAGGTTTGTAACTTCTTACTTCTATGATGAAAAGAGTCATAGTTCTGTAAACTTCTTAATTAAACACTATAATCTGAATGGACTTTTAATGGATAAAAATTTAAAACTAAAAAAAAATGAAGGTTTTGTTTCTATAAGTATAATCAACCCTGATCAACTGTTCTATGATAATTAAATATCCCTCAAGTGAAATGTTTGAACACTCTGGAACTTTTTTTAAAAAAGCAAATCCAAGATACACCTGCATATAATGCATTCAGAGTGCAGGAGAGGAAGTAGCAATTCTTTCAAGAACCTGTCATTCAGCCCTGGCTGGTTTGGCTCAGTGGATAGAGTGTCGGCTTGCAGACTGACAGGTCCCAGGTTTGATCCCATCAAGGGCACATGCCCAGGTTGCAGGCTCAATCCCCAATAGGAGGCGTGCAGGAGGCAGCCCATCAATTATTATTTCTCATCATTGAGCTTTTTCTCTCTCTCTCCCTCTCCCTTCCTCTCTGAAATCAATAAAAACGTATTTTAAAAGAAAAAGAATTTGTCATTCAAAGGAAAATCCTAATTGATCTTTTGAGTTTTCAGAAAAAAAAATATTTCACTTTCAATGCTAGCAGAATGGAGGAAGTTGCCCTTGCTATGTAAAGCTTTGGGTAGCCCATTTAATTAATTACATTAATTTCAGAGATATCCAGAGGCTATGGAGGCCTAATGGTTCAGTTAAATTTCTGCAGATGGAAATGTTTTCTAAATCCTGCACCAACTAATAATTTCCCATTGAGACTCTTAGATTATACTTACAAAATTATTAATAAGCTGTTGATGCAAGAATGTGTTTGTTATAGTTGATTCTTGCATCCAAATTCAAGAAATGTCTTGAAAATTTAAAAGCCTCAGGGTATCTCAAAAAGTAAAAGCTAGATGAAATATATTAATTTTTCAAAAATATTCATTTTCTCTTCTATCATTGATTTTTAATATTAGTTCCAAAATATCACAATTTAGTTCACCTTCAATATTAAATATTTTTGTTGTTTATTACCTGGTTTATAAGCTATAAACTATAAGATCGTTTTACTGTTCTTTCTGAGACTCAAGTCAAAAACAAAATCAAGAATTTCCTAAAACGAAGGTTAGTTCAGATAAAGGACCAATCTTAAACAGCTAAGCGCACATTTAAATATTCTACTAAACATTAACATCTCCACCAGTATTTTAGAATATTGATAACGGATTGTCGGAATTGACCTCTATCTAACATTTTCCTATAAGGAATATTCAGATTAAGATCCGAAATAAACAAGTGTATTCTTTAAGGGGAGAATTTTTTTTAAGTATTTAAAATTACCTTTAAGAGGAAATGACAGAGGAGGAGTCTTAGAGAAAGAGCGGATGGAAGAGAAAGAAAGAACCTTCGAACACTACAACTAAGGGAATAACCGCCTACGTGTAGTGACATCACACAGGATTGGGGGCCGGTGTTGTAAATTTAAAACTGACAGTACATGTATCCCCACACTTCCCTTCCAAAAAGTAATCCTGTAGACCAGCAATCTGGGACTCCGATAAGGGCACTGATTCATTCGCTCATGTCTACAAACAACTAATGAACTTCCAGACGGACATGACGTTGGCAAAACACAGTAGCAAATGTATATATATATATATTTTCGGGGATTCGTTTCCACACAGATACTCCTAAAAGATCACACTAGCTTACGTCATGAAAAGAAAAAAAAAGAGAGTCCCAGAACCAATACAACTCCGGGACGCAGAAACACCACAACACACTTCTCAGTGTGGAATCCGCCGGTCTAAAGCAATCAATTAAGCAACCGGAATTAGGTTAGAATACCTCGGGCCCAAGAGACAGGGCCGTCTTTACACCAGCCAATCATATCCGAGCTGGCTCGTTTTCTTATTCCTATTGGCGTACAGAAGTGTCGATCAACTTGGCGTCTTTGTACTGCGTAACCTTAGGGCGGCCTCTTAGCAGATAACCAACCAATTGGGTTCTGTCTTGGAGCGGAAGCGACTCCAGCCGTGGAGTCCTTAGTTACGCGCTACATTTCCAGGGCCGAGAAACGCTGAGATCTCGGGCCCACGGGGAGAGGAAGTGACGTAGGGACGGTGGCGGGGCGCGAGGTTTCAAGATGGCGGTTGCTGGATAGCTGACCGGGAGCCGCGGTGAAGGCCCCTACGAAGGGAAAGAGGCCGAGAATCCTCCCCTCCCGGCTTCTCCCAGTCCCAGAGCCCAGCAGAAGCGTGAGTGTGCGGGATTGTCCCCATCGGGTTCTTCATCTCGCCCGTCCCTTCCGGGGGCCCGCGCGGTGGCCGCGGGGACGGTAGGCCCCTTGGCCCCGCTCTTCCTCTCCGCGGCTGGGGTCTCCCGGGTCACGGACTGGCGGGATCCCCGAGCCTGGGGCGGAGCAGCGACCGGCGGTGAAGCGGCGGACTTCGCCCGGGTGGGTTAGCGCCGCCTCGGGTCTGTCCACGGTGATCGGTAGGTGGCCTTGGGCTTGGTGTCTGCACCTCGAGTCGGGGTCAACCGTCGCTATGGTTGCGGCAGTTGCCGCCGCGGTGACGGCTGGCGGGAGCGGGCTCCTTCCCCGGGAGCCGCTCTGCCTGGTTAGCGGTCCCTCGTGGCTTTGTGGCCCGGTTTCCCCGTCGCCTGTGCTTTAAGACGAAACAGTCGTGTGCGCAGCCCGAAGCTCCGCTGCCTTCTGTAAAAATGACTGTGAATAGCCTCTGGTTCCGCCGGAGCCCGGGGAGGCTTGCGGGAGGGAAGCCACGCAGGTCGGCCGTCCGAGGTGGGAGAGCGGGTGCTGGTCCCCGCTCTGCTGGCTTCCGCGGCCCCGGGTCGGAGGAGGAACCCTTCCCCGGGTAAAGTCGGTGCCGCCGGGGCGCTTTGCAACCTTTGGCAGAAGTCGGGGCAATTGAACACTTGCTGAAAAAGGCACTGACTGGTCATACCTGATAACATCTTTATAAAGAAGGAAAGGTGTCATTGTAAGGCCTACTAAAAACTCTACCTCTGGCCTGTAGCGTTCCCCGTAAAGGGTTTATGGTTTTGCTAAGCGAGCCCTGGCCATTGTGTGTGTGTGTGTATGTGTATTTAACACACTTTTAAAATGCTTTTTCAGGCCCCTCGGAAGCTTAAGGACCTTCGAGGGGCCCCATTATCCTATTAACTGTCCTGAAACCCAATCATAGGTATTTTCCTCGCCCCCCCCCCCCCAACCTCCTTTGCTTTCTCCCCCCTCAATGTCCTGGTGCTCACATTCCCTCCTTAATTCCAAAGGTATAAAAGGGACTGCAAAACTGTCATTGCATGGGGGGGGGAAAGGAGACATATGTAATACTCTTTGTAATACTTTAAGCAATAAAACAACATTTTTTTAAAAAACTGTTATGAGAAGAAAAAAAAAACTGTCATTACCCAGAGCAATGTTGAGATCTCGCTGCCATCAGTTTGGCTCAGATAAGCTCTAATATGCTCTTGTACAACTTTTCTACAGGTTTGGACATTCTTATGTTGATCCTGGTAGCTTTGGTGTGTTTTTTTTAATATACAAGTGAACCATACAGATTGTCAGCATGGGACGAAGATCCACATCATCCACCAAGAGTGGAAAGTTTATGAACCCCACAGACCAAGCCCGTAAGTATCCGTTAATGGGGCTGTTGAAGAAGAGAAGCGGTAGAAATTGTAAGCGTTAGGGAATCTGTTTCATGATGTCCTTATTACAAGATCAGCACTGCTAGGAGTCAGTTGTGTGAAGTTATCCAGTGTTCTTGTGGGCACATGATTAACACTTCAAACATACAAAAAAAATTCACACCCCTATTTCTAATTTGATTGAATTGCACAGTAAAATTAGCTTAAAGCAGTGGTTCTCAGCCTTCCTAATGCCGCGACCCTTTAATACGGTTCCTCATGTTGCGGTGACCCCCAACCATAAAATTATTTTCGTTGCTACTTCATAACTGTAATTTTGCTACTGTTATGATTTGTAATGTAAATATCTGATATGCAGGATGTATTTAGGTGACCCCTGTGAAAGGGTCGTTCGACCCCCAAAGGGGTTGCGACCTACAGGTTGAGAACCCCTGGCTTAAAGCTTTCTTTTTGTATTCAGAATTCTGAACAAATTAGTTTTGCAGGTTCTTTAATATTTCGTGGCATCTTTTTTCTTTGTGCTCCTAATTCTTAAGAAAACAAAAATAATGTTGACATTTTTAGTTGGCAAAATTAGAAGGGTGCTAGTAGCATCCAGTAGGTAGAAGCCAGTGATGCTGCTAAAGAATCCACAGTGTACAGGACAGCCACCCACAATATGAATTATGTGTGTTGAGAAAATGCTATAATAATGGTCACGATTTGAAAGGTCTGTATTCTCTCTTTCTCTTTCTCTTTCTCAAGGAAAAGAAGCCCGGAAAAGAGAATTAAAGAAGGTATGATTTCAGATGATCAAATTTGTCACATCTTACATTTGGGATTAGTGGATTTTAATATGACATTTTCAATTATTTGCCAGAAAATATACTTTATACTTCTTATAATAAGCCATAAAATTTACTATCCGAAATATCATATAAATGCTCCTTGACTTAAGATGAGGTTACTGTTATGTCCTGATAAATCCATCATAAATTGAAAATATCAAGTAAAAATGCTTTTAATAGCTTAGCCTACCTTACCTTAAACATGCTCAGACACTTATATTAGTCTACAGTTGGGCAAAATCATCTTGCTGCTGCCCAGCATCATGAGAGAGTATCGTACTGCATACGGCTAGCCCAGGAAGGGATCTGAATTTGAAGTACAGTTTCTACTGAATGCATATGACTTCGGCACCATGGTCAAGTCATACCATGGGAAGTCAGGGACCATCTGTACTTGGAAACTGAAGTAAGTAACCTTGCAGATAGCTCACAATGTGTCACATTGTTTACTTTTTGCCTTTCCCAGTGAGCTAAAGAAATACCTTTGAAAGTAACTTCTTTGTTAGTTATTTTAATATACTAGTTTGTTAATAGCTACTGAACTAGTGAATGAAAATAAATGTGATGCTGAATTGTTCATTTTCCTGGTTTTGTAGATGATGAGTTTGTGACAAAGTGCTTCCCAGAATAAGGAAGGATTTACTTGTTAGTATCCTGCGTTAGCATGTTGAGAAAATGTTAAGATTTTAATTGGTTTCAATTGTGTATTCTTGTTGCATTGTTTAGCATTAAAATCCTGCAAAACTTTGCTGGTATATAATTTTAGAATGTAGCTGAAACCTTTGTTTATTAAATTAAAAAGCTAAAATATTTTAAGTGACTGCTTTAGGTCTCACAAATAACTTGCCTCAGAAAGCACATCTAATACATAACAATTATTTACCTCTTTGTCTAAATTTGAAACATTTCTTTAGAGTAAAAAGTTACATAGTTCTGTTTCTGGTGGTTGAAACCAGATCAGAAACCAAGAAGTTCAATCCCAGTTTAAATAGATCCTTAAAGCAGATTGAAATAAAAACTTGCCGAAACCGGTTTGGCTCAGTGGATAGAGCGTCGGCCTGCGGACTGAAGGGTCCCAGGTTCAATTCCGGTCAAGGGCATGTACCTGGGTTGCAGGCATATCCCCAGTGGGAGATGTGCAGGAGGCAGCTCATCGATGTTTCTCTCTCATCGATGTTTCTAACTCTCTATCTCTCTCCCTTCCTCTCTGTAAAAAAATCAATAAAATATATTTAAAAAAAAAAAAAAACTCATGAGTGTCCAGCTTCTTGACATACTGCTCTTTCGTTTTCCTAAGAACAAAAAACAGCGCATGATGGTACGAGCTGCAGTTTTGAAGATGAAGGATCCCAAACAAATTATCCGGGACATGGAGAAATTGGATGAAATGGGTAAGAAATTATTAAAGGGCTAGATTTTATGGCAGGAATAGCAGTCTGATACACAAAGGCACACAAACAGATAATGAGTGAAGCAGAGCAGGCATAAGAAAAACTAAAGCATGGTGGCATCTGACCTTTGAATTTGGTTTTAATATCACAACAACAAAATGGGCTGGTGGGGAGTTAATTGTAAACTGAAGATATCATCTGGAATAAGAGGGAAGCCATTATTTAGCTTGCGCTTATTGTTACGAGGTAATAAACACCCACTTGGCCAGCTCATTGTTTTTGAGAGAAGACAGAAATCTGGCTTCTGAAATCACCTTGGGGTTTTATGTTTGTCTTGTTTTGTTTTTTAATTTTGACACAGTTACCGAGTAAATCTATTAGGCCCCATGAGTATATCAGTTTCCCATTTTTTCCAATGAGATGATTCATAGATACTTGACTACTTAGTAAGGATGTAGCAGAAATCATCAAATACTTAATATCAATTACCATATTGGGGTCCCTCCCCTTTTTTTTTCACATTTCATATTTTTATTCAGTCCCTATAGGAATCTTCATTATCACTGCTTTGTCCTAACTGGAATCACATGAGGTACCTAGATGTTATCTTTCCTTGCATCTAAGGTAGATAGAGAATCATGTGTGATTCTGCCACTGGAAATTTATTCCAATAACAAGTACTTATTTTCTTAATATTAGAACATGGGATTTTTAATTTTTCTTTTTTTAATAGAAGTTTCCCAACATGCAAAATTAGTCAACTCCTTTGTGCTTTTCAGCTGTCGGGTTTTTGCCACTCTTCTTCCTCTGCCACTTTTTAATTACATATTAAAGTGATCTTTATAAGTTTTGTTTACAAAGATACCCAGAATATTTCAGTATTTGCCCAAAAACAGTAAGTTAAAGAATTGCAGTGGATCTCCTTGACGATGCATTAAATGGGGGTCCCAAAAAAAATCCAGCTTTATGTGCATGCAGTATTACAAGCATTCTAAAGTAATTTGGCAGAGCCTGTGCACTAACCTGGGCAAGAGTTCTGGGCCAGGCTGCATGATGCCAAATCTTTCCCAGTTCAGTTGTAACTGATCCACTTGTTGCCTCTGGTCTAAATTCCAGTAAGGACAAATGCTGTCCTCCCAGTATCAGGATATTACCTATTAAGTGATCCTGCATTGATTTAAGAAGTTTAATCGCACCAGGAATACTATGATGTAAGACAATACCCTCTGGTTTTGAATAAATTGACAAGGTTAATAGTTAATGAGATTTAGGGAAGAAGATAATTAAACTTGTTATTCTTTAAGGAAAAGGGAGAAGGGAACACTATATCAGCACTCTAATTACAATTTAGAAAACTCAGTACAAACTAATTTAATCAGAAAAAAGAAATTATACATTGACTCCCATAATTTGGAAATCCCTGAGGGCTGCTGACCTCAAAAACCCAGATATCATTATCAAGCCTATTCGTCTCTCTCTGGTCTTTTGTATGTTATCTTTATTCAGAATACTGCTAATGAATTTCTTGAGGTGGAAGGTAGAATAAGTATGGGAAATGAATGGTGGTTGGGAGACAAGGCCACACATAGATAGCTCTAGGTTTATTTCATCGCATCTCTGCTTGTGAAAGCTTCTCTCTCCCACATCTGCATTTTAAACCTCAGACAGGGAACTGGCCCCAGTTTGGATGGTGTACCATTTGATCTCTGAGTCAGTCACTGGCAAGGGTGATGGAGGGGGGCAGGTCTGACTGACCAGGCAGACTTGGGAAGAGAAGGTTATATGGCAGCGAGACAAAGAACACCATAGTTAAGTGATGAGCCAGACACGAAAGTGCCCAAGATCTCAGAATTAAATGACAGAGCCAGGGATATAGGTCTCTCTGGCTGACACTTACCTATACCAGGTCATTAGCATAGAAGAGTGAAAATTGATTTTTATTACAGTGATGATGGAAATTAATTAGGTGACATTTCTTAGGAAAATACAATAAATGGCCCTCTTTAAAAGGTGTAATTTTCACAAGTACCTATTGCAGTTCTTTAGAAATTGTAGAATATATCTGGTGCCTAGCTCTCTTTTAAAAATGTTACCATAAAATTTTTTTATTAAGTCATGTTGACAACCTAAATGAAGTTACCTTTTTGAGTTTAATTCCATAATCTGCTCTTTTCTCTCAGAGTTTAACCCAGTGCAACAGCCACAATTAAATGAGAAGGTGCTTAAAGACAAGCGTAAAAAGCTGCGTGAAACCTTTGAACGTATTCTACGACTCTATGAAAAAGAGAATCCAGATACTTACAAAGAATTGAGAAAGCTAGAAGTAGATTATGAACAGAAAAGGGCTCAACTTAGCCAATATTTTGATGCTGTGAAGGTAATTAAATTTCTTTTGAAAGAGAAACTAAAGTGTTATATTTAGATTTGCACTTAAACCTGTTAATGGGAGAATTGATTGTTGAACCTCTTACTCTTGGCAATTTCTTATCAAACTGAACATATACAAGAAAAATTAATCCATCTGCCAACACAGTAATAGACAAAAACTGGAAATTGCTTGGGTATTTTTAAATATCAAAAACAAAACATACCAAACTTCTGTAGTTATGATTCCATTTGTATGATATTGTAGCACAGGAAATAAATTGTAGCGGCAATTGTTTTGGGATAGCACTAGGGATTAACTGGGAATTAGTATGAAAACATGCCTTTGTCAGAACTCATTGAATTTTAAATGTCATTGTAAATTTTGCCTCAAAATAAAATTGTAAAAAACCAAATGCTATAATTTTTGTAAAGTAGGTAGTATGGGTCCCATTTACAGAAAAAGAAAACTAAGATAACTTGCTCAGTCATGCAGCTAATACGTGACAGAACTTCATCAAAGGCAGACTAATTTTAGAGCCCAAGCTCTGCCACTGGAAGTATACTGTTAATTCATATGTGTTATTTATCATCCAGAATATTAAATATAGTGACTTTAGTACTAGACACTTAGACAATTGGACTTCTCTAAACAGCAGCTATTTCAAACCAAAACCAAAAAGAATTCATTGATACAGGGAGAAAAACAATTGGATATGGTTCTTTTAGAGGAGATCGATTTTTTTCAATTTATTGACAGACTGGAAATATTGATTAGGACTGTTATTATTCTGTGACATTTCTGTTAGGTGAAAAGCAAATCCCAAGTTATTCAGCTGACACTGAATTTTTAGTGTCGAGTTTGTGGATTACTCTTACCCTTCAACTAACAGATTCTCTCTGTTGCAGAATGCTCAGCATGTGGAAGTGGATAGTATCCCTTTGCCAGATATGCCTCATGCTCCTTCCAACATCTTGATCCAGGACATTCCACTTCCTGGTGCCCAGCCACCCTCCATCCTTAAGAAGACCTCAGCCTATGGGTAAGTTGTAGCGTAATCAAATTGCATGTATTAAAAGCACCTCTGGACTATCTAGAGCAGTGGTTCTCAACCTTCTGGCCCTTTAAATACAGTTCCTCATGTTATGACCCAACCATAAAATTATTTTCGTTGCTACTTCATAACTGTAATTTTGCTACTGTTATGAATCGTAATGTAAATATCTGATATTCAGGATGGTCTTAGGCAACCCCTGTGAAAGGGTCATTCGACCGCCAAAGGGGTCGCGACCCAGAGGTTGAGAACCGCTGATATAGAGCCAAAATTAATGCAGCAGGAAATAAAAGTCAATGTGAATATAAGCAGCATCTGAATTGATTAAAAATGAAATTTTAAAGTCCCTTGGAAATTGTTTAGAAGAGGAAGTAAATACCACTGTTAATGTGATACCTATAAAATTTTCTTTACAGACCTCCAACTAGGGCAGTTTCTATTCTTCCTCTTCTTGGGCATGGTGTTCCACGTTTGCCCCCTGGTAGAAAACCTCCGGGTCCGCCCCCTGGTCCACCTCCTCCTCAAGTCTTGCAAATGTATGGCCGTAAAGTGGGCTTTGCCCTGGATCTTCCCCCTCGCCGACGAGATGAAGACATGTTATATAGTCCTGAACTTGGTAAGGCGTGAATGTTCCTTTTGCTCTTACAGCCTTTCCACTATCATTTTTTTGTTGTTGTTGGCCCTGTTTCACATCTTGTTCACCACCCTCAGAATTTGGGAAATAAATAAGGATACCATGTACATACTAAAGGATGGATAAATCATAGGATCTAGCCAAGTAAAAGCATCAAACATAACACAGCATAGAACTGTTTATTGTGTTTCAAATTGGGCTATTCTTAGAAATACCACTTACTACCAATTCCCTAAGACTTAGCTATCTGTTTCCCTTTCAGCTTTGTCATCTGCGCTGAGTATTATTGTATAGTCACAGTGATTGTGTATATGTTTATGTATTCAACCTTCTAAGTGTAATTTATTTTCAGATTTGAATTTTCACTATTGCCAAATGAAAATATTGTCAGGCCATCTGAATAGCTGAGATCTACACAAATTTTTAAAACAATTAGATAATTGTGTTACATAATGAGCATAATTTTCTGTGTTTCGGAGTATCAGGTAAAGGAGGATCCAGACATATTACTTGTTCCCTGTTCCCTCCTCCCTTTTCAGCTCAACGAGGTCATGATGATGATGTTTCCAGCACCAGTGAAGATGATGGCTATCCTGAGGACATGGATCAAGATAAGCATGATGACAGTACTGATGATAGCGACACTGACAGATCAGACGGAGAAAGTGATGGAGATGAATTTGTGCACCGAGATGATAATGAAAGAAATAACAATGAAGAAAAAAAATCGGGTATGTGCAGATGAAAGTTCCATGGTATTGATCAATAATCAGGACACAGACCGAAGGTCCTGATTTATTAATTTATCTGTGGAAATAATTGTGAGCTCCTTGCAAGGAAGGATCATAGCTGTATTCTTTATATCTCAGCTATCTCAAAGTTCTTGACACATATTAAGTACTAATGGATGTAAAAACAATTAAGCCGTGTATATAATAAAAATGTCTATGTAATAAAGTTCACTTTTGGGGGAAAAGATAAAGCTATTCAACAGCATAAAGATGTACTCATGGGCATGTACAGGAAAGAAAGGAGAAAAACCACATAACTATATTGGGAAAACCACATGCACATTTTTGTTTTCTATTAAGTCTATTTAAATATCTACATTTGAAGCCCTTTAAATTATGTGTGATCATGGTATATTACATGAACCAGAACCATAATTATACAAATAGGCCTTTGAGTGGAGTTATGATTTAATGGAAACAGGTTGTATCCATAATGAATGTTATGTGTTTGATTATTATAAATTCAGACTGAGTTAAGTGTGATTTTAAAAAGTAACTGACATTCATCAAGAAAATGTCAACCATTGTTATAGGTTCTGAGCATTATAAAATGTATAATGCATCACACCCCAGTAGTCTTAGAGCTTCTTTTGGAATTATTTTTGTAGCCTACACTTCTGTATTTATGTTTTAATAAGACTACCAATATTAGTATTTATAATGATGACAATTTTTTCTTCTGTTTCTTACGAATTATGGTTGCAAATGAAAAAGCTAGTTTAAAAGGGTGGATAGAGAGAACTGGTAATGAAAAATTACGGAGCACCCTTACTATGGAGCTAGTACTAGAAAGTAGAAAGCCCTTCGAGCAGCGGTTCTCAACCTGTGGGTCGCGACCCCTTTGGGGGTCGAATGACCCTTTCACAGGGGTCTCCTAAGACCATCAGAAAACACACATATAATTACATATTGTTTTTGTGATTAATCACTGTGCTTTAATTATGTTCAATTTGTAACAATGAAAATATATCCTGCATATCAGATATTTACATTACGAATCATAACAGTAGCAAAATTATAGTTATGAAGTAGCGACGAAAATAATTTTATGGTTGGGAGCCACCACAACATGAGGAACTGTATTAAAGGGTCGCGGCATTAGGAAGGTTGAGAACCACTGCCTTAGAGCCACAGCGGCTTCCATTTCTTCTGGGACCTTGTGACCTTTGCCTTATTTTCCTCTTTCTGACAACTGGTTTTTTTAACATGTACTTATCACTGCACACTTGGTGATCAGTGCATTCATTCAGATAATTACTGAGTTTTTACTATATGCAAGGCATTTTTGCAGACACTAAGGATGTGTTGTAAACAAAACTAAAGCCCGCCCGCATGTAACTCCTATCCTTTTGTAAATGTTTACCAAGAATGCTCCTAACACTGCATCATTTCATATGACATTGAAAAGTGTCTAGTGAATAGCTTTTTTGTCAGTTAAGAAGTTCCTTCTAGTTCTAATTTTCTAAGAACTATAATAAATACTTTTTAAGCATCTGTCAGAATGTTACATTTTTTATTGTAATGAACTGCATTATGGCTTGTCTAGGGTAAAAGGCAAAAGATTTACATTATAGCTTTGTGATGTTAAGCCATCTTGCCTTTCTGGGACCAATCTTATGGGTTTACAATTTCTTTTTCTTTTTTAAACTGTCATTCAATTTGCTTATATTTTATGTTGGCTAGTATGTTAGTTTTGGTATCATTTATTATATCATTTTGATATCATTTAGTATTATGCTAGTTTCATGAGTTCTGGATAGCATTCCATCCTTTCCTGTGCCCTTTTACAGGAAATTTTTGTAACGTAATGTTTGGTGAATTTCTTTGTAAATATCATTTTAGCCAGGTGCCTTTTAGTGAGTAAATCTTTGACTACCATTTCATTTTTATTTAGTCTGGTCATACCACTTCTTTTACCAATTTTAGTAACTTATATTCTTAAAAATTGTCTATTTTTATCTGGGTGTTCAATTTTATTGGCATAAAGATGTTATTAGTATTATTGAAGTTGTTTGTTTTTTTTTTAATCACTTTTAAATCACTATAGCATGTATTTACCAGCAGTTGGCACTTTATATACTACCTTTAATATGGCTCTCTCTATCTGTGCTTATCTTCTGCAAAGTTTTACAGGAAATTTACAGGCAGCATTTGTGTCTAGTAATTTAAGGCATATGTTATTTAGTAAGCATTTACTGAATTTTGTTGATGCCAATTCACCCCTCTTTCTCTCCCTCCTCTGGCACCTTAGGTCTGAGTGTACGATTTGCAGATATGCCTGGGAAATCCAGGAAGAAGAAGAAGAACATTAAGGAGCTGACTCCTCTTCAAGCCATGATGCTTCGAATGGCAGGTAAGGTAGGGAAAGAGTAGTGAATCACCTTTTGGTATTTCCTCATGCCAGTTTCTTTACATACGTTTTCCCAATTAGTATCCCATCCACCCTGAAATAAGTAACAAATCCTCATTTTACAAAAGGTAAGGTTTGGAGACATTAAGGTGCCCAAAGTTACACACAGCTAGTAAGTGGTTGAACTGGCATTTAAATCCAGGTCTGTCTTGTTCTAAAGCCTGCTCCACTATGCTGCACCAGCACAGAAGAGTAGAATGCCACTTAATTCTTCCACATCTTAGGTATTTTATTGAAGAAGCCTATTTTGGTTGTAAATTTTAAGAAAGCATTTATTGAGCATATGTCTTCAAGCATCACTCTTTTACAGGCTGTAAAAAATTAGTCAACTCCATTTACCTGGTTTAAAATTTCTTTCAGGTCAGGAAATCCCTGAGGAGGGACGAGAAGTAGAGGAATTTTCAGAGGACGATGATGAAGGTGATTCTGATGATTCTGAAGCAGAAAAGCAGTCACAAAAGCAGCATAAAGAAGAATCTCTTTCTGATGGCACATCTGCTTCTTCACAGCAGCAAGCTCCCCCACAGTCTGTTCCCCCTTCTCAGATACAAGCACCTCCCATGCCAGGACCACCTCCTCTTGGTCCTCCTCCTGCTCCACCTTTACGGCCACCTGGACCACCTACGGGCCTTCCTCCTGGACCACCTCCAGGTAAGCATTTCCATATTATGAGTAAATAATTAAGTCCACATGTGGTTAGAGTGAAGTTACTCCAAAAAATATATCATTAGTATTGATCTTTTCTTGTTTATCCTAGCGCAATTCCTTAAGAAATCAAGGATTCTCAAAGGATAGATAAGTGCAACTGGTTTATTCTTCCAGCATTGTTTGCAACTTAGTTTTCCTGATACCCATCTTTTTCTCCCAAGATCTTCCTTTTTCATCATTCTTTAGTTCTGATTCTAGCAGGCAGAATCTGGAGTATTTAACCAAGAGTTTATTTAATACTACTTTTTAACACTTGATCTTAGCCAAAAGGCCGAGAAGCGATAATAATACTACTTTTTAATACGACAAGTTGACCCCATTTAAAATTGTTAGCCAGTGGTACTAGAACACAGTAAATATTATCTTATATCCTTTGGTTTGGGGATTATTGGATGTCAGTGTAATCTTTATAGTTAGAGACGAAAGTGTTAACCAGGTCTTTGGCTTAAAAATATAAAAAGTTTATTTACAATATGAAACAACGTATAGAACTTCTTGACTTTTCGTGATTTTATTCCTTCTCTACAGCCAATTAAGTTTTCTTCAATTGAGTTCATCTTTTTCCTATGGTCCAAAGCAAAATGACCTATCTTATGTCATTCTCAGTGGTCCTTGTCTTTATCTTAATGAGTTTCAGGAGGTCATTAAAGCACTTTACTTTATAGTCCATTTTCAGCTCATGTTGGAACCATTTAAAAATTCTTCTCACCTTCATATATTTCCAGCCCAACAGAGCTGTGATTGCGTATCCTTTTAGTCAGTGCTGGGAAATAAAGAGGTGATCCGAAAGAAATTCAGTACCCTGTCTCTGGTGCTCAGATATTTGTTGGATGAATTCTGCTTCCACACATTTCAATCAGTTTTTGAAGTTACCTGATTTCAGGTTAAAGTGATAAATGATACCACATTTGAGTTACCTTTATTTATATCATGGTTACTGCTTGATATATATTTGTTTGACATGAATTTATTTTTATCTTTTCAGGAGCTCCTCCGTTCCTGAGACCACCTGGAATGCCAGGACTCCGAGGGCCTTTACCCCGACTTTTACCTCCAGGACCACCACCAGGCCGACCCCCTGGCCCTCCTCCAGGTCCGCCTCCAGGTCTGCCTCCTGGCCCTCCTCCTCGGGGACCCCCACCAAGGCTACCTCCCCCTGCACCTCCAGGTAAAGCTTTTGATTTCCAGAGTGAACACTTGTCTACTATACAGGGTGGGGCAAAAGTAGGTCTACAGTTGTGATATGCAAACAGTTTATTCTTGTAGTATTATTAATTATTGTATCATTTTCTATTCAACCAACTGTGAACCTACTTTTGCCCCTCTCGGTATATTTTATTTGCTCTAGGACATATTTTCACTTTCAGTAACCTGAAATGAAGGGGTATCTTAAAATGGTGATTTTAATTGCTATTATCCTGGGTTGAACTTGAGTTCTTTCATAGAGGATTTGCATCACTTCTGCCTGTCACTTGAGGGACTCTGCAGCCAGAGACCACTTTGGATTAAACTCTCCATTTGAGTTTTTAGTTCTTCATTTATAATTGAAGTGATTCCATACATCTACATCAGTACCAACTTAAAGTTCAAAATCACAAGGGTGGTGGTGTTTTTTTTTCTCAACCCAGTATCAGTGCTAGATATGCATTTCCTGTGTTATTATGTGTGGCAAGTGTAATTTTGGTTTATGGCACTGACCGTCCCAGTTTAATATGAAGGTCTTTTAAGCCCCCAGCTTGGACATTTTTTTTCCCTCTCTTAGTTGTATATGGAATATTTATGAGTTTGCATAAGCCGTAGCATCTTAGATTTGACAAAAATTGGTACTTAATATTCATTCATAAAAATGTTAACTGAAGAAAATTAAACCTGCTATTTTTGGTAAAATGTTGATGGTATGTCTGAACCATCAGTGGAATTTCAATTCTTTTCCAGGAATGGTGACATATTGTGATCAGTTACAGTATCTTATTTCCCACTCATGGAGTTACCATTTCGGGTAGAGGAGTGGTGTGGAGATCAAACCCCAACTTTGTCTGCACTATACAGCTAGAATAGACTCTTGAACTGTCAAATTTGAAATTTAACTATTTTAAAATCATATTTGAAACTAGTTGGTGTTTTCAGTTTTACTTTATATTTTAAAGTAGTACATTGTTAAGAGAAGAAAGCACTACTATAAGTATAAAATACAGACTAAAGGTGAATATTGTTTTATAATAAATAAATTCCTTACTATCAGAATATATTCAAGTTTCAAATAGTAAGCATGATTTCAGCTTATTTTATGTAAATTTTCCATTTTTTTTAAAGTTGTCAGCCTGTTTTTAACACCTTAGTCACAGTTATATTTTATTAGTTCCTGTCGTGTTCATCAGCCTGTTTTCTCCTTCATTTAGGTATCCCTCCACCTCGTCCTGGAATGATGCGCCCACCTTTGGTGCCTCCACTCGGACCTGCCCCACCTGGGCTTTTCCCACCGGCTCCCTTGCCAAACCCAGGAGTATTAAGTGCTCCACCCAATTTGATTCAGCGACCCAAGGCGGATGACACCAGTGCAGCCACCATTGAGAAGAAAGCCACAGCAACCATCAGTGCCAAGCCACAAATCACTAATCCCAAGGCAGAGATTACTCGATTCGTGCCCACCGCACTGAGGGTCCGTCGGGAGAATAAAGGGGCTACTGCTGCTCCCCAGAGAAAGTCAGAGGATGATTCTGCTGTGCCTCTTGCCAAAGCAGCCCCCAAATCTGGTCCAACTGTTCCCGTCTCAGTACAAACTAAGGATGATGTATATGAAGCTTTTATGAAAGAAATGGAAGGGCTGCTGTGATGACTTTTGATGCCCGAACACACTTCTGTTCATATCATTGGTTCGTGGAAAAAGAGGCTCTTAGGAAACTTAGGCAAAAGAGCTACTTTTATTGTCAGGGTATTTTCTAATTTCAGTTGAAGGAATATCTTAAAAGTTTAGCCTTGTTTGGGATTCACTGCATACAAGAGAGGGTATTTCACTCAGGCTAGGTTGGTTACTGAAGCAGTTCTGCTGCAAACATCCATTCCCTTTCATACCACCACTTTTGTCCCATTTCTTCCCCTCCAATCCTTTGGAACTTGTGATCTGGGGCATATTTGTTTTTGATTCTCTTGTGTGCTGTGGGCTCTGGAGTAGAGATTTTTGGGGGGAGGAAACAGTTTCTTTTACTCCATCTTGCCTTTTGTGTTTATTTTTAATATTTTCTTGTAAATATTTTGTAATATTGTAGTGAAATGGATCACAACGTCATTTCCTAATACCAAGCAAGACATGTGGGAAGAAAATGTACAATTCCTTAATTAAAATTATTTCCCACTGACCTAAACTTTTGAGTGTTTCATGAAATAAATGTTCTACCCCAAGATCCTCTGAGTTCCTAATAATGTATAAACATGTTATCTTTTTTATGATCAGAAAAGTACCTTGGGTTTAAAAGTACAGAATGAGAATCTTATTGAAAATGAGATTAAACTAAGTTTTAAAGGATAAAGAAGAGAAATAATTATTTTCCCTCAGAACTACCTTGTTGACTTTAAAAAAATTGAGAGGTGTTATTTATTGCTAAGAACATATTTAGTCTTATCCTCAAAGATGACACTTCCCCCAGAGCTTTGTGACCTGATTAAATGGCAAACCTTTTGAAACATTTTCAAAACTATTAAAAAATCAGAAACGGTTACTTTCTTTTTTGAATGTGTTGAGTTTATTAAGCTTTTCTTTATAAAAGCACATACAATGAATAAGAATGCTTAATGATGTTAATTTGCATTGATAATATTTTATTTTCAAAGTGCTTTAATCACTAACTCATCTACCCTGTAATTCTGGGAAATGACTTTAAAAGATATTTTCGCCATTTTAGAGATGAGAGTATTAAAGCTGAAACGCTCGTGATTAATCCAGTGGCCCAAATAGATAGTGTATTCCATAGGCAGACACACACATGCCTGCACACACACACATAATGAAACAATGTATGCATTGCATTTAGGCTAGGCATACCTATTCTTACTTCCCATTATATCTTAGATCCCTTTCATGTGTACCTATAACATAAAAAATATAATATTTATTGAATAATGTATGAAAGAGGGAGAAGTCATTGAATATATGTATAATAAATTGTTAATACTGTAAAACTCAAAATAGTGTTTGGGACATGGTAAATATGTTTTTTAGAACTATATTTGCATTTCAGAATGAGACCTGTGGCTATGGGTAGGGGATAGATGAACTCGAGGGTGAAAGACCAGGGGTGGGAAGACACATTAGGAGACCACTGCAGCCGAAGATGGAGAGTACCCAGACAGCACAGGAGGGTGGAAAAGAGTTGAAAGATCTATTGCAGAGTTAGAAAGCACAAGACTGGATTATCAATTTAATGTAGGGAGTGAGGCAGAAGAGAGTAATTTAGGGTCTCCAATTTAGGGCTTGGGTTGTGGGTAGCATCAGTAGGGAATAAAAGGTGTGAAGCTGTAGAGGGAAAGGATGGTAGAACAGCTAACATACGGTGTTTACTGTGTGCCAGGCATCCTGCAAAGTGTTTTATGTGTATTAATTTAATCCTTACCCAACCCTGTGAAGTAGCTACCCATCATTTCCTTTATTTTACAGATGTGTCAATTGAGGGGTGTAATGAAGGGAATGGGCCCAGTTTGGGACAGACTGCATTTCAGATCCCTGTGAGATAACCTCATGGAAATCTCGCGTAGGCTGGTGAAGTATGAAGCTCAGGAGGCAGGTAGAGGATACTATCATAAACACTGAATGAGAGAAAATACCAAAGGGAAAGAAAAGTGAAGCAGAAATTAGAAAAATCACTGATAGTAGTGATTGATTGAGCTCTTACCATACACGAGTCACTAACTGCTATATAATAATGAATTATTACCCTACTTTTAAAAATATATATATTTTTATTGATTTTAGAAAGGAGGAGAGAAACATCAATGATGAGGAGAGAATCATTGATTGGCTGCCTCCTGCATGCCTCCTACTCGGGATTGAGCCTGTGACCCAGGCATATGCCCTTGACCAGAATCGAACCTGGGACCCTTCAGTCCGCAAGCCAACAGTCTATTCACTGAGCCAAATGGGCTATGGCTCCCTACTTTTATGAAAGAAAACCAAGGCTTAGTAAACATACATAAATGTCTAGATTTTTATTGGGTTGACTGTTTTTTATGACAATCTTTTTTTAATTATATGGCAAGTTCAAATCAGGATAACATCGATTTTTATTTGGACTGGGCAAATGAGAAGCTGGATATTGGAAGAAGAGAGGAAAGTAAGGCCACCGCATTTGTTTAATATATACATTTAAATAAGTAGTATATATAAGTATGTAAATTTAAAATTAGAAATATATGGATTACCATGTTAAACTAAAATATTGTTACTCTATATGAAGACACACAAAAAGATAAAATCAAGATGAAAAGTCCCTTGAACATGAAAACAAGGGGATGTTAGAGGACTCGGATATTTAAAGTATATAAGTGTGAAATACCCATGGACAGCAGCTCTCTTACATGGTGCTCAGACACTGCAACATTTGCTTTGAGATGTCTGTCTACTTCCACTGCCCAGCAAGCCCTCTTCTCCATGCCACACGTTTTCCTTTAGCTGTTGAGAAAGGAGGAAGCAGCCCATGAACAGGCCTGGACTGTTAGCCAGGCACTGTTGTTGCTAGGAGTTGGCCTGACACAGCTACACAGTGGTTTATTGTGGAAATTTCCACAGAACACCAATACCAGACAAGGCCATTCTGCGGCTGTGAAAAATCAAAACAAGCACTCTGCACTCATGTCTGAACACAAAAATATGAGAGTTGTCCAAACTACAAAAATGACCAAACAGACCCCTATGCTGGCCAACATTCATTAACATATGCACCAATTACAACTTTAGCCTCATTCAATTTCTTGCATCTTATTAGAGGTATTTACCCAAATTATAGGCTTCCCTCTATTCCCAACAGCGTGCAATCCTGGGCAAAGCCCCAAAGTTAGTGAACACAAACCCAAAACCTATAATAAATCCCAATACCCCCTTAGTGAAACACACCACATCTCCCCACAGTATGTATTCTCTCTTGCTGCAAAGAGCAATAAACCCAACTTGTTTTAACTACAGGCATGTTCTTGGTGGTCTTTGGATGGAAAGCACTGATGAAAACAGATTCATCTAAAGCAGTGGTTCTCAACCTGTGGGTCGTGACCCCTTTGAGGGTCGAACGACCCTTTCACAGGTGTCGCCTAAGACCATCGGAAAACACATATAATTACATATTGTTTTTGTGATTAATCACTATGCTTTAATTATGTTCAATTTGTAACAGTGAAATTGGGGGTCACCACAACATGAACTGTATTAAAGGGTAGCAGCATGAGGAAGGTTGAGAACCACTGATTCTAAAGCACTCAGTGCTGGGACCAGGACTCTCAACTCATGAGTAGCATGAATCTCTGTATGAGGTGCCACCTGCTCAGGGCTGGGAGGTTAAATTCATGCTGAATTGAGTTTCTGTATTTTGTTGAAGCACTTCAATGTTGAGTTTATTATGTATCCCTAGGAATAAGATCTCCCAGAATTTTTTGTCTGACCAGTATTCTTTGATAAAACTGTTTTTAGTCTTCCTTTCCCTGTTTTCATTGCTTGTTAGCTTGTTTAATATTTAGTGTCTGTAAGAGGCAAAATCTGTAGGAAGAAGACGGACATAGGCCTGAAAAGCCTGTTTCTGAGCTGATCTCCAAGAGCTGAATATTTCAGAAGTTCTCCTCAGACCAGTGACCTTAGGACAAACTGTTTCAGGTGGCCATTTTAACTCTGATAGACTTCTTCCTCACTCTTGTCTTTTTGTTGCTGAGAACTGGTTTGTTTAGTTTTTCTCTGCCTGGACCCATGGGTAATGACTGGCCATTGGCCAAGTTCTGGGGATCAGAAATTACACATCTTTACAAGACACTATTATTTCTCCTAGTTAATCTAAAACTGCACCTCTTCCAGGCCAAACGCCTGCTTCCTTTAGTCTACTCATTATAACAGTAATTTGTACACCTATCTCTTAAATAGGCACAACTTCATCAGGGATCTTTTGGAACTGCAATGGTCACTTAAGCTTTTGACATGAACAAGGTAGTTTATTTGAAAAGTACTTAACAGCAAAAGCAAATAAGCCCTCATGAGCAGACTGCCTGTCCGGTTCGTTTAAAAGAAAGATAATTTTGTTCAATGTAGGGCTTATCCCTCCTTCGTTTCCATAACTGGAATTAAGTTGCACTGGCTTTTTAATTGCATGGCTTGATAAAATTATCAAGGACCCAAGTTACTATCCAAATGTGCTGTCATTCTCTTTCATGCATGCACTAGTGGCCCAGTGCAGATTCATGCACATTGAAATTAGAAGAAATATTTTAATATCACTATTCACCCTTTCTCTATAATAGAAGTGTCAATCAAATTCATGATCAACAATGACAGATTGAAACACACGCATGCGAGCCAGCGAGAGCTTTATATATATTGTGCATGCACGAGTCAACATTTATTTTTAAATTGCCAGTGCATGTCATATGTACCGGCCAATCAGTCAGTCGGATGGTTGGATGGATGGACGGTCAGTCACTTAGCCTTTTATATATATAGATATAGATAGATAGATATAGATATAGATAGATATATATAGATAGATATAAATATAGATATAGATATATATAGATTAAAATATGTTTTTCAACACCTAAAATTTTCTTCCTCTCCTTGGAGAAAAACACAAAATAAAGCTTTACCAGTGACAATTTCATATCTGCATGAAGCCAGCTGGCTTCCTGTTTTTTCTTCTTGTTTTTATGTTTTCTGTTCCTCTTATTCTCCATTTCCCTCTATTGAGGTAATAAACATTATCTGCTTTATAAAAATTTAGTTTTAGAATGCTTAGCATTCTATAATACCTACAGTGCCTTTATGATTTAGTAAGTTACCACTATTTCTATTTTTTAAAAAATTAAACTTCGTTAAAATGTTTAAAAAATATATTCAACTACATGGAATGATAATAATGTATTTTAAAATGGTTTTTATGAATAATCTCATCGTTTATTAAAAGACAGTTTTAGTTGTCACCATGTATTTCTGTAAAGAGTAAAAGTGTATATATCCATCCCGATGCCATTAGTAAAGTGAGCCAGCTTGTCAGCATTTGCTGTGTGGGAAAATGTAATAACCTCTAAAGAAAGGTTTCTAGTTATATGTCAAAGTATAAGCAAATTAGGGGCTACCAAGGAGTGCAGCAATCCAAATGGTGAAAAATATCCCTTCACACCCTGTCTCCTGGTGTCCTTCAGGCCATGTCCTCCCATCTCCTTAGTGACTCCTCTTCCTCTGCCAATTAGATCTCACAGATCCTCACATCCCGTTTTTTATACTTTCCCTTGCGTATCTATACATATATTCTATATACATATATGCCCTCTAGATGATTTTGTCCACTCTGACCATTTTTAATCATGACTCGCAAATTTTTATCTCCAGACCAGACCTTTCCCCTGGATTCATTCACATCCAGCTGCAGGTATTGCCTTTTGACCCCCGTGCCTTTGTGTATGTTGCTTCTCTGCCCAAAACACCCTGTCACGTCAGGCTAACTCTTAAATCTAGACTTTACACAGATGCCACTCTCCCTAGCAGGCCGAGGGACACAGGTGTCTCTATTCCCTGTTATACTAACACCCTAGGTATCTCCCTTTCTTTACATGTAGCCTTCTAGATTATAATCATCTTTTTATTGTATTATAACCACATTTTTCTTGACAGTGGTTATCAATCATAGGTATAACACATATGCACAATAAGTTGTTGAGCAAACAGGTTCCAATTTTAATCTGCATGGTGACTTAACAAACCATTAATTCCAAACTAGATTGTCATGGGCGGGGGGGGGGGGGGGGGGGATGCAAATTAAGGTTCATAAGCGTCAACTATTTATTGCACCTTTTTCTATTTAGATTGAGTTAGGGACATCCTGTAATTAATAAAACAGCCACTAAACTTATGATTTTCTACCAGAAAAGTCACAGGATTGTTAGAACGACATGTTTATATCAATAGGTCCCATAACTACTGCTACTCACTCTAAATCCATTTTCCCAAAGAAATAAAAAGTTACTATTCACTCAGCACGGTTCTATATGGAACACTTATTGCTCTCATTCACATTGTCTCACTGACTCCTCTCCAAAATCCACTGCAGTGGTCGGCAAACTCATTAGTCAACAGAGCCAAATATCAACAGTCCAACGATTGAAATTTCTTTTGAGGGCCAAATTTTTGAAACTTAAACTATATAGGTAGGTACATTGTTATTAACTTAATTAGGATACTCCTAAGGCTTAGGAAGAGCCACACTCAAGGGGCCAAAGAGCTGCATGTGGCTCTCGAGCCGCAGTTTGCCGACCACAGCACTAAGGTAAGCTCTATTGTTATGCTCACTTAATAGATGACACTGAGGCTGAAAGAGACTGAATAACATTCCCCAAGTCATTCAACTAGTAAGGAACAGGATGTATTTGAACCTGTCTCATTCCAGAGAACTTGAGTTCTTAAACACCATAGCATATGACTTTTCAACCCCTGAAAGGGGATTTGTGAAGAGTTTGCATGTAGTAGGCCAGTCATCAGCAATTATGAAGACAGACTAAACCTTTTGATTCCAGGCACACAAAACCAAACAGACCAGTTCTCAGAGACACAAAGACACAGCTGGCCCTGCAGAAAAACAAATAGGTTCTGCCCAAGTCACAGCCTGCCCCACTGACTGGCTTATCTCTGCAGGAAAGATTACGTGTGTCTATAAATACAACTGTGGATTACAAATCTATTAAAAATCAGAATTCAGGTCCCATCGGTTTTTGTACTGATTTCTTCCATTTGGTCTTGTACTTGAAGAAATATTGGCCTTTTAAATAAGCAACCATACACTGGCAAGAGCCGTTTGCTCATCAAGGGTCACAGGCTGAATTGACTTGGCAGGAGGTATGCATTTTTCAGTTAATAAATTATTCGGGTTAAAACAACAAACCAACCTCAAAAACAGAAATGACGAGGGATTGATTGAACCTTGCAGCAGGGGAAGTAGTTCAGGAGAACCTAAGAATTTCAGTGGCAAGTGGAGGTGGGGTGGCAGTCACTGTACCTTGTATCTTGCCTGTCTTACCTTTCAAGTAGCAGGGTTCAATGGACGGACTCCTGTGAATCTTCAGAAGGGAAAGAAAAGTGGTGTGTGTTTTTTATTATAAATGTCTTGATGGCCTTCATCCTTATTTCTTCGCCATGTTGGTAATAAACCTCAACTGTTTCAGGAAATGAAGACTTAAATGTCACGACCAGCACTTGATTTTTTTTTTCCTCCACTGCCTACCATGTCCCCAAAGTGGTAACACTGAGAACGATCCTAACAATTGGGCAGTAATATTCAAGCAAAACCAAAAAATCTTATTAGTGATGGTTAGTTATACTTTAATCTAAAAGGGTAAACTCATATCCTGTAGGAAACGGTACTTCTTTTAATTTACTGAGTGCCTAATATATGCCTAGTGTGTGTAGTAAGTGACCAATCTCAGTCCTCAAGGGGGTATTATGACTATTTTACATGAGGAAGCCTTCTGGATGAAAGGTGAGTGGGGTAAGTACGTGGACATCTGGAACCTGTGCATGGTGCCCTTGGGGTCTAATCTCCCCAGGAATTAGGAGGCAATAATCTGCTTAACCTAAGTATGTGTGGCCCGGCCTTTGTACACCTCAAAGATGACCACATAGGAAAAGTAATCCCAACATTCGGTCCACAGCAGTGAAGTGACACAAGTACTGTGAACAGAAGCTGACAGCGAATCCTTTCTCTGATATCTGTTCATTGTAATGTCTTTAGTCATCAACAAAAACAAGTGAACTCCAACAGAGCAGCTGACTTCATTTACAGCTGTACTCCCATCACCCATCACCTAGTACTGAACACGGCATACAGAGATGCTCAGCAAGTACTAGGGAAGAATAGAGAAAGTCCATATGGGAAAATGGGCCAAAGACTACTAAGGATGAAGACATACTCTTTTTTTTTTCCCCCCCCAGGAACTTTTCAACCCTGACTCACAGGAAAGATGAATTCAAAGAAGTGAAATATAAATTGGGATCTCTGTTATGGGCCCTAGGGGCCAGCATGAAGCTTGCGGGGAAAAAAAGATGAAATGGAAGGGCCAACCAAGGACAGAATAGGATTGCTAGTGTTTAACTTTTAAATGTGAATTCTTGACCTGAGATGTGTTTGCTCCTGCACTTAAATCATCTGTCCTTACCTTTTCTCACATCTCACATGTTTATTAAAGCATCTCACGTGTTTATTAAAGCATTGCTTTAATAACATACTTACATAGGCATGGTTGGCATGAGGCCATTACTTCAGGCCAGTGGAAGAGCAAAAGGGATTTCAAGCAGGCTATTTGTTGTTATAAAGCAAAATCAAACTTACTACATTTCCAAAGGGGTATAATATGATGGAGACAAGACCACCATGAAGCTAGAAACTTGGGGAAATCATTTTAAAAGCTCATAAGCATATGTTACTCATGACTAAAGGCGTTGCACTGTTATGCAACACGAGTGTCAGGGGAACAATTTTCCAACCTCATGACTCATGCTTCTGTATTACACACAATACTGGGTGTTTCCTTCATTTTAAAGAAATGTGAACACAAGCATGTGTATAAAAATACCTGATATCCAGAGGATGCCAACAACAGCTAACAGGTCAAGAAAAATGTAAGTTGACACTGTGTCATCAGAGTCCTTCTTCCAAGACGGAAAGTTACTCCACATTTTGAAAAGTACGACCGGATAGACAACTTCCTACCCTAGACCAGCTGGGTCCCCCCGTCTCTTTTCTATGAACTGCCCAGATAGGGCAAGAGAGCTGCAACGTGGGAAGAGGCCATACAAATAATTGCCCCCGCCGCATCCACACCTACGGAGATCGCCCTCTCCTTTGCCTGAAGGCGATCAGGGAGCGCTCCCAACTCTGCCCCACCAGGCCCGGGGGTGCCCCCAGGTCTCCCGATCCGCCCGTAGCGCCTCCAGAGTGACCTGCGGGCCAGAGCCGATCGATCCACCGGTACCTGCTCCCGAGCTCCCCGGCGGCAGGCCCCGCGACTACACAGCTCTCTCGACCACACGATTTTCACCGACTTTATTGGCCCCGGACCCCGGCGGGCCCCTCCGCAGCCCACCTCCCCGCTAGATGGCGCCGGGACCCTCCTGGGCATCCGGCATATTCACACACACTGCGGGGCGGCCCTGAGAGGAGCCTCTGCTCGGGCAGCCGGCTCCCGGGTGCCGGCGTCGGGGTCACTTGCTCTTCGCCTTCTGACTCTCCGTCTTCTTGGGCAGCAGCACCGCCTGGATGTTGGGCAGGACGCCGCCCTGCGCGATGGTGACTTTGCCCAGCAGCTTGTTCAGCTCCTCGTCGTTGCGGATGGCGAGCTGCAGGTGCCGCGGGATGATCCTGGTCTTCTTGTTGTCGCGCGCGGCGTTGCCGGCCAGCTCCAGGATCTCCGCCGTCAGGTACTCCAGCACCGCCGCCAGGTACACGGGCGCCCCGGCGCCCACCCGCTCCGCGTAGTTCCCTTTGCGCAGCAGCCGGTGCACGCGGCCCACCGGGAACTGCAGGCCCGCGCGGGAGGACCGGGACTTGGCCTTGGCCCGCACTTTGCCGCCCTGCTTTCCGCGACCAGACATGTCCGCCTCTCGCCTCACACTCCAGCGGGCGCAGGAGAGCCGCGGTCCCGTCGGGGTCTGGGCGCGCGCGACGCCGCACCCCGGAACTGCCTCCACCGGCACTTGGCGGCCGCGCGGCAGCGCCTTCCCATTGGCCGCCGCGACGCTCTCGGCTCCGGTTACCGGTGATAGGCAGGCCCCGCTCCCAATGAGCGCGCCGGCAGGGGGACCGCCTTCTCCAGTTCTCCCCAATCAAAAGAGCGAACCTCAGTTCTCATTTACATAGCCGTCCGTGGGAAGAGTCTGCCTTGGGGGCTCCTCTGAATGCATTGGGTCCCGAGATTTCAAAGTCCACGCTCCCACTCAGCAAAATGAAGTCTTAAGGTTTTGCCCTGGCCGGTGGATCAGTGGTTAGAGCATTCCTCCCTCTCTCTTTCTCCCCCCCCCCCCGTCCGCCATCCCCCCTCCCCCCCCCTTCCCGAATGGAAGGATCGCAGGTTCGATTCCCAGTCAAGGGCTTGTCTTGTGCTTGGGTTGCGGGTTTGCTCCCCATCCCCGGTGAGGATGAACAATTAAGGAAGATCCAGAAGAAGAGATACTCTATAAGTACAAAGAGCTCAAGAAGTAAATGTCCCTTGAGGTCGCGCACGGTGTGTCAGACGTCGCTGTGGCCCGTAAGCGGAGTTTCTCACATCATACAGCGTCCTAGCCAGGTAGAGCCCGCACTGGTGGACAACACTGGTCCTCAAGCGAAATCACAAACTCTCTACCGAATTCGGCCGGCCCAGTACTGGGTACGTTGCCTGTTCTTTAAACAAGCGCCTTGCTTCCTGCAAAACCCAAAGGCTCCAGCTGATCACCCAACTGGCTCGAAGAGAAGCTTCCTATGGAGTTGTCCATCTGAACGTGAACTAGATCAGATGACTCTGGGTCCTTGGAGCTTTGGAGTGAGGAAACCAATGGTAAAGTGCCTGGGGGTGGGGCGGGGAGGGAGGAGGGTGAGAAGAAGACAAAGGAAAAGAAAGGGGTGGGGCGGGGGTGTATGTGTGCTCCTGGGAGGGAGAGCGCCCGTAGCAATATTTTAAATAGCAAAAAATTAGGGAAAATCCATATTCATAAAATAAGAAACTGCTTAAATAAACAATAAAAATCTACAAGATTAAATACTACACTGGAGTGATTTAAATGAAATTAATAAAATTATTATCTACATAGGATAAGTGGAACAATAATTAGGATGAAATTACGTAGATCATTTTTATATTTGATTGTTTCTTAGTGATTCGTAGAAAATTTAAGGTAATCTGCACATGTTAGTCCTTTGCCAATTAGACATATTATAATGATCTCTTAGTTATATTTTCACTCTCTTTATATTATACTAAGGAATAGAACTTCTTAATTCTAATGCAGGAGGAAAAAATTAGCTTTCCCTTTGTAATTTTTACACTTTTGTGTTTGTTTAAAAAAATGAAGAACAGATGGCTTCAATCTTATACAAACTCTTCCAAAGAATAGAAGAAAAATAAAACACTACTCTGCAATTTATGTTAGAAATTAGTACAACCTTGACACCAAAACCTTTTCTCGTGTTATGAAGGTAAATTACAAACCAGTATCACTCAAAACATGGATGGAAAAGCCAAATGATCCCCAGTAGGGGGCGTGGAAGGCAGCTGATCAATGATTCTCATCATTGATGTTTCTAACTCTCCCTCTCCCTTCCTCTCTGAAATCAATTAAAAAATATATATGTATATATATATATATATGTATATATATATACATATATATATACATATATATTTTAAAAAAAGAGGAGCCAAGGATGAGCACAAGGTTTAATATATATATATAATCAGAGGGAAGGCAGGGGAGGGTGGGGGTAAGGGGGAGAGTTCAACCAAAGGACTTGTGTGCATGTATATAAGCATAACCAATGGACACAGACACCAGGGGGGTGAGGGCATGAGCTGGGGGGTGGGGGGCAATGGGGTGATAAGGACACATATGTAATACCTTAATAAATAAAGATATATATATATATCTTAAAAATGAAATTTAAAAAAAAAAAAGAGGAGCCAAGGATGAGCCCAAGGTTTAAATATATATATTTAATTGATTTCAGAGAGGGAGAGAGTGATAGAAGCATCAATGATGAGAGAGAATCATTGATCAGCTGCCTCCTGCACACCCCCTGCTAGGGATCGAGCCTGCAATCCGGGTATGTGCCCTTGACCAGAATCAAACCCAGGACCCTTCAGTCCACAGGCTGATGATGTATCCACTGAGCCTAACCAGCTAGGGCAATAAAAAAATATTTTTTAAAAAATAAGTAAAAAATAAAATCAGAAATATAAAATATATACTATTAGATAAAAATAGTAGATAAGAAAGGAGGAAAGATAAGAATATAAAAATTGTCTTAACTCCCCAGCTAAGCAAGCTCAGATGCACAATCTTTCTACTCCTATTTAAAACAATACAATAAAAGGGAGAAAAAGAAAAGTAATCAGTAAATGTTTTCATTTACAGAAAACTTTTTAAGCTATAAACTATTTTTTTTTTATTGCTTAAAGTATTACAAAGGGTATTACATATGTGTCCATTTTATCCCCCAGCCCTAGACAGTCCCCTAGCCTCCCCTATCCCCGAATGTCTTATGTCCACTGGTTATGCTTCTATGCATGCATACAAGTCTTTTAGTTGATCTCTTACCCCCCTACCTCCTGCCCCGCAACCCTCCCCGGCCTTCCTGCTGCAGTTTGACAATCTGTTTGAGGCAGCTCTGCCTCTGTATCTATTATTGTTCAAAAGTTTATAATGGTCTCTATTATCCATGAATGAGTGAGATCATGTGGTATTTTTCCTTCATTGACTGGCTTATTTCACTTAGCATAATGCTCTCCAGTTCCATCCATGACGTTGCAAATGGTAAGAGTTCCTTCCTTTTTAGAGCAGCATAGTATTCCATCATGTAGATGTACCACAGTTTTCTAATCCATTCATCTACTGATGGGCACTTAGGCTGTTTCCAGATCTTAGCTATGGTGAATTGTGCTGCTATGAACATAGGGGTGCATATATCCTTTCTGATTGGTGTTTCTGGTTTCTTGGGATATATTCCTAGAAGTGGGATCACAGGGTCAAATGGGAGTTCCATTTTCAGTTTTTTAAGGAAACTCCATACTGTCTTCCATAGTGGCTGCACCAGTCTGCATTCCCACCAGCAGTGCACAAGTGTTCCTTTTTCTCCACATCCTCTCCAGCACTTGTCGTTTGTTGATTTGTTGATGATAGCCAGTCTGACAGGTGTGAGATGGTACCTCATTGTTGTTTTGATTTGCATCTCTCGGATGATTAGTGACTTTGAGCATGTTTTCATATGTCTCTTGGCTTTCTGAATGTCCTCTTTTGAAAGGTGTCTATTTAGGTCCTTTGCCCATTTTTTGATTGGATTGTTTATCTTCCTTTTGTTAAGTTGTATGAGTTCCCTATAAATTTTGGAGATTAGGCCCTTATCGGATATGACATTGGCAAATATGTTTTCCCACACAGTGGGTTTTCTCGTTGTTTTGTTGATGGTTTCTTTTGCTGTGCAGAAGCTTTTTATTTTGATGTAGTCCCATTTGTTCATTTTCTCTTTAGTTTCAAGTGCCCTAGGAGCTGTATCAGTGAAGAAATTGCTTCGGCATATGTCTGAGATTTTGTTGCCTTTGGATTCTTCTAGAATTTTTATGGTTTCCTGTCGTACATTTAAGTCCTTTATCCATTTTGAGTTTATTTTTGTGTATGGTGTAAGTTGGTGGTCTAGTTTCATTTTCTTGCATATATCTGTCCAATTTTCCCAGCACCATTTATTGAAGAGACTATCTTGGCTCCATTGTATGTTCTTGCCTCCTTTGTCAAATATTAATTGAGCATATTGGTTCGGGCCAATTTCTGGGCTCTCTATTCTCTTCCATTGATCTATATGCCTATTCTTGTGCCAGTACCAGGCAGTTTTGAGAACAGTGGCTTTGTAATACATCTTGATATCTGGTATTGAGATCCCACCTACTTTGGTCTTTTTCAGGATTGCTGCAGCTATTCGGGGTCTTTTTTTATTCCAGATGAATTTTTGGAGAGTTCGTTCTAGATCTCTGAAGTATGCCGTTGGTATTTTAATGGGAAGTGCGTTGAATTTATAGATTGCTTTGGGTAGTATGGACATTTTAATGATGTTGATTCTACCAATCCATGAACACGGTATGTTCTTCCATCTGTTTATGTCTTCCTCTATATCTTTTTTCAACGTCCTGTAGTTTTCTGAGTAGAGGTCTTTTACCTCTTTAGTTAAGTTTATTCCTAGGTAGCTTAATTTTTTTGGTGCGATGGTAAACGGGATTGTTTTTATAATCTCTCTTTCTGAAAGTTCACTATTGGTGTATAGAAATGCCTCGGATTTCTTGGGGTTAATTTTGTATCCTGCTACATTGCCAAATTCATGTATTAAGTCCAGTAGCTTTTGGATGGAGTCTCTAGGGTTTTGTATGTATAATATCATGTCGTCTGCAAATAAGGACAGTTTTACTTCCTCTTTTCCAATTTGGATGCCTTTTATTTCTTCTTCTTGCCGAATTGCAATGGCTAACACTTCCAGTACTATGTTGAACAGGAGTGGTGAGAGGGGGCATCCCTGTCTTGTTCCTGTTCTTAGGGGAAATGGTGTTAGTTTTTGTCCATTGAGTATGATGTTGGCTGTGGGCCTGTCATATATGGCTTTTATTATGTTGAGGTATGATCCTTCTACTCCCACCTTGCTGAGATAAGCTATAAACTATTAGTGCATGCTAAAAGAGTTTAGCAAGGTTGCCAGGTACAAGGTCAATATAAAAAAGCTGTGGTACATTTATACAATGGAATACTATGCAGCTATAAAGAAGAAAGATCTCTTACCCTTTGAGACAGCATGGATGGAGTTGGAGATTATTTTGCTAAGCGAAATAAGCTAGTCAGAGAAAGACACGTATCACTCATATGTAGAATAGAATGAACAAAGTAAAGTGATGAACAAAATAGATCCAGAGACGTGGAAGCATGGGACAGACTGACAGATATCAGAGGGAAGGGAAGGGGTGGAAAGAGATTAACCGAAGAATTTATATGCATATATGCATAACCCATGGACACAGACAATAGTGCAGTGAAAGGCTGGGTGGGGCGGGAGCCTGGTGGAGAGGGGCAAAGGGGAAAAGATGGGGAATATCTGTAATATTCTCAACAATAAAAATAAATAATAATAATAAGTTTCTTTCTATAAACAATAAGGGATTTTTAAAATACAACTTATAGTTTACTTACAGTAACACACACACACACACACACACACACACACACACACACATATATATAGTAGTTGTGAGTAATTCTAATAAATTATGTACAATACACTTACGTTGATCATAGAAAACTTCATTTGGATAAAGGACAGACTTGCCATGTTCATGAATAAGAAGACTCAATATACTAAAGATGTCAAATATCTACGAATTGATCATAGATTTTAACTTTTACACTGTTCTCTAAAGACACTATAGAAAAAATTATTGGGTTTTTGTTTGTTTTTTAAAGTATGTTTTCATTGATTTTTTAGAGAGAGAGGAATAGAGAGATAGAAACATTGATGAAAGAGAAACATTGATCAGCTGCCTCCTGCACAACCCATTCTGGGGATTGAGCCTGCAACCCAGGCATGTGTCCTGACCAGGAATCGAACAGGCAATCTCTTGGTTCATGGGTCAATGCTCAACCACTGAGCCACATTGGCCAGACGAAATTATTGTTTTTTAAAGTAAGGAGAATTGTTATATTAAGTGCCTTTGTAGCTTCTTCATCTGTATCCTAAAATATTGTGCACTCCATCCAAGTGTAATTGATAATCAGAAAGGGAAATAGAGCCTTAGCCGGTTTGGCTCAGTGGCTAGAACACCAACCGGCCTGCGGACTGAAAGGTCCCAAGTTCGACTTTTTTAAAAATATATTTTATTGATTTTTTTAGAGAGTAAGGGAGAGGGATAGAGAGTTAGAAACATCGATGAGAGAGGAACATCGATCAGCTGCCTCCTGCACACTCCCTACTGGGGATGTGCCCGCAACCAAGGTACATGCCCTTGACCGGAATCGAACCTGGGACCCTTGAGTCCGCAGGCTAATGCTCTATCCACTGAGCCAAACCAGTTAGGGCCCAAGTTCGATTTTGGCCAAGGGCACATGCCCGGGTTGCAGGCTCGATCCTCACTGGGGGGCATGCAAGAGGCAGCCCATCAATGATTCTCTCTCATCATTGATGTTTCTCTCCCTCTCCCTTCCTCTCTGAAATCAATAAAAATATTTTTTTAAAAAGAAAGGGAAATGGAAGAGTACACATTCTCTATTGGTGTGGAGAGAATATTAAAGTCTGGTTATATTATGAGAAAAATGGGAAATAATTGTCAGGAGACATTAATGGTTATTGGGAGATTAATATGGAAAACTATAATAAACCACCTTATAAGTCTTTGTACTTTTTAAATTACTGCCACTCATCTACTTTTTCTTTTAATTCCTCATGGTCCTTTTATTCAATAAATGTTTATTGAATTTTGACTGCTATTTTCTAGGAGATAGAGATACAGAAATGAGTAAGACAAAACAATTCCTTGATATCATAGAACTTAAATTCTAATGGGGCAAGCTAATTAATTAATTAATTAACAGTGTAATATCAAATGATGGTAACTTTTATAAAGAAAATAAAGCAGGGCAATCTAACAGAGAATGACTGGGGGAAAGAGGTGTTCTTTAAACTGGATGATCACAAGAAATGCCTCTAGGACAGTGATGGCGAATCTTTTGAGCTCGGCGTGTCAGCATTTTGAGAAACCCTAACTTAACTCTGGTGCCATGTCACATATAGAAATTTTTTTATATTTGCAACCATAGTAAAACAAAGATTTATATTTTTGATATTTATTTTTTATATTTAAACTAGAGGCCCGGTGCACAAAAATTTGTGCACTCGGGGGGAAGGGGGGGTCCCTCAGCCCGGCCTGTGCCCTCTCGCAGTCTGGGACCCCTCGGGAGATAACGACCTGCTGGCTTAGGCCTGCTCCCGGGTGGCAGAGGGCAGGCCCAATCCCTAGGTGCAGCCCCTGGTCAGGCTCAGAGCAGGGCCGATTGGGGGGTTGGGGCACCACCCCCTGTCACATTCAAGGCAGGGTCGATGGGGAGGTTGCGGCGTGACCCCCTGTCACGCACAGAGCAGGGCCAATCCGGGGGTTGGGGCACTGCCCCCTGTCACACACAGAGCAGGGCCCATCAGGGGGTTGGGGCTCCGTACCCTGTCATGCACAGAGCAGGGCCCATCAGAGGGTTGGGGAGCTCCCTCCTGTCACGCACAGAGCAGGGCCCATCAGGTCCGATAGGGGAGTTGGGGCACCGTCCCCTGTCACACACAGAGCAGGGCGGATCAGTGGGTTGGGGCGCTGCCCTCTATCACCCACAGAGCAGGGCCAATCAGGGGATTGGGGCGCCACCACTGTCACACTCAGGGCAGGGCTGATGGGGAGGTTATGGCTCTACCCCATCACACACAGAGCAGGGCCCGTGGGGGGGGGCAGTGGGGGGGATTGGGGCGCCACCCTCTATCACCCACAGAGCAGGGCCGATCAGGGGGTTGGGGCGCTGCCACTCTCACACTCAGGGCAGGGCCGATGGGGAGGTTATAGCTCTACCCCATCACACACAGAGCAGGGCCCGGGGGGGGGGGGGGTGGCCCCACCCCCTGTCACACACAGAGCAGGGCCGATCAGGGGGTTGGGGCGCTGCCACTCTCACACTCAGGGCAGGGCCGATGGGGAGGTTATAGCTCTACCCCGTCACATACAGAGCAGGGCCCGGGGGGGGGGGGGGGGGGGGGCCCCACCCCCTGTCACACACAGAGCAGGGCCGATCAGGGTGTTTGGGCGCTGCCCCCTGTCACACTGATCCTGGTGCCGGGAGGCCTCGCGGCTCCGCTGATCCCGGTGCTGGGAGGCATATTACCCTTTTACTATATAGGGTAGAGGCCTGGTGCACGGGTGGGGCCCGCTCATTTGCCCTGAAGGGTGTCCGGGATCAGGGTGGGGGTCCCCACTGGGGTGCCTGGCCAGTCTGGGTGAGGGGCTGAGGGCTGTTTTCAGGCTGTGGGTGACTGAAGCTCCCAACTGCTCCTTTTTTTCTTTTTTCTTTTTTTATTCTGGGCCAGCTTTACCTTGAGGCTTGGCTCCAGCTCTTAGGCCTCCCGCAGCTGAAAGTAGGTTTCTGGCCTTTGCATACAATGTTGCGAATCTGCTGGCTGAAGTCCTGCAGTATTTGTTACAATGTTTCTTAAACTGCCGGCTCAGAGGCCTGCAGTGCAGGCGGGAATGTTGGTTTCCTCCATCACTGAAGCAAGCAAGCCTCATGTTAGTTTCAAGCTGCCTGGCTGCCGGCCGCCATCTTGGCTGACAGTTAATTTGCATATCTCGCTGGTTAGCCAATGAAAAGGGTAGCGGTCGTATGCCAATTACCATGTTTATCTTTTATTAGTGTAGATGCCATTTAACAAAGAAAAATCAACCAAAAAAATGAGCTCGCGTGTCACCTCTGACACGCGTGTCATAGGTTCTCCGTCACTGCTCTAGAAGGTGCCATTTGAGCTGAAATCTGGTAACAATAAAGACACCAAGTGGCTGGGAGTTAAAAGCAGATAGAACAGCTGAGAAAAATGTCCTTAAGTGGGTGGAACTGTGAGCAAGGCAGGGAGTGAGAAGAGATAAGACCTTCAACGTGGCAAGGTAATTATCACGTAGAGTAATGGTTCTCAAACTGTGGTCCATAGACCTGTTGGGTGAGGGTCCCAAGACATTTTAAGGGGTCAGCAAAGTCAAACTATTTTCATAAGAATACTAAAATGTTATTTGCCTTTTCCTCTTCCTTGACATTTGTGTTCACAATTGAAAAGCAATGGTGGGGTAAAACTATTATAACCTCAGCCACAAATCAAGGCAGTGGTGCCAAACTATTCTAGTAGTTATATTCTTCATTTGTAGGATGTTTGAGTTGGAGTCCAGGAAGAGATCAGGATTCATGATATAAAATTAAGTTCAATCACCATATAGAGATTATATAAAGCCATTATATATGAAGTCTCCTAGGAAAAAAGTGTAGACAGAGATGAGTAGCAGAATAAACGTCCCTCCCCACCCCCGCAAATATACTGCTTTAATATGATGATTATTTTGAGCTGCAGGCACTAGAACAACCACAAATGCAGGGAGAGGCTTTCTCTGAACTCCTCATATCTGCCTAAAAAAACTAGATCTCCCAGGGAGTTTCATTAACCAGGGAAAATTAACTCTTATCAAGGGAGAGGAGACTGGAAGTTGACACCACACCCAGATAAACTTTGTCACAGCTATAACACCTCCCATCTGTTCTTCTAAGAACCCATTTATCTTTCATAAAAATAATTTACTCTTCCCTAAGTGGTACACACTTCCCCTCCTCTTCCTGTTGAGATGGTATTTAACCCTGAATTCTAAGCCACCTCTTTATCTGGGTATCTCCCTTGTCTACATAAGGTATCCATGTTATTAAACTTCTGTTTATTTTTCTCTGTTAATCTGTCTTTTATGACAGGCGTCTCAGCCTAGAGCTCAGAGGGGAGAGGGATATTATTTCAGACCCTTCAGAAGCATAACCACCCTCCAGGGCCCATGATCTTGTGAACTATCCTGTATTCCAACCCTAGAGATTTCCCTGCCTTGCTTTCTCCCACCTTCATGTCATCTTCGGTACCTTCCCTCCTTAATTCCAAATGTATAAAAACAACTACCAACTGTCATTCTGGGAAGCATTTTTGAGATCTTGTGTCCAGCATGCTGTCCGTTTACCTCAACTAAACTCTTATAAAAATTCTCCACAGGTTTGGACATTCTTACGTTGACCATCTTCATCTGAGAACCTTTTGTAGAAACCCTTCAACTGGAGGAAAATTTGAAACTTACATTTCAACTGCTGTCATCTCTTCCTCCCTTCTTAAAGTTAAACTCAAAAGCACTAAACTCTAAAACTATTTTGTTATTCCCACCCTTCTTCTCTCAAGATCAAGTGCATAACCGGTTTTGTTTTGAAGTCTCCAGTTTTTCCTACGTGAGCCATGCAGAAAGTCCCCAAACAGAAGCACCTTGCACCCCCAGTGGCAGCTGTACAGCATGAGACACAGGGAAATTGACACCAGAAACTTCTGGATATGACTTCCTGCTTTTTCTCCTGACAGAATTCAAACCTCTTGCATCACTGTTATTATTCCTGCTAGTTTCATGTTTGTTACAATCCAACCTTGTAGCTTTCTCTCTAAATTTTTGTTAAGGACTCTCACTAACCTCCACGTTCGGTTCACAACTTCAGTATAATTCATCTTTCCTGATGAGTTTACAGCTCTGTACTTTGTTTTGTTGCCTTTTATTAACTTCTGCTTTTCTGGCAGCTGCCTTAATTTAAATCCTCTTGATTTTTATTTCACAGGGATGTTGTGGGTGCTATCTGTGAATGGGCTTGGCTTTCCCCCCCACTATTTTACATCATTACTTATTAGGGTATTTCCATCATCCCTATATCTCTGAGAGTTTAAAAGCTTATAAAGACGTTTGAGGCCTGAAAAAAAGTCTTGGCTCCAAAATACAAAACGATAACTACAAAGTCAATTTTTAAAAGAAAAGTGATATGTGTGGAACGTAGTTCCATTTAATACATGTCATATAATGTGTCTTTAGGCAGTTTTTGCAATTTTGAAGGACTAAGAAAACTTTTCTTCCCCTTGTCTTTTTATCAGTTTAATTCTAATCCTATTTTTTAGACATTTGTTCATCCTTCAAATAATTTTGCCACGTTTTAAGCATTTGAAAAATTAATTTTTTCTAACTTATACATAATGTGAAAAGGAATACCTCTACCAACTCTACATTTCAGAACTTTGTTTTTTTCTTTCAGATATATCTTACTGACACTATAAATATGTTTCAGACAATAAAGAAGTATATCTAAATAAACGTATTTTAAATTTTTTTTTCCTGTGGTAGATTCCAAATATTTGTGTTAGGGGTAATTTTTAAATTACATTTAGCCATATAATTATTTTTATTGAATTTATTAGTTAGTAAAATTATATAGGTTTCAGGTATATATAATTATTTCTTGAATGCAACTAAAATTTCTTCCACTATCATTCTTTTCTAAAATAGTAATATTAGCATATGCTTAAGTTTTTTCAGTTAAATTAATTTCAGTAAATAATCTCTCAATTAAAAAATTAGAAAAGACATACCTACTATACACTAAGGAAGGAGAAATCGATGCTGCTGTTTAGAGAATGGCATCAAGGAATAACAATAATTAACAGTTGTTGATCCGTTACTGGGTACCAGGAACTTTATAAGACCATTTTCTATTTTCATTAACCCCAACTTCCCCTCACGGGGATCTGCAAAGTTCATAGCAACAGGAGTAACTTAACTTTCACTTGCTGTTGCTCCTGTGAGCATATATTTCTAGAAGTTACTAGGCATGTCGAATAGTGTCCATTAAACCTGTTTGTACTGGGTACTGGTATGCGCCCACTGAGCATGAGGGTCTCCGGCAGGTTCTGCTCCCCGGAGGTACAATGTGTTAATATTCCGCAGCCCTACCCCTGCCCCCTGGGTGCTGCCACCGCGCCAGCAGGCCTTGGCACCACCGTGGAGGACCCTCACAGTGCCAGCGCAGGGTGTCAATCTTTGACCAAGTGGGGAACAATATCCCTCTCCTTAATGTGGTGAAACCTGTCAGAGGACTCGTAAGCAATGATGTCTACAACTTACTATTCCACTAAGTCCTTTATTGAGTTGTTCTTTCAGTTATTCCAGATCTTTTTCTCCCTTGAACTAAGACATGCATAGATGGGCTGGACTGGAGACAGATTTAAGTAATGGGGCGCTGAACTTCCACAGTGCAATGCTTGGCTTTTCCCTAAGAATGAATTGCCTCCAATGTGGCTCTTCAACTCCAGATAAGTGGATATCATTTGGGCAAATCCTATCCATCATCTGACACATCTACCCATGTCCAAACTCCAACAAGGCTGGCAGTGCAGGTTAATGGCTAGAATAGAAACTAAATTTATTTTAGAAATAAGAAAACTGAACATCAGCAAATTTAGGTCATCTACCCAAGTCCATATGCTTAGCAAACAGCTAAAATGAGATTCAAATCTAACTCCAAGTTTTGTGTGTTCTGTTTTTTGTTTAAGAATATCAAACTGCCTTCTGGAAACTCAAGCTCTTCTTTATCTCAAGATATACCATTCAGTTCTTTAATGCGTGCCCTGCCTTTCCAACTACCTGCTAAGGATGTTTCAATAAACAGCTCTGACTGACATTTACTCCATTCAGGAGGAGTTTGCACTCCAAGGAACTGATATCACTGTCCTCTTTCCTTCTTTCCCAAGCTATCGTTTTAATCTAGATAACTACAGTATGAGGAAGTAATCCTTCAGCCCTCCCAGGAGGAAAATAAAACAACAACAACACATACACACACAAGAGTAATATCTGGCTCAAGAAAACAGAGTCCATTTTTCAGGATTGAACTATCGGCCCCACTAACCACTCTTTTTTTTTTTTTTTTTTTTTTTTTTTTTTTTTTTTTTTTTTTTTTTTTTTTTTTTTTTTTTTTTAATTAAATCTTTATTGTTCAGATTATTACATTTGTTCCTCTTTTTTTTCCCCCCATAACTCCCCTCCTCCCAGTTCCCGCCCCACCCTCCGCCCTCACTCCCCACCCACTGTCCTCATCCATAGGTGCACGATTTTTGTCCAGTCTCTTCCCGCATCTCCCACACCCCTTTCCCCCCCAGGAATAGTCAGTCCATTCCCTTTCTATGTCCCTGATTCTATTATAATCAACAGTTCATTCTGTTCATCAGATTATTTATTCACTTGATTCTTAGATTCACTTGTTGATAGATGCATATTTGTTGTTCATAATTTGTATCTTTACCTTTTTCTTCCTCTTTCCCTTCTTAAAGGATACCTTTCAGCATTTCATATAATCCTGGTTTGGTGGTGATGAACTCCTTTAGCTTTTCCTTATCTGTGAAGCTCTTTATCTGACCTTCAATTCTGAATGATAGCTTTGCTGGATAAAGTAATCTTGGTTGTAGGTTCTTGGTATTCATCACTTTGAATATTTCTTGCCACTCCCTTCTGGCCTGCAAAGTTTCTGTTGAGAAATCAGCTGACAGTCGTATGGGTATTCCCTTGTAGGTAACTGAGTTTCTTTCTCTTGCTGTTTTTAAGATTCTCTCTTTATCTTTTGCTCTTGGCATTTTAATTATGATGTGTCTTGGTGTGGTCCTCTTTGGATTCCTTTTGTTTGGGGTTCTCCGCGCTTCTTGGACCTGTAAGTCCATTTCTTTCACCAGGTGGGGGAAGTTTTCTGTCATTATTTCTTCAAATAGGTTTTCAATATCTTGCTCTCTCTCATCTTCTGGCACCCCTATAATTCTGATGTTGGTACGCTTGAAGCTGTCCCAGAGGCTCCTTACACTATCCTCGCATTTTTGGATTCTTTTTTCATTTTGCTTTTCCGGTTGGGTGTTTTTTGCTTCCTCGCATTTCAAATCATTGACTTGATTCTTGCGCTCCTCTGGTCTGCTGTCGGGAGTCTGTATAATATTCGTTATTTCAGTCCGTGTATGCTTAATTTCTAGTTGGTTCCCCAATATAAGATCGAGGGTCTTATTAGTTTTCTTGTAGATCTCATTAAGTTTATCGACGGCTTCTAAACAGTTCTTGAGAGACCTTAAAAGTGTGGTTCTGAACTCTATATCTTCCATTGACAATTTTGTCCTGTTTCTTTGTCTCCGCATTTTGTTATGCTTCCTTGGTGCACCCCCTAGTGGTCTTTGTTCACAGTCTTATAGTTAAATCTTGATTGTTGTAGCTAATTCCAGGGAGGGTTTGACCTCCAGGCCAAGTGGCTATGAGAATCAGCTGTGTCAGCAGTGAGAGAACTTCTGTCCTCTAGGGAGGTGCTAATCTAGCCTTTGCCTGAGGCTATCCGGCAAATGCCTGTGTGCAGGGCTTGGGCGGGGCGGGTCGCACAGGATCAACAGGGTGGGCCGGAGAGAGCAGTTATGGCGGCTCTCAGTCCTGTCCCCAGGGTCTCTGCCTCTCTGAGTCCCAGCACCCGCTGCAAAGCTCAGAGAGAAAGCTGCACTCGCTCTGACCGAAGCCAGACAGTCCCGCTTCTCCCGTTTGAGTCTGGGTCCCTAAAGACTCGCCCGGATCTGGAGCTCAGAGTCTGCGACTCCCTCCCGATTGAAAACGCCAACCGCGCCCTCCGCCGCCAGCCCGCTCGCGCACTCCGCACCTCAGAATTTGACTTCAGCACTGCGCCTCCTCTGAGTGTCCGTACGCGTTTCTCTTTCCTCCTAGTTGTAGGACTTCCACTCAGGCAGCGTTCCTGTGGTTCTGGGTGATGTCCCTTCCGTTTTTTGGTTTCACTTTTGAAGTAGTTGTTCAAAGCAGCAAACTCCAGCGTTAACCTATGCCGCCATCTTGGTTCCCCACTAACCACTCTTTGACAACAGGGACTGTACTGACTGCCTGCTTCCTTCTGTTTCCAGAGCACAAGGAACTTTATTACAGCTGAGATACATGAGATACTACTGTCTCCAACCCATACTTCCCATCGTATCTAAACACAGCCACCTGGACAGAAGAGCGAGCCCAAGGATCACTAGGAAACTTAACAGATTTCCAGCGACCTCTGGCAAGTGCATGACCATCACCTCCCCCAGCTCTTCCTGAACACATAGGAATACTATACAAAAGGGACTGGGGAAGGAAGGAGAGGAAGACTTTGCTCAGGGATTAAATATCGTTTCTCTTGAGGAAGGGGAAGACTCCAGGAAATAGGTATCTTAAGGAAAAGAAACAAACCTGTTAGTTCGGAAGCATCCTAGATCTAGATATGCAGCCCTAGTCTACAACAGCGATTTGGGGTTAGTAGGGTCACCCTACTTTGTGCTCTAGATAAGATTACATTGAATCTCATTACATACTTGTACAAAGTCCAAAAATCCTCCCCAATATTCCTTCAAATCCTGAAGTCTTGTGTTGCCACGATCTCTCTGTCTTGAAACTCCTGCTTCTAGCCATCCCGTTCCTGTCTCCCCACCTCCTCTCCCCAACCCCCAATCTGACACAGACTGAGGATCTTTCCATACTTTCCACAAATTAGGCAAGTTGTATATGGCACAGACTTGACTGAATATTTGGGAAGAGTTGACCAGTTTCATCAGTTTTAAATTCCCAGTAGAATACAATTATGAAGGCAGAAATGTGTTCATTCATGTTATAACTCAGACGCTGAGAACAAGTAGAGGGCACTCAATAAATAGCTGTTGTACAGATGAAGTAAGGCATTCCTTCCTCAGGGAAAATACAAGCAACCTCGTATTGTTCTTAAAAGTCTTCAGCCCCCATCTCACCAGGCCTTTGTCACTGGCCATTTTTTCTACGTAGCTCCCAGCCTCTTGCCATCTTGGCACTTCTTTCCCTATTTCTCTTTCCACCTCTCCTCCTCACTCCCTCCTTCCTGATGGTCTCTGGGAACTTCAAATTTTCTTCATGTATATAAAGCAATTTATGTTTCTCTATGCCTAACTCAGAAGGTTTGCATATCCAAACCCATTTGAGTGCTCAGCAACACCAAAGCCTTTTAGTCACCTGACTATCTGGCATTAGGTGAAATCCAGTGTTTAAAAACAAACAAACAAAACAGTCAACTCAATCAAAACCCACTACTTCAGAATCAATAGTTTTTTGAAGCCACAGTAATATTTAAATATGTTTAATCATATTTAAGAGTCGAATGCAGAAATTTGATTGGTTGGAAAGCTAATTAAACTTCCAACGTGCTCAAATAGAATTACAAAAAGGCAAAATTGTGGGGATTTTAGTTTTTTTCACAGAGATACAGTCCACTGGAATCACCAACACTGGACAGTTGTTAGAGAATTTAGAGTCCTGACATAAGAGAAATCCGGGCATCCTTTACATAATCTTCTGTTATCCTTTCTTCCCAATTACAGATTTGTAGATGTGTAGAATATCACCACTACCAGCAATCGTAGCCTTGAATAGCCAGCCTTGTATCTCCACGAATAACAAGTTTCAAATGACAAGGGATAATAAATAAATAATAATTAATAAGTAAATAATAAATTATTTAATAAATAATAAATAAATAATAATAACTAATAATAAATCTTTCCACATTGCTCTAGCCGGTTTTGCTCAGTGGATAGACCCTCCGCCTGCAGACTGAAAGGACTGAAAGGTACCAGGTTCGATTCTGGTCAAAGGCACAGGCAGGGATTGTGGGCTTGGTCCCCAGTAGGGGGCGTGCAAGAGGCAGCCAATCAATGATTCTCTCTCATCATTGGTGTTTCTATTTCTTTCTGCCTCTCCCTTCCTTTCTGAAATCAATTTAAAAAAAAAAATCATTCGATGTATTTCCTGCCAATTCAAGTACCTCGATGGTGAAGTACTCTAGGTTACTGTGTCGTGTACAGCAGCAGTCACGCCCACACGTCCATGGCTGGCTATCCTAGATTTCAGGTGTGAATAAAGTGCCCACCGGAAACTAGTTCTCTACTGACAGGAAACCTGAGCTCCTCCCAGCCCTACTGCCAGCCAATTCTGCTGAAGCTCAAAAAAGCAAGGTAGAGAAAGGACTAGTCAGACACCCGGTGAGATCCCACTGCCTACCCCCTCGAACTGCGTTTCAAACTGGTGGGACCATCTTGGTTTTTGTGTTCCACTGGTTGCTGCAGCTCCTTCATTGTACTCCAAAGCTCTCCCACAGCTATTTTTATCAGTGAGTGATGGTTAATTTATTCTTTTTGTGGAGGGATGAAGGCTGGGACCTCCTAGTCCTCCATCTTGTTGATGTCACTCACTTTAGAACATACATTTTGCCACAAGTGGTCATCAAATCAATGACGCAAACAATGGCATTATTTGATCAGTCATATCACACTTGTGACTCTATTCCCAAAACCCTGTTTAGATCCAGGTCCTCTTCCCAAACTCCATGGCGACTATTCTCACACTTGCACAGTCTCCTTAAAATCAGCATGTCCACAAACAGAAGTCATGCTCTTCTCCCTCAAAGCTGCTCCTTTCGCGGAATTCTAGAACGTAGTCCACAGTTTTCCCATCTACACAGCTGAGCATATCGGCGGTCACCATTGACTCCTCTCTGACTCGAATGCCCCAAATCTAATACAATATCAGTCTAACCCATTTTACCTTATAGCTGTCTCTTGATCCCATCTCCGCTGCCACTTCCCTCATCCAGACCTCCTTTACTTCTGAATTGGACCATAGAAACAGCCTCCTGATTTGTTCCATGTCCCCACTCCTGCCTCTCTCCAAGTTAATCCTCCCTTAGCAGCCTAAGACCTCTTCAAGACCACTTTACAAATTTCATCTGATCACATCCTTGTCTTGATTCTTATCCTTAAGTTCCAAATTCTTAATGGCTTACAGGAAACCCCATGGCCTACCCGGCTACTCCTCTGGCATCTTTTACTGCCACTGGACTCATACCTCTCTCCATGCCAGCCATTCTGCACCTCTTTCAGTTCTTCAAACATCCATACCACTTCCCATATCTGGGCCTTTGCACAAGCTGTCTCCCTCCCTCACATGCCCTCTTTTGCATTCCTATGGATCCTGCAGGGTTCAACTTAAAGAATGCTTTCCAAGGAACGCTTCCTTGACTTCCTAGAATAGATTAGGTTAATCTGTCATATGCTCCCACAACATTTTGCACTTTTTTCATTGTTCAATTTATTCTTAAGTATTTGTTTAATGTTTATCTGCCCTCCTAGAATGCATGTATCATAAGGACATTAATGCACCCATATCATTCATATCTGTATGCCCAGTGTTTTGCCAATACCCAACACATAGTCAGGTCTCAATAAATAATTGCCAACTGAGTGGTTGAAAAACAGTTCTTCCTAGTTAAGGATTCAGTTTCAATGCACAGTTATAATCTAAACACTAGCAGTCCATCATATTTGTGCTTTTGTTAAGCCTTTTGACTTTTTTTTTCCACATTACAAAACGTTTTATGTACATACTATACTTCCCTCTTCCAATGATGTGTCATAAATTGATGTATTTTTATTGGGTGAGGCCCAGGTAATCTCCGTTTATAACTCTGACCTTTCTGTGAGCAAACACAAAAAGTGAACTTTGGTTTATCTCCTACCATAATGTAGCTGCTTATTACTGGCGAGCAGGCTGTATTCCATGGCTCATGTGACCAGTGGGGTCTGACCAGAAAGAAATGTGCGGCAGAGCAGACCGAGGGACCTAGCTAGAGGCTGTCCAGCCGGAGCTCCTGTCTCCCTAAAAGCCCAGAGTAAAGCAACTGAGCACAAGGAGTATGGTTCTGAGGTGAGCGAGGTCATGAAGAAACCACTGTTGGGCTTGACTCTGTGGTTACTGCTCCTCTGTCCAGGGCTGATGTGTCTCAACAACGAGGTGATTCAGAAATGCAACAATGGCACCTACGAGATCAGCGTCCTGATAATGAAAAACTCAGCCTTCCCAGAGCCCCCGGTAAAGCTGGAAAGTGCAGTGAGACAGGGAGTGAAAATCGTGAATCGGCATCTGAAGGATTATGGTAAGAATATGGTAACAGAATCCTCCTCCTCCCTGTTACAACCTCTGGGATCAAAGGGTTGCTAAGTGAAGATCTTGTGTTCTTTGCCTGATCACCAACCTTTCCTAAGGGCCTGTCCCACAACCCCTTTTTATTTCAAGGCAGTAGATTCTCAGACAGAAGGATTTGAGTCCGACCACATTTAATAATTCCCTGTTGTAAGATATTATGTTATTTTTACTGTTGCATAATTGTTTTTAAAAGACTACGCCAAGCCTTTTCATGTATATAGTTGTTTTGGGTTTTTTTTTTTATTCTTTGAGACTAGATTGCTAGACTTCACTCATTATCTACCTTGCTCTGGGGATGGCCTGACTCAGGGGATGCCAGGTGTTCGCAGCAGTGAAATGCCCCAGATAGCATTTCAATAAAAACTGGATTTATTTCTCATTTTCGGAGAGGCGTCATGTTTCCTCCTGCAACTGCTCAGGAACAAAATTTGGTCTGGACCTGAGATTTCCTAGGGTTTCCAGTCAAGAAGATGAATTAGGGAGTAAAATTCATATAGATGCTGAATTTTTTTCTGGGATTTTTAATTCACCTGTTCACTCTTTACTTCTCTGGTGGCTATTATAATAAAACATAGTTAATATAATAAATTTCCAATAGAATTTAGTGTTGCAGTTCTTCATTGTATCTTTTAATTATTAAAATAAACTTTATAACATTAGATAAAATATGTAGAATAAAATATTAGGTAAAATATGAGGAAAAAATCACCACTGATCATTTCTAGCAGCCTGGATATTTATATGCTTCTCAGTTTCTTGTTTTTAAGAACATGTTTGGGATCACATAGGAACAATTTTTTTAGCCTTCTGATTTCACTTTACATCATTCTAAAAGTAACTTTCCTATAACTGCATAATCTTCATAGCATCCCAAGAATAGATGTGTAATATCCTTTGGAGTAGATATTCTCCCAAATCATCCTATATAATAAAGAGCTAATATGCTAATTAGACCGAACAGCAGAACAACTGTCCAGACGACCTTCCGGGCAACCTTCCTGACGAAGCAGGGGGTGGGAGGGCTGGCCGAGGCAGCTGGGGCTGTGAGGGCTGACAAGGCAGGCAGGGCTGTGAGGCCCAAGCCCCTTCCATGAACTCTGTGCATCCGGCCTTTAGTTTAATAATAATGTAAGATATTTTATTATTTTTAATTTTGCATAATTATTTTAAAAGACTACACTAAACATTTTCATGTATATAGTTTTTTTTTTTCCATTCTTTGAGACTAGATTGCTGGAAGTATAATTACTGAGTCAATGCAATTTGATGCATCTCAATGGTTATTGATGGTTTTGAGGAGGGTATATCTTAATCTTCTCTATTCAAAATTGTCTGGTAAAAATACCAACAGATATTATACATATGTGTAAAAAGTTCTTTTTCTCTGCAATATACGTTTCTTCAATCCAGTCTGAGGCTGGATTCAGATATAAATAGAGAAACTAAGAGGTCATTTCATAAAATTCCCTATTTACTGAGGCAGTGTGTAGTAATGGGAAGAACATTTTATTTAAAGTCTGAGGACCTGGATTGGAGTCTCTTTCTCAGAGCTTTCTCTCTGTGTGATCCTGGATGAGTGATTTATCTTCTTCTCTCCGAGCCTTGTTTTCCTTGTTTACTGAATACCTCTCCTGTGCTGGGTAAGATATGTAACCTTTATAATCACAGCTCTGTTAGACTGTCATTGTTGACACTTTCACAATGGAGGTTTAATAACTTTGCTTAAGTCATACAGATTGTCTGTTTGAAATGAGTTTCACACTCATATCCGTCTAATTCCAAAGAGTGAATCTTGCCGCTGTAAGATCTTTACCCACCACGAACTTTCTCATTAAAACAAGGCAGTGCAGCCCTAGCCAGTTTGGCTCAGTGGATAGAACGTTAGTTGGCGGACTGAAGGGTCCCAGGTTTGATTCCAGTCAAGGGCATGTACCTTACTTTCAGGCTCCATTCCTGGTTGGGGTGCGTGCAGGAGGCAACCAATCAATGTGTCTCTTTCAATACATGTTTGTCTCTCTCACCCCCTCCCTTCCACTCTCTCTAAAAAATCAATGGAAAAATATCCTTTGTGAGGACTAACAAAATAAAACAAACAAACAAAAACAAGACAGTGGAACACTGTGGTTAGAAGTAGAGATTTGAAATCAAACAGGTCTTGGTTCATATTCTTGCCTTTTATGCAACCATTTATCACCAGTGACCTCAAGCAAATTATTTAAGTTTTCTGAGCCTCATTCCCTCACCTATAAAATTGCAATAGATAGCAGTTACCTCATATGGCTATGGTGTGAATTAAATGAGAAAATTCATATAAATTATGCAATACACTGACTGAAAATAATAAGAATTCAGCAAGTGGCAGTTGTTTTTATTATTGTTACTTACTCTTTTTTTTAAAAAAAATCTTCACCTGAGGGCATGCTTAGAGAGAAAGGAGAGTGCAGAAGGGAAAGAGAGAGAGAGAGAGAGAAACATCAATGTGAGAGAGAGACATTGATCAGTTGCGGGCAACCTTTCCCAGCACAGGACAATGTCCAATGAACTGAATGACTCTGGCAGGGGTACATATTGTTGTTCTTGAAAATGTTAATGTTGTAGTTGTTGCTAGGCTATTGCTGATATTAGGAGAACAAGTTACCAGTCATATGAAATAAACAGTAAAGTTTATTGGTAAGATATTAATCTCTGAACTCATATAACCTGAATTTGAATTCCTGCTCCATCATTTACTAATGAGTTATTTTTTCTCTCGAAGTTTCACTCATCTCATTTGTAAAACAGAGTTGTTAATGGTGAGGTTGTAAAATAGATTAAATGAGTGTAAAATTTTAGGGGGAAGGAAGAATAAACAATGATGGCCGAATTCTTGCACTTGATGATGCATTTTGTTGGATGAGTGTTGATGTATAATAAACTCAACAAGTGCAAGTTGTGAGGAAAAGATAGGTTCATGTTTTAAACATATTGAGCATTATTATTTGGAAAAAAATCTAATACAATATAATGAAGAGCTAAATAGAAGAAATTCAAATGTTGTGGGTGATGTGTAAATGGAAGAGTGCAATATTTCCTCCTAGTACTTAGAAAACCTTTGTGCATTTGAAGAATAGGTAGGATTTGATGAAAAAAGATTGCTTCAACCTTAGGACATTAACTAATCAAGTGTGTATGTTCCATAGCTAAATGCACCAGGCCCATGTGCTGTCATGCCCTAGACTCAGACACTATATGCAGATTCACTTTGGTACAACCCCATTCTGAAAGCCTGGATAGGAGATAGAGGGTTCTGAGATCACCCTGAATTTTATTGCATTCCACTCATTCTCCCAGGACTGAGCTTCCATGGTATGGTGAGAGAGCAGGCCAGAGAGGAATGAAAAATAGTGCTTGGGGTAATTGCTTATTTTAAAAGTTAAGCTTTGAATTGTCATTCCATAGACGTCTTTCCCTTGTCTGAAAAATGTTCAGTATATTCTTGAGAGATCATTTGGAATTTACGGTGATCAAAGGGATAAAAAAACAAAAATAGTTCACATAACCATAAAATATTGAGAAGTAGCACCATACTACAGTATGTTCTATAGAAGTAGCTCTCAAACTTTTTGGTCTCAAGACCTCTTTACACTCTGAAAAATAATGGTGAAATCTGAAGAGCTTTGTTTATGCAGTTACATTTATCAGCAGGTACTGTTCTGGAACTTAAAGCAGAAATGTTTTATTTTTATGTTTTTATTCTTTTTAAATTTTATTTTATTTATTTATTTTTAAATATATTTTATTGATTTTTTACAGAGAGGAAGGGAGAGGGATAGAGAGTTAGAAACATCGATGAGAGAGAAACATCAATCAGCTGCCTCCTGCACACTCCCTACCGAGGATGTGCCCGCAACCAAGGTACATGCCCTTGACCGGAATTGAACCTGGGACCCTCGAGTCTGCAGGCTGACGCTCTATCCACTGAACCAAACTGGTTAGGGCTAAATTTTATTTTATTATCACTTTTTCTTAATCATCACCTGGGGATATTTTTAAATTTATTTTATTTATTAAATTTATTGGGATGACATTGGTCAACATGAACATATAGGTTTCGGGTATGAGTTGCTAGGTTACAAGATCTGTGTATTGCACCCTGTGCCCACCACCCACAGTCAGATCTTCTCCTGTCACCTTATATTAGGACTCCCTTCTCCTCACACCCCATTCCCTCTGGCAATCACCACACTGCTGTTTGTGTTCATGAGTTTCAGTTTTATATTCCACATATGAGTGAAATTATATAGTTCTTAGCTTTTTCTGGCTGACTTATTTCACTTAGCATAATGTTCTCAAGGTCCATCCATGTTGTTGAAAATGGTAGTAATTCATTCTTTCTTATGGAGGGCTAGTATTCCATTGTGTACATGCACCACATCCTCTTTATCTAATCTGCTATAGTGGGACACTTTGGTTGTTTTCATGTCTAGGCCACTGTGAATAATGCTGCAACGAACATAGGGGCACATATATCTTTGGGAATACATGATTTCGAGTTTTTCGGGTATATACCCAGGAGAAGAATTGCTGGGTCATATGATAGCTCTATTCTTAATTTTTTGAGGAATAGCCAGATTGCTTTCCATAGTGGTTGTACCAGTCTACATTCCCACCAGCAGTGATGAGTTTCCTTGTTTCCACAACCTCTCCAACACTTGTTATTGCTTGTCTTATTGATAATGGCCACTCTAACAGGTCTGAGATGGTATCTCATTATAGTTTTTATTTGCATTTCCCTAGTTGCCAGTGAGATTGAACAGTTTTTCATATATCTATTGGCTATTTATATGTCTTCTTGAGAGCAGTGTATTTTCAGGTTCTCTGCCCACTTTTTGATTGGGTTGTTTGTTTGTTTGGTGTTGAGATTTATGAGTTCTTTATATATTTTGGAAATTAAACCTTTGTCAGAGCTACTGTTTGCAAATATCATTTTCCATCTGGTTGGCTGCCTCTTTGCTTTGTTGTCAGTTTCTTTTGCTGTTTAGGAGCTTTTTCGTTTGATATAGTTCCATTCATTTATTTTTTGCCTTTATTTTCCTTGCTTTTTGGGTCAAGTTCATAAAATGTTCTCCATGACCAAGGTCCATAAGTTTGGTCCCTATATTTTCTTTTATGTAACCTATTGTTTCAAGTCTTATACTAGGTCTTTGATCCATTTTGAATTAATTTTTATACATGGGGACAAACTGTAATCCAGTTTCATTTGTTTGCATGTGGCTTTCCAGTTTTCCCAGCACCATTTATTGAAGAGACTATCTTTACTCTAGCGTGTGTTTATGACTCCTTTGTAAAAAATTATCTGTCCATATGCATGTGTTTTTATAGCTGGGCTCTCTATTTTGTTCCACTGATCTGTGTATCTGTTTCTCTGCCAATACGATGATGTTTTGATTATTGCACCTCAAAATAGAAATGTTTTAAATATTTGCTTATCAATTCATTTAAATAACAACTATAGATACTTTATCAGTTAACATAGATAATATTTCTTAGTAAGGAAACCTATATTTATCAAAACAAAAAAATAAAAGTAAGTGGGAAAGTGGTTTTGATTTACATTTTTGTAAATCTTTAATGTCAGGCTTCATAGATTATGGCTGGATTTTCATATCTGCTTCTGCACTTAATCTATATATATAAAAGGCTAAACAACCATCCAACCATCCAACCGGTAGCTATGATGCACAATGACCACCAAGGGGCAGATGCTCCAACCAGTAGCTATGACACACAGTGACCACCAGGGGGCAGACGCTCAATGCAGGAGCTGCCGAGCTGCGGTGACTTGGCAGCGGCAGTTCTCGGGTGACGCACCCTAGAACCAGAGTGGAGGGAACCCAATTCCAGGATGTGTCACCCGAGAACCGCCCTCTCGCAATCCAGTACCCCTCAGGGGATGTCGGAGAGCTGGTTTCGGCCCGATCCCTGCAGCCCAGGCTGAGGGACCCCACCTTCCAGAGGGACCCCTGCTCACTCAGTAGACACCCTTTGAGCCATGGTGCCACCCAGGTGCAGCCTTCCAGGGAGGGACCGCGAGAGATTGGCTTCAGGGCATGCCTAGCCTATCTTGCCCAGTCCTGCCCCACCAGCCACCTTCTAATTAATTTCCTTTCCATGTGCATGAATCCATGCACCAGGGCACTAGTGTCTTATAATAATACATATTACGTAGTCTCTGGAAACCTCTCACTATATAATCAAGAATGAAGGGGAGTGGGGGGAAAAAGCAAAAAATGTCTTAATATAATTATGCAAATAGTTTTGACTCCCTGGACCTCCTGAAAGAGTCTCCAGGTACCTCAGGAGTCAATGGCCCCACACTTTGAGAACTACTTTTCTACAGCAGAATCTGGAATCAGTGTCATTGTTTCAAAACCCAGCTTCACTTCTTATGCAAATTAATTAACGTCTATGGACCTCTGTCTTTTCATTTTTAAATTAGGAAGGTAAATTATTAATTAACCTCATAGGATTCAGGAGAGAATTTAGTGAAAGAATGCATGCAAAAATCCATAGCCCAACGCTAGGCATATAATAACAGAGATCATCCAGTTCTAATCTATGAATAAATGGGTGAGAAACTGGGGCCCCAGAGGCAAAATCACTTGTACAAGATCACACTCAATAGACATCGGTTCCCCTTCTCCCAGACCCTGTACAGTAAAAGCCTGGATTTTGCCATGCCCATCATGGGCTGCCTTGAACCTAGGATTTTTGAGTGGATCATCTTTAGTGTCCCTCATAGCAACAGGTAGTTGAGGTGTAAGAGCTGTCTTATACATTAACAGGGAAAGTGTGGCTATCTTCCCAATGCCCCGTTTTCATCATGTGACTGTGCACTGGCCTCCATTTCCTGACTCCTCTTGCTACTTTCCTAGACTTTCTCCACCCCAAATTTCTACTCCTCCCCACATGCGTTCTCCCATTCCACGAGGTCCACCACAGCCTCACTCAGACTATTCTCCTGGCTTCATGTGCCTTGTATTCTCCCTATTTTTATGAGAATCAATAAGATAAAAGGTATAAAGGGCTGGCACATGGGTCACTGACCCTGCATCTTCCATTAACTTTCTCTGACTGGTCTTATTACACTGACCTCTCCTATTTGGTATGAACAAAATGCTGTCATCTCTTATTTAGATATCTTACTAAACAAAGTATAGTAGCAGAATAAGTATCCTTGTCCTGGCCAGTGTGGCTCAGTTGGTTGAGTGGCATCCCATGCACCCAAAGTTCTACCATCCCATTCCCCCTCAATGCACATGCCCAGGTTGTGAATTCGATCCCCAGTCAGGGTTCATGCAGGAGGCAACCAATGGCTGCTTCTCTCCCACAGTGGTGTCTCTCTTTCTCTGCCCCTCTCCCTTCCTCTATAAATAAATAAATAAATAAATAAATAAATAAATAAATAAATAAATAAATATTCTTGCATTAACAACAACAACTAAAAAGGCAAGAGATAAAATGCTTCCTAGTTGTAGAAATATTTCTGAGGTGTCTGTAGAAGAGCAAAGACGTTTCCATTTTCTAAAAGAACAAATCTATATCTCTTAAAATATTCTAATTTGGATGTTCAGAAGAACAATAACTTCTATTGCTGGTATTCTCTTTTAAAGGAATTAAAAATTATAACATTTGACAAACCTGGTTTTAATGTCATTTTACATGTGAATGAATCAAGTAGAGAAATTAAAATGGCTTGTGCAAGAACACATAGAAAGTCACTCATACTGCCAGACTAGCAACTGAGGTTTCCAGGGTTCCTAAATAAGAGCTTCACAAAATGACAGATATCTCTGCTTAGGTATCAGGGATTTGTCCTGAATATTTTTAAAAATATATTTTATTGATTTTTTAAAGAGAGGAAGGAAGAGGGATAGAGAATTAGAAACATTGATGAGAGAGAAACATCAATTAGCTGCCTCCTGCACACTCCCTACTGGGGATGTGCCTGCAACCAAGGTACATGCCCTTGACCGGAATCAAACCTGGGACCCTTGAGTCCACAGACTGACGCTCTATCCACTGAGCCAAACTGGTTAGGGCCTGAATATTTTTTTTATTGGAAGGAAAACAAAATGCAAGAGAAAGAGTTTGGTCAAATGGTTCTGCTCTCTCTTTATTGTCTTCCAAAATGTGATGCCTAGCAATACCCAGATATATTGGCATCGATACTCTTGCCTTCATCTGAAGATGACCCATTATCCAAAGATTCTGGGCCAGAATGGGTGGGCACAAGTCACTTTGGCTGTCATTGCTTTCCTAACACTTACCAGACCCATATAGGAAACTTGCTGAGTCTACAATAATAAAAAACGGGATGAAGAAAATGTTCTCAACTGGATTGTGGGATGGCTGTGCAAATATATATACATACATAACACACACACACACACACACACACACACACACACACGCACATACACACACACACACAAGGTGGGCCAAAAGTAGGTTTACAATTGTAGGTACACAAAACATGGAGTTTATTCTTGTATTATTATTTATTGATTATTGTATTATTTTCCATATGAACAACTGTAAACCTACTTTTGCCCCACCCTATATAGTATATATATGTGCTGAATACAGTATATATACATATAAATATGTTTACTAAAAATCATTGAATTGTACACTTAAAATGACTGATTTTTTCTGGTGGTAAATTATGCCTCAAAAAAGCTGATGAGAGAGAGATAGGAGCAGAGAGAAAGAGATAGAGAGAGAAAGAAGTGACAGAGAGTAATATAAGAACTCCAAACTCAAATATCCCTAGGTCTGAAAATGGATCTCCACTTTTTTCCTCAGGATCAGTTGTCAAAAGGTAAATTTTATGTCTGGTATGAACTACTAAAAAATAACACTAGTTCTCTCTGTTTGCTCTTTTCTGGATAATAGGAATAAATGCAACTGTGAACGCTAGCTTTATCCGTACAGAGGATGCGTTTTATAAGTCAAATGACTGTCGGAGTAGCACCTGTGAAGGCCTTGACCTACTCAGGAGAATTTTCGTAAGTATCTGCCTTGGTAGATATAGCTCACACCCTCTTGTCACTGGACAATCATAGTGTGAACCTTGGGCACCTGTCCACGAGCATCTCTCATGTCAGCTCTAGCCATGCTGAACGATGTCAACGCAAGATTCTCTAACTTTATCCCTATAGATTTCCCGTGTGATGAGGGCCCGCCAGGAATCCAGGAAATGGAAAGAACCTTAGCTATCTGTGCACTTTCCATGTTAGGGAGTGGAATTATTTTGTTTTAAACACGTTTTAAAAATTTAAATGTTGTTCCTAACTTGTTTGCCTTTGTATCCCTCAAGAAATACCTGAGGTGCCCTGTTAAAAATATATTCTAAAGCCCTTCAGCAGAGATCTCTGTGTCAAGTCATCACCATATATGTGACTACATGAGATCTGAATCTGAAACCTAACTTTAACGTAATAACGTCATATCAAAGGGAAGATAATTGGGCGAGAGAGATTCTTGCCTAATCCCTACTCCTAACTGCGCCCCGCACCCCCCCCCCTCCCCCCCGCCCCATGCAGGTCTTGGAACACTAAAGAGTGTTCCAGCTCTCTAGAAGCAAGTATGTGTGTGAGATGCCCCCTTTACTACAGAAATCTTTGAAAAGGCCCTCATGAAACAGGGCACCAGGCACAGAGCTGTGCATGGTTTCAAAGCTTCAATCAATAATATTATACGTTATTATGCTGAGGTAGGCTCCACCTGGGCCAGGAGGAGTGGCTGATTACAGCAGTCACCCTCAGTCCTGGGAGGTTGGGGGAGGGATAGCGGAGGAGGAAGAAAAGTTTAGGTGCTTCCTCCCTGGATCTCTACAGAGGAAGGTATGACCTGGTTCTCTAAAACCAAAGACAGGATGTTCCTAATCACATTCCCCTTGAGATATAGTTGAAAATAAGATCTATCATTGCCCAGCTGGTCACATTACATTTGTTCTCTTTAGCCCTACTTCGTAGCTCTTCCTAAAACTTGCCCACTCCCTCCAGAGCACCTCCAGATCTAGTTTTTCTCTAATGTGGCCGACAGACACTACTATGTACGTGCCCATCTGCCAGTCCTTCCTCCACTCTGCATCTCCCTCTTGACAAAGAATGCAGGTTCCCTGCAGTCAGCTCCCTTTCAGTGGAATACCTTTCCCTCTACCCATAGCACCGCCTCTCTCAGACTAGTTCATCCCTTAGCTGCCCCTTGCCCAGCAAGAGGCACCCCATGTTGCCCCCTTCTGCTCTGCATTCTAACATCTTAAGTGGTCCACTTTCTAACCTTCTGGGAGCCTTCCCTTGCCACTTCTTTTCTGTCTATTGATTCTTTCCTTTGTTTTGTTTTCTTTTTTTGTTGTGTGTGTGTGTGTGTGGTTTCCATTTTAGGCATTAGTTTTTTTCTTTCTTTTTTTCTCCTACAGAATAAAAAAGAGGTGGGTTGTGTCCTCATGGGACCCTCGTGTACATATTCCACCTTCCAGATGTAGTAAGTATTTTGTTTTGTTGTTGTTTTGATGCCACTATGAATTGAAATCAAGACATGACATCTGTGCTAAAAAGTTTATCAAACAGCAGTCTAGTCAAAGCGACACAATGGGGGGTGTTGGGGCCCTCCTATATTCTTAGAACTGTAATTCCCTTATCGAGTTAACTCTGCCTTTGCTCAGAGTGGGGTGAGTCACAGTAGCTGTTCAGGTGCAGTTATCAACATCTAAGCTGGAGAAGCAACATGGTATAAAGTCAGAGTTCTGGTAGGAAACAGGGAAGACATGCACTTAGATAATTTGAAGGGGCTTAATCAAAGAAATACTCACAAAAGTATAAGCAGAGTGTATGGAAACACAAAGAAAAGGGAAGCACTGAAGGGCATGAGCAGGGCTCTGTTTTAGCTCTGGGTTTACAAGAGTAAGGAAGGGAGCAAGGTACTTATTTCATAGCATTATTTGAAGGTTTTAAATAACACATTACAGTACTTTGCACAATGCCCTGATCACCTTAGAAAGAAGCTTTCAATATATTCCTGAATGCAAATACCTCTCTTTGGGACAGTCGCCCTCATCCCTTCCATTCATTAAATCTCATCACCATGAACACTTTGGTCTTCCAGATTACACTGACCCCAGTCAAAATCCCTCCCACATGCCCTTCTCTCACCTGTTACAATCTTACCCTGAATCAAGGATCAGCCCTTGCTTACGCACAGAGAACTGTGCTGAAAAACCCTTTGCAAGAGACTCTGGAGAATAAACATTAGGCCTCTGAAATGTCTGTTGCAAACTGTTCTTCTCACACCTCACACCAGCTCCACAGGCAGATTCAGGTGCTTGGGCCAATGCACTCCATAGACACACCATAGAAGCATTTTTTTAGCTCATCTTCCATACCAAAATGCAGACAAATACAAAATCTCACTCTTCCTTGCACTCGTTCCTGGTTGTCATCTTGTCTGACTACTTATTGACAATGCTATAGAGTATGCTCAAAAGAAAAGGGGGGTTAAGAAAATGAACTCACCAATTAGGAGGACTTGCCATGTGCAAAGAAGCATTTTCATTTTAAATATGTTTTTTATTGAGTTTAGAGAGAGAGGAAGGGAAAGGGAGAGAAAGATAGAAACATCAATGATGAGACAGAATGATCGACTAGCTGCCTCCTGCACTTCCCCTACTGGGATTGAGCCCACAATCAGGGCATGTGCCCTGACCGAGGATTGAACCATCACCTCCTGGTTCATGGGTCACCTCCTGGTTCATGGATCAGCCACTCAGCCACACAATACAGGCAAGAAGCATTTTATTTTATTGGAATAGAGAGAATTAAGTAAAACCTAGCCCCTGCCTGGTGACATGAGAAAGTGATGAGGACGCTGGTGACCAGTACAAGTCAGAGTCAGGTAGGTTCAATCAGAGAAGGAAACAAACAAGACGCTCTGGGTGCACAGAGGGAAATGGTCACCTCTGGTTAGGAGAGTTACGCTTCGATAAGGGAAAGACTTCATGAAGGCAGTGATATAGTAGAAGTTGTATGTTGAAAAATGGGTATATTTTAATGGGTAAAGTATTTAAGGGGTTAAGTATCCCCAGCCAGGCAGAGAAAGAAGTAAGTGTAAAAGCAAAGAAGCAGTGAAGTGTAGAAAACTTGTTAAACTCTGTACTAACGGGCATGCAAGAGATATAGAGGAGAATAATAGAGATAAAACTAGAAAAAATGAAGGAGGGCCATATTTGGGAGGTCTTGAGTTCTGGGGGAAAGAGTTATATTTAATTAGATTATTAGTTGCATATGCTTTGTTATATTTAATTGGATTTTGTTCTATTTGTTCAAAGTCCTCCTTCTTTGCACATGGCAAGTCCACTAAGGTTGAGCAGGGAAGTACCATAGGAAGCAGTTTAACTTTGGGAAGAATAATTGACAACAGTGTACAGGAAAGACTGGGGCAGTCAAGGAGAGAGTGTTGGCAGAGAAGTCAGCAGGGGAGAAGAGGGGATCTGTTCAGCATGAAAGCAGCTGACATGCACAGGGAGGGTAACTTTTAAAGATATTTAAAGGTGGAATCAATAGTATTTAATAACTGATTGGATGTTGGGGTGAGTGCTGGAAGGTAGTCAAAAAGACTTTGAGATCTCAAAACACTAAAAGAAATGGAGATTCAGGATAAAGAACCATTTTGAGAAATAAAAATAAATTTGGCTGTGAACGTGGGGAGTTTGAGATGTGAGCAGAACACTCAGTGACACCTTTCAGTGGAACACTGAAGATGGAAGGGGGTATTTTTGTCCTTCCTTTATCAAATACATATTGAGCACCTACATCCGGACCAGGCTGACTGGGGATGCTGAGGTGAACAAGCAAGACATGATCCCTGGCTTTAATGGAGCTTGCAATCTAGTGGAGGAGACAGATACTCATCCAAATAATTGCCTGGTCTTAGGTATCAAGGAAATTTTCCTGATGACTAAAGAGACATTTAATCTAGGACTTGATGGATTAGTAAGAGTCAGTCAAAGGGACAGGGCAACAGCATTCTTGGTATTTGTGAGGCCCTGATGGAGAATAAAGCTTGTTATGTTTAAGGAACTATAAGAAGGTCTATGTGCTGAGCAGAGGAAGGAAAACTTTAAAATCCTCAGCGATGTCTATCTCAAATGTAATCCACAGAAGAGCCAGAAGCAAGGAAATGAATAGAGAAAAAAGTGTAGAGGGCATCCTTTGGACTTTACAATTGTGGTAGCTATAGAGGCCCATCCTCTATTTTCTTAGCCCTACTCCCCAAATTTTATATGTTCCAGCCTGCATGTTATGACAGCCCAAATGACAACTTATTTTAGAATAAATCTAAGTAACTAAGTCACAGATACATGAAGACACCTAAAGTGTTCTTAAAGCCTAGCATATGCTTAATAAATGTTTTAAAATTCACCTGTGTGGGAGGGTCACCTGTATTTCTTTACATGCTGAAACAGGTTAAAGAGCGATCTTATTTGTGCTACTTAAGTTAACCCTGATATTTATTTCTCCTTTTTTACCTCTTGGCATAGCCTTGATGCAAATTTTACATATCCCATGATTTCAGCTGGAAGTTTTGGATTGTCATGTGACTTCAAAGAAAATTTAACCAGGTTGATGTCTCCAGCTAGGAAGTTGACTCACTTCTTGGTTGACTTTTGGAAGATTAATAATTTGTCATTTAAAACCTCTCCCTGGACCACTGCATATGTTTTCAAGAATAATAACGAATCTGAGGACTGTTTATGGTAAGCAGAATTATTAACATTCTCTGGCACTTGCCACAGAAAGAAGCCATAGACTCATGGCCGGCCACTGGTTATTATCAGATGCACCTTTTCCATCTGTTACAGCAGTGGGAGTGGACATCAGCTCAGTCTCTTACAAATAAAAGCAAAGGGGCCAAAGGAAACATAGTATAATAAACATAATCAGCATGCGTTGCATTTTCAAACTCTTAGTAGTTTTCAAACTACCTCTAAGATAGTTTTATTGATTTCCCACGGGAAACCTTCTGAAGAAAAGAGAACAGGTACTATGATCCCCATTTTACAGATAAGGAAATGAAAACCAGAAGTTAATGCTTTCACATTACTGTGCAAGACATGATACCAGAGAATATGCATTCTGCCTATACCTACAATTAGTTAGAAACCATTTCTCTCATAGTTTTTTCAGAAAAATAAGTTGGGAGGTGGACAGAGAACAGGCTAATGGGCACCACTGCCAAAATAAAATTGCAAGTTCCCTCTCCTTCAGCAAAGATAGCAGACAGGATCCTTTGATCAGGTTATTACAGAACCACAATGCTGACGCTGCTCAGTTCTGTAGTCTCTATCTATGTAAGTACGCAGAAGACTAAAAGTAGGGCACCACTGGGTTTGCACATCTACGGAACTACAAGAATCAACCCAAAGGCCTTGTCCTAGAAACTTTGGGGTGAACTTAGAACACATATAAATTCATTTCACACAGGAGGAGAAATTATTTCTATCAACTTGGATTTTTGTACTGTAGATTCAAAGGTTTCAACTTATCTGTGATAATGGGGCTGGTTTCTTTGGCAAATAGCAGAAAGCCATTATAAGGGACCCACCAAATTTTCTACTATGTGTAATGAAGATCCCCTAAAAGTTCCCCAATACTTTCACTAAATTAGATGTTCACACTCATGGGGTGTATTATCTACTGTGTTAATAGCAGACGTGAATTTTTGATTAACAAGTTCAGGACAGATCTGTAAGCAATGAGCAAATGGCATGGAATGCCATGAGGAAACAAAGCTGGATTCTTATAGTTTCTCTCTTTTTTTTGTTCTAGGTACCTCAATGCTCTAGAGGCTGGAGTTTCTTATTTTTCTCAGGAACTTAGCTTCAAAGAGGTATTGAGAGGAAAGGCTGAGTTTCAGAAAATCTTAATGGACCAGGATAGGAAAAGCAATGGTATGAAGACATGAAGATAATTTTGCCAACTTCTTCCTCACAGCTACCACTTCCTTATGAGTCATTTGACAAATCTATCAGACAGAGTTGTCATCATTACCTCAATTTACTTCTTATCTTTTGGGAGATCTGTAGTTGCATGCAACTCCATTATATTGTTTCTTTTGTTGATTAAAACTTTATCCTCTGGGAGAAATTAGAAAAGTGACATTGAACAAATATATTAACTTCATGAAAGTAATGATGATGTTAAAATCCAATTTTTATAAACCAAAATGACATCACGACCCACCATCACAGTAAACTGGCTTTTCAGTTCACCTCAATCCAATATGTTATTGGATTTGTGACAATTCCTCAAACATTCTGAACCCTGCTTCACTCATGACTAAGAGGATATGTTTACTGATATCTAGCCTCATGTAAAATTGTAAAAGTAAGCAAAATACATCACCTGCCTAATGATCTCTGAGTTACAAGTCAAGTGTGAAACACTAGTGGGATAAAGTCATCCTTTCTAAGTTATTAGGTGATTTGCTTCATTTTCCATAGAATTCTTTTTACAAATTAGAATATATCAGGAGTAAAGGAATCAACTGTGGGAGTTTCCTATGGGAAAATCCTTGCTTGGCAGGATTTCCTGGTGTCACTCAAATCATTATCTACATCATCATACTTATTAAGCATTTACCAAACTAAGAACCTACCATTTGCAAAACATTGACCAAGATATGAGGGGGAAAATGAAGTATTAAATTATTCGTGTCCCTACAGGGCTTACAATTCAACTGGGCAACACAATATTTTAAAAAATCTAAGGAAGTATCTCCCAACTCCTCTTACTCATAAAGTCATGCATTTGGGAAGTGTAGCTGCAGTTATAGAATCAGATAGGACTCCATCACTGAGATCACGAAGACTAAGATCTGTGTTAAGAGGCTACAAAGCCCACAAAGAAAGTTGCTTAGGAAAACTTCATAAATTCTCACATTAACTTATTCTATATCTTTTCCAACCACTTTACATATGGTGAGGTGAAAATAGTAACCAATGAAAATAGTTTTTGGAATACTCCAGTGTGGTGTAATGGAATAAGGATGAACTCAGACTCATAAAGCTTGAATAGTAGAGCTACCTCTGTCATCTACTAGTTCTTTAACACTTTGACATCTTGGCTTCGGTTTCCTTAAATCAACAAAATTAAGGGAATGGACCAGATCATTCTTTTTAAGATTCCATTTAGCTCTACTCTGACTCTGTGACTGTAAATTTAAAAAAAGGGGAGATAGTAATTTGAGGAATTAGTCTTAAAACAAACATATCATGGACATACTGAGTTCAAATTCAGACACCGGGTTCCCTTTCTGTTTGTGTGTACACCATTGTATATTTCTCTCTTTGTCTTGCTCTCTCTCCTCAGTGATTATTGTGTGTGGTACACCAGACATCATCCCCTCCATCAAGGGTGACCGGGAAGTGGCTGAAGACACTGTCATTATTCTAGTGGATCTATTTAAGTAGGTATAATATTTGGAAGAACTCTTCTCCTTTCAGAAAGAAAATACTCCAAGGATTTCCAAAAGGCGCATTCTCTTTTCCTTTGTTTTGCACAGCCTCATATAGGGTTCAGTATGATGATAATATATTTTTTTAATCCTCACCTGAAGATATTTTTTTCCATTGATTTTTAGAGAGAATGGAGGGGAGAGGGAGAGACAGAGAGAAACATCGATGTGAGAGAGACACATCAATTGGTTGCCTTCCACACGCCCAGGGCCAGGAGCCTGCAACCAAGGTACATGCCTTTGACTGGAATCAAACCGGCTAGGGCATGATGGTAGTATTTTAATCTATGTCGTGTTCCTTTTCTAATGCCCTCATTCTTTTTTAATTAATCATGGCCTTAGTGGAGATGTATTCCTTTGACATCACTATCATGTCTAAATAACAAAATTTTATGAAAATCCCATTAAACCCACATGTCTATTTATCCTGGTGTCCAGCCTGACTTTAAGGTCTTTCTCAGGTAGTGATAAATCAGCTTATAACCCAATAATATTATCTATGAGAATGTGTGCCATATATGTGCCTTCAAATGCTAATGGCCTTTGATCCTAGATTATTTTCCCTTCAGCCACCTTTGGTATGAGGAAAGTTCTAGTTAACTGAATTTAATTTATACAGTTATCTTTTGCCTACTGTGAATCATCACTGGGTGGTGATCTTTTCCTTTGCATTTGTCTGGAACTAAAGAGAGAGAGAGAGAAAAACAGAAATCACATTTATTTTTTCATTTATTTATTTATTTATTTATTTAGATAATATTTATTTATTTTGAGGATATTTTTTCCATTGATTTTTTAGAGAGAGTGGAAGGGAAGGGGAGAAAAAGAGAGAAACATCAATGTGAGAGAGACACATTAGTTGGTTGCCTCCTTCAGGCACCCCAACTGGGGCCGGAGATTAAGCCCGCAACCAAGGTACATGCCCTTGACCACAATCCAACTCATGATCCTTCAGTCCACAGGCCAACACTCTATCCACTGAGCCAAACCAGCCAGGGCAATAGAACTACTTTTTATCACGTTCCTCATTTTACCACTCATCTTTTAATGTGGAGACCCACAGACTAACTGTGTCAAGGTAATATGTGAGTCAGAATAAACTTAAAGAGGGTTTCACTGGTATGGCTGTGTCCTTTGCCCCATCAGCTAGATCATCTGACTTCACTTATCTGACTGGATCATTAATCATTACCTTTCTATGTTCAGACCAGAAAATGTTACTGCGTTAGCTCTTTCCTGTGTTTGCCTAGTCACTTCACCCACACTAAATGTACCTTTCACAGTGTTAAGAGAAATGAAGCATATCAACTGGAGGCCTGTTTGACCACAAGTTGCTCATGAAGATAACCAATGTAACTTTTTAGCTGCAGCACACAGGAAGGAGGGCACATCATCAGCATTTCATCCCAACAACCACATTGATGGCTTCTTTCAGTAACTGTTTTGCCCTCCGGAAGGAGTCCTCAGTGTAACTTAGTTGGTGTAATTTTACTTTTAGCAAATCCTCAATCGACTGCCAAAGTGTTGGCAATCCCTTGTCGCTATTCCTGAAGGACACCTGACTATGTTTTGGGAAAATCATGAGATTCACTTGGAACTAGACATACATAACTTGGATTCAAATTCTAATTCTGACACTTCTGGTTCATTTGACTCTTGGGTATTACTTAGTATTTTGAGATTTAATCTACTCCTTTGTAAAATGAGAATAAAAATGTCCACTGTATCGGGGTACTTTTAGAATTGTATGTGCTAATATGAGCAAAAGATTCAAAACAGTTCTCAGTTCATAGATGTGTTCACCTCCTGTTTGAATATTAAATGATGGTCAGCCTAGTTATAGCAGTTCAAACATGTTAGATTCTTGACCTATTAAAACATTCAAATGGTTGGGAAGGTAGATACCATTTGCAGCACAGTCTCAGACATTATTGAGAGTCCACAGTGTGCCAAGAATTATCTTGGAGTTGAGGATACAAGGATCAATAAGCTCATGTCAAGAAGTTTACAGTAGTGGTAGAGAAAATGTTTAGCCCTTCCATTCTTATGTTTTACCATCTGAAAAGTAATTTTCACTCCTAATTTTTTTTATCATATCTTAATATCTCTAAATTGTTATGAGCACTCAAGGAAAAGAATGTTCCCAGATATAAACCAAGGGTCATTAAGTCTTGAAAGCAACCACTAGCTCACGTGTCCAGAGCTCAGACACATTTCCCTGAAAGTGGTATATGTCTTCTGATCTTCCTTTCCCTTTGTGTATGTTACGTACAGCTGCCTAATTTCTCTTGTTCAACTTAGCAAATTGAAAGAATTAAGCCTATATGGAGAAAGTAGACAGCTTTGCAGGTTACTGGAAAAAAGAATATGTTTTAAACTATTTCAAGACTACTATTTTAGTTTGAGTGAAATTGTAGGAGCTCTATCTCTCTATTTGGAGGAACCTAATTTTCATGAGAAATTGTGCTTTTATTGCAGTAACCACTATTTCATGGACAATGTCACAGCCCCTGACCATATGAAAAATGTCCTTGTTTTGACACTGCCTCCTGAAGAGTCCATCCCAGATAGTTCTTTTCCCCAGGACTTATCATTGGTAAGCTTCATATATGCATACTATTATTTTCTTCTTCAAGGTTAAGATATTATTCTACTCTTTGGGACTCAAATTCTAAGATGAGCATTATTTTTGTACTCATTTCAATTCACTCAGCAAGTGTTAACTGAGACCTACTAGGTGTAATTGCAAGATTCCTGCTACTAAAACTCTTACTATGGGTCAGTGTGTTAGGCTCTAGACCAGCACTTCTGTAACATCAGAATGGAAGTGATAGTGTGGGAAGATAGAAGACGTCCTGCTAACTTAGGGGAGGTGGAAATAAACAATGTAAAATAAGTGAAGTTTTCCTACATCCTAAAGCAACTTTCTGCTGGCACCCATATCAAATTCTATCTCTAGAGATATACACAGGAGTGGGCAAAGGTAGGTTTTCAGCTGTTCATATGCAAAATACAACAATTACTAAACAATAATCCTATCTAATAATAGACAAACATGGTAATTAACCGTACCTCTGACACACTTCCCACTGGCTAATCAGGGTGATATGCAAATTAACTGCCAACCAAGATGGCGGTTAACTGCCAACAAAGATGGCAGCTAATTTGCATACTACAGGCAGGGCAGGACAGCGCCATCCCGCCTGGCCTGCTGCCATCCGGGCCTGCTATCTGCGACCCAGGCGGCAGGCAGCCCGTATGGGACCCGATCCAGGGCTGGCCGGCGGGACCACAGTGATCCACCACCAGACACGCCCACAAACGGCCCTCCCGTGGGATCCCGGGTTGGCGGGTGCTAATGCACTGATCTGCCAATGGCCACGCCCCAAACAGCCCTCCCGCGGGGATCCCTGGCTGGCAGGTGGTAATGCACCCATCCGCCACTGGCTGTGCCCACAAATGGCCTTCCCATGAGGATCCTGGGTTGGCGGGTGCTAATGCACCGATCAGCCACCAGCTGCGCCCACAAATGGCCCACCAGAGGATCCATGGCTGGCAGGTGGTAATGCACCCATCCACCACTGGCTGTGCCCACAAATGGCCTTCCCATGGGGATCCTGGGTTGGCGGGTGCTAATGCACCGATCAGCCACCAGCTGCGCCCACAAATGGCCCACCAGAGGATCCATGGCTGGCAGGTGGTAATGCACCCATCTGCCACCGGCTGCGCCCACAAATGGCCTTTCCATGGGGATCCCGGGTTGGCGGGTGCTAATGCACTGATCTGCCAACATGCACACCCAGGCCGCCTTTGCCCTGCGCATACTATGCAGCTGGGAGAGGGGAGTGGGGCCGGTGGGAGCAGGGCGGGAACTGCCCGGGGTTTGCGTCAGGCAGCCCAGAGCAGAGTGCGAACTATCACGACCGGTAGCTGCTTGCTCATTCACTTACTTGCTCATTCATTCACTCATTCACTCGCTCATTCATTCACTCATTCACTCACTCAGCAAACCCTCTCAGGTCCCTAGCACCAGGCCAGGCACTGAAGGTGAAGCAGGATAAGACAGAGCTATGTCCTCAAGATGTTAGTAATTCAGTAGGGCGAAGCAGGCACATGAAGGAGGCAGTTGTATGCACAGATACACTGTACTGGGTTCTGTGAGGGCTGTAACTAATGCAGACTTTGTTCTCTTGATAAAATGGGGCCTCGGAAGCCAAGCCACCCCAAGCCTGTAGGCCTGTGCTTAGGCCAGGAGTGGCCGGGGTCCCGGAACATGACAGAGGGTGCAGGTCGGGCTGAGGGGTCTGGCCCCACCCCTCACCCTCACCCCCGAGTGCACAAATTTTTGTGCACCGGGCTACTAGTACCTAAATAAAATCTGTGTTTTGCATACTCACAACTGTAAACCTACTTTGCCCATCCCTGTATTCCTAAGTAAAAACATTGTTATCTATTGTGATTAGGTTAACCATTGTCCACATTTATCCAAAAGAGTCCTGGTTTATGCCTCTTATCCAAGCATTTCATCTGGTTTAGCATTTGTCTCCAAGAAAAAGATGCTCCATTTGGATATCAAATCATGGTCACCTAAGTATAATGAGGGGCTCCTGACACTAATACCACTTGGTCTTGGTCAGACAATGCACTTTAATGTGATCAAATTCATCAGATGTATTCTGCACTCAGAGATACTTGAGAGCAGTTTTGGAGTGGGAAGAGAAGGGAAGGAGCAGTCCTGAGGACCATGAACAGTTTTGGGTTGGCAAGCAAAGGCCAGGCCCAAAAAGCTCTATAAAGCAAGTTGGGTATCTTTGGAGTATCACAGTTTTTCCTGCACTAGCAGTGCTAAGCCCTCTGTTTTACAACCCTGCCAAAATTAGGAGTCACACCCCCTTTTGGGTAGGGCTGGGTCTCAACTGGATTCTTTTCAGCTCATGAAATGATGATTTTAGCAAAAAGCACTGAAACCAATGAGAGGTGGTTTTATTTTTTTCCCTATTATATTTTCTAACATATATTCTTCAGGGTATAGTATTCAGGTATCACTTGCATAGCTTCTAAGGTCTGGCAAAAGTGTGCAATCCAAAATACCCAAGTTGACAGAACTCACTTGGCTTCAGTGGAGCACAGAGCTTTTAATCCATAGCCTTACTCTGTGAAGACCAGCATATAATTGTTGCAAGGGAGTTTTAACCCTCTCTTTTATTTATTTATCTGATTTTTAAAATTGATTTTTAGAGAGAGAGAGGAAGGGAGAGGGAGAGAGAGAGAAACATCGATGTGAGAAAAAAACATCAATTGGCTGCCTCCTGCATGTCCCCTATCAGAGATCAGCCCTCAACCTAGACATGTGCCCTGACACAGAATCCAACCAGCAACCTTTCAGTGTACAGGACAATGCCCAACCCACAGGGCCACACCAGCCAGGGCCTGACCCTCTCTTTTTTGTTCCCCTGGGCAGACATTTATGGCCTGAAGTAACACCCAATCAGAACTGTCTTCAGCCCAGCCAGTGTGGCTCAGTGGTTGAGTGTCGACCCATGAACCAGAAGGTCAGGGTTCAATTCCTGGTCAGGGCACATGCCCAGGTTGTGGGCTTGATCTACAGTAGGAGGTGTACAGGAGGCAGCCTAACGATGATTCTCTCTCATGTTTCTATCTCCCTCTCCCTTCCTCTTTCTGAAATCAATAAAAATATATTCTTTTAAAAAATAAAGAAAAAGAACTGCCTTCAAAGCAAGCTCAATACCTTCCAATCAAAACTCCTCCTGTGCCATTTAGGATGTTCAAAGGCAGGGACATGTTTTTGTGGTTGTTCGCTTTTACTCTTTAAGGGGAACATTAAACTGCAAGCGTTAATTTTCTGTAAAATCTTATAAGGATTATGAAAATGCTGTATGTTTTCTTTCCTGGTTGAAATGAGATATTTTATCCTCATGGGAAAGAAGTACAACTGCATCCAGTTACTTCCTTGAAGGCAGTGTTCTCGGTTTATTGATCCCAAGACAGAATTGTGACATAGTGATAATACAGAGTGCCCCCCCCCCCAAGGAAATATTACCCCAAAGTCTCCGTTTCTACAATTCCCCCAATATTCCGTTACCCTGCTGACCCCAAGAACATTTTGCTCCTGGCTCAAGACCATAATCTCTTTTTTAGAACTCATTTTAAGATTTTTCTTTCTTGTTCAGGAGTTAAATGACTTTTCTCTTGCCTATTTGAATGGAATCTTGCTCTTTGGACATGTGCTAAAGACATTTCTTGGAAAAGGAAAAGAAGTTGACACCGACGAACTTGCTCATGCTTTCAGGAACCTCACTTTCGAAGGTACTGGTCACCTAAGAGCAAACAACAACACTTAACACTCTCTACAGAAAGCTGAAGAAATATGGACTTTGGGGAGCAAAGAGGGGGTTTGGCAATAAATGGATCAACAGATAAATACCTTTGAACTTAATGGGAGGTAGACATCATTGTATAGAGTTTGGGGGTGCTGTTATCAATAACTAGACCCCAGTTTATGCTTTAGAATTTCAGAATCCTTGAATATCAAGGAAAGAGCATGTAGCTCAGGCCCTGTAGTTACGAACAAGCTCATCGCAGATCATTTTGATCATTTTGAGCCATGATGTCCTGACTGTGCTTGGAGATTAGCAAGAAAAGTGCCTGTAGTTTGATTTTGGTCCTTCCATACTTCTCTTTCTGTCCTTCCAAAATGAGGGACCCTGTGTTACCCCTCCAACTCAAAACCTCTCATAGCAATACCATCCAAAATTTCACAACGCTTGTCCTTCTGAACTATAGGAATCAGCATTTTCTGTCCACGCAAGCTTCTATTGAAACTCCTTTTATTTCCCAGATCTCATCCAGTTACCATGAAAAAAAGTCTTTTTAGATTAATGTTTATTAAGTAAAAGACAAATGATAGTTGACTTTTCTAACTTGCCTTAAATCCTTACTCTGACAAACTTTTATCCTACTGCAGTGTGAGTCTTCTCTTGACTTCAGAAGGTGGCAGACACCCAACACTAAGCTTGAGGGCTGCATCAGTGTCTATAGGATATGACAAGGATAGGAAGAAATCACTTCTGCACCCCTGAAGAAGCAGGGAGGCAGGGAGGCAGGGAGGAATAATGTTTTATTGATTTTTTTCCTGTGTCCCAAGTTCTTATAGGCACTTTATGGACATTATTTTCCCCCAAGTTTTTAAAATTGTGGTAAAACACATAATATTAAATATACGATCTTAATCATTTTTAAGTATATATAGTTCAGTGTTATTACGTTCATTCATATCACTGTGCAACTATCACCATCACCTATTGCCAGAACTTTCATCTTTTAAACTGAAATTCTATCGTTATTAAACAATAATTACCCATTGTCCCCTACCCCTACCTCCTGGCAACCACCACCCTACTTTTTGTCTCTGTGACTTTATTCTACATATCTCATATAAGTGGAATCAGACAGTATTATTCTTTTTGTGATTGTATTATTTCACTTAGCATAATGTCCTCGAGGTTCTATTCATGTAAATGTCACAAAGGATTCTTAGTTGATAGTTTTTTCTTTTAGCATTTTGAATATATCATCCCACTGCCTTCTGGCCTTCAAAGGTTCTAATGAGAAACCAGCTAACAATCTTATTCAGTATCCTTTGAATGGGACAAATCACTTCACTTACTGCTTGCAAAATTCTCTTTGTCTTTGGCTTTTGACAGTTTTATTATAATGCGTCTTGGTGTGAGTGTCTGAACTCACCTTACTTAAAATTTATTGAGCTTCTTGCATATTTATAATCCTGTCTTTGATCAAATTTGGGACGTTTTTGGACATTACTTCTAATATTCTCTCTTTTCCTTCTTTGCCTGTGTTGGTCTACTTGATAATGTTCCACAGGTCACTTTTCTTCAATCTTTTCTTCTTTCTGTTCCTCAGACTCAGTAATTTCCATTGTCCTATATTCATGTTTGCTGATTCTTCTGCCTGCTCAAATCTGCCTCTGAATCCCTCTAGTGAATTTTTCACTTCAGTTATTGTACTTTTTACTTCCAGAATTTCTTTTTGGTTTCTGTTTTAGATTTTCTTCTCTTTAGTGTTATTTTCATTTTGTTTATGCATCGTTTTCTTGAATTTATCCATGTCTTCTGAATTCTTTGAGCATATTTAAGATCATTGTTTTAAAACCTTTGTCTAACAGATCCACCATCATGTCTTTTTCAGGGACAGTTCTGTTATCTTACCTTTTTTCTTTTGAATGGGCCAGATTTTCCTTTTTCTTTGTATGCCTTGTGATTTTTTTCCAAATATATTTTTTATTGATTTCGGAGAGGAAGGGAAGAGAGAGTTAGAAACATCAATGATGAGAGAGAATCATTGGTTGGCTGCCTCCTGCATACCCTCTACTGGGGATCAAGCCTGCAACCCAGTATGTGCCCATGACTGGAGTTGAACCTGGGACCCTTCAGTCCACAGGTCGATGCTCTATCCACTGAGCCAAACCAGCTAAGGAGTACCTTGTGATTTGCTGTTGTCATTGAAAACTGGATATTTGAATATAATAACCTGATAATTCTGAAAACCACATGGGGAATTAATTTCCCATTCCCCAGGGTTTGCTGGGTTTCATTTCTGCTTTTTGTTTTTATTGTTGTGGGCTGTCTCTATGCTGAGGAATAAACTTAAGGCCTTCTCAGTTCTTTTCTGAGCTTCTGGCTTCTCCTGGGCATGCCCAGTGCAGTTGCTTGAATGTCCTAGCCATCATTATCTGTCCTTCAAAGGGAAAAAAAGAAAAAGAAAGAGAGTATAAGGGTCACTAACCCTTTACACCCCCCAAAAGTCATGTTAGTAGAGGGGTGGGGTTTACAACAATGGGAGGAGGTGCAGCAACAATGGCCACCACCTCTTTGTCTGCACCTCTGTGATCATAAGCAATAATCAGCAATTAGGGCACAGATCCCCAATATCTTGGACAACAGGTTCTTTCTTTTTTGCTCATCCTGGCTCCTGCGAGTGGTGTGTGAACTGCTGTAGGAACACATGCACAGCTGTCTGCCACAGGACTGAGGGGTGGGGGAAAGTACTGCTGCTGTGCTAAGAGCCAAAATGGATGAAAATTAATCACAACTTACCATCTAAGCCCAGAGTTCCAGAATAGTTATATCAGACAGATTCTGCCAGTGCAATTGTTGTCTAGGTTGGGAAGATAGATTTCTGGTGCTTCCTACTCTACCATCTTCTCAGTATCATCCTATGTGCATTCTTTTTTTTTTTTCTCAAAGATGTTTTTATAGACTTTAGAGAGAGACAAGGGAGAGGAAGAGAGAGGGAGATAAACTGATTGATGTGAGAGAGAAACCAATTGGTTGCCTCCCTCAGACACCTGGACCAGGGATCGAACCAGCAACCTGGGTATGTGCCTGACCAGGAATGCAGCTGGTGACCCTTCAGTACACAGGAAAGCACCCAAACTACTGAGAGCACCAGCCAGGGCTATGTGCATTCTTTTTTTTTTTTTTAAATATATATTTTATTGATTTTTCACAGAGAGGAAAGGAGAGGGATAGAGAGTTAGAAATATCGATGAGAGAGAAACATCGATCAGCTGCCTCCTGCACACCCCCTACTGGGGATGTGCCCGCAACCAAGGTACATGCCCTTGGCCGGAATCGAACCTGGGACCTTTCAGTCCACAGGCCGACGCTCTATCCACTGAGCCAAACCAGTTAGGGCAGCTATGTGCATTCTTAATTAATTTATCATATCATTATCTTGGCCAAGCATCTTAATGGGCACTAACACAGGCTTAGAGCCAATAGACATTTATGTCCTAAATTAGCCATCTACTAGCTGTACAACCTGGAGCAAGTTATTTAAATCTCTAACCTCAGATTTCTCAGCAATAAGGTGGAGATAATAGTTTCTGCATCATGGTATTTTAGGAAGAATAAAATGATAAATGTATATAAACCACCTAGCACAGAGACTGGTATAGTAAATGCAAAATAAATATTAGCTATTATGTTAAACTATATGAATTTGCTGATATTTGATCATATTCTTACCTAAACAGCCATTTCATAAGTTTGTTGTACTGTTGTTATTTCATAGATGAGAAACCAAGACACAGAGAACTTAATTTTCTCAATGTCTTCAAACTTTACGTGATAGTGAATGGATTTTAATCTTCTTACAATCTTAAGTTAGATTGTGCAATGGCCTACACACTGTGATACTAGTTTAGTAAATATTCTTAGCAAAAGCTTCTCACTAATAATCAAGAGGAATCTATTATATTTAGAGCCACTAACTAAGTAACACCACTCATAAAAATATTCTTCAGAGATTTCAGGGCCAAGGACCAGTCCAGGTGCCCTCAGATTAGATAATTTAGATCAACTATTTTTCAGTACAATAAAGCAATTTGAACCTATGTTATACTCTCTGTCAGGATCTAATTGGTCTTTCAGTAAGTAAGTTAACAAATGCCTCTAACTCTTTCTGATTTTGCTCTAGGGTATAAGGGCCCTGTGACTTTGGACATCTATGGGGACATCGACAATACTATGGTGCTTCTGTATACCTCTGTGGAGACCAACAAAGTATGTCTGACTTTTATTAAGAACTTGGGTTGAAGTGATTGGCTGAGGAGGGATAACTTGGGAGGCGAGTAATAGTGAAGGAATTAAATAAGTATGTAAACATAACTTTTGGAAGTTAGTTTATGTCCAATTCACAATTATGCTCCACTTAGGAAAGCATTCCTGAAGCATTTTGACCCACTTTTTATCCACTCTACTTAATATATAAAAATATGCTACCAGAATATATTGATAAAAAGACCAAACTATTGTGGTCTGACAATTCTCGGGGGGAAGGAGGTATGGGGGGTACAGAAAGAGATTGGACAAAAATCTTACACCTATGGACAAGGACAATGGGACGGGGGTAAAGGCATGGGGTGTGGTGGGAACCGGGTGAAGGGGAGCTATGGGGGGGAAAAATAGGAACAACTGTAATAATCTGAACAATAAAGATTTATTTTAAAAATTAAATTAAATTAAAAAATAAAAAAGACCAAACTATTGATAGGATATCAATGAGAGGATGACAGTTCTCTTCTAAGAATTATTTATTCATTTCCACAACTAAAAATTTCAATAAAACATTCTCCTGTTCTCTCCATCTGAACTCTCATGAAAATCATTATGAATCCCTCTGGCACATATAAACAGCCCTATAATGCTATGCTTTTATTCACATTATGTATGTCTTTTCTTCTCTCCAACTTAGTAGGTTCTTTAAAGGAAAGGAGTGGGTCTTACCTTTTCATGTCTCCAGTGCTTAGCTTCTTATCTGGCACACAGTTGATGGCTGATTAGCATTTAATTTCAAAATGAAAATGTCTGTTTTTATGTCACCCAAAGTAGTGCTCATCTCAAAACCCAAAGTTTTCAGTTACTATATTAGACTTTTAATATAATCCAATACTGAGGACAGTGTGTGTGTGTGTGGGGGGGGGTAAGGGCAGAGGGTAGGGTGGGAACTGGGTGGAGGGGAGCTATGGGGGAAAAAAGAGGAACAACTGTAATAATCTGGACAATAAAGATTTAATTTAAAAAATATATAATCCAATATTGAGCATATATTCAATGGAAATACCTTAAAAAAAAGACCCCCTCCGTGTTTCAATTACTAATAGTAACAACAAAGATAATTACACCCCCTCTAAGTTATTTGCCCCTGGGGTGAGAGGCAGGTGCTTGTGGTAAGATCCTAGACAGCCTCAGGACTGCTCTTCAAAATAAAAAATGTTGTCTGTGTACTTATTCTCTCTGAAAGTAAATGTAGTTGAAATTTTCAGTAATCTAATGTCACCAATTGTGCTTTGTAATACGTGTATATGTGGAAACCAGGGGCTATAGATATATTATTCTACTACAGGCCCAGTGCAAGAAATTTGTGCACTGGGGGCAGTGGGTGTGGTGTCCCTCAGCCCGGCCTGCACCCTCTCGCAATCTGTAACTGCTTGCCTGCCTGCCTGCCTGATTGCCCCTAACCACTTGCCTGCCTGCCTGATTACCCCTCACCACTCTGCTTGCCTGCCTGATTGCCCCTAACCACTTGCCTGCCTGATTGCCCCTAACCACTCTGCCTGCCTGCCTGATCCCCCATAACCACTTGCCTGCCTGCTTGATCGCGCCTAATCACTCTGCCTGCCTGCCTGATTGCCCCTAACCACCTCTGCCTTGGCCCCCACCACTGGGGCTTCGTCCAGAAGGACATCCAAAATGACGTCTGGAAGGTCATTGGGCTATCCGGTCTAATTAGCATATTACGCTTTTATTATTGTAGATATCCAGAGTAGGTCTCAGTAGAGATTCAATGTCCAATACCCTAATATGTAGGATATTTCCTATTCTCAACACATGCAATTATAGATTCTGCTCTCAAGTTAAGAGTATATTTTTGAGAATGTAAAACTTTTGTCCAGAATGTTTTGAAGCAATAGTGGTGAATTCAGAAAGATAATTATTTTTTAGATGTCTCTTAGAAGCTGATTTAATATGTGTAAAAGTAATTTAAGGATACATTAATATTCCCATTGTCAAATTACTTGAAAAGAAGTCTTTTCTCTTAAAAATCTAGTGTTGTGTACAAGAAAGCACATTAGAGGAAAGGGATAGAAGAGATTAGAAAATTTTGTAATTGACAGAATGTAAGCAAGGTAGAATTATTTCAGAGCCCCTTGACATGTATCAAAATGAATAATGGTTTTTGCTGTGGTGCATTTTCTCAAAACACCATTTTCAATAGCAACTTAATATTGTGGAAAACATTGGTACTTCACTTCTCAAGTGACTTGGAGCTAGCCTTTTAGTTTATCTTAGCCTCTATTTATTTTATTTTATTATTTTTGCTCCTTTTTACAGTTTTAGTTTTATTTTCAATGGCAGTTTACATTCAATATTATTTTGTATTAATTTCAGGTGTACAGCACAGTGGTTAGACAATATACTTTACAAAGTGATCCCCCCCCCAATATTTCAAATATTCACCTGGCACCATGCATAGTTATTACAATATTATTGACTATATTTCCTATGCTGTACTTGGGACTCTTTTATGACTACCAATTCCTGCTTCTTAATCCTTTCACCTTTTTCACCCAGTCTCCCAACCCCTCTGGAAACCATCAGTTTGTTTTCTGTATAAGTGAAATCATATGATATTTGTCTTTCTATAACTGACTTATCTCAGAATAAAACCCTCGAGGTCCATCCATGCTGTCACAAATGGTAAGATTTCATTCTTTTTATTGGCCAAGTAATATTATATATATATAGACAGCTTTTTTATTCAGTCCGTCTACTGATGGGCGCTTGCATTGCTTCTATACCTTGGCTATTGTAAATAACGCTACAATGAACATAGTGATGCATATATTCTTTCAAATTAGTGTTTTGAGTTTTTTCGAATAAATACCCAAAAGTGGAATTACTGAGTCATAAAGCAGTTCCATTTTTAATTTTTTGAGGAATTTTCATACCGTTTTTCATAGTGGCTGCCCCAATCTGCGTTCCCACCAACAGTGCATGAGGGTTCCCTTTCTCCACATTCTTGCCAACACTTGTTGTTTGCTGATTTATTGATGACAGCCATTCTATCAGGTGTGAGGTGATATATCATTCTTGTTTTAATTTGCATTTCTCTGATGATTAGTGACATTGAGCATCTTTTCATATGTCTGTTGGTCTTAGCCTCTATTTTAACATTTGTAAAATGAAAGGCTCAAGCTAGTTCTCTAAAAACCAAAGAACCTATGTTGGGTAGACATAGATTATGGTCATAAAACTAATTGGCCCACATGGAGCTTAAATCCACATTTGTGCTGTGAAGCAATAATGAATCCTACCAAGCTTCCCCATGGCTGGTTAACATTATCTTGTTTCACTGAGAATTCTACTATGAAATTCAGATGTCCTTGGACAGGATGGTCAATTTCATCAGAACTTGTTCTAAAATCTCTTTTTCTGTTCATCCTTCTTCTTTTTCATGTCCTGACACAGTACAATGTACTTTTGACCTATGACACCCACACAAATGTCACTAACCCAGTGAATGACAGCCCCGCATTCATCTGGAAGAACCGGAAGCTTCCTAATGATACTCCAGACCGGGGTAAGGTATCCTTAGTGAATTTTCTTTTCTTAAAATTGTGTGTGTGTTTTCTTTTATGCAACTAGCCTGTGTTTTTTGTTTTGTTTGTTTTATTTATTGTCTGAATAAATGAAATATTTTCCAGGTTTATAAATGTTTCTCTCGGTCTTTCTCTTTCTCTTCCACTCTCTCTAAAAAATCAATGGAAAGATATTCTCAAGTGATATCTCAAGTGAGGATATCTTTACAAAGAAATAATAATAATAAAAACATTTCTTCTGGATATTACAAGTATCACTGTCTTTTCATTCATTCAATAAAGATTTACTTAGTGTCAGGCAATGTCCTAAGCACCTGGGACACAGCAATGGACAACACAGAGTAGGTTCCTGTTCTCCTCCAAGCCTTCATCACCTGCCTCCTGGGATATAATAGCTTTCCCAGACTTCCTGCTTCAGTCCTGCCTCCTGCCTCTTCCATCCAACCAGCACCACCACCAGACAGCATGAATCCAGTCACATTGCTGCCCGGTTGCTAATACTGCAATTAGCAGCTCCACTTTACCTATCAAATAAAGTCCAAATGACTTATTATTGCACAAAATTTCCATGCCCTTCCTACTCTTCAGCCTTATGTTTCATTTTACCTGAATCCCTTCCCCACTCTCTCAACTTCCTCCTACTTCCTTAAGAAAGGTTTTTGCAACTTCATGCCCCTGTGTCCTTATCGATGCTTCTCCCTCTGACCAAAAGTTATCACTACCCAATATGATTGGAAAACAACCACTCATCCTTAATATGTAACTTGAACTCCACTTTTCCTAAGCTTGTTCGTAGCATCTCAGGAGGGTATTGATCTTGCCCTTGATCCTACCAGGCTTCTAGCACAATACTTGTATCACACTTACTTGTTTACACATATTTTTATTCCATACACTATATGTGTAGGGTCTATTCTTTATATCTCTTTGCCTCAACACAATGCCTTGGAAAGGAAGGAAGGAAGGAAGGAAGGAAGGAAGGAAGGAAGGAAGGAAGGAAGGAAGGAAGGAAGGAACGAAGGAAGGAAGGAACGAAGGAAGGAAGGAACGAAGGAGAAAACTATAAATATGTTTCTAGCCAGTATAATCTATACAATGTTAATTTTAATCAGTTTGCTTCTCTAAGTATAAATACCTTCCTCTGTTAAATCAGGAGGTTTAACAAATCCCAAAGTTCTTTCCAATTATCATGTCCTATGACCTTGGGGTTATAAACTCAATCTACATTGTGACCCATTTTTTTGAAGTTTTAAATTGAGTTTATTAGAGTACACTGGTTAACAAACCATACAGGTTTCAAGTGTACAACTCAACAATGGTGCATACTGCATTGTGCACCCATTGCTCAAATATAGTCTCTTTCCTCCACCATTTATCCTCCCTTTGCCCTCTTCTTTTTCCTCTGTCCCCTGGAACAACTCTACTTTGTTTGATTCTCATACAAATACTGAAAAGAAGGCACTATTATTCTAATACACACTTTGCAAATGAGAAAATCAAGAGAATAAAATTTTAAGTAGATTTGATTACAGTCATTTTTGTAAGCTCATTTAAAAAACTGGAAATATCCATTGAATTTTGCATTCTATGTATTTGAAGTATTTATTTGGACAGAAAAATCATCTCAGACTAGAAAAAATAAAACAATAAAAGTTATCATTGTGATCCATTTAAATAAAATGTGATAACCTTAGCAGCCACCAGAAGGCAGCAGAAGCTTAAACTTAGAGCTAATGTGATTCTGTGACTTATCAAACAAGCAAAACTACAAAGTATGTTGAATTAAAAATTACAAATTGCCAATTATAAAAATAGTCATGGGGATGTTAAGTACAGAATGGGGAATATAGGCAATAATATTGTAATAATTATGTATGTTGTCAGATGGGTACTAGACTTATCCAGGTGATAACTTCCTAAATTATATAAAGGTCTAATCACTGTGTTATACACCTGAAATTAATATAATATTGTGTGTCAACTGAAATTGAAATATAAATTTTTAAACAAATTTTAAAATGGAGTAAGAATATATTTCAGCTTGCCAGTTGTCAGTTTTACATAAAATTTAAAGTATCATTTTAATTTGTATTTAATGTACATCTTATATTTAGTGCCATGAGATGATCACACTGTGAGAAACAGATAGGAATTGAGATGGGTTGAAGGCCCAGCACATGGGAGTCCCCATGTGCCTTCCAACCTATGCTCTAGGGCAGCGGTCCTCAACCTGTGGGTCGCGACCCCTTTGGTGGTTGAACGACCCTTTCACACGGGTTGCTTAAGACCATCCTGCATATCAGATATTTACATTATGATTCATAACAGTAGCAACATTACAGTTATGAAGTAGCAACGAAAATAATTTTATGGTTGGGTCACAACATGAGGAACTCTACTTAAAGGACCAGAAGGTTGAGAACCACTGCTCTAGGGGATGTGTAATTTTAAAAGAGTGATGAGTAGAATCACCTGCCCTGTTGAAATTGTATTTCTCATACTCACTTTTTGAAAATAACATAAGCATGGGAATTTATTTTAAAACTAGAGGCCCAATGCATGAAGATTCGTACAAGAATAGGCCTTCCTTCCCCTGGCTGCCAGCACCGGCTTCCCTTCAGCACCCGGGACCTGGGCCTTCGCTCTGGCCACTGCCTTCTGCCTTCATTCTGGGCTGGAGCCACCTTCCACCTTCACTCCGGCCCTGCCACCCTCCTGTAGCTCCCTCCATCCCCTTCCCCCCCCCCCCCCCCAGAGCAAGCATCCTGCCCCACCCCGGCCACTCCATGCTTCCATGAGCACGCTGCCCAGAGGCCCGGAGCAGCCAGGGCGGGGCGGAATGCCTGCGTCATCGCCATGATGACAACGCAAGTATCCCTGCTCAGCCGCCACCATCTTTGTCATGTCAATTTGCTTATTCCTTCCTTATTGGCTGTGGGCGCTGCCATCTTTGTCACAAAGTGACAGTCAATTTGCATATTCCATCTTTATTAGATAGGATAACCAAATCTTAATCTGTAATAGGGTATGATGGTATTTTTTTTTTCTCTTTCTTACGAATTTTTATTATACAAATAATGTTCCGATTATATGCTATGTACATGCATTTTTATTCTGCTTATCTCAGCACATTTTTTCATGTGTACATTTCTATCTCTCTCTTTTTTTTTTTTTTTTTTATTGCTTAAAGTATTACAAAGGGTATTACATATGTGTCCATTTTATCCCCCCGCCCTAGACAGTCCCCTAGCCTCCCCTATCCCCCAATGTCTTATGTCCACTGGTTATGCTTATATGCATGCATACAAGTCCTTTAGTTGATCTCTTACCCCCCTACCTTCTGCCCCGCAACCCTCCCCGGCCTTCCTGCTGCAGTTTGACAATCTGTTTGAGGCAGCTCTGCCTCTGTATCTATTATTGTTCAAAAGTTTATAATGGTCTCTATTATCCATGAATGAGTGAGATCATGTGGTATTTTTCCTTCATTGACTGGCTTATTTCACTTAGCATAATGCTCTCCAGTTCCATCCATGACGTTGCAAATGGTAAGAGTTCCTTCCTTCTTAGAGCAGCATAGTATTCCATCGTGTAGATGTACCACAGTTTTCTAATCCATTCATCTACTGATGGGCACTTAGGCTGTTTCCAGATCTTAGCTATGGTGAATTGTGCTGCTATGAACATAGGGGTGCATATATCCTTTCTGATTGGTGTTTCTGGTTTCTTGGGATATATTCCTAGAAGTGGGATCACAGGGTCAAATGGGAGTTCCATTTTCAGTTTTTTAAGGAAACTCCATACTGTCTTCCATAGTGGCTGCACCAGTCTGCATTCCCACCAGCAGTGCACAAGTGTTCCTTTTTCTCCACATCCTCTCCAGCACTTGTCGTTTGTTGATTTGTTGATGATAGCCAGTCTGACAGGTGTGAGATGGTACCTCATTGTTGTTTTGATTTGCATCTCTCGGATGATTAGTGACTTTGAGCATGTTTTCATATGTCTCTTGGCTTTCTGAATGTCCTCTTTTGAAAGGTGTCTATTTAGGTCCTTTGCCCATTTTTTGATTGGATTGTTTATCTTCCTTTTGTTAAGTTGTATGAGTTCCCTATAAATTTTGGAGATTAGGCCCTTATCGGATATGACATTGGCAAATATGTTTTCCCACACAGTGGGTTTTCTCGTTGTTTTGTTGATGGTTTCTTTTGCTGTGCAGAAGCTTTTTATTTTGATGTAGTCCCATTTGTTCATTTTCTCTTTAGTTTCAAGTGCCCTAGGAGCTGTATCAGTGAAGAAATTGCTTCGGCATATGTCTGAGATTTTGTTGCCTTTGTATTCTTCTAGAATTTTTATGGTTTCCTGTCGTACATTTAAGTCCTTTATCCATTTTGAGTTTATTTTTGTGTATGGTGTAAGTTGGTGGTCTAGTTTCATTTTATTGCATATATCTGTCCAATTTTCCCAACACCATTTATTGAAGAGACTATCTTGGCTCCATTGTATGTTCTTGCCTCCTTTGTCAAATATTAATTGAGCATATTGGTTCGGGCCGATGGGTATGATGGTATTTTTAAATATTTTATTTTCAATTACAGTTGACATACAATATTATATTAGTTTCAGGCATACATCTCATACTTGCTTTTGTTTTCTGGCTAGGGGTATGAGAATGATGGCTGCCACAATGGTGGTAGTGGTGATGGAAATGGTGATTATAGTAATAAACAGAATTCACCAAAGTCAGATGTGCCCACAATGCAACTTCAACTCCAATTTATTAATTTATTTCTGCCCTGGGGAGAATACTAGTAGAAATTCAGAGCTCACATTTTCACTGTTAAAAGTTTCCCTTTAGCTCTGGCTGGACTGGATCAGTTGGTTGAGCATCAGCCTGTGCAACAAAAAGTTGCTGATTCTTCCATGTCAGGACATATGCTCAGGTTGCAGGCTGAATTCCTAGTAGGAAGCATGCAGGAGGCATCTGATCAATGTTTTGTTCTCACCTATCTCTCTCTTTCTCTCTCCCCTTACCTCTATCTCTCCTTCCCCTCTCTCTCTAAAAATCAATTTAAAAATCTTTTTTAAAAAGTTTCCCCTTAGTAGAAATTTTTTGTCAATATATTTATTGGGTATCTTTGTAATTGTCATTGTCATTGTCATTGTCATTGTAATATGCATGAGCTTCTAGTATTGTTCTACTAACTATCTATAAAACTTCATGCTTCCCAACTTTGTAAGATGAAGATGTTAGTGTCTATTTTTTCTTCTATCTCTTTCTCTGCTCCCAAATTCTCCTGTATTTTTCTTTAATCTGTCGGGGGTGATAATATTTATTTGGTAACCACAATGAAGCCCTCTGTCATTTACCTTTAAGTTGATATTCTGTAAGTTGAAAACATTATTATTATTATTATTATTATTATTCACATGAAGTCAAATAGCATGCCATGATATTTTTTTCTATATAGCTCCAATGTCTCTCCTTTGTGCCACACCTACTAAAAATAATAATAATAACTTTTTTTAATTGCAAATTCTCAAAATCTGGCCAAATTTTACTTTGTTTCATTTTTAAACTATGTCTTATTTGAACATTTTCCCCTAGAATTTCTGGGTCTCTTATTTTTGCTGTAAGAAGAAACATGTCTCCTTCACCATATTGCTATTATCTTCCAACTTCTTACACATTCCCATCTATTGCTTGGAATCCATTCCATTTTTTTCCTTCTTCAACCCACTAGCTTCTTAGTCTCATAGAGACCCACTGTGACTTAAATGAACCATGAGTTTCTTGTAGTTTATAATTGTTACTAGGGGCCCGGTGCACGAAATTCGTGCACTGGGTGTGTGTGTGTGGGGGGGAGTGTCCCTCAGCCCAGCCTGCCCCCTCTCACATACTGGGAGCCCTCAGGCGTTGACCCCCATCACCCTCTGATCGCAGGATCGGCCCCTTGCCCAGGCCTGACGCCTCTGACAGTGGTGTCAGGCCTGGGCAGGGGACCCTCATTTCCCCCCATCACTGGTTCTGCCCCAGCCCAGGCCTGATGCCTCTGGCCCAGGTGTCAGGCCTGGGCAGGGGACCCCCAGACCCCTCCGATTGCTGGCTCTGCCCCTTGCCCAGGCCTGATGCCTCGGCCAGAGGCGTAGACCCCCATCACCCTCCAATCGCCTGATTGGCCCCTTGCCCAGGCCTGACGCCTCTGCCAGAGGTGTCAGGCTTGGACAGGGGACCCCCATCTCCCCCTGATCACTGGCTCTGACCCCCGCCCAGGCCTGATGCCTCAGCCAGAGGAGTTGACCCTCATCACCCTCCGATCACCAATCACCGGATTGGCCCCTTGACCAGGCCTGAGGCCTCCGGCAGAGGTGTCAGGCCTGGGCAGGGGACTCCCAGCTCCCCGCGATCTCCCGCCCTGCCCTTGCCCAGGCCTAATGCCTCTGGCTTAGGCGTCCGGCCCGGGCAGCGGGGACCCGCAGTGGCAGCAGGGGGCGCCGCGATCGCGCGGGCTCTGCCCCTGCCCCTGCAGGACGCCTCTGGCTGAGGCGTCCGGCTCGGGCAGCAGGGACCCGCAGCTGCAGCAGCCCCGCGATCGTGGGCTCCGCTTTAGGCCCAGGCAAGGGACCCCTAGCTCCCGGGACTGCCAGCTTCGATCATGCCCAGCTCCCATCGCTGGCTCCACCCCTACTTCCTGCTATCACTGGCCAGGGTGGCAAAGGCGCCTGATTCTCCGATCATGGCTGGAGGGCAGCCCCCCCCACCTCTTAGCTCCCCCCTGGGTTTCCGATCACTGTCAGTGGCAGGGGACTTCTTCCTGCTTTCCCTTTCGCCTCCCTGCATTGTGCCTACATATGCAAATTAGCTGCCATCTTTGTTGGCAGTTAACTGACATCTTATTTGGCAGTTAATTTGCATATAGCCCTGATTAGCCAATGAAAAGGGTAGTGCCGTACGCCAATTACCATTTTTCTCTTTTATTAGTGTAGATTGTCCTTCTCCATCTAGCTAGTCCTCTGCAAACTCAGATTCTGCTTCACTGTTTCTTTGTGTTGGATCCACATTGTCCAGGGTTCCACTTACTCTTCTGTGAGTCTCCCACATTACCCCATCTACAGAACTCCACCCACATACTAGTGTTCTCATAAATATAATCACTTACGTTCTTCATTGACTTCCGCCCGTTGGCTAGTAGAGCTTGGAAAGGAGCACCAGCAGCACTGTAGCTTAATATTCCAGCACTGGCTTACCTTTCTTTTGATTTGTGCTCTGTATTAAAAAAAAAAAAAATACTTGTCTCTGCCTCCCACTTTGAATTCCCCTTAGGTCTATTGTTTCAAGAACACCAGGGAGACTTCTACCACCAAAATTATTTGTGTGCTGGAAGCTATTTTATGTCTTATTTGGCGACTCACATAAAGAAAGACGTGAGAGGTGTAGACTGTAAGAATAGCTGAAATTAACCCACTTCCTTAGGGCACATTCTAGACAGTTTTCTTCAGAGACCAAGGACACAGGACCTACATTATCAATGAAGAGATGAATAAAGGATAAATATTTTTTAAAAGGCTCTCCCTTTCCCCTTCCTCAATTACGTCATACAACTAGACTCTTTGAACTGCTTTTATTCTCTGTTCAGAGATCCTTACTAACTCGTTTTGCACTCTTTCCTGTGACAGGACCTCAAATCCTGATGATCGCTGTCTTCACTCTCACCGGCACTGTGGTCTTGGTCCTGCTGGCCGCGCTCCTGGTGCTGAGGTACCCACACCCTCTCCGGCTGTGCTGCTCATTCTGAGAGGGAGGAGGGAGAGAGGGAGGGAGGGAGGGAGGGAGGGAGGGAGGGAGGGAGGGAGGGAGGGAAGGAGGGAGGGAGGGAGAGGTTTAATGGCTATTGCTGATGATGTATGTTCACAAAGATGTCTCTAGACAGGTGTAAGGTCAATAATTCTAATTTATCCACACTCTCTGGGAAAACAATGACAAAACTTTGACATTTTGAATGTTGGGATGCATATTATTACAAATTCTCTGTGCTTTTGTATTTTCTTTCTACATATGTTTTCAAAGGCACAGATCCACAAGAGGAACTGGCTTACTTAGGAATCTGGTGTATTCTCTGGTGATTTAAAACTTAATGTTTTTGCCTTTCAAGGTTATCAATTTAAAATTTTTTCTTTCCTCTTTCTTCCCTGCTTTTTTTATGCCATCAGTTCAGATTCTTTATTATAGTGAAGGGCTGTATTAGTGAAGGACCTAAGAAAGTGAAACAAAAAGGGGGGGGAATAATATAAAAGGCCATCGGAAATCCTTACAAGTTCGCTCATGGCCAGCACTGGCCAGATTGGGGAGTTGTAATTGGGCTGGCCTCACTCACCACATATCTACCTTAGAATGCCAGGGTTTGAAATTTCTCCCAGTGTTCAGAAGCTGAACAGCATCAATACTAATAAGAAACTATTGACTGGTTCTGTTCCTAACACAGAAAATACAAAAAAGCGCATGAACGTCGTCAGAAAAAATGGTCCCACATTCCCTGTGAAAAGATCATTCCTCTGGAGACCAATGAGACCAACCATGTGAGCCTGAAGGTAAGGCGCACCTCACCTTTTGAAGAAGCCTGTCTAGAGTTGGTGCAGCTTGCCAGGTGGCACCGGTAGATGGTGGGAAATGAGCCAAGCAGGGATCATTTCTTTCAGAATCTAAGACTTTGATGTTATTTCAATCACCGTTTAAAATGCCCCTAAGAGGTCAATTTTAACCAATATTACAACAGATCACAGGTTTTTATGAGAATCAACTTGAAAGATGCAATAGTTCTCAACCTTTCTTCTGTCTTTGAAGTCTGGCGGACCAAGGGCCATGTCTGGCCTGCAGGTGTGTGTGTGTGTGTGTGTGTGTGTGTGTGTGTTAGTCAATAGTGTGTGTGTGTGTGTGTGTTAGTCAATATTTATCATCTTTTAAAAGTAATTGCCAAATATAAGAATCTTGGACTGGCTAGAAAAATTCAGATTACCAGCTTCTTCTGACAATTCAGATGATCCAGCAACTCTCTCGGCTGCACCCAGAGCTGGTGGGGCTGCCCCCCTCAGGCACCGGCCCGGCGTCCTCGCTGCATTGCCACTTGGGCTTTTAGACATGAGTTTGCAACTCCAATGTACAACATGTTCCCCTACGAGCAACTGTCTGTAGCTACAGGCAACGATTCCCACGAGGAGGGGGCAGGGGGAGCTGGAAGCAAGAAAACCCTGGCTGAAGTAGAACGCAAGAAGGAGGGAGGGACAGCGCAACTCTAAGAGGAAGGGAGGGAAACCCAGAGTTTAGCATCTTGTTGCAGAGGAAAGGCGAGTTGTGAGAGAGAAACACAAGTCAGCTGTAATCGTTTTCCTGGGAGTCTGCCCAGCAGGCTGTGAGCGAGTAGAGCCCGCTCACCTGGCAGAGCCTCTTGGCCTTTGACTGGCAGTGGATGGGACAAGACAGGAAGCTTCTGGAATAATTAGCCTTTTCTTGTGCCAGATCGATGATGACAAGAGACGAGATACAATTCAGAGACTGCGACAGTGCAAATACGACAAAAAGGTGACTATCGTCTCCCCTGCTTCTCTGAACTCTCGGTGAGGGGTGTGTTCTGGGCCTGCTGACTCAGCACTGCCCCCTTCAGATGCTGGCTGCGCAGAGGTGCGGGCGGGTGCAGGGCTGCTCCAGGGGCTGTTCTAGGCGCCTTTCACAGGGATGGGCAGGGCTCTGCTTCAAGGGTTACAGACTCACAGTCTGGGGAAGATTAAAGAATGCATACAATTTTTTAAGATAGGTGGAATTCAGGAAGCGAAGGGAAAAATAAAAGAGAGTCAGAGCAGTCCAGGCAGCCCTAATATTATATTTTGCCTCATTCAGTAAGAATATGACAATTCCACATGGAGTTTCCTTCCTTCCTTCCTCCCTCCCTCCCTCCCTCCCTTCCTTCCTTCCTTTCTTCCTTCTCTCCTCGTATATTCATTCCTTCCTTCCAACCTTTTTTTCTTCCTTCTCATTTAGTCATTCTTTTTTTTTTTTTTTTAAATATATTTTATTGATTTTTTACAGAGAGGAAGGGAGAGAGATAGAGAGTTAGAAACATCGATGAGAGAGAAACATCGATCAGCTGCCTCCTGCACATCTCCCACTGGGGATATGCCTGCAACCCAGGCACATGCCCTTGACCGGAATCGAACCTGGGACCCTTCAGTCCGCAGGCCGACGCTCTATCCACTGAGCCAAACCGGTTTCAGCCATTTAGTCATTCTTAAAGAAACATTCAAACCTGAGCCTCTCGTATCCAAGGGACATAAACATCAACAAAATACTGTCGCTAATCTCAAAAGCTTACAGTATAGTAGGAAGATAGACACACAAGCAAAATATTATAATACGCGTATAAATAGTGATGCTACAACTTTATCTTCTTAATTCAATTGATTTTTGCAGAGAGTGATTCTAAAGGATCTCAAGCACAACGATGGCAATTTCACAGAGAAGCAGAAGATAGAACTGAACAAGGTATGTGTCCCTTGCTTGAAACCCTTAAGTGAGAAATAGTATCACTGCATTTCCCCTGAGCACTGAGGGCCTGGGGCAGCAAGGCATTATTGGGGATGCTGACAGAGAAGCCCTCAGGCCGAGAAATGGGTGACTATACCTATTCGTGTTGAAGATTCTACCAACTGATGTTGGAGAGTGATGTTTGGTGGTGTAAAACATGTTGGAAATCTAATAGCATGTCTACAAAATGGTCCTGATATTATTTGAGAGTAGTCAAAGGTCTGTATTCGAGTCCCCTTGCTGAGGAAAGAAAGACTGGTTGGTAAGATGCATTGCAATGCGTACTAAGAAATGTACTGACATTCCAAATCATCTTCCCAAAGATCTAAAACACCTTTTATTAGCGTACTAATTTTTACTGTGGTGCTGCTTTCTGGCTGACTTGCTTTGTAAATAAACATGTTATCTTAGTTGCTTCAGATTGACTATTACAACCTAACCAAATTCTACGGAACTGTGAAGCTTGATACCATGATCTTCGGGGTGGTCGAATACTGTGAGCGAGGATCCCTCCGGGTAAGGACAATTTCCGATCTCCTAACTGGTCACCCATATAGAAAAATTATATATAGATATAGATATAAAGTTTTAGATGTTCACCTAGTGAAATAATATTGGAGAAGTATCAGGAAAACTTGGTGGGTTCATATGTTACTAAACTGGATCACTCAGATTTTGTCAATGTCTTAATATATATATACATACATATACACATATTTATATATTTTCAAGAGTGTAGACTTGAGAGAACAGAGTTGGAAAAGTGACTAATTACCTCTAAATTCATTTTATTTTCCTTGCATATTTACTTGATTTGTATGAAAAGAAAAATGGGTGGCCGTTATGTTAGCACCAGACAAGAATTAGGGAACCTATTCATAAGTCCTGGTTCTGCTACTGTATTAATTCCTACCATCCTTTCCCTTGTGAGGGATTGAGGATGGCCCAGGTGTTGCCAGGTGGGGTCAGGTACTCTGGCTGAGCAAGTTCAAAGCAGAAAGAGAAAGTAAGACAGAAATAAGTTGATTTCTTGGGAACAACCATGCATCAAGTAGGAATAGCAAATCATTACATTGTTCAGAAGGGCAGGCATATACAAGAAACAGTCATTTACAAGAAACAAAATCAGGTGTGCAGCAGAAATGGGACTGAATGGGGAATAGGTAGGAGAAGGAAGGAATCGAGGACAGTTGTTTCAAAGAGCATTGAAATATTTGAACCTCACCTGGAGCAGTTTCTGGGATGTGTTCTGAGGGCTTTCAGCCTTTTAAAAACCTTTGGGGAGGTGACCATAGAATTTACCAGGATACTTTGCGAGTAAAGGGGGTACTGTCATAATTGTTGGAGCTGTAGACATAAATTGCAACTGACCTCAAGCAAACCACAATGTGTGGTCACCCTGCCCTCGGACTATTTTCAAACCCAGTGTCTCTTTATAACCTTAATATTCTCCCCTATAACAAAGCCTGAATCCTAAGATTGGGGGCAGCAGCAGCAGGACCTTTAAAGAGGTCCAAATATTCATTACGCAGTAACATTTAAAAATAATTTTGAAATTTAACCCCTTAGAAATTTTTAATTTTTTAATAAACTTTCATAAAAGAACAAAACTAAACTAAACAAGATTAGTAGTTTTCAAAATAAACACAGGTCTATCCTCAAAGAAAAAACTCATAGCCCTAAATGTTATTCTATCTTTAAAAAAATAATCTAAATAGTCAATATAAAACTTAGAAGAATAACTATGGCCTAAGGAAAAGAAACTTTCAAAATTCAATCATTACAAAAGAGGTAGAGTTTTTAAATGCATTTATGAGTTGTTTATCTTTTTTAAACTATAAAGTATACAAGCCTCTCATATTTCTAATTAAGACTTAAAAGAAGCATAAAAATAAACAAATGTGGGCATAGAAAATAAAGCTATTAAAAAGACACTTTCAATTGTGAAAGAATACTTCAAAGACTATTAAATTATAAAATCCAAAAAAAGAGAAAAATTTTAGATGCAATACAATCGTGAAAGCTTGACTCAAAAAGTAAAAACTTAAGTAAGCTAATACCAATAGAAGAAATTCTAATTTCTATTACAAAAAAAAAAAATACCAGCTTTGGCTTAATTCTAAACTTCAATAAATAATTCTCTGTGTGTATATAAATACTGTTCTAAAATTAATGAAAAACACAAATATCTAAATTCATTTAACATTCAACAAAGCTAGCATAAAGTTGATAATAAAATATGATTAAAGGCTAACTTATATTTAGGAATATTGATTTAAAAAATGATAAATAGAATACTAGTAACTCTAAGCCAATTGTATATAAGAAGCATAGTACAATCAGGTATGGTTAATTCTATGAATTCAAAAACTATCACTCTCATGCATCATATCAAAAGGTCATAGAAAAAAAAAGACCATATGATGCTGAAAATGAACATTTAAATTAAAAAATTATAATTTAAATAAAACATTTCTAATGATAACAATTATATGAGGGCTATACCATACTCTGATTCATTTAATTTCAGTGAGACAGCAATTTAGAATACCAGTTCACAAAGCCTGGTCAAAGGGTTTTACAGTCTTTTACTCCCTAAAATGCCCAGCAAACATTTGGGTATCATACCTATAGTTTTGGGGGCTCTCTACCCTCAGGCAGGAAACTTCAGTTATCTGAATGGTCCTGGACCCCCTTCTGACATTGCTGAGTCCTCCTGGGCTCAGACAACAACAGAAATTTCTACAGGAAACCACCTTTGTACCATGAGCCTCAAAGCAAAGGCTGTGCAAAGGCAAATGTCAGTCCCCTCCCTGTGTCATCCTTCAGGCTCCAACCATGGCAAATCCCATCAGAACCTACTTTTGTGGGAAAACAAATCAGAACGTTTCAACCTAAATGGGGTAAAGACAATTTTCTTCCTGCCTTCTAAATATACCATAACTGCGGCTAACCTTGTGTAGGAACAATTGATTCATTCAAGCAACAAACATTTATTAAATAAAGATTTATTCCAAGCCAGACACTGAATGAGATGCTGCAGAAACAGCAGTGAACAAAAATTATCACAGAGTCTATGTGTTCATGAGGTGAAGAGATAATAAACATAAATAAAATATAAAATATGTCTGGTGCTAAGGGAAAGAATTACTTTAGAGTGTGTCTGGGCATAACTCCCCTTCCTTAACTTGGCATGGTACCTACAGCCCAGCCAGCCTTATCTGAAATGAATTATGACTTTGGACCCTTCACTTGAAATTATTGGTATAGTGCCTGACTTAAAACTAAAGGTCAAATTGTGCTTTTTCCCAAAACAAGAAACTATTGTTAGGTTATTAGAGCTTTACTATGAAGAATTTTTACTCGCTTAGAACCATCATCTTGTTAGAACCATCACCATGTTAAAATATTGAGTTCAATATTCTAGGTCATACAGTTCACACAAAATCCAGGAACTCTGTCTTATTGACAGAGGACTTAGTAAACTAAAAAAAAAAAAAAAAAAAAAAAAAAAAATTAGCCTGACCGGTGTGGCTCAGTGGTTGGGTGTTGATCCATGAACCAGGAGGTCACAGTTCGATTCCCAGTCAGGGCACATGCCTGGGTTGCAGTCCTGATTCCCAGTAGGGGTTTGCAGGAGGCAATCCATCAGTGATTCTCTCTCATCATTGATGTTTCTATCTCTCTCACTCTCCCTTCCTCTTTTTAAAATAAATAAAAACTTGTTGTTGTTAATCCTCACCCGAGGACATTTTTCTATAGATTTTTAGGGAGAGTGGAAGAAAGAGGGAAAGACAAAGAGTAACATCGATGTAAGAGAAATACATTGATTGGTTGCCTCCTGCATGTGCCCAACCAAGACCTGGGCTGGGTAGGAGGCTGCAACCAAGGTACATGCCCTTGACTGGAATGGAACCTGGGACCCTTCGGTTTGTAGGCAGATGCTCTATCCGCTGAGCCAAACAGGCTAGGGCAATAAAAACATTAAAAAACAACAACAACTTAGAGCTATAAAATTAATGGATGCAATTGATCATGTGAGTAAAAACATAAGCCTAGTGAATGAATTTTCTAACAGCAATTCCTTGTTTGAAAACACTCATATAATTTTGATGAGACAGGACCTGCAGCCCAGCGACTTGTGATTCAGACTCACCAGCCCACTCTCCAGGCAGGCGTGTGCTCATGGGCTCATTCCTTCACCCCCATCAGGTGGAAGACCAGAATTTTGGATACTCTGGGTATTTCCTGCTCATGTCCTTGTCATGAAAGCCACCAAATGGTTCTTATGTAGGGAAGAAAAGAAATACTGGGTGGAGCAAAAGTAGGTTTATAGTTATTCGTATGGAAAATTGCCGGGAGCCGGTCCATCCTTGCTGTTTCAAAGGACCTGGCATATATGGCATACTGTTCTTAATATGTTTGCTCACCTTCTTGGCACTATGTGTTTTAACCAAGGTCTCTGAGAAAGGTTGTTTCCCCAGGTAGGGATTTTCCCCTGAAGTTAGGGAGGGAATAAAACCCCTCAACTAAGTGCCAGGTGGGTAATTAATCACTTTAACTACGAACAATCATGCTTAAGCTACATAATCTTTACTCCCTGGAATGGAGATAAGAAACGCCCTAACCTTTGTAATAGAGATTGATAGGATTGAATCAACTGGTATAAATACAGATGTAACAAGACAGCAAGACTCAGAACTTAGAATACAGAGCTTAGAACACAGAACTAAGAGGACAGAACCTACACAGAACTAGAGACAGAAGAACTTCGCTGGAGAGAACATGGCAAAAGATCCTGGACTGAACCTGACTACAGAAATGGGCAAGAGAACCTGACTAGAACCTGGTGACTGAACCTGGCTGGAGAACCTGGACAGAACCTGGCTGGAGAACCTAGTGAGGGAACATGGCTACAGAACCTGGCTGGAGAACCTAGCAAGAGAACATGGACACAGAACCTGGCTGGAGATCTGAAGCAGAACCTCTCTGGAGATCCAGACCAGAACTTGGCTGGAGATCCTGGCTAGAGATCCTGGCTAGGCTGCTGATCAACTGAATGCTGTCTCCGTGTCCTTCCTTCTTTGCCGACTCCGTCTACGCCTTTGGGGACCCCTGGACCCGCTGGGGTTGGACCCCAGCAGAAAATAATGCAATAGTTAATAAATAATAATACAAGAATAAACTCTGTGTTTCATGTGCTCACAACTGTAAACCTGCTTTCCCTCCACCCTGTATACATTCCGGAAATCCAGGGCAACAGAGTTCCACTGTGTTCCTGAGCCCAAGACCTCATGATTAGATCATTATTTGCCTGCAATACTCTCTCCACACTCTCCCTCCTTGTGACAACTCATGTTCTTCCTTTCCTTTTTCTCCTGTTCAGGAAGTTTTAAATGACACAATTTCCTACCCTGATGGTACATTCATGGATTGGGAGTTTAAGATCTCTGTCTTGTATGACATTGCTAAGGTAAGAGAACTATAAACACAAAAGACATCTAGAAAATTAAATACAGGAAAATAGATCAAGCAAGCTATTCAACTTCACTGCATTGGTTTTTTCATCTGTAAGATGGTAATAAAAATAGTACTTATTTAGTACTAATAGTCAGACGGTTGTTCGGAGTATTTTATGAAATAATGCATATGCTTCGCATAAGGCCTGGTACAAGTAAATGTTCAATATATACTGGGTCTTCTTCTGATGATGATTATGTGCTTTCTACTCTGGGTTTGAGGCACATGTTTTCATAGACTGGCTGGAACTTAAACTAATACAAAGCTGCAGAGAGGACAACTAAATCTTCAACTTTATAAGAGAAAATATTAAGCACAGGCAACCATCGTGTATGAGGCGGTAAAAAATGTGGGCATGTATATCCCCAAACATGGGAGTACCAGTAACCAGGCCTCATTCAAGAATGAAGAAAAGCCAATCCCAAGAGTGAGCTATTTGATACAGTCTTAAATCTCCCTCCACATAGCGTCAGAATACGTTTGCAAAATGCTATATGATACCCCATTTGCCACATGTCACTCCTGTGATCTAGGCTGAAACCCAGTGTCTGCAACGACACCTCTAGCCAGCAGAGGGAAGCACACCAGCGAAAAACAGGCTTCCCCTTTCACAATAGATTGAAATCTATTAAATTTTAGAAACTAATCTAGCCTAGCCCCTCCTTTCAGAATAGCAAAGCCTTATTATGCATATTTTTTAATTGAGGTAGTAGAAGACCAGACATACCCAAGGTCACAGACCAAATAAGTGGTAAGTAAACACACTTTAAGAAAATAGGATCAACCTTTCATTTTATATTATATACTAGGGGCCCAGTGCACAAATTCGTGCACCTTGAAAGGAACTGTGGGCTGTGAGGCTGTGGTGGGCATAGAGGGGTAGGGTCTCAGCACATTCTTCACGCCCCCACCTGGCCCCTCCCGCCATGGCCCCCAGTCCCCTGTCTGCCAGCAGCCCTGCTCCCACTACCGCCGCTCCCATGCACTGACAGCACCGGCCCCACTCACACCCGCTGATGGCGCAGAGTGATTGGGGCCAGCGCCAGCAGTGGCTGCAAGCAACGGCTGCTGCCCTAAGCGCCCCTCAGGAGCAGAGGGAGGTGGAAAAGCCCTGAGGGGCAATCGGGGCCAGCAGCCACTGCTTGCACTTGCTGACAGTGCTGAGCAATCAAGGCTGGCGCTGGGCACCAGCAGCAGATGTGAGTGGCGGCTCTGGCGCTGGCAGCAGTGTGAGTGGGGCCAGCGTCAGGAATGGGTGCAAGCGCCCAGCAGGCTAACCCCAATGACAGTGACCAGTACCCCACCTTGGCCGGGTGCCCCCGCTCACCTGCTCAACCATCCTGCCACGGCCAATGCCCACCATGTTCTGCATGCGCCCCCTGGTGGTCAGTGCACGTCATAGCGACCGGTTGTTCAGTTGTTCCACTGTTCGGTCTATTTGCATTTTAGGGTTTTATATAGAGAGATAATTAATTAATCCAAGTCTTTAGACAACTGCCTTTTATATGTCACTTAAATAGATTTAAAACTAGATGTAATGCTTAGGCAAACATTAGGGCCTTAGTATTTTTAAAGTAAAATTAATGGAACTAAGTTTAAAATCTGTTAGTGTGATTCTATCTGCATGCTGAAATGAGTTCAAACTGTCATTTCTTTCTTTAAAATAAGCAGGTGCAGAGTGTCTTATCTCTTTATTTTCTTGTCATCTGAAAAATTGCAGGGGATGTCATATCTGCACTCCAATAAGACAGAAGTCCATGGGCGTCTGAAATCCACCAACTGCGTGGTGGACAGTAGGATGGTGGTGAAGATCACCGATTTTGGCTGCAATTCCATTTTACCTCCAAGAAAAGGTCTGTAATGAAATTTTAACCAGTTTCCCACTAGTCTTTCTCTTTTCTCACAAGCCCACATAATTCTCTCAAGAAATAGTGATACTGATCAGAAAATTAACACTTGGAGCCACAAAAGGCAACAGTGGGCTCATTCTCTAACAGTTTGCCCTTGTCAGTTTTCAACAAGTGTTTCTTGAATTTAATAAATCTCCTCTGTGGTTTTCCTTCATCCATGTCCCTTGATCAGTGAGAAATCATGAGGAACTTATTAGCTTGCGGAAGCAGAACTGGGTGAAAAATAGAGGTGATTAGAGTAGTAAGAGACCTTAGAAATCTTCTGGTCTAACCTTCTCTCTTTATAAAACAAACAAACAAAAAAACAGAATAAAGGTTCAGAGTGGTGAAGAGGTTTGCCCAAGTAGATAGAGTATAAGGCAGATGACCCATTTCCAAATTCTAGACATCATTTATTTATCTGTGATAATGATAAGGAAAATAACTCGTATCAGTAAAATATATTCTTATCTCTTTTAAGATTGTGATAGGGGTCAAAAAGGTAACATAAAGAAAAATGATTTGTAAAGTATGAAGAGTTTTCGTGTTGAACATTTACCCATTCTTTACTATAACTCAGGGTTATGGACTCAGACATCTAACACTCATATATGATTGAAAATACCATCTAGGTCCAAACAATAAATTCCACTTCAATTCTATTTTACAATCCTTTAGTTTTTCCTTAATAGAAAATTATAATTCTGCCCCTAATTTCTTCAGTCACATCAAGCATGCTAGACATTGGACTCAACCCAGTAAGTGCTCGTTGAAGACCTACTGTGTGCCAAGCTTGATTCATCATGTAGTGGAACAACTCTCCCTCATTAGATGGCCCAACATGACAGAAAATCACAGGTCAAATCTCATCCTCCTGAACAGCACTCGGTTACGCCGACCTATCTGTGCTGTCGGTCACCTGAATTTTAGCATAAGTAGCTGTACGTACCTTTCCTACAACCCCAAACCACATGAATAACAAGACACATAAAGTCACATCAATTCAAAAAGGCAATGAGTATTTGGATGGAAAAACCACATGAGGAAAATGTGCCTTGTCCTAAGCCTAACACTGTACCCGACAGCATGAATCTATAGATTTTTTTCCATCAAAACTGCCAAACATACAAATCTCAAAAAGCTTACAAGGAGCTAGGTGATTCTGGAAAAACTTCAAGGGACGTCGGAGAACAATTGTATGCCCTGTTATTACCAAATGAGATAAGTGATGAGAGTCCAAAACCCAAGTGTCTGCAGGAGCCAAACACGGAACACAGGAGCCCTTCACTGTGAAGTGGACCAGATGGGAAGCATTGAGGAGGGGCAGGCCCAGTAGTAAAATGGGGGTAAATTGTATGCATTATGTTTTAAAGAACCTGTGGGAATCCAAGAACACACATTGCTGGGCAATAGCTGACTTGGAGGCTGCCAGTGTGTCACATCTGGAAAATATCAGTCGTAGTCTCTTTGTTTGAATGTGCTGTCTTTATTTTTAAACATTTACAAAGGCTTTCCTAGGTTTATGCCTTATGTCCCGTAAGCTGTTAAACCCTCTTAGCCTCTCATTCTAGTGCACTCATCCTACAAACCTTTACAAGCACTTCCTGTACACCAGGTGCTATTCTAGGTAGACCTTGAGGGTGTTTAGGACTATGATCCTAGCAGTGTTAGGGAAGACATTGCCATATGACCTCACCCAAATCCTGGCATTACATAGTCAGATTAAAAGGTGTGTGTTCTACCCTTAACACCATTATTAGCATAAACTTCTCAAAAGTCTGGGACCATATAAACTCAAGGCCACTCATATTCAGGGTGCATGGTGTAGGGACTTAAAGAACAGAAGCAGGTGGGAGACTATGGGCTGCTCGCCCCCTTAACTTTGCAATCTCCATGCTGAATGCCCAGACCTGTGGACAGCCCCAGAGCACCTCCGTCAAGCCAGCATCTCTCAGAAAGGGGACGTGTACAGCTACGGGATCATCGCACAGGAGATCATCATGCGGAGGGAAACCTTCTACACGCAGTGCTGCCGCGACCAGAATGGTAAGAGTCTGAACCTTTCATCTGCCCCACTGGGAGCTGGCCAACCTGCATTCTTGACTGACAGGGACCCTGATCTGTGTGACCGCATCTCTGTCCCTCAGCTGTAAAAGCAATGGCATATCTGCACTACCTATTTCACAGGGGTTTTGGAAGGATTAGATGAATGAATGTTGAGTGCTCTGAAGAGAGTAAAACAATACACCACTGCCAAGTGTCACTACCATCAGTGTTACTGTTAGTTAAAGAATCTTCCCTCGCCCAGCAGGTGTGGCTCTGGTTAAGGTCATGGTTCAATTCCCGGTCAGGGCACATGCCCAGGTTGCCCCAGTAGGGGGTGTGCAGGAGGCAGCTGAGCAATGATTCTCTCTCATCATTGATGTTCCTATCTCTCTCTCCCTCTTCCTTCTTCTCTGGAATCAATAAAAATGTATTTTTTTAAAAAGAATCTCCCCTTATAATTTCCCTCTTTCCTTCTGATTTCTAACAGCCATGTGTCTAACACCTGAACTAGATCACCGAAGTGGGGCATACATATTTTAGTTCCTACTAAGATCTATACTAGTGATGGCGAACCTATGACACGCGTGTCAGAGGTGACAGGCGAACTCATTTTTTTGGTTGATTTTTCTTTTTTAAATGGCATTTAAATATATAAAATAAATATCAAAAATATAAATCTTTGTCTTACTATGGTTGAAAATATCAAAAAACTTCTATATGTGACACGGCACCAGAGTTAAGTTAGGGCTTTTCAAAATGCTGACACGCTGAGCTCAAAAGGCTCGCCACCACTGACTATAGTTTTGTCACATGTCCCCTTGGGGCCTTGGGGGGGGGTGTGGTTCAATATTTCATTCCATTCACTTACTGAGCACTTACTTGTGCCAACTCTTAACTGTCTGGGGGGAGGGGTGACTAGGGATGTCAGGATTGCAGGCTAGAGTCTTGGTCAGAGGAAGCCCACTGAAGGCAGTGGTGTCTGGGTTGAGTTTCATAGGGTGAGTGGCCTTAATTTGAGAGATAGCCTCCTGGGTTTAGGTGGGTATGAGACCCCTTAACCTGGTGGCTCATTCGGCATCCCTCTGCCGACTGCTGGCCGAGGCACGGCAGCACTCTCGCTGGCCCATCGGAGTCGGTGAGCCAGTTCGGAATCTGACCGCTGCTCCACGTTCCGCATGCTGCATTCTCTCTTGTAATTGAATTACTCTTGTTCCATCAGAGAAGATTTTCAGAGTGGAGAGTTCCAATGGAGTGAAGCCCTTCCGCCCAGATCTGTTCCTGGAAACTGCCGAGGAGAAGGAGCTGGAAGTGAGTTTCTCTGGGCCACTGTAACAAATTACCACACACAACTTCATGGATTAAAACAACAGAAATGTATTTGTTCGAGGCCAGACGTCTGAAATAAATTGTCAGCAAGATCATGCTCCTTCTAAAGGCTCTAGGGGAGGGTCCATTCCTTGCTACTTCCAGAAGCTTCTGCTGGCTGACATTCCTTGGCTTGTGGCCCAAACACCCCAATCTCTGATTGGTGGTAGTCACATTCTTCTCTCCTCTCCTTTTCTAATTTCCCTCTACCCGCCTCCTATATAAGGATACCTGTGACTGCATTTGGGCCCACCAAGATAATCCAGAATAATCTCCCCAAGTCAAGACTCCAAAGGTAATCACATCTGCAAAGACCCTTTTTCCAAATAAGGTCACATCCACAGGTTCCAGGGGTTAGAACACGGACATTTGTCCGGGAACCATCATCAGCCTGCCACCCTAACCTTATATGTTTCCACTTCTCTGAACTCAGGAAAGAGCTGGTTCCTTAAGCACACGTTCCATTCTCAGTCCCTAGGAGCTCACAAAGCAAGATGCCCATGTGATACACTGGCCAGGCTTGTAAATACCACCTAGGGATTGAAAAATAAGTATGCCAACATCTGGAAACAATAGGGAAGGGTACTTTTTCTCCTTTTATTCTTCATCTGAAGGAAATTGAGCTTTTGTCTCTGCATTTGTTTATTTTAATAATCCCTCGCAAAGGCTTTTAAAGCCTGTGGGGAAAGTTTCTAAATTTATTTTAGGATTTTATCTGAGCTTTTATAATCCCCAAAGATAGTAAATAACGTGTTTTAAAAGTTTTTAGGGTCTTAAAAATAAAACCTTTTGTTTGTCCCTTGTGGGATAAAGATAGAAACATTTTCCTTCAATTTCTAAGCATCCTTCCAGGTGAGGTTTATGGCCAGCCTAGCTGAGTGTGTATGGGCCGTTCTTACTCTTCTTTTCTCTATTTCAATATTAAAGGCAGGTTGTATCCCCAAGGTTCTAAAATAGAACTGCTCCTATCCTGGTCTCATTCTATCCCCCCAACCCTGATTTTCAGGATGCTGGGATTCCTCCCCACACATCAGCATATCCCTTCTCAACACTTCTTTCTAGCCTGAGGACAGCCACATGTTGCCTAAAACCTTTTCCACTAAAGCATTCTTCCTCCTCCATTCATTCGTGTAGTCAGATGGTTCTGGAATTGGAAGCAAGAAAAGATTTCATATCTAGTAGCTGGTTCCAATAGAATACAGGCCTGAAATTAGATGATGTGGCAGTGCCCTCGTTTCACTGGGCGGTGCTGCGTCAGCCCGGCTGTGGGTTGGGTTTGTCCATGCCTCTTTAAGGCCGTCGGCAGATCATGTACCAAGGCAAAGGCATCATCTGGTGGTGAATGCAGGCAGGCAAGGCTATGCCATGCATATAGCTAGCTCTTCCCGGGGATGCCCCGAGGCAAAGAGCATGGGCAGGGACTGCACCTGATACCATTTGTCATCCTACTTCTGACTAAAGTAAAGAACTAACTAATGGTTTGCACCATGCTTTCCGATCCAACAAAAACTGCGAGCCACTGATAGTGAGATGAGGTTTCCATGGGCTTCCTCATGTCTCCACCTTCCCCTGAACCTCCCCTTCCTCACTTCTCTTTTATATATGCAATAATAATATATAGACTATGTATCATAATAATTCCATTATAATTATGACGTTATGTGCAATTATTTATTACAATATAGTTATAATTATAGTATAATCTTATAATATCATTATAATTATAATCTAATTATATTATTTGATACTATAATAAACATTTTATATTAATATGTAATGAAAATAATTATAGCCGAAGCCGGTTTGGCTCAGTGGATAGAGCGTCGGCCTGCGGACTGGAGGGTCCCGGGTTCGGTTCTGGTCAAGGGCATGTGCCTGGGTTGCGGGCACATCCCCGGTGGGAGATGTGCAGGAGGCGGCTGGTCGATGTTTCTCTCTCATAGATGTTTCTAACTTTCTGTCTCTCTCCCTTCCTCTCTGTAAAAAATCAATAAAATATATTTAAAAAAAGAAGAAAATAATTATATATATACACACATATACACACACACACATATATATATGTATATGTAATTGTCCTTTGGCCATGCTTGGGACATACTTATGCTAAAGAAATTATTCATTGTTTATCTGAAATTCGAGTTTAACTGGGTATTCTATATTTTTGTTTGCTAAATCCGAGAGCCCTAAGATTCCTTCATAAACCAATTAAGTCGGAATCTCCTAGGTTGGGGCCTGGGAAAAAGAAATTTTGTAAACTCTCCCAGGCAATTCCACTGTTAGCCACAGTTAAAAATGCTGCTTGAAGTGCCTCGCTCTCATTGACAGTCACTGTCACATACTCACTGAACCCAACTGTTTCTTGTTCTTCCCAACACACACCCTGCAAATGCATGTAAAGATTTTGTCTCTCCCATCAATCTGGCCTTGTCCAAATCAATATCACCTTTTTCATTAATTCAGTGTCTAAGGGAAGGGCTTAGGCAAGGCGGTACCGATGGTGATGCCTGAGATACACTGCAGACAACTGGGCGACCTCATCCTCATTGTCAGAGTTGAGATGTTTTTAAAATAGTCGTTGCCTCAATTACTCCCATCCTGGAAGAAAATAGGATAGGATTCCACCCCCTGAGCTAATCCACCCCTTCTTCCTTCCAGGTATATCTACTTGTAAAAAACTGCTGGGAGGAAGATCCAGAAAAGAGACCAGATTTCAAGAAAATTGAGAATACACTGGCCAAGATATTTGGGTATTGCTGACATTTTTGCTTTTTTACTCACCGATTTCGGATTATTCTAACAATAGTTGACATTCAGTGGCACCTAAGAATGAGAATGCCTATTCTAATGAAAAACCCCAGACTGAAGCACCTACCTCAGAAAAATTAAAATGACATGGAGACTACCAGACCATTTTCTCTGGGAAATAATCACTTGGCAAGTTAAATACTCAAGGGCAAAACTTGCCTGATTAAAAACTATATTCTGACTAATCATAAGTATGTCTGTTAAAAATATAGTTCCCTGACCCTTCTGCAGGTAATTAGAATTTAGAAGTCTGTTATGGGTCCTGGAAATCTGTAAAGTCCCTGGATAATTCTTAAGATCACCAAGTTTCTTAAATTTTTCAAATCTTAAAAAAAATAAATAAATCTTAGGATCAGCAACTTTGGCCCTACGTCCTTAAGACTTGAGTCATGAATCAGACTATAATTCAGGATTTTTTTAAAAAAGTAACACACAATTATCCAGTAAGATTGAATTCTAGATTTCTCGTGTTTTCTGTTAGAGACAGAAAAATAGCACTGGAGTGAGAGAGGAGACCCAGTTTCTACACTAGGATCTAATAATAGCTTGCTGTGGGACATTGGGCAAAACACTTATCCTAATTGGGTGTCAATTTTCTTGTTAGTAAAATTGGACTGAACAAGATCATTTGTACAATTCCTTCCAGCTCTAACTTTCTGTAGTTCTCATTAAGTCATTCAGATACTTAACGAGGCTAAAAGCCCAAGGCTGGAGAAGAAGTAGAGTGAAGTTAATCAAAGTGAGGTCATTGATTTGGTAGATCTAAGCTGTCGTTTGGGGGAAAGGAGCCGGAAATAATAAGCGATTTAATTCTTGCCCACTTTTCATCGCTTCACAAACCTGTTACTAAGAGCAGATGAGCTTGTACATGTGACAGATGACATGTAAACTCTTGGAATAAACTGGGCCCCTGATCGTCTACCCTAGAGAATCTGATGTCATTGATCTGGGGAGCAGGCTGACATCAGGAGTTTTAATAGCTCCTTAGATGATTAAAACTTGCAGCCAATTTTTTTTAAAATGCAGCCAAAGTTGAGGAAATGTTTAATTAAATCAATTCATCATGAAATAAGATATCCTTCTTCATCCTTTACACCTGCTCCCTTGCCCTTTCTACCAACTAGACTCTAGGTGTTTCTAGTAAATTCCCTGGGGAACTTGTTTAAAAATTCTGTTTCTTAATCCCAAGCCTAGCAGTTTCCAGTCTTATAGGTCTGCAATGGGACTCAGGAATGGATTGAATTTTTAACAATCATCCCTCCACATCCCAAGGGGATGGTGATGTAGGCCATCTTCTCCTTGACTGTATAAATTATAATTTATAATCGCTGTTGTTGTAATAACAAAATGGTATGATTTGTTCAGCCCCTTCAATTGTGCCATATGTGTTACCAACATCATCTCTGATCCCCACAACAGTTCTGCAGGAGCTCAGCACGCCTCTAAGCCAGCTCGGCACCAAGGCTTGTCATAGGCTCATGTCACAGAAAGCTGGCACCTCATCCAAGTCTCCTTGGTCTAACAAAATCATTCAGAGCTAGGTTTTTTGCTTTAGGATCCTGGCTTTCCATTCTGAGGAGATCATGTAAGGCTCAACTTTGCTTTTCTTGGTTCTCCTCATATACTTTCATTTATCACCTCTAGAGCTTTTTTTAAAAGAAAGTTTTTCCTTTATTGTAAAATATTTATTATTAAAATTTTGGAAAATGAATAAGCAAACAAGAAAGTACAAACATCATTTGTTTGTGAGTAGATGGCCACCAGTTTTCAAAAATTAAAACTGAGAGTATAATTTTTGCTATTATATGAACTTTTTCATGAGCAATAGAGAAGTAGTATCTTTTTGTGCTTAACTATTCTAGTTCATATTTAATGCTACATTAGTACTCCATTGTACCATAATATTTTAACTACTTTTATGTTACCCATTTAGGTTATTTTCAAATGTTTGCCATTATAAAAAATGCTGTGACTTGCTTTGTAGTTAACTTTTAGCACATTCATGATTGTTTCCTTAAAATAATTCTTAGAAGCAGAATTAATGAACTGATTGGTATGTGTATTCTTAAAGCTATGACACATTTTACCAGCTATCCCTCCAGGAAGGTTGTATGCATATATGCCTTCTTCTTACCTACATTGATTACCATTGTTATAACATTTGTTTTTCTTTCTTTCTTTCTTTCTTTCTTCCTTTCTTTCTTTCTTTTTGTTAATCTTATTTCTATATTTCTTTCATTTTACCTGAGGTTAAATGTTTTTGGTAGGTGTCAGCCATTTTTATTTTTTCTTTGTTTAATTACCTGTTCATCATATTTGCCCATAGTTATAATGGATGTTCATGTTTTCTTAACAACCTGGAAGAGCTCTTTATATATTACTACCCACAGCCTTTTTCATGACCAGAAAAGTGAAAGTTATATGGACACCTTGATCCGACGTCTACAGCTCTACTCTCGAAATCTGGAACATCTGGTGGAGGAAAGAACACAGCTGTACAAGGCAGAGAGGGACAGAGCTGACAGACTAAATTTTATGTTGCTCCCAAGGTAAGACAGTGGTCCTGCTGATGTGGTTTCCCACAACACAGCTCTGCCTCATACTTAAAGCTGAAAGCTTCAGCATATTTTCCTAGCATCATTTTTCTTGATCTATTTAGGATTGTTACATTTTGCATATTCCTTTTTTGTTTCATATACATCTTACAGATATCCCCCTTTTCCCCATTTTTGCCCCCCTCCACCAGCCCCTGCTCCACCCCAGGCCTTTCCCACACTATTATCTGTGTCCTTGGGCTATGCTTATATGCATATATGTTCTTTGGTTAATCTCTTCCTCTTCTACTTCTCCCTTCCCCACTGAGATCTCTCATTCTGTGCCATGTATCTATGCCTCTGGACCTATTTTGTTCATCAGTTTATTTTGTTCATTAGATTCCACATATAAGTGAGATCATGTGATAGTTATTTTTCTCTAACCGGCTTATTTTGCTTAACATAGTCTTCAAGTCCATCCATGCTGTTGCAAAGGTTAAGAGATCCTTCCTTTTTAGAGCTGTTTAGTATTCCTTTGTGTAAATGTACCACAGCTTTTTTTTTTATCCACTCATCTACTGATGGGCACTTGGGCTGTTTCCAGATCTTAGCTACAGTAAATAACACAGCTATGAACATAGGGGTGCATATTCTTTAAGAGATTGCGTTTTAAAATGCATGGATCTTGCTAACCCTTGTTCTGCTCCCTTGCACTTTAAATACTTAAAAAAAAAGTGGTTATTTTCAAGTGGCCATGTGGTGCCACAGAAGGAGCGTTGACTGTGGAGTTGGAATGACCTGGATTCCAACATCTTAGAAAGAGTGTCACTCTTACTAAGTCTGGGACCTTAAGCAAGTCACGGTCTCTCCTCCGTGAAATGAACATTTAAGTCTCCAATGGAATCTGTGAGCTATAAGGCACTTTCAGGCACTAAGTATTCGTTTCTTTGCTTTCTTTCTACCTCAAAGTAGAAGCCAAATTACAAGAAGTATAAGTGTTTCTAGTGGAGGAGGTGAGGCCACACATCAGATATCTCCTCTCCTAGGCATGTATAGGCCGGCCTCCATTTTATGAAATAATACAACAGCTGTGACAGAAGGGAAAGGAAGTAAGGTTGGGGTCACCAAACAGTTTAAAGTTTTGTAAGTATTGGTACTCAGCTAATAAGCAAGAAATTAAAATGTGAAGAGCTAGGAAATAGGTGTAGGACAAGACCACTGTGGGTACAACTGTTACAGCAAGAAGCTATGTTTTCCTCTCATGAAAATAGGATAAAATGTCCTATTAGGTTAAGGATAATGTAGGGAATCTAGCAGTTAGATAAAATCATGGAAATTGACTTCAAATCATGTTCCCACCGCCTACTGTGGATGTGTGATCTTGGGCACTTTCCTCAATGCTCTAAGCTCAGTTTCCCTTGTGCTTCACAGGCTGTTCCAAAGCATCCCCTGAAATAAGGTGCAGGATTTAAGATACTTAGCACAGTGCCTGGAACATCCGTGGTTGTTGTTATTACACATAGTCGCTCTGACTTTTATATGTAACTTCTATTAGTTATAATTTTATTTTGATCCCGTACATAATTTCAAATATCAGTTCTACATGAGTAAAGAAAAGATTTTCAGATTGTACGGGATGTTTTCTAAATACATAGTTTCTCTTCTACAGCATAAGTGAAGAAGTAAGTTACACACATACTCTGTTCAGTCATCCAGACCTCAAGAGAGCCTAATATAGAAGCCACATGCCCTCACAGAGCCTAGGAACAGCCTGGGAATGGCACCCTGGGAATAAGCTGGACCCCTGTTAGGCAACTTCTGTCAGCGCTCCATGAATGTTAGTTACATAATGCATCATTCTTTGCCTGGCCTTTAACTCTGTAACAAAAACAAGACCCTGGTTACCTGGCTGCCTTTCCAGGGTGTCATCATCAGTGTGTTTTTAACCAAGAACGTCACTCAAATGATTGCAGACAACTAGCTCACCACCTCGGTTTTCTTTTCTTCCCTTTGCTTGAATGTGCCACTTTGACCACGAGATGGTAAATGTTTTTATTGGATTGCCAAGGTTATAGAACACAAATCTCTTCAATAGCTGCAACACACCATGACTCCAGTGCAACTCACTTCCGTCATTTATGTAAAAACTCTTTGTATTTGTAAAAGAAAACCAACAGTAACTAGAAGAATAAAACAGAAATATTTACAGCAAAATTATTAATAAACTTAAGACTGCATGTAGGAACCAGATCACTACTTTAACACTTATTTGAACCCTTCCCTTTGGGGTTCTTAAACAGATTAAAATAGAAGGTTTTTCTTCTTTGAGAAGTTCTTCAAAAACATCTACTCTGTACAACTAATTCTGTGTCAGCAACAACCTGTGTATGAAAGCTCACCGTGTGAGATTATAGTTCTTCCATCATTTATCTGAATACCAGTTTCTCTCACGCGCACGCTATTTTCCAAGCTCATAGGACTTTTCAGATATAATCAGTAAAATGAAGTGTGAGGATGGGAAATATCCAATTTTATCATTACATCAAGGTGGCCTCCAAAAATAATCTGCACCCTTACACTGGGCACGTCAAGAACAACCAGCCCAGAGGTGCCCCTGCTCATCCAAATGGCCGCACCGAACGGCTGTTTATCCAAGGTCCTGAGTTCCCTCACTGCACCAGCGGGAAAACTTCTTCCTTCCAAGCTCCGGAGGTTCTCCAAGTAATTTCTGTGTTTGATGGGCTGTTTTCTGGGAAAGTGCTTGACATTCTTCTCCTACCACAGTCAGCATGCTCCAGACCTCCCCCAGCTCCCCGACAGTCCCAGGCCTTGGGGGGTGGGGTTGGGGAGGTGCTGAGCAACAAAAGCCCTGAAGGGGTAGGTGTTGCTGAGTTCTAGACTGGCTCTGCTCTCAGTGGCCGTGGGACCTTGTAAAAGTCATACTTGTAAGCCTCAGCTTTCTCATCTGTGAACATAAGGGATTTCTTCTCAATGACCTCTATGGTACCTCCCAGCTTCCAGGTTCTGGTTCTAGTGGTTCCATACTCAGATCCTTTACAGCAGTGGTTCTCAACCTTCCTAATGCCGTGACCCTTTAATACAGTTCCTCATGTTGTGGTGACCCCCAACCAAAAATTATTTTCGTTGCTACTTCATAACTGTAATTTAGCTACTGTTATGAATCGCAATGTAAATATCTGATATGCAGGATGTATTTTCATTGTTACAAATTGAACATAATTAAAGCATAGTGATTAATCACAAAAACAATATGCAATTATATATGTTTTCCAGTGGTCTTAGGCAAGCCCTGTGAAAAGGTCGTTTGACCCCCAAAGGGGTCGCGACCCACAGGTTGAGAACTGCTGCTTTACAGAGTGACCCCAAGAGCGGATGGGGAGCATGCAGCTCATGATGGGGCTGGGGGAAATGAAAAGTCACCTGGCACATAAGGGAATATGCAGCCCCTTCTTGTAGTTCTTCTCTCTTAATTCTGAGTCTGATAAACTGCTCTTTATATCTCTTCAACAAAGATATTCTAAGTTGCTCCTACTTGACTTCTTCAGTTTTAGCATAATTTTAACTTGTTTACATGGTAATTGGCTTTGCTTTTTAAAGAACCCAAATCTGGTTCAGAATATATCAAATAAATTCTGGTTCATACTACATACAAGTTCATTTTTAAGTGCATATTCCTTCATAGTGATAACAATGTCATGTTAAATATGTCAAGGAGGTAAAACCATTGATTCTGATGATGAGAAAGATCTGATAGCTATAGTCACTCAAGCCCTTACATTAATGACACACTCTCCCTCTCAGCTTCTGGATATAGAGTTATGTCTAGAAGAAACTATGAGTAGAGAGGTAAAAAGTGGGCAAGAATGTTATGTAGTAGCATGTGTATATGTGTATTAGGTTCAACAGTCAAGTACTAAGTTAATGCTGAACCTGCTTATAGTCATCTGAGTTCAAATGCATGTATTATATGTGTATGTATGTAATATATGGTATATGCAACTTATCTTTGCTTCCTAGCCACCCAGTTTACTGGCAATCCCATATTCTAAAATTCCTGGTGGACTGTTACTACTGTCTTAAATATTTATGTAAGAGAAGAAAAAAAATTTACTAAAGTTGATGGCAAATTTTTTCCTTTCATCTAGGCTAGTGGTTAAGTCCCTGAAGGAGAAAGGCATTGTGGAGCCTGAACTATATGAGGAAGTTACCATCTACTTCAGTGACATCGTAGGTTTCACCACTATCTGCAAATACAGCACCCCCATGGAAGTGGTGGACATGCTGAATGACATCTATAAGAGCTTTGACCACATTCTCGATCACCATGACGTGTACAAGGTAACCACCTCACCTAACAGGCTGAGACGAACCTGAGGCCCCAGGTCAGCAGAGCCAGAATTGGTTGTTCCTGTTACTTCTCAGGTCTTGTCCTTCCTAAATTATGATTTAATGCATCAGTGGTTGAATCTGAGCTCAAAATGAAGGGAAGTAAAAGAATAAGAAGGGCTAAAAGTTGGGGGGGAAAGAAGACATGTAATACTTTAAACAATAAAAGAAAAAAAAAAAAAGAAGGGCCAGAAGTCAAAATGACTATATGACTTTAAGTAGTTTGAAAAAAACAACAACATAAAGTTCAGCAGGAATGAATTTTGGGTACTAAATTTAGAGAAAATTATATCCTCTTAAATCATCTTCAAAAAATGGATAGTGTTCAGGCTAATTGCAAGACACTAGAGTTATAATAAGTAGAACAGGAATATCTTGTTGAAATAGCAGCATCATTCAGAAAAAAACACATGCCCTGACCGGTTTAGCTCAGTGGATAGAGCCTCGGCCTGCGGACTGGAAGGTCCCAGGTTCGATTCCGGCCAAGGGCATGTACCTTGGTTGCGGGCACATCCCCAGTAGGAGGTGTGCAGGAGGCAGCTGATCGATGTTTCTCTCTCATCGATGTTTCTAACTATCTCTCTCCCTTCCTCTCTGTAAAAAATCAATAAAAAAAATAAAATAAATAATAAAAAAAGACCACAGAAGAAGAGAGAGAACTTTCTACAAGTTCACAACTGGATCTATTACCTGACTGGCATGCTGACCAGTTCTAGGCTATTAAGTCTGAGTCAGAAGAGTAAAGGGGAATTGAATTCCCACATTCTCATGTTAGAAAAGCAGCATACCATATGGAACAAGTAGCTTTAGAAATAGCTCTCTTCATTCAAATCCCAATTTGCCCCTTACGAACCATGTGATCTCTTAAAATATATTTAACTTCATCAGGTCTCAGTTTGCCTATCTGTAAAATGGGATGATAACAATACCCACCTCAATGGGTTATTGTAAAGATTATTTAGATAAACAATATGCCTGGAACACTGTGTCCTTGAGTAAAGCTTAGAACTCATTACTATAATACTCTGTCATACAGGTTATTACTCACAGAGAGGACTCCCCTTTTAGGGTTTGTCTTAGCCCAATCCTTAGAAAGCCATATTAACAATAGCCCTTGTTAGACAGAAAATGATTATGCATTTTAGAGATATATGACAAAAAGAAGTTAACTAACCAATAAACGTGAACTATACATGTGATTGTGAAAATAAAATTAAAAGGGAGGAGAGGACATTTATCAAAGAATAATGTTTATACAGTACGGTTAATATAAATCTACTACTTATTATAAGAAAAGTGTGTAGAGTCCCTATACTACAAGAATGTGTATTTTATCTTGGAAAAAACTACAATTTTTTTTTTCAAATAGTATGTGAAAATTGGTAAAGTGCTGAAAATGACTTTTCTCGTAAATAAAGGTCTTTCTAAAACAATATATAGCTACTCAGATTATTTAAACATTTGTAAAATTGTCAACACCTCTGGGTGATTTACATTATTGTGAAGTACTTACATAAAAACATCTACAGCTATTTTATCATCCATTTTACTAGACTATAGAAACCCTAAAGAAATGAGCATAGAAGTGCTCTTAAACTGGTCCCAGAAAAAGTGTACAGGGCTCATACTGAGGGTTTTTTTTTGTATTTGACATGTGATTAACTGCTTATGTTTAATTTCTTGTGCCTTTTGAAGGGGCAGCTTCACTGATCAGAAACTGTGTTCACAGGTGGAAACCATTGGTGATGCCTACATGGTAGCTAGCGGCTTGCCTAAGAGAAACGGCAATCGGCACGCAGTGGACATTGCCAAGATGGCCTTGGATATTCTCAGCTTCATGGGGACCTTCGAGCTGGAGCATCTTCCCGGCCTCCCGATCTGGATTCGCATTGGAGTTCACTCTGGTATGGGGTTGAGCATTGTAGCAAATGGGAACCATATGTATCTCTGTGCACCCACTAAATCAGAAAGTGTAGAGTCTTCAAATGTGATCAGTGTTCACATGAGGTTTACTCTTGGATCTGTCTGCCAAAAATGAGGTCCATGACACATCCTGACATAATTAGACCCATCCCTAGAGAGTTCTAGGAAACACCTTTGACTCCTAGAATGATAAACATCACCACATCCTAAAATAACAAGTTCCAGATTTCCTGGTTAAGTCACTATATTTAGTGTTTCATTTATCTCCTTCCCATTCCCTCCCTCTCCCCTGCCTCCAACTTCAGTATTTTCCCCCACTAAAATATTATGGTATCTTAAATGGATTAGACTATCTATGAGGGTGGGGAGGGGATGGCTGGTCAAATTCTTATAATAAAAGGGCATTTATGCCCCCTACACCCACCCCTCTCATTGGTACAGAAAGCACATGAGCCACTTCAAAAACCATGAAAGTTACTCACCCTTGAATGTAGAGATTTGAAAAGATGAGTTACAATTGTTCTAGAAAAACATAGTTGGAAAGGACCTCAGAAATTATCTAGATTAATCCTTCATAGGACATAGATTATCTTTACAGGTTCCAAGATAAGTACTAGTAATTTCATATCCACTTTTAGAACAATTCCAGGATTTCCTGAAAACTCACTGCATCCAAAGCCACGTCACTCCATTATTAAATATTTGTAATCAGAAGACAGTCTTTCCTGTGTTAAATTAACTCACATCTCCCTGTAATTTCTTGTCATTGCTCCTCTTTCTGCCTTCAAGCCTTGCAGAAGAGCCACAGTATAGAAAACCGGAGAGATCGCTCCAGGCTTTGTGGCCAGGACCAGACAACTGCATTTACAAAAGTCATCCTGCATCCACAGCACCTGTCTCAAAGCCTGGCAGTAAATACTGATTGATTAAGAAATCAGTGAGATTCTCAAAGTGACAGTCAATAGACGTTAAAAACTGCTACCACGTGTTCACTGCCCAGGAACACAGCTGTAGCCTTCCCCGAATGTGTCCACAGCCAAATGTCTTAGATGTTTCCATATACACACGAGGGAACTTGCTGGGCATCTCTTCAGCCAGCAACAGCATTCTGTCTGTTTTGAGCCATTGCAAATCGGCAGAGGAAGGAACAGCAGCAGGTCTGACCGAACCAAGTCAGAGAGACTGGAGCTCTGGGTCCTGGCCCCTTCTCTCTCCCTCAAGGTCTGAGCGGACTACCAGGGCCCCAGCGCTACCTTATTGGGCTGAAATAAGGATAGATAGTAGGCACGCATACCTACTATCTAGGTACGATCCTAGGGTTTAACCCTAAGAAATGGAAGTGTCAAAGTTAAATACTAATAGCTGAAAACAAGACTAACTAATATCTGCAAGGATTTTCCCATGTCCAGGCCCTCCTCGGTGTTATCACTCCGTTTCTGAAGAGCCACTTGTGACAAGACCTAAGGCCCAGATCAGAAATCTCATCTAGCAGCTGCCTCTGCTGTACCTTTCCTGCTGGAGTTATTCTTCTGTCTGTTTGTTTTTTTCTGTTTGCTTATCTTTTGTTTATTTTATACCCAACCTAACAGGGAAAAGCTCAGCACTCAGGGGGAGTCCAGTATTTTGTATTTTTTTTTTAATCATAAACACAACGTTTATAGGATAAATCTAGAAAGAAACTCAACTTACATACATCAAAACCCAACTAGAAATCAGCCAAACTAGAAGACCAGTAGTTACTTCTATCCAACGCCTGTTTTTGTAGTTTCTGAGTTAATCTTTAACCTCTAAAATCTTTAACCCCTTGCATTCAGTCATTCCTCACAAATACTTGTATAAACAACCCTTCCTCCCCACCTGGTATACACAGTGCACAGTCTTCCTCGGCTTTGTTTTTGCTGGAATGTTCTTGTGCTCCCCCAATCCGCTGCATTCACATGGCACATGAAATGCTCAGGGAAAGTTCTGCCAGATCCTTGTCTTTTGGGTCTTCCATCATCATGACATTGATCCAAGAAATGCTACCCTACTAAATCAAAGTAAAATAAGACAAACTTGGGCCATTGAGCCTTCAAGTGTACTGGGACCTCCGGCAGTTCAGAGCTCAGGGCTGTGTGGCTCAGCACAGTGAGCAAACACTGGGATAGGCTTCATCCTACAGCTTCTATTGAAAATATTCAGAATGACTTCCCACCTTTCAGCCTGGATCTGATGCCTTCTTGCTTTGTGCAAATGTACTTTTCTATGCCAGAGCAAAATACTTTCTGAAAGCATGCATTGGTTGAATAATGATGTTTCCCTCATTGAATACATTCTTCATTCGAGGTCATTATTCACACCCTCAGACATGCCTCCATCAAGTGGAGTATTCAGCATGGTGGCACCTTCATTCCTCTGTGATTTCCATTCCTCCACTTCCTGCTTTCTGCCCTTTCCAGGTCCCTGTGCCGCGGGCGTCGTGGGGATCAAGATGCCTCGTTATTGCCTATTTGGAGACACCGTCAACACAGCCTCTAGGATGGAATCCACTGGCCTCCGTAAGAAGGGAGATTGTGTTTCTTAGAGGACAAAGATTCTGTCTTTCAGCAGGAGGGAATTGTAGGATAACGTGCACAAGAAGTGCCAGTGAGATGATGAATGAATGGCCCTTCTTCACATTGAATGACCACAAGACTGTCATTCCAGGCCTTGCTACATTTGCTTTTGTTGCAACTGTTTACTGATCATTATTCTTTCCTTTGGCTCAGTTTTAGGTCGCTTCTATTGGTTTGGGTTTATTTAGCAATGCATTCAGGCATGCTCTACCTGGAATAGTCATTAACTTTAGCAGAGATCCATGTAAGTTAAAAAAAAAAATCAGTAGGCTAGGTATGGAGTATACAACTTGGTTCATTTTCCTATTTCTCTTTTATTTGGTTTTCCTGGGAATTGGTTTTAGTAAAGAAAAATGTATTTGTTATCTGCAAAAACCTATATTGCATTTGCCTAGCAAGGTAGAGGCACTGTGTATTGCATGTAGTAGATGCTAAATAAATATTGATGACAGTGATAGTAACAGAAATATATACAAGAGTGAATAAAAGCATTGGTAGATGTGGCCAGACATTGCAAAAATATAGTTGTTAGAACAGTATTTTGGCAATTTACTGACAATCTGATACTGGTTTATACTGGAAAATCATGATGTAAAGGAAAGAATAGGTTTATAAGACCTGTGTTAAAATAATAACTATGCAAATCACTGTCTGTGTTAAGGTAGTCGGGGAATTGCCTCATTTTCCTAGGCATCAAAAATTTGAGAATAGGATACCAACCTTGCTGGAAGGATTGGAGAGGATATATGTTAATCACTTAGCAATCCTCTGATAGATGGTAGGCATACAATATGGGGGTGCTATTATTCTTACTATTGTTATTGTCTGTGGCACCCGTAATGGGAAAGGTGATATACAGCAATGGACTGAGGGATGGAAGTAAATCCTCACCACTTAGTTGTCAGGAAGATAGCAATATCCCAGAAGAGTAAAATTTGAGAAAATCAAGACCCTATAACTGTCTCCTGAATCTTTACCTTGTCACCAACACTTTGGCTACTTATTGGGACTTTTACGTGGGGACCCACATGCCAGCTCTCAAGCTCAGCACCACAAGCTAAATCTAAAACAAGGTCCTGGGGCTATTACTCTGAGCTGGAATGAGAATCCATGGAGCACAACCCCGGAGCTCCATCACTCAGCACCCGGAAAACAGTGCCAGACCTTCTGTGTTCCCACGTGTGATATTTATTGCACTGGGTGTGTTTTTAATTGTTCTTTCACTAAAATATCTGAGCCATCAAGAACATCTAAAGTGAATGTCCGGAATCAAGGGAAAACAAATGTGGCCATATAACAGATTTCAAATGGACCAGATTTTCATTGATCTGTTTTGCTTTTCCAGCCTTGAGAATCCATGTGAGTGGCTCCACCATAGCCATCCTGAAGAGAACCGAGTGCCAGTTCTTGTATGAAGTGAGAGGAGAAACGTACTTAAAGGTGAGGGACCCACAGAGACAGTACCCAGAAAAGCCACTCACACCCCCCCAGGGGCCACTTCCTTTGAGACTGGACACCCAATGGTCAGTAATACTGGGAAACATACGATGAAGAATCCTTTTCTGTACTCCCTGCATGGATCCCCCTCTGTCCCTGTGATGATCACTGACCATCCCCACGATGGGCACCCACTATCCCATGTAGGAGAAGCCACCGCCAAAGAATGTGAACTCAGCCTCTCTTTACTTCAACGAGCCCTTTTCATGTTCTGAACTATGACCACTATGTCATAAAATGCTGCCACCATTTCTTCCACAGGTACCCAACTTTTGCCCCCAATTCCTCCTCCATACCCAAGAGCCACGGTCCCGTCCAGGAGTAATTTAACTACAGTCAATGTCCCTGTCTCCTTGCGTTCTTGCTCTTACTTCAAGATGCTGTCCTTGCTCTTACTTCAAGATGCTGCAGCTCTAAGGCCACCTCTCCAGCCAGTTGCTTTATCATTCAAAGCTCTGGACAAGAGATGGCAAGCTGGCCTCCAAAGCCACCAAATGCCTCCACTTGGCCCTCAGGCTGCTTTCTGAAGGTCATTACAATCTTTTCACAATTGGTCTGCAGCCAACTATTGCCAGTAAGATCATCTGTCCCCAGTAGCCATAGCGCTTCTAGCCTTTACTCTGTGGTTGCAACTTAAGCCTCCTTTTATGTATTAGGGTCCTAACATCACACTCACTTTTTAATCCTCCAGAAATACATTAATACATTTTCTACACCAAGCATTTCTCCCCAGATAGAAGCGGTTTATGGATTACTACAATTCAAAAACATTAAAAAACCCGCTATTTTTAAAGATGAGTGATTTTAAATATATATATATATATATATATATTTATATATATCCATCCACTTTCAAATACCAGCTCTAGCAAAACCAGGATTTTCAGTAAGTTTCCATTCATTTTATAGCCTCCAGATGGGCCCAGAAAAATGTCAGTAAGTATTTATTATGATGCACATGTGTTTATAGTTTACACACTTTAGGTGGGGAAACTGTGGCAAAACGTTTGTGGCAAATTTCATGGCAAAATGAGCCAGAAGAAAATGTGGATAATGAAAACCAGTCAGATTTGTTGGCATAACAGAACTTTAGATGAATTTTCTTCCTTTTTAATTTAGAGTTCTTGTGATGTTGTCATAGTGATATTTTAAAATCTTTGGGGACTCTGAAGGAAACATGTCTGGTGATTGAGAGACTTGTTTTTATTGATTTTAGAGAGAGAAAGAGAAAGAGAGAAATCAATTTGTTGTTCCACTTATTTATACATTCATTGGTAGATTCTTGTATGTGCTCTGACTGGGTCTTGAACCCACAACCTTGGCGTATCAGAATAATGCTCTAACCAACTGAGCTACCAGCAAGGGCAAGAGACTTGTTTCTAAAAGGTCACTTGGAGCCCTAGCTGGTTTGGCTCAGTGTTTAGAGCGTCAGCCCGTGGACTGAAGGTCAAAGGTTTGATTCCTATCAAGGGCATGTACCTTGGTTGCAGGCTCCAATCCTGGCCTTAGCCAGGGTTTGTGCAGAAGGCAACCAATCGATGTGTCTCTCTCACATCAATGTTTCTCTCTCTCTCTCTAGAAATCAAGGGAAAAAATATCCTCGGGTGAGGATTAACAACAACAAAATAAAAATAATAAGAGGCATTTGGAAATAAGCTCTGTCCATATGTAAGGCAGATCATACCAGGAAGGTACGCTGCACTGAAATATAGGCACTGATGAGGAACTCAGAGGGGAAATGTTTCTTAGAAACAGACACTTGTCAGAACAGTGGGCTAGAACTGAACTGTCTCATTGGCCTCCATGGTTCTCACCTCTCCCGTCTCACTAGGGAAAAGGAACCGAGACCACCTACTGGCTGACTGGGATGAAGGACCAAGAGTACAACCTACCAGCCCCTCCTACTGTGTAAGCTGCTGGCTGTGGCGGGGGAGGGGAGTGGAGGTCTTGGCTTTGTAAGTTGGGCTTCGTACAGCCAACGTATCAATCAGACTTGATTTTTGGCAAGTGCTTTGACAGTGTCAATGATGTATTAAATGTGAGGACTACATGTGTGAGAAGTTTAGAAACCTCCCTTCTCTGGCTGCTAGAAGCTGGGTATTCCAGGCATGCCCAGGAGAACAGAGGACGGTTGAGAGCTCACTTCCTGCGTGTCTGGTGCTGATAAGAGTAAAGCACGCCGGAGGCGAAGGGGCACTCTGCATCTCCACCTCTGTCTGCAGCTCTCTGCTAGGCCACATGTTGAAAACGGGATCTACCCCATCCCCGGGGCTGTGGTTCTGGGTCTTCAGGGAATGTATGTCCTCCCTGAGATGAGGAAGACAGGTTCCAGGTCTGACAGTCTCAGTTCCCCTAAAGCTGACTCAAATGGTCACCAAGTTGCACAGTGGTTGCTGCAGTCAGTCACGTGGCTGTTGCTGTGGCATTGGCTATGGTAGAGAAACCCCGTCTTGCAGACTCCTAGATGTTGGACCCAGACAGATGGCAAGCCTATAGATGCCAAAACCACCCAGGTCTTCCCTGGGGCCCAGGGGACCTGGCCTCTTCCTAGGATTGCTCCACGTCCATTCCAAATTCCTGAAACCCTCCATTCATTCCGAGTCCTCCCCAGACACTCCTAGGAATGTGTGGGACCAACACGTTTTCAAGGTTGGGTTGCAGGGGCCCAGCATCGTTCTGGCTTCTGGCCCCCTCCCTGCAGTGGCATGGGTGAACCTAACAGCGCTTCCAAGTTCGAGCAGCATGGTGTTTCACTTTGAAATTGAAATAACAGTTTTCAGTTTGAAATATATTCTGCTTTTTCTATATATTCAACTGCACAAGAGCAGGCTAACAGTCCCGTATGGTCATCCGAGGCAAGTCTGTTTATCAGACTTCCTGTGTCTAGCACAGAAGAAGCCTTTGATAAGTGCTGGGTAAACTGAGCGGATTGTTCTGGAGCAAAGAAATATTCTGTATGAGTTGCTGAGAAGTTCTATTTTCCCTCCCCACTCACTTCCCAGGGAGAATCAACAGCGCTTGCAGGCTGAGTTTTCAGACATGATTGCCAACTCTTTGCAGAAAAGACAGACTGCGGGGATAAGAAACCGAAGACCCATGCGTGTAGCCAGCTACAAAAAAGGCTCTCTGGAATACTTGCAGCTGAACACCACAGACAAGGAGACCACCTATTTCTAAACCTATGAGGCCCAAGGACTCAGGTAAATGAAGAACAGATGCCCTCAGGCAGCGACCTCCAGAGTCCCGAAGCCTCCATTTCCCGGAGACCTCAGTGGAATACAAGACTCAGATACCTCTTACTGAGCCTCTAACAGTGGGTATCGTAACCCACCTAACCCACCCACCATTCTATTTGTTTCTATAAATATTGACTCTGCCTGATCTATAACTTATAAAAGCGTGTTTGTATAAGAATTCTAGGAACTGACTTCAGATACAGACTCCGACCTTCAGTCATCCCAGTTCCGGACGATTTGCTGACCTTCAACTATAGAACCAGGATGACAAAGACCAGGGTGACACACACAGACCATCATTTGACCAGTTTCGAGGTCCTTATTGGAATGGACCATGTGGCCTGCACGTAGAGAACTTTTCACCCCTTGGTCTCTTTGTTCTGCTTTCCCCCTCCCTCCTCGTTAAAACCCCTGCCTGCTCTGAGATGTTGAGCTGGGCGTTGTGGCAAGAGTCCCCCATCTCCTCAGGTGACCGGCACTTGAATAAAACCTCTTTCTTTTTTCATCAGCATCTCTCACAAGTTTGGTTTTTGTGGTGGCAGACAGCCGAACTTGGGTTCCAGTTACAAGCTTTGGCTGCCTGTCTGGAACATTTTATAAGAATATTCTGGAACATTCTGGAAAAGTAAATTACTTTTCCCCCTGGAGCCTGATCACTTGCTTCAGGGAGCTTCAACCTGGGAAAGAGGAATGGATGTACTATCTCGAAGTTGCGGAGTTTTGTTCTCATTTCATTTATATTGTTTTTGTTTTCTTTACTGGCACTTTTTTCTTCTGTATTCATGATTGATAGGATATTTTAAATTGTAAATTATATTTTAAGTATCTTATCTCCATTAAATTTTATTTAACTCATAATTTTTGCAGAAAATATGCTGTATATTAGGATTGATATGCTATAATTAGGGTTAATATATACAGAGTGTCCCCAAAATATATATATATACACTTTAACAACTGATAGCTCAATTTTGAAAATGAAGTGTATTTTAATAAACACTGCCTTTCTAATTATTCAGTGTGTGTGTATGCTTTTGGGGGACACCCTATAGTTAATAGTTGAAAGCTTACTGAGTCTGTGTATGTGTTTCCACCTATTCCTCCCATTTTCCTGAAGTGCACCAGCCCCATCTTGTGCTCCCTGAAAAGCTGCCTAAATCCACCCACACGGAAGCAGAGCAAAGCTGCTCAGGGCTAAGAACCTTGACATTCCGTACCGCTGCCCCACCTGAGGAGACTTTGTCTAGGCCTCTACCACAGGAGGCAGGGCCTGCAGCTATCTGAGGTCTGGGATAAAGTCAAAATCCTGTTTAACTATAAAGACACAGAACTTCAAACTCTGCAGATATCCCTTTCCTGCAATCTATCAGCCGTCTCGGGCCCTTCTTGTGGCATCCCAGCACGACTCAGTTGCTTGAAATTTCTGGGGAAATGGAAAAGTCAAGTGGTGTTAGCAGACTGGAATCAGCAAAGGCAAGCAAGACAAGCTTGTAACACTTCTGGCGTTAACCTTCAGAACTAAAACAACTACTTCAAACACTTCCCCCTCCCCAGGCTTCTGCCATGGAAACCACTCAGAGATGCAGAAACGTTGTCTTTTCCATCTCCTGGAAAAGCAGAAAATCAAATGGTAATAGAATAAATTATCTCCTGATTTACAGGTTGAGAACTAATATGCAGCAAGAGTCCTTTCTTGGAGTCTGGAGGTATATAATCTGCCTCAGCATCTTGCACAAGGAGATTTTCTGCATGGAGATGAAGTTGTTTCATGAACATTCTTGGTCATTCATTTAGGAGCATCTCTTCTTATTTCAGGAGCTGGGCACAGGGAATTATAAAAGCATGGTCTCTGCCAAGCTTTGAATCCTAAAGGGGAGAGGGAAATGTGAAGAGATAAGTAGGTTTTGGTACAAAGCAATGTTCTTGACAGCAGGCAAATTTAGCAACTTCAACATCAACAAGAAAAACTCAAAAGCATCTTTAAAGCTAAGGGGCATTGCTGAAACATCTCACTAGCAGGCTCATGTTTGTCTTCTATTACAGAACCTACATGGTTGTGAAACATTTCTCTGCCTTTAAACAGATGTGTGGCCTCGGCTTGTCCAGCTTGTCCACTTAGCAATATGGTTATGGGATACCAGTGATGACATCAACTAAGAATGGAACCCAAGCAAGGGTCAAATTCTTGCACTGCTCTTTTCTAGCTGTGAGTTAATTAATTAATGTCTCCAAGCTCCTGATGTTTCATTAATCACCATGAATCATAATATCCATCTCAAGGGGTTGTTACTAAGATTTTTTTAATTGAAATTTACCAAGCACCTGGCACAGTGTCGGTCACATTAGGTTCTCAACAAATAACCTCTACTTTCCATTTTTCCCTTCTCTAGTTGCTTTATATTTAACTACTAGAGGCCTGGTGCATGAAATTCGTGCAGGGGGGGGGGGTCCCTCAGCCCAGCCTGCACCCTCTCCAATCTGGGATCCTCTCACAATCTGGGACTGCTGGCTCCTAACCGCTCACCTGCCTGCCTGCTTGATTGCCCCTAACCACTTCTGCCTGCCAGCCTGATCACCTCCTAACTGCTCCCCTGCCAGCTGGATTGACGTCTAACTGCTCCCCTGCCGGCCTGATTGCCCCCAACTGTCTTCTCCTGCAGGCCTGGTCAACCCCAACTGCCCTCCCCTACTGGCCTAATTGCCCCCAACTGTCCTCCCCTGTAGGCCTGGTTGCCCCCAACTGCCCTCCCCTGCTGGCCCAATTGCTCCCAACTGCCCTCCCCTGCTGGCCTGATCGCCCACAACTTCCCTCCCCTGCCAGCCATCTTGTGGCGGCCATCTTGTGATGACGTGATGATGTCTCACAAGGGCATAATGGTACCTAGGCTTTTATTATATAGGATTGGTTATAGAATTTTTCAAATGTACACAAATTTAGAAGGACTATAGCTAATGAGTCCCTTTATAGTCATCATCAGTTTTAAGAATTATCAAAAAATAGCCCTGACCGGCTTGACTCAGTGGATAGAGCATCGGCCTGCGGACTGAAAGGTCCCAGGTTCGATTCCGGTCAAGGGCATGTACCTTGGTTGTGGGCACATCCCCAGTAGGGGGCGTGCAGGAGGCAGCTGATTGATGTTTCTCTCTCATCGATGTTTCTAACTCTATATCCCTCTCCCTTCCTCTCTGTAAAAAATCAATAAAATATATTTTTTAAAAAAAGAATTATCAAAAAATAAAAAAATAATGTGAAAAGGAAATTTATATTCATTTACAGCAATATGATTGCTTTAAGGTAACCTAGGATAATTGATATAATTGCCTCATGCTAGTAAAAAAATCTCAAAAAAACTTTCCAATATTTATTTTTTAAAATCCACGTATAAGTGGACCTGTGCAGTTCAAACCCATGTTGTTCAAGGGTCAGCTGTAGTTGCTAAAAATACCATTATAGTGGTCCCCCCGTTGCCTGCAAGAGATGTGTTCCAACACCCTCAGCGGATGCCTGAAACCATGCATAGTACCACAATCTGTATATCCTGTTTGTTCGTATACACACAGGGGTGGGCAAAAGTAGGTTTACAGTTATAAGTTGCACAAAGTACAGTTTATTCTTGTATTATTATTCATTAATTATTGTATTATCTTCTCTACGCACAACTGTAAAACTACTTTTGCCCATCCCTGTATATACCTATTATAAAGTTTAAGTTATAAATTAGGCACATAAGAGGTTCACAATAGCTAACAATAAAATAGAACAATTATAACAATACTAGAGGCCTGATGCACGAAATTCGTGCAAGGGGCCCAGCCCTCGCAGCCGCAGATGCTTGCCTTGGCCCTCGCAGGCCCAGCTTCTACCGCTAATATGCTAATTAGACCATGATGAATGTGATCTCTCTCTCTCTCTCTCTCTCTCTCTCTCTCTCTCTCTCTCTCTCAAAATATCTTAATGTACTCTGCTCACCCTTCCTGTGATGATGTGAGGTGCTCATGTGATGAGATGAAGTGAGGTGAATGACACAGGCATTGTGACATAGCATTAGGCTAGTATAAGGGTTACTTGAACACAAACCATGCCAGTCAATCTGATAATCAAGATGGCTACTCAGTGACTAATGGGGCAGGCAAAGGGATAATTTGTCCATACACAGCTGGACAAAGGGATAATTCACATTCCAGATGGGACAGAGTGAGGTGGTGAGAGTTTTTATAATGCTACTCACAGCAAAAATTTAAAACTACAAATTTTTATTTCTGGAATTTTCCATTTAATAGTTTTGGACTACCATTGACTGTGGATAACTGAAGCCACAGAAAGTGAACCCATGAGTAAGGGGAACTACTGTTTTTATTCTGTACTTTTATAGAATATAAACCTTTATTCAAGTGCTTACACATATGCATATACTATACAATGCAATCCCAGTTTAATGCATCTATCCCAAGATAAAATGCATCTTATCTTGCACCTTTAAGTAACTGCAATTTTATATCATGTAGATTATTCCATCAAATTATTTAAGGTATTAACCCAACCCAGGATAGATAGGGTTATTGGCAAAAAAACAAACAAAACACAAAACAAAACAAAAAAACAACAGTAACATGCTCCCTTGATTGTGTCCTAACATTTGGACAGAGTCATAACACCTTTGTTATAGAAAGCATGAATTATCACTTTCAGTTCTATATTTATTTGGAAATAAATAAAAACTTGAGGTTTATTAAAGAACAGACTCTTGTAAAACTGGAAATTGTACAAGAGCTTCCTGCATCTTCTAAAGAGAGATCCTGATTATCCAGTCACCCATTCAGCTCAGGAACAAAACCCGCAAGGAGCAGTGTTTCTCGAAGCACCCTGTGCTTACCTGCCTCACAGCACTCACCACACTGGCCACGTGAACTATTAACCTTCTAGACCCCTCAGACCATGAACTCTTCAAAAGCAGGGGTTGTGGTTCATTCAGCTCTCTATTCACAGAGCCCAGCACAGTGCCTGGAATACAGTAGGCACTTTGCACATGTTTGTTGAAATCTAACTATGGTTTAAACTATTTGATCTTAACTATCCTTTAGCTTAAGGTGAATTGGGCCTGATATTTGCCAGGAGCCCCACTGGGCTGGAAGAGAGAGAGCTGAGCTGCCTGTTGTTGGTATAGCTGATTAAAGCAACAAGCCAAAAATGAAAGAGTTAAACCTCTAATCACTGACTGCGATGATATAAGCAAGAGTCTGAAACCAAAAAACAACAACAACAAAAATAAAACACTGGGGAAAGGTGTCTTCAAAGTTCCTTCCTCCTGATGAGGAGGTCTCCACAGAGGCACCTGGAGGGGACTCCTGGCCAAGGCCTCGGATAAAAGACCGATAGGAATGAAGGAAGCAGGGCTTGGAATGAACTATATCAAGAGCATGACTATCCGGGGGCCAGAGTCCTGGACTGCACCTCCCTCCAGAGCCTGGAATGCGTGGGCTGTTACCAAACCAAAGTCCATGTGCCCCACTCTTCGAAAGGCCAAAATTCAAAACATCTGAGTTTGGAGTAAGGAAAGGTTTATTGTTTGAAAAGGTGCCAACTGATAAGATGGGAGTTCTAATTCTCAAATCTTACACACTGGACTAGGTGACGGGTTGTTAAGGGGTTGGAGGAGTAGGTATGCAGAATAGCTGGTGGGCAAGTTTTAACTGGAGGACCTTTGGAACTTGGCCATTTATGGTAAAGGGATGTCGACACTAAATCTTCCTGGACAATAGGCCCTTGGCTTCTGAAAGGATTCTGGTGTTCAAGTTCTGGTCCTTTGATTCCCTGATTGGAAGGGGGAGCACATGAGACTGGTTCCGGGCACAGCTGGAGATCAAACTTCTCTCTTCTACACATGCATGGCCTGCAGTGTTGGTCTGTTGTCTCTGAAAAACAAGTTGGAATCTCATTAAACAGGATAGGACCATTTGAGTTGGTTCTGCAGTTACATGGGGAGGGCAGCTTTCCCTGTGAGGCCTGCTAGATAAAAAAAAAAAAAAAAAAAAAAAAAAAAAGTCTCTGTAATCGTGTAAGGCAGTGGTCGGCAAACTCATTAGTCAACAGAGCCAAATATCAACAATACGACGATTGAAATTTTTTTTGAGAGCCAAATTTTTTAAACTTGAACTATATAGGTAGGTACATTGTTATTAACTTAATTAGGGTACTCCTAAGGCTTAGGAAGAGCCACACTCAAGGGGCCAAAGAGCTGCATGTGGCTCGCGAGCCGCAGTTTGCCGACCACTGGTGTAAGGTCAGGCCTGAAAAAATCGCACACAGGTTTTTAACCAGAAGCTTACTTCCTCAACATTAAAAGCCAAAACCCAGAAACAGTGAACTAGAGGGGGCATGCTCTGCTTTTGCTGCTGAGAAACGAGTCAAGTTAGGGAAAAAATAAGGGGTATTTTCCAAGTCTTCCTGCTAAATTATCAACAGAACCTGAAGCTTGAGAAAAAACAATAAATATATTTTTGAACTTTCAAACTTTCCTGTAACTTTTCGATCCCACCTTAGACATTGTATAGATTATCATCAGTATGATATGCATTGGTGCCTGGATTCCAGTCCAGCATATGGTCTCCTCAAAGAAAATTTCTACATTGAGACAGGCCAGGAAGCTAGGACAAGTGGGACAGGGAAACTGACAGCTGAACAAACTGGCCGAGCAATTCACAGCCAGACACAGAAGGTCACCTCCCTGGAGATAACATCCAGGCCTCAGTTGTATGTCAGGTTCAGGCCCAGAAAAGCAGCAAAACCAGGTGGGCCACACCAGGACCAGCAGCAATAACTAACGACCCCCTGCCCTGACACGGACCAATCAGTGGAGACCACGGCCCAGAATGAGCACACCCTGAAAACTGATGTATATTTTGCTGAAACCCTCCCCTGAAACCTCCCATAAAATTCTCGCCAATCAGAGAGAAATAAAAGCCTCAAAACAAAGGATCCAGGGTGTACCCTCTCCCTGTGGGGGGCAGCCCCTGACTCTCTTTTCCCTCCTTTCCCCCACAGCTCACGTCTTCTAAACACTAAGGGACCCCACAAGACTTGCAACTGAGGGAGCAATAGGCAGTGGTGGCTTGTCCCAGGCTAACCTCCTGACCCTGTCTCCATAGTACCCTTTTCTCTGACTTCCCAGTGAGCTAAGGCAGCCCAGTCTAGGCTCTCCTGTTGCTTCTTCTGTGTTAAGCCTTTTCTGGTTTTGCTGTCCCCAACTTTAATAAACATACCCTCATAGTCACCTGGAATTATGTTATGAAATTTTTCCTACACAAAGTAAAAAACCCACACACTACCGGCTGGCCCTAGGCAGACCTACTCAGGGCCAGGTCCCCTGTCCAGGAAACAATATCATCTCAAAAAGGAAGCACAGGCTCTCTCTCTTTTACTTTATTCATTCCCAAGGCAGAGAAATTTAAATCTGGGTGAAAGCCAATGAGCAACTAGAGAATCTTGTGGTGTTACTAAACTGAAAGAGTTCATCTCCCCCAGGCTAGCAGAGTTAAACACTGGAGAAAAAAAATTGCAATGGAGAAAGATTGGTTATTTTATCATGAATGGGGCCAACCAAAATAATGGGAAGTGAGTACTCAAAAGCCTGAACTCTTTGGCCCAAGCTTGTTTGGCTCAGTGGATAGAGCATTAGCGCTCAGACTGAAGAGTCCCAGGTTCAATTCTAGTCAAGTGCTTGTACCTCGGTTGCAGGCTCGATCCCAGGCTCAGGGAGAGTGTGGGAGGCAACTAATTGATGTATCTCTCTCACATTGATGTTTCTCTCTCTGTCTCTCCTCCTTGCTTCCACTCGCTCTGAAAATCAATGGAGAAAATATCCTCCGGTGAGGACTAACAAAACCAAAAAACAAAAAAAGCCTGAATTCCCCAGTGGCATGTAGGTAACATTAAATAGGTGAAATTGCAAGACACCATGGGTTGGGTGTCATGGTTGTCACCGTGGGTTGAGAATCACGCTGGGAACTGATTGGTGGGAAGTGAGGTCAGTGTAATGAGTCATTTCTTCAGGTCTTGAGGATGGTCTGCTCTGGTGTCCCTCTGTCTGGTTTGATGAGAAAGTAGACTGGAGGTCATTCCACTGTAGGGCTCAGGAGTTGAAACACAGTTTAGGTCAAGATGTTATCTTTAGCCTGCCAGAGGTCTGAGCCATCATGATCATTAGCCAGGTCGTGACCATGTCAGGTCAGCTACTGGTATGTGCTGCCCCAGGGATTGCAGATTATCTGGGGAAAAGGCTAGGTCTCGGGGGGTGGGGGTGGAGGGAGAGTATATCTATAGAGAGAGAGAGAAGATTTCTAGAGCTAGAATTTAAAACTGAATTTAATCAAAGTCATAAGAACCCTCGGAATAAGTGAATGCAGATCCTTGGTCTTCTTTCCCCCCGCCTTCTTGACTCTTTGTTCCAGATCTCTGTGACCAGAAAGACCCAGAGCACATGGGTAAAATCCATAGGAAAGAACCACAGTGCTGGCTGCTGGACATAGAAACTTAGCCTTTAGAGGAGAGGGCAACAGAAATTGAGATTCGTAAGTTCAGCTCAGTTAATACGAGTGGCAGATTAGATAGAAATTTGAGCTCCTCTTTGGCATTTTATCATCATTTTCTCATAAACTCCCATGGAGGTACTGTATTTTGTAACTGGGAAACTATGACTCAGAGAACTTACAGCTATTTGCCAGTACTTATTGGTGGAGACAGGATTTGAAACCAGGTCTGCCTGGCTGCAAGGTCTCTACTCTTTCGGTCAAGCCCAGCAGGGAAATTAAATAGCATTCTCTGAAAAATGGCTATCCTCAGCAGAAGTAGCTACCTATGCTGTTGTAAGGGAAAACCTCCTAACCAGGAGAGTGCTAGGACTGTGGGAAAGTCCTCTCCCTTTTTCTGGAGATCCCACAGAACTAGAAACCTTTCCCCAACTCACGCATTTCTCTCTGTGACTCCAACTTTCCTCTATGGTACTGTTTATTAAACATTACTGGGTGCTCGCCCCGGACCGTGTGCTCTCAGTGGTTAGCATGTCAGCCCACCCACTGAAGGGTTACGGGTTCCATTCCTAGTCAAGGGCACATACCTGGGTTGCAGGTTCATCTCCAGCCCTGGTCAGGGCACGTGCAGGAAGCAACCAGTCCATGTATCTCTCCCCACCTATAATGTGGATACTAGCATTATTATTCCCATGCTGGAAACAAAGGCGCGGAGATGTGAAGTCACACTCCTGCTTTGTGGCAAAGTGAAGGTTTAAAACCATATGATTTGAGCTCAGTGGTTGAGCATCTACCTATGAATCAGGAGGTCACAGTTCAATTCCCAGTCAAGGGCACATGCTTGGACTGCAGGCTCGGTCCCAATAGGGGGCATACAGGAGGCAGCTGATCAATGATTCTTTCTCATCATTGATGTTTCTATCTCTTTCTCCCTCTCCCTTCCTCTCTGAAGTCAATAAAAAAAAAATATTTTAAAATAAATAAAAATAAAACCATATGATTTGGTTCTAGAAATCAAACATCTTACCCACTGTGTTTCACCTGATTAAGGCAGGTAAGGAGAGAAGTAAAAATGTTATCTCCTAAGCCTGTGGTAGGCAAACCGCGGTTCACGAGCCACGTGTGGCTCTTGGGCCCCTTGAGTGTGGCTCTTCCACAAAATACCACGTGCGAGCGCGCACATACAGTGCAATTGAAACTTCGTGGCCCATGCGCAGAAGTCGGTATTTTGTGGAAGAGCCAGTATTTTGTGGAAGAGCCACACTCCAGGGGCCAAAGAGCCGCATGTGGCTCGCGAGCCGCGGTTTGCAGAGCCGCAGTTTGCCAACCACTGTCCTAGGCCATCAAGTCCTAGTGTCAACAAGAGGGGAAGCCTGGAGAGCAAAATGGATCAAAAGCGAACTGTCATTCTCAGAAGGGCATCAGAATTTCTCTACAAGGTTGAAAGGAAGAGTCTTGGAGATTAAAGAGCAAGTGTATTGCTCTTCGTACCCTCTGTTGTTAGTCTGGAAAGGCTTGGTGGAGCCTCTTTTTGGAGCATGTGCATTTAAAGTCATTCTCCTGCTGGAGCCATTGCATGTCCATCACCCATGCTGTTAGATGATCCACCTACCCTGAAATTCAATTCCATATACCCACATATCTCACTGTTTAGGGCTGCTCTGGGGGAAAACTAAATTCATTTAAGCTTTGCCTTCAATGTCAAGGTATTTAAGAGGAGTACACACATGAAATAGAGATGAATGACCAAAATTAGTGTATAAATAATAAGTGCAAGAACACTTCAGGGAAGGAAATGTCAACATGGATCAACACAGCTTCAGGGTAGACTCATTCCTCTCTGAGCCTCATAGAACTCATCCTTGTTGTGTGGCACTAGCATTATTGTCTTTCATTGTGGCAATCTGTGTACTTAGCTAAGTCCTACTACCAGATATTGAGTTCTTCCACCAGGGCAGTTACCACAAATTTTCTAATTGGGGATATTATATTATCTAGCGTAGTGACTTTTTTTTTTTTTTTTTTTTTAAAAACTAAGCCCTCCAAAGTGCTTCTTGAACTTATCTAAATTGGGGCTAGAGCTGAGCCTTCAGTAATAGATTGATTTGTAAAAGGAAGTGAGGAAAAGAATAAGCTAGGACAACAGCTTCATCAAAAAAAAACGGAAAGAAAAGGTAAGCTATTTCAGACCCAGTGGTAGCCCAGCAGAAGGTTTGCCCAGGAGAGATAAAATGAGCTAGAAAGGCATCGAGAGTCATATTGTGAAGGCTAAGCTGTAAAAATTTGAACTTTCTCATATAGGCTGGTGGCTTTGATTCATGCAGACTAGATTTTTTTTTCTTTTGGACTGACCCTGGTAGTTCTTATTCTGTTTGCAAGATGCCCTTAAGCATTAACCATTAGGAAGCTTTGGAGAAAAAAAAGAGTTTATTACTTATGGGCTCTAGAATTTACAAAGTATGCCTGGGGACACATAGCCAGGATAGCTTAGTCTGGTCATGAGACTCAGAGACTGATGAAGAGACAGCTAGAGAGATAGAGATAGAGATAAAGATAGAGGTAGAGGTAGAGGTAGAGGTGGAGGTGGAGATGGAGTTAGAGACAAAGGCATAACAGTGACAGTGACAGAGACAGCCAGGCTAGGGGGAATTTGAATCTTCTGGGAAGGTTGTTAAAATCCCAGCCCAAGCGTCTCCCTCCAGGGAGCATGCCCATGCCATTCCCTTCCCCCTCTTCTTCCCACACAGGCACATGTCTTCTGACCTCTAAGGAACCAGGAGAGCAATGGGCAGTGGCAGCTCATCCCGGGCTAACACCCTAAACATGTCTCCAAGGCCTCCTTTTCTCTGTCTTCCCAGTCAGTTGGTCTAAGTATTTTTGCTGAGGTCAATAAATTCTTGCTTGTTTTTCTACCAAAAAAAAAAAAGAAAGAAAAGAAAAGAAAGAAAGAAAGAAAAAGAATCCCAGCCCAGAGACGATCAGATAGTAGGGCGTTAAGCAACCATGAGTATTTTGAAAATTCTTCCTGGATGATTTATACACCCAACTGTTGCTTTTGGCAATGAGAGGCTTTGAAAAAAAAAAAAAAGTGTAACAACACCTACAAAAATGACATAAATTGAATTGTTAATTAAAATGTTTTTCCAAAGTGAAAAAGCTTTGATCTGAAATATACTTTATGTTGCCAAGTGTACAATAGCCAATTTAAAACTCCTGGTTATAATTACAGTCTAGTAAGAGGATTTATTTAGTCAAGACACCTTCAAATACTTTTATTTTGACTAGATAAAATAAAATATTCTATGGAGTTTTAAAATAAAATTTTTAGATGAGAAAACTACTCTTTTTCTATCATAGAACTTTTGGAAACTACTGACATGTGGGGAAAATATCACTCCAAATCCCACAACACAGAGACATCCATTATAATATGCTCACATAATTATTTCCCTTGCCAAGCCTGCTTCTCTTCCCCAGGCCCCCTTAAAAATTGTGTCCATTTACATATATATATATATATATATATATATATATATATATACACACACACACACACACACACACACACACACACACACACACATATTAGAGGTCCGGTGCATGGATTCATGCACAGGTGGGGTCCCCCTCAGCCTGGCCTGCGCCCTCTCACAATCTAGGACCCCTTGAGGGATGTTGGAGGCCTGGTGCACGGATTCGGCCCGTTCCCTGCAGGCCAGGCTGAGGGACCCCACCGGTGCATGGGCCTCTAGTATGCATATAAGATCTTTGGTTAATTTCTTCCCACCCTCTCCCATTCTCTCTGAGATTGATCAGTCTGTTCCATGTTTCCATGCCTGTGCATTGAGAGTCTTCCCCCTCGTGGTCAGTACACATCATAGCTACCAGTGGAATGGTTGTATATATATACTAGAGGCCCAGTGCACAAAAATTTGTGCACTCAGGGGGTTCCTCAGCCTGGCCTGTGCACTCTCGCAGTCTGGGACCCCTAAGGGGATGTCCACCTGCTGGCTTAGGCCCGCTCCCCATCTGCAGTTAAGCAAATTCCATTATGATACAATTGGCAATTGATACCCATCCTCCACCCAGCCACCATTTTTATTTCATTAACCTTGCAAAACTGTTTCTCTTATACTAAACCATTTAATTTTTGGACTTTGCTCTTAGAATTATGGTGAGGTTTCACCATACATATTTATTTTTTTCTTAAAAGGATAATGCAATTTGGCCCTCCCTGCTGGTTTTACATAGTGAAAGCCATGCTGACCTGGAAAGTTTGCTTCTTTTACCTCACTCCATAGCTCCTGCTGTCATCTGGCATCAGAACAATTCTCTAATGGCCCCAAGTCTTGAAAACTTCTTGAAATCTGATTCTTCTACCTCTTCCTGAAGGCCCTTTCTCTTCCAAGACCTCAAACCAGGGTAACAGGCAGACAAGTTATGTAAGAGACACCACACTTTTCTCTCCATTCCTTCTTCCTTTTCCCACCCACTCCGCTTTCCCCCAAGAGCTCACAACAAATCTACTTCTTCAGTTTCCTTCTCGGTACAAATCAACTCAGGTAGATTTATACATGTGAACACATGCATTCATCAGACACACCCAAATGTAAATCCTAGTTTAGCTCAGCCAAAGACCTAACTCTGCCCAAGTCTAGGTAACAGGATCATTCCCTAGAAGATGAACAATAAGAGGATGGGCTTCCTGACTAGTAAAGATTGCCCCTGAGTCTTTTGTTTTTCATAGCCAATATTTGAAAAACATGATCTGTTATTCAAGAGGAGTTGTCAGGATGCTGGCTGGGTTGGTTAGAGCATCGTCCTGATACACCAAAGTTGCTGGTTCGACCTCCAGTCAGGGCATATTCATGAAGCAATCAATGAACGCATAGATAAGTGGAACAACAAATCAATGTTTCTCTCTCCCAAATGAATAATTTTTTTAACAAAAAGAGAAGTTGTCAGGATGTAGAAAATCATTGCTCAATTTATTTGGCAACAACGATGGCCACTATGGTTTTATGCAGTTTTGATTTTATTGTGTAATCCTTGTTGACACAGTGTTTCAACCAAATAACTGGATTGCAAATGCTGAACAGGAAAGCACCCACAAGAGCTTCCAATGGTTATCAATCACAACAAGGAACCAATCTGCAACATGAAGAATACAGCTTGAGAAACACACCTTGTGTCAGCAGGCAATAACAGGAAGCGGAAGGAAAGCACAGTCCTGCCAGTGGAAGCACTAAGGAGCAAGCCGCCCCCTACGTTGCACAATATCCTAATAGAGAAGCAACTTGATTCTTGAATTTGAGGTCCTGAATTTACTAAACTGTGTGAGAGATTCCCCTCTACATCATGACTTCCCTATTCAGGCCTTGGCTTTGACTTATCACTTAGTTGAAATACATTATTTAAAAGATTCAAAGAAGTTCTATTTTCTGAATCCTTGAAAATGTGTTACCCTAACACATGAACTAAAATTAACTCACTATAAAATATCATGGCCACAACCTTTTCCCTCAAAAAGTCTTTAGATGATTCTCTATGGGAAAAGTCAATCTGATTCTTAATACTTTCTAGGTAACATTTTCCATCTCCCCCTTCTCCCCTCCCCCCCCCCCACTGGAATGTTCACAGTATTTTTGCTTGTTTAGTTGGGTTTTTATTTTATTTTATTGGTTAAGGTATTACAAATAGTAGTACATATGTCTCATTCCCCCCCACCCCCATTGACTTTCCCTTGGCCTCCCCTACCTGCCTGCACATGCCCTCACTCCCACCCCCCAGTGTCTTGCATCCATTGGTTTTTCTTGGTTCATTTGTTTTTGTTGGTTCACTTTTGTACCAGTTCAGTATCTACTATTTTCTTACTAACTAGTATGCAATTACTCTTACTGAGAGACTCACCTTTGTTGAGAGAAGGCTTTGATAAGCCTGAAAGGTGAAGAAAGGTTTAGCTCCAGGGCCCCTGGACTGATGTGATGGATCTAAACTTGAGATACATTGTGCTTAAGAGAAGGAATGTGCTGACTGCTGAGAGAGGAGAGGTAGGAGGCTCCCAGAGCTTAGGTATTGAGGAAGCACAGAAAGGGAGGTTTGGGAGATGTAAAAGCCAGCTCAGAAGCCAATGAAAAATATAGCCATTAAAAGCTATCCCTTAAAAAAAAAAATGTTTGCTGAAAGGATTCTTGCGGGAGGGGGCACATTTATTTTACTTCTTTCCATGGGTATATTTATTATTTTACCAAACCATTTGAAAGTCAGTTGCAGACACCATGACATTTTACCACACTTACGTATGTCCCCTAGAAACTAGGACATCCTTCTGCATATCCACAATACTGTTTTCACACCCAACAATTCCAGAAATATTCAATACCATCTAATATATGGTTCTTATTTATTTAAGTCTTTCCAAATGGCCCAGTCAGTATGGCTCAGTGATTGAGTGTTGACCTGTGAACCAGGAGGTCACAGTTCAATTCCCCATCAGAGTACACGCCCCAGTAGGGGGCATGCAGGAGACAGTCAATCAATGATTCTTTCTCATCATTGATGTCTCTATCTATCTTTTCCTCTTCCTTCCTCTCAGAAATCAATAAAAAAAATATTTTTAAAATGAATAAATAAATTTCTCCAAATGTTCTCCCCAAAAAGATCTTTTATAGACACACACACACACACACACACACACCATTCATGATCCAGTTAAAAATCACACATTGTTTGTCACATCTTGTTACTGCCTTTAACCCAGACGAGTATTTCCTTTATGTATTTCTCCTAGGGGGTGGGAGGTCAGAGGAATGCCTTGTCTATTAAGAAACTGACATCTTAAAAAATAATATGAGCTAGTTATCTTGTAGCTAACAGTCTGGATTTACCAGATTTAGAAATGGGTAAATAGTTTGTGAGGCCCAGTACAAAATGAAAATGCATGGTGCTCTGTTCAGAAATTAGTAAGAATTTCAAGACAGTGAACCCAAACAATTAAACCAAGCATGGGTCCCTCCTAAGGGTGGGCTGTATTTGATGGCACTTGCCACATGCCCATGAACCTGGCTGAAGCCAGATTTTATCTTCATTATTTGATTCAGGGTTAAATATTTTTGCCAAAACGACCACATAGGTGATGTGCACCTTCCATTACATCATTTTAGAAGAAACACTCAGAGTTGTTTATTTAGCTCAGGAAAGTTTTCTTCATAGTATTTTGACCAGTGTTTTGATTCCAATTAGTTCAATTTCATCTTCAGGAACACATATCATTCTTAGGATGATTTCTAACGTCATTTGTGTCTCTCATCTTCCTTTTTGTATTTTTCTTCTCCCTCTAGTTTTTGGAGGCCTCATCAATCTGTCCTTCAAATTACTGGCTCAATTTTCAACAGTGTTATATTTTGCTCTTTATTATCACCCTCCAGTAGCAAATGTAAATTCTACTATTAAATTTTAGTTTCCTATCAACCGTTTCTTATTCTATACATCTCCCTTTTCATCTCATGAACTTTCTTTTCAACCTGTTTTTCTTTATAAACTTTCTTTTTTTAGTAAATAGAGGCTATATATTTCTCATATCTTATAGAAGATGCTAAAACACGTTCTAAATTTTTTTTTGTTCCGAAAATTGGTAGCTTTTAGAAATCTGAGATTTAAAGATGACATCCCCTACCCCTCATTTTGCAATATTTTAAAAATATTCCATGTTGTGCTGGTTCTTATTTCTGATCACTCATCTTTAAATTGAAAGAGCTAGCAGCATGTGGTTCTCAACGGAGTATTCAAATGTTCCCTGGCACCACTCCCTCCGAACGCCCTTCTCAGACTACAGTTGTTTGGAAGATTGATACGCACAGTTTTAACTCAGCTCTCTGTATCCAGGAGATGCTCATCTAGTTTACCAACTAAACTGAAATAGGATCTTTTCCTAGTCACCTTTTCTAGAATTTTGACCCTGGGTTACATTTAAATGTTAATTTCTAGCCACTTTCCAAGAATTAACTGCCTAAGATCTGTCTTCTTGTTGTCTTCATTTTAAAATATCAGTAGCAGGCAGATTCATTGAATACTTATCAAGAACTTAAAAAATAAAATCCTCCCCCAAGGACAACTTAGAGAGGAAAGGATGGGGAGACAGAGAGAAAGAGAGAGAGAGAGAATTAATTTGTGCGGTAGTTACATTACTGCAACATGTACGAATCAATGTTTATTTTTAAATTGCTGGTGCACATCATATGTACCAGCTGGTCAGTCAGTAGAACGGTTGGATGTACGTATGGTCAGTTACTTAGCCTTTTATATATATAGATTGTTATGTACCATTCAGGCTTTAGTCCTTTCCTGTAACCTAAGAAAGATTGGGGACATTTAATACAAGAATATTGTGCATCTACTAGTAGAGTCAAGGTTGAACACCAATAAGAAAGAATTGTGTTTTGCTTACTGTTTTTATTTGGCATTTGTACTACTGTCCATAGAATGAACGCAGATAGTAAGATATTAAGAGTGAGAGCCTTAGCTGGTTTGGCTCAATGGATAGAGCGTTGGCCTGCAGACTGAAGGGTGCCAGGTTCGATTCCAGCCAAGGGCACATGCCTGGGTTGCGGGCTCGGTCCCCAGTAGGGGGCATGCAGGAGGCAGCCAATCAATGATTCTCTCTCATCATTGATGTTTCTATCTCTCTCTTCCTCTCCTTTCCTCTCTAAAATCAATAAAATATGTTCAAAAAATAAAAGAATTTTTTAAAAAAAATATTAAGAGTGGGAGAGAAGAAAGGTAAATAGAGGAAGTTGGTGGCAGCTACTCCAGGATGTAGCCACTCAGATTAGGAAAGAGGTGGAAAAGAGGAAGAGAAGTTATGAAAAAGGAACTTTCAGGCAAAAAAATTACATCCCTTAAACAGTGCAGGAAATGCTTGTGACCCTAAAACTATTCCAGCAGTTTTTCAGCCTCTTGGGAGGTAAATGATGGGGATGAAGATGCCTATCAGCAGGGTAAAAAGTTCATGTTTGTCATGTAGAGAGAATCCTATCTAATAAAAGAGAAACATGGTAATTGGCGTACGACCGCTACCCTTCCCATTGGCTAATCAGGGCGATATGCAAATTAACTGTCAGCCAAGATGGCGCCAGCAGCCAGGCATCTTGAAACTAATATGAGGCTTGCTTGCTTCAGTGACGGAGGACTCCAACATTCCCCACCTGCCGCTGCAGGCCTCTGAGCTGCAAGCAACTATGTAACAAACACAGAAGCTAAACAAAACCCCAGAAACCTGCCGGGCTTCAGCCAGCAGGATCGCAACATTGTAAGCAAAGGCCAGAAACCTACTTTCAGCAGCGGAGGCCTAAGAGCTGGAGCCAAGCCTCAAAGCTAAAGCTGGCCCAGAATAAAAAAAAAAAAAAAAGAAAAAAAGGAGCAGTTGGGAGCTTCAGTCACCCCCAGCCTGAAAACAGCCATCATCCCCTCACCCAGGCTGGCCAGGCACCCCAGTGGGGACCCCGACCCTGATCCAGGACACCCTTCAGGGCAAACCAGCCGGCACCCACCCATGCACCAGGCCTCTACCCTATATAGTAAAAGGGTAATATGCCTCCCAGCACCGGGATCAGCGTGACAGGGGGCAGCACCCAAACCCCCTGATCGCCCTGCGGCTCTGTGTGTGACAGGGTGCGGTGCCCCAACCCCCTGATCGGCCCTGCTCTGTGTGTGACAGGGTGCGGCGCCCCAACCCTCCCCCCCCCCCCACGGGCCCTGCTCTGTGTGTGATGGGGTAGAGCCATAACCTCCCCATCGGCCCTGCCCTGAGTGTGAAAGGGGTGGCACCCCAACCCCCTGATCGTCCCTGCTCTGTGGGTGATAGAGGGCGGCGCCCCAACCCCCTGATGGGCCCTGCTCTGTGTGTGACAGGGGGCTGTGCCCCAAACCCCTGATTGGCCCTGCTCTGTGCGTGACAGGGTACAGAGCCCCAACCCCCCTGATGGGCCCTGCTCTGTGAGTGACAGGGGGAAATGCCCCAACCCCCTGATTCGCCCTGCTCTGTGCATGACAGGGGGTGGCGCCGCAACCTCCCCATCGACCCTGCCTTCAGTGTGACAGGGGATGGTGCCCCAACCCCCCAATCGGCCCTACCCTGAGCGTGACTGAGGGTGGAATCACAACCTCCCGATCGCCCTGCTCTGTGTATGACAGGGGGCGGCGCCCCAACTCCCCAATCAGCCCTGCTCCGAGCCCGACCAGGGGCTGCACCTAGGGATTGGGCCTGCCCTCTGCCACCCGGGAGCAGGCCTAAGCCAGCAGGTCGTTATCTCCCGAGGGGTCCCAGACTTCGAGAGGGCACAAGCCGGGCTGAGAGGCCCCCCTCCCCCCGGAGTGCACAAATTTTTGTGCACCGGGCCTCTAGTCTATATATATAAAAGCCCAATGACCAAACAGCAGAATGACCAGAACAGGTCGACCAGTCGCTATGATGCACACTGACCACCAGGGGGCAGACGCCCAACCAGACACCCCTGGTGGTCAGTGCCCTCCCACGGTGGGAGCACTGCTTGCTGACTGGGATGAGTGGCCCTCCCACAGCGGGCCAATCCCGCAGGCCACACCCCCACCAGTGCATGAATCCATGCACCGGGCCTCTAGTAAAATTATACTAAACCATCTAAGCAGTATTCAACTTGTACAGAAACCTCTCTTAACCAGCACCTTTCCTACTACAGTCAACCCATTCCTGGTTCACATCTCACCCTATACCATGGTCCTCAAGCCAGGACATGCTAGTGGCCTTACAGTCACTAACCAATGACAGATCCTCTTTTGTGTACTCAATTTACAAGACACCAGCAGTCTGGAAATTATAGTGGATGGCAGCTTATATAAGAGTTAGGCAAATAAAAAGTGATGGCGAACCTATGACATGCGTGTCAGAGGTGACACGGCAACTCATTTTTTTGGTTGATTTTTCTTTGTTAAATGGCATTTAAATATATAAAATAAATATCAAAAATATAAGTCTTTGTTTTACTATGGTTGCAAATATCAAAAAATTTCTATATGTGACATGGCACCAGAGTTAAGTTAGGGTTTTTCAAAATGCTGACACGCTGAGCTCAAAAAGTTCGCCATCACTGGGTTAGGAAGTCAGTACAGAATTGTTTTATAATTGCTCAAAGCAAGCTCCACAGGCATCAAGCCCAAACCCAGGATTTCTGAAAAATGTCCATTCTTTCTTTGGTTCTGCAGCAATCTAAATGTAGTATTCTAAAACTTAAGGACCAAGCGCTAAGTTTAACTATCAAAACAACCTACACACAATAATGTAGGACAAAAACATAGTCCATAAAAGGAAAATTAATTACAGAAGTAAATATACAGAAGAACACTTGAACAGTAGTCTAAAATACTACCCTACACATTTTTCTTCTGAGAAGTTCTTGATTAACTTAGTAAATCTTCCACCATCAAATTTGTCTATGGCTTATTGCTCAAGGGAAGAAAAAACAAAACTATTGAAAGATGAAAGAATAAAATGTGAAGCTTTCTGAGGTCTTAAGTGGAACGAAGCTATAGTGTGTGTTGAAGGCCATTAAAATGTAAAATCTATGCATCTAAGAGAGAAAAATATTTTGATATTCAAAGCTTGGCTTGGAAAATTGAAAGACACAGATTGAAATAAAAGGACATACAGTATATTCAACAACATTACACTGGAATATGTGTTGGATTAGTTTCTAGCCAAATAAGTAAAAAGTTTGTAGCCTTGCTAAGAAAATACAGCCCTGGCTTGGTAGCTCCGTTGGTTAAGAATGAAAGAAATTTTTGAAGTAAAAGAAAGAAGATACATAGTGGGTGATGAAAGGGCCAGCACCACCCTTCCTCCAGGACATGAGTTGCCTGCTTGATGGGTGGGGTGGGGTGGACTGGGGACATATCTGGTCATTGAAATTCAAGGTAGGTCTAGAAATACCAGAGCTGAGGAGATTGTGTTTAAACTTTCCAGAATGTAGCCACAAGCTTGCAAACCTTGAGGAAGAGTTCTGTGACCCACATGCGCTTGAGTTGTAGAGTAGCAACAACCGAGGGAGATGTTTGGGGAGATGAGCCCGAAGGTAGTCTCACTGTTTGGCACACACTAAAACCAGAGTCTCTCTAAGTCCCCACTGCCGTACCTGAGGGCTCAGAAGGACCTGAGAATGAGCCAAAGGACCCAATAGAATCCAGGACTGCATGAAAAGGTGGCCAAGAGTATCAGAAATAGCTGAGTGCCTACCAAAATGTGTGTTCTTGTTTCCATACCAAGAGGTGACATCCTGGCTGAAGGGTGCATTTCCCAGCCTCTTGAGCATATACTAGTAGGTATGGCAAGATGTGTGGTTATTGCCAGTAGATTATGAACAGAAATGATCAAGAAGTAGGAGTCCTGTCCCCATACTTCTTCCGGCTGGAAGAAAAGACTCCAAAACCATCGACTTTCAAACTGCAGACTAGGAGAAATCTATCAGACTGCAGCTGCCGCCTTCACTCCATCTGAAGATGTTCAAGACAGACATATAGAAATCTTGACCGCCTGCCTTCCAAACTCAGAAACCGAGATTATACTGGTAGTCTGCTTCAATCATTAACCTTTGTTTTTCTTTTGTTTCCATAGAGATGCCTCAAATTAAATGCTCGATTGCTTGCAAAAATAAATAAATAAATAAATAAATAAATAAATAAATAAATAAATAAATAAATAAATAAAAGACTCCAAGCCAGGCCAGTGTGGTTCAGGGGTTGAGCATTGACCCATGCACCAAGAGGTCACTAGTCTGATTCCTGGTCAAGACACATGCCCCAGTTGCGGGCTCAATCCCGAGTGGAGGGCATTCGGGAGGCAGCCAATCAATGTTTCTATCTCACTGATGTTTCTATCTATCTCTTCCTCTCTCTCTAAAAATAAACATATTTTTAAAAATAAAATAAAAAGATAGCATGCTTGAAAGAAATAGATTGAATGAAAATAACACAACAGATATTTTTAAAAAAAGAGACTCCAAGCCCTAGGATCATGGTTCCTGCAGATAGTTTGACAACCACAGTGAATTCACTGGGGATACATAGGATATATTAAATATTGGCAGGAAAGTGTAATATCAGTAGAAAACACTATAATGAACCAAAAGTGGTATTTGAGATACTTTCTAAGACCCCCCAGTGGATGCTTGAAATTGCATAGTACCAAACTCTCTATACATTTTTCCTATATGTGTAAGAGACTAACAATAACTACTAATAAAATAGAACACTTGCAACAATACACTGTAATAAAAGGTGAATGTAGTCACTTGTTTCAGGGGAACCCTTGCTGAAGTCTTCATATGGGCTCAACGTTTTCTGGTCTAATACGCTGCTGTCAATTAGAACACGTTTTCTGTTCACACCTTCCACAAATGTAATGCCTGTTCCTTCCTAACTAAGCACTTACCATGCACTGTGGCTATAACTTTTGAGTTTGAGGTGTGACAGCAAAATTAGCAAGATTTCTTTCTCCTTCTTCACAATTAGACAGATACAAGATTGGCACTTCCCATAGATCTCAGCATGTGATTTTTTTTTTTCCTTATTAAGTTGAGAACGTTCACCTTTTCACTTAAAGGAAGCACTTTACAGCTTTTCTTTGGCATATTCGAATTGCAGCATCACTGCTCTTGCACTTTGCGGCCATTATTAAGTAACATAAGGGTGACATGAACACAGTGGTGCTGCAACAGTCGATTTGATACCTGAGAAGGCTACTGAGCGACTAACAGGTAGGAAGTGTATACGGCGTGCAGATGCTGGACGCGGGGTGACTCACATCCTGGGCAGGATGGAGCAGGATGGCATGAGATTTCATCACGCCACTCAGAACAGCACACAACTTAAAACTTAAGAATTGTTTATTTCTGGAATTTTCCATTTAATTTTTTTTAAACCATGGTTGACTGTAAGTAACTGAAACCATGGAAATCAAAACCACAGATAAGGGGGTTTTATAAATTTTTGAGGAAAACATAGTACTGCCCAGGACACTGAGCAAATTACTACTATTATTAAATTGTCCCTAACTATTTAAAGGAAGTGTTAGATATTTCTTTTTGCCTGCAGCCCCAAGAATACTATATTGAGATTCTAAGAGCACTATGAACCAAGAAAGATTGGGAACCTCTGCTTTAGGAAACAATGGGACTACAAGATAAAAGGAGGCTGGGTTCCAAAATTCCTACATGCAGGAAAGCCACCTACCAGTTAAGAACTCCCACATTGAGTTTGAATATCAGCCAGAAATTAACTTCTGTTGCATTAACCTAGGAGCTAGTGGTGACTTAGAAGAACTTTTAATGCTATAACTTGTGGCCCAACATATGGATTTTTGCAGCTTGAGCTCTGAAGCTGCTGACAAGGCATGGCCTTGCCCTTTGGGGCCCTGAAATCACCTGCAGGGCAAGCAGCCCCCTGGGCTGATTGTGCTGTTTAGTAAATCATACTTCCTGGGCAACTGATAAGCAACACTCCTTGTACTGGAACTGCTGGATCCAAGGCCTTTGTTCTGTGGAAAACAGTATGGAGTTTCACTAAAAATTAAAAAAGTGGAATTGCCTTTTGACCCAACAATCCCATTTCTGGGAATATATCCTAGGAATCCAGAAACACCAGTCAGGAAGAATATATGTACTCCTATGCTCATAGCAGTTATTTACAATAGCCAAGATCTGGAGACAGCCCAAGTGCCCATAAATAGATGAGTGGATTAGAAGGATGTGGCACATTTACCCCGTGGAATATTATGCAGCTGTAAAAAAGAAGGAACTCTTACCCAGCATGGATGGACCAGGGATTATTATGGCAAGCAAAATAAGCCAGTCAGAGAAAGACAAATATCTATGACTTCACTAAATGTGGGAAATAATGAATAATATAAAAGGACAAACAAAATAGAACCAGAAGCATGGATACATGGAACAGACTGGCAAATGTCAAAAGGAAGGAGGGTGCCCTAACCGGTTTAGCTCAGTGGATAGAGTGTCAGCCTGCGGACCGAAGGGTCCCAGGTTCGATTCCAGTCAAGGGCATGTACTTTGATTGTGGGCACATCCCCAGTAGGGGGTGTGCAGGAGGCAGCTGATCGATGTTCCTCTCTCATCGATGTTTCTAACTCTCTATCCCTCTCCCTTCCTCTCTGTAAAAAATCAATAAAATATATTTTTTTTTAAAAAAGGGAGGAGGGTTTGGGGAAGACTGAATAAAAGAAGGTGAAGGGATTACATACATGTGTAGCCCATGGATACAGATAGCCATGTGGTGAAGGCCGAGGGAGGGGGATCCAGGAGCTGGAGGTGGGCAAAGGGAGGTGGGAAACGGGGGACATCTCTAATAGTGTCAACAATAAAAAAAAATAATAAATACCTAAAATAAAAACTATGTTCATCTCTCCCCTCCCCATTCCTCACTCCCTACCTTCCATCTCAGAGGGTGTCTTTGATTCATACTGAGGGCTTCATTCTCTGATTTGCAAATCATATGTGAATAAAACTCTTTTAATTTCTTTTGGAGTTTTTGTTAACACTAGCATTACCCTAACTAATACACCAAGTGTGTAGGAATTTTAGACCTGAGGCCAAGGGCGGGAAATGTTAACAGTGGATTCCTGCACACCGCAATGAGGACAAGAAGAGAGAGGCTACATTTCACCGGAGGCCACTAAGCAAAGAGAATGACTCACAGAGTAGATGCCCTTTATCCAATATCAGGTCATGCATAAGCCCCTGAAACTAAAATCAACCTCAAGGAAAAGGGAGAAGGATCAGGAGGAGGCAAAGGATGCTAAGGATTTAGCCCAAACACCTTAAATTTGGCATTATAAAATGTCTACCATCAGTGGATAAGTGTTTGGGTGCTAAATTAATTATACCTTTTGGAAAAGAAACAAATTTACATTATATATGTTGCATTCTGGAAATGTAAAATTTCGAATCCATATGTTACAGCAAGGAAAGAAGTACAGAGGCCGCTGTCTCTGTTTCTACAACTGGTCACCCAGCTGAAGATATTCATGATTCTTCACCTTCTTTCCATGCCCCCCTTGCTTTGCATCAGCATTTCAGCTTATTGGGGTTCTTTGTCCATTGGGTGTAGACCCTAAGTCCCTGGTGGTGCTGCCTAGATGAGGTGACGGCACTTTGGAATCCATTTCAATAGGACATGGTGATATAAAGCATTCCCCTGAGCTCCTTTTATTGCTTCCTTCTCCTTCTGTGGAACGATGTTGATTCCATTCAATAGTCAGGCTCAATCACTCTAACACTATAATCCTATTCTTGCCCATCCCCTTCCCCCCTCCCCCACAAAAAACAACAACCACCCAATAGAGGCCAGGCAGCAATTTTATATTCCAATTCCATGCAATTATTATTGTGTCTCTTGGTGGAAACATATTTCCTCCCTTGTTCGCTGAAACTTCTAAACCAGTGGAGTCCACATTCATGAAAAATTGGTACCCGGTGTAGGGTAATGGATGGTAAGCAGCCCCAAACCACAGATGTCTACTATGGAAGTAATAAAAACATTTCATAGTCAACACCTCCGTGGATCCTCCTCTCAGCTTTGGTATAAGTTTTGCTGTTCATTTCCTTTCCAGATATACAAACCCTGCACAATTTAAAGGAGGCAAGGTTCATCTTCATCTAATTCAGTCATTTTCAACTGAGGGTAATTTTGCCTTTTAGGGGAACTTGGTAATATCTGAAGACATTTTTGATAGTCACAACTTGGGAGTGGGGGTCATACTGGCATCCAGAGGACAAAGACCAGGTGATGCATAGGAGAATCTCCCACAACAAAGAATTATATGGACCAAAATGTCATAGTGCTGAGGTTGAGAAACCCTGGTCCAATTAATTTGTTTCTACGTATAATTTGTTTCCCCCACTAGAATGCAAGCTCCGTGAGGGCAGCAACTTTGTCATCTACCGTCCTATGCCTGGACCATGGAAGTCAACAAATATTTGATTATTAAATAATAGATGAATAAGTGTCTGGTAGTTCACATCAGGCCTTCTCATATACATGATGGCGTCTGAACACCAGGCTCCAGGGATTGGAAGGGTCAGGTAGAGAAGGGAGTAAAGGATAGCAGGACTACAGTATTTGGGTAGAACAACTTCCATGAATGCACTACTGCAGTTCTCTTCTCAACATGGCACAACCAAATGTTCATTATTTTCCTTCACTTTTATTTTCTGACTTGAAGGAAAATGTACAATTTTTACAATGTCTTCAATTCCTTCATTCATTAAATGATATCATTATCCCAGTATTATGATAGGTTACTGAACAAAATTATGACTCAGGACTTGTGTTTAACAATTTGCTCCAAGGTTTGGAGTAATTGTTTTGTATCCTTTCTAACAATTTTTAAAATTGAGTCTATTGGGGTGACATAGGTTAATAAAATTATACAGATTTCAGGTGTACAATTCTATAATACACTGTCTGTATATTGTACTGTGTGTTCACCACCCCAAATCAAGCCTCCTTCCAACATATTTCCCGCTACAGGAAATAGGTTGTCTTTCCTTCACATCTCCCCTTAACATTTCAGTTAAGCTTGTGAGAAAGGCCAAGGGAGAAGAGTGGGTGCCTAGGCCCCACCTTTGTGGTGGCTTGTCCCGCCCTGGGTCCCCTCACTATACTTTCAGCACAGCTCTGTTCTAACCTTTTGTTGGCCGTGCCCCACCTAAAATCCTGATGTGCCCCCGCCCCGTCCCCGCGACATATAATTCTTATTATTCAAAAAGTGAACTCCTATTCATGTGGAGGAAGCCTAAAAGGCCATTAACTTGGTCTAAACAAGCTTCCAGAGAACATAACATCCATGAAAGAGAAAAATAAAAGAATGTAAGGACAGTTGAAGTACTGAGGAAGAAATCACTAAAAAATTGTTTTAAAAAATAATAATATGGGGGGAGGTTGGGGGTTAATGGGGGGGATGAGGACACATTTGTAATACCTTAACTAATAATAAAAAAAAGAAAAGAAAAACATAATAAATTTAACATCATAAAAAATAATAATAATAATAATAATATGAAGTGATATGAAAAATAGCCATTTCAAAACATAATAGAGAACTGAAATGCATAAATTGTCACAATATATATTTATATACTGTATATGAGGCCCCTCGAACCATAAGAAGTGAAAAAAATCACTTATAATAACTCATTCTCGAATCGCCCCCCTGTGGGGCGTGTGCCCCACGGCTGGGAGCCACTGCACTAAAGGCGGCCTCGGAGTACCTGTGTGTTTGTATGGCTCTGTCCCTCCTTGGCTGTGGTAGGGCATGCTCTTGTTATAAAACCACTGGCACCTGACCCACAAGGTGGCCTCAATAAATGCTTATTGAGTGAATAAAATACCTTTTGCCTACTTCACAATGTCACCCAGGGCACCCTCCGCCAACTTCACAATGTCACTCAAAGGCATAGTGTTTGCCTACTTCACAATGTCACTTGCAAAGGACTCTGCACCGAAATGGGGACTTCACCGCCCTGTCCGGATCACTCTCCAGTGGTGACTCCAGCCGATGAAGAGAAAAGCCAACGACCTAAAGTCTCCAGCTGCAGCAGATGGATTTGGGTTAAACAGCCTGGGCTGGAGGGGCGCTAATCCCGGAGGGATCCGGGACCTGTGAAGACCTGTCCGGAATGGCCAAGAATCCCAGCTGCGCGTAGGCAGGGGCATGCCTTTCCCCATTGCTCGGGTGCCTCTTCCCGCTGTTGCAGAGGAGAGGCCGGCCCTGGAGACGGAGGCTAGCGGGGTTGGCCTGAACTGGTTTGTACCAACCTGGGGCTGCAAAACTGCCGACGAGTGCAGAGAAAGTGGTGCGTAACGTTGCCAGATCCCACAAGTGCAGCTGGGGAACTTTCCCAGCCCGGCCCACTGGGCGCTAGAGGGTCTGAAAGGACCCGCCTTTCCCAGACTGGAGCACCCTAGGGCGAAGGTTGTTCCCAAGGCCACGTGAGGCTTCCTCGACCTCAAAAGCCACAAACCAGCAGAACTAATGAAAGAGGAAAGTTAAGGACGCTCCAACTCTGAGACGGGCGCCACGCTGCCGGCTCGCGAGCCGCTCTTCCAACAGCTGCCACTGCCGGCCGCCTCGTCCAGCCCAGCCGAGGTCGCGGCGGCAGAGCGATGTCCCTCCGGCTGCCCGCGCCGTCGGCCCCGCCGCCGCCGCTGCTGCTGCTGCTGCTGCTGTTGGCCGCGGCCGTGCCGCCCAGCCTGGCAGGTGAGCCACGCGCGTCCCGGGGGAGGCCCCCGCTGCCCGCTGCCCGCAGAGCGCGCCCGGGAAAGGCCCCCGCTGCCCGCTGCCCGCGGCGCGCCCTGATCCAGCGCCGCCGTGCGCTCCGGCCGAGCCCGGGGTCCCGCCAAGTTTACTTCCCGCGGGTGTCGGGTTCTGGGTGGGAACCAAGGACGGCGCCTCTGCGGGGGACTGACAGAGCTCGCTCCCGCGCCGCGTGGCTCCGAGCCGGCCCGGGAGAAGCACTAGGGTGTGTGCTCCTGCGAGCGTAAAAAGTGCTGGCCAGAGTTCTTGGCAGACAGATCGGTTCACTCCTGCACGACTCGGCTTGCTGAGCCCGGCTGGTCCTCAGAGCGCCAGCCAAAGGACATCTAAATATATGTATTCACCTCAGAGAGGTACGATTCCGGGCTGTCTTTCCCCCGCCCCTCCCCCCTTAATTGTCAATAATCTAAATAGGATTATTATCCCCATGCTACAGATGAGACAAATTGAAATTAAGAGAACTTCAGTAATTTGCTTAAAGATACACAGCATACTACTCCCCTCTTAGTAAAACAGGTTTTATCCCCTACAGGTATTGGCAATTATCTGTACCTTTTGCAAATACACACACACACACACACACACAAAAACCAACCTTGGATTTGTCACTTCCACTCCCAATGAATAAGATCAATATTAACTAAAGAAACTTGAAAGACTTCAAAAGTAATATAAAGAGAGGATTGCTTTTGCTTTATTTCATAATCTCTTTTCTGCGCTGACCTTGGGTAAGAAGAGGGTGGCGTTTAGGAGTGCATACCCCTTCCCAAATGCGTGTACTGATTCTTGTTACATTGCCTTCCATCAAATCTCAAGACCTTTGTTTTCACAACTTTCCCGCTTACTACTATTACATTTTCCCAGTCTGTTAAGCTGCCCAGACTTCTGAGATCGGAAACGATGCACCCCCAGGCTCCTGGCTCTAGATTTACTTCCACATTCTGTTCTTTCCCTGGAGCTCTCCTGGACATCACCTCTTAGCACAGGGAGGGTGTTCATTCACACGTTCCCGGGGCGAGCTAGAGTGCCCCAGACATGGAAAGGGTTTTTGTGCCTTGGACACTGGCTGAAACTTTCCTCCCTTTTCTGTTCTTTTGCATTGTTAGGATTGTTTTTAAATATTTCTGTAGATGGGAGGCGGGGCAGCCTGAGGAATGAGGAGGAGGAGACTATTTTTCTGAAGATGGGACACTGTTTATTCAAGAAGATATCGCCTGGCAAGCAACTGCTTCTTAAACTGAGTTCCCCAAATGATAGATAAGCTGACTCCAGGCCAGGTGGGTTGGGAGTCAAGGTGGAGAGCGAGGGCATTTCTGCTACTAGTCATCCTGCCAATCCCTGTGCCCGGCAGTACGGACAGACTTCTTAACATGGCGTCGCAGGACAGCTGGTGATGGCCACGCTGGCTGTTTCGAAAGATGTGATCTCTATTTCCTTTGTTTCACCCCATTCACCAGTTTTCCAAGGCAGGTTTTTGGCGCTTTGTCTTACCTTCTAGATTTCCAGCAACTGAGGACAGAGAACAGGTCTTTGCCACCACTTGCTTTTCATGTTTTCTCTGAAGTGCCCTGCTCAGCACTTTGAATTTAGTGAGTTCACAATAAATACTCAAGGGAATGCATTTTTACCCCCTTGGATTTTATATCCACTAAGATGCACCTATTTATCCACAAACAACCTCTTTAATTTTTAAAGACTACTTTGTACTTTCATTCTTCTAGAAATTGGCAAGCAATTGCACGTTCATTCTAGCTTTCTCTCTCAAACTATTACAGATTTTAGATGTATAATAGTGATGGCTTCATCTTTCCAGACTGAAATGCTCCATATTTGTTTTTAATATCTTGGATAATTTTTCTAAGCTGTTTGTATAGTGAAGTCAGGTTATCACTAGGGAAAGGGATGGGTTGGTTGCCAAGAGACTTGTAAGATGGCACGAGCCTTGGTAAAACTGGTTCCAAATCTGGCCCTCGCACTTGCAGGGCTAGACTCCAGAAATCCATTCTTTCCAGTGCTCCAGAGCTTATTGGATACAAGGAAGTTGATTTCACCCTGATAAACACACAAGTCTACTCACTAAAATACCAGTTAATTTTTAGCAGACTGGATATTTGCATAGCCTGCTCCAGGCATGTTCTTATACTCAAATTGCATTGGACAGATAATATGAGGGATTCAAAGATGGAGGTCTGATTTGTCTGCCTCCCAGTAGGACTCGCCACTTCCATCAGCTCCTCCACTGGCAGTGCTCACCTGGCATGCTAGCTCCTGACTGTGGGCACTGCCTTTTCCAGGCTTCCATGGCTCACCAGTGTCCACCCGAGACTAACAGACTGCCTCTCTAGGTAGGTAATACCTTTATGTGGCTGTCAAGGAGTTTACTGTCCTGTCAGTCTTTCAGTCTCCTTAAGGTGACTTAGCAGACCTTTGGTTGAGACCAATCTCAATTATTCCTTTAACTCTGAAGGCATTCTTATTTCAAATTCACTTACAGTGGTTGCTCCATATGTTAACTGTAGTGTTAGAGAGGTAGTATTGAACTCCACAGACAGAAACCGTGGAGTCAGATGTCCATGTTTGAATCCTGGCACCAATACTTACTGTGTGACCTTCAGTAAATTATCTAATCCTCTATGCCTCAATTTCCTCATCTGTAAAATGGGTATTATAACACTACTAAAGGCCCAGTGCACTAATTCGTGCATGGGTGGGGTCCAGCTAGTCCACCCCGATGGGGGAGGGGGCGCCGATCAGGGATGGGGGCAGGATGGCCAGGGGGAGGGGCCGTGGGCAGTTGGCCAGCTGGCCCTGCCCCCTGGTCAAACTCCCGGTCGAGGGGACAATTTGCATATTAGCCTTTTATTATATAGGATATCTCTTAAAGAGGTTGTGAGGAACAGTGCCTGCTATATACAGTAGGGGTTATATACAGTCATATGCCACATAATGATGTTTTAGTATACCGCATAGACAATGGTGATCCCATAAGATTGTAATGGAGATGAAAAATTCTATTGCCTAGTGATATCGTAGCCACTGTAACTCATAGTGCAGTGCATCACGCAGATTGCAATTGCCTACAGTATGCAGCACAGTAACATGCTGTACAGGTTTATAGCCCAGGAGTTGTAGGGGCGCAGAATTTGTCACCCCCAAACATGTCTATTTGGCATAGGATTACTTTAGGTTGGTTAATTTAAGAAACAGTAGACAGAGAACTCTTGGACATGGACAACAGTGTGGTGATCTCAGTGGGGAGGGGTTGGGTGGAGATGGAAGAGGGCATGGAGGGGATAAATCGTGATAGAAAAATAAACTAAAAAGACAAATATTTCAAAGCAAAAAGAACGATGGATGAAGAAAGAAAGAAAGGAAGGAAGGAAGGGAGGAAGGAGAGGTCTGAAAACCAAATAAGTTACCCTTTCTAAAATCTGCTTTTGGAAAGGTGTCTCCCTCACTAGACCAGGAAGAGGGGCGTGACCTTATCTCTAGAAATTCTCATCAGTGCATCAGGCAACAACTTGAATCTGCGTAACAACCTTACCTCCTTACACTGTGCTTTCCCTAGCGACTTTCTAGTGGAACCCCACTCCAACATCATCTTTTGTCCTCAGCTGAAGGTGACAGTTAAGGTCGTTGCTTTAGCCATTTTTGTGAATTACTCTGTTTTTCTGGGTCTCTCTCATATATGTAGGAGGTTTACATGTTATTAGATTTTTGTTTTTCTGTTTCTAATCTGGCATAAGGATTATTTCCTGGATGGCTCAGAGAGAAAATTATTTTTCTTCTCTACAGAGCCTAGGTGTGTAGTAAGGTCTCAGGGGAGATTCTCAATAGAATATTCATCAGCTTTCCAGGTGTGTCCTTTCAAGGTGGTGCTCTCTATTGATTGATGGGCACTAGGGTAGGGGGTCATTATTCATTGCATCTGGTCCTGATGTCAGCCAAGCCGTGACTTCGTCTGGTTTTGCTGCTTTTCTGGGCCAGGAGCTGAAACACAACTGAGGCCTAGATATCATCTCTAGTTTGACAAAAACACTCTTTGGTCAACAGACCAGAGGCTTTGTTTCTAATATTGTTTGATGCTGATCAGAACCTCATTGCCCTAAGGGCTTAATGCTTAAGGGAGTGGTGGTACAGCGGAGTAGTAGACCGGTGGGTCAGGGTGTGGGATGGGAATCAGCTATCTGTCTCAGTTTTCCCATTCTACTGGCCAAGGAATTTTCCTACTTTTTACTATTCTGCCTCATTTGTACTACTAAAAAATAGGAATTTACTTAATGTGGTAAAAAGTGAAACTAATAGAGGTAGTGAAATTATGTGGAAACTTTAGTCTAAAACTTGAAACTGTGTCAGAACAAACCACAGGTATGTTATAATCTTCCAATAGAAAGTTGTGAAAGTCTCTTGTTTGAAAGGCACAGCTTGGCCCTAACCGGTTTGGCTCAGTGGATAGAGCATCATCCTGTGGACTGAAGAGTCCCAGGTTCAATTCCAGTCAAGGGCATGTACCTTGGTTGCAGGCACATCCCCAGTAGTGGGTGCGCAGGAGGCAGCTGATCAATGTTTCTCTCTCATCGATGTTTCTAACTCTATCCCTCTCCCTTCCTCTCTGTAAAAAATCAATAAAATGTATTTTTAAAAAAGAAAGGCACAGCTTGCTCTGAAATTTGTCATCCTTGCAAGTGCAATCGCAATACCAATGTAAGGTAGTATCAAGTTATGCAAATCAGCATTTGCAAACCTAAGATACCAAAATTCTAATTCACAATTAGAAATCAAGATTTAGCCCTAACTGATTTGGCTCAGTGGATAGAGCTTCAGCCTGTGGACTGAAGGGTCCCAGATTCCATTCCAGTCAAGGGCACATGCCCAGGTTGCGGGCTCAATCCCCAGTTGGGGGCGTGCAGGAGGCAGCCAATCAATGATTCTTTCTCATCATTGATGTTTCTATCTCTCTCTCCCTCTCCCTTCCTCTCTGAAATCAATAAAAATATATTTTAATAATAATAATAAGTAAATAACTATAATGGCTTAAAAGTTAATAAAGGATTTAAGAAAATTAAAAAAAAATTAGCATGGTACTCGAAAAACCAGAAAGATGATACATGGAGAAAACATTGAGGAATGGAGGACATTAATTAGGTGTGAGTCAAGAAACTCAGATTTTGGCTTAGCTCTCAAAGCATCTGCTAAATTGGTCAGCTTGTTGGCAGTAAATTTTTATCATTGAATTCTCATGAGGACTGGGTAAGGGTTTTTTCATGCATGGGGACACACTAGTGTCAAAAACCCCCCACAGACTTGCAGAAGTTTATTACTTGTGGTCAGGAAGTAGGAAATTAGGTAGTACCAGTAACAATGAAACCATGGCCCTTGAGTGCTTCAATTGAAAGCAAGCCAAGTGTATAACAAAAAGAGCTGCTAGAATGGAAGGTGAAAGGAAAGGAAGGCCAGGATGCTGGATGAAAAATGCCAACATTTTGGAGAAGGGAATAAAGCTAAAACCATGCAATGTGGGCAGAGCTGAAAGAGAAGAAACTGACACATCTTACCTTCCTTTTTTTACAGTTCCTGTTTATGACCACACCCCTGCTGCCTCGAATTGTGGCTGCTTTTTATTTAGTCAGCCATGCTTTCTCATTTCCCTACCAGACTCACTGGAGGTGAGGTGCAAGAGAATGTGTGAGAAAGGCTGAGGAAGGGCTGAGGCTATGGCCTTTGTGGCCCAAAATCAATTTGGAAAGCATATTTATTTATTGCACTTGGGAGGAGAAGGGAAGTTTCTATGGATATTGCCCACAATTGTCAAGTTATGGCCAATTTATGGCTTTATTAACAACTAGAGGCCTGGTGCATGAATTCGTGCACCAGTGGGGTCCCTCAACCTGGCCTGCAGGATTGGGTAAAAACCAGCTCTCCAACATCCTCCAAGGGGACCTGGATTGCGAGAGAGTGCAGGCCAGGCCGAGGGACCCCACCAGTGCATGATCAGGGCCGGGGAGGGAGGTGGGAAGTAGGCCAGCTAGCTGGGGAGGGGCCGCAGGAGAGCTCCAGGGCATGTCCTGTCCATCTTGTTCAGTCCCAATCAGCCAGACCCCAGCAGCAAGCTAACCTACCAGTCAGAGCATCTGCCTCATGGTGATCAGTGATGTCATAGTGAGTGGTTGAGCAGCCTTAGCATATTAGCATATTTACGCTTTGATTGGTTGAACGGCTGACTGGTTGACTGGACACTTAGCATATTAGGCTTTTATTATATAGGATTAGACTATTTGTTTGGCACTGGGAGTCTGTTGACAAAGTAGTCTGCACCTACCTCTGATAGTCAATGTCATTACCTCCCCTTAACCATTTTTAAAGGAAGTCCACCATTGTAGTCATGATGCTCTAGGATTAAGATTGTACTTTCAGTGCTTATTAGATAGATAACGTTACAGCAAAAAGCAAAATGTTGAGTCAGTTTTGAATGTTGACAACAGATAGCATTACATATATATAAAATCTGAGCTAGAATTTCAAGTATCTTAACCACTAAAAACTTAGTATGTCCAAAACTATACCTATATTTCTTCCTAGTCCTTTTGCCCATCTGCTCCCTTTCTCAATGAATCATACAACATTCATCCACTGTTTCTCAACCTACAACCTGAGTCATTCTGACCTCCTCCCATCTCTCTGATGGCCTGAATATAAAGTTTGTCTTTAACCTGAGCAGCTATGCAATGGTTTCTTAGGCAGAGAAATTAATGCATTATATACCATTTCTTTTTTCTGTATGTTTTTTTTCTCTCTCTACCTAAGTCTCTCTTCCTTTCATAAATATTTATTGAGTATCTGCTATGGGCCAAGCACTATTCCTAATGCTGAGGAAACAATTTTGGGCCTCAGGAGTTCATAGGCTAGGAGCAGGGGCAGACATGTAAGCTACAGTACAAAGGGATAAGACCTAAGCTGTGTACACAAGGTACATTGAGCTTGTAGAGCAAGTCAGCCCCTTTAGAGTGGGTGCTGTTTTCTGAGTCTTAAGTTGCAATTTTGAGATTGCTGGGTGGTTAACAAGACAGAAACTCTCAGGCAAAGGAAACAGCATATGCAAAGTCACAGGTGTTGGAACAGCTCCTGGCAGGTTGGAGCGTTGTATGTAATGGTTTCCAGATCACAAAATGCCTGGGGTGGTGGATGAAGCTGGATAGGTAGGCAGAATCCAGACCATGAAGGCAGATAATATGAGCTGAAGAATTTTATTTCTAGGAAATAAAAGCCATTGAAGATTTTGGGTAGTCAAGTAAACAAATCAATCTTGTGTTTAGGAAAGGTCACTCTGGCAGAGGAGAAGTTAAGGCTAGTTGTGATATCTAAAGTAGCACAGAAATGTAGAGCTGGAGAATGGAGGGTGAGATGTTTAGGAGGTTTTAATTAAACATGAGGGGAGAGGAGAGAGAGAGAGAGAGAGAGAGAGAGAGAGAGAGAGAGAGAGAGAGAGAGAGAGAGAAAGCCTGCATGGACTGGGGTTTCAGGCTGAGAAATCACAGAGACAGCAGAAGATGGAGGATGGGTTGGGAGAGAATATGAGTTTCATTTTGAATAATGTAATTTCCTAATGCTTATAGAATCATCCAGACGGTGTTATCAAGTGTGCTGTTAGGTCTACAAGACAGTCAAAGGAGGAGGAGATTCAGAAGAGAGTGTTGTCCCAGATGCATGGGAGGAGTTTTAAGAATGAGTGGTCACCAGGGTCAAACACTTTCAGGCATTTGTGTGATGTTGCGAGTCAAGGATTTCATTTGTGACCCAGCCAGTGGCATGGTGGGGGTGGGTGCCAGCCTGCCACAGGCCCAAGTGAAGAAAATGAGGAAGTGAAGTGGATGGGACCCGGAAGTGAGCCTGTCATTGTCATAACTCTTTCACCAGCACCTAGCAGAGCTCCCAATACAGAATGCTCTATAAAAATTGTAATAGTTTTATAAAGGGAGAGATTCTAGCAGTAGCCAAAGCTGCTCACAGGATCTCTACAGAGAGCTTCTGTGGTTGGTTTGCTTTGATCTGAGACAGTGGAACACGTTAATTTACTGAACAGGGAAGAGCTGCAGAGAGAGAACTTCAGGGAACAGGAGCAAGAAGATTTAGGATGGAACAGAGTTCCTAAGTGAGAGGGGTGGGATCCAGAGCATGCCTGGGGAGAGGGATTGAAGTGAAGAAGAAGAGAGACATGAATATAGGATTTGTGAGAACGAATTCACAAAATTATCAAGAACTTGAGGGGGTCACAGGTGATAACTTTTATTTTTTTTTCTGCAAAATAAGAATTCAGCAGGAGAAATAGAATAAGGAGCCAGAGAATATGAATGCTTTGGCCCAACTGCAGAGGGGAATTGGAAGGCCTTGCTGAGCAGACATGAACCCTATCCTTGGCCCAATGAAGAGGTGGGCAAGGGTTCCAGCTCTGGCATTGACCAGAATCCCATCTCTAAGGATGGAGCTCTTAGACACACCTCTATGATGTTCAAACCATGCCCCTACCTTTAGCTTATACTTTCTGCTATGGCAGCGGTTCTCAACCTGTGGGTCGCTACTCCTTTGGCGGTCGAACGACCCTTTCACAGGGGTTGCCTAAGACCATCCTGCCTATCAGATATTTACAATACAATTCCTAACAATAGCAACATTACAGTTATGAAGTAGCAACAAAAATAATGTTATGGTTGGGTCACAACATGAGGAGCTGTATTTAAAGGGCCAGAAGGTTGAGAACCACTGTGCTATGGGCTCATCCCCCTTGATCAAGGCTCTGGTTTTTTTCTCCCATTTGCGAGGAAGACCAGCTATAATGGCAGATTTCCCAATTTTGATGGAATGGAATTCTTTAGAAAGCAAATGTGTTGGAATTGTTGGTTACATAGAAAAAATAATGCATCAGTAAGTCAGCTGAATGGCATCCTATCATTATTCCCTTTTCTGTTTTTTTGTCAAGGAGTCGACTATGCAACTGCGTACTGGATGCCTACTGAAAAGACAGTGGAGATCAGAGACATACTGGACAAGAATGGAGATGCCTATGGCTTTTATAATAACTCTGTGAACACCACAGGCTGGGGCATCCTAGAGATCAGAGCAGGGTATGGTTCGCAGTCCCTGAGCAACGAGGTCATCATGTTTGTGGCTGGCGTTTTGGAGGGTTACCTCACTGCCTCGTAAGTACCGCAGTCCTGGTGGAGAACGATCAGGCCACCCCTGTCTCTGGCTTTGTCCAACAGTGTAGCCTTTGCCTCCTAGCATTTGCACATTAGTAGCTGAGGTCCTTCTCATATGATGGAGACATTATCAGAATTACATTTGTACCTATAATCAGTACCTGCTGATAAGGATCAAAGCCCCCAGTTATGGCACTAGTCAAACCTCATGGCTCTTACCTTTTTAAACCTTTCCTTCTCCTAAAAATATATTCAGAGACAGCTAAGCCATCTCATCTTACTAGTTATTTATTGTCTGGTAGAAAGCAAGAGGTGGAGAGAATCTTTGAGAATCACAAAACAGAGAAGATTAATTATAAATAAAATGTAACAGCATTTGCCCTGGCTGGGTAGCTCAGCTGGTCAGAGCATCATCCCGATACACCAAGGTTGTGGGTTCAATCCCCAGTCAGGGCACATACCTGGTACAAGAATCAACCAATAGCCTGGCCTGCGTGACTAAGTGGTTGAACGTCAACTTATGAACCAGAAAGTCATGGGTTTGATTCCCGGTCAAGGCACATGCCTGGGTTGCAGGCTCCATCCCCAATAGGGGACATGCAGGAGGCAGCCTATCAATGATTCTTTCTTATCGTTGATGTTTCTATCTCTCTCTCCCTCTCCCTTCTTCTCTGAAATCAATAAAAATATATATATTTTAAAAATCAACCAATGAATGCAAATAACAAAAAAGTGAAATAACAAATCAATGTTTCTCTCTCTTGCCCCCTCTCTCTCTCAAATCAGTAAATAAAACATTAAAAGTTATAAGAGCATTTATTTTCAACAGTTTTAGAACAATACTTTCAAGTATGTTGAGATTTTAAATTGAAATTTTAATGTCTAACATACTAGTAAATGTTCCTTCCAGTCCTATTGTTACTTGATCCTTGTGTCCTTCCTTTGTCTTATAAAAGCAACAAAAATGTAGTTGATGATAATGTAATCAGAAACTGCCCTTTTTAGAGCTCTTTAAGGAAAAGAAAGTTGTAACTGATTTAATCAAGCTTTATTCTTTGATGAGTTGGCTTTCTTTTTTCATTCTCTGTGACCTAGATTGTTGAGTGCAGCTTAACCAAACCTTATTTTGCACTGTTACCGCCTTAGTCATAGTCATAGTAAGTGCAATGAAGATCCTAATCTGTTTCTGCATTCTAGAGATTATATCAAATGTCGAATGACTAGTTATTGGGTTCTGGCTGCTCTTTTATAATTTAAAATAGAAATTCCTGTCTTCATTTTTATACCAAATTTTTGTTACCCTACCATTGGAGTCCCCTTCATATAGTATACTACTCAGAGATATATAAAACTTTATAAACTGTGTAAGATTTTTAAAACATGTTTAAGACTGTGGCACATGTATGAATATGAACTTTTCACACTTCACTTCAAATCTTTATTCACATGTGTATCCACTCATTTGATTGCATTATTTAAATTGAGTTGCAAATTTGGAGAAATAATTTGGACTGAAGTTGTGTGAATATAAATATATTAGATGAACTCATGAGTGATAGACATAATGGGTTGGTAAGGAAACGATTTTTCTTTATTCGATTTGAAGGCAGCAGCTCTGATCTCAGAGTCTGTAGTGAGGATAAGCATGTCTGCCTTGGATATTGGGATCCCTACTAGAGAGCTCAGGGGTGTGACCGAGAAGGTTCTGACAAAGGTGGCATTTCTGATGCTCTTACATCTCAGGGAAAACATGTTTTAACATTTCACTTTTGGGGGTAACCTTATCATTTCACCCTTATTCTTACTATAAAGTGTTGATTTATCCTTGATCACCTTTATCCATTTGCCAGGAACATCCATAGGAAAAGAGGCCATTTTATGAATAACTTTTTGAATACTTCTATTTTAGAGTAAAAGTTACTTTCATTTTATTTCTTAAAAAAACCACTTAGCTACTATCCAGTAACTGTTTTTATTGTTTGCTTTGCCTTTTGCCATGTCTTTTCCAAAACAATTCCACATGTATAAGCCAGTCTTTTAAGATTAAAACAAATAAACAGCTCCCTGCATGCTGTGATCCATTTTGACGACCTGGCAACAGAGTCAGCCTCCCTTCCCACCAGTAGCAGCAGCCCGTGGGGGTGTGATCAGGAGTGAGGGGGAGACCAGCCTAGCAAGCTCAGTCAATGCTGGTCCTTAAGGAAGAGTTGGGAAACTCTTGGCAGCATTTCTGCTGCACAGAACAACCTGAAAAGAGTGCTTTAATCCTAAACCATCGGAGCCCGAGAGGAAGGCACCCAGTGGGACAGAGCAGTCAAAGAAGGCTTTGTGGGAGGAGTGAGTTGTGGGTCTGGTGCTTGATAGATGGGAGCCATTTGGCTTGGTAGGGAAGAAAGAAGAAATCGTCTGGGCAGAAAGGAGCAGAACAGAGTACTGAACAGGGCACTGAGTCTGAAATGCATACACTGCATTTACAATGGGCGAGAAGTAGAGGCTCCAATTGAGCCAGCAGAGGGCAGCAGGGTTAAAAGGCAAGTGGGGGCCGTACTGTGGAAGGCTTGGATGGAAGCCCATTGGAAGGTCATTGACCACTATTTCAAGCTTAGAGTGCTCAGAGGTTCCTTGAATATGAAAGACAACCTCTCTATTCATCTTCGTATTGAATTTATGACTGGTAATTCTCCCCGCCTGCTCAAGGATGGGTTTCTTGTATGTGAGGTACCAAGAGTCGGAGGGATTACTGCTCTGTAAAGACTCTGATGTATCTCATTGAACAGGAGATGCTGGTGAGCAGGAAGATGAATGATAAAGAACTGAAGGGGATGGGAGGGAGAGAGAAGTCAGTATTTGCATATTTGAAGAAGGAGGTGGAAAAGAGAAAAATAAAGTAGAAGAAGACTGAAGGAAGGAAGGAAAGAGGGAGGGAGGGAAGGAGGGAGGGAGGGAAAGAGGGGATGCTGAAGGGTTCATGGGATTGTGACTCCAAGGCCCAAGGTACCAGCAAGGACTTCCTGCAGTCAGCACCCCAGCTTCACAGCCCATGGTGGGGACTGAGCAGGGAGAGGCACTGTGGCTTCCTCTGAGCAAAGGTCCCGGCATTCTCTGAAACAAAGCAGAAGAACTTCAATGTCAACCGTCTGGAAGCTGTTGACACAGAACCAATAGTAGAGACAGAATACAAGTCACAGGCTAGGCTTTCTGTTCATTTGCTGGCCTGTTTTTTAGGGTGGCTTTCGTGTATTTTAGTAGTATTTCCAGTTTGGTCCTGGGAAAGTGTCAGTGTAGGTTCCACTTACTCCACCGCCATTTTTAATCTCGTCCAAATTCAGGACTTATAAAGTCTTTATATCCGTTGAAGTCTATGGATGCTGCATTACTGTAGCTTCCTGGTCGGTCTTGCCTTCCTCTCTGCTCCCACACTTTTCAGTCTTTTTTAACAATGCAGCTTAAAGATGAGCAAAGACATTACCAAGCTGGACATGCCTGTTTGCTGGCTTGTTTTCCGCTACACATGGGCAGTTGTCTGCAAAGTAATAGCACCTTCATATACAAGTATCATTTTATCAACTTAAACCATGTAATATACTGCTGGGGACTGTTACTTGTGGTGCTTTGCCAGGTATGCTGGACTCCGCATACCAAGACACAGCCTTGGAGCAAGGACTTCTGAGCCTGAACTGGGAGATGGGATGGGAGGGGGATTGTGCCAGAGGCCAAAAGAAAGAGCCATCTTTTCTCGTTTCCCTCTCAACTTGGAAAGCTGCTCAGGCAGCAGAGTGGAGGTGTAGGTCTGCCTCTTTTCCCCACATGGCCACATTTAAGATGGGGTGCTGTTCCTTAGATTCTTCTGATTCTTGGCAGGAGGAGGTATATGAGAAGATGGATATTGTGGGGTGAACAGTTGAGATATTCAGATAAAGAGAGTGGTCTACCCATCCCCAAAGATATAATTTGCTCTTTTCAACCTATGACATACTTGAGAGACCAAACAAAAACACACAAAGAAATATTCTCACATCCTCCATCATTTCCTTTGAAGTGTTCAGTAATTTGTTGTCTCCTTGAACTTTTACAACCCTTCCAGATAACAATTTGATCCTGGGCCCAGCCCTCTGTATTTTTCGTGCAGCTCAAGGCCATATACCTGTGCTGCTCTTGTGAGTTCTCCCATCCTACACAGCAGCAGCAGATTTGGCTGGACCACAGCTTGGATTAGGCACTAGATATTTTTAGAGGCTCTATCACTGTCTTGCCCCTCATGCTCTCTTCTTTTCTCCCTCTTCTTCCACTGTCCCCACCCTGACCCATCACCTGAGAAGTCACACCCTGCAAGCTATTAACCTTACCATGCAAGCATTCATTCCAGATGGGCTGCTGGGCTGTCCTGTGGAGTCCCTTCCGCCTCTCATACAACCCCTTCCTAGCAACTCTTCCAACCATGATTCCTGAGAGCCAGATGCTACCTCTCTCATCTCCACCGATTGAAACATTGCTCAACCTCCTAGATCCATCTCAGATGCTATCTTCCTGACGAAGCTTCCTGATTCCATCCCCACTGGATCAGAGCTCCATCTCTCCCCGCACCATCTGTTAGTGCCTGGATGGCACGGTCCCTATCTTATTCCTCGTTGTATATCCCCAGACACCTGGCCCAGTGCTTCTGCCCCCAGCAGTTATTTAATTACACATTTATTAGGTTTAATTGAATCTTGTTGCTGTTCCAATTTTGTTGGAGATGAATCAGAAGTGTGAGCTACATATTTCCATGCATTGCAGTGTCTAGCAACCTTGACCAAACAAACAGAGCTTCTTTCTTTGTTTTTAAATCTGTGGACTGGTTCCCTAAGAGTTCCAAATTCAGAATCTCTGATGTTTCATTCATGATGTAAAAGCCGCTAAATAGTCATAGATTGGTTTTTAATAAAATGAGTCATGAAACCTTTCTGAAACCTTTCTGGGTGTAGGGACCTGGTCTGCTCTAGTTTTTAATGAAGTGGCTGATTCTTGTGCTGCTGAAGTGGCTGCTGAAATGACCTCTGGAATTGCCCAGGGAGCATGAGCCAATTCACTGCAACAAACACTTGTTACACTACCTGTACCAGGCTCTGGAGGTAGGGAGAAAGGTAAGGGGAGAGTTAGTTCCTAAGTATATTCTTTAAAGATGACTCCTTTTAAGTTTATATGTTGGTACAACAGTTGCTAAAACTATGAGTAAAAGAGGCTGTAAGCAAAATTATAGCACAAATAGAGAAAGTGGGCAATGGTGGTATCTTTTTTTATGTTTGGCCTACCACCGAGAAATAGCTCAAGAATCTCTTCCAAAGCCCCATCTGCTCCTTTCTATGTTAGAAACTGAATATGCTTCCAGGTCAAGGCTGTGGGCAAAGGAAAGGTAAGTAAGACACAGTCTCACCCTCAAAGATATCAGTAGACCCATCAATTAGTAATTATCTGGAACGTAACATGAACCACAAAATGATGATGATAATGATGATACCTAGCACTTATATAGCATTTAAAATATACCACACACTTTTCAAAGCATTTTACACATGTTAAATTATTTAATCCACAATAATGCTATGAAGTATTTATCATTATTATCTCCATATTTTGATATGAAAGTCACGGAGCTAAGGTTGGAAACTAGGCTATCTAGTTGCAGAGTTTATGCGCGCACGCACACACACACGCACGCAGATTCAAATGGATTAATCTCTATGGGAGATACTAAAGAAGCACAATATAGTCTCTGACCCAGGAAGTCAGAACAATTAGAAAACAGGAGATAGCAGATGACAAGTGAGCGCTAAGTAATGTGATATTAACATAATGCAAAAAGATTCAGGAAAAGGTGGGGAACCAGTGTCTTCATGATTCTCACATAAGAATTTGTGTGAGAAATGTACAGGTGAGCAAAGTTTCATCCAACTTAGGAGGAAATTTACCAATTTTACACACCACAGGAGTCAAAACTAAATCTAACACCTCTATGACATAGATATTAGTGTTAGCACTGATGGATGAGAATTCATAATGTGGAGAAATTAGCAATCTTGCTGTGGTGACAGAGCCTAGAAGTAGTGGAGTCAAGCTTTAGTCAGAATTTAAAGCCTGTGTTTTCAGCCCAGCCAGTGTGGCTCAGTGGTTGAGCATCAACCTATGAACCAGGAGGTCACGGTTCAATTCATGATTTCTGGTCAGGGCATATGCCGGGTTGTGGCTCAATCCCCTGTGTGGGGCATGCAGGAGGTAGCCAATCAATGATTCTCTCTCATCATTGATGTTTCTATTTTTCTTTCCCTCTCCCTCCCTCTCTGAAATCAATAAAAACATATTTTTTAAAAAAGTGTAGGACCCCAGGCTCAGGGATCAGAGAAGGTCCTCGCCCTGAGGCACCTGCAAGTGGATTGTATTCCTCGGGGCCTTGAATAGAGCAGCATCATTTGAGGCCTCCACTTCAGATATCAGGGTATAAGTTTCACTTCCCCTGCTCTGAAGGTCAGAATTGAATAAATCTAGTCTCTGCTAAAAAAAAAAAAAGAAGAAGAAGAAAAAAAGAAAAGAAAGAAAGAAAAAGAAAAATTGTCAGTAGTTCTAGTCCAGTTACCCTCGCATATCGCCATCTGTCTTGTCTACTGTTATATGCTGACATTTTGGGTTGAATTCTTCGTTGTTGTGGGAGCTGTCCTGTGCATTGTAGGATGTGTACCCACTAGATGCCAGTTGCACCTTATCCCCTAGTGCACTGGTTGGCAAACTCATTAGTCAACAGAGCCAAATATCAACAGTACTTCTTCAAAATAGACTCGCCCAGACCGAAAACCAACTTCTGTGCATGGGCCACGAAGTTTCAATCGCACTGTATGTGCGCGCCCGCAGGTGGTATTTTGTGGAAGAGCCACACTCAAGGGGCCAAAGAGCCGCATGTGGCTCGCGAACTGCAGTTTGCCGACCACTGCCCTAGTGCGACAACCAAAAATGTCTCCAGACATTACCAAATGCCCCCTGGAGGGAAAAATTACTCCAGTTGAGAAACACTGCCCTGTGTTGAAATAGACTGAAAAAATTGAGTGGATTGGAACTCTGGATGGAGCTAGGCAAGGAGACTCTCAGTAAAATGTATGAATTTTTTGTTTCCTTACCTGAAAGAGCATGGTAAGTCAATAGCCCACAAATTGTTTTTTCCAAGAAATATTATTTTATTTTCACATAAGTCATTTTAAAAGAGCCCATTCCTTCTGATACCTAGAAAAATGTTACCATAGTCATTCCATATAAACAAAATAATTTATCATTTCAGCCGAGTCAATTCAGAATTTCCTACTTTTTCCCAGAATGGATTGGTCTTACTGAGGCTTCTTGGAGGGAGGGGGAGATGTTTAATCGGTGGGTGTCCTGTGTCTTTCTCTGGCATCCACCCAAGAGAAACAATCTCACTTAGTCTTTGGCTTAGATGTTTCCCTATCTGACATCTGATAAAGATTCCATGGTCTCCAGCTGCATAATCAGTGCCATTTGAGGTTGCAATACTCACCACAAGTGTAAGTCCTCTGCCCAACCAGGTCCATTAGCCCCCAGTGTCCACTTATTTCACCCTAGGCCATATAAAACACACACACACACACACACACACACACACACACACACACACGCACACACATCATTTAGCTATGCTCCAAAACTCATGGAGGTGTTTAGGGGTGCTGTGTTTGGCTCATGAGTCCAGCCAGCCATCTCTACTTCCCCATGCAGTCTTGGAGTGGGATACTACAGGTCTGTAGCCTCCCTAAGCAGCTACATCAAGTCATCAAATTCATTTGGAATTTCTGCATTTCATTCACCTGAAGTGTGAGACCAGGGCAGAGCAGTCCTTCATTGTCACCCACACACCTGTCTAGCTTTCTTGCTATTCTCTCCTCCAGTTGTAGAGGCGGTAGACAGGGAAAAGTGACCAACTTGACCATAGATTAGATGTAGCAGTATAAAAGATACATAAACAAAAGTTCAGGGGGATTCAGGAAGATGGCGGCGGTATAGGCAGACGCGTCCCAGGTCGTGTCCCTGAGCAAATGGAGTGAGCAGCTGAAACTAGTAACATCCACCCCGAATTGGCGAAATTCCTCAGCTGGCGAGACAGTTTACAGCCGGGAAGAGCAGAACTCCCCTGGAAAGGTAAAAAAACCAGGGATTTGGGCAGGAAAGTTTGCCAGACCTCTGAGCCCAGAGAGTCGGAGGGAGACCGCGTGGCAGACAGCCGCGTCCCTTGGGACAGGCACAGCCCCTAACAGGGGAAAGGAGAACCGCGGGATTCCTGGTGCTGCCGGGGGAATTGAGAGCTCGGTCTGTGATCACAGAGGACTGAGCCTAAAGGGGGCAGCCTGAAGAGCTGATCAGACCATGCAGTCCCGGTAAGAGAAGAAGCTTACAGAAACCAAGCCTTCCCCGTTTCCGCGGCCGGCGTTTGTTTGTTTGTTTTCACTGAACCCTGTTCATGGGACATTTCGGATACAGACACTCACCTGTGCTGAAGAGAGGGAGAGTGTGCGGAGGAGTGGAATCTGGGGAGAGACTGAGGAGAGAGGGGGGGCCGGGAGAGGTGGCAGCAAATTGAGTGCTGAGACACCCCTGAGCCCACGTCTGAGGCAGCCATTCTCTCCGGAGAGTGAGACTCCTCCCCCCAGCCCCCAGGCAAGGAGCACAGCCACACCCAGATTCCACCCTGTAGGAGATCAAGGATTAAAATAACCTGATCAGTCCCTGGGAGTTAACAGGGTCTGGCCTATAGAGGGATTTTCAATCCCAGCAACAACACAGCACTGGTAACTCTTACGCAGCCAGCTCTGGGCAGTGAACTTCCACTGGACAGAGAGGCCCTGTAGCCTCAGAGGCCAACCCCAGAACACTGCCACCCAGAGGCTGACCCACAAACTGACTCTTTGCTAAATACAAAATAAGGCAGTCTGGGAAACAAATGCGGCTTGCTTTAAAATAAGGACTGTGGTTTACAACACAGAGGAACAGTGTATCGCAGGGAAACTCAACACTCTCCTGAATACCTGGCAGGTCTAAGGCGAGCCACACTGAAGAATAGAAGAACCGAAGGACCTTCACTACTGCAATATTTTTTTTTCTTTCTTTTTTCACCTTTTAACTAAGAAACCAATTTTTTTCTTTTTTTTTCTTTTTTTTTTCTTTTCCTCTTCTTCTTTTTTTTTTTTCTTCTTTTTTCCATCACCTGATTTTACCCTTTTAATTACTACCTTCTTATTTTTAACCAGTATTATTACTGCTACCATTTTACCATTTTTTTTAAAGTGCCATTTTATTTTCTCTTTATTTTATTTTGGGATTAGTGTTCTCCATTCTATTTTCATCGTTATATTATTGGTTGTTTCTAGTTTGCATTTATCTCCAGGGAGCTGTTGCTGGAATTTGTTGGGATTAATGGCTGTTCTATAGGAGCATTCTCCTCATATAAAAAGTCTCTTCCCCTCTTCCACTTCATTCTCTCTTTTCGCTCTTTTTTTTTCTTTTCCTTTCTTTTCTCGCTTTTACTTTCCCCCCTCCTTTTTCCCACTTTCATTTTTGCACTCCTTTTTTTGGTCCCTAATTTTCTTTTCTTTTTTCTCTTTTCTCTTTTTCTCTTCCTTCTTCCTTATCCCCTAATTCTCTTAATTCAGGTGGTCACCTTTATTTGGGGTTATTAATATCGTGAATATATTTGTGTATAGTGCCTGGTACGTGGTGCCTTGTTGTGTTGTATTTTGTGCCTTTAAATCAACACAGCAGATCCAAGCAACAGCAACCTCCTGAGCACCACACCCTCTGCTGAGGAACAGCAGCTGTACGTGAAACCTCGCCCCACCAGCCAGAAGAGCCACCACAGCTGTGAACAGCACCCACCAGAGGAGTTGCTGCCAACTGAAGAGCAGCTGCTACCGCAACCGCCCGAAGAGGAACCGCAGACCAAGGAGTCACTGCCACCAAGGGAGCAGCCACTGAACGACTCAACGTCTAGATATGTCAGTGAGATCAAACATGGGTAGACAAAGAAACCCCCAAAGGAAAGAGAAGGAGGACTCTCCAGAAAAGCAGCTAAGTAATACAGAGGCATGCAACATGACAGAAAAAGAATTCAGAATAAGGGTCCTAGAGTGCATAAACCGGATGGAGGAAAAAATCGACAACCTCAGCAAGAAGCAAGAAGAAACAGATGAAAAAATCGATAACATATGGAAGAAGCTAGAAGAAACAGATGAAAAAATCGATAACATATGGAAGAAGCTAGAAGAAACAGATGAAAAAATCAACAACTTAAGTAAGACCCAAGAAGATATGAAGAGTGATATAGCTGCAATGAAAAACTCCATTGAAAGTATCAACAGTAGACTAGGAGAAGCGGAGGACCGAATTAGTGATTTAGAAGACAAGGAAGCAAAACACACCCAAAATGTACTGCAATTGGAGAAAAAAATGAAAAGACAGGAGGAGAGCCTAAGGGAGCTTTGGGACAACATGAAACGAAACAACATACGAATAATAGGGGTACCAGAACAACAGAAGGATGAACAAGGATTAGAAAACCTATTAGAAGAAATAATATCAGAAAACTTCCCTGAGGTGGGGAAGAAAAAAGTCACACAAGCCCAGAGAGTCCCAAACAAGGTGAACCCAAAAAGACCCACACCAAGACACATCATAATTACCATGGCAAATGTTCAGGACAAAGAGAGAATCTTACAGGCTGCAAGAGAGAGACGGAAAGTTACATACAAGGGATCTCCCATTAGATTGTCAAATGATTTCTCAACAGAAACACATCAGGCCAGAAAAGAATGGACGGAAATTTACAAAGTGATGCAAAGCAAAGGACTGAATCCAAGAATACTCTATCCAGCAAGGCTATCATTCAAACTTGAAGGGGAAATAAGAAGCTTCACAGATAAAAAAAGGCTAAGGGAGTTTATCACCACCAAGCCAGCAATGCAAGGAATGCTAAAGGGACTGGTATAAAAATAAGAAATAAAAAGCTCAGAAAGAAAACAGCCACACAAAAACAGAAATGCCTACAAACAAGTACCTTTCAATAATAACTTTAAACGTAAACGGACTAAATGCTCCAAACAAAAGACATCGAGTGGCTGAATGGATAAAAAAACATGACCCATACATCTGCTGTCTACAAGAAACCCACCTCATTAGAAGGGACTCACACAGACTGAAAGTGAAAGGATGGAAAAATATCTTTCAGGCAAATGGAAAGGAAAAGAAAGCTGGGGTAGCAATACTTATATCGGACAAAATAGACCTCAAAGTGAAGGCCATAACAAGAGATAAGGAAGGCCACTTCATAATACTAAAGGGATCAATACAACAAGAAGATATAATCCTGGTAAACATATATGCACCCAATGCAGGAGCACCCAAATTCATAAAAAAACTCCTGGAAGATATCAAAGGAGACATCGACAACAATACAATCATAGTAGGGGACTTTAATACACCACTGACAGCACTGGATAAATCCTCTAGACAAATAATCAGCAAAGATACAGCAATCCTAAATGACTCACTAGATCAGATGGACTTAATAGACATCTTCAGAACACTTCACCCGAAAGCCAGGGAATATACATTCTACTCAAATGCTCATAGGACATATTCAAAAATAGACCACATATTGGGTCACAAGCAAAGTATCCCCAAATTCAAGAAAATTGAAATCATAAAAAGCGTCTTCGCAGACCACGATGGCATAATATTAGAAATAAACTACAATAAAAACAACCCAAAATACTCAAACACCTGGAAGCTGAATAGCATGCTATTAAATATTGATTGGGTTACCAATGAAATCAAAGAAGAAATTCGAAACATCCTGGAAACTAATGACAATGAAAACACAACAATCCAAAACCTATGGGACACAATGAAAGCAATCCTGAGAGGGAAGTTTATAGCTCTACAGGCCTATCTCAACAAACAAGAAAAAATGGTAGTAAATCATCTAACTCTACAACTCAAAGAATTAGAAAGAGAGCAACAAGAAAACCCCAGAGTGAGCAGAAGGAAGGAGATAATAAAGATTAGAGCAGAAATAAATGACATAGAGACCAAAAAAACAATACAGAAAATCAATGAAACCAAGAGCTGGTTCTTTGAAAGGATAAACAAGATTGACAAACCTCTAGCCAGACTCACCAAGAAGCAAAGAGAGAGGACCCAAATAAACAAAATCAGAAACGATAGAGGCGAAATAACAACAGACCCCACAGAAATACAAATGATTGTTAAAAAATACTATGGACAGCTCTACTCCAACAAACTAGACAACCTGGAGGAAATGGACAAATTCCTAGAAAAATACAACATTCCAAAACTCAATCAGGAAGAATCTAAAAATCTCAACAGGCCAATAACTATGGAAGAAATTGAAGCAGTCATCAAAAAGCTTCCAGCAAACAAAAGCCCAGGACCAGACGGCTTCACAGGGGAGTTTTACCAAACATTCAAGGAAGAACTAAAACCTATCCTCCTCAGACTACTACAAAAAATTCAAGAGGAAGGAACACTTCCAAGCTCATTCTATGAAGCCAGCATCACCCTAATACCAAAACCAGGTAAAGACAACACAATGAAAGAGAATTACAGGCCAATATCCCTCATGAACATAGATGCCAAAATCCTCAACAAAATCTTAGCAAATCGGATCCAGCAGTACATCAGAAAGATCATACACCATGACCAAGTAGGATTTATCCCAGGGATGCAAGGATGGTACAATATCCGCAAATCAATAAACGTGATACATCACATAAACAAATTGAAAGAAAAAAAACCACATGGTCATATCAATTGATGCAGAAAAAGCATTTGACAAAATTCAACACCCATTTTTGATAAAAACTCTCAGCAAGGTGGGAGTAGAAGGATCATACCTCAACATAATAAAAGCCATATATGACAGGCCCACAGCCAGCATCATACTCAATGGACAAAAACTAACACCATTTCCCCTAAGAACAGGAACAAGACAGGGATGCCCCCTCTCACCACTCCTGTTCAACATAGTACTGGAAGTGTTAGCCATTGCAATTCGGCAAGAAGAAGAAATAAAAGGCATCCAAATTGGAAAAGAGGAAGTAAAACTGTCCTTATTTGCAGACGACATGATATTATACATACAAAACCCTAGAGACTCCATCAAAAAGCTACTGGACTTAATACATGAATTTGGCAATGTAGCAGGATACAAAATTAACCCCAAGAAATCCGAGGCATTTCTATACACCAATAATGATCTTTCAGAAAGAGAGATTATAAAAACAATCCCGTTTACCATCGCACCAAAAAAATTAAGCTACCTAGGAATAAACTTAACTAAAGAGGTAAAAGACCTCTACTCAGAAAACTACAGGACGTTGAAAAAAGATATAGAGGAAGACATAAACAGATGGAAGAACATACCGTGTTCATGGATTGGTAGAATCAACATCATTAAAATGTCCATACTACCCAAAGCAATCTATAAATTCAACGCACTTCCCATTAAAATACCAACGGCATACTTCAGAGATCTAGAACGAACTCTCCAAAAATTCATCTGGAATAAAAAAAGACCTCGAATAGCTGCAGCAATCCTGAAAAAGACCAAAGTAGGTGGGATCTCAATACCAGATATCAAGATGTATTACAAAGCCACTGTTCTCAAAACTGCCTGGTACTGGCACAAGAATAGGCATATAGATCAATGGAATAGAATAGAGAGCCCAGAAATCGGCCCGAACCAATATGCTCAATTAATATTTGACAAAGGAGGCAAGAACATACAATGGAGCCAAGATAGTCTCTTCAATAAATGGTGCTGGGAAAATTGGACAGATATATGCAAGAAAATGAAACTAGACCACCAACTTACACCATACACAAAAATAAACTCAAAATGGATAAAGGACTTAAATGTACGACAGGAAACTATAAAAATTCTAGAAGAATCCAAAGGCAACAAAATCTCAGACATATGCCGAAGCAATTTCTTCACTGATACAGCTCCTAGGGCACTTGAAACTAAAGAGAAAATGAACAAATGGGACTACATCAAAATAAAAAGCTTCTGCACAGCAAAAGAAACCATCAACAAAACAACGAGAAAACCCACTGTGTGGGAAAACATATTTGCCAATGTCATATCCGATAAGGGCCTAATCTCCAAAATTTATAGGGAACTCATACAACTTAACAAAAGGAAGATAAACAATCCAATCAAAAAATGGGCAAAGGACCTAAATAGACACCTTTCAAAAGAGGACATTCAGAAAGCCAAGAGACATATGAAAACATGCTCAAAGTCACTAATCATCCGAGAGATGCAAATCAAAACAACAATGAGGTACCATCTCACACCTGTCAGACTGGCTATCATCAACAAATCAACAAACGACAAGTGCTGGAGAGGATGTGGAGAAAAAGGAACACTTGTGCACTGCTGGTGGGAATGCAGACTGGTGCAGCCACTATGGAAGACAGTATGGAGTTTCCTTAAAAAACTGAAAATGGAACTCCCATTTGACCCTGTGATCCCACTTCTAGGAATATATCCCAAGAAACCAGAAACACCAATCAGAAAGGATATATGCACCCCTATGTTCATAGCAGCACAATTCACCATAGCTAAGATCTGGAAACAGCCTAAGTGCCCATCAGTAGATGAATGGATTAGAAAACTGTGGTACATCTACACGATGGAATACTATGCTGCTCTAAAAAGGAAGGAACTCTTACCATTTGCAACGTCATGGATGGAACTGGAGAGCATTATGCTAAGTGAAATAAGCCAGTCAATGAAGGAAAAATACCACATGATCTCACTCATTCATGGATAATAGAGACCATTATAAACTTTTGAACAATAATAGATACAGAGGCAGAGCTGCCTCAAACAGATTGTCAAACTGCAGCAGGAAGGCCGGGGAGGGTTGCGGGGCAGGAGGTAGGGGGGTAAGAGATCAACTAAAGGACTTGTATGCATGCATAGAAGCATAACCAGTGGACATAAGACATTGGGGGATAGGGGAGGCTAGGGGACTGTCTAGGGCGGGGGGATAAAATGGACACATATGTAATACCCTTTGTAAAACTTTAATCAATAAAAAAATAAAAAAAAATTAAAAAAAAAAAAAAAAAAAAAAAAGACTACAAAAATCTCAAGACTAACATCTCTAAACCATCCTACTTATTGCTCAGGCTGAAGTCTTTCTCTCTGCAGTAGGAAACTTAAAGAGCAAGTGCCACTGTCCTTACTGCAAGAAGTTTCAAGAATTCAGACCTTTCCTATGAATAAAGTCCATGTGTTTTGTAAAAAAAAAAAAAAAAAAGTTCAATGCGATCATTCAACTTAAAAAAATATATTTACAAATAATTTGAAGGGAAAGCTCTCGTGAAGTAAAGTTTGCTGAATTCAGGACCATAAAATAAAAGAGTTCAAAGGATTTTAATGTTGTTTACCTAACTGGCAATAAAACTATATTCTCACTCTATCAGTTTCAGTTCTGGAAACTATAGTAAGTACTTAAGGTCATCGATAGGTTCTTGGAACTGCAATGAAATGAATTATGAGGAAACCAATTTTACCATAGGCTAACGGACATAAAGTTAAGTTCCTTATACTCCAGAGAGTATAAGGGGTCACAGTTTGACTGATTTTGCTCCAAACTTACAGCAAATAAGAGATAAAATATATAGAAAGAGAAATACAGCTAGATTAAGCATCTCTTGACCAAGAAGTGGAACAGAAAACAAAGTGTCGAAGTATGGATCTGCTGGGCCTTGTTCTGAAGCAGGCAGAGGCAGCACCGCTGCTGATGGGTGAAGGCCTCAGTGCTCTGAGTGAGCTGAGTCACAGCTAGGAAGCGGAAGTTTCCTTGCTACTTTTGACTGTTTATAAACTAGGCAGCCACAGAATAACCTCTACAGATATGCATCCTAACCTACAGATTTACAAGAAACTATGAGCTTGGAGAAGGGGGTGGGGAAACTCAGAACCAAATCATCCATGTGCTGGTTCACTTACAGATACAGCTGCTGTATTCCATAGGAAAGAAGTTCCCAAAAGTCACTCTAAGATCTAGTTCTCAGGGAGTCAGAGAGAGGCACTAAGGGGGGGAGGGAGTCTCAAACAAATAAAAATGCCTGCACACCGAAGTTCCAAAATATACAAATTGAATACTAAGAAAAAGTCAACAATAATATCATGAATACACTCCACATTAATTTCATAGAACATTTTTACAAAGACTTTAGGTCCCAAAGGATATTTTCAAACATATAAAGGAAAGTGTTTGACCACCCACAGACTTCCATTAAACAAAGAATAAAATTTTACTTTAAAAATTAAAAATTAGCCCTAACCGGTTTGGCTCAGTGGATAGAATGTCAGCCTGCGGACTCAAAGGTCCCAGGTTCGATTCCGGTCAAGGGCATGTACCTTGGTTGCAGGCACATCCCCAGTAGGGAGCGTGCAGGAGGCAGCTGATCGATATTTCTCTCTCATCAATGTTTCTAATTCTCTATCCCTCTCCCTTCCTCTCTGTAAAAAATCAATAAAAATATTTTTAAAAAATAAAAATAAAAATCATCATTCTCCCCTTGAATAAATAAATAAATAAAAATTAAAAATTAAATGGACATGAGACACTGGGGGGTAGGGGAGGCCAGGGGAGTGTCAAGGGCGGGGGAAAAAATGGAGACATATGTAATACTCTTTGTAATACTTTAAGCAATAAAAAAAAAATAAAATTAAATTTTAAAAAATCAGCTAAAAAAAAAAAATTAAAAATTAGAGCCCCAACTGGGTGGCTCAGTTGGTTGGAGCACCCTCCAGTATACCAAAAAGATTGCGGGTTCAATTCCTGGACAGGGCACATAGGTTGTAGCTTCAGTCCCTGGTTGGGGTGCGTATGGGAGGCAACCATGCTTCTCTCTTTCTCTTCCACCCTCCCTCCCTCACTTTCTTTCACTCAAATCAATAAAAACATATCCTTGGGTGAGAAGTTTTAAAAAGTTAAAAATTAGAAAACAATTTAAATAGAAATACATTTTTTAACTAAAAGAAGCAAACCTAAATCTTTGAACAATATGATGGGGGATGTCAATAGGCAGTTAAAGCTTGCTAAAATATGCATTATGTTTGGAGGAGGAGAGAAATATGAAATTCACTTAGACTTTATAAGGAAATGAATAGTTATAAGTGGTTTTTAAAATTTCAATGACTACTGAAAGAACAGAAATACCTTTTATGGCTTCTAAATCAATAGAAGTTAAGAAAAAGATAATGAAAATATTATCTAAGCAAAGAAAATAAAAGGTGGGGGGGTAAACAAAAGGATGGTAAATGGAAAACAGAAAAGATTGTAGAAATAAATCCAAATACACAAAAATTACAGTAAATGTTAATGGATTATTTTCATCAATTAAAAAGTGTTTAATTGTAAGATGTTGTTAGGGGGACCAGCTTGCAACTAGCAAATAAATAAATTCTGGAAATCTAATGCACAGCATAGCGATTATAGTCAACAACACTGTTTTATAAACATCAAAGTTGCTAAAAGTCTATATTTTAATTGTTCTCACTACAAAAAAAGAAATGATAATTATGTGACCTGATAGAGGTATTGGCTAACACCACAGTGGTAATCATATTATAATATACTAGAGGCCTGGTGCACGAAAATTCATGCACTGGGGGGGGGGGGGGGGCGGTCCCTCAGCCCAGCTTGCCCCCTCTCACAGTTCGGGAGCCCTCAGTGGATGTTCTACTGATGGCTTAAGCCCAGTCCTGGTGGGGAGTGGGCCTAAGCTGCAGTCTGGCCTCCCTGTGCAGGAGGTGACCAGCCAATCAGAAGGCAACGCCCCCATCACACTGCTGCTACTACCACTGCTGGCCACAGCGGCTGCCTGAGCCTCGGCCTGGCCCTCGCAGCAGCAGCCGCTGTGGCTTTGTCTGGAAGTCAGGAAGACGTCCAGTCTAACTAGCATATTACCCTTTTATTAGTATAGATAAGTGGATGGAATCAACATGTTGTATACCTTAAACTTATAAAATGTTACATGTCAATTGTATCTCAATAAAAATGTTTAAACATATGAGACATTTAACTTTTTTAAAGTAATTTTTAAAATAAGGAATATCAAATATCCAATAATCCTGTGGTGAATGGAAATTAAAACAACAAGAAACCATTTAAAACCCACTAAATTGTTGAAAATGAGATCTGACCATATCAAATGTTGGTGAGGCTGTGGAGCAAGGGGAAGTCTAACATGTAGCTGGTGGGAATGCCAATCGGTACAGTCACTGTGGAGAACAACTTGGCAATATCTAGTCACTGTAGATACTTAGAATATTTGCCCCAGCAATTCTACTTTTATATATTATACAACCTAGAAGAACATCCAAGTGTGTAAAAAGAGACATTTTACAGCAATATTTTATGATACATTATGATAGTGAAAAATTAAAAACCAGTTAAATATCCGTCAGGGGTATGTATACAGGAATTGTTATAGTAGTCATACCATGGAATACTACCAGCAGATGAAAAGAATAAATTTAAGCTGCAGGTGACAACATAGATATTTCTTTAAAAATGCAATATTGAGAGAAATAAGTTAAAGTGATAGATAATATGATCTTATTTATACTTTGTTCTGAACCATGATAAACAATACTATACATTGTTTTTGGATACATCTATATGTGGTGATGGTATAAAAACATGATGGTATAATAAATCACTGACTCAGGATTGTAGTCACCTCCAGGGAGAAGGGAGAGTAATTAGCATCAGGAAGGTGTGCACAGTAACTTTAAGTCTATCTAAAGTTTATTTCTTTTTAAAAGTATATGGAGCAATAAATTTAATAAAAAATAAATGAAAATAAAAAGTAAGTTATATAATGAAAATGCAGTAAATATGGCAAAATAGAGTGATTTAATAAAGTTATATAATGGATACTTGAGTGTTATATTCTATGTTTTTCTATATGTTGGCAATATTTCCCAATTTTAAACTGTGTGTTTGATTTATTAAAAAAAATATTAGAGGTTTGCAATAAGGGACATCCTAGTTAGCTAAAAGGTTGGGTCATTGATTATGATGGGGAAACCCAAGAAGAAAAATAGGAATGTAACCATTTTGATCTTTCGTTTCAGGCACATATATGACCACTTCATAAACCTCTACCCACAGCTGATTAAGAAACCTTCCATCGTGGATAAAGTGCAGGAGTTCATGAAGTATGTATAACAGCTTTTCTCTTCTCATTGTTATGAGGCTGCAAGATGTGGATGTGTCATTTCAAACAGTGATTTTTCCTTCGTCAGTTTATTTTTCTGTCTCTGAGGCGGGACTCTGCAGTTGTTCTTGTAGTGAGGTAATTACCTTTTAGTAATAGCATGAAAACTGGTTGCAGACAACATGCCCTGTAATTTGAGCCCTTTTGGAGGTCAGGTTGACTATCACGTTGTCGATTGCTGGCACAGCTGGGGAGGACACCATCAGTGAAAGGAGGCAAAATCAAATCCCTGGATGTTTCCCTCCCTGGGAGGCCCCTCTCTTTCCTGCAGGGATTCCTCCTCCTCCCTCTGTAAGGTGTTTCCTTTTTACCAGCCAGTTGACTAATCTGAGCTGGAGTGTTAGCTCATATCTAAAGTCTTAATTCTTAACGTTCTCTGAGAATATTTCCACTTAAGTAAAATTTTCTGAAGGCTAATAATTCTCAATATTCAGAAAATTTATATGTTTGTGGGATGACAGGCTATGAAATTAATTTGGGGATAGAAGAGCTCTAATTTTGGCCGTCCAAATTATACACTAAGGAACATCTTCATCGCCTGCTGAAGTCCTACAGAGCATCAGTTAAAAAGCACTGGGCTAGATCCCATGAAGTAATAACATTGTATTCTAAAAAATTGATCTAGAAGTAACTTAAACAAATCAGAAATGACTTCCAGTATACAGTTATGTTAAATCACCCCCTATGAAGTGCAGAGAACTACTAGTAAAAGAGGAGAGACACAATGAAAGCACTATGAAAAACAAGGCTTTTTCTTTTTTTTTTCTTTCTTTCTTCTTCTTCTTCTTCTTTTTTTTTTTTTTTTGCTAAGCATGCCAGGACAGAGGCATTGAGGCAGTTACTGGCAACAATTGAAATAGAATGAAGCAGAAACTATGAAATGATCTGAATGAAAAATAAACGTATGCAAATGATTCAGCCCTTAGGAGTTTTTATTTTTTCCTGTTGTTTAACTTTATCTCTTGTATACACCAAAGTAAAGTGAACTTATCCTTACTGATTTAATGAGGTGTTATGATTTTATATGAATGAGTTTGTACTGTCTATCCTTGACTTTCTTAGGTCTCAGTATCACAGATAGATAACATTACACCTGTGTTTTGGTTCCTGATAGAGCTTTGAGGGAGCTCTAAAGAAAGAGTCATAGTTCTAGGAGGAATTAAAAATCATTTCAGATTTTCCCTGATAGTCTTTCAAAGACTATCAGGAATGTTATAAGATCCAGGGTTTAAATTATACTATCATAATTATCTGAATATATTATCTCTAAATGCCTGGGTTCAACTTAGCTTTTGATGAGCAACCATAGAGACCTAGTACGAATCTAATTTGTCTTTCAGGAAGCAAGATCAGTGGACACAGAATAACATCAAATCTTATCAGGATGACCCATTTTGGAGACATACAGGCTATGTAATGGCACAAATGGATGGGCTGTATCTAGGAGCAATGAAGAAGGCTATATTAAAAGGGGAAAAGGTAAGATTTTTAAGAAGCTATTTTATTAAAGATATATGAAAAGTGTAAGGAAACAAAAAACACCCAACCAGAAGAGCAAAAAGAAAAAAGAATCCAAAAATATGAAGATAGTGTAAGGAGCCTCTGGACAACTTCAAGCATACCAACATTCACATTATGGGAGTGCCAGAAGAAGGGAGAGAGCAAGATATTGAAAACCTATTTGAAGAAATAATGACAGAAAACTTCCCCTTCCTGGTGAAAGAAATAGACTTACAAGTCCAGAAAGTACAGAGAACCCCAAACAAAAGGAATCCAAAGAGGCCCACACCTAGACACATCATAATTTAAATTCCAAAGGTTAAAGACAAAGAGAGAATCTTAAAAGCAGTAAGAGAAAAGTGGTTAGTTTTCTACAAGGGAGTTCCCATAAGACTGTCAGCTGATTTCTCAACAGAAATTTTGCAGGCCTAAAGGGATTGGCAAGAAATATTCAAAGTGATGAAAAGCAAGGACCTACAACCAAAATTACTCTACCCAGCAAAGCTCTCATTTAGAATTGTGGGTCAGATAAAGTGCTTCCCACACAAGGAAAAACTAAAGGAGTTCATAACCAGTATTACATGAAATGTTGAAAGGTATTCTTTAAGAAGAGGAAGAGAAAGAAGAAAAGGAGGAGGAGGAAGAAGAGGAGGAGGAGGAGGAGGGGGAGAAGGAAGAAGAAGAAATATGAACAATAAAATGACAACAAATACATATCTAACAATTTAATCCAAAAAGCAAAATACAAGGAACCTAATGAACAAAATAAACTAATGAATAAAATAGAATCAGAGGCATGGAAACATGGAATAGACTGATGAATCTCAGCTGGAAAAGGGGCAGGGGGAGATTAACCAAAGATCTTATATACATACTACAGGCCTGGTGCACAAAAATTTGTGCACTTGGTGGGGGGGGTGGTCCCTCAGCCCGGCCTGTGCCCTCTCACAGTCTGGGACCCCTCAGGGGATGACCACCTGCTGGCTTAGGCCTGCTCCCCGGGGGATAGGGCCTAAGCTGGCAATCAGACATCCCTCTGGCAGCCCGGCAGCCCTCGAGGGATGTCCACTTGCCAGCGGGGAGCAGACCTAAGCTGCAGTCGGACATCCTTAGTGCTGCTGAGGAGGCCAGAGAGGCTCCCACCACCACCGCTGTGCTGGCAGCCATCAGCCTGGCTTGTGGCTGAGCAGAGCTCCCCCATGTGGGAGTGCACTGACCACCAGAGGGCAGCTCCCGCATTGAGCGTCTGCACCCTGGTGGTCAGTGTGTGTCATAGTGACCAGTCATTCCCAGTCTTTCTGCTGTTAGGGTCAGTTTGCATATTACCCTTTTACTATATAGGATAGAGGCCTGGTGCACAGGTAGGGGCTGGCTGGTTTGCCCTGAAGGGTGTGCCAGATCAGGGTGGGGGTCCTGCTGGGGTACCTGGCCAGCCTGGGTGAGTGGCTGATGTCTGTTTTCAGGCTGGCCACACCCCCTTTATGGTGGGGGTCCCCACTGGGGTGCCTGGCCAGTCTGGGTGAGGGACTGAGGGCCGTTTTCAGGCTGGCCGGCGACTGAAGCTCCAAGCTCTCCTTTTTTTCTTTTTTCTTTTTTATTCTGGGATTTATTTACCTTCTATCAATTGAAACTTTGTTGCCATCACTGGAGCTGAGAGCTGGGCTCCTGCTCGCTCCAGCTCTGAGGCCACGGCCTGCTGAAAGCAGGTATCTGGGGTTTGTTTAGCTTCTATAATTGAAACTTTGTTGCTTTTGGAGCTCAGGCTCAGAGCCGGGCCGCGGCAGGCGGGGAACCTTGGCTTCCTCCATCACTGGAGCAAGCAAGCCTCCTGCTCGTTTCAGCTGCGTGGCTGCCGGCTGCCATCTTGGTTGGGTTAATTTGAATATCTCGCTGATTAGCCAATAGGAGGTGTAGCGAAGGTATGGTCAATTACCATGTTTGTGTATTTCCTATGTACAAAAACAATAGGGTGTTGAAGACCTGGAGCAGGGCAGGAACTGGGTGGAGGGAAGCAATGGTGGTCGGAGGGGGGCGGGGGGGACATCTGTAATACTCTCAACAATATTTTTTAATTTAAATTCTTTATTGTTTAAAGTATTACATAAGTCTCCTTTTCCTCCCGCTGACCTCTCCCAGGCCGCCCCCACCCCCAAACAATAAAGATTTTTTTTAAAAATCAGTGAAGACCCTATAATTTTTAAAGTTAAATAATTAGATTGGGACTTTTTGTTTTTTGTTTAAAATGTCTTTTATGTTTGTCCTCCCACCACCTGTTCCTGAAAACCAGTTTGTATGTAGATGCCCAGCCCTGGGCTACTCTGGTGGATTGAATCCTGCTGGAGGAATGCTGTCTAGTTAGCACAAAGTTCATGTTCAAGTCTGATCATTGCTTGAGGGTTAATGCTGTCAAGTCAGTTCTATGTTAAACACAGAATCAAAAGCATCTTAGTTGACTGTTTTTACTGTAAAGCAGTGATTCTCAGCTAGGGGCGATTTCCCTCCAGAGAGTATTGGGCAATGCCTGGAGACAGTTTTGGTTGTCAGAACTAGGAGGTGCTATTGATGTGTAGTGGCTAGAGGCCAGGGATGCTGTTAAACATCCTACAATGCACAGTCCCCCCCCCCCCCACTCCTGCCCCAGAAAGAATTATTATCACTAGTGCCAAGACTGAAAAAGCCTAGAGAGGCATGCTGTCTTGGGAGAATCTCCCCAGACTGTGGATATTAAGACATGCTAAAATACCTCATAAGCTATAACGTTGAGAAAATCATCATTTATAATAAAATCTAGTGCACCTGTTACATTAGAGACCCTTCACAAAGGAATGATTTAATGGGTCCCTAATGAGAGAAACAATAGAAAATAACACCTGTTACAAATCAGTGTTAAGAGCGCACTCTGTCTTTTCCCAGCCCATGACCCTGTTTCAGATTCAGTTCCTGAATGCTGTTGGAGATCTGTTGGATCTGATTCCCTCATTCTCTCACACAAAAAACTCCAGCCTGGATGTTTTTAAGAGATGGGACCAGGGACACTGCTCTGCTCTTATCAAGGTGAGACACACAACAGCCTTTCTCTTTTTCCTGGTTCTGGTCCACACAGACTTTTTCCGTATGACACCCAAGTATGTCAACATCTCATCACTGCTAGGGCTGTAGTTATAGATCAGCTCATGGGTTCCTCTATTGTGGACTTTAAGAACTAGAAGGAACTGATGGAGGGAATTGGCTGTACATGATGTTACCTCTCTTTCTTCCACCATTCTTCCCATGCTGTATGTACATGCCATTCCCACTTTCCAGAATCTTCCATTTAGCATGCTAGCTCAGAGTCTTTTTGTGCACATTAAAGGTTAATTTCCGGTAATAAATATAGCAATAGACACCTGAATTGACATATCCTGTACACTTGTGTCACTTGTAATCAGTTATCAATATATATATCTCCCTGTACACTTACTGTATAGCAGTGGTTCTCAACCTTCCTAATGCTGCGACCCTTTAATACAGTTCCTCATGTTGTGGTGACCCCCAACCATAAAATTATTTTCGTTGCTACTTCATAACTGTAATTTTGCTACTGTTATGAATCGTAATGGAAATATCTGATATGCAGGATGTATATAGGCAACCCCTGTGAAAGGGTTGTTCGACCCCCAAAGGGGTTGCGACCCACAGGTTGAGAACCGCTGCTGTATAGGATGGTGTCAATTTGTGTCACAGTTGTGTTAATCATTTATGACAAATATCTGTATGTTACTTGTAGTCAGCTATCTATATCATTCACTATGATTCTGACTATAGGTTCTTCCTGGATTTGAGAACATCTATTTTGCTCACTCAAGCTGGTACACATATGCAGCCATGCTCAGGATATATAAACACTGGGACTTCAACATCAAAGATAAAGACACCAGCAGTAGTCGCCTCTCTTTCAGCAGTTACCCAGGTAAATAAATTTAGAGGGACATCTGAGTACTATTTCAGGATGAAACCCTGGTGATTCAAAGTAACTGGAATGGGAGAAGTGGTTAGTGGTTAATAAACATTAATGAAATTTAATTTTCAGAATGCTTTTTGAAGAAATATGGCTTTAATGCTTTTTTAATAGAATAGCATAGGCTAGCCGGTGTGGATCAGTGGTTGAGTGTCAATTCATGAACTGGGAGATAGAGGTTTGATTCCCAGTCAGGGCACGTGCCTGGATTGTGGGCTCAATCCCCAGTAGTGGGCATGCAGGAGGCAGCCGATCAAGGATTCTCTCTCATTATTGATGTTTCTGTCTGTCTCTTCCTCTCTGAAATCAATAAAAAAAATATTTTAAAAAAATAAAAATAGAATGGCATAAACTTAGTTAATAGAGTTGACAAAAATTACTTCAACAAATGCAACTGAGTTATTTATTACGTACAAGGCTCTTTCTATGCTCTGCTGTGGAAGCAAAGATGAGCAAGACAGATTCTGCTCCCCATATCTCCTTGAGGATCTGTCTCTGCTTCTCTTATTCATAGCAGTATGCACAGCACCTAACCTAGTGTGTGCACCCTTAGTACTTAATACATTTTTGTTGAATGAATGTGTAAGCTTATAAATGTGACACTGACAAGATAAATACAATACAGATAAGACTAATATTATTACTGGAAAGGAGGCCAACTGCTCAGCTCCCACTGACTGTTGTCACCAGCAATGTGAAGATCAGTGTTTCCAGATCCTCCAACTTCTCAAGAAAAAAACAAAACCCACTATTTGATCCCAAGAAAGTACATCTGCTAGCTGGAATTGCCCCCTCAATTGCAGATTTGCAACCTCTTCAGGAAACATCATGAGCAAAGGCAAGGGGGAAATTCTTACCAAACACCTGAGAGTCTAAGGAGGACATGATTTGGGCACTTTTGACCTTTAATTACATATCTGTAACTTGTAGGGTAGTTATACCAACCACCTGTCATATCTATTTATTGCTCGTTATGACTTTCTATGTGCTCCTGTTGTCCTAGCCAGAATACTTGCGGGATAATTACCCAGTAAGAATTGCCAGAAGAGCACTCCCAAAATTGTACTCCAGCACAGAGGAATAGAACAACAGTAATCCTTTGCAATACATTCATCAATATTACAAAAGGATTTACTGTCCCCAGCACACCCAGACTTATCTAAGCCTATCTCATGCTCCGTGTACACCAGAACCCCAACTGACTCCATGCAAATAGAGGTGGTTCGGCCAAGGAAATGCATTACTATAATAACCCCATCTTAATCTAGAAAGGACTTAAGTGATTCAGTAGCTTCATAGGCTCAGTCTTTTTAAATCTGTTTCCTTTTACCCTTGGGGAAATTGTTTCACCTAAAGATGCTAACATGAAATGTCCTGTGGAAGTCAAAAGCATACCAAAAGTACACTAGGTGCTGATAACCTCCACAGTGCTCTTAAGCCTGGCCAGTGAATTTCCAGCTGCCTTCCCCCTCCAGCTCCCTGAGACCAGGCAGGCTAGAAGTACTGGGGCATCCTGGCTGCAGCCAGTGTGTCATGTGTACCTAATTTAGGAAGCACCTTTCCAGAAATTTTCTAAATATCTTTCTAGTACCTAAGACCAGCCAGCATGGTAATGCCATCCAAGTGGGGCCAAGCTCAGACAGGCCCCCATGTGGGTCCTAGTCTCTGTATCTTTCATTTGGGGGAGCTTTTCCCCTCTACCCACACCCACAGGCAAGTTCAACAAGATGCCATGAGGACTATGAGGGGGTCCTGGTGAGTAGATCCTTTCTGCTGGCCCTCAGAGTGTAATTTTTATATCATTGAGCTGACAGAATGTTGGTAACATGTTGAGTTTGGGTGAGTCTCACGTCAGACACAGCATGTGTTCTGGGCTCTTAGCTACCTGAGGTCATGCTTACCCTTGTGCTTCAGCATGTGTTCTCATTGCAGTGCCACCTTCCTCCTACTGCACCCAAGGGCAGCAGGGGAAGTGACTATTGATTTTCACTTTGTGTGCTCCACTGCTGTCGCCTCATCCCGCTGCAGTCCTCTGGGGAGAGCTGGGCCGGGCCCCTGCCAGGGCTTTGAGCACCTTGCTCTACAGCACAAATGGGCCTTTCAACAGATCTCATGCCTTTAGTTAATGAGGTGGCCTCCCACTGTCACAGGCCAGTCTTAACCTGCTTGGATATTCCTTGTGCGAGTGGAACTGCTCTTCTGGCTCTGCCCACAGGCTCTCACCTAATTGTGCCCACTGGTGGGGGTGTGTGAAAGGTGGAGGTGTGTAAAGAGATCACAGAGTAGGAATGCAAGGGTTATGGTTGAAAGAGGCAAGAGCAGAGAGTTGGAAAATATGCTGATCTATGTTTATGCTATAAAATTCTGAATTTAACTTTAATGACCATAAATCATTCACATTTCTCTTATCATTCTGTGTAAGACTTGAATTTGTGGTCATTATTAACAAATCACAGTAAAGACCTTTGAGACAGTCATAACAGCCAGTATTCAGAGGTGGCACCATTGATATTGCAGAGTCATTAAGTAAATGGTGACAGGGAACTGCAGAGGCAAAGAAATCTATGTTGTTTCAGTACAAGTAGGTTACAGAGTCGTGGCTTTGTGAGCAATAACAGTATTGCTACCTTTTTCTCATGGTGGGAGATATAATAGATAATATAGAGAGGTGATACTTGGACACTATAAAGACTCTTTACGTGCACTGATTGGACAAATACATTTTCTCTACCATTAATAAATCACTATATCTTACCTAGGCCCATGAATTTTAGAATATATTTCTTAATGTAATTGTTTACAAAGGCAGGGGTCCTGAAAGACATACTTGCCTGAGGTTCTGAAAACTCTAAGGAAGGTGGCCCTGGATAACGTTGTTCTAGAAGTTTTCCATCCCTCACAAGGGTTTTGAATTAGCAAGGGCTATTTTACCTAACAACTGATAAGGCTAAGGAAGATAAAAGCCCCACACTAACCCTACCCCCAGGAACACCATCCACAGTGTTGAAGGAAGTAAGAGATGGAGAGGAATCCCGTAGGGAATGACAGCCACTGAAAAGGTAGCCAGTACCACTGTATGAAGACCTCAGCACAAAGGTCTACTGATTTCCACTACATGCAGTCCTTCAACAATATTCAAAGAAAATCAGTGTCACTAATACCGAGTCTTCCAATCCATGAATATAGTATCTCTACTTATGTAGATCTTCTTTTATCTGAACAATGTTTTATAGTTTTCAGTATGTGGGTCTTACATACTTTTAATTCATTTGAATCCTAAATAATTTTTGATGCTCCTGTAATCAGAATTGAATTTTTTACTTCCTATTTCAATTGTTCATTGCTTATATATATATGCATTTGTTATCTATTGCTACATAACAAGTCACCCCAAAAAATTAGTGGCTTGAAAAGACAATGATCATTTAGTATCTCATAGTTTCTGTGGATCAGGAATTTAGATAGGGCACAGTGAGGATGGCATGTCTCTACTTCACTATATCTGGGGCCCCTTGGAAGACTCACAGACTGAGGGGCTGAACTCTCTATAACTTAACTGAAGCTGGAAGATACATTTCCAAGGTGACTCACATGGTTGACAAAGTGTGCTGACAAATTGGTTCCCACCACTTGGGCCTCTCCACAGGACTGCTTGAGTATTCCCATGCCAAGGTGCCTGGCTTTCCCCAGATCAAGTGATCCAAAAGAACAGAGCAGAAACAGCAATGCCTATTATGACCTAGTCTCAAAAGTCATATACTGTTACTTCCACCACATTCTATTCATTAGAAGCACATTATTATGACCAACCCACAGTCAAAAAATTTGTGGAAAGATAAAAATCACCACAGTATAGAAATAAGATTTGTTTGGTACATTTACTATTTATCCTGAGAACTTTCTAAATTTATATATCAGTTCTAATAGCTTTTCTATAGATTTATTGGGATTTTTCTATATTCATAATCATGCCATCTTTGCATAAAAGGTAGTATCACTTCTTCCTTCCCTTATATGTCCTTGATTTCTTGCATAATTGCACTGGACAAGATCTCCAGAACAATGTAGACTAGTAGGGCATGATAATCCTTTCCTAGTTCCTGATCTTAAGAGAAAAATATTCAGTCTTTCATCATTAAGTATGTTTGTTGTAGGATTTTTGTAGATACCCTTTATAAGGTTAAGAATATCCCTTCTGAAAAAAAAAAAAAGAATATCCCTTCTGTTCCTATTTGCTAGCTTAATGTTTTTATTATGAATGAGTGTTTTGTGAAATTCTTTCTCTGCTTCTATTAAAGTGATCATATAATTTTTCTTATTAATATGATTAAAGTTTTTTTGGTTAAACTTAATGCTATTTTGTTAAGGATTTTTTCATCTATATTCATGAAAGGGATTGGTCTGTGGTTTTCTTGTAATAGTTTTGGTGTCAGGGTAATCTCGACCTTATAATCTGACTTTGGAATTAATTTTTCCTTCTATGATTTCTGAAAGAGTTTGTGTATGACTGGTAAATGTTTAATACAATTAATTGATTAAGCTACCTAGACATAGAGTTTTATTTATTGGGAAAGTTTTAAATTATTAATTCAATTTATTTTATTGCTATAGGACTATTCAGGTTTTCTAATTCTTCTTGAGTCAGTTTTGAAAATTTGTGTCAAGGAATTTGTCTTCTTCTTCTAAGTTATTTTTATTGTCAAAGTTATTTATAATATTTTTATTACCTTTTAATGTCTGCAGGGTCTGTAGTTATTTTATTTATTTATTTAATTGCATTTATTGGGTAACATTGGTTAATAAAATTATATAGGTTTCAGGTGTACAATATACATCATCTGTATATTGCATTGTATGTTCATCATCCCAAGTGGGAAAGAATTATATAGATGCTCCTCAACCTACTATTGGGGTACCTCCCAATAAATACATTGTAAATTGAAAATATTGTAAGTCAAAAATGCATTTAATATACCTAAACTACCAAACATCATAACTTAGCCTAATTTACCTTCAACTTGCTCAGAACACTTATTGATCTACTTCAAGTTTACTGATCCTTACTTCTGCCATCTCAAATTTACTATGGAATCCATCCAGTGAATTTTTTTTTTCAATTATTGTACTTTTCAGGTCTAGAATTTGCATTTTGTTCTTTCTTTAGTTTCCATTTCTCTGTTAATATTCCCTCTGATAACTTTTAATACCATATTTCCCTTTTCTGAACTGTTTTAAGTTGAAGTCTTTTTCTGCTAAATCCAATATCTAAGCCCACTTGAAGACAGTTTCTATTAATTTTTTTTAATGTGTAGGTCGTGTTGCCCTAGCGGCTAGGGCCTAGCCGGTTTGGCTCAGTGGGTCCGAGGTTCAATTCCAGTCAAGGGCATGTACTTCGGTTGCAGGCTTGATCCCCGGCCCCACTGTCAGGGCACATGCGGAAGCAACCAATTGATGTGTCTCTCTGTCTCTCCCCCTCCTTTCCACTATCTCTGAAAATCAATGGAAAAATATCTTCAGTTGAGGATTAAAAAACAAAGGAAGGAAGGAAGGAAGAAAGGAAGGAAGGAAGGAAGGAAGGAAGGAAGGAAGGAAGGAAGGAAGGAAGGAAGGAAGGAAGTGGGGGGAGGGAGGAAGGAAGGAAATGGGAAGAAAAAAGGAAAGGAAGGAGACAGGCAGGCAGTTCATGGATGACCCATCTGACATGAACATGGTGGGAACTGTAAGGGAGAAAGAGATGAGGGCTGCCTAAGACATCATCACCCCTATCACAACCTCATTGTTTTCTGTTTGTGCTGCTCTCCTTTCTATACCCTTGATTTTAAAACAAGAGGCTAAAATGTTCAGGAATTGTTATCAAGGCATTTGATATGGAGACCTATATGTTCAGCACAAAAGTTGGACATTGAAGCCAACCATTGTAATCACCCTGATTATAAATGGTATGAATAGGACGTAACTAATTTTATGGGAATTAGGCAGCACTCAAGTTTTAAATACATTACTATAAACTTGTTTGTGCTCACTTTTTACTAAAATTAAAAGAAAAAAAACCCTAATACTTTAGGCTTAGTTCTTTCTTATGTGCCTGGCACTGTGACTGACACTGTACTAAACAGTTGGTATATAATATGTCATTTAGTTTTCTTAAAACCTAATAAGGTATTGTATCTACATTTTTTAAACATATATATTTTTTTTATTGATTTCAGAGAGGAAGGGAGAGAGATAGAGAGATAGAAATATCAATAATGAGAAAGAACAATTGATTGGCTGCCTCCTGCATGTCCCCTACTTGGGGGGATCAAGCCCACAGCCCAGTCATGTGACCTTGGCCGGAATTGAACCTAGGACCCTCTAGTACACAGGCTGACACTCTATCCACTGAGCCAAACCAGCTATGGCTGTATCTACATTTTTAAAAATATGTTCTGATGTTTTAGAAAGGAAGGGAGAGGGATAGCGAGATAGAAACAATGATGAGAGAAAACATTGATTGGCTGCCTGCTGAACGCCCCTCACTGGGGATCGAGCCTGCAGTCAGGCATGTGCCCTGACTGGGAATTGAACTGGTGACCTCTTTGTGCATGGGTTTGTTATAAGCACCTCTCACCGACACCAGAGAGGTGTTACCGGACAGCCCCCTGAGTCAGTGGGAGAGGGCTGTTCCCAACCTCATTCCTTGTCTTCTCATATAAATGAATTTATGAGACCTTGACTGCGTTATGAAAAGTCAATTTATTAAAGTATGCACCTTTATTGAAAAAGCAAAGCAAGCAAACCTATACATCTGGCTTAATGAAGCACAGATGAGCTCTCAGCTAATCTAAAGAGCAAGTTGGGTGGGGGTCCAAGGTGTTGTATACCCTCCTATCTATAGGTCTCAAAATTCCTTTGCTGAATGTTTTGGTGCAGATTAATTCTCAAGGTTCTCCTTTTTACTTTGTTATGGCCTTCCCAGAATTTATGAGAAGCACCTGAAACTTTACCTTGCCAAGGCTTGAGACTGCTGGCTTCTCTGTTTAGGGAGTAAAACTGCCCTTTTTTCCTTTCCCCTTTCCCCCTCCTTTCTGCATTCTCTCTTTAGGGAGGTTATCTTTTAACCATTTGCTCTCCTGCCCTTGGCTGGGGACAATAATGACTCGCTAGTTACAAGCTGGCTGTAAATTGCCCACACTTTTTGGCCTTGTTTTAACTTTCCTGTCTCAGTTTCCCTACTCCTCCTGCCTTAGAATCCTATAACAGGTTGATGCTCAACCACTGAGAGACACTAGCCAGGCTACATTTTTCAAATAAAGAAGCAGGTTGCAAGAAGTTAAATAGCATGCTCAAAATCATACCACTCAGATTTGGGGACTGGGATTCAAAATAATATCTCTAACTATAAATATCCATTTCCCCACCCACCTCCAGAAATGGTTCCATTTGCATTTAAGTTAAATGATTAAAACTGAAAAAGCCATGAACTCAAAGGGCTACCTGTCACACCAGGTGGGTGGAGTGTTTGCGTGGGAACAAAAGCTGGAATCTATTCGAAGTGTTTTAATTGAGGATTCCAGTAATGATTATCTACATAAGGCTTAGGCTTCAAGCTTAATTATCTGTCAGAGAGGCTCTCTGGCATGCACTTAGTGTATTTCACGAGCATGCATGTGTTCCTACTTTGTATTACATCCAGGCACCTCATCACCTCCCCCACACAGATATACCCACCCCATAAACTTAAAATTTCCTGTGGAGCTTGCAAAAAATGCAGATTCCTAATGCCATTCATAGAAATCCTGTTCAGTTGATCTGGGCATTTGTATCAAGGACCCTAGGTGATTCTAACATACTGGGTCCAAGCCCATCCTTTTCGACTCTGGCAGCCCTCCTAGGCTGGGTAGCAAAGAGTTTGCTCAGCCTTTTCCTGTTAGAAGATAAAAGAATAGTCTCAAAGCCCCAAGATAATTTAGTGAAGATTCCTTCATAATCCATAATGTTATTACTTTCATAGTTATAAAACTGCCTATGTATGTTGTTAATATTTTAATGTACTATTACTTTTATTAATTTCACATTACTTATTTTATGTTAGATACTTTATTTTGTTTTTTAATATATTGTTATTGATTTCAGAGAGGAATGGAGAGGGAAAGAGAGAGAAACATCAATGATGAGAGAGAATCATTGACCAGCTGCCTCCTGTATTCCCCCAACTGGGACGGAGCCCACAACCCAGGCATTTGCCTTGACCGAGAATCGAAACACAGTTCACAGGTCAACATTCAGCCATCAAGCCATGCCTGCTGGGCTATGCTAGATATTTTGGACATAAAGCTGAAATATATACAATCTGTGAGTTAATACATGCCAAGCAAGATTCATGTCTTCCACCTTTAAAAAGTAGAACCAAGGGAGGAAAAGAAATAAAAGTAGAACCAGGGCACCTATTCCAAAGGATTATAGATAGATTTTATAGCACTTAATTTTCTACTTCCTTAAGTACCTTTTCTTTTGTTCTTTATGTCCTCTTTGTCACCATCCCAGGACACTAATGACTTCTACCAGGCCACACCTGCCTTGATCACTGTTCTCCACCTAGCTCAAGAAGCTTCCTCCCTTCTATCTTTCCAGAAATCCCACCTTATTTTCCTTACTTTTCTTGACTAACTGGTCATAAGGTGATTTTCTCCAACTCCACCCTATCTAAACATGCAACTCCCCATGACTCACTCTCTCCTGATTGCTTCTACTGCATTTGCTCCATCATGTGTAAGTGTCATCACCATTTACATGACTACGTATCTGCTCCCATCACATTTCTCAGATATATGGAAGAGTGCGAAAGGCAGAGATTTGGTCTTAGATTTATTTCTGATAATGCTGTTTATTCACTTTAAAATAGCAAATTTTTAAAAATAGCTCATCCTATATAATAAAGATGTAATATGCAAATGGTTGTTATGCCATGAAGCGTAAGGACCGACTGCATAACGACGGGATCACAGATCAGCAGGAGGGTGGGGCAGGGAGCTACAGGAGGGGGCAGGGCAGCAAGCCATGGTGGGGGGCGGGGGCAGAGGGAGCTACAGAAGGGAGGAGCAGCGGGCGGAGAGCTACAGAAGGGTGGCAGCAAGCTACTGGCTACAAGTGGGTGGCGGAGAGCTACAGGAGGGGATCGGGCAGCAAGCTATGAGGGGAGTGGGGAGAGGGAGGCAGGGGGAGCTACAGGAGGGCGGGACAGTGGGCAGAGAGGGCAGCAGCGAGCTACTGGCAAGCTACTGGCACACAGATTTTTGCGCAGGGCTACTAGTCTAAAAATAATAATAAAACATAAAAATAGCTCATCTAATCAATCTTTTGTGAAGATCAAATAATGGTATCCATTCTTCTAAAGCAAGGTATCTGGTGTGTGGTAGGCACACAGTAAATGTTAGTCACCACCATCTTCTTTTCTATAGTGATTTATCGAGCACCTACCATGTGTTAAATCCTTTACCTTTGGATCAGAAAAAGTAGGGAGCTTCATGCTATGGGAGAAATAGAAAATAGTAAACAAATAATATAAAGAGCCAGAGTCCGTAATGACCAAAGGCTCAACCTAACACCGGAAGTCAGTGCTGGGTTGCTGTGGCGACCTAGCACTGACTGCAGCCGGTGCTGGGGCAGTGACCCAGCACTGACTGCCGAGGGGGTTGCAGATTAGGCCCAGAGAGAGGCCGGCAGAGAAAGAGGCAGGGTCTGATGTGCAGCCTCAGTGGCAGCTGTTGATCAGCCATTGCCTCTCTCTTTCTCTCCCGGCTTCACTAGCAGCCATGCCTCTGTTTCTCTCGGGCCTAAGAGATAGGCCTGGAGATGCTGACTGGCATAGAAACCAACCACTCAGAACCAAATCTGGGTGAAGTGTGAGGAGCCAAAGGCAGCCTAGGAGGCGGAGCTTTTGACACTGACTGGCATAGAAACTGACCAATCAGAACCTAATCTGGGTGAACTACAAAGGGAAAACCTAAGATGGGGGAGTGAGGAGGGGTTTTAAGAGCAACAGCTGTTTTGTGTAAGGTGTAAGAAAGCAGTTCGATTTGTTAATGACCACTTTGGCAGTATAGTGCATATGGCTGCCTATCAGTCCAGATATAGGGATTATGTGTTTTTGTCTGCCAAGAGCATCTCCTCCTGCTGAAAAAGGTTTCCACTCTCCCCCATTTAAGCAATCCTATCCTATATAATCTATCTATACTAATAAAGGGGTAATATCTAATTAGACCGGGTCAACCGGCCATCTTCCGGATGTCCGACTTCCTTCTGGACAAAGCCATGGTGGTGGGGGCCGAGGCAGAGGCAGTTAGGAGCAATCAGGCCAGCAGGGGAGGGCAGTTGGGGGCAACCATGTCAGCAGGGTAGAGCAGTTGGGGGCGAGATCAGGCAGGGGAGGGCAGTTAGGGGTGATGAGGCAGGCAGAGACAGTTAGGGGTGATCAGGCTGGCAGGGGAGGGTAGTTAGGGGTGAAATCAGGCTGGCAGGAGAGGGTAGTTGGGGGTGAAATCAGGCCAGCAGGGAAGGGCAGTTGGAGGCAACCAGGCTGGCAGGGGAGGGCAGTTAGAGGCAATCAGGCAGGCAGGCAGAGACAGTTAGGGGAGATCAGGCCGGCAGGCAGGTGAGCGGTTAGGAGCCAGTGGTCCCAGATTGCGAGAGGGAAGTCTGACTGCCGGTTTAGGCCTGCTCCTCTCGGGCATCAGAAGGACATCCCCTGAGGGCTCCCGGACTGTGAAAGGGCACAGGCCAGGCTGAGAGAACCCCCTACCCCCAGTGCATGCACTGGGCCTCTAGTATAAGATAAAGTAGATAAAATAATTTATTACTTGCCAAAAACAAATTTCAATTTGGTGTGCATGATAAGAGAATGTTGATTAAATATAAGCCCACCTTCTATTGATTCCATATAAGCTTTAAGAGACCTATTCTTTCCTGTAGAGGAACCCCTGCAGGACATTTGGAGTCCACAGCACGGGTTTCCTGTGTTTGAATACATAATAGTATGAATCCTCCATTGACCACATTCCTACCGCAGGATTAAGCAGAAATGTCTTCAAGAAATACTTACTTGCCTGATTGATGTGGCTCAATGGTTGAGCATCAACCCATGAACCAGGAGGTCACATGGGTTTGATTCCCAGTCAGGGCACATACCTGGGTTTCAGGCTCGATCCCTAGTAGGGGAACTGCAGGAAACAGCCAATTGATTCTCTCTCATCAATAAAAACATTTAAAAATACTTACTTGATTGAGGAATAATCACTGGCAGGAGAAGCGGGAATTGATTGGTACCAGTTAGGATTTGGGCGAGAAGAGAAGCAAATAAATGCCATTCTGGAAGGTGGGAAGATGGGTCCATTACGGAGTTGATGAAATAAACAGCTGTAGGATTTCGTGTCCTGGGATAACAGGGCACCCACAGGCTTCCTTTTCATAGAGTGAGAAAGCAGAAGGTTTTCCTGCTACGTACAGCAATGTGAGAACAGGGGTTCTGTGGAGATGCAGAGGGAGCAGAGGTGGGCAGGAAGAGCAGTCTGTGCTTGCACCTTTTTAAAAAGCTCCTGAGAGCCCAGCCAGCGTGGCTCAGTGGTTGAGCATCGACCTATGAACCAGGAGGTCATGGTTCAATTCCCAGTTGGGGCACATGCCTGAGTTGCAGACTCAATCCCTAGTGTGGGGTGCGCAGGAGGCAGCTAGCTGATCAATGGTTCTCTCTCATCATTGATGTTTCCCTCTCTCTCCCTTCCTCTCTGAAATCAATTTTTAAATAAAAAGCCCCTGAGGGAATTCCATCTCTGGGCTGGAAACCGTTGCACAGTGCTTGGTTGGTGCTTTCCACAGGTCTGAGAAGTGATACTGCCTCTGTTCAGCAGTGGGTGCAAAGTTGTTACTTTTTCTTTTTTAAAAACAGGAAAGAACAGAGTTTTCCCAAGTGTCCCATCCCTCTGTGTTAAAGTCAAATGGCAGCAAGGCATTTTAAAGCAATGTCGTATAGTTGGATTACTATTACTCTATGTTAACTTTTTTTTTTTTTAAATATATTTCATTGATTTTCCACAGAGAGGAAGGGAGAGGGATAGAGAGTTAGAAACATTGATGAGAGAGAAACATGGATCAGCTGACTCCTGCACACCTCCTACTGGGGATGTGCCCGCAACTAAGGTACATGCCCTTGACCAGAATCGAACCTGGGACCCTTTAGTCCCTAGGCCAATGCCGTATCCACTGAGCCAAACCGGTTAGGGCTCTATGTTAACTATTGAAGGTTATAGCAAATAACCTTCAAAATTTTGTGGCTGGAAACAATATGTGAATATTACTGCGTTTGAGTCCACAGGATTGCTAAGTGATTCTTTCTAGAGAAGTAAACTGGCACATTCCCTGCATCCGTGGTTGGCTGTGGGTTGGTGGGCAGCTCTACTGTTCTTGGAGGAACTCTTGCACATTTGGGGTTGACTGGCTGGCTAGAGACTGGTCCTCCTCCGTGTGGTCTCTCATCCTGGAGACCAGGCAGACTGGGCTGTTTGCACAGCAGTAACAAGGTTACAATAGAGTGAGCGGAAGTGTGCAAGGTCTCGGAGGGCTAGCCTCAGGACTGGCACACTCTGTTAGATGAAGCAAGTTCCAAATCCAGCCCAGATTTAAGAGATGGGGAAACAGGCCCCTTGATGGGAGATGCTGCAAAGTCTCATTGCAGGGAATGTGGGCGAGAGGGAGCAGTGCAGAAATGCAGCACAGCTATTTTGTACAAGCATGAGTCATATCACTGACCCTGCGTTGTGCATTATTTACTTCTTTGGTCAACGCTGATGCTACCCTTTTGGAAAAAAGCAATGTGTTTTGGTCTTTGGAGCTCTGGAGCAATTCATGCATGAGGTGTGCAAATGGGTACATTTTGAGTGCACTGATAGGCTAATAAGGGTAAACATTCTGAGCAGTATCTAGTGGCATCAGAAGGTAGTGGTCACTGTTTACTTTTCTGATTCAAGTGGGTTTTATGTTTTTTGGTTTTTTTATTTTTATTTTTTGTTTTTGGTCTTGAAAGGTGATTTATTCACTGTAAGAGTTCCCTTTTAGTTCTTAATTAAATTAAGCAAGAAGCTTACTATGAAATGCTATTGGCAGGGTGGCTTTTATCCTGGAGTATTTTACTTTCTCCTGATCTAAAATGGTCCACCTTCCAACAGAAACAGACTTATACATAGAAAAAACAAACTGCTGGCTGCCAGAGGGGAGGATGTTGGGGGACTGAGTGAAAAAGGTGAAGGGATTGACAGGCAGTTACAAAATAGTCCTGGGGCTGTAAAGTACAGCATAGAGAATATAGTCAATAACATTGTAATAACTGTATGGTGCCAGGTGGGTACTGCAAATATCAGGGGAACACTTTGTAAAGTATATGCTGTACACCTGAAACAAATACAAAATAATATTGAATATAAACTGTAATTGAAAAATATTTTAATTAAAAAAAGTCTACCTTCCAAAACTGCCCATTGCAGATATGAGCAAAAATATAATTTTACACAAAGAACATTTGTTTCTCTTGCAATGCAGTATTTCAGGACTTGGTCCCCTCTCTGTGCCTTTTCCTTTTTTTTGAAATTGTGCCTTGACCAGGAATTGAACCAGTCACTTCTTGGTTCATGGGTTGCCGCTCAACCCCTGAGACACACTGGCTGGGCTCCCTTTTTAAAAAACCTTAAACTCTAAACTATAGAATTGGACTCCTTGACCAGAAGGTTTACAAGCCAGTTCATCTTTGTTCTAGAACTCTGGGTGGCCTACATTTTTCCATCTTTAGTCAAGTCTTGCTCTTGAATGAGATTACTCCTTACATGTTAGTATTGTTCACTCGCCCTCTTGTGTCCATAGAGATTGTAGCACTCTCTATGGGGTGAATGAGCAAGTTCATCATGCAGAAATACAGCATTTTCTGCTTAGAGAGCGTTCTCGTGGCTGCCAAATACGGTTGTATAGCTTAGTAAACACTGGGAAACAACCCCAGCCCAAGAGGAAAAGGAAAGGTCATTGAAACCTCTGCACATTTTACTTGTGAAGTCATGCATCCTATGTCCAGGCTGTATCTTCCCAGAGGGGTTGCCCATTAAAATCCATTCAGGGGTGCCTGCCATCCAGGCTTATACCACCTGGAGTGAGCAACATTCTCTCCTGTATACGAACTTCTGTACAGCCTTGTGGAGGCTCAGATGAGTTAGTTGGAGACTGCTGTCCACATGTCACTTTCCTACTCAGAAATTAAAATCAGACTGCGAGAGCTGAATGACATCACTTAGCCCCAGGTTATCAGAGGAAGGGATTAAGGAACAGAGAGGCAAAATGAGAAGTGGCAAATTGATTAGTGGTAATACTGAAATGTGGCCTTCTGGCTCCCAATTCATGCTCTGAAGTCTTACTTTTAGCTTCAGGTGACCCCTGTATTTGACCCCACCCTACCTATCCAGGTGTTTGCTGAGTGAATGATGACCCAACTGTATTTCTAATGTTTCTTTGCCCCTACCTCCCAAAACTCCCACTCTCCATGCCATATCTATTCCTACTATACCCCTTTGTTCATATTTACTGTTCCTACCTGCAATGCTCACTGCTCTTTACCTGGTCAATGCTTAGTTCCAGGTACACTTCCTCCGAGAAGCTGTCCTCCCCCAGCCTTCACTAAGCCAGAAGAGGAAGGGCCATGAGGCTGAGCACAGGTGTTCAGGCTTAGTTGAAGAGCAGTGGCCGGGATACAGGACCTGCATTCTAGGTCTGCCAGGAGATGGCTGTTTGATCTTGAATAGATGCCCCCACCTCTCTGAGCCTCATTTTGCTCTGCCCAATTATGGAAGCATCGGACTACATTGGTGTTTGTTGCTGAATGTATGGCATGAATAGTGCTGGTGAGGTGGTATTAAGTGGTTCGTGGACAAGTATTTTGGGCATGTTAGTAGAAATGAATTTGTTTCATTAAACCCATCATTCCCTAAATATTATACTAGAGGCCTGATGCACGAAAATTCGTGCAAGAGTAGGCCTTCCTTCCCCCAGCTGCTGGCACTGGCTTCCCTCCAGCACCCGGGTCCCAGGCTTCCCTCCTCCAGCCGCCAGTAGGCACCCAGGACCCAGCTGGCTTCCCTCCGGCCCCAGCGTCATCAGGAAGGACATCCGGAATGACATCCGGTCTAATTAGCATATTACCCTTTTTTTATTATAGATGTGACAAGGCTAGATATTTTAAGCTTGAAAGAGAGTTGATTTAAGGAAAACTCTGATGTAAACAAGTAGTAATCATGTGACAGAAGTGGTAAGTATCAAAGTGTGGAGGTTTGTGAAGCCCCAGAGGAGCCTATACCCAGCTTCTCACTCTCGCTTGGGCCCTTCTCTCACGATGGTTTAGCAATGAGTTGGTTACCACTGTTAGCGGCTGATGACAATATATCTTCTCTCCTTGTTACAGCTGCATCTGGTATTCCCTGATCTTCACCACACTGATTGTGGTATAAAGTACAAAACAGATCTTTAAAAAAAGACTTGTGGCTTCCCTGAGCTTTGTGTTGCCTCCATTGTTTATAAAAAGCATTGACCCAGAGTGTTCAAAACCATGTTCACTTTTATAAATGTAGATTTTTATTTATAAAAGTCACTTAGACTCCTTATGTAAAATTTGGAAATACAAAGAAGCAGAAAGAGAAGAAAGGCGGCACCCATATTCTTACAATCCAACAATGAACCCTGTTTATATCCCTCCACAATTGGAAGTTGTCCTGCAAAAATCCTAGCAAGTGGGGATCTATTTCTGTTCAGCGTTATGGGAAATTGGAATATTCCTGATTTAATATATTTTTGTCATCACAAATCATAAAATCAAAAAAATGTCAATGCGGAATCCAGGGGTGGGGTCCAATGGCATGCTTATAAGCAGCAGTTAAATAACTGCCACAGAGGTGACCCGTTCTGGGAGAGGCTACTGCAGGTCAAGGGTAATAACAACTGATATTCTTTGCAATGTGCATCACATGTCTGAAGCTCTTTGCTAATAACGGTGGCTAAGTATTTCACGTGTGTGTATGCTGACTTGCTGACTTGTTTCTCCTGCAGGGTTTTTAGTGTCTCTGGACGACTTTTACATTCTTAGCAGCGGTTTGGTACTGCTGCAGACCACCAACAGCGTGTATAATAAAACCCTACTAAAGCTTATGACCCCCGAGGCTCTCTTGGCCTGGCAGAGAGTCCGTGTGGCCAATATGATGGCCAGTAATGGCAAGCAGTGGGCAGAGATATTTTCAAAGTACAACTCTGGTAAGCAGCCCTGCAGAGTACCTTTTCAGGAATGTACATATGTTTGGATTTCGAGTTAACCAGTAAAGCCATACCCATGCCCTGCTTCCTGTCTCTCCCATTTTCCAGGCACCTATAACAATCAGTACATGGTCTTGGACCTGAAGAAGGTAAAGCTGAGGCACAGCCTTGACGCAGGCACTCTGTATGTTGTGGAGCAAATTCCTTCATATGTAGAATATTCTGAACAAACTGATGTTCTACGGAAAGGTATCTTCTTCATACTAGAAGTCGGAAGGATGATGAGTGTGTATGTGTGTGTGTGTATACATGGTGGGGAACATGTGGTGTGTGAGTGTATGATGGAGGAACGTGTGCTGGGGAAGAAAGGATGGGAATGCCACTGCTAGTTTCACTGGGAAAGAATTTCCAGGTTCAGCATAATGTATAAAACCTGCACCTCGAACTCTTAAGTGACCATGTGTAGACTGGGACAGACCAGGCATTCACCATCTTATGACTGTCATGGTTCTAATATTACCTTCTCTCCTGGGTTCCTGAGTTAAGCTTTTAGTTCAATTCAGTGAATATTTATGGGAGCGCCATGCTGGCCCAGGAACCAGAAAAGTACAGATGCAGGTACAAAATCCCTGACCTTTAGGAACTCACAATCTGGTAGGGAAGCAAGGGACAGAAAGCAGCCATTTTAGCTAGCACCCAGACACCAAAGAACGATGACAAACAGATTTAACTAAAGATTTCACAAACCCCAGTGGTGAAACCAAAGGAGCCGTTATCAGTGGGAGGAGTCAAGGGAGGTGGTTCTGGAGGACAAGAACGTAGCCCAGATGTTGAAGCCAGGGTTTTGGAGTCACACTGTCTCGATGTGAATCTCTGCTCCTCAGAATCTCAGGCAAACTATTCACTCTCTCCAAGTCTCACTTTCTTCATCTGCAAAACATGACAGTAATGGGACAGGTCCACAGTCAAATTTATAATTTTGAATTCTCAAAATCTCAAAACTCTAAAACCAAGGTTTGTGTTTTATTTTTTTTTTATTTTATTTTTTTTTGGGGGGGGGGGGCGCGGGGAGGCGGGTGTCCCTAATCACTTGATAGCAAAATATGACCTGATCTGAACTTATTTGGAAGCAAGAGCTTGAACCGTCTATTTATATCTTTGTTCCCTCTTCTCTAGAGAGACTGTTTATATATTAGGCTACAGAAAGATCACTCTGTGTGTGTGTGTGTGTGTGTGTGTGTGTGTGTGTGTGTTAATCCTCACCCGAGGATATTTTTACATTGATCTTTTAGAGAGAGTGGGGGAGAGAGGGAAAGACAGAAGGAAATATGGATGTGAGAGAACCGCATCAATTGGTTGCTTCCTGCCCTGACCAGGGCCCAGGCTGGGGAGAAGCCTGCAACCAATGTATGTGCCCTTGACCAGAATCAAACCCAGGTCCCTTTAGTCCGCGGGCGGACACTCTTTACACTGAGTCAAACCAGCTAGTGCGGAAGATCACTTTTTGAATCCTAGGTGCTTCCCACAGAGATTGCAATGCCATATCTAATATATGCATGCCATTGCTGTTCTAAAATATTTTAAAAAACCTGAATTCTGAAACACATCTGGCCCCCAAGAGTAAACCTTTATAATTTCACAGGGTTGTAAAAAAGATTGAGAAAATTCTTGTAAATTCTTGAGCACATTGCTGGATTTATGAGCACACACAATAAGTCCTCGCTGAATATTTGTTGAATAAATGAAACTGAAGATGATGTTTGACTGGGGGTTTAAAGCCCAAACAGGAGCTCACTAATTTGACAAGGGGAAGGGTCAAGCAAATGAAGCGTGAGAACTGGTGTGACTGAGAAACTATTAGCTTAAGATAGCCAAAGGAAAGGCTATGAAGTGTAAGATAGGTAATCAGGGGAAAATATCAGCCTTGTATAGCCTGCTAAGCAGTTTAGCCTTTATGCTTTAGGACGCGGACGTTTCTGAAAAGGGAGGGTAGACTGGAGAGCAGAGAGAAGACAGGAGATCAATTAGGAAACTATTGAAATAGATGGGCTGACGGATGAGTAGGTACAGAACCTGGGGATCATGGCCTGGTCCTCAGTTTCCCAGGTCCCCAAATCAACTTTGTAATGACACCTGGAGTGAGCCATCTCAGCAGGAACGGCTCACATCAATGACGTGTACACTATATGCATAAAGCAGAATTAAGGTGGAAACTTCCATTGCTAAGTAGATACGACACTACCAGGTAGTAGACCTACGTCCTTTTTGGGGAAGAAAAAGTCACCTGAGAAGTTAAATCATTAGTTGGTTACTTGGTTAGCATGACAATTCGAAACTGAGACCCTCGAGGTCTGACCTTGAAGGCTGGTCCATCCAGCTCTTAAGAGCCTGACAGTAACAGCAGGCCTCCAAAGAGAGATCTCTGAGTGGTGATGTCCCTATGTTGACTGATCATCCAGGCCAGTATAATCTGGGATGTTCCTGAAATGATTTTACTATGGTTGTGTCACATGTTTGATGCTTAGTGACTAGTGGCCTTGGCACACTTCCCAGTTTTGAATGAAGCTGAGCCTTTCTGAATGCTTAGCAGTGGTTCTCAACCTTCCTAATGCCGCGACCCTTTAATACAGTTCCTCATGTTGTGGTGACCCTCAATTTCATTGTTACAAATTGAACATAATTAAAGCATAGTGATTAATCACAAAAACAATATGTAATTAATTATATGTGTGTTTTCCAATGGTCTTAGGCGACCCCTGTGAAAGGGTTGTTCGACACCCAAAGGGATCGCGATCCACAGGTTGAGAACTGCTGGCTTAGAGTCAAAGGAGTTGAAAGCCTACTGGAACCTTAAAGATCATCTCCATTCCTCTCATATTACTGGCTCTCCTTTTCTCTCCCACTGCTAAAAAAAGGAAATAAAAACAAAGAACAAACAAAAAACCAATGTTAATTAACTGCCTAAGCCCTAGTTGTTCAGCCCTGAGCCTAGAATCCATCCAGGTTTTCTGGTCCCCAGCACTTTGTTCCTCCACTTTCCTGGCATATTATATTCCCTGTTCGAACCACGTTGTGAAACCATCTTTTGGCATTTCACTAACCAAGTCTACTGAAATGAGCTCCCCAGACCACTTGGTGTTATACTTCATTTTGCTCTATAAATGCTAAAATTATTTCCTGGTTAAGAGATTGCTTTAAGAATTTTGGGTGAAAACCAAAGAATTCTGGTGCCCTTTCCCCCTAATGGAATAATGTAGAGGTATACCAATTCTGTAAATTATAATGATTGGTTTGACTGCCAGGGTTCACAAAGTTTTATTTTTTATATAATATCAGTATCATGTAATTACACACCTATGCCAGGTTTCAAAAGAAACTACCATAACATTTCTTTTGTCCCCTCTCTTTCCTTTTCTGTGTCCCTCCCTGTCAATCCCACTCTTCCTTCCCTTCCCTTCCAAATCAGGATATTGGCCTTCCTACAACGTTCCTTTTCATGAAAAAATCTACAACTGGAGTGGCTATCCATTGTTAGTTCAGAAGCTGGGTTTGGACTACTCTTATGATCTGGCTCCACGAGCCAAAATCTTCCGGCGTGACCAAGGAACAGTGACTGACATGGCATCCATGAAATATATCATGCGATACAACAGTACGTAGCACATTTCTCAGGAATCATTCTTCAAAACTCCTTTTCTTCCCCATGGATAAAGAATCCATGTAAGTTTATCATCTCTGTACTAGAAGGAATTATAAGAAGTTAATGAATTAAGTATTTTGTATTCAATTCATATTATACATATTTTATACTCAACAAATAAAATTTTGTCCACCTTCATAAAATGACAGGGGAAAGATTCTATAGATTTTTTTTTAATTGAAAACTTATATGTGAAACACAGAAAAACCCGTAAGATGTACTTTTTTTTTTTTTTTACTATCACTCCCATCCCCCAAACACAGGTTTCCTTCCAAGGACAAAAGCAGCCAATAAAGCAAAAATTATTCATAAATACTTTATTTTTTAACAGTATCAAAATCAAATTTGTAATTATTTTGTGGAAAAAAATTGATGCACATTTATCTTGTTAATCTTTCATCCACTCTTCACTGTGCAAGGTTCTTGAGAACAGGCTGGGCCTGGAGCAGGGAACTTACAGTTGCCTCTTCCTAGTACAAGCCAAAGGAGACTTCTGTATCCGGGCGCACACTGGGCTGCAGAGGCCTCACTGATTATCTAGCTTTTAACAGGTCCAAAAAATGTATTGTGGATCAGTGTTACCTCAGAATAGTCTGTGCTCACTCTTGTCCCAATCTCTGTTTCCTAGATTATGAGAAGGATCCTTACAGTAAGGGTGATCCGTGCAACACCATCTGCTGCCGTGAAGATCTGAACCCATATGACCCAAGTCCTGGAGGTTGCTATGATACGAAGGTAACATGCTACTGACTTTTGAATTTAATTTCCACCAGCACCTACACCTATTTAAAGGCAAAGCTGCAAAGGTTTTGGTGGCATAGAGCACAACAATGTTTCTACCCATTACTTGATTCAGGGTTCACCTTTTTCAGATATTCTGGTGATAGGTGCCATTGCCTAACTTCAAGTCCCTGCTCTGCCACTTAACCCATTGTACGCCATAAGCATCTGTAGAGCAAGCGGTAGACCTTCCCCACACACCACACGCGTCTATAAAAAAAAAATGTTTTCCCTAAGTGGCAGCCCTGACCAACTTTAAAATAATTTTTCGTGAGAATTTTCAGCTGAAAACATTCAAGAACACCCGAATTGTGAGTAATATATTTATTTTTATAACTAGAGGCCTTGTGCGAAATTCATGCATAGGTAGGGTCCCTAGGCCTGGCCAGCAATCAGGGCCAATCAGGGCCTTCCTTCGTTCCGCGCTGCCCCCTGGTGGTCAGCTCACGTCATAGTGAGTGATCAAACTCCCAGTCTCCCAGTAGAACTCCCGAGGGGACACTTTGCATATTAGCCTTTTATATATATATATAGATATTCATTGCAAATTCAGTTTTTAAATTAAATTCAAAATATCATGGCATGTGGGGATGGTTTCTGTTTTGGACATGTGGCAGTTAACTGTTAATAGTAAATCACATCATCTTATAATGCTTCTGTTTCCTCATCTGTAAAATGGAAGTAACAGTACTTGCCTCATATGGCTGTAGAGAAGAACATTTAATATATATAGACTGTTTAGAACAGTACTTAGTGAGTTATTTGAAAATGTACACATCATCATGATGTTGGTGGTAATAATGTGGCTGTCTAAAGTTTTCCAGACTGGCCCAAAGTCCAAAGAATATATTGAGAGCAGTGTGATTTTACATTAAGTAGAAATTTAATTTAGATGAAGGAACAAGTATTGGACCAGACACAAAATCATTAAAGGGTTTTTAATTTTTAGCATGCTAGAATTGGTAAGTGCTATAATGTATCTTATAAGTAATGTGTTTGCAGTGGTGGTCTGAAATAGCTCATATAGATATGAGGACCAGTTGTTAAAATCAGTTGACTGTGTTGATAGCTTGAATTCAGCCATGGTGGGAGTATTTACACCCTGGAAATCAGCAAACATTACAAATCAGGGCCTTTTTTCCCCCCTCAGAGAGTTAGTTGTTAAAAAATTTACCTGGATACTCCTGGGTTTGGGAGATCCAAGGGGGTAAGCTAGTTATTTTAGTTGGTGGAGAGAATCATTTTACCACATCCTTTTGTACTTTTGGTTTGGGCATGTGTCTTTTCATTTGCAACTCCAGTCCTAATTTCTGGTAGAAATCTGTGAGAAGAGTTCTGTTCTATCTTCAGCTCTGAAACTGTAAGAATGTCAACAGCCCCGCCCCCCACACACACACATTTTTTTTCCCCTATCAGCCTAAAGCCTAAATAGGAGATGCTTTAGAATAGCCTGAGTTCCAGCTCACCCTACATTATAGGTATGTGATGATGGCAAAACTTTAGCCTTAATGACTCTCAATATGTTATGAAATGCAAATAAATAAACAAACAGCGGAATCTAATGAACAAAATGAACAAGCAAAATAGATACAAACAGAGCAGGCTGACAGCTGTTGGAGAGGAGGGGTATTAGAGGGCTGGGTGGGGCATGGTAGAGGGATTGAGGAAAAAAAGAAAAAACTCATGGACAAGAACAACACTGAATTGCCAGGGGGAGGAGAGTATGGGGGAGATAAATGGTGATAGAAGGATAGTTGACTTGGGGTGGTGAACACAATACAGTGTACAGATGAGTTGTGGAACTGTGTACCTAAAACCTATATAAATTTTGTTAACCAGGATCACCCCAATAAATTCAATTAAAAGGGGGGAAAATTAGTGGATACAGTGCTTGGCACACATGAAGCCCCAATGAATGTTTTTGTATTTATTTTTTATGGCATTTGCAAACATTCAGTGAAGTGTGTAACATGTTATATCCATTCCAGAATATACAGAGAATTACCCTCTGCTGCCTTGCCTAGAATCCAAGCCGACCTGCCATTTGTCAGATTTTACTTTCTTCTGGAAACACCTGCCAATTTTTTATCAAAAAAATTCTGTTGAGGATATACTTTAAAAACATTTCTCTTGAGCCATTCTGAATATAGGAAAAATCCTAAGTTATGAGACATTTTCTTCTTTCCCCTCTAAGGTTAAGAACTGCTGCTATCCATTGTTTAGGTGTTTTTGAGAACCATGGCCATTTTTTGATATTGAGCTCCACTTTATAACTTGCTACTGTACTGATTAATAAAACTTTTATTGAGAAATTAACATTTTTTTGGCACTGCACCAAACACTTACTTTCATTAAACCTCATGACAACCCTTCTGTGAAGTAGGGTTATCAGCCTACTTTACAGCTGAGAAAACTGAGCCATATGGAGGTTATTTTTTAATAAATTTTGGAGCTAGAATCTTGATTATGAGTAGTTGATTACAGATCTCACACTTTGGCTACATTGCTAATACCCTCCTACTATTCAATTCATATGTGAATGCCAAATGAAGACAGAATAGCAGATTGTGGAAGTTGGCAAGATTTTGTTTTAAAGGGGCTAATATTGTGACTTTGGAAATGGGTTGGAGGGGAAGGAGAAAAAATAGGGATTTAGTCCATTTTTTTTCCAAATTGTTTTTCTAAAATGTCTACCTCTTCTCTCTCTCCAGGTGGCAGATATGTACCTAGCATTAGAGTACACAGCACATGCCATTAGTGGTCCCACAGTACAAGGTGGCCTCCCTGTTTTTCACTGGAAGCGGTTCAACAACACTCTCCATGAGGGCATGCCAGAGGCCTACAACTTTGATTTTATTACCATGAAGCCAATTTTGAAACCTGACATAAAATGAAGGGCGATAAGAAAATAGAAGGCTGCAAATAAGATACCAAAGGCACTATTTTAGCTATGTTTTTCCATTCACAATTAGTCTTAATAAAACGTATTAAATTTAGTCTGTTACTGTCATTCCCCACTGTTGACTGTGTAGTTAACAAGCATTCACTGTAGAAGAAACATTACATATGATTAACAATACTAGAATTCAGCATACAAACTTATATACAAGAGGGTATGGCAGCCCTAGCTGGTTTGGCTCAGTGGATAGAGATTCGACCTGTGTGGACTGAAGGATCCTGGGTTTGATTCTGGTCAAGGGCACATGCCCAGGTTGCAAGCTCAATCCCCAGTAGGGGGCATACAGGAGGCAGCCAATCAATGATTCTCTTTCATCATCCATGTTTCTCTCTCTTTCTCCCTCCCCTTTCCTCTCTGAAATCAATAAAAATATATATTTTTTAAAAAGAAGGTATGGCAGAAACTGTTCCCTTACTCATCAAAATCCATATTCTTTTATGCCTGGCCACACAGACCACACATCCCAGGTTCCCTTAGGTAGGTGTGCCACATGACGAGTTCTTGTCAGTGGAATCTGACATGAGTACCTGTTTCAGGCCTGGCCCCTAAGAACCTGTGCTCCTCCATGCTCTTTCCCCTTCCTTCCCTGGCTGGATATACTTAGTGACAAAGCCCAAAGGAAAGGTGGAGCTGTGTTTCCAATGGAACCTCTTACAGAAATTCAGGGAGTGATATTTCTGGCATTAACAGGTATCAGTTGAGTCTTTTTGTGGTGCAGGCTAGGCACACAATATAGCAAACCTTAATGTTGTCTCCCATTACTGAAAAGCAGCACATCTCATCTGAGAGCAACTCTGTGTAATAGCTTTTCTTTCAAAGTTTGAGAACTGTGTGTACTTTTAGTGCTGTGGTACTGTCAAATAGGCTAAATAAACCATACTGTACAGTCTAATGAGTGATCCTTAACAAAGCGAGTGACTTTCGAAAGAAACAAACACAAGGGGCAAGAATAATCAGAATGAATCAGAGTACTCAGAATGTTAAAAACCCATAGTTTATTTCAAAGTATAAATTTCAGGCTTGCTGGACAAATCCCACTACAGTTAACACTTAAACAGACACCAGTCTACTGTACATTTAGAAAAGAAAAAAAAAACACAAAAACCTTTAAAACCTAATAAAAATAGGACAACTTGCTATAGCCGGTTTATATTAAACATTAGGAAGATCTTAACATTGTCTTATTATTTACACTTTCAACTGCAATAAAGAAAAATCAGAATGCAAGTTTCCTACAAAGTATTTTTATATTAACTTTGAAATGGCTGATGAAATACTAAAGCCAAGATTTCCAAAAGGTGTTTGATTGCCCAGTTACCTTATTTACAAACAAAATAAAACAAAAATAAAAAAGACAGCATTTAAATATAAATGCTTGGTATTTAACTGACTCTACAAATTAAAAAACTTATTTAGCATGATAAAACTATTTGTATGGTCCTATTCCTCCCCATTGGCTGGCTCAAGAGAAACAGATTTTAGGAATTACATAAGTCTGCCACACTAACAAAACACCTCATGAGAATTGTTCTAATCTTTTCCTTTGTCCCAAAATGTAAAAAAAGGGGGAGGTGGGGTGGGAGGACTGGACACATCATTTGCCCAGTAAGGAAGGCAGAATCATACATTGGTTTTAGATAAAGTTATATGCAATAATCTAATACTGAGACATGATTTTTCTGGAAATTAGAATAAAACAGGCCAATAACAACTGGCCAATAATAAAATAACGAATGAATCATAAGATACTGAAATAACCCAAGGTTTTTGCAGTACTCTAACAGTGCTAAGATCACATGTATAAAAGCAAGAGAAGACGATACCACAGGCATTATTTTGTTAATCTTGTATAGTACTGGGAAATTCGTGGAACAAGATAAATGCATGTCATGCAATATTAACACTCACCTTGTTGCATAAATAATTCAGAAAATATAACCAAAAGAGAACAAAAACTTAGCTAACACTTATGCAATACAGTAAGAGAATTCTGTATGGTGCAGCCCACCTAAGGAGTTCTGTAGAAATGTACCCCTAAGATTCTAAGCTCCTTGCTCTAGTACTTGTATTTCAAATCAACCTTTCATTTACCTGACATTGGGGGTGGGGAGAGTGGGGAACATCTCGCTGTGAGGCAAATGGTGCCTCAAATATCTTTCAAGGAAGAAAGCTCTTCACTCTTCTCATTGACTTCTACTGTGTTAAACAGTACACAGTATTCTGCATATTTTAAAAAGTGAGTCCAGAGAAATAGAGGGATATAGTTACCTCATCAAGTTAACTGTTAATAACATGTTATCTTTGTATGTAATTTATAAATTTACTGGCAATAACATAATTTTGGAAAGAGGCTTACTCACACCTTAAATAGGGCGAAAATTAACAGAGTACAAAGTAAAGAGTAACAAACATCACTGTTACCTTTAAACGCCACATAACAATTTTGGGTTGAAATTTCATAAATTTCCAGGATTTCCAATAAAGTGACATTTAACACAAGTATTGTCAGGCTAAAAAATTTAGTAAACTTGCATTCCCAAAATGGGATAAACAAGCTTATTTGTAATACTTTGTGAAAAGGCACAACAAAATAAAAAAGGTATCATGGGGTGTGAACTGCTACAAAAAATCTGTAATCAGTAGCTATTTCTAGCTGAATCTTCCATTCTCTCTCCTGAATAAAAAGTGTCCATCAACATTAAAACCTGCCCCAAATAAAAGACTAGAGTTCTAGCCTACCACCTTTCAGTTAATCCAATATTGCTGCTGTTGCCTACAAATCCCATGTCAGACTAATTTGTGGAGGCCAATTTATAATATGCTTTTTCCTCAAATAATTACAATATTTCTTTGTACCTTCCTCCCACCATCAGAAATAAAAAGTTATTTTACTGTAGCAAAATATTTTTTAAGGTTACTGTTCGAAAATTTTTTTGACAGAAAACACAGTATACACTAAAATAATGAAATATTTGCATTCTACTGGGTTTTCTTCACAGGATTATATAGTGCTACAAAAACTCTTTTAAAAAGGGATTAGTGACTATAAATAGAAACATTCACCAAGGGAACCATTTCAAGGCTAGGTAGGCAAATTGTTATCACATGACCAAAAAAAGGCCAATAAAGAACAATTTTGAACATGAGCTTTCTATTCTGTAGACAGGAATGATCTTGAGCACATAATCAATGTTGCATCCACGGCAGGTAGAAACATATATACATGCAGGTATCGATAGGTATTCATATATATCTATCTCCCTTTCGAAATTTTCATTGGCATGATATTGGCAACTTCTTTACCATCGTCATTAGTCCTAGAACGAGTAATAGCTACATGGTTGGCAAATTTGATTCATGGAAACTTTAATTCTCATGTGGCCTTATTTTCTGAAAGTGAAAGGAAGGTTTTGGAGCATTTATAATTTGGCAACCTGTAGGCTTTCTTCAGCATCAACCAAAATTCACACATAACATGACATACACTGACTGGTGAAAGTCTATTTAAAGACTTTACAACTAGAATGCTTCCAGTTTCAAGCCACCAATGTGGCAAACAAAGCATTAATGGAGAGGATTGCTCCCTCCTATAATTTCAGGAGGTATAATTTGAGAAGGTACAAATATGAATTCAAATATGATAAGGGAAGATGATAAATTATTTCACAAACTCCATGAATTCCTTTCAAAATATTCCCAACCGTACTCTCATCCCCAAGTGTACCCAGGAAGTCCTGTCCTACACTATCTACACTCAACTATCTGATACCAATAGAGCTCGCACTCGTATTGAAAATGCAGGACACCTAAGCTGACTTTGATTAATTTTGAAGAGGAACAGAGAACTAAGTTATATCTAATTGTTACATAAACTGACCCCAAAGGATATGCTTTGAATTCTATCCAAAGCTGACATAGGATAAATTACACAAAACTTGGCACCATCAAAACAAAGTTAAAAGTTAACAAAAGGAACAATGATACAAGAATAAAGAGATAATGTATCTTTCCCTTTAATATTTTAGCTCACTGTATTTTGTAAATTTGACTATTTCCTTTGAAAGAATATTATGCTTTGGGTGATAAACTATAATTGCTTTCATAATTTCTGACACCGTGTGAGCACAGATACTGAAATTTTTGTAGGAAAAGTTTCTTACACAGTTCGGTCTTCTCTTGGTCTACTTTACATAAAGTAAATTTAAATGGTGACCAAAAATAAAAGCATTTATATTCTTAGGAGAAAATAGCAAGTGAAAATTTTGGAGTTAGATATAGTAATGCCACTGATGAGAATATGTATAAAAGCCTTGTTTTAACATTTACTTGAGGGAGTGTGCTATATTTTGCGGAGATAAAGGAAAAATGAAGGGCTGAAAGCTGAAAGGAAAGAAACAACAATGGACAAATGGCCATGTTTATTTTTGCAGTTAATGTTTAAGGCACAAAATAAATGTAAAAGTAAGATTAGAAAATGGAGGGGTCATTTAGATGTTTTCGCCTATTTAACAACCCAGAAGAGACAACAAAAGATAAAACAGATCCTTTCCTGTGTTCAAATTAACCTATTTTAAGCTTTTTATTTTTTTCTTTGGGTTTTGTTTAGATTCTGTTTAAATCATTTAACTATGAAACTACAGATCCCTTAGAAATAGAATCATGCCAGTTACATACCTCAGATGCTTTGCTCTACTTTATGCTAGAAGAGAGGTATTTGAGAATGAAAATGGGAGATTCCACTGCAACAAACATATATAAATAGAAAAAAATAAAACCACACAAACACCCAAACATATTATTCCCCAGCCTCAAGACTAAAGGAAGATGCACATTTACATTTCAAAACCTTGAAGCTTGAATTGTTCAGGAAAAGGTTCTTGCTTTATGAGCTAAGTTTATTTTATTCTCTGATTATAAACAAACGTAGTGTATATACACATCTGTCCAAGAAATCTCGCACAATGTAGATTTTTACAATGGGTATCATGCACAAGATTAAAATAAGACCAAAAAGTGGAACTTTTCAAAGAAGAAGAGAGAAAGGGTCCAAGGTTTAACTGCTCTGGGAAGAAGAGATCACATCCGTTGACTGAGGATCGCAGAAAGGTCCAAAACGTCCATAAATATCCTTGGCCCGTACGGCAAAGTAGTATTTGCTGCCAGATACAAACTGGGTCAGAGTGCATGCCATTGGCAAAGGAAGTGCCTTTACCTCTCCAATCTTTTTCCATTGTGAGGGCACAGTGGCACTGGGTTCCTCATGGTAAGCATAGAGATGGTAGCTGTCAACAGTGGCACAGGTTCGATCCACTTCCAGGACACTCCATGACAGTACAATGCCATTTTGACTCTGAACTCGTGCTAACTTCAAGTGCGGTTTCTGAGGCAGAGATGTGCTGGCAGCTTCTGGGGGCAGGCGCGGTGGTTGTGGGGCTTCTGGTAAGGGTGCTGGGTGCACAGGGCGTGGGGGCTCCTAACCAAGAAGAGCCATGTTGATTTATAATGACCACACAAAGGGCTGTTTTTGAGAATTAGAACTAAGACATCCTAGAGGTCACTTACTGAGAACATTTTATATCAAAATACAGGGAAATACCAAATATTTGGCACGTTTTATTTGGTGAGCTGTAACCAACTGTACCCCAAACAATGATGCTGAGGTAACCCCTGCTATTCTTTCCAGACCTACAGAGTTTTCCTTGGGAAATAAAAGCCCTTGCTGATGGAACATCATCTTGACAGATTGAAATAACCATCTACTTCTAACAAAATAATGTATGATTTAATTCTGTATGCTACAGCTTCTTTTTTCAGTACAATGTAACATTTTAAAATATTATTATGTGTCCCTGGCCAGTGTGGCCCACTTGGTTGAGCATCATCTTGTGCTGCAAAAGGTTGTGGTTCGCTTCTCAGTGAGAGCACATACCCAGGTTGTGGGATTGATCCCCGGTTGGGGTATGTATGAGAGGTAACCAATTGATGTTTATCATGTCAGTGTTTCTTTCTCTCGCTCCCTCTCCCTTCCTTTCTCTCAAAAATCAGTAACATTTTTTTAAAAACTTTAAAAATAAAATATTATGTGTTTCAGTCTACCATAGAAAATTTGAGTATTTAACTCTACTTTTATTTTAAAGCTGTTTTTCCATATAAAGACTAGCATATTCTTATAAATAAGAAATAAGCACATTTAATAATGAATGTACATTATGCTTTTGATCAGGCTACATGAAATAGGTGACATTTAAATTAGACCCTGAAACAGGGAATTTAGAAATATAGAAAAAGTTGTGTACCATTCTGCCAATAGGTAAAGCATGAGCAAAGGCATGCGGGATTTATGGGCAAAAACCAGTGATAACTTTTTACTCAGATATAGGGTATATGAAGAAGAAAAGATAAATTTCAAAAGGTAGGTGAAAGCTAGATAATGAGAAAGGATTAATACTAAGCTTAAGAAGTCAAATTCACTTATCTAACATTGGACATTAGTATTATTATATTTGGGTTTTAAGATTACAGTGATAATTTTTCCAAAAAAGATTCAAGTGAGAGCCAGGAAATAGGGATATTAAGTGATTTTTTTTCTTTCTTTCTAGTGAAACATCATTACTCCACTGGCTTTAGGAAAGTGGTATTTTGGTGTGTTTTTTTGGTTAATCCTTACCCGAGGATATTTTTTCTATTGCTTTTCAGAGAGAATGGAAGGAAGGGAGGGAGAGAGAGAAATATCAATGGGAGAGAGACACATCAGTTGGTTGCCTCCCACACTCACCTTGACTAGGGGCAGGGAGTGAACTGGTGCAACCCAGGTACATGCCCTTGACTGGGAATTGATCACAACACCTTTCCATGCCCAGTCTGATGCTCTAACCATTGAACAAACTGGCCAGGCATGCTCACTGACTTTAAATTGGAAGTCATGAAATAAGATTTCCTTAACTGAAATTCATTTAACAAAAATTGTTTAAATATATATTTTATTAAATGGATAATTTGCATATATTAAATAGTGAATTCTGTGATAGTCTGATACCATCTTTTTAATTCCCATGCCTCCTCAAAACTTAGTACCAGAAACATGTACATAGGAAGAACTCAGAAAGGATATGCTGAATAATGTCAAGGAATATAAATCTGCTGAAATTCTTATGCCTAATGGAAAAAAATTCAAACATGTCTGGAAAAAGGTATAATCTCAATTGAAAAGTTAAAATAAATATAAAGTTAGAGAGAAAAAAATTTAAACTTAAATAGATAAAAATTGAAAGCTGAAGAAGTAGAACTAAGTTGAGCCCTGGCCAGTGTGGCTCAGTTGGTTGGGCATTGTCAAATCAAAAGTGTGATTCCCAGTCAGGGTACATACATGCCTAGGTTGCAGGTTCGATCCCCCCATCAGGGTGTAAGCAGGAGGCAACCGATCAATGTCTCTCTCACATCGATATTTCTCTCTCTCTCCCCCTTCTTATCTCTCTAAAATCAATAAAAACATATTTTGAAAAGTAGGACTTATTTGAATGCTAACCATGTTGCTCTAATTCAGTGGTTCTCAACCTTCCTAATGCCGCGACCCTTTAATACAGTTCCTCATGTTGTGATGACCCCCAAACATAAAATTATTTTCGTTGCTACTTCATAACTGTAATTTTGCTACTGTTATGAATCGTAATGTAAATATCTGATATGCAGGATGTTTTTTCATTGTTCATGACCCACAGGTTGAGAACCGTTGCATCTAATTCCTATCTCAAATTGTCTTTTTTCCTAAAGTGACTTAATCATTTTAAAAGTAAAATTAAATAAACATATAGCTAACAATGTAAGAGACAATGGCTGAAGCCATACTTGACTGGATGGAGCACAGGAATTTAAGAAGTTTGACAATAGTTTAAATGGCCTGTAATATACCTTCTAGTTCTTAAAATTCTAGGATTCTGAATCTGCTCATGTCCCAAAACTAAGTCAACTGAGTTGTTATATTTTTGTTGTTGCAATGGCTTTTACTGAAGTTTTATAGATAAAATAATGTGATATCAGGAATTTGCTTCAAAATAGTTGGTGTGTACATGGTTGTGGAAATAAGTGGCTGGTACCATAGATGAAATAAGACTGGCCAAGCACTAATAATTGTTGAAGATGTGTGACAGGTATACAGAAATTGTTACTCTATTTTTTCTACATACATTTGAAAATTGCTATTTAAAAATATTTTTTAAATTAATTAAAAGAATGTTCCTCCTGTGAGATGCACTTTATTCTAAGACAATACACATGAATGGAACCCAGTAAAAAAAAAAAAAAAAAAAAAAGACCCCACCAACACACACACACACACACACACACACACACACACACACACATACACACACACAACACAACTCTGATAGGTCATCAAATTTGCAAAACTAAGATTTTTGCTGTACTTTTTATGAAAGACTAATGAATGAAAGGAATTATTTCTAGACACAAACAACAGTAATGGTAAATTTGCCACTACCCCAATAGGACCAGACTAGAGGGCTGGGATCGGACAGCCTGAGTTATAAAATGGTTTTGCCTCTGACACTAGCTTGGGTAGTGACACAGAGTAACCACTTATCTTTGTTTGTGACACAGTATCCTTTTCTATAAGAAATTAATAATCCTTGTAAAATTGTGAGGATTAAATTAAAGCACATTAAATTAAATTGGAGTACCTGGCATATTGTAAGTGCTCCATTAATATTAATGTTTTCATTGTAGAACAATAAAAATAATAGCTATTAAGAGCACAGGCCCTAGAACATGGGTTTCTACAAAGTATGACCTTGGGCTGCTTAGTCAGCTTCTCTGTGCATTAGCTGTCATATCATTAAAAAGAGAGAGCAGGAGTCCTAAAGGAGTCCCGTGTGAGAACTAAGTATATTAACAGTGTCTGGCACATAGTAAGCACTTAATAAATGCTAGCCATTATTACATGTAATAAAAAAATGAATGATCCTTTGCTTGGTAAGAAGTGATATGTCTCAATCTCCTCCCTCCTCATAAAGCCAGTATATTTCCATTTACATGGTATACCAAACCAAATACTGTTATAATCATGTCACAGGATAATGTGACATTATTTTGGAGACTACATTACATCTAAGGGGAAATCTTGTGATTTTCTGTTATCTCTGAGCAACGAATTCCGAATACCACTGAATTAGTAAAAACAATAAAGTGGCAGCAATGTAGTAGTTAGAACTGGTATAATGTTTTGAGGAAAAGAATAAAGTTAGAGCATCAAAACATGGTTTTTAAAATATGCTTTTTAATACTCTAAAATATTTTTAATTTAACCATGAGTTAAAATAGTCATCTCTTTCATTTCACATGCCCCACCTGTGGACTCTTTTTATACATTATAAGCCACCACAAGCTCTACGATCCTTGACCACCATCATCCCTAGGAACATTTGTTCATAATGTAAGATCTAGTCTCTTAAATAAACTTCTGCACGAAAAATGGAAGATCTGTCATTTTCTTTTGATATAACTAGTTTAAAGAAAAATAATATTTGACAGCTTCATAGCTAAGAATTTTGCGTCACGATCAACACTTACAGTGTGCACCTGTGGTGGTCGATGATGCACTGTGAGCTGAGGTCCTGGGGATCCCAGGGCTATTCCATTGTTTACAACATATGTAGTTGCTTGAGGCACTCGAACCGTGACACCTACAAAACAAAATTAAGAAATAAATTAGAACTTTATTCTACATTTGGCAGAACACTGATTACATACCTGAAGTCAGTAAAATGATATTTTTAAAATATGAAAAGAAAAATATTTCTAACCTAGAAGTCTACACTCAGCCAAAGTATCATTCCAGCATGAAGACAAAGAAGTTCTCATATATGCAAACAACCAAAAAAAAATCTACTTCTCAAGTAGCCTCCAGAGGATGTGTATCACAAATATAAAAGAGAAAATAAAGAGGAAAAGAGTAGACACAAGGAACAATAGTTCCTGCACAGGAGAGAAACAAATGGAATCCCTACTAAAAGGACTATGAGCAAAATCCTAGAACACTGGAACACTGGTGGCTCACATGTAGAAGGCAAACAGCCCAGAATGGAGCAGTATGACCTTAAAGACAGAAAACATAAAGCTATCGCCACAAAAGTCTCTGCTGTCTTGTTTGTTTTGTTTTTAAATATGTTTTTACTGGATTTAGAGAGAGCAAGGGAGAGGGGGAGGGAGGGAGAGAGAAACATTGATCGGTTGCCTCTAGTAAGCATCCGGACTGGGGACTGAACCCACAACCTGGGCACGTGCTCTGACCAGAAATCGAGCAAGTGACCTTTTTGGTGCACAAGTCAATGCTCAGCCAATTGAGCCAAACTAGCCAGGGTATGTCTTTTTCACTATAAAGAATGGAAAAAAAGGAAAAAAAAAAACCCTACTAAGTTATTCCTGTCTTCTGTTATGAAGTTCTTCTCTTTCTCTCCATGCCTTCTGCTAATCAGTTATGGATACTCACTTTAACCAACAGTAAACTGTTTTGCTGTACATCAGGGTAACAGAAGCAGAAAATTTAGAGCTACATACTTCCCTGGGCTATAATTCTGGCAGGTACTCTGAAATCAATTAAAATATATATGTTTTTAAAAAGAGTGATCTACTGAGCACAGAAAATAGAACCAACCAGATAGAGGAAAGAATCAGTGATATCGAAGATAGGAATCAAGAAATTATGCAGAGGGAAAAAAAGAGAGACCTGAGAATAAAGAAAAATGAAAGAGCTCTATGAGAACTATCTGACTCCATCAGAAAAGGCAATATTAGAATTATAGACATTGCGGAGGAGAAAGAGTGGGGACATGGAATGGAGAGTCTATCAAAACAAATAATAGATGAGAACTTCCCAAATCTATGGAAAGAACTAGATCCTCAAATCCAAGAAGCAAATAGAACACCTTGCTACCTCAATCCAAAGAAGGCCTCTTCCAAGGCACTTGGTATTGAAGCTGTCAAAAATTAATGACAAAGAAAAAATTCTCAGAGCAGCCAGGGAAAAGAAGGAAGTGACCTACAAAGGAAAACTCATCAGAATTTCATCCAACTTCTCAGCAGAAACTCTACAAGACAGAAAAGAGTATAACCAAATATTCAGAGAGAAATTACCATCCAAAAATAATATATCCAGCAAAATTATCCTTTAAATGTGAAGGAGAAATAAAGATGTTCCCAGACATACAGAAGCTGAGAGAGTTTATCACCAGAAAACCATTGCAGGAAATAATCAAGGGGTTATTCTAGCTCAGGGGTGGGCAAACTTTTTGACTCGAGGGCCACAATGGGTTCTTAAACTGGACCGGAGGGCCGGAACAAAAGCATGGATGGAATGTTTGTGTGAACTAATATAAATTCAAAGTAAACATCATTACATAAAAGGGTACGGTCTTTTTTTTTTTTTTTTTTTTTTTAGTTTTATTCATTTCAAACTGGCCGGATCCAGCCCGCGGGCCTTAGTTTGCCCACGGCTGTTCTAGCTGAAACAAAGAACATAAGGTCACAATACTACGAGTAAAATCACCAAAAAACTTACAGCATAAACAGTGATAATTTATGACAACAAAAACATAAATGGGGAGAAAGCAAAAGGTCTGAACTGGCAAAGGAAGATGAAGATCAGATGCATGCAAAAGGAAAAAAACTATGGTATATATGCAACTTTATTTTTATAAACCTAATGGTAACACACACAAAAATTTCCAAACCAGGACATATAGATTAAAAAGAGAGGAAAGATGTATGGAATGCCACCAAACAAAAGCAACAGACAGAAACATAAAGGTAAAGAAAGAACCAATGGAGGCACAGAGCTAACTGAAAACAAAAGATAAAATGGCTATAGGAAACCTTCATACATCAGTAATTACCCTAAATGTAAATGGTCTGAACTCATCAATTAAGAGGCACAGAGTAGCAGAGTGGATAAAAAAAGAAAAAACACAAAAAAACCAAGCATATGCTGCCTTCAAGAGACACATCTAAGCTGCAAAGACAAAGGTAGAGTCAAAGTAAAAGGGTGGAAAATGATTCTCCAAGCAAATAACAACCACAGACAAGCCATACTTATAGCTGACAAAATAGATTTAGAGACAACAATGGACACTTTATAATGATAAAGGGAACACTACATCAAATAAACGTAACATTTCTTAATATATATGCACCCAATCAGGGAGCACCAAAATATATAAAATTACTCACAGAACTAGAGAAGAACAGATCAAAACACAATCATTGACAGCTCTAGACAGATCAACCAAACAGAAAATCAATAAAGAAATAACGGCCTTAAATGAAACACTACACCGAATGGATATAATTGACATTTATAGAACCTTTCATCCCAGAACATCAGATTATAAATTCTTCTCCAGTGCAAATGGAACATTCTCAAGGATAGACCATATCTTGGATCACAAAATTAACATCAACAAATTCAAACTGAAATTATACCAAGCATATTCTATGATGAGGAAGACTTGAAATTAGAAATCAACTGCAAAATGGAAGTAAAGAAACCCACAAATACAAGGAGATTAAACAACATACTACTAAAAAATGACTGGATAAAAGAAGAAATAAAAAATGAGATAAAGAGATATATACAGACAAATAAGAATGACAATACAACATATATACTCAATGGTGAAAAACTGAAAGCTTTTCCTCTAAGCCAGCGGTTCTCAACTGGTGGGTCGAGACCTCTTTGGGGGTCGAATGACCCTTTCACAGGGGTTGCCTTAGACCATCGGAAAACACATATATAATTACATATTGTTTTTGTGATTAATTACTATGCTTTAATTATGTTCAATTTGTAACAATGAAATTGGGGGTCACCACAATATGAGGAACTGTATTAAAGGGTCGCGGCATTAGGAAGGTTGAGAACCACTGCTCTAAGCTAAGGAACAAGAATGGATGTCCACACTCACCACTCTTTTTTTTTTTTTTTTTAAATATATTTTATTGATTTTTCACAGAGAGGAAGGGAGAGAGATAGAGAGCTAGAAACATCGATGAGAGAGAAACATCGATCAGCTGCCTCCTGCACACCCCCCACTGGGGATGTGCCCACAACCCAGGCACATGCCCTTGACCGGAACCGAACCCGGGACCCTTCAGTCCGCAGGCCGACGCTCTATCCACTGAGCCAAACCGGTTTTCGGCCACTCTCACCACTCTTATTCAACACTAGAGGCCTGGAGCACAAATTCGTGCATGGGTGGAGTCCGGCCTGCCCTCCGATAGGAGCCCATGGGGCTGAGTCGGCGGGGGGGGGGGGGGGGGAGGGAGGGCCACGGGCAGTTGGCTAACCCCGCGTCCAATCCGGCCTGGATCAGGCTGGTTGGCTGCCATAGTGCATGTCATAGACACTGGTGGAACTGGTCGTCCCACCTTTCCAGTCGCTTTTATATATAAAAATAGTGCTGGAAGTCCTAGCCAGAGCAATAAGGCAAGAGAAAGAAATAAAAGGCACCCAAATAGGGAAGGAAAAAGTCAAACTGTCACTTTTTCAGACAATGTGTTTCTGTATATACAAAACCTTAAAGATGCCACCAAAAAAATATTAGAAACAATAAACAAAAGAAGTCAAGTTGCAGGATACAAAATTAATGTGCAAAAATCCATTGCCTTCCTGTACACTAACAGAACTTCAGAAAAAGAAATGGAAAAAAAACAAACAATTCCTTTTGTAATTGCAACCAAACCCAGCTATAAAAAGACATGTATATGGGACAGATAATTTTTGACAAAGGAGCCATAGACACACATGGAATAAAGATAGTCTCTTCAATAAATGCTAGGAAAACTGGAAAGCCACATGTAAACGAATGAAACTGGATTACAGTTTGTTCCAATGTCCAAAAATTAATTCAAAATGGATCAAAGATCTAAATATAAGATCTGAAACAATAAGTTACATAGAAGAAAATTATAAGGACCAAGTTTATGGACCTTGGTCACAGAGAACATTTTATGAACTTGATCCCAAAGACAAGGAAAATAAAGGCAAAAATAAATGAATGGAACTATATCAAACTAAAAAGCTTCTACACAGCAAAAGAAACTGACAATAAAGCAAAGAGGCAGCCAACCAGATGGAAGATGATATTTGCAAACAGTAGCTCCAAAAAAGCTTTAATTTCCAAAATATATAAAGAACTCATAAAACTCAACACCAAACAACCCAATCAAAAAGTGAGCAGAGGACCTGAAAACACACCTCTCCCAAGAAGACATATGAACAGCCAATAGATATATGAAAAGATGTTCAACCTCACTGGCAATTAGGGAAATGCAAACCAAAATTACAATGAGATACCACATACCACCTTACACCTGTTAGAGTGGCCATTATCAATAAGACAAGCAATAACAAGTGTTGGAGAGATTATGGAAACAAGGAAACCTTATCCACTGCTGGTGGGAATGTAGACTGGTTCAACCACTATGGAAAGCAGTCTGGCAACTCCTCAGAAAATTAAGAATAGAGCTACCATACGACCTAGCAATCCCTCTCCTGGGTATTTACCCCCAAAACTCAAAATCATGTATTCGCCAAGATATATGCACCCCTATGTTCATTGCAGCACTATTCATAGTGGCCAAGACATGGCAACAACCAAAGTGTCCCACTATAGAGGACTAGATAAAGAAGATGTGGTACGTAGACAGACACAATGGAATATTACTCAGCCTTAAGAAAGGATGAAATAGCATCATTTGCAACAATATGGACAGACCTTGAGAACACTATGCTAAGTGAAATAAATCTGTCAGGAAAAGCTAAGAACTATATGATTTCACTTGTATGTGGGATATAAAACAGAAGCTCCTGAACACAAAAAGCAGTGTGGTAATTGCCAGAGGGAAGGGGATAAGGGGAGAAGAGAGTCCTAATATAAGGTAATAGGAGAACATTTGACTCTGGGTGGAGGGTATACAGATCTTGTAACATAGAAACCCACACCTAAAACGTTTATGTTCATGTTAACCAATGTCACCCCAATCAATTTAATAAATATTTAAAAAACCAACATTTCATTACTGCAGGATCTTTAAATAGCTAAATTTATCCTTGCTATTAAATTTTGGAAAATTAAAGATTTTTACTGAGACCTACTATGGAAGTGGCAAAACCATACCGCAAAGCACAAAGTAAGGATGATGGTTACCTCTGATGGAAAGGGAAAGAGACGCAATTAAGGAAGGACATAAAACAGGCTTGTAAGATTCTGATAAAGCTCTATTTCTTAGCCTGGTAGAGAGTTCAATGGTGGTTCACTTTATTTTATTTTTTTATTTTAAAAGCTACTCCAACTAAACGCTTAAGAACTATATACAACTTGGGCCATATACAAGAAAAGAGTCTCTTACTATTTTGGGGATTGACCTGCCGAACAGCAGGAGCCTGCATAACAGTTCCTCGCAGGGGAGCCTGAGCTGTTGGTGCAGGGAGAGTTGTATAAACCACTTGGTTTGCAGGAGCTCTTGGTACAGAAAGTCTCGTGGTCACCTGAGTTGCTGGACGATGTGTTACATTCACAGTGGTTGGAGCTAATAAAAAGCAGAAAAATGTAATAAGAATACAGTACAATTTATGTTAAATGAAGAGTATTAAATGTTAATTAACTCTGTACTAACTCTAATAATAGATATAGAGACAACAGTCTCCTTTTGCAATCGTGATAAAGCCAACCAAAATTACTAATATTACTACAAACTTCAGAGAAAAAGAACATCTCAACCCTGTCCAATGCCCTTTCCACTTTTTTGTTTTTCCTCACCTGAGGATATTTTCTCCATTGATTTTTAGAAAGTGGAAGGGAGGGAGAGAGGGAAGGGGAAAAAGAAAGAGAGAGACATTAATGTGAGAGAGACACAACGATTGGCTGCCTCCTGCACATGCCCTGACTAGGGCCAATGACTGAACCTACAAACCAGGTATCAGCTTCTGACTGGGAATTGAACCTGAGACCCTTCAGTGTGCAGATGGACACTCTGAGCCACAATGGCCAGAGTGCCCTTTCCACTCTTTAGTTTGACTACATAATAAACATGAAAGAAAAGGTTTAGACTCGCAATTACTAACTTATAGGAGTGACTTAAAAAAGCAGATTTTCCCTCCTCTATGTTAAAATGTTCTTAGCAGAGTGGAATTTTAGGCCCTCCAGACTATCTGCAAATGAGCATAAATCCAAGAGTAACTCTGTATTCCCACAGTTCAAGAAACTGGTTGGGTATTATAACTGACATTTTCTTCGGGTAAGCCAAACCATCTATTCAAAACAATAGAATATCCATTAAAACACAGACTTCTTCCTTCTCTACTATGGCATTCTTCCTAACCTATGGCATAAGAGCATTAATGCCTTGAATGACGTTAATATATATTTGTCAAAACTGAATCTTAAATGTTCACTCACAGCATGAACTACAATACTGATTTTAGGAGTTAGCTTCTTGTTAATAACTCTCTGAATTAGAATCACATTTTACAAATAACCATATATTAACTTTATAATAAAAAACAATTAACAAATCTTTCATATGGAAAAAATGGGTTCTATAAATACATTTGGAGGTAAATGCTGGGTACAACAAAGATAAAAAGGTGTCTTTACTGAAGACTCCTTAGTCTTTACAAAGCCTCATTTTTTGAGTTAGAAAATGGAAGACAGTCTTTAGTCCCCATTTTCGTTACCTATACTGCACTTGGGTTTACATGATGATACTTCTTTCTAAATTAGGTGAGTGTCATTTTAATTTCACTGGAAACAATTCCATGTGAATTCAATGTTTTCCTTAATGAAAATTGTGTTTATGTAAATATTTTGCAGATAAATCTATAAGCAATGGTTTATTGTATGAAGAAAAACTGTCTTGATTGGCTTCCAAACAGTTTAGGAGATATAGGCTATACCTTGAAAATGTCTGATTTACAGCTTCTTGAAGGTGCAAATAAAATATTAGTGTTATATCTCCTGTTGATAGTGTTAGGCCACTTAAAACTAGTTCAAGTTAAGAATTATTTTTAAATTCTTATTTAATTAGTCAATTATACCTTCTTGGTTATAACCAGAATGAATCATTACACCCATCCTTCCTAAGAAAGGATATTTTCTGCTGTTTTCAGTAGCAAATGACAAAGGCATATAGTTTAAGCCTTCTATATAACCATTCTATATAAGTGCTGCTACTTAATGACAGGAAAACTCAGTTATACAGCGTTCAAAAGGCACGTTATCTTCAAAATAACAATAAGAATTTTTTGTCTAATCTTTCCACTTGATTCCATAGTCCTATTTCACTGTAGACAAAACTAAAGCTTTGGTTTAATGATTCAGCAAGTTTACCTGTAGGTAGTAAGTGTATTGTTGTCTGAGATGGTCCACTTGTTGGCACCCCAGATGGTTGAAGAGGTGGTGCTGGCTGGATAGGTTGCAACGGCCGAGACACAGACTGAGAAGAACTCATGGCTGACACTGGAGTGTGAGTTGGCTTTTTAGTGTCTGTTAATTAAAAGTGAGACATTATGATTATTGATAGAAAAAAATTAGAAATACAGGATTTCCTTTATGGGTAAAATTTACTTTTGCCTGCCACCAAGTCACATTTACCGCTAACAAAACAACTTCTTTCTATTTAACTACCAGAGGCCCGGTACACGAAATTTGTGCATTGGTGGGGGGGTCCCCTCAGCCCAGCCTGCACCCTCTAGCAATATGGGACCCCTCGGGGGGTGTCCCTCTTGCAATCCGGGACTGCTGGCTCCTAACGGCTGGCCTGCCTGCCTCATTGCCCCTAACCACTCTGCCTGCCTGCCTCATTGCCCCTAACCACTCACCTACCTGCCTGATCGTCCCAACCACTCTGCCTGCCTGCCTGATCGCCCCTAACTGCCTCTGCCTGATTGCCTCTAACCGCTCGCCTGCCTGCTTGATCGCCCCTAACTGCCTCTGCCTCGGCCCCTGCCACAGCGGCTTTGTCCAGAAGGACGTCCAGAATGATGTCCATAAGGTCGTTCGGCTGTCTGGTCTAATTAGATATTACGCTTTTATTATTGTAGATGTGTATTTGCCAATCTGAAAACCAAGTCAGGACCTTAAATAACTCACTGTTAGTTCTCTCACAGATCCTAATTAAAATGTACAAAAAGGTAGTTTTATGTTTTGACTGTTTTTTATGAGTCAATCCTTTTACTGAACTCAATACAGTATCATGTCAATTAGAATAATTTCATTTCCTACATTAATATATATTTGTAATATATATATATAGCTATATCAAGGACATTCCCCTAGACCAGTGTTTGGCAAACTGTGGCTCGCAAGCCACATGCGGCTCTTTGGCCCCTTGAGTGTGGCTCTTCCACAAAATACCACGTGCAGACACGCACGTACAGTGTGACTGAAACTTCGTGGCCCATGTGCAGAAGTCGGTATTTATTTTGTGGAAGAGCCACACTCAAGGGGCCAAAGAGCCGCATGTGGCTCGCGAGCCACAGTTTGCCGACCACTGCCCTAGACAAATACCTATAAACTGCTGAGTTTTTCACCAAAGATCTTGAATTCCAATTACTCTAATATTGTTCTCTTGCTTAACACAGATGGCAATTTATACTATCCAGTCTTTAAAATATAATACACAGAGTGTATATCTCAAAAAAAGTCTACAATAGCCTATGAAATTAATGTTTGCATCTCAGAAAAAGCCCTTGAAAATAGGTAACCACTATATGGTGTATTATAAAGAGGGTAAGCCAAAAGCTCTGCTATCCAAAATGATTCCCACTGATTTCTGTCCTATGTAATTCTAAAATGTAAATAAATTTCTATGTAAATAAAATTATAAATTGTAAATAAAATTTAAGGCTTTAGCAAGTAAAATTTTAATTGGGTGCTCATGGAAAATAATGCACCTTAGAATAAGAGAATTTAAGGTACATTCAAAGGTGAAGCAATGGAAAGAGTGCCCATGAGGCAGGGATGCTAGAAAGATAAACTGCAAGAGCACTGATAATAAACGTTTATTTTTAATTCAGAATAACCCAACCTGTGTCCTCTCAAAAATAACCTATATATTTCTGTCCTCTAGGAATTCATTACACTTAACTTGTCTATGAAATAATAGTGAAAAGATTACAGGTAACCTGAAACTTTTTAAGAATAGCGATACCGGTATGAATTCAACCTTGACAAATGATGGCATAAATCTTCCAAAATTACAGCAGTTTTACACCAAAAAAAAAATAACTGACTTTCCTGTCCCATAATCAATTGTAAAGCCACTTAATTTTGTTTTCTTAAAACCAAATTAACTATCTTACCCCCTAAAATGCAATTTTTTTAAATGTTTAGGTTTTTTAAATTTAACGTCTTTAAGGCCCTAATACCTCATGATACTAGATTTTCCACATGCATTATATAATTATCACCAGAGGTTTATAGATACGTCCATGAACAAAGTTATTTTGTACAGTCAAATATGTTTGAAAATTACTTTATATCTTGAATCACTGAGAATTACATTATAAATTAGCAATGGCTTAGAGAAGTCTGTATTAAGAAAAAACATTAGGGGGGGCAAAGGTGGGGTAGAGGGAGTCAATAGGGGAAAAGGGAGACATACCTGTAATACTTTCAACAATAAAAATAAATTAATAAAAAGAAAAAAACATAATTTTGTTTACTAAGCATATTTAACCATGAAACTTTTTACTCATTGAATGTCTATTAAAATGCAGAAGAATACTTTGGAATATTGGGTAATATCTACCTAATACTATTTCTAAATATTATAACAGAGCAATATTGGGGTGTGCATGCTTTTTAATATTACTTTCATTTTCTTTTAAATAACACTAAAGGAAATTAATTCAAATAACCAAATTAAGTGTATATACACTTAAAAATACCTAGATTAAAACACACACGCACACACCATTTAGAGTCAGAAGTCCTGGGTTGAATTTCCACTTACCTTACTGATTCATACTCTATCAATCTATCCTCAACTCTCAAGTGGGCATTACATGGCTATTACAAGGATCATGTGAAATAACAGATATAAAAAGAGAGATGTTCCATAAGTTAAATATTCTCCTAATTGCTCCGTTTTCCACTATGCCTTTTCATATTCTTTCAAGATTTTATTTCTATTTTTTAATTCTAATCTAAAAAAAAACCTCATTCTGGAGAGGATACAAATACACCAAGAATAAACTATCTTCAGTGAGTATTAAATTGGATTAAGAGAAAAAAATGGCACCAAAGCATCACTTAGTATGATTACTTATATTTAAATACCTTGTGAAGTTCCACTCTCTTCATCATCCATTGTAAGATCAATGACACCACCTGAATCACTGGCTGTGGCTTTTCCACTCTGAAAAACAACACACCTTCATTTTGCAAAAGAAACGTTGGCAGGCATAAAGGAAAAATGAAATAATACTGAGGAGAAACGAAGATAATGAAAACCTGGTTCAATGATTGCATGACTTTCTCTTGTGTACAGTAACACGCTGTACAGGCATGCAGCTGAGGGGCCACAGGCTATGCCATGTAGCCTAGGTGTGTAGTAAGCTATACCATCCAGGCTCGTGTAAGTATTCTCTGTGATCCCCTAACGACGCATTTCCCAGAAGGTACCTCAGTTAAGCGGCGCATGACTGCAAATGCTAATCATAATTACTTTATGATAGATTACACCGCAGATTAACTAAAATCAATTTTTCATCTGCAAATCTCAAGTTTTGTTAAGTTAAAGAAAACCAATTCTTCAGGGTACAAAATTCAGGCCCAATCCCAAGACAATGATATAAATTCTAGGTCCTACAATTATAAACCTTTCTATGACAATGATTTCATAGAAAATGACTTAACAAACACAAATCTGTAAAACTCATATTAAAAGTACTTAACAAAGCCTCAAAGAATGTAACAGAACCTAGTCACCACAACATATCTCTAGGGTTCACATTTCAAAATTTACTAAATTTTGTATTTATCAAAAATTGCCCCACAGTGAGCCAGTGGCCAGCCCCGCCCATCTACTTCCTTCCCTGGACGCCCTACCGGAGCCTCTCTAGACCCGCAGAAGCAGCTCTTGCTGCGGTTGAAGGCGATGGCCCGAGGCCCCCCACCGCCCTGGCCTGGGTCCGAGAACCTGGCCCTCATCCCTGTGAGCCTCCACCCTTCCACCGGGGCAAGCCCAAAATGGCTGCCCCCCCACCCCACCCCCACCCCCCGCCCGCCAGGCCCCACAGCCTCTGGCTCGCCCTGCCTCTGCCTCCAATCCCCGGGTTCTGTGAGCTGGAGATCAGAATTAAGGCGCAGATTAGGATTAAGGAGCTGGAGCTGCTCACCATCGCTGGGGAAGCTTCGCTCCCAGGCTGCGCGTGGCTGTGCGTCTGTGCGCGACCACCACGGGCTGCCCGGCCCGGCGCCTGGGCTCCCCCTCCTGGGCTGCGTGCCCCTCCCATCCCCTCCCCCACAATATGGCCTCGGGCTCAGACTCCAGCACCTAGGAGTGCCGGATCCCAAATCGATCCCAAATCGGTCCTCCGGGACTCAGACTCCCCCATCCTGGATTTCAACCGACTCTGTTCCCCACCACAAATCTGAACATCACCGACCTTTTGTCCCCAAATCCATCTTCCCTCCATCCTGAGCCCTCAGGGTATTCTGGACTCAGAGCCCCCAAACTTGGAACTCCATCCGCCACACCGCCTTTGTGAACTTTAAGCCTCCTGCACAGTAATATTACTACCCCTGGAGCTCCACCCACCACAGACCACCTCCTGCAGATACCGGAGATTTGAGTGTTACATTAAACTGGGGTCCTGATGGGAGGTGGGGGAAGTAGGTGAGGGTCAGTTAAAATGCCTGCAGGGAGCAGATGGGGATTGTGCAAGACACAGGGGACCCACATAATAACAATAACAACAAAACCAACAACAAAAATTACTAGACAAATATGCAAAGACCAGTAGAATACAACCAAAGACAAAAGGTAGTTAATGGAAAATGGTTCCAAGTGAAGCCAGATTTTGAATTTAGCAAAAACTGCAAAGTAGCTGTTAAAAATATATTCAAAGGCCCTAGCCAGTTTGGCTCAGTGGATAGAGCATCTGCTTAGGGTTCCGGGTTCAATTCCCGTCCACCGCAGGTACCTTGGTTGCAGGCTCCTCCCTGGCCTGGGCCCTGGTCCTTGTGTGCAGGAGGCAACCAATTGATATGTTTCTTTCACATTGATGTTTCTCTCTGTCTTTCCCTCTCTCTTCCACTCTGTAAAAATCAATGGAAAGGTATCCTCCGGTGAGGGAGGGAGGGAGGGAGGGAGGGAGGGAGGGAGAGAGAGAGAGAGAGAGAGAGAGAGAGAGAGAGAGAGAGAGAGAAAAGAGAGAGAGAATTAAAGGAAATACATTAATGAATGTGCAATTAAGAAGTAGAAACTGAAAAACAAAAATAAAAGGGAAACAGGAGAATTAAGGTAAAATGTTTTTTAAAATCCCATAAGATTAACACAAAATAAAGAGAAAAAAAAGAAACCACATAGAAACAAAATTTAGGTGAAACAAATTTTTAAAATTATAAAACAGAAGACCTAAATACAACCATATCAATAATTATACCACATGCCCTGACCGGTTTGGCTCAGTGGATAGAGCGTCGGACTGAAGGGTCCCGGGTTCGATTCCGGTCAAGGGCATGTACCTTGGTTGCGGGCACATCCCCAATAGGAGGTGTGCAAGAGGCAGCTGATCGATGTTTCTCTCTCATCGATGTTTCTAACTCTCTATCCCTCTCCCTTCCTCTCTGTAAAAAATCAATAAAATATATTTAAAAAAAACAATAATTATAACACGCGTAAACAGACTAAAATTTCCTATCAAAATATATGGATTGTCACATGGGATAAGACATCAAGAAATAACTTTGTTTCTTTCTCCTAGATACTCACTTTAAATATGAAGACATAAATACACTGAAAAAAGTAAATATAAAAAAGCTGCTTGGAGAACCAAGATGGTGGCATAGGTTAACGCCGGAGTTTGCTGCTTTGAACAACTACTTCAAAAGTGAAACCAAAAAACGGAAGGGACATCACCCAGAACCACAGCAACGCTGGCTGAGTGGAAGTCCTACAACTAGGAGGAAAGAGAAACGCATACGGACACTCAGAGGAGGCGCAGTGCTGAAGTCAAATTCTGAGGTGCGGAGTGCGCGGAGCGGGCTGGCGGCGGAGGGCGCGGTTGGCGTTTTCAATCGGGAGGGAGTCGCAGAATCTGAGCTCCAGATCCGGGCGAGTCTTTAGGGACCCAGACTCAAACGGGAGAAGCGGGACTGTCTGGCTTCGGTCAGAGCGAGTGCAGCTTTCTCTCTGAGCTTTGCAGCGGGTGCTGGGACTCTGAGAGGCAGAGCCCCTGGGGACAGGACTGAGAGCCGCCATAACTGCTCTCTCTGGCCCACCCTGTTGATCCTGTGCGACCCGCCCCGCCCAAGCCCTGCACACAGGCATTTGCCGGATAGCCTCAGGCAAACGCTAGATTAGCACCTCCCTAGAGGACAGAAGTTCTCTCACTGCTGACACAGCTGATTCTCATAGCCACTTGGCCTGGAGGTCAAACCCTCCCTGGAATTAGCTACAACAATCAAGATTTAACTATAAGACTGCGAACAAAGACCACTAGGGGGTGCACCAAGGAAGCATAACAAAATGCGGAGACAAAGAAACAGGACAAAATTGTCAATGGAAGATATAGAGTTCAGAACCACACTTTTAAGGTCTCTCAAGAACTGTTTAGAAGCCGCCGATAAACTTAATGAGATCTACAAGAAAACTAATGAGACCCTCGATCTTATATTGGGGAACCAACAAGAAATTAAGCATACACGGACTGAAATAACGAATATTATACAGACTCCCGACAGCAGACCAGAGGAGCGCAAGAATCAAGTCAATGATTTGAAATGCGAGGAAGCAAAAAACACCCAACCGGAAAAGCAAAATGAAAAAAGAATCCAAAAATGCGAGGATAGTGTAAGGAGCCTCTGGGACAGCTTCAAGCATACCAACATCAGAATTATAGGGGTGCCAGAAGATGAGAGAGAGCAAGATATTGAAAACCTATTTGAAGAAATAATGACAGAAAACTTCCCCCACCTGGTGAAAGAAATGGACTTACAGGTCCAAGAAGCGCGGAGAACCCCAAACAAAAGGAATCCAAAGAGGACCACACCAAGACACATCATCATTAAAATGCCAAGAGCAAAAGATAAAGAGAGAATCTTAAAAACAGCAAGAGAAAGAAAGTCAGTTACCTACAAGGGAATACCCATACGACTGTCAGCTGATTTCTCAACAGAAACTTTGCAGGCCAGAAGGGAGTGGCAAGAAATATTCAAAGTGATGAATACCAAGAACCTACAACCAAGATTACTTTATCCAGCAAAGCTATCATTCAGAATTGAAGGTCAGATAAAGAGCTTCACAGATAAGGAAAAGCTAAAGGAGTTCATCACCACCAAACCAGGATTATATGAAATGCTGAAAGGTATCCTTTAAGAAGAGGAAGAGGAAGAAAAAGGTAAAGATACAATTTATGAACAACAAATATGCATCTATCAACAAGTGAATCTAAGAATCAAGTGAATAAATAATCTGATGAACAGAATGAACTGTCGATTATAATAGAATCAGGGACATAGAAAGGGAATGGACTGACTATTCCTGGGGGGGAAAGGGGTGTGGGAGATGCGGGAAGAGACTGGAGAAAAATCGTGCACCTATGGATGAGGACAGTGGGTGGGGAGTGAGGGCGGAGGGTGGGGCGGGAACTGGGAGGAGGGGAGTTATGGGGAGGAAAAAAAAGAGGAACAAATGTAATAATCTGAACAATAAAGATTTAATTAAAAAAAAAAAAGAAAAAGAAATTTGAGAAGATTAGAGAAAAACTATCAAAGCAGTGTTTTTCCATACTCTCAATGCCATGCTTATAAAATTCACTGAGGTTGGTAGCTGGACAAAATCAAGGACTGTGATAAAACCACAAACCAGAAGCTGAAGTCATCCAGGAAGGTGTACAGAAAAGCAAAAAGATCAGTAAATGGCTCTGGTGAGAAGGTAATAGGGCTTGGAAATTAAAATAAGTGACTGAAGAACAAGGAAAAAAAAAAAAAAAAGCTGCTGTGACCATGTAAATATTAGACAAGATACAAAGAGGGAAACTTTATAATAATAAAATGTCCTATTTGTCTATTTCTTCCATAAATTTGGTAGCCTTCGTGTCATGTTTTGATGCTTTATTATGAGATGCATATTTTCCTATAATGTATACTCTATAATAGGACAAGAAGGTCTACAATAAAATCTAATCTATATTTTTATTGGTCACAACCTAACATACAACTTACTATCTATTATTATATATTACAGGTAGTTTCCTAGCTATGTTTTTTTCTTGAGAAATAAAATTGGTAATTATTTCAATAATTATTAATAGCAATTATAAGATTAGAGTTGACACTATTGCTATAGGGCTCTGTGTTAAATGTTTTATATTGATTAACAAATTTAATTTTTATAGTAATCCTATGAAGTGGGAAATAGCATTACCCACATTTTATAGGTGAGAAATCCAAGGTATTAAGTAACTTGCCCAAAGGCTATCCACTAAAAAGTGACAGGAGCCAGGCTGTCTGACTCTAGGGCTTATTATTTCTATGCCACTAGGTGCAGATTTATAAACAGACACATATACATATACATAGGTACCTTTACATTTTTTCTGACATCACTTCTGAGAAAACGTATCTAATCAGAGAAATCACACATTTATATCTGCATTTACAAATCTTACTAAAGTTCTCAATTTAAAACTATAAAAAAAAACAACCCTTAGTTGTTGTCAAGTAGGTTTTATACTAAGAATCTATTTTATTAAAAGTTATCTAATGGTGTATACTTCTCCAATATGACCACTCTCATTAAGTCAACACTAAGAAAACTTCAATAGAGGGTTGTGTTTTGTGGTTTTCTTGTAATGAAACAAACAAAAAGAGCATATATGAAAAATTACAGTAGGGGACTTAACCAATTGTGAAGGAACTTAACACAGAACACCTGGTTGTTCACTTTTTGCACATCTCTCCAAGGGAACTTGGAACTATAACTGAGACTTGATTAGCTACCAAGAATGTGGCCTTTGAAAAGTTTCCATTAATGATTAATAATTTTCTTTTGAACACCTTGAAAAGTGGAGTTTGTCATACTGGCTTGTCAAGATTGATTCGCACAAACATCAAGATTATTGATGTATGTCTGATTTTACTATTAGGGTTTTGAGTTTCGACTGGTTACATAGAAAGTTATTGCTATATGACCAGCCCTTTAAAATACCTCAGACCTTGAGAGTTAGTCAGGCTTCTTTGGGCAGAGACTCTTGGTACTTGTCACTGAAGTTAATAATAAGAGAGAAAGCACATGCTATGTGATGATGGATAGGGGAAGATTTAGAAACTTGTGTCTAACCTCTCTGAACCCTACTTGATGCTTATCTTTTCCCTGTTATTTTTGCTTTCTATCTTTTTGCTGTATAAACCGTAAGTACCCTGCTATGGGCCTTATGAGTCTTTCTAGCACAGTGGTTCTCAACCTGTGGGTCGCGACCCCTTTGGGGGTCGAAGGACCCTTTCCCAGGAGTCGCCTAAGACCATCGGAAAACACATATATAATTACATATTGTTTTTGTGATTAATCACTACGCTTTAATTATGTTCAATTTGTAACAATGAAAATAAATCCTGCATATCAGATATTTACATTACGATTCAGAACAGTAGCAAAATTATAGTTATGAAGTAGCAACGAAAATAATTTTATGGTTGGGGGTCACCACAACATGAGGAACTGTATTAAAGGGTCGCGGCATTAGGAAGGTTGAGAACCACTGTTCTAGCAAATCAACCAACTTGAGGGTGAACCTGAGTCCCTCAAATCAGCACTATAATTACAGACAGCAGCATAAAAAATTCTACATTTTTTATAATATATGCTGATAATTTGAATAGATAATTTTTACACTATATTAAGTATATTGATGTATTATATGAAATGAGATATGTGAAAAAATATGTTATAATAATACATTCTATGTGAAATATGTTGACAGATAATTATTTGGAGGACATTAGAGAAATCTTCATTCAATGACTACAAAAAAAGATAATATTTTACATATTTAACGAGTTCCTAACTAGGTCTGATTAAACAACAACCATTTCCATACAGCCCATTCAGATTTTTTTGAAACTCTACTAACTTTAAAGTGTTCAACCTAGTAAGATTTGTCACAGAAAAAAATAAGTTAGCCATAAGTAATCAGAAAGGGACACTCTTTCCAATCACAGGCTGTTTCACAGTGTTTTATATTTGCCACTTAGGCAAACAGCTGGACTGTCAATTATATAAGCCAAGCAGTTAGTCAATATAATAAAATAACATTACCTCTAGGAGAATTACTAAGCAAAGAAAGTCAGTTCTTGTTCAATATTACAGAGAAGCTGTTTGGAAATCTTTGAAGAGTTGTAAAGAACACAGAATAATTTTCATTGTATTAAAGAATACTGGTAGAAATCCATTGTCTTGTGGACTATAATTAGAATTTTAATTTGAAACAGAAGGAAAATCTTACCTGTGATGTGCTATCAGCTGCTTTCTTAACAGAAGCATCTATTGTTTTGTTTGTCTGGTTTTCTGAGGAGTCAAAATTTAAAAAGTCAGCCATTTTTAAAAGCACCTAAAAATGTGAAAAGTTGGGTTGTGCTTTATATACATAAACATGCATACGTATACACACATACACACACACACACACACACACTTATAATTTACATAACTATAAGAGATTTGTTACCCAGCATGCACCTCTCTTTGACTTAAATTGTCTCTAGGCTAAGCATTAATTATTCAAAAGAACAAACTGATGGTGGCCAGATGGGATGAGGGTTGGGGGAAAAAGCTAAAGGGATTAAAAAATACAAATTGTAGTTACAAAATAGTCATAGGGATATAACATATACCGTAGGAAATATAGTCAATAATATTGTAATAACTATGCATAGTGCCTGATGGTTACTAGACTTATCAAAGGAAACACTTCATAAATTATATGAATGTCTAACCACTATTCTATAACTGAAACTAATATAAAATATTGAATGTCAACTATAATTGAAAAAAAGAGAATGCATACAAAATGTAGTTAAAAAAAAGAGTTTAAAAGATTTTAAATAAAGATACAATCAAGCTCTCCTTTTGCAATACTTCAAAGTACACATATATACAAACATAATCATAAAATATGTCATAGGGGAAAATATACAACAGAGAAAACAAGACACAATCAAGTACTGCGTAGTAAACTAGAGAGGGCAGAACCTATTTTTAAACTGTTCAAATTTGGAAGATGTGAATGATGAGCACATAAATGGGTAGGGAAAATATGTGATGTTTATTTTCCTCTTTTAAGCGTACATTAGGTCAATTAGATACTTTAAAATAAATTTGTTCTATTCATATATTCCTGGCAAATGTATTATAAAATAATGCTTGCTACAAAGCCTAAATAAAAAAATTCACCCAGATTAGAAAAATGCCTAAAAGTTAAATACAAATGCTAGCCTCTCACTCAAAACAAACTCTCTCTCAAATCCCATTTTAACAACATAATTTCTTATGTAACTAAAAACTTATTAAAAATAACCTCCAGGATATTCCATTTACTTTGTTTTTCTAATGATGCTAGCCACTTCTACAAACAAACAGAAAAGTTCAATTATCTACAGATCATTAGCAAGCTTTTATTTCTATTATTAAAGCTACACAGTGACTTACCAATTCTTGGGGTAGTAGTGCTGCTCTGTTCTGCAGGAGATGAAGTACTAAAAGCAGAAATTGGAATTTTCATCTGTATAGGACCGCGATTATTTGATGGACTGTAGAGTCCTGATGGGCCTACTGTGGGTAAAGAAGTCCTTGTGGCTTGTACAATAGAGTGCGCTGTTGGAACAGCCTGTACAGCAAGTGTTGTTCCTAATGGTGCAGCACTGGCAGGAGAGTTCCTTTGAATACTAGAACTGGGCACAGAAGTAACGTTGTTTGGTTTAGTGGGATTTGGCAAGGATGGCAAGGATACTGGATTTTTGGTGAGACTGCTCACTGTAGGTGGGCTCTGTACAGAAATGAATTCAACGTTGCCAGATGGTTGATTAGTTACTAAAGTCCCGGGATGGCTCTGTAGGAGTTGAGGCTGGGAGGATACCGCAACAGGTACATGCAAAATCACTGGTAATGATTGTAACGAGATTGTAGGTTGGGGATTTCCACTAGGCACCTGAGTAGTAGCAACTACTGTAGCTGTGTTGGGTGCAGGAAGAATTGATGTCAGAGAACCCGAAGTCACTGGAGTCTGCAATTTAGGTTGACTACTGACAACTGTTGAAGGAGTGACAAGATTGGTTGAAGACACTATAGAAAGAAAAAAGAAATCTCAGTTTAAATGGCTACCTCCATTTATCAGCTAGGATAATATAACACAATAATAATTTAATGGATTGCAGTAGATACAGTAAAGTCCTTCATAATGAAATCTTTTCCAGATTTAAATTCTTGAACTTCTTTGAGTTAAATTTGTAGAAGCATTTTGCATCTATGATCAGTATATTATGAAAACATCACATGGTTTATGATTAATATGGAGGACTGCTATCTCCTATTCAAAACAGTGTCTGAAAATTACTGTAATAACTATAGCATAACTGAAAAATAACTGAAAAATTGGTAATATTGTTTAGATATTTTTGAAACTACATTTAAAACATTACAAATGCTTTGGGACACTAGCAATATATAAACTCAAATAGAAAGTCTAGTAAGCATCATCACTATTAATGAATAGGCAAACTTGGTCATGTATCTTATCATTTGGACCATATGAAATCAGATCTACGGATCAAGTTGTATTGAATTGCCTGGGAGAGGAACTAGAGACAGAAGGTTGCTTACACTGACACTCTATTAACATTATATAATACTAGAGGCCCAATGCACAAAATTCGTGCCTCATGGCCCTGCCCTGCCCCCCCCCCCCCACTGGTCATTCCAGAAGGTTGTTCCACCATCTGGTCTAATTAGCATATTAGCTCTTTATTTTATAGGACTAGAGGCCCAGGGTACAAAATTCATGCACAGGTAGGGTCCCTAGGCCTGGTCAGCGATCAGGGCTGATCGGGGCCTTCCAGCTGCTGGCTGGGGCCTTCCTCCAACTGCTGACAGGGGCTTTCCTTCCCCGGCTGCAGGCCGGGGCCTTCTTTGTCCCATGCTTCCCCCTGGTGGTCAGCACACATCATAGTGAGCAATCAAACTCCTGGTCTCCTGGTCGAACTCCTGAGGGGACACTTTGCATATTAGCCTTTTATATATATAAATGGAAGATGGCAGAGTGTCGATGGGAGATGAAATAAGGAAGCTAGATGGCTAAGTGTCTTTCTCATTGATCTGTAGTCTTTCTTCCAAAATCACAGGCATACTGAGAGCAGCAATTTTCAAGGTATGGTTCAGTGGGATACTTGGGATAATTGCGACCTTTTCAGGAGCTTGCAATATCAAAACTATTTTCATAATAATAATAAAACATTATTTTACTTTTTCATCAGTAGATATGTGCACTGATGGAGCCAAAGCAATGATGAGTAAAACTTCTGATACTTCAGTACAAAAATCAAGTAGTGGTACTAAAAGTATCACTACATTTTTTACCATCACATGTTCACAGTAAAAAAAGCCAACAAAATAGCCCTATATGGCTTGGCTCAGTGGATAGAGCATCAGCCTGCAGACTGAAGGGCTGCAGGTTCGATTCTGGTCTCTCTCATCATTGATGTTTCTCTCTCTCCCTCCCCCTTCCTTTCTGAAATCAATAATAAATAAATAAACAAACAAACTACTACTTGATTTTCAAAGAAAATATCCACAGTTCTCTAAAAGAGCTAGCCTTTTCCAACCACATATTTGTATGAGGCAGAATTTTCTTCATATATTTCAATCAAAACAACAAACTTCAACAAGGAATGCAGATATAGATATAAGAATCCCGCTTTCATAGGGATCATAATGTTTTAAGTGAGATAAAAGAAATGTATAAAAATGTAAGACAATCATACTCTTTTCATTACTTTTTTAAGCTTAGAAGTTATTTTTCATTAAAACACGTGTTGCAAAATAAGGTGTTAATAATTATTTTTTAATTTGTTAATCCTCACCCAAGGATATCTTCCCATTGATTTCTAGAGTTCAAGGAAGGAGGAGAGACAGAGAAACATCAATGTGAGAGAGATACATCGGTTGGTTGCCTCCCGCACTCACCCGACCAGGGCTGAGGATTGAGTCTGCAACTGAGGCACATGCACTCAGCCAGAATCAAACCTGGGACCTTCAGTATGTAGAATGACACTCTATCCACTGAGCCCAACTGGCTAGGCAGTGTTTATTATTTTTTAATGAATAAGCAAACATTTTTTGAATTTTATATTCCTACTAGAGTAAATATCAATTAACATAACCCACACAAACAAAAACTTTGGGATTCTTAATAGTTTTTAAGATTATACAGGGATATGGTGACTAAAAAGTTTGAGAACCACTACAGTAGAGATTTCAATTTCTGTATTTCCATGCATATATGGAATCCTAATCTACACTAATAAAAGAGAAAAATGGTAATTGGTGTACGGCACTACCCTTTTCATTGGCTAATCAGGGCTATATGCAAATTAACTGCCAACTAAGATGGCAGTTAACTGCCAACAAAGATGGCGGCTAATTTGCATATGTAGGCACAATGCAGGGAGGTGAAAGGGAAAGCAGGAAGAAGCCCCCTGCCACTGACAGTGATCAGAAACCCAGGGGCGAGCTAAGAGGTGGGGGGCAGCCATGATCGGAGAATCAGGCACCTTTGCCGCCCTGGCCAGTGACAGCAGGAAGTAGGGGTGAAGCCAGCGATGGGAGCTGGGTACGGTCGAAGCTGGCAGTCCCGGAAGCTAGGGGTCCCTTGCCTGGGCCTAAAGCGGAGCCCACGATCGCGGGGCAGCTGCAGCTGCGGGTCCCCGCTGCCCGAGCCAGAGGCCTCAGCCAGAGGCGTCCTGCAGGGGCAGGGGCGGAGCCCACACGATCGCGGCGCCCCCCGCTGCCACTGCGGGTCCCCGCTGCCCGGGCCGGACGCCTAGGCCAGAGGCGTTAGGCCTGGGCAGGGACGGAGCCTGCAACCTCAGGGAGCTGGGGGTCCCCTGCCCAGGCCTAACGCCTCGGCCAGAGGCGTTAGGCCTGGGCAGGGGCAGAGTGGGAGATCGCGGGGAACTGGGAGTCCCCTGCCCAGGCCTAATGCCTTGGCCAGAGGCGTTAGGCCTGGGCAGGGCCAGAGCCTGCAACCGCGGGGAGCTGGGGATCCCCTGCACAGGCCTGACACCTCTGCCGGAGGCCTCAGGCCTGGTCAAGGGGCTGATCCGGTGATTGGTGATCGGAGGGTGATGAGGGTCAACTCCTCTGGCCGAGGCATCAGGCCTGGGCGGGGGGCGGAGCCAGGGATTGGAGGGATATGATGGTCCCCTTGCCCAGGCCTGAAGTCTGGGTCAGAGGCGTCAGGCTTGGGCGGGGGGTGGAGCAAGCGATCAGAGGGAGATGGGGGTTCCCTGCCCAGGCATGATTCCTGGGCCAGAGGCCTCAGGCCTGGGCGGGGGTCAGAGCCAGTGATCGGGGGGAGATGGGAGACCCCTGTCCAAGCCTGACACCTCTGGCAGAGGCATCAGGCCTGGGCAAGGGGCCGATCAGGCGATCGGAGGGTAATGGGGGTCTACGCCTCTGGCCGAGGCATCAGGCCTGGGCAAGGGGCAGAGCCAGCAATCGGAGGGGTCTGGGGGTCCCCTGCGCAGGCCTGACGCCTGGGCCAGAGGCATCAGGCCTGGGCTGGGTGCAGAACCAGTGATGGGGGGGAAATGAGGGTCCCCTGCCCAGGCCTGACGCCTCTGTCAGAGGCGTCAGGCCTGGGCAAGGGGCCGATCCTGCGATTGGAGCGTGATGGGGGTCAACGCCTGAGGACTCCCAGTATGTGAGAGGGGGCAGGCTGGGCTGAGGGACACTCCCCCCCCCCCCACCCAGTGCACGAATTTCGTGCACCGGGCCCCTAGTCTCTATATATAAAAAGCCAGCAACCAGAACAAAAGACCGTAATAACCAGAATGACTGGTCATTATGATGCCCACTGCGGCCAGCGAACCGCCTGATCAGAGGGGCTCGCTGGCCAACCTCCTGCAGCCCCTTCCCCCGGCAGGCCCCACCCCCGATGGGCCCCCACCACCCTGATCAGCCCACAGCCCATCCCCCTGGTGGCCCTGCCCCTGACTGCACACCCCCCTACTTCAATAGGGGGCGGGCGAGCCGGCCAACCTCCTGCAGCCCCTCCTCCTGCCTGGCCCCACCCCAGATCGGCCTCCCCACCCCAATGGGGACGGGCCAGACAGCCAACCTCCCGCCATCTCCTCCTTCTGACAGGCCGGACCCCACCCGTGCACAAATTCGTGCACTGCACCTTTAGTGTTTAAATAAAACTATATACTTAAGCACTCAATTTTAGATCAATATGCTCAGTTTCTAGCAAATTTCATCCTCAAAAGAAAAGAAAACCAATGCCTCCAATTACACTAAGAAAATGTATTTCAGTGTTAAAAAATATTGTTACCTGTATTCACAGGGGTTTGAATGGATGGTGGTGTACTCTCGCTTACATTTCTTTTGGACTCCAGCAATTGTCTCACTGTACCTGTGTTTCTATGAAATATATATACACAAAAATAGTCAGTCATGAATATAACATTGTAGGGAACATCAATTTATGTATAGATAAAGCAGTGGCCCATGGGGAAAAAAAAGAGTGGCTAGACATAGCTATTGCAGCATTAAATTTCAAGTGAATGCACTGAGGGAAAACTACCACATATACTTCAGAACGCTATGGGCAGGAGGGGAGGTGTCCTATGGCATTAGGGAAAAGTCTTCCTCTTCTATTCTAATGTCCTCAATACTTTTACCTGAAAACCAAATGTAGGTCCTAAAATCTGCAGACACTAGCTTTTATCACCCCTGACCAAAGCATTTCTCAGTTACTTGAGAGAATACTATTTAGTACAAGTGATAAAAGAAATCTGCAATGACCAAAAAAAGCCTTATAATAAATTACCAAAACCAGTATCCATAACAAAGCAAAAAGGAAGGAAATACACTTAATTTGGTATACCACTTGTCTCTATACAAATACCTAAGATTAGATTCCAAGATGTTTCTGCAAAATAAAATCAGAAACTTGTTCTCTTATTTTATTACTTTATTTTTTTTAAATCTTTATTGTTGAAAGTATTACATATGTCCCTTTTTTTCCCCCCACTGACCCCTTCTAACCACCCCACCCACTACCCCAGGCCTTCACACCCTATTGTCTGTGCCATGGGTTATGCATATATGCATACAAGTTCTTTGATCTCTTCCTACCTACCCGCACCTTCCCACTGAGATTCTACAGTCTGTACCATGCTTCTATGTCTCTGGGTCTATTTTGTTCAACAGTTAATTTTGTTCATTAGATTCTACATATGAGTTATTTGGAAACTTGACAGACTTGCTATTTAAAAACCTTGCACACTATTGATGGAAATGTAAATTGGTGCAGCCACTATGGAAAACAGTACAAAGCTTCCTCAAAAAATTAAAAATAGAGCTACCATATGATACAGCAATTACACGTCTGGATATTTGTTTGAAGTAAACCAAAATACTAATTAGAAAAGATATATGCACAACCATTTTCAATGCAGCATTATTTAAAATAACCAAGATATGGTAACAACTTAAGTGTTCACCTATGGATGAATGGGTAAGCAAACTTTTATACATATACGCACATAGGAGTATTATTTAGCCATAAAAAAAAATTTTCCCATTTGACCCCCAACATGGATGGATCTTGAAGACATGCTGATAAGCTAAGTTAAACAGAGAAAGAAATCTAAAAAAACAAAATTTATTTTAAGAAATCTAAAAAAAATATGTATTTTTTTAAATCCATATAGAGAACAGATTGGTAGTTGCCAGAAGTGGGGGCTGGTGGATGGGAAAAATGAGTAAATTTTATTTTTAAAAGGTAGAAAAAGAGGCCCTGGGCAGTGTTCCCAGTGGTTAGAGTCGGCCCATGCACCAAAGGGTCGCAGGTTCCATTCCTGGTCAAGAGCACATACCTGGGTTGCAGGTTCAGTCCCCACATGCAGGAGGCAACCTGTCAATGTGTCTCTCTTACATCAATGTTCTCCCCCTCACCCCAGTAACCCTCCCTCCCTTCCACTCTAGCTAAAAGCAATGGATAAATATCCCCAGGTGAGGATTAACACAAGAAAAAGGCAAAAAAAAAAAAAAAGCGGGTGGGGGGAATAAATACTTGACAAATAGACTGTTTATTATTCTCACCTATAGGGCACACTGTTATTGCTGTTGACATCAACTATAGACTTTCCTGGTGATACAGGTACAGGTGGGTTTGGTGGATTCTGAGGGAGAAAAATACCAAGGTAAAATAAAACCCAATATAAAGCAAATCTTTAAAAATAAGACCTTAAATGCTTTATCAAAATATTATCTGTTACTTCTATAATTCCATGAAAAATATTATTAGTTGAGACAAGAATCTGAATCTTGGAATTGCCACTTGTTAGCTGTCTTAAGCACAGTACTTAATGGAAACAACTGCTTATTATACAAAAGACAAATGTAATAATTCTGATACCTCAGTTTTTTGAGATGAGGAAATAAAATGAAGACTATGAAAATGGTTTACATGCTGTAGGGCTCAATAAACAAAATAATAAAAATATTAATAATAAACCAGATATACTCATTCAATAAATATCTAGTGAATGTCTACATATACTTTACTAGGCATAGCAAATAAAAATGGTTCAAAAAAGATTTATACAAATTTTCTAATATAAGAAATAAAATAGCTCATTTTACACATTATGACAAAGAAACAAAGTTGAGAAAGTGGAATTTAAAATCAGAAAATTACGTAATTGAAAAAAAACTATAATAAAAAATCTTTGGATATGTCTAAGTGAGTTTGGGGAAATTAGTCTATATAGAACAAAGGAAAAAACCAATTGTCAGTTACTCAAGAAAAAAGAGAGAAAACAGAATTTTAAAAGTTAAGTAAAAACAATATAGAGATGAAGAACAAATTATTAGTTGCGGGGGGAAGGGAGTCAGTGGGGGTGGAGGGACAAGGTAAGGTTGAAACTATAAAATTGTTTTTAAGTCAAGTGAGAAAATGAATCAAGACAGAAAAATCTTGTAGAAATAGTGATTATTAATGAAATAATTATTATTGGCAATTATCATGTGCCAGATAATGGATCTATCAATACAAAAAGAAATGTGAATTGCTCAAATGGGGAAAAAAGTCAAGAGGAAGAGAAAGAAATTCAACTGAAAAACTATAAAGCAACATGCAAATGCTATATTAAAAATATGTACTGCATGCCCCAGCTGGTGTGGCTCACTTGGTTAAATGTCATCATCGTGCACCAAAAGGTAGCCAGTTCGATACCCGATCAGGGAGGACACATGCCCAGCACAAGCTCAATTCCTGTTGGGATGCATGCAGGAGGCAACCAATCGATGTTTCTCACATCCATGTTTCTCTCTCCCTCTCCCTTTCTTTCTTTCTAAAAATCAATAAAAACATATTTTTAAATTTTTTTTAAATAATGTACTACAGAGTAACTAAGGAAACAACAAAAAGAAAAACTAGACTATAGAATAGTGTTTATGTTATGCTACCATGTTTGGACTTAACGTACAAAGTATAAGAAAGGAAGGGCAGAACGGGGCTATTGAAGGCAGTGGAATACTAAAACAATAACAAGACTAGACTAGGACAAATCCCAAAAAACATAATTTTTTAAAAAAAATATATTTTTATTGAATTCAGAGAGGGAGAAAGAGAGAGAGAGAGAGATAAAAACATCAATGATGCGAGAGAATCATTGATCAGCTGCCTCCTGCACACCCACTACTGGGTATCGAACTCACAACCAGGGCATGTGCCCTTGACCGGAATCAAACCCGGGACTCTTCAGTCCGCATGTATAGAAAATACGGCTTCAAGAATGCCATAAAATAAAAGTAATTGATATGTGTTAAAATGTGAAAACAGTAATTGAAAATTAGGAAAGGGTTAAAAATTAATTATAGAGCTGCAGAAACAACATACAGTAAGTACAGTGAATGAGAGCAAACTTCAGAACTGTAATAAAGGAAGTGTTTCCTCCTAATTCAGCATTAACTAAGATTATCAGTTAGAGCTAAATATTAATTGTGCAACAACAGAAATTCTTACTTCTTGTCTTTTCTTAAGATCTTCTTTGGCTGCTCCAAAGCGTTTGGTTAACCTGGCTATCTTGGCCTACAAAAAGCAAAAATGGAAACAGAACCCAAGTGGCATTATAGCATTAAAATGGAACCCATATAACAAGAAACTCATAGATAACAGGATCCTCAAAGATAGCAAACAGCAAAAAAGTAAATAAAGTAAGCTGACTGTAAAAATATATATTTGAAAAACACAGAAAATTATAATGAAAACTAAAATGGCCTTAAATTTGATACCCACAGGTGAACACTCTTATAAGGTTAGCTTTTTTCCTCCTAGAACTATGGATGCTTGCTCATAAACCAGTACATTTCTGAATATGTATGATTTTTTTGTTATTTTTTAAACATAGTTGTAATCACACTTTACTTTCTCACAAGAGAATTTTGTAGTAGCAAAAATAAGCATATCTGTAAGTAATAAAGATCCCTTGTCAATACTACTTATGGGTACATGTATAATATATTGAATCAGTATATACCACTGACTTTATATATATACAGGCAGTCCTCGGATTACATCGGACTCGACGGACATCGTTTCATGGTTACATCGCCATCTCCCATTTATTTTTAAAAAATAAAATGAAAAAAAAGGTATGTGTTTTATGTTTTTTATTATTTATTTACCACAAGTAAAGGTCAGGAATTATCTTTCTTTTAAATTTTTTTTTTACTGTTTCACTTCATTACTGCTGTGTATGTGCTCCATGTGAGTGACATAGGTGCTTAGTAGGTGGGTTCCGCTCTTACGGCGTTACATCGCGCTGCTACACCACGCCATAGGAACAGATCTCCAACGTAACCCAAGGACCTACTGTATATCATATATATTAAATCATATATATTTCACTTTCCAGATTGATGTCAATGTTCCTCAATGTATTGCCATAGTCAAATAACACTGCAATTAATGTTTGCTCTTTCACATGATTTCCATAGACAACATTCAGAAATAGAATTCCTAAGTTAAAGTATATTTTTAAGGCTCTTATCTAAATGCTTTTCAGAAAGGTTTTGCTCATTTATAATTTCAATAGCAGTTATATAAGTGCTCATGTAGTATATTACTCTGAAACATTTAATTTCATTATTCTGTTATTCTTTAATAATCTGACAAAAATTTTACCTTGCTAGTATTAATATATCAGTGAAATTATTTTATCATTTGTACTGCTTACATAAACTAACTAAACACATATTTTGCCCAAATACATATTCACAGAAAATTTTAAATTAGAACAGAAAGAAAAAAAACTAAAAAAATTATCACATCACCACATGTAAAATCTTTATATTTCCTTTAAGTCTTTTACTAAGTGATATTCAATTTATTTTTTATTTTTTATCTTCACCCGAGGATATGTTTATTGATTTTAGAGAGAGAAGACGAAGGGGGGGGGGGAGGGAGAGGGAGGGGGGGGGGGAGAGAGAGAGAGAGAGAGAGAGAGAGAGAGAGAGAGACGTGAGAAACACCGATCAGTTGCCTCCTATGTGTGCCCAGACCAGGGATCAAACAAGGAATCCAGGAATCAACCCTTTTGGTGTATGAGAAGAAACTCCAACCAACTGACTCACCCAGCCAGGGCAGTCAATTCTTTTTACTACTATTGCTACTGCAATTTTATATCTAATATATTTTCAAAAATTATAAACTAAGCTTCTAAATGTATTCATGAGGCTTAAGGAAGAGCTCCTCCAGGGAATTTCTTCTAGCTAATATAAGTACATCACTTTAAAAAATGGTATTATCTATTTTTAAAGTTCCTTTCAGAAAGTAGTCACTTCCAAAGGAGACCCCAAACCTTCCAACTTATTTAAGCCCACTCACAAGCCTAAACAATCACCTGTGATTCCCAAAATGAAGATTTTCCTCAGGACTTAGTTATTTATGATTATTAACACCCAACGATAGAACAGAATGATTTTATATTCTTAATATGGATTTACCTTTCTGTGACTAAAATATTTCATGCAATTTTTTCAAAAAAAGGTATGTAAAAAGATGTTTTTTATACCCCAACTTATACAAGAATCTTTCATTTTTAATTTAGTCAGACTACCTAGTGGATATTCTATAAATTGTTTTGTATGTAACGTAATACTATTTTTATTTAAAAATGAAAACTAATTAAAAAATTATTTTTTAAAATTTCTTTTTGTTTGTTATGTACAGGTGAATGTCTACAAGGATAAATACCAACGTAAAAGTGGTTACCTCTAAAGATTAGGATCGGCAGACTATGAGGGAGAATATACAGAGAAGGACTTCATTTTCATATCATATACATCTATAGTATTTAAACACTTTTTAAAAAAGAATTTTATCACTTGAAAAAGTAAACTATTAGCGGAGAATGAAAACCAAAGTTTTGAACATGGACTTACCTTTTGCCATTTATTATTCTTAAAAGAAAAAAAGAACAGTCTTTTTGTTGTTTTAATCTAGGAAAATAACAATTTTTTCTAAATTATAATTCTAAATATCTGCCATCGTATGCCTAAGATTGAATTTCTATTTTGGCAAGTACTCTGTGATTCTTTTTTTAAAGGCTACGAACAGCCCGGCTGGCACGGCTCAATGGCTGAGCATTGACCTATGAACCAAGAGGTTATAGTTCGATTCCTGGTCAGGGCACATGTCCGGGTTGCAGGCTCGATCCCCAGTGTGGGGCATGCAGGAGGCAGCCTACCAATGATTCTCCTCAACATTGACGTTTCTATCTCTCTCTCCCTTTTCCTTCCTCTCTGAAATCAATAAAAATATATTTAAATAAAAAGAAAAAGAAAATAAAGGCTACGAACATTTTTTTTAGTTCAGGACAGTCATAATCTATTATTATGTATTTGATTACTTCTATTTCATTTGCTCTTGGTTTCCCCATTCGGGCATATCTATAATTTCCTGGTAATGGCATAATGGTAGCTATTTAATATAAGTTGCACAACTGTTGGGATTCAGACACATTGGACCTTGTTTAGCAAAGTGGATTAATATATAAGGAATAACTTACAACAAATATTACTTAACTAGAGGCCCAGCGTGCAAAATCGCGTGGCCCCGTCCACCCATGTGCGCTTCCCGACGCCTGCGCCCGCTGGCTACCAGCTCTGCTGCAATCGGGGGCCTGTGGGCTGCAGGGGAGGGACTGAGAGGTGCTCCATGCACTTCATGGTGACGGTCGTTTGGTCGTTTTGGTCGTGACAACTCTGGCCTTTTATTATTATGATTAGGATACTTATGGCAAGTGAGATGATACCAGCCTTTCTTCAGTGACTAAAAAACTATTTAAGAAGTACTAAGTATATAATTTCTGAGGCTCTATTATGGGTTAAGCTGTGTATATCCAAATCTCCTATACTACATCCAAACCGCAAGTATCTCAGAATGTGACCTTATTTGCAAATAGGTAGATGCAGAGGTAATTAGTTTATATGAGGTCATACTGAAATAAGGGTGGTCCTCAATCCAACGTATCCTTGTAAAAAGGGGAGATTTGGATACAGACACAAACAGGTACAGACAGAGTCACGTGAAGATAAAGCCAGAGATCAGGGTGATGCATTTGCAAGGCAAGGAACACTCATAACTGTCAGTAAACAAACCATCAGAAACCAGAAGAAACACATGGAACAGATTCTTCCTCATACCTCTCAGAAAGAACCAGTCCTGCCAACACCTTGATCTACAACTTTTAGCCTCCAGAACTATGAAACAATACGTTTCTGTTATTTAAGCCACCCAGTTAATGGCACCACTTTTATGGCAGTCCTAGGAAACTAACAGAGGCTCCTCTTACTTCTAAAATTTAGAAGTTAGATATATTTTATTGTCAAGTTCAAAAATGTATCACAAACAATAAGTTATAAAATACATATACAAAAAAAATTCATATACAATTCAAGTCAGTGTACAAACCTGTAGTTCAGTAAGAACTGTTTTATGCCTCTTATTACATTCGATCTTTTCCACTCGTGTTTTCAACTCTGCCAAAGTCTTATCAAATACAGCACACTGTAGTGCACGCAATTTTTCTTCCAGCAACCATTGTACAACCTAAATAAATACACATTCCTTTGTTACAAGCAAAGAAGGCATTTCAGCAAGCACTGAACAGTAACTATCCCTAAGTACTATGTAAAACTAGGTTAATGAAAAAAAACAGGCTAGGATCCATAACACAATGGATGCGCTGAAATCCTCTACTTCTAGATATATACCTACTGAAAAAGAATAATATATGAAAAAAGTAGAAAATTTTCAGAGGGTGAAATTTAAAAATAATTTGAGGTTTTATTATTTTCTTCCCATACACTCAATCATAATTTAAAGGACACAAATTAAAGAACAAGATTTTTAAATTTCTAATCTGTTCCAGATATTTTTGTGAGATACTTATAGTGCACTATAAAATTCCTGTAAAACATTTCTAAATGCATACTTATAATTTCCATTTTTATCTCATTATGGACCTATAACAAAGAGGAAACATGGTACATGTCCATGAATCATACTTGAATGACACTGTTCAAGAGAAGTAAACTCTCAATACACATAAAAGTTTTCAAAATTCTTTCACAGAGCTATCTTCATATTTCTAACAGCTCTATAAGAAATACTAAATAAACATTATTTATCTTCATATGACAAATAAATTTAAAAAACTGGAAGAAAAAAAGCTACTTTTCTTACTGCCTCACTATTCCTTTTCCTAGTATGGATATTTATATTTATCTTAGTGGACGCATACTGGTCTAAAAACTAGATTATTTATAAGTTTTATCATTAAATTGATAAGAACTTGAAAAATTAATTTCACCTGAGTTGCATATTCCCCTCTTAAAAAGGAATTTGTCATAAACATTGGTGTAAACATTTTGAAAATATATTAAATAATGCATATTTTCAGTTGTATGTATAGTTTAGCAGATTGGGGGGATGTCAAAATCTGAACTTCACTCTTTCTCCCTAGTCCTTGGAAAGCCTTGTCTCTACCATTTTTAATACTAAGTCTAAAGTACATAACAAAAATTCAGAATGTAGGGACTTATAACCATGAAACCAGCTTATTATAAAGATTAAAATAGTAACATATAAGATTAATGTTTCTATTACAATAAAGTTCAATATAGCAGAAAAGATAAAATCTGAAAACTAACAGTTTTGTTACTAAAGTAAATAAAAGACATCATCAAATCTCCCTTCCAATTTGATAATTACTACCATATCTAAAATAAATTATGTAGCTTTAAAAAGAGAAATTTTAGGCGCCCTCTTAGCGCAATAGGCAGCACGTCAGTCTCATAAAAAGAGAAATTTTAAAATTAAATTATTAAAAAGAATAAGCTCAACCACTTTAAGTTCTCTTTTTCTGTGACCTATTTCAGTAAAATACAAAGAAAAAAATTTTTCAAGATCTAGAAAAATAAAGATGGTGGTGCTTTTTACTTAATATGGTTTTCAATTTATAATCTATAACACCTTTTGCAGCTTCTGGTTAATATCTCCTTTGGCTGTAATCTTTACTTGAAATTCTGCCTCATATTCTTCTTCCACGTATCGACGACGTTTGGACTGTACATTGTCCATGTCCTCAGATTTAGAACGTTTTCTTCTGGAAAATTCAACTGAGGACAAAAAGCATAATGATCTGTCAGGTGTTTTTTATTATATAACTTAATGCCAATTCTCCATCCTAAGCAAAATATTATTTCTAGCTATCACAATAGCATTATCAATCAATTATTTTGTGAATTACTTTTGAGATCAGAAAAATAGACAGGTAGCTTTTAGCTTTCAACTTGAAATGATTTTCAATATGCTAAAAAAGAATTTCCTAATGGCTAAGCAATGTACACTGTAAATACAAAATATCTTATCATTGAAATCTTCCTATTAATCACTTAAAAATGTGATTATGAAATGAGAAGAAATAATCTTATACTGATTCCCATTGCTAAATATTATAGTGAACACTAATCCTCTGACAACATACAGTATTCAGTCTCTGTCACAGATTTTTAACAACTGTGTGCAGCTTTAACTATTTAATTCTTCTTCCTCAGTAAACATTTCCCTCAGTAAATCTAGAAAAAAACTCCTACTTAAATATCAGCCTCAGGCAAATAACATGATAAATGTTATTCTTTTTTTAAAAAATAATAGAAATTCTTAACATATCCTAATGAATTTCAAATATATAAAAATAATAAAATTAATGACAATTATAAAAGTGTATTTGGTAAAGAATAAATATTCAAAGATCTTCACTTAGAAAATTTCAATTTCAAATAGTGTCAATATTCATGAGCTCATAAGCAAATTTTAACTGGTTTCTTTTTCAATACATAAAAAGTGAACCCCTGGCCAGGTGGCTCAGTTGGTTGGAGTGTCACACCATACACCAAAAGGTTGTGTGTTCAATTCCCAGTCAAGGCACATGCTTAGGCTGCGGGTTCAATCCCCTGTCAGGGTACGCATGGGAGGCAGGCTATCAATGTTTCTCTCTCACATTGATGTTTCTCTTTTTCTCTCCCCCAACATCCCTTACTCTCTCAAAAAATCAATGAAAACATAATCTTGGGTGAGGATTTTGAAAAATCAAGTGAAAATATTAAAATCTTTACACTTATTAAAGGCAAGTGACCACACCTACCAGTCTCCACTTTACTCTCTATCCATATCTATGTGCCTATTTTTAAAATCCAGTTATACTCTATGACAGTGATGGCGAACATTTTGAGCTCGGCGTGTCAGCATTTTGACAAACCCTAACTTAACTCTGGTGCCGTGTCACATATAGAAATTTTTTTCTATTTGCAACCATAGTAAAACAAAGATTTATATTTTTGATATTTATTTTATATATTTAAATGCCATTTAACAAAGAAAAATCAACCAAAAAAATAAGTTCGCATGTCACCTCTGACACACATCATAGGTTCGCCATCACTGCCATGACTTCACTTATAATCATAACTTTAAGTTATACATAGAGCGCAGTATGAAGGGATAGTTACAGAACCCAGGTTTCCTGACTTCTAGTCCAATGATCTTCCTATAAACTTAGTAATACTCAGTCCCATCGTTTCCCACAAAGTTTAAGAACCTTAAGGAGAGTGAGACACATACTTCCATTCACTAATATCACCCCAGAAAAAATCCTTATAGTCTCATGCTTTAAACATAAATCTAAAACAATTTCTCTCAAGATAGTAAGACAGTACCAAAATATGAAGCTTAAATCTTTCTTATGGAACAAGAGAAAGTATAAATAAAATAAAACACTGAAGTTTATAAAATAATCTTTTCAAAGATCCTTAGCCATCAACAAAATGATTTAACGGTGGCTTACTTAAATTGCAAAGTTTTATAATCATCTCATGGACATAAAAGTATAGTCCACAGTCTTCAAACTAGAATGAATGATTTACTATTTTTCAAACCAGTTCAGTTTTTTTGTACATGCTTACTTTTCTTAGAAGTTCTTTCATCTTCATGTACTACTACTTGCTCTTCTTCCTCTGGTTTCCTGTCCTTTTCATTATTTTGAACCTCTGTAACAAAAAAGAGAACAGAAAACATTACTTCCATTAGAATTCATAACAGCACATGAAAATTTACACTTTTGGTATAAATATTCAGTTAATAATTGTTTATGAAATCAGTCTCAAGATATGAAATTTTAGCAATTAAAAGGGAGCATGAACTGGTAGAAATGAATGACCAAGTCCACTTTCAAGTGTTCCTACAAATTCATTAATAATCTCTTAACATGGACAAAAATTAATAGTACAGATTTTTTAAAATAAATATTCCTACTTAGTAATTTACTGTCAGCCACAGATTACGAAAATATATTAAGAACTACCGTAAAGCAATTAGACTCCCTACATTTAATTACTAAAACTAAAAAAGGGATTATGACTATTATAAACCACTGGCAAACTACTGCCAAAACACCTAATTATTTTGACCAGACAGGTTGAACCATTGTTATTCAATGGTTATGGGACAGTTCATAAAGGAGGAATGGAAAAGCTATCCTAAAAATAATGATCATTTTACTTAAAAGTAATAGCTACTTTGATACCAGTCCCAACAACCAAGCTAGGTGCTTAACATATATTATTTCATATACTCAGTATAAGTTTACACTACACACAATATTTTTGTCATCATATAGATGAGGAAAGTAAAGTTCAGATAAGCTGTTTTCACTAGAGGCATTTAAAATACAACAATTAAAGAGTGCTACCCAAAAATATTGTTAAAAGTGTCTATACAATTTCACTGCTCTAACAAAATCCCAGAGGTACCACAAATAGCCTTTGGCCAATCAACCTATATCTCATCTACTAATCAATCATTAAATGGGAGAGAAGAACAAATCACAAATATGTTTGGGCTTCCGTTTTATCCCCCTTTACATCACTGCAACTGGCTCCCCAGTCGCTTCAATAAGGCATGCTGTTTAATCATATTCTGTAACCAAAATAAAATAAGCAATCACAAGGTGCACTATATAAAAATTTTGATATGGCATTTCTTATGCAAACACCAGGGTTTTCATCCCAACAGCCTTGTGGATAGAAAGTCAAGTTAAAAAAAACTTAAAAGACCTTTTAAGTGGAAACAGGCGAAGACCAGGATCACAGATGAACCTATTAAAGCTCTTACAAATACAATTTTCACACTAATAAAACAATAAAGTTGTAAAATGTGACTATAGTAAAACAAAGCAAAATAAAACAAAAAAGCTAGCACTATAGATAGATAGATAGATACATAGATAGATAGATAGATAGATTAAAACTATTTTTAAACTTTAAAATAAATGAGTATTAGAATATTAACTTTCCATTTATCATCCTATGCTCATTAGAAATGTTTCTAAAATCTCATGCCTCAATCCTAGTTTCAATTAAATGAAAATTTATTTTGCTCCCTTGTAGGCTACAAACTCATTACAAAGCATTTTTTCTATATACAGTAGTATTTAGTTTTCCAAATATTTCTGATTTTAATACTGAAAATGATGACAGGTCCTGAGTTTCCTAGTCCCCAGTTTCCAGACACATGAATAAACTGGGTTGTCTGTAATGGTTTACAGTCTTTGTTGAGCAAATCATCTTATCACCCAAAGAACAAAATTAGCCATGGCTCCAATTAGGGTAACTGCAAGCCAGATAATCTAGAACACAGCAGAGGCAATTGGCCTGGTTTAGTCTACCTCTTTTATGCATATATTAGCTCCCTCTTGTCTTACAGGTAAATCAAGCTTAGCTTAAGATTCTTTCATTTTACTCAAAACCTCCTCCTATCACCTAATTTCCATTTTCCATATATGCTTAGAAGATATGCCTGGATTCTCACCCCTTAAAATACTCATTAGGATTTTAGAATAGACACATAGAATTAAAATTTATATTCTATGTTTTACTTAAAGAACTCTGGATAAGAAAAATGGTATTAACAGATTCTACAGAAAGGAGTAAGGCCCTATATTTCTTTACTTTTTGTTCCTAAAGTCTCAAGAGAATCTGAGTGTACCTCCTTCAACCCAGAATAATAAACAAAGGCCCATGTGCATACATTTTTATATATAATTTAAAGTAGTTCCTGAGACTTCTGAAACTCATCTGGATGCTTAAAACTGCCTTCATTCACAGATAGTTTCTGCTGTAATTCTTCTGGTATTGAGTATAGCCTCATTACAAACTGCCATGTTTCATAAACAGTTCTAAGTGTGGGATTCTTCAATCAGACTAGACCAGCAATTTTCAACCAGTGTGGTGCAGCATACTGATGTACTATAAGAATTTTTAAAACATGCAATGCCTGCCCTGGCTGGTACTGCACAATGGTTAGAGAGTAAACACATGAACAGAAGGGTCCCGGGTTTGGTTCACAGTTAATGGCACATACCTGGGTTGCAGGTTCAATCCCCACCCCACAGTTGGCATTCGAGAGACAACCAATCTGTGTGTCTCACATATCAATATTTCTCCCTCCCTCCTTCCCTCCCTTTCCTCCCTCCCCTTCCTCCCTCTCTTTCTCCCACTCTAAAAATCAATGGGGAAAATATCCTTGGGTGAGGATTAACAAAAGAAACAAAACACACAACAAACAAATATGCAATACCTGACTATTTAGTCAGGGGAACTGACCTCTTTTCCCTTCAACTGTCAAATAAAAAAATGACAACAGCAAACATAATACCCATCCATTGTGCATGAATCAAAACTATATCTGTTTTTAATGTTACATTGACAAAAAATATAATATATATTTTGGTATGCCACAGAATTTTAGTAATTACTTTATATGTGCCATGAGATGAAAAAGGTGGGAAATCCCTGGACTAGACAGTAAGCTCCCTAGGAGCAGGTACCACATCTTAAAACTTTAGTAATCCTAAAAATCTATGGGAAAAGAGCCGAGACAAAAATGTTTAATATCTATCTGATAACCATTATTTTAATAAGATTCCATTAAATAAAGGTAGAAAAGGTATGCTATAGAGGATTAAAAGACAGAATTTATATCAGGAAATTAAATTTCCCATTTTCAGAATTACCTTCTATAGAACTTTACTCCAAGAAAATATAGACAAAACTGTTGCCTTGGATCAGGGTTTGGCAAACATTTTTTATTTAATCAATGACAAAAAAAAAAAAAGGTAAACAAATGGGTCTGGCTATATCCCAATAAAACTTTATTGACAAAAACACACAAGGCCTAAGGCCAAAATTTGCCAATCCTCTGCCTTAGATTATTGGCTCTGTAAGAACATTTAAAACAAAACAAAAAATTCCTTCCCAAAATGGCAGCAGAGTAAGTGGAAGCTACAAGGACCAAACTGGAATTACAACTAAAATACAGAAACACCATCCAGAATAATCAACTGAAGACTAGCTGGAGGGAACCCTGATAACCAAGGACGGAAAGTAGAGACTGCATAGAGACTTGTAGGAAGTGCAAAGGCGCGAAAGGACTGTCGAGGCTTCCACAGACAGCAACTGAATTTCCGGAGAGATATCTCAGCTGTGGGGCATTCCCACTGAGAACTCTAGGGTCTAAACCACAAGCTCAGTGGCCCAGCCCAGAGCACCAGAACTGAGAAAGGTGGCCATATAACAACTGGCTGTGAAAAGCAGCAGGATTCAGATGACTGGAAATGCAGGCACCCACTTAAAGGGCCAATGCACAAAATTTGGTGTGCAGCCACTAACCTAGGGGTTCAATCCTCATCCTATATAATAAAAGACTAATATGCAAATCTACCAAACAGCAGAACGAATGGTCACTATGATGTGCACTGACCAGCAGGGGGCAGACACTCAATGCGTACCCACAGGGGGAGCGCCGCTCAGCCAGAAGCCGAGCTCATGGCTGGCAAGCGCAGTAGTGGCAGGAGGAGCCTCTCCCATCTCCACAGCAGCGCTAAGGATGTCCAACTGACGGCTTAGGGGAGTGGGCCAAAGCTGTCAGTCAGACATCTCCTGGACTGCAAGAGGGTGCAGGCTGGGCTGAGGGACCCCCCGAGTGCACAAATTTTGTGCACCAGGCCTCTAGTCTTGGATAAAAACTCTCAGCAAACTGGAAATAGAGGGATCATATCTTAACATAATAAAGGCCATATATGACAAACCTACAACCAACATCATACTCAATGGGCAAAAACTAAAGTCATTTCCCCTAGGAACAGGAACAAGACAGGGATGCCTACTTTCACCACTCTTATTCAACATAGTACTGGAAGTGCTAGCCACAGCGATCAGACAAGAAGAAGAAATAAAAGGCATTCAAATTGGAAAGGAGGAAGTAAATCTCTCATTATTCATGATACAATATCAATATCAGATACATGATATTGTACATAGAAAACCCTAAAGATTCCACCAAAAAACTCCTAGATTTAAATGAATTTGGCAATCTAGCTGGATACAAAATTAACACTCAGAAATCAATGGCATTTTTATACACCAATAATGAATTCTCATTAAGAGAAATTAAACAAACAATCCCAATTACCATTGGAACAAAAAAATTAAGATACTTAGGAATAAATTTAACCAACAAGGTAAAAGACTTGTACTCGGAAAACTACAGGACATTGAAAAAAAGACATAGAGGAAGATATAAACAAGTCGAAGAATATACCATGTTCATGGATTGGGAGAATTAACATCATTAAAATGTTACTACCCAAAGCAATAGATTCAATGTAATCCCTATTAAATTACAGAGACCTCAAAAAACAACATTAGACAAAAGAGGCAAGAGCATACAATGGAGTCAAGATAGTCTCTTAAATAAATGGTGTTGGGAAAATTAGACAGACACATGCAAAATAATTAAACTAGATCACCAACTTACACCATACACAAGAAAAAAATCAAAATGGATAAAAGACTGGATGTGAAACCATAAAAATCCTAGAAGAAACCATAGGCAGCAAAATCTCAGACATCTCTTGTAGCAATATATTTGAGGATACATCTAGGAGCAACGGAAACTAAGGAGAAAATAAACAAATAGGACAACATCAAAATAAAAAGCTTCTTCATAGCAAAAGAAACCATCAACAAAATGCAAAGCGAGCCTACTGTATGGGAGAACATATTTGGCTTGATACATCTGATAAAGGGTTAATATCCAAAACATATAAGGAACTCAGACAATTTAACAAAGGGAAGACAAGCAATACAATTAAAAAGTGGGCGTAAGACCTGAATAGACATTTCTCTAAAGAAGACATACAGATGGCCAAGAGACATGAAAAAATGCCCAAAATCACTAATCATCAGAGAGGTGCAAATTAAAATGACAATGAGGTATCACCTCATTCCTCTCAGAATGGCTACCATCAATAAATCAATAAATGACAAATGCTGGAGAGGATGTAGAGAAAAGGGAACACTAATACACTGCTGGTGGGAATGCAGACTGGTACAGCCATTATGGAAAACAGTATGGAGTTCCCTCAAAAAATTAAATATGGAACTGCCATTTGACCCAGTGATCCCACTTCTAGGAATACAACCTAAGAAACCCAAAACACCAACCAGAAAGAATGTATGAACCCCTATGTTCATAGGAGTACAATTTATAATAGCTAAGATCTTGAAACAGCCCAAGTACCTATCAGTAGATGAGTAGATAAAAAAGCTGTGGTACATTTATAACATGGAATACTATGCAGCTATAAAAAAAGAAGAATCTCTGACCCTTTGAGACAGCCTGGAGGCACCTGGAGAGTATTATGCTAAGTGAAATAAGCCAGTCAGAGAAAGGTAAGTATCATATGATTGCACTCATATGTGGAATCTAATGAATAAAAACTGTTGAACAAAATAGATCCAGAGACAAAGAAGCATGAAACAGACTGTTGAATCTCAGAGGGAAGGTGAGGTGGGAAGAGATCAACCAAAGAACTTGTATGCATATATGCTATCAGAATGCTTTAGCCTTAGAATGAAGGTCCTCCTTGATATACATCTCTTATAGCACCAAGTATTCATTCACTTCACAAATATTTACTGAGCACTTACTATAACCCAAGAAGTATTTTGGCTTGATGGTAGGGACTTAGCATAGGAATAAAAGCTGTGAAGATGAATTCTAGATCTATTCTGAAGATAAAGCTAACAGGACATCCTGATGGACTGGATATGGGATATGAAGGGGAAAAAATGGCTCCAAGGTTTCTGGGCTGAGCAGTAAGGACAAAGCTGCCAAAAAAAAGAATACTCTTCCTTAAAATCCTGTTATACAGATAGTGAAAGGCAAGTGCGTTCCTGAATACATCTTATATTCTCCTGTAAAAACCTAGAATACCAATTTAACATAATTACTGTATTCATAGCCTTGTATTTAATGCCCTGTGCTTTAATTATTGTCTACACCCTGAGGGCAAATACTAAATTTTATCTTTAAATCCCCAGAATCATAAAAAGCCTGGCTCTTTATGAATAAATGCTCTTTAGAAATAAAGTCATCATTTAATAATAAAAAATCTCTACCTCCAAAACCTGATATAATATATTGGGGGGGAAGAGGGGAATCTTCTGTGTCTCTGAGTTCTGCCTCATGTTTTCATTCTTTGAACAAACTAGGACCCAAAGGCTGTGTTTCATACTATAAAGTCACTCCTCTCAGAAAGCTCTAATACAGCGGTTCTCAACCTGTGGGTCGAGACCCCTTTGGGGATCGAATGACCCTTTCACAGGAGTCGCCTAAGACCATCGGAAAACACATATAAATTACATATTGTTTTTGTGATTAATCACTATGCTTTAATTATGTTCAATTTGTAACAATGAAATTGGGGGTCACCACAACATGAGGAACTGTATTAAAGTGTCGCGGCATTAGGAAGGTTGAGAACCACTGCTCTAACAGCCTTGGGCAGGTATTAATAAAAGTCATTTAAACATTTTAAAGAGCACTCTAACAGAATGTAATAGAACACAAAGGGAGCAACTTCTGAAAGGAACTAAGAAAGTTTCATATATGAATATTAGAGTTTGACCACAAAAGCAAGTGGGATTTTTCTCATCTCTCCTTGCACAGTGGTTCTTAACCTTGGCTGCACATTAGAATCACCTGGGAATCTTTTTAAAATCCTGATTTCTGGGCCTCATCTTCCGGGAATTCTGTTTCTTTGTTACTAATGTTGTGGCCTCACCCCATAACAAAGAAACAGAATTTCTGGAGGATGAGGCCCAGAAATCAGGATTTTAATGATTCCCAGGTGATTCTAATGTGCAGCCAAGGTTGAAAACCACTATTCTAGAGATTTAGGATATAGAGATCATTCAAAAGATGAGAGGGAAGAAAGAAGATTGGGTAAAATCAAGAGGGCTGTGGAAACAAATGGATGAGGTCTTCATCAAATAGATAACCAGGTTTCAAGGTTTCTGAAAACTTCCAGCAATGATGGTGTCATTCACCAAAGAATATTAAAAGAAATCAGATGTTAATGGGAAAATTAATTGTAAAATGTGATTTGTAACATTTGAAGCAAATAAGCTAGTAGGTTTTTGTATCCTAAGTTATTTGGTTGCTAAGTGATAGCAAGAACAATTCCTAGGACTTTGATCAAGTATGCACTGACTTGAAATTGTTGTCTCATAGTGTTATCTTCTCTCTCTTCCTAAACATAAATACCTTAAGGCAGCGGTTCTCAACCTGTGGGTCGCGACCCCTTTGGGGGTCGAACGACCCTTTCACAGGGCTCGCCTAAGACCATCGGAAAACACATATATAATTACATATTGTTTTTGTGATTAATCACTATGCTTTAATTATGTTCAATTTGTAACAATGAAAATACATCCTGCATATCAGATATTTACATTACTATTCATAACAGTAGCAAAACTACAGTTATGAAGTAACAATGAAAATAATTTTATGGTTGGGGGTCACCACAACATGAGGAACTGTATTAAAGGGTCGTGGCATTAGGAAGGTTGAGAACCACTGCCTTAAGGGCAAGTTGCATATTTTCTTCTTTAGCTCCCTTAGGGCTTCACACAATGCCATTCAAAGTGGATACTTTGTAATTCTGAATTCTGTGAAGTTAAGAATCTATCAAGTTAAGAGATCATTCTAGCCACCATCAATCTCAACTTTCTCTGCAACTAAAAGAAATATGTCTTTATGAGAATGTTTTATTTAAGTTTATTAAAGCTAATCAAAAAATTTTTAATGTAAATAATATGCTAACCTGGAGAGCATGACTCATTTTGTGACACAGCTTCAGACTCATCTTTTTCACCTGAAATATCCTCTTCATCAGAGAGGACCAAAAAGGCTTCTTTTGGCAAACTCTCACTACTTTCTTGTTTAGATGGTGAACCAAAAGAACTTTCCATCTTCTCTTCCAAATCTGGATTTGTTTCATCAATTGGAAGAAGACAAGTTTTAGAAAAGCAAGTAAGTTCATCTTCAGCAGGTGCAAGCTTTTCCAAAATAGGAATAATTTCATCTGTCTCCATAGAATCTGTACTTTCTAATATATTCTCATTTTTGTCATCTTTTATAACATTTTCACTAATGGTTTCTGCAAGGTCTGCAGAATTTTCACCTTCATTCTTTTCACTTTGGTCAATTTCCATACTGCTAGATATATCCTCCTCTCCAAGAACAGGTTCTGTGACAGCATCTTCCTCTACCTTTTCATTTTCAGGAGGTGGAGCTGAACAAACAATTGTATCACCTGCTTCTAGAGTTTCTTCAGCAGCATCAATATTACTATCAGCTTTTTTACTCTTATCAAATGAGAAAATTTCATCTAACTTTTCATCATCCCCATTTTGTTCAAGAAAATCATCACCTTTATTGCTACTAGGTTCTGTATTGTCAGTGTCAGGAACTGGCACACAAACTGGTACAGAACTCGATTCAAAAGTGGAATCAAAGGCTGATTCAGAAGTTGGTTTATCAGCAATTGGTTCATCAGAGATCAGATCACCAGAGGCCAGATCACCAGAGACCTGATCACCAGAAGTTAGATCACCGCAGGCTGGACCACCAGAAGCCAGATCACCAGAAGCTGCATCATCAGAGGCCAGTGTTCCAGAGGCCAGATCATCAGAAGCTGAATTATCAGAGACTGGATCACTGGAGACTGGTTCACTAGAGACCAGTTCACCAGGGACTGGTTCACTGGAGACCAGTTCACCAGAGACTGGCTCCCCAGACATCAGTTCACCAGCGACCAGCTCACTGGAGTGTTGACTGGCAGCCATATCTGAGTTTTCAGTAAAGACCCGCTCATCGGAGACGGGTTCAGCAGAGGCTGGATCACCAGAGGCGGGATCACTAGAGGCAGGCTCATCAGAGGTTGGAATACCAGAAGTGGCATCACCAAAGGTGGGATCACTAGAGGTGGGATCACCAGAGGTTGATACTTCAGAGGCCATATCTCCAGAGGCTGGCAGATCTCCAGTATCCAAATCACCTGAAGGTGGATCACCAGGAGCTGGTTCAGTGGTCACTTTAGAGTTTAGTTCAGGAGTTTTACTACTAGGAGACAAAGATTCATGCTTTAAATCATCATCTGAATTGTTTTTTACATTAACATTTAAGATACAAGGTGTTTCTTTCCATTCTGATTTACTTTTCTCAGGATTAAAACAAAGTTCTTCAAGGCCATTCACCTCATCCTTGTCATTAATATAATCCATATTCTCCAAAGGTGAGGTTGGGTCCACATCTCCATTTTCATGATTGCCATTTAACAGCTTGACATCAGTTTTCAATAGTTCTTCTTTGACCTTGTACACTGCATCCAGTTGTTGACGATCACTCACTCTCATTGTTTTTCGAGCCTTAAAGACTTTTTTCTGAGGTTCTTCTATACTATCCATTTTGAATCTTTAAAAAGAAAGAGAGAGACAGAGTTTAATAATTGAAACAAGAGAACCAAGATGGCGTAGGTAAACGCCAATACTCACCGCCTCCCACAACCACATCAAAATTACAACTAAAATACAGAATCACCATAATTCAGAACCGCCTGAAATCTGGCTGAATGGAAGTCCTACAACTAGAGAAGTAAAGAAGAATGTACACTGAGACTGGTAGGAGGGGCGGAGGTATGGACCGGGCTGGTCAAACACCCACATGTGGCATTTTTGTCATCAGAAAGATATCTAAACAGTGGAGGTCTCTTGTGAGGAGTAAGGGGTCCCAGCCCCACACCAGATCCCAACCCAGGGTTGCAGGGCTAGAAAGAGAAGTCTTTGTAACTCTGAGCTATAAAGACCAGCAGGGAACATGGCTGCATGACATGGAGGCTGCTGGGGACCCAGGCAGTTCCTCTTAAAGGGCTGGCAGATGGACTTACTCAGACTCACTACCTCTGAGGACCAGCACTAGCATAAAGGCTTGAGGGGATCCAGAGAAAATTGGGGAGGAACTGGATTGTCTGGCATAGGAACAACTACTTGGGGGCAGTTTTCTGTCAAACAGGGGTGCTTGCAGGGTCATTGTTCCTATGCTGAGATCTCCTTCATCACAGAGTTGACTGGCAGCCATATCTGAGTTTCCATCAGACTGGCTCACACTGTTCACTCCACCCTGGTAATTCCCTGAGACCCTACACCACCACATTTGCAGTCTCACTCAAGCTGTTCACAAGAGGCTTTTCCATATGAGTGGCCTGTCCTGGCTCAGGCATCAAACTTAGCTAAAACCTCTCAAACAAGCAGCAGCAGACATCAGCGTGCCACTGACCTATCAATAAGAGGCCTAAGACCCAACACTAGCAGCAGCTTTCCTTGCTTCACAGCTTGGCCTTGCCTGGGTACTTCCAAGCCCACCACAAGTAGCAGCCATTGGCAGATCACTCTGTAGTTCCTGACAGGTGGCCCTGGGCAGTGGCTAATTTTGCAATTCCCTGGAGGTCCTGGTAGACAGCTTCAGATTTCACCAGATTATAACTCTACACATCCATGAGCAACAAACTCAAGGGGCAGAATCAATGAGCACCAAAGCCCCACTGAGCAAAGTCCTGCTCCATAGGGGTGTCCCATACACAACAGCTCTTCTGCTGTAGTCGCAGCTGGTCCTCACAGCCAATTGGCCTGGAGGTCAACTCCTCCCAGTGATGCCAACAGCAATCAAGGCTCAACTACAACAAGACTGTGCACACAGCCCACACAGGGGCACACTTAGAGTGCCCAGTTCAAGTGACTGGGGAGGCTGAGCCACTGGGTCCTATAGGAAACCTACTTTAAAAAGATGCTCAACCAATTCCATTAGACATAGCAGCTCTACCTAATCTAGAGAAACAAACATAGGGAAGTAGCTAAAATGTGGAGACAAAGAACTATGTTATAAATGAAAGAACAGAAGAAATCTCCAGAAAAAGAACTAAATGAAATAGAAGCAAGCAAACTACTAGATACAGAGTTCAAAACAATGCTTATAAGGATGCTCAAGGATCTTCATGAGAACGCCAAAGACATGAAAAAGGATCAGTCATGAATTAAGCATATACTAACTGAAATAAAGAATAATGTACAGGGATTCAACAGTAGAGGATGCCAAGAATCAAGTCAGCGATTTGAAATATGAGGAAGCAAAAAACACCCAATCAGAAAAGCAGTAAGAAAAATAAAAGAATCCAAAAATATGAAGATAGTGTAAGGAGCCTCTGGGACAACTTTAAACATAACAAAATTCGTATTATAGTGATGCCAGAAGGAGAATAGAGATAGCAAGATATTGAAAACTTATTTGAAGAAATGATGACAGAAAACTTCCCCTATCTGGTGAAATAAATAGACTTACAAGTCCAAGAAGCACAGAGTCCCAAACAAGAGGAACCCAAAGAGGGCCACACAAAGACACATCATAATTAAAATGCCAAAGATTAAATAAAAAGAGAAAATTGTAAAGAGATTCAACTTCAAACAGCAAGAGAAATACAGTCAGTTACCCATAAGACAGCACCCATATCAGCCGTGGGCAAACTACGGCCCGTGGGCCGGATCTGGCCCGTTTGAAATGAATAAAACTAAAAAAAAAAAAAAAGACCGTACCCTTTTATGTAATGATGTTTACTTTGAATTTATATTAGTTCACACAAACACTCCATCCATGCTTTTGTTCCGGCCCTCCGGTCCAGTTTAAGAACCCATTGTGGCCCTCGAGTCAAAAAGTTTGCCCACCCCTGACCCATATGAATGTCAACTGAATTCTCAATAGAAACTTTGCAGGCCAGAAAGGTGTGACAAGAAATATTCACATGATGAAAAGCAAGGACCTACAACCAAGATTACTCTACCCAGCAAATCTATTATTTAGAATTGTAGGTCAGATAAAGAACTTCCCAGACAAGAAAACGCTAAGGGGTTCATCATCACCAAACTAGTAATTCATGAAATGTTGAAAGGTATTCTTTACGAAGTGGAGAAAGAAGAACAAGAACAAAAATATGAACAATAAAAACATACCTATCAACAATTGAATCTAAAAGTCAAAATAGACGAACAAGGAATCAAATTAAAAAAATAAACTGATTAATAAAATAGAACCAGAGGCATGGAAACATGAAACTGAATGACAAATCTCAGAGAGAAAGAGGTGGGGTGGGGTAGGTGGCGGGGGAGATTAACCAAAGAATGTAAATGCATTACCTATGGACACAAATAATATGGTGGTGAGACAATACGATGGTGAGGCCTGTGGCAGAACCAGGTTGAGCAGGGCAATGGGAGGGAGACATCTGTAATACTCTCAACAATAAATTATTTTTAATTGAAACAGAAGCTACCTAATTATAGACTCACTGCAAATTGATCTTACAAGCATCACTTCATGTACTTTTGAAATAATGATCTATAGAAAGCAAAATAATCCTTGCTGCATATTAATTTTTATATTTATTAGATTTGTGTATTATAACATTGAGAACAGGTACAGTCCACAGAAGATCAATTACTGGAAGTATTAGAAAAAAGTTGACTAACTTCTAGTTTTCATTCTCAGTAAGCTAATGGGTTTAGAAAGTCCGATGGTAAATATAAGTTTAAGAAAGTAGATGGAAGTAAAAAAAGTAGACGGAGAAAGAAAAAGAAAACTGTAAGAGAGTGAAAACAATAGGGGAATGGGAAAGAGGTATAGAGATAAGGAACAATGGAGGGAAACTTAAGAAACACATAAGATTGTATTTACAACCAAGCATATCTAGATTAACAGAACTAAAAATATAGCAATAAGAGACTGCCATTAAGAAAGTGAAAAAGCAACTTATACAATAGAGGGAAATATCTGCAAATCATATATTTGCAAATAATGTATTTGATATGATAACTTGCATTTAGAAAATATAAAATGCTGTTACAGTTGAATAACAACAAAAATTTTTAAATGGGCAAAAAACTCGACATTGCTCTAAAAGATACTCAAATAGCCAGTAAGGCAATAGAGAATAAGGAACATTAAAAGAGGCTTAACATCATTAGTCACCAGAGAAATGACAACTATTTAATCTAATAAAAGAGAAACATGCAAATTGACCATACCTTAGCTACACCCCAAGCCATGCCCACCAGGCAATCAGAGCGACTATATGCAAATTAACCCAACCAAGATGGCAGCTGGCAGCCACGGAGCTGGAGCAAGCAGGAGGCTTGGTTGCCTCGGCAATGGAGGAAGCCAAGCTTCCCGCCTGCCCTGGCTGGCTGTGGCCTCTGTTAAAGGCAACAAAGTTTCAATGAGAGAAGATAAATAAACCACAGATACCTGCTTCCAGTCAGCCTCCACTGGGAGCTTGGGTGGCTGGGGGCTGTGGCCAGCCTGCAAACAGCCATCAGCCCCTCACCCAGGGTGGCCACACCTTCAAGGGGGTGAGGTTCCCTGCTGGGGGGCTTGACAAGCCTGCAAACAGCCTTCAGGCCCTCACCCAGGCTGGCCAGGCACCGCAGCAGGAACCCTCACCCTGAAGGGGCTGTGGCCAGCCTGCAAACAACCATCAGCCACTCATCCAGGCTGGCCAGGTACCCCAGCAGGACCCCCCTCCCTGAAAGGGGTGTGGCCAGTCTGAAAACGGCCCTCAGCCCCTCACCCAGGCTGGCCAGGCACCCCAGTGGGACCCCCACCCTGATCCGGGACACCCTTCAGGGCAAACCAGCCAGCCCCCACCCATGCACCAGGCATATAATAAAAGGGTAATATGCAAATTGACCCTAACAGCAGAATGACTGGGAATGACTGGTCACTAGGACACACACTGACCACCGGGGGCAGACACTCAATGCAGGAGCTGCCCCCTGGTCGTCAGTGTGCTCCCACAGGGGGAGCTCTGCTCAGCCACAAGCCAGGCTGACGGCTGCCAGCACAGCAGTGATGGCGGGAGCCTCTCCTGCCTCCTCAGCAGTGCTAAGGATGTCTGACTGCAGCTTAGGCCTGGTCCCCCGAGGGCTCCTGGGCTGCCAGAGGGATGTCTGACTGCTAGCTTAGGCCCAATCCCCCGGGGAGCGGGCCTAAGCCAGCAGGTGGACATCCCCCAAAGGGTCCCAGATTGCAAGAGGGTACAGGCCGGGCTGAGGGACCCCCCTCAAGTGCACATATTTTTGTGCACCAGGCCTCTAGTCCTATATAATAAAATCCTAATATGCAAATTGTTCAACTGGGAGTTCAACCACTCACTATGACGTGCACTGACCACCGGGGACAGACATGGAACATGGCAGGCGTCAGCAACGTGATGCTGGCAGCGGGCGGCAGTGCAGGCACTACTGGCCCCAAAGGGCCCCGACGAGAGTGGGACCACAGCAGGATGGTGGAGCAGGTGAGCAGGCGGCACCAGGCCAAGGTAGGTGCGAGCGGGGACCCAATCGCCCCACAGACGGCGACCAGCAGTGGCAGTGGGGGGCGGGGCTGCCGCCTGGCTCCCAGGCATTGAGGGAGCTGATCGACCCACAGATGATGAACAGCGGATGGCAGGCCCTGATTGCCCAATCGGGGCTGAGCCCCGGGCTGGGACAGGGAACTGGGGGTGGGTGGCAATGACCAACCTCCCGTAGTGCCCAAGCAGGGGGCTGTGACCTCTTGCCACCTACCTGGGGGTGGGGGTGACAGGGATGAAGGTGTGGTGAGAATGCGGGATGTCTGCCAAGCTCGCTCTCACTCCCCCTGCTACCCTTCCCCGGGATACTAGGGCTCATGCCCCCAGGGAAGTTTCATGGCTCAGGTGCTGGGCACCCACGAGGAGCCCGCCCCCACACACCATCTTCTGAGTGAACCAGGCCACAGCCCCCGGGACCACAGGGGCTGGTCGGGCTCCCCATGGGTTCATGCAGGAGTTGGTCTGCGAGGCTGGCCGGAAGAGAGTATGCTGCCTGCCTGGTTTCCATCCAGTACTGCTGGGTGGCCCAGAAGCCCACACTGCGCCCCAGCCGCGGTGTCTGACCGCACTCACCGCATCTCCGCGTGGGGACTCGGGCGCTGTGATTCAGGTGGAGGGGGGCACATGGGGACCCGGAGGCCCAGGTGCTGCCCACAGCCCAGAGGTCAGCTGAGACCTTTCCTTCCACACCAGATGCTCGTGCTTCAATCGCGGGCCAGGCCTAGGGACCATACCCATGCACAAATTTCATACACTAGGCCTCTAGTCTATATATAAAAGGCTAAGTGACTAATGGTGCATCCGTCCAACCATCCGCTACATATGACACGCACTGGCAATTTAAAAATAAACACTAACTCGTGCATGCACAATACATATGAAGCTCTCGCTTGTGCCAAATCGCACACGTGTGTTTCGATCTGTCATTGTCGATCATGAATTTAGTTGTTGTTGTTGAGATTATAGTAAAAGTTGTAAATACTTCATCACAAGGTAAATTAGTCAAGCACTCTGAAAGTGTTTTTACTCTTAATATCATATATAGGGGGATAATAGAATAAGTTTAATCAATTTATCAGTCATTGTTTTTATCAATGTTGTTTTTACATCATGTTTTTGTTTTTATATCATGTCTTTGTTGTTATATCATGTTGCTATTGTTTATTTATTAACCAATTTATATATTATTTTCATATGCATTTTAGTAATTTTCTTTCATCTCTGACACTTCTATTATAGAGAAAGGGCGAATAGCAATATTAAAATATTTCTTCTATTTAATTGCCTTTCAAAGTGCACAAATCCGTGCACTTGGCTGCTAGTAATGACTATAATTAAAGAGAAAAACAGGATGTGGACAAATTGGAACTCTCATACAATGGTGATAAACTCACACAAAGTTGTAAAATGGTGCAGCTGTCTTAGAAAACAGTCTGGCAGTTCCTCAACAGGTTAAACATTAACCATTACTTTTCGATCATTCCTTTTTTTAAAGTATGTATGTAAAGCTATAAATTGCCCCCTAAGCACTGCTTTAGCTACATACCACATTTGGATGTGTTATATTTTCATTGTTGTTCCGTTACAGTATATTCTAATTTCTATTGTAACTTCTTTCATCGGTGAGTTATTTAGAAGTATATTCCTTTAAAAAGTAACACATTATGACCCTGTGAAGCTCATTAAAAAATATAAGGTTAGTTTCATATTCAAAAATCAAGCAGTACAGATTACAAGTGAGTCATAAAGTATTATGGCTTTCTTTTTCAGGCCCAACCAGGTGTTCACTTGATAAAAATTAGAGCCCTAGGGCCTAATACCTCAGAATGTGTCCTTATTTGGGATAGGGTCTTTGCAGAGATAATCAAATTAAAATAATGTCATTACAATGGGTTCTAATCCAATAGGACTGGTACAGAGACACACACAAAGCAAGAACACCATGTGATGATTAGAGTTAGGCTGTCACAAGCCACAACTAGAAGAAAGGTCTGGAACAGATCCTTCCTTAGCTCCTTCAGAGAGAATATGGCCCTGCTGACACCTTGATTTCACACTTCTAGTCTCCAAAACTGTGAGACACTAAATTTCTATTATTGAAGGAGGGAAAAGCAATGTGATTCATCACATAAACAGAATAGAGTGTGAAATAAACAAAAGATCTCAACAGATAGAGAATATTCATTCATTTGACAAAATTCAACACTGACTCATAATTAAAACTCTCAGGAAACTTAATAGAAGGAAACAACTCAAATATAATAAAGGATATCTGTTAAAAAAAAAAAAACTACAGAAATCATACTTAATTGTGAAATATGATCAGAACCAAGACAAGGATGCTCTTTCTCAGCATTTCTGGCCAGTTCAGTAAGGCAAGCAAAAGAGGGCAACAGATTTGGTCCCAGAGAAAGACAGTCACCAGTCTATAGTGGAATAAAACAAAAGTCCTTTAAGGACTAAAATGTACAAGGAGCAAGAATAACACTTTCACATTCTACTACCCAGTAGGAATGATGGTAGGAACACTTGCCTTGGCTGGAGAAGGGAATAAAGCAGCCTCTGAGGTATCGGAACTTATCTGAGGCTCACAGGCAAGCCTTAATGTTACTATACACTGACTTGATGCTTATGACTAAGTCATATTGTTCTCCTGTTGGACATAAAACCCTCCCTACATTCAAATTAGGTAAGGTCACAATGCAACCCAAAAAATATCAACCATCTCCCTCTCTAAAAAACAAGTAATAGCTACTTCATCAATTGCAGCTTTATCCTCACTGTAGTCTGTCCTCACTATAGATAAGACTTATTGAGATATCCAAGCATAGAATAGCCCCCACATTCTGACAGCACCCAATACAGAGTGAGGTTCTAGTTCCTCAAACCTTCCCCAAAATAACCCAATCTATGACCAAATCCTATACTAGAATTTCTTCTAACACCCTCTTACTAATGTGCCTCACAGTTTCCCCTGGTAAGCATTCTCTGTCACTGCAACAAATAATAAACTCAACTTGTTCAATTATAGGTATGTTCCCAGTATTCCATTGTTCCCTTTAGCTGCAAGTCATCAAACAATGGCCTAGCGCTGGAGGTCAGTACAGCTTGAGAATCTACCACTTGTCATAGTACTTCTAGATTGTGATACATTATGCATCTATTCTGTCAAGTTAAGAAAATTACTGCCCTGACCGGTTTGGCTCAGTGGATGAAGCATCAGCCTGCGGACTGAAAGGTCCCAGGTTCGATTCCGGTCAAGGGCATGTACCTTGGTTGCAGGCAACATCCCCAATGGGGGCCCCGTGTGCAAGAGGCAGCTGATTGCACAGCTCTCATCAAGGTTTTCAACTCTCTATCCCTCTCCCTTCCTCTCTGTAAAAAAAATCAATAAACTATATTTTTTAAAAAGAAAATTACTTATATATTTCTTAGCTTGCTAGCCTTTTAATTTAAATTATGGAACTGAGTAAAACTATTTTTTAAAAAGTATCTTACAACCAAGCAGAAACTTCAACGCAAAATTATTATAGGCACTATTTTAAGGATTATTAATTGCAGTCTAAAATTTAAATTTCAAGTTTCCCCCCATCCATTCCAAACTCATGCTAACTGAAAATTTTTCTGTAAAGATGATACAATGCAAATTTTGTAGTCACTTTTCTCTGCTGACTCCAAAGATACAAAAGAAATACATTTAAATAGAAGTAAAATTATCCTTTAAATATTTTCAAATACTAAACGGCAATTCTTTTGGACTTTGACCTCATAATATCCACATTTCTCAGCTGTTATAGGAATAGTTGGCAGTTATTACTAGTTGCATTAAAAGCAAGCATTCCTCTAAAAAAGTATATTTTCATAATTTTTAGTAACTCCATTAATAACAGGTTCTATAGACAGAAACATGGATTTGAACTCCAGTTCTCCCATGTACTTATGTGACATAGGGTAAGTTACCTAACATTTCCATTTTTAGTTTCAGATACCTTAAAAAGGGAGTGTCAGTCCTAACCGGTTTGGCTCAGTGGATAGAGCGTCAACCTGTGGACTGAAAGGTCCCAGGTTCGATTCTGGTTAAGGGCATGTACCCTGGTTGCAGGCACACCTCCCCAGTAGGTGTGCAGAAGGCAGCTGATCAATATTTCTCTCTCATCGATGTTTCTAACTCTCTATCCCTTCCTCTCTGCAAAAAATTAATAAAATATATTTTTTTAAAAAAGGAAATATCTGTACCTGCAACAGAAGTTGTGGTGATAATTAAATGAGATTCTATACATTAAGCACTTAGAATGATGTAAGCAATTCAAAAAATGCTATCATAATTGTCTATGTATATTCAGAATGTTTTAAGGCATAAACTAGACAACCTGAGACAAATTTCTCTTCAATATTTTTATTTTATATATTAATTAGAAAATCCAACATGCAAACATCAGCCCCAAATAACATTTAATAAACTGCCACCACCAAATAACATTTAATAAAAATAAATACAATACAAGCAAGCTGGTTTTATCTACAAAATTGCCATTCAATTCAGAAATAATAAAGTACTGTACAAAGAATTACAGAATAACTACCATCTATACCCACAAGGGAGCACACTACAGCCATTTACCAGATACTTCATGGGTTCTAAGTACAATGAAAAACAGACAAAGCAATAAGGAAGTAGCATGAACAACCAGTTCAAACTAGTTCAGCCATATCCATGCAAACCAATCAGCATGTTTTTAAAAATCTATTTTGCATAAGCAAAATATATTTAAGAAAGACACACACTAGAAAAGGGTGTGTTATCTGCAAATAAGTTTCCATGGCTGTATTACCAGAACAAAACATTTTTAAGGATCATTTTAAGTACCGTCATCTGTAACAGATGCCATTCACAAAACTATTCTACAAAAGAAATACTACCTTTTTTAGGTGGCAACACTACAACCATGAAGTTCTCACATGCCTGTAATTCATTTTCCCCAAAAAAAGCATTTATATTTTACAGTACAAAATGTCTGCCATATCTAGATATAAATGTGTAAAATGTGATGAACTTTCTGCTGAAAACATTCTTTTATGAGGAAGAGAGTCAAAAAAATATTTTTAAGGTAAATATATTTTCATAAAGAAAATAGTTTTTAAAAATGTTTTTTAAGTCTTTATATATTTAGATTCAAGAACTCTGGGGAAATATTATTACTAATAAAATATTTTTGTACAGCATTAACAAAAGTTTCACCTTTACCAAAGGAATTTATATTTAAATAACCAAGAAAGGTGTGTTACCTGCAAATAAGTCTCTATGTCTTGGAATTATTTTTCAATTTTAGGATAAATTATTTTTAAGGAAAGCCCAATGAGCCTCTTCTTCTTTAAGTGAAAACATTATTTTCTTCTCTGCTTCATCCCCCTCCACCCACTCCTTTCACTGTACTTTCTAGCAAAGAGATCACAGCTATGAAACAAGAAAGAGAAGTCTTTCCAAAAGCTGTTCTGTCTTAGCCTACAATCTGCCTGCTCAGAAAGCTCAAAAATTTAAGTGGCTGTTCAAGAGCTGCTCACTAATTCAGCCAATCAGTAACCAGCATTCTGATTCCTGCCCAGCAACAGGAGACAGACAATAAGGTCAGAGAAACATAGTTGAAACCTGGACCTGCAATATTTCGGTAAGGTTCTTTTTCTTTGTCTGATATAAGTAATCTAGAACATAACTGCATAAAATCCTAAATACATATAAAAAACATTAAACATACCCTATACGTAAATAAGATTTACACCTTTAATGCTATTTTAATTTATCTTCATTTAAATGTCCAGGCATGTTTCCAGAAATACAAATCAATTCCCTACCTGGGGAATGAGTCAAGCATGGACATATATAACAAGAACATACTTTTTTACACAACAGGTTAGAATCTGCAAAATTCAAATGTAAATTTCTTTTAAAAAATCCAGTCACTATTATTTATAAAACATTTATAACTAAAAATCCAGCGAACCCTTAAACCTAAATAACACAAGATTGTTTTCATACCCACCTATTGCTATTGTTAAAGATTGTCAATTCCAAAAATCAATAGTATTCTGGACCCAAAGGTTTATTATGGATAGCAATATAATGTATTGTTGTCTACTGAACTATGGATATCTATTTCTTAACAACCTATATTGTATTGTAAGTACAATTACTACATCCTTTTCTCCTTAACTGCCTTTTCACAGCAGGTTGCAAAAAGGTTATACGAGCTCTCCCCTTTGAAAGCAATAAAGCAAAGGTGTAGATTAGAGAGTAAACATTCATGTAAATTGAGTGAATTTTTTCTTTATTACAAAATTCTACATTCCTTTAAAAGCACAACTGTAGAATAAAAATAGGAAATCCATTCAAAGAAAATATTTTCTCAACTTCACTACCTATCAAATTTTCTTAATAAACAAGTTTTTTAAATCTCATTTTTTCTCCTTCTGTTACAGATGAACCTTGTCATTTTTCAAAACATACCCAAGAGGGAACTTGCTGCAGCCATACTCTTAGTTTATTTAATCTCCCCATAGGCAAAATAAATCAGCAGCTGCTTGAATGCTTCAGTCCTGAGAGACATGAAATTCACTGTCTGATTGGCTCAAAGCAGTAGTTGCCTAAAACCAATCAAATACATGCAGCAGAACCTTGCCCAGCAACAGGGGAAGCAGATGCGGGCAAGTGCTTTATCAAGAATCCAAATATTATGAAATGTGAAAACGTACGTGAACAATGAAACTGAAACATATTTGTAACATACCCTCAGTTCATTGTCTGAATAACGCTCTAAAGCAGGATTTTCCTGATTAAATAAACAAGGGTCTATACAACTGCTTTCCAAACAGCTTAACCGACAAAACAATAGGGAGTGCCAGGACTGTTGGTTCAAAACGCACAAACATCAAACACTATATTAACTCAAAGTTATGGATACCTGGTGAAGTACATTTAAAAATAAAACTTAGCAAAAACTTACAAAATGTTAAGCAAAACCATTTAAATGAATTTGACACTTCTATCTTTGACACAGCACTCCAATTGCATTCACATTGTTAACTGACATTAATATAACATTATTCTAAAAGGGGTACTAAAAATAATTTTATTTAAATTTTGAGTTTTCCTTAAATGGCTTAAATAAATATTAGTCAATAGACCTGACTAATCATGGCCTATTCATAAATAATCACTTTATGCTGATTTCTATACTCTTAGAAATACAACTCTGCTACTAGACTTTTAATTGCTCAGGTTGAGAACTGTGTGATTTTATTTTGCATCCCTAAATTTTAAGTATTTCACAACAATCCTGAAAATAAAATCATGAAGAATAATCAGTGTATTGCACAATAAATGTTAATAACCTGATTACTGCTTACTGCTCATTAGTGAGACTATTGAACCTGATAATACAATGTTTCATCCACTTTGATACTTATCTACTCAAATTTCATACATAGACTTTCAAAATTTTTATCTTAAACACTGGATATCTCATCACCTATTAATACTTATTTTTCCAAAACTATTCATAAAACATTATCACTACTTTCACTACTTCTGTTTCATATGCTGATTCTTTTGCTTTCTAGATGTCCTCTCTCCCAATCACAAAGCACTGGCAATATTTACTTGAGGACCCAGGGCACTAACGAATTCAGTACTCAGTGATCATGACACTTCAAATAACCGAATAATCTGTCATCAATCTAATAATATTATCTGGGTATCAAAATGTGGAATGAAATATCCCCTAACTAAATTTTTTAAAATTTACAATGAAGGAAATGAGTCTGCTTTACCAACAATTCCCTGGACAAAGCAGGAGTAAATCATGCTCTTGAAATTTTGGTTACATCAAAACCAGAATGGTCACTATGTTAATTTGTTGTATTCACTGCTTTGTTTTGAGAAATACGATGGTAATCTACATGAAAAATTTCAAGATACCTTAAAATCACTTTTCCAGGTGTATTTTGGGTATCATGCTGTTATACAAACAAATTAAAACTGACCATATTTTTTAAAATGCAATTTTAAAATACATTTATCAAATTACATCTTCTTAGAAAAATTAGTTATTCATCAAGGCCCTACCATCTAGTTTGTCCTACTTACCAAAAGCCAATACCACCTTGGCTGACAATGAGTGAAGTAACAGAAGGCCATGTTTTTATCTGATGCTTATCAAGGGGCAATTATATATCAGACACTATATCAAGGCATTTTCTTTTCTCATTTAAGTGACAATTTATATAAATTTAACTTTACAAGTGATCTGAATACATCAATAGCCATGCTGCTATTATGCATTCCATTAAATAAATAATAATTTTAACTTAGTAAGGACACCCCATTCAACATGAAGTTGTTTTTATTAGCACCAGCACCCTTTCTTATGCATTTCTGCCTTTAAACTTTGCTACCAACGGGTGTTCTATTTGATCAGCAATAAACTGTATGATGTTAAGCAATAAACTACATATTCACCATAATTTTCTTCTCTCGTTGAAAATAATTTAATATAATTGCTAAAGCAAATCTATAGAAACAGAAAGCAGATTAGTGAAGGCCCTAAATTGGAGGGCTGGAGAAGAAATGGAGAGTAGCTGCTAAAGGGTACAGGGTTTCTTTATAGGCTAAATAAAAATCTACACTAATAAAAGGAAACATGCAAATTGACTGTCCCTCCACTATGCCCACCAGCCAATCAGAGTGATATGCAAATTAACCCAACAAAGATGGTGGTTAATTTGCATACGCAGGCATGGAGTGAAGACTGAAGACAGCATAGAAGGAAGCCAAGCACTGCAGAAGGGAGCGAAGTGGCGAAGAAGGGAACGGAGCTGAGGCAGCAGACACAGAGGGAGTGAGGCAGCGGAGACGGGAGGAAGCGAAGTGGTGGACATGGGAGGAAGAGAGGCAGCGGAGATGGTAGGGAGCGAAGCGGCGGAGAAGGGAGGGAGACAGCAGGGAGAGAGGCAGCGGCGAAGGGACGGAGGGAGGCAAGGTGGCGGAGAAGGCGGCCGGCATCGCTCCCTTCTCTGCTTTGCTCTGGCCTCAGGAAGCCCTATTCTTGCAGGAATCTTCCTGCAACAGGCCTCTAGTCTAATCTAATAAAAGAGAAACATGGTAATTGGCGTACGTCCGCTACCCTTCCCATTGGCTAATCAGGGCGATATGCAAATTAACTGTCAGCCAAGATGGCGCCGGCAGCCAGGCAGCTTGAAACTAACATGAGGCTTGCTTGCTTCAGTGACGGAGGAAACCAATGTTCCCCGCCTGCCTTCCAGGCCTCTGAGCCTGCAGTTTGAAACATTTTAACAAATAGAGAAGCTAAAAAAAAAAAACCCCAGAAACCAGCTTTCAGTGAGCTGGGATCTCAGAGCTGGAGTCAGAGCTGGAGTTATACATTGTTTCGAACCGAAACAAACCAGATACCTACTTTCAGCAGCGGAGGCCTAAGAGCTGGAGCCTCAGAGATAAAGCTGGCCCAGAATTAAGAAAAAAAGGAGCGGTTGGGAGCTTCCGTCACCCGCCAATCTGAAAACAGCCCTCAGCCCCTCACCCAGACTAGCCAGGCACCCAAGTGGGGACCCCCACCCTGAAGGGTGTGTGACCAGCTGCAAACAGCCCTCAGCCCCTCACCCAGGCTGGCCAGGCACCCCAGTGGGGACCCCCACCCTGAAGGGTGTGTGACCAGCTGCAAACAGCCATCATCCCCTCACCCTGGCTGGCCAAGCACCCCAGTGGGGACCCCCACCCTGAATGGTGGGTGACCAGCTGCAAACAGCCATCAGCCCCTCACCCAGGCTGATCAGGCACCCCAGTGGGGACCCCCACCCTGATCCAGGACACCCTTCAGGGCAAACCAGCCAGCCCCACCCATGCACCAGGCCTCTATTCTATATAGTAAAAGGGTAATATGCCTCCCAGCACCGGGATCAGCGGAGCCGAGAGGCCTCCTGGCACCGGGATCAGCGTGACAGGGGGCAGCGCCCAAACCCCCTGATCGCCCTGCGGCTCTGTGTGTGACAGCGGGTGGGGCCACAACCTCCCTATCCGCCCTGCTCTGTTCATGACAGGGGAAGGCGCCCCAACCTCCTGATCAGCCCTGCTCTGTGCCTGATACGGGGGAGCTCCCCAACCTCTGATCACCCTGCGGCTCTGTGTGTGACAGGGTGCGGCGCCCCAACCCCCTCCCCCCCCACGGGCCCTGCTCTGTGTGTGACAGGGTAGAACCATTACCTCCCCATCGGCCCTGCCCTGAGTGTGAGAGTGGCGGCACCCCAACCCCCTGATCGGCCCTGCTCTGTGGGTGATAGAGGGCGGTGCCCCAACCCCCTGATCCGCCCTGCTCTGTGCGTGACAGAGGGTGGCGCCTCAACCTCCCCATCGACCCTGCCTTGAGTGTGACAGGGGACGGTGCCCCAAACCCCCAATCGGCCCTACCCTAAGCATGACTGGGGGTGGCATCGCAACCTCCCGATCCGCCCTGCTCTGTGCATGACAGGGGGCGGCGCCCCAACTCCCCAATCGGCCCTGCTCTGAGCCCGACCAGGGGCTGCACCTAGGGATTGGGCCTGCCCTCTGCCACCCGGGAGCAGGCCTAAGCCAGCAGGTCATTATCTCCCAAGGGGTCCCAGACTGCGAGAGGGCACAAGCCAGGCTGAGGGACCCCCCCCTACCCCCCGAGTGCACAAATTTTTGTGCACCGGGCCTCTAGTCTATAATAATAAAAGGGTAATATGCTAATTAGGCCGAATGTTTTCCAGGTGTCATTCTGGACATCCTTCCTGATAAAACTGGGGCCAGAGGGAAGCCAGCCTGGGTCCGGGTACCTGTGGGAGGCTGGAGGAGGGAAGCCTGGGTCCCAGGTGCCGGAGGGAAGCCGGTGCTGGCAGCCGGGGGAAGGAAGGCCTACTCTTGCACAAATTTTCGTGCATTAGGCCTCTAGTGTTCTAAAGTTAGCTGTAGTGATGAACAACTGAATATTTTTTATAAACCACTAAAGTAAATAAATGAATAAATAATCTTTAAAACCTACTGAATTGTACACTTTAAACAGGTGAGTTGTATAGTATCTCAATACCTTGTTTGGAGTTTGTTTTTGTTTTTTTAAGTAATAGCAGAAAAACAGTTGAGTATTTTTTGCTTTTCAATTGTTTTTAACCTAACCTCCCTTTACTGGATCACACTTCTGACATGGACAAAACAACTATACACAGAGAGCCAAGTAATAGTTCATATTTTAGGGAGTTTACATTTCTAGGCCAACAGGTACACCTGTGCTTTCATGGTGATGAAAGGAATACATATAAAATAACAGCAGCATTGTTTTCTATGTGCTCATCTTAGATGAAACAGTTCCTCATTTCTCCTGTCCTAAATGGGACATAATTCTATAATATGCTTATCTCATGTGAGGGTAGCAATGAGCATGAGATACACATAAATGAACACAACAGTCCTAGCCAGTTTTCTCAGTGGTTGGAGCATCAGCCCTCAGACTGAAGGGTCCCAGATTCAATTTCGGTCAAGAGCATGTCCTTGGTTGCAGGCTCGATCCCTGGTCAGGTTGGGGTCAGGGTGCATGCAGGAGGCAACCAATCAATGTTTCTCTCTCTGTGTCTCTTCTCTACCTTCCACTCTGTCTAAAAATCAATAGAAAAAAATATACTCAGGTGAGGATTTAAAACACACACACACAACAAATTTTATCAACCAAAAAACAGCACTGAGCAATGGTACAGATGAACCCTCCATGTACCCATATATTAACAACATCTTCTACAAACAAAAAATGGAAATAACTATTTTTTACCAGAAGCACTAGACAATCTTAAGTGAAATAGAAGCATTCTCTTCTATTATAAACTGGTACTGTAACCAAAGGCTTCCTATGTAATTAATGTTGATAAATTTATTTTAAAATGAGATAAACTCACTAAACTTTCTGGAGTTACATAAGGCTTAGTCACATTTTACAATATTGCTTCATATGATGTATGTGGCCACCATATACCACATTTGCTAGTACTTTAGATGTATCTCTTTAGAAATAATTACCATAAATGGACTTTAATACTTATATTTATGTATTGCTTAATCAAACACTTTGGCACATCTCATCACGTACCTATTATAAGATTAATACATTAAGTATCTAAAGTTTTGTTTTCATAAAACACCTTAAAATATGTTGATATCATTATAATGTGCTTCAGAGGTCATTTACCAAAAAAATAATAAGTATTCTGTTAATGAGCTACACAGTGTGGCACATAGTATATACTTAGTAAATATTCATTAAAAAAATGATGAATTATACATAAATAACTAACATAATTCTTAAATGAGAAAACTGATTCTTTTAGAAAACAAAGGTAGTAATCTAGAATATTTTCAACAAAATTGTAAACAAACATGCTGGCATGTTCACATACAGTAAGTTTACACACAAAGGACAACCTCTCTTTGGGGAGTCAGGATGCTTATTTACTAAAAAAGGTAACAATGTATGCCCACATGTACATAATATGTATTGCACACCATTAAAATTAATCAAATATGACATAAGACTCATTTTTCAGCTTTTATAAAACTTTAGTTTGATTTTATATTTCAAAAAATAAAACCATTTTGAAAGAAATCTACTTTTGCTTATAACTACATAATAATAAAAATCTTCTTTAAAATAATAAACATACCCCAGATGGAGCCCCCTGCAGCCATCTTATCTGTTCTCTCACAGCAACAGAAACTGAAAGACAATTTGCATAGTCACTGTGGTTGGCCAAAGAAAACAAGCTCTTATAGCCAATCAGAAAGCTAGAAATTGGGCAACCATAAGAGGAGAAGTTTTAAATCTGCCTGGCAACAGCCTAAAAATAGAAACAATATGCTAGTATGAATCCCAGAACAGATGTGACTATAAGAGCAAAGCTATCCACAAAAACACTATTTTCTTAGGGGGAAAAATATGTGCTTTACATTTCATCATCTAAAATATTAACTTAAACTTTCCTAAGTGGCAATTAAAGAAAATTAATGCTAAGCTAAATAAATAGGTACTTTCAAGTTACATACCATGGTCCATATTATTTTATATGTGCACTAGAGGCCCGGCGCACGAAATTCGCCGGCTGCCTGCAGCCAGCTCCGCCCCCTACCACTACCCACCCCCGGTTCCCCTTTCGCCATAGTACAATCGGAGCCTGCCGGCCAGGGAAAGAAACCAAGAGGTGGTCAGTGCGCCTCATAGTGACTGGTCAAGTGGTCTTTCTGCTCATTCCGCCATTAGGGTCAATTTTTATATTACCCTTTTATTACATAGGATATGTGTGTGTGTACAAAAATATTTAAGTGTTTTTCTTTTTTCGGGAAAATAATGAGGTACTTTAATCACACTTCTAGTATCTCTAATATCTGAAGTCTCTCAAAATCTGAACAGATTGCATTTGTTTTCTAGCACATTTCCCCTGCAATTATTTGGGAATCTGAGTTACATGTAAGAGATTGTTTGCTATGTATTAAAAATAAAAAGATTAAATAACAGCAGATCTTTAAATAGGGTGAGAATTATGCTTTACTCATTTTTAATACGAAGCTATTCCAACATATAGTAGTGTCTTCCATATAGTAGGCACTCAATAATTATTTTCTCAAATTAAAATAACTCCTGTCAGTGAGGGAAACAAATTATTGAGGCAAACAATGTACAGGCTAATGTAATAACTATGAAGGTTATGGGCCAGTAAGAAATGACCAAATCAGGGGGAGAAAAGAAGGATAGGAAAAAAAAACTTTTAATTTCAAGAATTTAGCCCTAGCCAGTTTGGCTCAGTGGATAGAGTGTCAGCCTGCAGACAAAGGGTCCCAGGCTCGATTCCAAACAAGGACACATACCTTGGTTATAGGATCCTCCCCGGTTCCTGACCTGGTCAGGGCACGTGCAGGAAGCAACCAGTTGATGTATTTCTCTCACATCAATGTTTCTCTCTGTCTTTCCCTCTCTCTTTCATTCTCTCTAAAAATCAATGGAAAAAATATCCTCAGGTGAGGATTAAAAAATATATATTTTTTAAAGAATTTAAATAATAGCTTCTAAAATAAAAGGCTAGACAGTCAAGTCACGTTAAAACAAAGTTATTTATTAAAGTGCATGGTCTATGCATTTCTTATATCAACGTTCATCAATGTGTTTTAATGAAATTGTAAATTAATTTTAAGATTTTTTTTGGCCACTGTTATCCAAAATACAAAATGAATTCACATATTCAATACTAGGAAAGTTTAAAAACTTAATTATGAAAATTATATATAAAGGACTTATTTTAATCATGAAAAAAGCTTATAAACAATGCCTTTGATACACATAGAAATGCAGATAGTTTTAAGTAACAAAAAGAGTTCCAGTGAAGGATGGAGAAAAATCAAGTAAGCAATCTACCATGTAATAATATTTTAATCAATATTTAAGGATAGCTAGATTCTAAAATTAAGTTTAACCAAGCATTTTGAAATATACTGTCACTTTAAACACTGGTCTGGATGAAAAGTAACTTTGCTTATTGTCTTAGTTTATTAATGTTGTATTCATATGTGACTTGGATATCCAGACTCTAACTACAATTGTATTTACATCTTTAAGGTAATTTAAATCTTATACACATAGATCTTTACTTATCAGAACAAATATACTATTATTTATCAGATAGGAAAGTAATATGAACTAATCCAAGTTACAATTAGTGGTGAAGAATATAACTAATGGGTCAAATTTTATTAACAATGCAGTATAAGTAGGAAAAATTATTTTTTAATTCCAGATGTGTAAATCAAATATCACTTTAAATATAAATCTCAGCATTTTATATTTTCTTACGTATTATTTAAAGCAGTTATATACTTTTTAATTTTTACTTATACTGCCCAGTTTTATTTTAAGAAAACAGAAAAAGTGCAATATCTGCAAAACATTATTTCAAGTAGTCACACATCTGAATTTTGGGTGGACTGAATAATCAATGGCACCTTCATATTAACAATTAGTACAGCAGATAAAATACCCTGTAAAAGTTTCAGTAGTTCCAGAAACTTCACACTCCATCTCTCCATTCTCTTGTTTCTTCAACCCCTTCTGCCAAGAACCCACAGAGTTCAAAATGCAGCTGAGAGCCAGATGTTCCATGGCCCTAGCCTATGTGTACAGAAGTCTAATTTTAGTAACAAATATAACTAAAGGAAGAACCTTAATCTTCTTTCTTACCCTGGAGGAAACTCAAATTCCTCTTTGTACCTATTATTTTCCTCTTCTGTAGCAAAGAAATACTGCTGGTATGTTATCCCTCCTTGTAGATCTAATTAAAATTATACTTGCCACAACTTTCTGAGCTAATCCTATTTATAGATCTATATCTTTCTTCAGTTGGAACTTATGGACCAGTATTTCCCCAGGGAGCAAAAGGAGAAAAATTACATTCCCATTCTAAAATTTTCTGGGCAAACAATACATGAGAATACAATCTACTTGTTTCTGGCAAATGTCCCTAAAAAGATTTTAGTTTCACAGGTTGGTGATGTATGTTAAGAAAATACAGAGTTCGGAGAAAACCAAGATGGCGGCATAGGTTAACGCTGGAGATTGCTGCCTCGAACAACCAATTCAAGGGTACACCTAAAAGACGGAACGGACATCATCCAGAACCATAGGAAGGCTGGCTGAGTGGAAATTCTAGAACTAGGAGGAAAGAGAATATCATACCCAGACTCAGAGGAGGCGCAGTGCTAAAGTGAAATACTCAGGTTCGGAGTGCGCACGGAGCGGGCTGGCGGCGGAGGGCATGGTTGTTGTTTTCAACTGGGAGGGAGTTTCAGACTCTGAGCTCCAGATCCGGACAAGTCTCTATGACCCAGACTCAAATGAGAGAAGGGGGACTGTCTGGCTTCAGTCAGAACTCGAAGGCAGCTTTCTCTCTGAGGTTTGCAGCGGTTGCTGGGACTCTGTGATGCAGAGCCCCTAGGGACGGAACTGAGAGCAGCCATAACTGCTCGCTCCATCCCGCCCTGTAGATCCCCGGGGACCCGCCCCGCCCAAGCCCTGCGCAGAGCCATTTGCCGGATAGCCTCAGGCAAACGCTAGATTAGCACGGCCCTAGAGATCCAGCACAGAAGCTCTCCCACTGCAGACACAGCTGACTCTCATAGCCAGTTAGCCTGGAGGTCAAATCACCCCCACTATTGCCGACAACAATCAAGGCTTAACTACAACAAGACTTCGCACAAAGACCACTAGGGGGTGCACCAAGAAAAGATAAAAAAATGCGGAGACAAAGAAACAGGACGCAAATGTCAGAAATGGAAGATATAGAGCTCAAAACCACACTTTTAAGGTCTCTCAAGAACTGTCTAGAAGCTGCCGATAAACTTAGTAAGGCCCTCGAAAAGACTGGTGAGACCGCCGATAAATGTAGTGAGATCCTCAAGAAATCTAATGAGACCCTCGATATTGTGATAAAGAACCAACTAGAAATTAAGCATACACTGACTGAAATAAAGAATATTGTACAGACACCCAACAGCAGACCAGAGGAGCGCAAGAATCAAGTCAAAGATTTGAAATACGAAGAAGCAAAAAACACCCAACTGGAAAAGCAAAATGAAAAAAGAATCCGAAAATACGAAGATAGTGTAAGGAGCCTCTGGGACAGCTTCAAGCGTACCAACATCAGAATTATAGGGGTGCCAGAAGATGAGAGAGAGCAAGATATTGAAAACCTATTTGAAGAAATAATGACAGAAAACTTCCCCCACCTGGTGAAAGAAATAGACTTACAGGTCCAGGAAGTGCAGAGAACCCCAAACAAAAGGAATCCAAAGAGGACCACACCAAGACACATCATAATTAAAATGCCAAGAGCAAAAGACAAAGAGAAAATCCTAAAAGCAGCAAGAGAAAGAAACTCAGTTACCTACAAGGGAATACCCATACGACTGTCAGCTGATTTCTCAAAAGAAACTTTGCAGGCCAGAAGGGAATGGCAAGAAATATTCAAAGTGATGAATACCAAGAACCTACAACCAAGATTACTTTATCCAGCAAAGCTATCATTCAGAACTGAAGGTCAGATAAAGAGCTTCACAGATAAGGAAAAGCTAAAGGAGTTCATCACCACCAAACCAGTATTATATGAAATGCTGAAAGGTATTCTTTAAGAAGAGGAAGAAGAAGAAAAAGGTAAAGATACAAATTATGAACAACAAACATGCATCTATCAACAAGTGAATCTAAGAATCAAGTGAACAAATAATCTGGTGATCATAATAGAATCAGGGACATAGAAAGGGAATGGACTGACTATTCTTGGGGGGGAAGGGGTGTGGGAGATGCGGGAAGAGACTGGACAAAAATCATGCACCTATGGATGAGGACAGTGGGTGGGGAGTGAGGGCGGAGAGTGGGGCGGGAACTGGGAGGAGGGGAGTTATGGGGGGAAAAAAGAGGAACAAATGTAATAATCTGAACAATAAAGATTTAATTAAAAAAAAAAAAAAGAAAATACAGAGTTCCAATATCCAAAACCAAGAATTATCACTCCGTTTCTTTCATCTTTTTAGAATCTAAAAATTATCTGCAGAGATCTGAGCCAATAACACTACACTTTGGAAACTCTCTTAACTGCTGTCCCAATGAGCCAATACTCTCTACCCATTTTAATTGACTAATAATCACAAATACACTGACTTCTCATGTTTCTCTGCCCTCATCTAAACTATTCATATTAGTTGTACTTGTTAATGAATTCAGTTGTACATTTTCATTATAAATCATAGAATACAATTAAATCTTGTGTAAACTGATGAAATGTAAGTGCGAAAACTAAAGAGCTGCTAAATAAGCATCAGTAACAGATTACTGCAGAAAAAACACAGTTTAGGCACATCACTTAACAGCTTTAGGTCTAAAGTTTTCCATCTGGAATAAATGGAAATTTTATTAGAAGACCTGAAAGGATCCTTTAAGTTTTAAGCCTTATATAAAATTTTAATAAATTCCATTGCTCTACTGAGAAATGGTGAAGACAGGTTGGTGTGTTCATGTATTCCATATTTATCAAATGCCATGTAGGTCACAATTATAGCATAATTTTTAAGTCACTCTAAAAAACAATGTGATCGAAAGTACAAAAAACATAAACTAACATTAAAGTGTTTCTGCAGCCCTAGCCGCTTTAGCTCAGTGGATAGAGTGTCGGCCTGTAGACCAAAGAGTCCCAGGTTCAATTCCGGTCAAGGGCATGTACCTTGGTTGCAGGCTCTTCCACAGCCGGGGCCCTGGTCGGGGCTCATGAAGGAGGCAACCAATCTATGTGTTTCTCTCACATCAATGTTTCTCTCTGTCTTTTCCTCTCTCTTACACTCTTTCAAAAAAAAAACACAAAAAGTGTTTCTGCATGTAGACATTAATATAACTGTGGAAGAGATATATAAACAGTAATGCAATATATGGATATCTTTCTACATGAATGACCATGAAAATCAAAAGTTCTCTATTTCCTGACAGTTCTATTAACTGACATCTCTCCAATATACTGTAGACTGTTTAATCCTAATAATAAAAAACACATGCGTAATTACAAACAAGACCTTTACAGATACCTTACTGTCTTCCTGATCGGGTTAGTACTTATTCCCAATTTTGGTGAGCCAGAGTTCTGAAAACTGACTGTGCATGAAGAATCACTCAAATTCAAATGGAAGGGGAAAATAAGAGTATGCCTTTCTTTCCAATCTCAATTTCAACTGCACTTCTGTTCATAACTCTATTTATAATTCAGTTATATCTACAAGACTTCACAAGTAGTTGCTAAGCAACAGCAACATGCTGAGTTCAGGGCTATTGGAAATCTGGCTTTCTGCCACATGAAAATATTTAACTGAGTCTAGCGCCTCCAGAATTTAAAAAAGAAGAAAAGAATGGAGAGGGAGGGAAATGCAGTAAGTCACCAAGCTCTTAGCATAGGTTCACAAATTGAGATGAGGAACCTTATTTTGTATTTACAGGTATTTATTATATTTCTCTATTAAATTTATCATCTTTCTAATGTTGAAATTAAAACTGTGAACCTATTCTCCTGAAAAATGGGAGACATTATGATTAGCCATGTCATTGTTAATGGCATAACAATTGACTTAATAAATATTGTGTAAAAAATAGCTCTTAGACTAGGAGAGCAGTCTATGGGAAATGACAGATTGTCTATGTTGGATCTTTTAGGCCAGGAGACAAAAAATGGTACATGTTCTTCAAATTCCTTTATTCTCAAATGCGTAGTTAACTAGTAAGAGAAAAGATAAATTTTCTACCCCAAACAGTAGTTTTTTCATTTTAAATACCTCTACTCAAAAGTTAAGCTTATTCAAAAATTAATTATTAACAACCCAAAATAGTTATAAAAATTAACTGTTATTTTTCAGAATAGAAAAGGCATTGAATATGGTTCAACACTCATTCACTGAGAAAAATTAAAATTAAAAGCATTGCTCCTTAAACTGATAATGGCTACTTCAAACCAATAAAAAACTTCATATTGTGTGGTAAAACACCATAAGCATTTCCATAAGGGCAAAAACAAAAGCTGTGATACTATATTTGATGTTGTTCTAGCTATCCTGAAAAGCAGTAAGAGCTCAGTCAGAAGATAAAATGAAGAAAAAATTTACTTCAGAATAGCAAGAAAAAGGTATCTAGAAACATTACATGTATATGAAAAAATTCAAATGTATGAAAATATGTGAAATATTAGAGCTATGTTGGACCTAAAACTCAATATAGACAAAATATCCATTCCAAAGGCACAGAAAGTAGTACAAGTAACAACTAATTTTGAGAAAGAATTGAAAAATAAAAAGCATAGTGATATGGGATTGGTATCCAAAAAAAAAAGAACATCTATTAATGAATAAAAAAGACAAGCAATTCAAAAAAAATAAAAAAACATAAACAGGCAATTCATAAAAGAACAAATATAGTTCTACCTCATAATAACCAAAGAAAGACATAAAACAACAAATATAGTTCCACCTCACTAATTATCAGGGAAAGACAAAATGAAAATATATTTTTATACATCAGATTGGCAATTATTTATGGTTAACAACAAAATACAATAATGTGTAGTCTCATACACTGTGGGTAGGAGACCTGATGGTCATAACCATTTTTAAGGGCAAATAGGCAAGAACTGTGCATTACTTTGACACACCAAACACACTTTGATATATCTATCTTAAGATACACTAACATGCTTTAAAATATGATGTATCAGGACTAACTACTGCTGCACTAAATAGCAAAAAAACAAAGAAATTTAACATTCATCACTAATAGTTTTTTAAAAATAGTAGAGCATCCACACTAAAGAGTAAAGGACACTAAGAAGTTAGGAAGAATGTGGTTCTTTCTCTTTCATGGGCATGAATTTAACTGTACAACATAGTAGCTGTAGAACTCATAGTACTTAGAGTACAAACATTGGAGCCAGACACACCTTTATGAATACTGGTACTATCATTTCCTAGTTAAGTTACTTGTCCAAGATATTTATCCTCTCCTTGCCTCAGTATCCTCATCTACGAAAGGGAAAATATAATGCCTGCTCTCCTACAAATTTTAAGGGGATTAAATGAGAAAATAAATAGAAAATAATTAAATACATATCTAAGCAGTCAATAAATGTTTCCAGTTTTATGCCATGTTTTAAAACATAAAATAATTTTTATCTCTAAATATTTATATATGTATTAAAGTGATATTTGAAAGTCTGGAAGGATAAGTGCCCAACTAGTTATAGCAATTCACTAGGGGTGAAGAAAAGAACAAATAGAGACTTTCACCTAGACTTAATATGGGAGTTTCAATTTTCACAAGAAAAAACATTCATTTAGTAATTTGTACCTTAACAGTTAAGCTCATTCAACTTTCCCCAATCTCTTCTATGCTAATGCCAGGGCAGCAGTGACATTTATGAATAGGGTAGTGAATAGGGTAGTGGCTAGGGTAGTGAACCACAAAGACACTAAGCTCCAGAACAGACAGGGAAGGGAGATTACCATCCAAAAGACAAATTCCCAGCATATCCCATAAGCAGCCAAGTACTACTTGCCCACCCCTCCCACCACCTGAGTCAGCATCTATCCAAGGTAAAATAGGAAATGGCAAGTACAAAAATGAGTATAATCAAGAATAATTTTTTTAAATAAGAAGATTAAGTCCCAAATCTTACAAACAAAAAAACACTAGCTAGTTGGTAGCAGAATGAACTGAAACATTTTTAAATGGTATATTAAATATTCTCAAAGGGTATAGGATGTTATTTTACCCATAAGAACAAGCATAAAAAGAAATCAACCTGAAATCTTAGAAATTCAAAATATAAGCTGCATGGATACAACTGAAGTGACTGAAGTTAATCAAGAACAGATGTTTCCTCAAAATATTACACAAAAGAAAAACAGAAAAGCTAACAGACATGAGGACATACACAGAAGCAACAACTTTCACTTTAGAGGAGCTTCAGAAAAAAAGAACTGAGAAAAAAGGATTAAGAAAATAAGAACAAACAATCCACAAAGCTAACTAAATATACTTTCCATAAAAAGGGCCTACTAATTACCAAAACAGACTAAGTTAAAACAAGCAAAAATGTTTGGACATGAAGTGCTAAAATTTCAGAAAACAAGTATGAGGAAGTGCTAATATTTTAGAGTAAAAAAATTATTTAGCTACAAAGAAATAAGAACTAAATTGTCATCAGACTTGTCTTTAGCAATACTGAATGCTAAAATAAACTATCCTCAAAGTTCAGGGGGAAAGATATTTTTTGCCTAGAATGCTATGGTCAGAAAAACTAGCGATCAATAAGAATAGAAAAATAAAGATATTCTGAGCAAAGACTAAGGAAACAGACCATTGTTAATATAATTTTATAGATATACTACAGATACAAGACAGCAAAGACCCTAAAAAAAAAACTCAGGTAAGAGAAACAGCAATGCTCCAAAAATGAAAAAAAACTCACAGGCAGGATGAAATAATTAAGGATCCATCATCTTTAAAATAAATATTCTGAAATTAAAATCCCAGATAATTACAAAATAGAAATTAAGAGATTTAGGAGTTGTAGAATATGGGGTAAATATAAGTAAACTATCAATCTAAAAATAACAGGCTTCAAGATGGATAAAATAACAAAAATGTCATCAAATCTTACTATAAACAAGAGACACACCTTGTAATAATAGCATAGAAAGACTGAAAATTAAGAAATAGAAAATTATACAATAGGCATTTGCTAATAAAAAAAGTATGTATATATAACATTCAAAAAATAATTCAAATTGAAAATAAAGTAATGAAATAAAAATATATTTCCTATTGATAAAAGGTACAATACACTAGAAATATGTATCTTTGATGTACCTAAATAATGTTACTTTAAATCACATAAAGCAATACAGGTTTAAAATTTTCAGGAAGAAAACTAACAAATCCACTATTAGAGATAAACACACCTCTTTCTAAAATCTACAGATGAAGAAACAAAAGTAATATAAAGAATGCATCTCTCAAACATCTGGCAAAAGATAGAATTGTATATTCAACAAACCCAGAATATGCACTTTTATGAACACATGCAATATACATTAATATTGACCATTCGTGCGGTGACAAGGAATTAATAAATTCAAAGACAAATAAGTAAATAAATAAATAAATCACACAAGCCACATTCTCTGGCCATAACATAATAAAGTTAGATAAACAATAAAATGAGAGGAAAACTATCTCCTTATAATTTTTTTTTTCATCTTTTGGCTTAAGGACAATATAAGTGGTGAAATAACAACAAAGTATTAACAGAATACAACCTAGGTTTTAAACTAAAATCATACTCAGATTAGCCCTGAACCTAGGATGAGATAAATGTAGCAGTACCATGAGTCCTCTTATTAGGAAGTCCAGGAAGAAGAGTTAGGCCTCAAGCAACCAAAATGCTGAGCTAGTTGTAGGTTTTGCAGTTGCAATTCTATTCTGTTCTTTTTATTTATTTTTGTATTTTTTACTTTTCTTTTGTAGCCTGTCTCACAGCACTGTGGGGTAATGTACACACTTTGGGCTGGTTGATAAAAAGGAGAGAGATCCAAAGAGGCTCTTCTTTCTTTGGGATTACTTATATTGGATATATTTTCAGTGGTGGAATTTATCAATGGATTAAAATGTAGGAACATTTTAAGACTCAAGAAATCAGCTCTTCCATGAAGACAGCTGTATATGTAAGGGGTAGAGAAATAAAGTCTCAACAGAAAAAATAAAATAAAATGATACTCAAAGGAAGGGGATTTTTAACTTATTGTAAACAAGAAAATTCAATAGTGTTAGGTGGCTGACAAATATGTCAGTGCAGAGTTAAAGTGTAGAACAGAAGTATACAGTCAAAGAGAAGGGAGCCATGTTCTAGTATTACATTTATTACATTTAGTTCTAAGCATCATAGATAAACAGGGACTTTTAAAAACAGTAAATCAAACAAAAGGATGACCAGGCTAAAAAATGAAATAGAACAACATGTTGTGTAAGGAATAGCTGGGAAAATGGAGGATATATAGCCTAGAAAACACAAGGGAATTTTTATGGCTGTTTTTAAATAATGCAGACCTGTCAGGTAAAAGAGATACAGATACAGAGACAGACACAGGTGGGGAAAGGCAGTAACAAAAACAATGGAAGGCCAACTCAGTCTCAAAATCAACAAAGGTTAACTTGCTCATATGTCCAATAAAAGAAGCTGTCTCGCCCTGGCCAGTGTGGCTCAATGGTTAGATGCTGGCCTGCACACTGAAGGGTCTCGGGTTCAATTCCTGCTCAAGGGCAAATACTTTGGTTACAGGTTCAATTCCCAGCCCCGGTCAGGGCACATGCAGAGGCAACCAATCAATGTGTTTCTCCTACATGAATGTTTCTTTCCCTCTTTCTCCCTCTCTTCCATTCTAAAAATCAATGGAAAAAATATCCTCAGGAGAGGATTAAAAATAAAAAAGAACTGCCTTATGAAACCAGAGATGCTCCCTTCTGTCATTATAAATGATGAAGCAGAAACTAAATCATTACCTGTCCAGAAAATCAAACAGTGCAAAGTGAGATGTTAAACTATTTGACCACTTAGGTCCATTTATATTGAAAATTTTGTGATTCTAACCTGCTTTGCTAAATAAATTCTGTTGCCTAAAGAGAAACACAAAAACAAAAAACTTGAATTTTATCCCTCAGATTTTTGGATCATTCACACTTGATCAACTTCAACAGTCTCAAAAATTACATGTGTTTATGCTCATGACTTTTATCATTGTCATATATGCTTTCTTTTAGGTTTGTCTATATTTGCAATACTCCACTGTCTTATGACCCCCAATTCTAATAGCATTCAATAAATTCCTCTATTATGGTCTAACAACTCCTTGTCTTTTTACCTATATATTAAAAACAGTCATTCCATCCAAACCGTCTTCCCAACCCAACATTTTCCTAAACAATGGCTCAAGAGAAGTCTAAAAACATTTCCCAACTTTTAGATTTGTGTGTTCTCCACACGAAGAAAAGTACAACCTTCTCTCCATCCAACCTCAAGCACATTAATCAAAACTGTTGTCTTTCGCTTTAGCTGGTATGGTTCAGTTGGTTGAGTGTTGCCTCTGCACCAAAATGTCACAGTTCCATTCCCAGCCTGGGTTGCAGGTTCCATCCCCTGTTGGGGCGTGTGTAAGAGGAAACCAATCAATGTTTCTCTCTCTTTTTTTCTCTCTCTCTTTTCCTTCCTCTCTCTAAAATCAATAAAAACATATTTTTTAAAATTTTATCTTTCTACTATACCATTTCTCCAATCCAAATGAAATTATTTACTGAAAAGAAAAATACAAAAAATACATATTTTATAGTTTAAAAGAACATACATTAAAACAATTTTTAAAAAGCAAAGCAACACTGTTCAAAGGCAACGGGAAACAGTGTGCACTTGAAATACGAATTGTGGCTTCCTCACAGTTGGCCTCTAATTTTTAATTACCCAACCATCCTATATAATAAAAGCCTAATATGCTAAGTGTCCGGTCGTCCAGTCATCCATTCAACCAATCAAAGCATAATATGCTAATGACATGCTAAGGCTGCTCAACTGCTCACTATGATGTCCACTGACCACTAGAGGGCAAAAAGTTGACCAGTCGACCAGTCACTATGATGTGCACTGACCACCAAGGGGCAGACACTCCAACCAGTAGGTTAGCTTGCTGCTGGGGTCCGGCCAATCAGGACTGAGCGAGATAGGCCAGACACGCCCTGGAGCCCTCCCACCGTCCCTCCCCAGCTGGCCAACCTCACGCGTCCCTCCCTGGCCCCAATCATGCACCGGTGAGGTCCCTCGGCCTGGCCTGCTCCCTCTCGAAATCTGGGCTGAGGGACCCTCCCCCCCACCAGTGCATGGATTTCATGCAACGAGCCTCTAGTAATAAATGACAAATTGCCTTTCAGAATCAAGAGAAATGGAAGTCCCACCTAAAAATAACACTTTTATGTTGCAGAAAGAGCCTACTGCTTAACTTACATAGAAGGGGTGCAAAGAGCAGAGAACAGCCTACTATAATTACTTTCCTCCTTCACTTCTCTAAGCTAGACTCACTACCACTCTTCACTTATCCTACTTATTCATGTCTCCACACTCAGCTCCAAAATGATATCAATCAGTAATATATTTTATCATTGGTCATAGTGACATATACACACACATACTTGCATTTCTTTATACTAGTAAACATAAAAGTTCATATGTTTACCATAATGATCATAGTCTTTATTTTATATAGCTCTTCATTTTTGTTTCATTTAGATTTTTGTATGCAATTTTTCATGATACAAGATAAAGAATAATATAACAAATGCCTATGCACCCTTCACCTAGCTTAAGGAACAAAATATTAGATTCAATGGAATTTTTAATACATTCACTTTAGTTTTAGACTCTTAAGTTCACTTTGTTAAAAGGTGATAAATTTAAATATGTGGAAATGAAAATGATAAGGGTGGTATTGGAAAACTTGGCCAAGTTATATGTATAAATATATACATTATCTAATGAATGTCAATGAGCCACTTGTGAAAACATAAGCACTGGTTTTGATGATGAATTCAAAGTGGTACATTTACACTAAAACTTTATAGTTTAAGGTCACAAAAATGTCATCTCTCTATATGTACCAGGTGGTGTCACCACAATTGAGAACACAGTAATAGGACTATTATGAAAAGAGATCTAAAACTGATTTCTATGTAATATAAACATATTGTATGTATGAGTAATATTCATATATGAAACCCACTGTTAGTTCACTTCAATTTAAACTTGAGGAAAAATAGAAGATAAAAATAATTTTTTAAGATCAAATTCAAATATGGCATTCAAAATTCCTGAAAATTAATATTCAACAGTCTACCAATCCTACTATTACTAAAACTAAAACAAAAAACTTCCCAGTGGTGAGATAGAGATATAAGGCCTGAGGGAGTAGGGAGAAAGGTTGAGGTGCGGGGGAGGAGGAGGATTACAGAAAAAGGACCTGAATCTCTTACCTGTGGGCAGCTTGATATTGTGAAAAGGATTTCCTCTTCTGTAAACCACTGCTACTTATTTCATTTATATAAATATTAAAAGCCGATGCAGACTTCTAGATCAGCCTTCTTGAACTTAAATTCCTTGTTTGGTTCATATTCATAAGAAAAACAGGAATACAGTAGATTGGCTACATATTAAAATTCCTTTCAAACAGTGGTTCACATCTGTTGTGTAGTTTGTGCAGCAAACATCCCATTAACCACAAAAGCAAAATAAAAACGTCAGACAGTATGTCAATGAAGCTCACAGAACACACAAAGTACATTTTTCCAAAGGACTGTTGTAAGTGAAGATGTCTAGAATCAGAATTCTTTTGTACTGCTTTCTATGCTGCCAACTATTAGGTTTGCAGCAACTGTGTGCAGTGAAGTACCTCCCACATATTACCCAATAGTATCAATAGGCATAAATCTATATAAAAGAAAAATTAAATTTTAAAAGGCTTATATACCTTTTCATTATGCCACATATTTATGTGTCAACTGTGCAGGTCTCAGTACTCCTATTCTAATGTATCAACTCTGTTCTTTCAGCCCAAAAGGCTGAATTCTTATACTCTCCAAACTGAAAATCCACGCCACATATTATTTGCTGCCCTAGCACAGGCAGACTGCAGTTACAGCTAGCTGGCGCCAGTAAGACTGATTTACATAAAGCAGACCTCATTTCATGACCAAACTAAAGGAGAATACTGCTGAGTAAAACCTCCCCCATTCGTTACCCTCAGGCACTAACTGGCTCTAGAATGTATCTAGTTATCTATTTATTAATATGATTCAAACCCAGGTAATAGAAGAATATTAATTTATAATTCTTATATAACATGAAATTCTATCCCCACTACACCAAAAATGTTTAACCCTCAGAAATATTCAAAATCTTAGTTTATTTGTGACATGGACCAATATTGATTACACAAATCCAATGATTCCTTATTTTTAACAATCATTAAAAATATAAATAATTTACTTTAGCTAAAAGCTGTCCTCATTTTATTCTACAACTGCCTTTCAAATTTCAACTGATCACTTAGTGATCATTAAATAGATTTGCTTTTAGAACCATAGTGCGTTATGTTTCACCAAATAATAAGACAATGCATCTTCAAGTATGACTACTACAATGGTTAAATAATTCATATTTACCACTCGTTAATATTACTAAAGCATGTGCTCAATATTAAACTTAAGCAATGTTAAATTTTGTGTATTGTCTTATTTGGCCTGATATGACTGAGCAAGAGTTGAATCATTATCTATAAAGTCCTTTTAAAAATTTTTATTACCTTATGGCCTACTAATAAATAATTCTATTAACTCCACTTCTATTTCTCCACTTATTTTATTGAGTATAAATATATTAAATTTCATTTTCAAATAATAATCCAGTCACTAATTTAGAGCCACATCTAAAATGATAATAAAATGAAAAGTACTTGGTATGCTAAGGGTTATCCAAATGTGTTCCTTATTTTTAATCATATTTTCAGTCCTCTTAAAGCAGCGGTTCTCAACCTGTGGGTCCCGACCTCTTTGGCGATCGAACGACCCTTTCACAGGGATCGCCTAAGACCATCCTGCATATCAGATATTTACATTACGATTCATAACAGTGGCAACATTATTGTTATGAAGTAGCAACGAAAATAATTTTATGGTTGGGTCACAACATGAGGAACTGTATTTAAAGGGCCAGAAGGTTGAGAACCACTGTCTTAAAGCATAGTCTTTAAATTATCCTTATTACACAATGAAGAAAATGAAACCAGTTCTAAGTAAAGGGAATGATAAAGTTACGTATCAACAGGACCTGGTAGACGTCTAATAACTGGATAATCCTAAGTGTTACTTGGGGTTATCTTTGATAAGGAGTAATAGATTTCCTCAAATAACTATTTTGTCTTGTCAGGATCTGTGCTCCACAAACAGCACATGAAAGGACAAGGACAAATATGACTAGTACTCATGTGACTATTGGCTCCCTGTTTCACTCAACACCTAGCATTCTCAGTCCTTCAGTATTTTAACCTTCTTATATTTACTGTCTTCACATGTCCCCTAACCCAATGTAAACTCATTGAGGGCAGAGATCTTGTACTCCAACCATGAAAATAGTGCCCAGCAAATAATAGGTTCATAATAAGTATTTGTTAAATTTGTTGAATCAATTGATTAATCCACAGTCCATTTTTGTTTTCACTCTATCATGTTACCTTAGCATAAATAAGAGTTCTTTTTTATCCCCTTTGGGCTCTTTAAAGTATTCACATTGACATATAAACACCTTGCTCTCTGGTATTTTTAATATAAATCAGCCAGGTCCCTAACAACCTCCTCTCCCTAAAGATCCTTTTCTCAGTATCCAGTAGTCCATATTTCTCCCAATTCCATAATGATTGGGGGGAAGGGGAAATAAAACAGAAAAAATAAAATAAATTGTGCTGGAGAGAACCCTGTGAGGAAAAAGCAATCAATATTTACTCACAACTTAAGTTGTGCTACACACTGCACTAGGTGCTTTATATTTGTTCTGTTCATTTAAATTCCAATAGCAACTCTGTATGGTAGACTTCATCCCTATTTAAAGTTACGAAAACAGGTTCTGAAAATACTATAGCTTCATTCCATAAAAAAATAATACATAAAACTTATTGAGCACTCACATGAACAGGCATTATACTTTCAGCACTATATATACACTTCTCATATAAACCTTTAGTGAGTGGAAGAACATGAATTCACCTTGACTCTGTTTAACACCAAAATTTGTGTCCTTATCTAATCCAACCACCTCCCACATTTAATGGTCAAGGAATGGCATTAAGAGCATAAATAATTTATCCAAAACAGATTACTTAACAGTACCAGAACTAAAAATAATTGTCTCCTGACTTCTATACTAATACTTTCTTTCCACTTCGCATGCCCCTTCTATGTCTACAAAGGAAAGCACCAGGTCAGATGGCTTTGCTGGGCAGTTGGGTCTGGTTTACTTCAGCAGGCAAGGTTAAAGCCCTTAGGCAAATGCTGAAGCAACTCCTCAGATTTCTCTCTTGGTGTTAATTCAACTCCCTCTTTCACTAAACTCAAAGATTCACTGAGTCAATAGCACTGTTTCATCATTTCCATATTCACACATTAATGACTAATAACAGACTGTTACAACAAATTATTAATAGAGAACATTTTGTGAAAGTTCTAACCTGAGCCATTTTTTAAAATCCTTATTTGAATAAACTTAAAGCTTTCTCCCAAATCACTTTCTCTTTTGGGAGTGTGAGGAGTAGGAAAACAGGGGAGTCAATGTTTCCTGTGCAAGTTAACTGCTTTTCCAATTTTCTCTAAAGTTTTCTCTCTAACTTGAAAAGCATTTTCCAAAAAATAAGATTCTTTTAGCACTTTCCTAGAGTTACCACTGGCATGGCATTATATGAATGCTAAGAAGCTGGCTTTCACTCTGGAAAATGTAAAATTCAAATTCACATCAGATCATGATTATAAATTACCATTTTTCATAGGATCAAGGTAGTCTTCATTCACATAGTTGAGGAAGTGAATGGAATGCAAACAGATGCAAACTTTTAACACAAATAAGTTTATAATAGCCCCTGACAATATCTACTTTAATGCAGTTAGGAAAACTTCTATTAGGATCTTACTCATTTTAAGTGCTAAAATCTGATAACTCAAGATTTTTGCCTATATTTCATTTATCTATTCAGTAAACTGCATATCGTGATTATTTTTTCTTTTTTACTATCATCATTAAGTTGATAAACAGTGATTTTTTTAAAAAAGATAACTTATTATATTAAAAGACTCTCAAAGTACTTATTTGTTTCTAATTAGTATTCCTTTAATCTCTTCTTGCTGATGTCACTGTATCTCTTCCAATCAGCCCACACAGTACTCCAATATAAAAATCAGGACAAGGCTAAAAGTTAGCAAATGTGCCATATCTTCTAAAGAGTAAATTGACTTTACATATACTATCTCTCCTACCAAGTGAAGTAGACTAGATTTTACTTATGCTTACTTTCTTCTGGTCTAGAAACTGTATTTTAAATATTAAAGGCTGCCAACAATCTGTCAACTAAGTAAAAGGATCACTTACAGAGCCCAGCAGGTAATGTGAATTAATGAAGAGAAGAGGACCAGATGTGAAGACAAGGCCCTATTTGAAGGAGACAGTAGCTACTCAACTGTAAATTATTTTCTCAATCAGAAACACACTCCTAGCACTGCTTAATCTTCTATTTTTCAAGAGATGAGACAACCACATTTTTGTGTAAAATCTAACAGCTTTATTTGTTAACAACTAGGGAAATAGGGTAATAGCTAAGGGATAAAACAAGTCAGTTGGCTGCCAGTTTGCGGCCACTGAAAGAGAACTGCAGTTACAATTCTCTTTTGTACCGAAACAGAAAAAACTCTAGGCTCTGAATTCAAGTCATCTCTTTTTTTTTTTTTTAAACATATTTTTATTGATTTCAGAGAGGGAGAGAGAGATAGAAACATCAATGATGAGAGAGAATCATTGATCGGCTGCCTCCTGCACGCCCCACACTAAGGATGGAGCCTGCAACCCTAGCATGTGCTCTTGTCGGGAATTGAACCTAGGACCCTTATACAGTTTCTAAACCAGAAGAAAGGCCTACACCCCATCCACTGAGCCAAACGAGCTAGGGTTCAAGTCATCTCTTTACAGAAATATTTCTGTCTGAGCACTCAGCCAGACCAGAAGTGAAACATTTCTTCTACTCCTCTGTGTAATGCATTTCTATTCTCGCTAAGCTATTTACAAGGGTAAAGCCCAGTAGTGAATATATCATATTAATAAGTCAATATACTTATATTAGTTAGCACTTCCTGCTTCTGAGCATATTATATAAGAAATTTCCCACATTCCCTGATCCAATCACATTTGATAAAGCATATGACATCTGAGAAACAAATAAACTGAAAAGTATTCATTATTGGAAAATTAGCATGCCAGATATTTGTGGTGCATTTCATGGTACTATTTAGAAACTTTATATAAATTGATCTTCAGCATATCCTTGCCAAATGAATAGGAATTTCCCCCCATTTCATAGGTGATGAAACAAAAGTCAAAAAATGGAACATGTTGGCCAATATGAGAAAAAGGTAGCAAAAACAGAATTTACAGTTAGGTTTGAACTCTTGGGCAATGTTCTTTCCACTATCTCAACATTCCTTGTAAAGGCCTATGTTAATGAAATGGCTTATGAAAAAGGGTAAACAAATGGAAAGGAAAATAAGTGATAACAATAACATAAACCTCAATTATCCAGCTCCCATATTTATTATGCCCTCAGTTATCCTATATAATAAAAGGCTAATATGCAAATTGACCAAAGGGGGAACGACCAGTCACTATGACACACACTGCCCACCAGGGGGCAGATGCTCAATGCAGGAGCTGTCCCCTGGTGGCAGTGCGCTCTCACAGGGGGAGTGCCACTCAGCCAGAAGCCAGGCTCATGGCTGGTGAGTGCAGCAGTGGTGGCGGGAGCCTCTCTGGCCTCCACAGCAATGCTAAGGACCCCTCGGGGGATGTCTGCCTGCCAGCTTAGGGGAGCAGGCCTAAACGGAGAGGCAGACATCCCCCAAGGGGTCCCAGATGGTGAGAGGGCACAGGCCAGGCTGAGGAACCCCCTCCACCCAGTGCACGAATGCCATGCACTGGGCCTCTAGTTCAACATAATAAATAACTTGGAATTCAGCACAGAAAATTTGAAACTGTCACCAATCCCAAAGTAATAATCCCAGTGGGGTCTAGTTTATGCTCACAGTTGCAAAAACGCATCATGACACTGAAAGAATTAACATTAATATCCTGAGTAACCACAGAGTGTTGCTGTTTCCCCATGTACACGTAATAATCAGTGGAGTCACCTTGTGGAGGGTGGAGGTAAATTTTATAGTCCACAATAGAAGGCAAAAGAGTGGATCATTAAAATTTCCCTGAGGTCCTACTCTAAAGAGCAACATAAATTGATCAGTAATTTCAACCTAGCCAGTTTTTCTAAGTACATGACTTGTATTTTTGAAATTTCTGAAATACAGTGAGTTATTCATACTATGAGAGGCATGACAATAAAGATTAAGATCACAGCACATTCACTTTCTTATATCATACTCAAGGGCACAACCTCACTGAAAGGCATGATGGCTAGAATCTCTCACACCTATTGAATTTCTTCTTGTTCTCTTTTAGGAGACTTACGTAAAGTAATGTTCAGATTATGAGAATCTACCATATTACATAAGAATTCCCAAAACCTAGAGAACCAAGATGGCGGCATAGGTTAACGCTGGAGTTTGCTGCTTTGAACAACTACTTCAAAAGTGAAACCAAAAAACGGAAGGGACATCACCCAGAACCACAGGAACGCTGGCTGAGTGGAAGTCCTACAACTAGGAGGAAAGAGAAACGCATATGGACACTCAGAGGAGGCACAGTGCTGAAGTCAAATTCTGAGGTGCGGAGTGCGCGGAGCGGGCTGGCGGCGGAGGGCGCGGTTGGCGTTTTCAATCGGGAGGGAGTCGCAGACTCTGAGCTCCAGATCCGGGCGAGTCTTTAGGGACCCAGACTCAAACGGGAGAAGCGGGACTGTCTGGCTTCGGTCAGAGCGAGTGCAGCTTTCTCTCTGAGCTTTGCAGCGGGTGCTGGGACTCAGAGAGGCAGAGCCCCTGGGGACAGGACTGAGAGCCGCCATAACTGCTCTCTCCGGCCCACCCTGTTGATCCTGTTCAACCCGCCCCGCCCAAGCCCTGCACACAGGCATTTGCCGGATAGCCTCAGGCAAAGGCTAGATTAGCACCTCCCTAGAGGACAGAAGTTCTCTCACTGCTGACACAGTTGATTCTCATAGCCACTTGGCCTGGAGATCAAACCCTCCCTGGAATTAGCTACAACAATCAAGATTTAACTATAAGACTGCGAACAAAGACCACTAGGGGGTGCACCAAGGAAGCATAACAAAATGCGGAGACAAAGAAACAGGACAAAATTGTCAATGGAAGATATAGAGTTCAGAACCACACTTTTAAGGTCTCTCAAGAACTGTTTAGAAGCCGCCGATAAACTTAATGAGATCTACAAGAAAACTAATGAGACCCTCGATCTTATATTGGGGAACCAACTAGAAATTAAGCATACACGGACTGAAATAAAGAATATTATACAGACTCCCGACAGCAGACCAGAGGAGCGCAAGAATCAAGTCAATGATTTGAAATGCGAGGAAGCAAAAAACACCCAACCGGAAAAGCAAAATGAAAAAAGAATCCAAAAATGCGAGGATAGTGTAAGGAGCCTCTGGGACAGCTTCAAGCGTACCAACATCAGAATTATAGGGGTGCCAGAAGATGAGAGAGAGCAAGATATTGAAAACCTATTTGAAGAAATAATGACAGAAAACTTCCCCCACCTGGTGAAAGAAATGGACTTACAGGTCCAAGAAGCGCGGAGAACCCCAAACAAAAGGAATCCAAAGAGGACCACACCAAGACACATCATCATTAAAATGCCAAGAGCAAAAGATAAAGAGAGAATCTTAAAAACAGCAAGAGAAAGAAACTCAGTTACCTACAAGGGAATACCCATACGACTGTCAGCTGATTTCTCAACAGAAACTTTGCAGGCCAGAAGGGAGTGGCAAGAAATATTCAAAGTGATGAATACCAAGAACCTACAACCAAGATTACTTTATCCAGCAAAGCTATCATTCAGAATTGAAGGTCAGATAAAGAGCTTCACAGATAAGGAAAAGTAAAGGAGTTCATCACCACCAAACCAGGATTATATGAAATGCTGAAAGGTATCCTTTAAGAAGAGGAAGAGGAAGAAAAAGGTAAAGATACAAATTATGAACAACAAATATGCATCTATCAACAAGTGAATCTAAGAATCAAGTGAATAAATAATCTGATGAACAGAATGAACTGGTGATTATAATAGAATCAGGGACATAGAAAGGGAATGGACTGACTATTCCTGGGGGGGAAAGAGGTGTGGGAGATGCGGGAAGAGACTGGACAAAAATCGTGCACCTATGGATGAGGACAGTGGGTGGGGAGTGAGGGCGGAGGGTGGGGCGGGAACTGGGAGGAGGGGAGTTATGGGGGGAAAAAAAAGAGGAACAAATGTAATAATCTGAACAATAAAGATTTAATTAAAAAAAAAAAAAAAAATTCCCAAAACTTCACAAAGTAATTACTGAATGTGAAATAAACATGTTAAAATGTTGATGAAACTGAGCGAGTGATCCCAAACATCTTAGGTCACTGAACATTAAGTTAGAAAAAAAAAATGTATTAAAAAGAAAGACTAATAGATATAAACACAGTTTCACGGTAAAGCAGCAACTTTAAATTGTTAAATACCTTCATGAAAATCACAAAAGAACAAATAATATATGTTCTAGAATACTCTCAGAACTGAATTCCGGTTCCTTAGCACCTGTAGCTTTACAAATAACAACCTAGATCCTAACACTAATATAAGACCATAATTGTCATGTATGATCCAGTTTCAAACTTTTATTTTCTATTTTCATCATAACAGCCTACTGTTCTCATTTTATTAACAGGCTTATAAGAACTGTTATAAATATACATTATAAAATAAGTACACCAAAATAAAATAATATGTATCCCTTTTATATAATGGGAGCCTTCATAAGAATTTAATGTGCAAAAGTTGCTGTTTTTTAAAAGTTGCTGTTTTTAGAAAGTTTAAAACTTACTGTTCTATGTCATATTAGTCAGGGATATATTCATTCTGTATTGAGAAACCTAGAGAAATGTACTATACCACTTAGAAAAAAAATTTTTAAGTACTGCAGTTTAAACATTAGTGCTAATATAACTGTTCTGCTATCTGAAATATTATGTGAATAAGAATTTCATTCTACCTTTCTAGATCACGCAGATATACAATATCTCAATAAATGTTTCTACTTCAGAACAATGCTACGAAAGCTTTTTGAAAATTTTAAAACCTTATAAAACTATTGAGTTATATTAATTAAATATACCATAACTTTAATCTAAGACTAAAGTAAACATCAACAATTAATCAGTTAATTAAAACAACTGAGTATTTACTTCAGCTTTGTTGCATTAGAACACATTAGCTATAAAGAAAAGGGATAACCAGGCCTAGAAGATGTGAACTTAATTTCTAAGTTCAAAATCTACATTTGAATGCCAATTTAAGCAAAAATTAATTAGGATACAAAGTTGGCACCATTAAAAATGTGAAAGAATTGGATGGCTGTGAGGAGACAGCATAACGAGAAAGATTGGGATCCACAGGACAAACAGGCTAACAGTGCTTAAAAAAAAAAAAAAAAAAAAAAAAATTCTGTCTGTAACTATGATTTATATCCATGAATTAATATTCTTCCCAGAAATCTACCAAACAATACCTCCAAAACGCACACACACCAAGAAAAATTGCAAAACAAGGTTTAATTATGGCTTTTCAAAAATCTATTCAGATTAATATAGTTTTTAATTTCTGCAAATAAATATCAAAAACACTAAAATATTCAACACAAAAGGAATATTAAGTTAATTAGAGCCAGAAACACACTACTGAGTGATCAAATGTCTGGCAATGACAGAACATAAAATGGTGAGAAATTACATGAATTTAACCTTTGACCTCACCATCCTATGCACTGTTTCTTTAATAGAGGCTTAAAGGTTCTATTAGCAAACACTTCAATTTCCTAGGAAGCAAGCTCTAAGTAAACCTTCCTGTATAAACTCAGTAAAATTCAAGTGTTTTTAATTAAAATCTTCAAAAATAAAGAGTAATTGGTTCTTACCTCTGATTCTGATGCATGTGACAGTCCTCACACTTGCATAGTTGCTGCCTAAGCAGCTACAAAGACCAGGCTAGCAGCCATTTTGAGGAGCTGCACTGTCTCAGTTGCTCTGAGTGTAATTAAGATGGCTGCAGTGTGCACTCCAGAACTCAGAGTGACAGCTCAGTTATGTATCAAACAAAGCCCCTCCCACTTTGTCAGCCTGCAGGAAACTGAACACAGACAACAGCTAATGCATATACTGCAACAAACAATGCAGCTACTCAGGACACAGAAAACAGAAAAGGCAGCAAGCCAGTTTTGTAACATAATGCCCGTGAATCCGGACTTGCAATACAGACTTTGGGCACATCCAGATCCCCGACAGCTGGAAGTCCATGCCACATATTAGCAGCTACAGAGATGGAGCCAAATCACCCACAGCAAACATCAGGGAATTCGCTTGAAAGAAAGCCTCCATTTCAGTCCAGAAAAAAAAAAGTCAAACTCTGCTCAAGACCCTTTTTAAAAAATCTTTTATAGTACTTTTATTACAAAAAGAATGTCAATTTTTATAATTTCTGGAAAATTACGTTATTTAAATCCTGATAGTCAATTTCCATTTTTAGAAGACTAATTAAAGATTTTTTTCCCCAGAATCTAAGCCTCAATGTGCTCAAATCTAGCAAAATGGCTAGAGGCTGCAATCAAGTATTTGAATCTTGACAATAATTTTAAATAACTGCTGGGAGGGACTAGAGTCATTGAAGATATAATGGCAACAAAGCTTATTTTGATTAATCTGCCATAAAAATAAAAACTTCTCTTCTGTAATCCAGGTAGTCAAAAAACAGATCTCCAGGTAAGTGTTTGGTCCCAGAGCAAATTAAATTTCATGCCCTGCCACAGACCCAACATTTTAATATAAGTGAAAAGTAAATAAAAATAAAGTAGACACCTTTGGGGAAAAAACAAATACAGAAAACAAAAAGGTAAAATTCAGTCTGAAAGTAGGTATATTAATGAGACAGATTTGAGAGTGATCCCAACAAATGTGTCTTAGCAGTAACGTACCCATCAAGAAAAGTGAAGGGCAAAAAGAAAGAACCTGTGTTCTTGATAGCTCACATCAGGTAGGAAATGCACCTTTTCCTTCTCTCTTCCTTTGTTTACATTCCTAAAATGTAGTTGCCCAATGCTATCTTGTCTCTATTCACCACTTGATGTAGGTATTCATTAAAACTTCTTTAAAAGGGGGCAGAAGTGTTAGGGGTATAGCTAAAAGGAGACTGGCCCTATAAATGGATGATTGTTCAAGCTGAGTGATGGGCACATGAAGTTCATTATTTCTCATTCAATTTCTTTATACATTCAACATTTTCCAATAATAAAAGTTAAAAAAGAACAAAACACTCAGCTTTTAAAAGGTCCTTATTTATTCTCCAGGAGGCAAACTGGACAATGTATGTAAAAACTGCTTTAAGTACGTTATCAGAAAAAAAAAAAATTTGATCCAAGCCATATTAATCCTTCAAAATTATAACCAATTCTCTGAGGTGGCTCAATCTATTCATTAAAAGTAAGAGTTGGTAAACTGGAAAGATTTGAACAGAATAGACATTATTATAGTACTGGAAGGTGACTAGAGTTAACGGGGAGACAAATAGCCAAAACATTTAAAGGTCCCTGATGAACAGCTTCTGATATTCAGGAAGCAGATTCTTTTGGACGTCTGTTCCACAAATATTTAAATTATGTAACACACCCTCAAATATTCTAGTCATGATCCAGCCTAAATTATCTTATTGTTACCGTTAAAATTAACCTCGTTATTAGTAACCGAAAAGAAGTAAAGGGGAGGCCAGACATTATAGGCATGTCATTTGGGCAACTTCACCAGGAAGCTACTTTACACTCCTCAGGCGTCCGACAAAGGGGAATCAGACACATGCCAGTAAAGTTGGGATGACAGGGAAGGTGCCTACTGTTAGTCACACATGAGAACAAAGGTCATTGGCCAGAATGGGCATGACCACTGCAAGGGCACAAAATTTGAAATATTTAATCCCCTGAACAAAGGAATTCACTCTCTTGTTGTTCTTGGTTCCTCTTATGTCCTTGCTACTCTAGGGACTCTTGGGACTTGTGTGACTCTGGGCTTGTGGGCTCTTCTGCATTTGCTCACATGGTCCACAGCCATGCAGACCTCACACACAATTGACTAAATGGACTACAACTAGTCTGATACTAAACTGGACTCAGCTCCAGCATGGAAAGAAAACTCTGGACACTAGCTCTGACTTTAGCTTTACTAAAGAAATATAACTCCATGGAAATAAAGCTTTCTACCATATCTCATCCTCCCGTGGGGATCTCTAATTCCAGCGATACCCCAAGGACCCCACTTTCACTAATAACATTATCACTGACAATCCTTTCCTTACTCTCCTTTCTCCTCATTATGCCTATCCCCCAAACAAAGTGTAAATTACTCTTTCAAGATCTTTTATACATACCATAATTTTACTTATTATATTGCATTACCTATATCTTTACATATGAGTTTCTAAAGGACAGAAATCATATCTTAATTTGTTTCCCATTCACTTCATTAGTATCTATTTGCTTAATAGATGGTGAGTTGAAACATTCCCAGTGTTTCATTTCAACCACAAAAATCTCCGAAAATTCTTTATCTTTAAGAACCTTCACTTTTTTAAATATATATTTTATTGATTTTTCACAGAGAGAAAGGGAGAGGGATAGAGAGTCAGAAACATCAATGTGAGAGAAACATCGATCAGCTGCCTCCTGCACACTCCCCACTGGGTATGTGCCCGCAACCAAGGTACATGTCCTTGACCGGAATCGAACCTGGGACCCTTGAGCCTGCAGGCCGACGCTCCATCCGTTGAGCCAAACCAGTTAGGGCAAGAACCTTCATTTTTAAGATCTCAAGTCTTACATTCTAGTAAGAAGAATAAGTCAATTGGTAAGTCAACTAACTTTTTAGTCTTGGCCTAAAAACTTCTACACTTCAAAACCCAAGATGGAAAAAAATATATACTTTGTAGAACATTTTTCAGTTTTTAGTTTTTATAGTCATTTCATAGGAGCTACTATGTGCTTAAAAGAGTTGAACTCTAGAGAAAGTCTATAGAAAATTATAAAACATAGGTATATTATTTACCTTTAAATTTTAATATTACTAAGAAATATAGCTTGATTATATAATGTCATAGATTATAAGAAATTTGTTTTAGATAAAGTGAGTCATAATAAACCCAATCATTGTTTATTAGTAAAAGCAAACATTTGGAAGCTAGTTCTAATGTCAGTTAAACATTTCCATGATTGCCCAATGTTTTAGCCCTTCATAAATAAAAACTAGCACTTTTCACATTGTTTCATTTGACTCTTAAAATGACCATGTAAAATAACAGTCCTATAAAACAAAATTTTTTATTTATTTATTTTTTTCCCTTTTTCACCCCTGACCAGAATCAAACCTGGGACCCTTTGGTCCGCAGGCCAACGCTCTATCCACTGAGCCAAACCGGTCAGGGCTAAACCAAAATTTTTATGACCAGAGAATGTAATCATTTGCCAGAGGTCACACAAATAGCAATGAAAGAAAACTGGAAGATTACTATACTTTTTTTTTCCTAGTCAATTACTATACTTTTTATATATCATACATTACACTATTAGAAAACTTTCTATATGTTGAAAATTCCATAGGCCCTAAGTTAAAGGTTTCACTGTGTTTGGTAGGAAGTTAACATACTTTTCATTTATTTAGTCAATATATTTTAATTACACGTTATTATCAATATTATACTTATTAAAAGAAAAGAAACATCAGAAGGGTATTAAGATGGTAAACTGAACAACACCTAATCTCACTCCCTCAAATCCCATTTAAACTATAGTAGAAGTATATATTTGAAGTAAAAACCTCAAGAATCGGTAGAAAAGTAAAAAAAAACAATAACTAAACTTTGGGGAGATGGGAAATAAGCAGAAACACTGGTAACTTACCTAGTAATTCCTACAACACCATATTCCAAGCTGCACTGGAGACAAGTTAAAACGAACCAATTTGATTAACATGGCAGCAACTTCAAAAAACATAGGAACTAGATGAACTAGGTACCTTTGGAAATAAGAGTGAAGGGAGCAAATAGCAGGATGGTGTGACTAAAAGAGAATACTAGTGAAAGCCCTCACCACATTCCACTGAATACCTGTTCTCCCCAATCCTAGCAATATCTAAAAACATCTAGAGCAGTGGTTCCCAACATGGGGCATATACCCCACCAGGGGCAATTTGATTTTTAAGGGAGGAAATTTGAGAATGAGTTATTAACAGTGAATTTTTTACATTTCTTATGGTTCTAGGGGGTCCCATCTACAGTATTTAAGTATATATTGTGACATTTATTGCATTTCAGTCTCTATTATATGTTTTGAAACTTTATTTGCTATTTTTTCATACCATTTCATATTATTATTATTAATATATTTTATTGATTTTTTACAGAGAGGAAGGGAGAGGGATATAGAGTTAGAAACATCGATCAGCTGCCTCCTGCACACTCCCTACTGAGTATGTGCCCACAGGCCAACGCTCTATCCACTGAGCCAAACCGTTAGGGCATATTTTTTTAACAACTTATTAGTGATTTCTTCCTCAGTACTTCAACTGTCCTTTCATTCTTTTATTTTTTTCTTTCATGGATGCCATGTTCTTTAGAAGCTTGTTTAGACCAAGTTAATGGCCTTTTAGGCTTCCTCCACGTGAATAGAAGTTCACTTTTTGAATAATAAGAATTATATGTCATGGGGAGGGGGGACGCGGGGGGGCCGTCAGGACTTTAGAGATGCTTAGGTGGAGCATAGCCAAAAAAAGGTTGGGAACCACTGATCTAGAATTAAAAATGAAAGCAACATAACAAGAAGAGAGGACTGTCTGCTGAGTAGAGAGACCCCTAGTCCTCTTGCTCCATTAATCTCCAACATTCTTGGGTTAATCTCCAAGAATGCTGGCAATCAGACTTTGAGTCTCTATGTACAAACATGGAAGACTATTCTCTGGTGGCATCTAACAAGCCCAAAATACAAGACCTTAAGAGCTTGGGAGCTCTCCAAAATTAGCCCACCCAAAACGGCCTATAGTGAAGTTCAACCTGACAAGTTTAAATATTCTAATCTATGTAAATATTCTAATTACTTTTAATCTTCCATAACACATTATGTAATAAGACAAAGAAGAGGAACAGAACTAAGAAAATTCTAACATGGAAGGCAAAGACTAAAGAAAAGAAAATAACACAAAGCAATCAACTGTGCAGGAAAACTTTAAAAGTATATAAGAAAAAATGTCACATTTATGTTTCAAAAGTAAAATACTATAGACAAGGAATGAAAAACACAAAATTTCATAGCAGCACAATTCACCATAGCTAAGATCTGGAAACAGCCTAAGTGCCCATCAGTAGATGAATGGATTAGAAAACTGTGGTACATCTACACGATGGAATACTATGCTGCTGTAAAAAAGAAGCAACTCTTACCATTTGCAATGGCATGGATGGAACTGGAGAGCAGTATGCTAAGTGAAATAAGCCAGTCAATGAAGGAAAAATACCACATGATCTCACTCATTCATGGATAATAGAGACCATTATAAACTTTTGAACAATAATAGATACAGAGGCAGAGATGCCTCAAACAGATTGTCAAACTGCAGTGGGAGGGAGGGTTGGGGGGCAGGAGGGAGGGGGGTAAGAGATCAACCGAAGGACTTGTATGCATGCATATAAGCATAACCAATGGGCATAAGACACTGGGGGGTAGGGGAGGCCAGGGGATTGTCAAGGGCGGGGGGAAAAAAAGGACACATATGTAATACCCTTTGTAATACTTTAAGCAATAAAAAATAAATAAATAAATAAATAAATCCAAAAAAAAGGCAAAAAAATAAATAAACTGCTAAAAAAAAAAAAGAAAGAAAGAAAAACACAAATTAAGAACATGATAGCTCTGGCCAGTGGTGCTCAGTGGTCAGAGCATTGGCCCTTGTACTGAGGGGTCTCAGGTTTGATTCTCAGTCAAGGGCACATATGTAGGTTCAATCTCCAGCCCAGGTTGGGGCACATGTGGTAGGCAACCAATCGGTATGTCTCTCACATCAATGTTTCTCTCTCTCTCTCCCTCCTCCCCCATCCCCGTTCCTCTCTCTCCCCCACACTCTCTAAAAATCAATGAAAAAATATCCACGGGTCAGGATTAACAACACAAAACAAAAAAGAACGTGATGGGAAAAAAAGAAAAATCTCAATAGAAAAACTGAATGATAAAGCTGAACAAATCTAACTGAGCAAAAATAAAGTTGTAAATAAGACAATTGGAGTACCCAACCAAAAATTCACACTGTAATGACAGAATGGCAGAAGAAAGATATCACCAATGAAATTATTTAAGAAAAATTTTCAGGTTAAGAGTTACCAAACTGAAAGGACCTGATGATAAATGCCAGCCAACAATAAACTTTCAGAATACTGGAGAATATTAAAGATTCTACAAGCTCTTATTAAGGGGCAAATCAGAAATAATGGTTTCATATTTCTCAGTAGTAATAGAAGATAATAAAACAGTGCCCTTAAAATTCTGAAGAAACATTATTTCTAACCTAGATTTCTATACCTAGCCAAACTATCACGCATAAAAAAATACAGGACAATTTTCAGACATACATAGTCTCAAAAAATATACCTCCCATATATTGTTTCTCAGAAAGTTACTAGCCAGTATGGTCCCCTTCCCTCTAATGATAGAAGTCAATAAAAAGGCATAGCATAAAAAACAAGGGTTCTGCCCTAACCAGTTTGGCTCAGTGGACAGAGCATCCACCCATGGGTTCAATTCCAGCCAAGGGCACATACCTCAGTTGCAGGTTCGATCCCTGGCCGTGGTCAGGGCTCTTGTGGGAGGCAACTAATTGATGTGTTTCTCTCACATCAATGTTTCTCTCTGTCTTCCCCCTTCCTTCCACTCTCTCTAAAAATCAATGGAAATATATCCTCAGGTAAGGATTAACAAAAAATAAAAAACACTCCTTTCCTGCACAGAAAGGAGTGAAGAAAATCCCCACAATAATGAATAAAATTCTAAGGATGACAGTGGTATGCCAAATGTAGAGAATTAGGCTAGACTGGAGCAATGCAACTCAAGAAACAAAAATACCATGGACACAGACAATAGTGTGGTGAAGGCCTGGGACAGATGGGTGTGGGGTGAAAGTAGTCAATGGGGAAAAAAAACAAAGGGGGCATCTGTAATACTTTCAATAACAAAGATAAATTAAAAAAAATAAAGAGAAACAAAAATGAAACCAAGATCCTTGCTGCCACTATTCCTAAAAGGGAAAATGTGTCTTCTACGTAAACATCAAAAGATCCTTCTTAATAAAGGACTTTACCAAATCATCTTACCTATTACTATATGCAAGAGACTCATAGATACAGACCTCCTGGTATAAAGATGACATTATCTCTATGAATCGACATATGTCAAAACTGTATCAAGAGAATGGGTCAAGATTCCCATGATTCTGTTAGTCTGGTGCAGACAATTTTGTGTTAAATAGATTAACTTTAGAGCAGTAAAACAAGAATTACCTAGGATTAAATGAGCTGATTTAATTGTGGTTAATATTTTAATATTTATTGATTTTTTTAGAAAGGAATACCAATGTGAGAGTGGAACATTGATTGACTTCCTCCTGCATGCCCCCTACCAGAGATCCCACCCTCAAGCCAGGCATGTGCCCTGACCAGGAATGAAATTAGCAACATTTTGGTGCACGAGACAACATCCAACCAACTGAGCCAACCCACAGGGAAATATTTTATTTTTAATGGTCATATCAAACCTGCAACCTAGGTATGTGCCCTGACCAAGAATCAAAACCACAACCTTTTGGTTTATGAGATGATGCTCTAACCAACTAAGCGACCAGGCCAGAGCTGGAATCACCATTTCATATATAAGCAATACTGTTGGGAAACACTAATTGCCCATGTCCCACTACAAAATTACTGTTCTTTTCACTTTACTATATTATTAACTGGTTTTAGGGAAATACTTTGTCCTTTCCCTTGTTCTTTCTTTCCTCATTTATTCATTTATTTGTTTTTATTTTCCAACTTTTAAATCACTTAAAATAAGTTTGAGAGGCAAAGGAATTACACAAACTTAAAACACAAAATTATGTCATTTCATCTTTTTATTACACCCTTATTTATATGCATCCATATGTCCTTCAGAGTTATATTTTAGAAGCTTATTAATAGGTAAGCAATAGTGTTTCCTCATTTTCTTAACTTTCTTCTATTTCTTAATGAATAATTTTTTTCTAAAAGTTGTTTTACTACTTATAATTTTTCATGTGCAAAGTGCATGTCTAATCTTTGAAAATTTATCCAGTGGGTGCTTAAGTAAATTACATGTTCGATTTTTTTTAAGTTCTAACATCTATGGATAATGAGTTAAATGAAAGGAAAGAACTAGATTATCTGCCTCCCCTTTTTTTTACCTCCACCTAAAACAAATAGGTTCTATTCTTTTGATGAGCAAATATTTATTGAATTATCAAGGTAGGAATTGTGGAAAACAATCTCATAGTTATAACAGTGGTCTTACCATGGTTTAAGCATACCTAATTAGAAGGGATCTGTCTTTAAAGTGTGACATTTTCCAGATATATCAATAAGATATTACTAACTGCAGAAAGCTTATAAAGTACTACACAAATAACTCTAAGCATAAAAGTAGAAAGAAATGCCTTTAAAGGATATACAAAATAAAAAAAGTAAAAAGAGAAATAAGAGAACTTCCAGCTGAGAATAATTAACGGATCCTTTATTAGGTTTATTATATAGGCACCATGGCAGCAATGACTTATTAACAAAAATCAAGAATTTATATTAGGGGGCTATTTTGAGTCCTCCTAACATAACATTTCCTTGATTTCCCCACAACAGAGTCCCACATTCTGTGCCTTGCACAAGCATCTATTGTTTTATTTATCATCTACAGAAAGCTACTTTTAATTACTTAATTAATCATGTAAGTTTTCCCAATAAGCAAATAATTCACCACCACAATCTTTTTACTTAAGTATATTACAAGGCCTTCAAAAATCATTATTTTCCACGCTGGACGGTGTGGCTAAATGGCTGAAGCATCATCCCGCACCAAAGGGTCAAGGATTCGATTCCCAGTCAGGGCATACACCCAGGTTGTGGGAGACAATTTACCCACTGTCCTTCATCCTTTTAAAATAAACAAATTAACTGGCAAGGTTAAAATATATTACAGTTGTTTTAAAAATTAAATTAAAATTCCAATTCTTGCAAAACTAATCACGATTTAATGTTTTCAAAGGGAAGCAAAAAAAGAGGAAGAATTCTACCAAATAAGATAAATACTTATAATAACTTAGAACCTCAGCCACAAATCATGAACACAAAGCTCTCAAAATCCCATTTCAAAAGATACAGTTATAACTGGATCTAACTTAAAACAAAAGTTTTCAATATCAAATTATGAATTACTTAGAGAGACTACTTCTACAGCTTCCTTTTGTAGCAGAAAATGCTAGTTGTTCTCTAATATCCATTTCTCTCCTTCATTTATAAAGCTTTCTAATTTTAGCCAACCTCATGGTTGTCCCAATGTGTACTACATTTCCCAGCCTTCTTTTCCCAGCTATATATGTTCCAATGATTAAATTTTCACCCATAAAACATGAGTCAAAGTGATATGTGCCACTTCCAAATCATGTTTTCAAAAGAATGAATGAGCATTCCCACTCACTGTCTTTTCTCCCTTGCCCCTGGCTAGTGAAACTGTATAGTAGTTCAACCTACAAACCATGTTCAACATATGGAAACCATGTTAAACCAAAGAGAGCTGTAAATTCTAAACAGTCTTCTGCTGTATTGTTATATGAGAGAAATAAACAGTTTTCATGCTTAAACAATAGTAATAGAGTTTCTTAGAGAAGTTTAGTCTTTACTGTAATCCAATTAGCTCCTGATATTTACCACCTAAAAGGAAATAAAAGTTCAAAGATAGTCTTTTTTCTCTTCCATGCTTTCCGCTATTTCTTCCTTTTCTTAAGATATTTAATCTAATATTAGGTAGCAGGGCAGATACATCTTAAACTCCAAAGCCTTAGTTGAAAATGAGCTGAAACAGTCAAGTCATTATTGTCTCACCAAACACTTTTTATCCTGGTCCTCAAAACAGCAGATTCTCTTTCCACCTTCTAGGTTTACCTTTGTACAAAATGCAAGGTATTATCTTTGAGGATTACCAACTCCAAGAGAATTCTTTTTACATCATGTCAGTTCTGAGAATCACTATTCTAATGTACAATTCAAATTTCTCATTAGAATGTAAAAGTGCCATAAAGAGCTACACACATAATTCTTGGTTACCCATGAAGGCACTAATTCCCCAAAGTAGCACAGGGTTATACAAACAAAGGAAGACATTCTGACACTGCCACCTCATATCACCATCATACAAAGGGGCCCTCTCTCACAAACAAAAGGGTTCAAGCTAGTTATTCCTAGCTACTAGATACAAAATACACAACAATTTTATACTATTCTGAGCAATGAAAAATTGCAGACATGAATAAGTAAACATTTCTGATGGTAAAGTTAATAGGTCATCTTCATTTCCCCGACTTTCGTATTTAGGTAAGTCCAATTATAAAGACTGCCAGGGAGGCACTATCAACTATACCCATAGGCCTAAGCCTGCCACGCTTTTTGAAAGGTGGCCAAGGTAATGCTTCAGTCATCACCTTAAAGACTCAAAAATCCAAATGATTAAAATTCAAAACTGAAAACATTCACATTGTATAAATAAGCATTAGCCCCCCTCCACCCTCTCACCCCCCGCATCTTCTCTTTTTACAGGACTTAAAAAACTGAAAATGCTGCCCAGCACTCATACTCTATCCATTAGAGAATGGTTTGCACCGTACAACTTGAAACATATATAAACAAAGTCTAATTTTGTGGAACTCATTGCTCCCTGTTGAACAAACTAACATGACAGGAGAAACTACTGAATTTACGTTGTAGATTATAAGACAATCTAAAAAAGAACACTGTGAAATAATAATATTTAATTTTTTAAAGATTTTTTTAATTAATTTTTAAAAAGAAAGGAAGGGAGAGGGAGAAAAACATGGATATGAAAGTGAAACCATCAGCTGCCTCCTGCACAACCCTAATGGGGGGGATGGAGCTTGAAACCCAGGCATGTGCCCTGACCCATAATCAAACTGGCAACCTTTAGGTTCCAGGGATGAAGCCCAACCAACTGAGCCACACCAGCCAGGGCTATGACGTAATTTTTGAAGTCTAGGGCTCTCTAGAACACATAGCAAGATCAAATAAGCAAGAGTTGTTTTTTTTTAAAGAAGCTCCTCTAGTAGGTAGGTAATTTCTACATACTCTAGGGAACTTACAAGAACAAAGAGCTACTTGATGATATACTTGCAATCTATTATGTAAATACTGTTAAAGCATCACATAATTTTATCTATAATATGCCCCACAAATATTAGAAACTCAAAGGTAAGAATTTTATCCTCAAAATTCTTTCAGCATATGCCAATGTATGAATTTTCCATATACCTCAAAACTTAAAAATATAACAAATCTTTTTAAACTAAATCATATACTTTTTTGCCTTCCTGAACAAGTTAAACATATCTAAATATTCTGTATAATTCAGAATCATTAATGAGATTGTCAATTATCAATTATATAATTATTGCATAATAAATACTGATTCAGTTCTAGATATACAGATTCCCAAACTAAATAACCTCAAAACTAAAATTTTAAATTCTTGCTTCTAACACTTGAAATCTGACACCTCTACACTATCAAGATGCTAGCCATCATCTCTTGCTACGATCCATATATATTTCTCTGGTAGCACTTTTCCTGTCCCAACTTTGCTAAAAACAAGTATCATTTGTCAGAACTAGGAAAAATTCTCAGGTAAGAGCAAAGGTCACACAAAAACAGTAAAATATAAAAACTTCTTGTTCCATCGGCATGGCTCAGTGCTTGAGCATCGACCTATGAACCAGGAGATCATGGTTCGATTCCAGGTCAGGTACAAACCCCAGTAGGGGGTGTGCAGGAGGCAGCTGATCAATGATTTTCTCTCATCATTGATATTTATACCTCTCTCTCCGTCTTCCTTTCTCTCTGAAATCAATAAAAATATTTTTAAATAAAAATAAAATAAAAAATTCTTAGCAGTTTTCCTTGAAAAAGACCTAAGATGGGAATTTTTCATTAAAAAGAAAAAGAAAATGCTTAAGAGAAACCAGTATCTTAACAATTCTACCTATTGCCTAAGTTTATTTTTATAAAACCAATAGTATTTTGAGTTCTATCTTTACTTCCTTGTTTTCTCCTTTTCACTAATTTCAAGTTTAAAGAGTTCAATACAAATGTTTTGGAAATAAACTTACTTTCTTTCCTATACTCATTATGTAAGTGATAAAATAGAATTATAACTGAAAGAGATCACTAATAAGCAAATCTTGCTTTTCAGTGCAATCAGTACAAACAGTAGATTTAATGGAGATTTAACCAAAATTCCTCCATTGAAAAAAAAAAGTCTATGTTAAACAAGAAAATTTTAGTTTAAAAATTGTAGAACATTTTATCGTATTTTTCCTACTTCTAACTTCATAATTTGCACTATTTTCATGTCATTATGTCCTAAAGCAGATTAAAAATAGAAATGTAGTCCTATTACACACACCTGAAAGGTCTCAGGTTCGATTTCTGTTCCCAGCACATACCCAGCTTGTGGGTTCCATCTCAGGTCAAGGGGAAGCAACAGACCAATGTTCATTACAGCATCATTTACAATAGCCAAAATTTGAACGTAGTCCAAGTGCCCATCAGTAGATAAGTGGATTAAAAAGCTGTGGTACATTTACATAATGGAATACTACTCTGCCATTAAAAAGAAGAAATTTTTACCCTTTGCAACTGCATGAATGGACCTGGAGAATATTAAGCTAAGTGAAATAAGCCAGTCAGAGAAAGACAAGTCCTCATTATGATATCACTCATATGTGGAATTTAATGAAGAAACTGAACTACCAAGCAAAATAGAAACTGACTCACAGGTAGAGCACAGGCAAAAAAAAGTTCAAGTTTACTAATTATAGAAAAGAAGAAGCTAATAAGATACTATTTTCAACCATCAAACTGATAGTGCAGTGGTTGGCAAACTGTGGCTGCAAGCCACATGCAGCCCTTTGGCCCCTTGAGTGTGGCTCTTCCACAAAATACCGACTTCTGCACATGGGCCACAAAGTTTTAATCGCACTGTAAGTGCGCGCCTGCACGTGGTATTTTGTGGAAGAGCCACACTCAAGGGGCCAAAGAGCCGCATGTGGCTCGCGAGCCACAGTTTGCCGACCACTGTGATAATGGTATGGGAAATGCTATTCAAATAATCTGTTATCAATTTTGTAAATTAATTTAAAACAGTAATCTATAATAATAAAAGTGTAATATGCTAATTAGACCAGACGTCCTTCTGGACATCCTTCCGGATGAAGCTGGGGCTGCGAGGGAAGCCCAGGTCCTGGGTGCTAGAGGGAAGCCGGTGCATTGGGCCTCTAGTTTCAAATAAATTATAAAAAGTAGATCATGACTCATGTTCAAGGATGTTCACTTCAATTATAATATCAGTTATAATAGAAAATGGGCAATAAGCAAAATGGTCAACAAGAAGGTTTAGTATGCTCAGTGGTTAGAGCATCAGCCAGCCATCACACTGAAGGGTCAGGGCACATACTTGGGTTGCAGGTTTGATCCCATGTGCGGGAGGCAACCAATTAACGTCTCTCACATTGATGTCTTTCTCTCTCTCTCTCTCTCACTCTCTCTCTCTCTCTCTCTCCTCCACCCCTCCCCTTCCCTTCCACTCTCTAAAAATCAATGGAAAAATATCCTAAGGTGAGGACTAACAACAACAAAACAGGTTTAGTAAGTCACAGCACAATCTAAATCTATATAATAAAAGCCTAAGCGACCTTTACAGCGGAACAACCAGAACAACCAGTCGCTATGATGTGCACTGACCACCAGGGGGCAGACACTCAATGCAGGAGCTGCCCCCCTGGTGGTCAGTGCACTCCCCAGTCAGAAGCCGGGCTCACTGCTGGCGAGCACAGTGGTGGTGGCAGGAGCCTCTCCTGCCTCCACAGCAGCGCTAAGGAGCAGCAAGCAGGCAGGCAGTAAGGAGCAAGGGGTCCAGGACTGTGAGAGGGTGCAGGCTGGGCTGAGAGACCCCCCCGCACCCCCCAGTGCAAGAATTTCGTGCACCAGGCCTCTAGCAGTGATAATATTATGTGGCCATTTAAAAACATTTGTTGAATATTTAATAATTTGGGATATTTTCACTATATATCATATAACCATTAAAAAAACGCATTCTAGCCCTAACCGGTTTGGCTCAGTGGATAGAGCATCGGCCTGCAGACTGAAGGGTCCCAGGTTCGATTCCGGTCAAGGGCATGTACCTTGTTTGCGGGCACACCCCCAGTAGGGGGTGTGCAGGAGGCAGCTGATCAATGTTTCTCTCTCATCGATGTTTCTAACTCTCTTTCCCTCTCCCTTCCTCTCTGTAAAAAAAAAATCAATAAAATATATTTTTTAAAAAAACACGCATTCTAAAAGAATAATAAGCCTGGCCAATGTGGCTAAGTGGTTGAGCGTCATGCTTCGACTCCTGATCAGGGCATATGCCTGGGTGCAGGCTCAATCCCCAGTAGGGGGGGCAGGCAGGATGCAGCCAACTGATGTTTCCTCTCATCAGTTTTTCTCTCTATCCCTCTCCCTTCCACTCAGTAAAAACCAGTAATAGGAACGTTTTAACAGAATGGGAAAATATCCACAATACTATAATACTAAATTAAAAACAGGTCAATCAATTATCACAAAGGTCACAAAAATCACCAAAACATTTAGAGCATTTATTTCTAAATGTTAATTAATTTCAATATGTTCCTAATGTGTTATAAGTAGTAAAAAAAAAAAAAAAATTTATATTTTTATCATACATTTAAATTATTAAAAAGCCAATTTTAATGGTTTATGGCTTCATCAAACCTTATCTGAACTAAATTCTACAATGCTTAAAATTCACAAAATAACCCCAGTAACTTTTATGCATTCCTGGAGTAACTTAGTTTTAATATTTATATATGCTACATACGTGTCAAAATTTTGCAGCATCGTAACTATCAAAGTAAAATTTCAAAACAAGCTTGTACTGACAGCGCACGGATGAACAAAGAGTGGAGGTTCACACAATTCATTAATCTTAGTTTTAAGTTTATAGAACTGTATTTGCCTTTCTAACAAACATGACAGCAAAATTGTCCCACCAATAAATATTTACATTGTTCATTATGTTCTTCAGTGTTTTCAAGTACCTCTTATGATCTTTAGCATTAACCTAAGAGGCAATCGTTTGTATATTCAAATTAAAACATCAGCTTAAATATATAAACCAAAATATTTCACTTTTCTGGAAATGCAAAGTGTACCATGCCCTAAGATCAAAGTTCTTTTCTTTACCTAAATATGTATGTCTCTACACATATCACACATACAGACACACAAATACAGACAGTACAACATATTTTTAACTCTAATAAAACATCAGAAACAATGTCAAAGGAAGTGGGAGAGGGGTCTGCTGGGTAAACCACTCCAGAAGCATAAAAGGGAAAATTGCACAAGTGCCCTCTAAATATATTTCTGTGTAGGAGACTCCAGAAGCCCAGGAACTATATCAGCAACAAATTTTCTGTGAAGAAAAAATAATATTTCCTATCACTCCATTCTATCTCATATGTGATATCATTTCTTAAAAATCCACAACCACAAGTATTCCTTTCAACTACATCTTGTTAGTACTACTAATGGTACTTATTTTAGGCATTAAAAATAATCCTAAAGCAACCAAGATTACAAAGCAATAGCCACTTCTTCATTTGACAGGGGACTTATTTAAACTTATCGAGAAAGGAATTATTTTGTATACAAACCATAGATGAAGCTTACGAAAACCATTTACAAGTTTTTAGCCCAGTAAGAAATAATTTGCACAATGGAAGAATTATATTAAATCGTATAAAACTTCTCCCAGAGGTGTTATGTAAGATTAAAATATAATGACACTACCATTTTAAACTAAAATAATCACGTGCATACTTATAACTACCTTCTTTACGAAAGTAAAACCAGGAACAAACTTACAATTTTAAAAAATCAAACACAGTATTACCTTATACATATGTGGTCAGTGTATTTTTGTAAATCAACTGATTTTATTTTTATTGATGGTTCACTTAATTTCCTCACAAAGGCCTCAGTGTAGTTAGAAGTTCTTTACAGAATTCTTGATCAGAAAAATTCATCACGTTTTATATTTTACATATCATAAACAAAATGCTAAGAAAATGAATTAATTTTAAAACAGTAACAAAAATGATCTAACTGAAGCAATAATGGGCAAGTGATCAGAGATCGAAAAAATGTATAACTCTAATGCAAGTATGATCAGAAGCACACAAACTAATTAAAATTAAATCTTCACTGACTCAGGATGAAATATTTTCTAAAAATAAATACCCAAAGGAGATTGAGATTTCATTTTAAACAACATCACATTGTCTTTCCAATGGGCCCTCCCCCTCATATTTCCCAAACTCAAATTGTTTCTATTTTGTAAACATTCACAACAACACTGGTAAAAACAGGGTTAAAAATGTATTTGCAAATATGCAGTTCAAATAAATGCATTTCCTGTATGACCACCACTAGGTGCTGATCTTCACCTGCCTAAATATAAACTTGAATCCAGCAAAACTCTAAAAGTGAAATCATAATCCAGAACCATAGGTGACAATCACTTTCACAGAAAATTAAGTCCACAGCCTCTCAGAGAATCAGAGAAACAGAAGAAAACAGTTTAAGGTCAGTTTAACGCTTCAACATCAGTGAAGCGTTTTTCTTGAAAAATGTGGGAATTTGAGGGTAACAAAATGTAACCCTCTCAAGAATGAGGAAAATTAAATCTAGAACCCAAATGGCGTCCCACAAGAACATTAGATCTTGAAAATGCATATTGCGCTTGCGCAGCCACCGCCCCGCCAGCTGCACAACTGCAGCTAGAGGCCGACCCCGCAAGATCACGTGCTCCCATGCAGCGCGCGCCCGCAACCGCGCACGCGCAAACGCAACTCCCGCGGCCGCCATAATGCGGTCTTGACTCTTCAGAAATACAATAGTAATTCAAGAAAACATGGTTATAACAGCCCCTAGGAGGCACATATACCTTTCCGGGCGGAAGATGAGGGAAGGGGAACTAAGTTCCTTCCCACAGCGCCGTTCCGCGCTGCCGTCCCCAACGCTGCCGCCTCCGGCTCGCGCGCGTCAGTCGCCACCACCGAAGCTGCCGCCGCCGCCGCTGCCGCAGATTCAAAAACAAACCCGCTTCTCCCTTGCACGCGAGGCCGTTATGCAAATTAATGTAGGCGGGGCTCGGTGGACGTCTTCTTGGCCACGCCTTCTGTGCTATCAGCCAATAGGCTCACAGATTGCCTGATCTCCATGCAAATTGCCTGGTTTTTTATTTGAATGAGGAAAATTAGCCCCGCCTCCTGCTGTAGAAAACGGAAGGTCTGAGGTGGTGGCGCTGTGTCTTTCGGTTGCAGTGTGAGGTGTCTTTCTCAGAACTTCCCTCACCCAGTGAGGAGCACTTTGTGAGCGCCCTCTATGAGGCTTAGAAAGAAGGAAGTGAGGAAATAGGTAGGTGGAAGTTACAGAGCTGAGGGAAAAGGTTTTCAAAAAAGCTGGAGTGTGTTGATTTGTTCATTGTTTATATTAAAAATTCACAAAGTGTGCTTTAAATTGTATGAGTAATGAGGCGATGAGGAACACACGTCTTTTCTTTCAGTTGTCCTGCGCCAGAGCAAGCACTTCTGATCATACCTTCCCACCAGAAGGATCCCTCTTCCTCAGTCTTACGTTGGGAGCCGACCCTTAATGAAAACCAGTGGGACGGGAAGGTGCTACTCGGTTGGGACTTCTGGATTCAAATCCAAGTATTGGAGGGACTTGCCTGTTACCCGGAATAAGTGTGTCACTCAGTTTTCTCATCTCTAAAATGGTGATAATGCCTACAGTTAAAATCCGTTGCGAGGACTAAATGACAGGGTAAAAGTAATGTGTTTTGTAAAGCAACAAGAGCCTGACAAATAATAGATCATAGAGTTTGGTTGTTGATTTTTTAATGTAATTTCTCCCTTAAATTAATCTATTCCTTTAATATTTAGTTAATAATCACTGTGTACCAGACCTATATTAGGCGCCTGTCCTCAAGAAATATGTACTACAGTGGAGGAGGCGGAATAGTAAATGGGAAATGTTTGTGAGTAATAAGAAAGTAGTGCAAAGTAGTGCTTATTTTTATAATTTGGGCCTCTCAATTTAGTTGATATAGGTAGGAGAATCACCTAATTCAGACTTGGAGAATCAGTAATGCCTTCCTAGAAGAGGTCATCTCTAATGTGAGAACTGATTTAATAGATTTCTTACCTAAAAGCTGAACTTTATTGTGAGAGCAATGAGAAATCACTTAAAAGATTTAAGTCAGGAAAATACAATTAGATTCTTTAATTGAATTTATTGGGGTGATATTGTTTAATAAAATTATATAGATTTCAGGAATACAATTCTATAATACATACTCTGTATATTGTATTGTATGTTTACCACCCCAAGTCTCCTTCCATCACCATTTATCCCCTTTTTACCCTCTTCTACCTCCCCTAGCCCCCTTTCCTCTGGCAATCACCATACTGTTATCTGTGTCCATGAGTCTTTCTTATTTTATTTAATCCCTTCACCCATCTCACCTAGCCCCTACCTCTGCCCCCCTGACAGCTGTCAGTCTGTTCTCTCTATCCATGAGTCTGTATTCACTTTGTTAGTTTATTATGTTCATTAATAATATGCACTCCTGTGTTCATTGCAGTGTTATTTATAATAGCCACGATTTGGAAGCAGTCCAAGTGCATAAGAGTAGATAACTGGATTAAAAGTTCCAAGTTCCATATGATTTCACTTTGCCGGCAAACTGCAGCTCGGCAAACCGCGGCTCGTGAGTCACATGTGGCTCTTTGGCCCCTTCAGTGTGGCTCTTCCACAAAATACTGACTTCTGCACATGGGCCACAAAGTTTCAATCGCACTATACGTGCGCGCCCGCACGTGGCATTTTGTGGAAGAGCCACATTGAAGGGGCCAAAGAGCCGCATGTGACTCGTGAGCCACAGTTTGCCACCCACAGGTCTAGGCTAATGACAAAAAGAAAAATAATCCAGCATTAACTCAACAATTCATTAATTTTCTTAGGTATGCTCATATTCTACACTTGTCTCCCTCAGACTCCAACTAGGATATTTTATTATATTCAAATATCCTTAAATATCTTCAACCATTTATAGTCTCTTTAGCCAGTCTACCTAATAGTTGATCTAACTAACGAATTTATTGTTTCATTCAGCAAATATATGTATGTACTCACACTATTCTAAGCACTGGAGATGCTCAGGGGAAATGACATTGCATCTAATGGGGAGTCATATATACAGATAAACCATATGAAATCACTACTATTATGGAGATATACACTAAGTATAAAAGAAATATAAAACAGGAGGACCTAAATCATCCTCACAGTATATAGGAAAACTTCACAGAAGAGGTAATATTTGACCTGACTCATAATGCAGAACTAAAAATACTGTCAGAATAGGAATGAAATTCAAGTTAGATAAGACAGAAATGCAGAGACACTGAAGAGTTAAAAAGGAATGGCTTCAATTTCCAGTAGGATGATATTCAAAATAATTGTGAATCCCTGTGGCACCAGGCATTGACCTATTAGAATGGAAGCAGCCTTAAAGACCCCCTACTTAGTCAGATGTTAATCTTCTTGTTGGAGGATTGTGGAGAGGTCCAGGGGTTCTTCAGCTGGAGAGTGAGGTATTATGTTGTACACCTGAAGCTAGTAAAAAGTTACATGTCCATTTATCTCAATTTTGAAATATTAAAAACTTATGTGCATCAGAGGACACTATCAAGAAAGTGAAAAGACAAGCCACCTAATGGAACAAAATCTTTGTAAATCTGAACTAATATTGAGAATTATAAAGAATTCCTACAACTTAACAAGAACAACAAAACTTAATTCAAAAATGGGCAAAGGATTTGAATTGACACATCTCAAAAAAAGATACACAAATGGCCTATAAGCACATGAAAAGACGCTCAATACCATTAGTCATTAGGAGAATGCAAATCAAAACCACAATGATATACCACATCTCACAAGTTAGAAGTATCATCAAAACGCAAAGAAAATAAGAATGTTAACAATAATGTGAAGAAATTGAAACTTGCATGCAATGGTGGTGGGATAGTCTCCATGAAAAACAATTTAGCATTCTTTCAAAATGTTAAACATAGAATTAGCACAGATAAAGCAATTTCATTCGTAGGTTATATTCCTAGTAGAATTGAAAGCAGAGACTCAAAGAGATACTTGTATACAAATATTTATAATAGCACTAGAGGCTCGGTGCACAAAATTAGTGCACAAGTAGGGTCTCTAGGCCTGGCTGGTGACCAGGGCCAATCTGTGGGGTGACCGGCAGGGTGGTCAGGGGGCCCCCACTGGCACCCGCCTTGGCCAGCCTGGTGCCACCCACTCACTGGCCCCACCTCCCACCACCGCTGCCAGTTGCCTCCCTCTGCAGGGCAAGCAGCAGGGCAATTGGAGGGCCCCCACTGGCACCAGCCTTGGTTGACCTGGGGCCAGCTCCTGCATTGAGCGTCTGCCCCCTGGTGGTCAGTGAACATTATAGCGTCCAGTCGTTCCACCATTCAGTCAATTTGCATGTTAGGCTTTTATTATATAAGGCTAGAGGCCTGGTGCCCCAAAATTTGTGCACTCGGGGGGGAGGGGGGCCCCTCAGCCCGGTCTGTGCCCTCTCGCAGTCTGGGACCCCTCGGGAGATAACGACCTGCTGGCTTAGGCCTGCTCCCGGGTGGCAGAGGGCAGGCCCAATCCCTAGGTGCAGCCCCTGGTCGGGCTCAGAGCAGGGCCGATTGGGGAGTTGGGGCGCCTTCCCCTATCATGCACAGAGCAGGGTGATCGGGAGGTTGTGATGCCACCCTCAGTCACGCTCAGGGTAGGGCCGATTGGGGGGTTGGGGCACCGTCCCGTCACACTCAAGGCAGGGTTGATTGGGAGGTTGCGGCGCCACCCCCTGTCATACACAGAGCAGGGCCAATCAGGGGGTTGGGGCACTGCCCCCTGTCACTCACAGAGCAGGGCCAATCAGGGGGGTTGGGGCTCTGTACCCTGTCACATACAGAGCAGGGCCAATCAGGGGGTTGGGGGGCCGCCCTCTATCACCCACAGAGCAGGGCTGATCAGGGGGTTGGGGCGCCGCCACTCTCACACTCAGGGCAGGGCCGATGGGGAGGTTATGGCTCTACCCCATCACACACAGACCAGGGCCCTTGGGGGGGGGGGCGGGTTGGGGCGCCACACCCTGTCACACACAGAGCAGGGCCGATCAGGGGGTTGGGGCGTTGCACCCTGTCACACAAAGAGCCGCAGGGCAATCAGGGGGTTGGGGATCTCCCCCCTATGAGTCACAGAGCAGGGCTGATCAGGGGGTTGGGGCGCCTTCCCCTGTCACGAACAGAGCAGGGTGGATAGGGAGGTTGTGGCCCTGCCTCCTGTCACACACAGAGCCACAGGGCGATCAGGGGGTTTGGGCGCTGCCCCCTGTCACGCTGATCCCGGTGCTGGGAGGCATATTACCCTTTTACTATATAGGGTAGAGGCCTGGTGCATGGGTGGGTGCCGGCTGGTTTGCCCTGAAGGGTGTCCTGGATCAGAGTGGGGGTCCCCACTGGGGTGCCTGGCCAGCCTGGATGAGGGGATGATGGCTGTTTGCAGCTGGTCACACACCCTTCAGGGTGGGGGTCCCCACTGGGGTGCCTGGCTAGTCTGGGTGAGGGGCTGAGGGCTGTTTTCAGGCTGGGGGTGACTGAAGCTCCCAACTGCTCCTTTATTTCTTTTCTTTTTTTTTATTCTGGGCCAGCTTTAGCTTTGAGGCTTGGCTCCAGTTCTTAGGCCTCTGCTGCTGAAAGTAGGTTTCTGGCCTTTGCTTACAATGTTGCGATCCGGCTGGCTGAAGCCCAGTGGACTAAAGCAGGTTTCTGGGGTTTTGTTTAGCTTCTATATTTGTTACATAGTTGCTTAGAGTTGCAGCTCAGAGGCCTGCAGCGGCAGGGGGGAACATTGGTTTCCTCCGTCACTGAAGCAAGCAAGCCTCATGTTAGTTTCAAGCTGCCTGGCTGCCAGCCGCCATCTTGGCTGGCAGTTAATTTGCATATTGCCCTGATTAGCCAATGGGAAGGGTAGCGGTCGTACGCCAATTACCATGTTTCTCTTTTATTAGATAGAACTAGAGGCCCAGTGCATGAGATTTGTGCCCAGGGGGTGGGGTGCCCCTCAGCCCATCCTGTACCCTCTCCAATCTGGTACCCCTCAGGGGATGTCCGACTGTTAGACATCCCTCTCGCAATCCAGGACCACTGGCTCCTAACCGCTCACCTGCCTGCATGCCTGATCACCCCTAATTGCCTCTGCCTGCCGGCCTGATTATCCCTAATTTGCTCCCCTCCCAACCCAATCACTCCTAAACACCTCTGCCTTGCCCCCGGCCTAAGCTGCAGTCTGGCCTCCCTCTGCAGGAGGCAATCTGGCCAATTAGGGGAAGGCACCACCCCCATCATCCCACTGCTGCTGCCACTGCTAGCCACTTCTGCCACGGCTGTGAGCCCGGGCCCTCACAGCTGCTGTGGCTGCCTGAGCCACAGCCAGCCCCTCCCACGCATCACTGGCCCTAGGCCCTCATAGCCACTGTGACTTTGTCCAGATGGATGTCCAAAAGACGTCCACTCTAATTAGCATATTACCCTTTCATTAGTATAGGTTAATCACAACAGCCAAAACATGTGAAAAAACATGTCCATCAACAGATGAACAAATAAAATATGATATGTACATTCAATAATATATTATTCACCCATAAAAACGAATGAAATTCTGATATATGCTACAACATGGATGAACCTTGAAAATATTATGCTGTCCATACTACCCATTATTCAAATCAATCTACAGATACAACACAATTCCTATCAAGATACCAATGTCATGTTTCATAGAACTAGAACAAATATTCCAAAAATTTTTATGGAATCACAAAAGACCTCCAAATAGCAACAGTGATCTTAAGAAAGAAGAAAAAAGCTGGAGGAATCATGCTACCTAATATCAAACTGTATTACAAGGCCATGGTAATCAAAACAGTTTGGTACTGGCATTAAAACAGACTTATAGATCAATGGAACAGAATAGAGAGCACAGAAATAAACCCATGCATTTATAGTCAATATTTGACAAAGGAGGCAAAAACATACAATAGTCTAAAGATAATCTATTCAATAAAGTATGTTGGAAAACTTGGACACATATGTGCAAAACAAATGAAACAAGAATATTTCTTACACTAAACACAAGAATAAACTGTAAATGGAATAAAGACTTAAATGAAATACTCAAAACCATAAAAATTCTAGAAGAAAATATAGGCAATAAAATCTCAGACATCTTTCAGGGCAATATTTTTTCTGGCATGTCTCCTCAGGCAAGGGAAATAAAAGAAAAAACAGCCGAAACCGGTTTGGCTCAGTGGATAGAGCGTCGGCCTGCGGACTGAAAGGTCCCAGGTTTGATTCCGGTCAAGGGCATGTACCTGGGTTGTGGGCACATCCCCAGTAGGAGATGTGCAGGAGGCGGCTGATCGATGTTTCTCTCCCATCGATGTTTCTAACTCTCTATCTCTCTCCCTTCCTCTCTGTAAAAAATCAATAAAATATATTTTTTTAAAAAAATAAATAAATAAAAGAAAAAAACAAAGGGGACTACATCAAACTAAAACATTTTTTCACAGCAAAGGAAACCACCAACGATATGAAAAGACAACCCACTGAATCAGAGAATATAGTTGCCAATTATACATCTGATAAGGGGTTAATATTCAAAATTTATAAAGAACTTATATAACTCAACACCAGACAAAGAGTGAAAAATACAACAACAAAAATCTAAACAAGAGGATCAATCCAAGAGGTTCAACATCCATCTAGTAGCTCAAAAAGGATCTAAGAGAGGAGATGAAATTTTCAAGATATATGAAAAGAAAATTTCCCAGAGTTAAAGGATACAGGAGTCCAAATTCAAAGGGTTCATTGAAATTCAGTACAAAATATAAGACATGTTAGCTAGGTGATTCACTTTGAAATTTCAAGATTTTGGAAATAGAGGAAAAATCCTAAAAGTTTATGGCAGTGCAGGTGCAGTGGGATAATAGGCAGGCTGAAGCGGGTCAATGGGGGGAAAATGGGGACAGATGTAAAACTTGAAACAATAAAGATTTTTTTAATGTAATCTAAAAGAAAGCAGGGGAGATTAAAAATGGCAGCAGAGAAGGTGGATGCTACATGGACATGCTCCCAGGAACAAACTAGATATACAACTAAAATACAGAAAAACTTCCTGAATAATCAACGGAAGACACACTGGAGAGAACCCTGATACCCAAGGACCAAAAGTGGAGACCACATAGAGACTGGTAGGAGAGGTGGAGGTGTGAAAGGGCTGGCTGGGCACCCACAGACAGCAACTGAAGTTTCAGAGAGGTATCACAGCTGTGGGAAGGTTGCCATTGAGAACTCTGGGTTCTAATCCTCAACCTCAGCCCCCCAGCAGAGAGCACCATAACTGAGAAAGGTGCCCACATAATATCTGGCTATGAAAGGCAGGGAGGTTGCTGTCTGCCAGGGAGAGGTAGCTAGAAATTCAGGCACCCTCTTATAGGGCCAACATACAAATTTCCTTGTGGAGCCACCCACCTTATGTTTCATCAGGAGAGGGCAGAGTGCACTGGAGCTGTGTGAGCAGAAGCCAGGATTGGGGATTTAGGGATTAGAGCTCAGAAGGCAGACACCCTTGGTTTCCTGTGCTGAGTCATTCCCTCATACAACAGAGGACATCTTTCCCACACAGACATTTGCCTTGCCTGGTGAGGAAGACAGTTGACCCACGCTATTGGAAAACAATTTTCTCTGAGGCCTCTTAAGAGACTAAAAATAACAGCCTCCAGGCAGTAGCAACTGCCTCACCCTGCTGAAAAAAACTCTCGCCACACCTGAGGATGATTGCCTGGAGGCAATTCAAGAGGAATCCTATCAGTCTGTAGGCAGAGGTAGTCTCCGGAGGCTTTGAGTCTTTGACTTTTCAAATTAGTCAGAAACAGCATTTGACACTGTCCTGTAGTAGAGATTGAGAGCCATAGAGGATCTACCTAAAACATAGTCATAAACCCAAACAGGAAGCCAAAATGAGGAGACAAAGAAACAACCCCCAAATGACAGAACAAGAGAATTCTCTAGAAGAAGAGATAAGTAAAGCAGAGATAAGAAATTTATCTGAAACAGAGTTCAGAGTAATGATGGTAAAGATGATCAAAAGCATGAGAAAAGATATAGTACATATGAAAACAGAAATAATGACATAGCTAAGCATAACCAATGGACACAAGACACTGGGGGGTAGGGGAGCCAGGGGAAGTTCGGGGGGGGTGGGGGGGTGGGAATGACATATGTAATACTCTTTGTAATACTTTAAGCAATAAAACAAAACTTAAAAAAAAAGAATGACAGCACAAATAAACAACACATTGAAAGAAATACACAGCAAATTAGGGAAAGCTGAGGATCGAGTTAGTGAATGAGAAGACAGTTGAAAAAAATCACTCAATCAGCGAACCATAAAGAAAAAAATAATTAAAAGAACAGGAGAACATCTCAAAAGAGCTGTGGGGCAATGTAAAACGTAACAATATTAGAATAGCAGGTGTGCCAGAGAGGCAGAAGGGGAGAAAGGGATAGAGTGTGTGTTTTAAGAAATAATGGAAGAAAACTTCCCTAACCTGGTAAAGGAAAAAGTCACATGAGTTCAGGAGGCACAGAGAACCCAAACAGACCTTCGTTCAGTCACGTCATAATTAAAATGCCAAAAATTAAAGACAACGAGAAAATCTTAAAGGCATCAAAAGAAAAGCAAACTGTTACCTACAAAAGAGCTCCCATAAGGCTGACAACTGATTTCTCATCAGAAACTCTACAGGCCATGCCCTAGCTGGTTTGGCTCAGTGGATAGAGTGTTGGCCTGTGGACTGAAGGGTCCCAGTTTTGATTCTGGCCAAGGGCCCAGAATGCACATGTTGTGGGCTCAATTCCCCCCAGAAGGGGGCATGCAGGAGGCAGCCAATGAATGATTCTCTCTCATTGATGTTTCTATCTCTCTATCCCTCTCCCTTCCTCTCTGAAATCCAGAAGGGAATGTCATGAAGTACTCAAGATAATGGAAAGCAAGTATCTGAAACCAAGATTACTATATCCAGTAAGGCTATCATTCAAAATAGATGGTCAAATAAAGAGCTTCCTGGACAAAAAAAAAGGCTACAGGGTACATCACCACCAAGTTAGCATTACAAGAAATGCTGAAGGGACTGCTGTAATGAAGAAACAGAGAGAGAAATCTAGGCATACAGAATTAAAATGGCAATAAGTACCTATCAATAATAACCCTAAATGTAAATGGATTAAATGCCCCAATCAAAAGGCATAGGGTAGCTGGATGGATACAAAAAATGATCCAACTATATGCTGTCTACAAGAGAACCACCTCAGAACAAAAGACACACACAGGATGAGAGTGAAGGGGTTGAAAAAAATTTTCCATTCAAGTGGAAAAGAAAAAAAAGCTGGAGTAGCAATACTCATATCCAATAAAATAGACTTCAAAATGAAGGCCATCACAAGAGACAACAAAGGTCACTACATAATACTAAAGGGATTGGTCCAACAAGAGGATATAACCCTGATAAACATAAATGCATCCAATATAGGAGCACCTAAATATATAAAAAGCTTCTAGAGGACTTTAATGGAGAGACCGACAACAATACAGTCATAGTAAGGAACTTTAACACCCTGCTGACTTCACAGGATAGATCTTCCAGATAAAAACTTAACAAGGAAATAGTGACTCTAAAAGACACGCTGGATCAGATGGATTTAATTGACATTTATAGAACATTTCAAACCAAACCAGCAGAATATATATTCTTCTCAAGTACACATGGATCATTCACAAATATAGGCCACATGTTAGGACACAAAACAAGTCTCTACAAGTTCAAGAAGATTTAAATCATATAAAGCATCTTCTCAGATCACAGTGGAATGAAGTTAGAAATCAATTACAGTAAAAACACCAAAAAATATTCAAACACATGGAGGCTAAATAGCAAGTTATTAAACAATGAATGTGTTACCAACAAGATCAAGATTGAAACCAAAAACTTCCTGGAAACAAATGAAAATGAACATACAACAACCCCAAATCTCTGGAACACAGCAAAAGCAATCCTGAGAGGGAAGTTCATAGCACTAGAGGCATACCTCAAAAAAACAAGAAAAATCAGCAATAAACTATTTAACCCTACAACTTAAAGAACTAGAAAGAGGACAACAAGAAAAGCCCTGAGTAAGTAGGAGGAAGGAAATAATAACGATTAGAGTAGAAATAAATAACATAGAAACTAAAAAAAAAAAAAAAAAAAAAAAAGCAATACAAAAAAATCAATGAAACCAAGTGTTGGTTCTTTGAAATTGATGAACCGTTAGCCAGACTCATCAAGAAACAAAGAGAGAGGACCCAAATAAAAAAAATTATAAATGAAAGTGGAGAAGTAACCACTGACACCACAGAAATACAAAGGATTATAAGAAAATACTGTGAACAACTATATGCCAACAAGCTGGACAATGTGGATAAAATGGAAAAATTCCTAGAAAAATACAATTTCCCAAAACTGTATCAGGAGGAATCAGAAAACCTGAATAGGCCAATAACAACTGATGAAATAGAAGTAGTAATCAAAAAACTCCCAGCAAAAAAAAAAAAAAGCCCACGTCCAGACAGCTTCATAGGGGAGTTTTACCAAACATTCAAAGAACTAACACTTATACTCCTCACACTATTTCAAAAAATCCAAGAGGAAGGAACCTTCCAAACTCTTTTTATGAGGCCAGCATTATCCTAATTCCAAAACCAGATAAACACACTACAAAGAAAGAGAATTACAGGCCAATATCCATGATGAACACAGATGCTAAAATCCTCAACAAAATATTAGCAAATCGGATCCAACAATATATTTAAAAGATCATACACCATGACCAAGTGGGATTTATTCCAGGGATGCAAGGCTGGTACAATACTTGCAATTCACATAAACAAACTGAAAAACAAAAATCACATGATCATATCAATACACGCAGAAAAAGCATTCAACAAAATCCAACATCCATTGTTGATAAAAACTATCAGCAAAGTGGGAATAGAGGGAACATATCTGAACATGATAACGGCCGTACACAACAAACCTACAACAAACGTCATACTCAATGGGCAAATACTAAAACCATTTCCCATAAGAACAGGAACAAGACAATGGATGTCCATTTTTACCACTCTTATTCAACAAAATACTGTAAGTGCTAGCCACAGCGATCAGACAAGAAGAAAAAATAAAAGGCATCCAAATTGGAATGGAGGAAATAAAACTGTCATTATTCGCAGATGACATGATATTGTACATAGAAATCCTAAAGACCCCACCAAAATACTACTGGATTTAATAAATGAATTTGGCAATGTAGCAGGATACAAAATGCACACCCAAAAATTGATGGCTTTTTTATATAGCAATAATGAATTCTCAGAAAGAGAAACTAAACAAACAATCCCATTTACCATTGCAACAAAAACATTAAGATACTTAGGTATAAACTTAACCAAGGAGGCAAAAGACCTGTACTCAGAAAACTACAGTATGTTGAAAAAAAGAGATAGGCAAAAAAAAAGAGATATAGAAGAATATACTGTGCCCATGGACTGGTAGAATCAAGATCATTAAAATGTCCATAATACCCAAGGCAATCTACAGATTTAATGCAATCCCTATTAAAATACCAACAGCATATTTCACAGAGCTAGAACAAACACTCCAAAAATTTATGTGGAATAAAAAAAGACTCCAAATAGCTGCAGCAATCTTGAGAAAGAAAAACAAAGTTGGAGGAATCACAATACCAGATTTCAAGTTCTACTACAAAGCCACTGTAATCAAAACAGCCAGGTACTGGCACAAGAACAGACATATAGATCAATGGAACAGAACAGAGAACCCAGAAATCAACCCAAACCATTACGGTCAATTAATATTTGACAAAGGAGGCAAGAGCATACAATGGAGTCAAGAGAGTCTCTTCAATAAATGGTGTTGGGAAAATTGGACAGATACATGCAAAAATATTAAACTAGACCACCTACTTAGACCATACACAAGAATAAACTGAAAACGGATAAACAACTTAAATGTAAGTTGTAAAACCATAAAAATCCTAGAAGAAACCATAGGCAGCAAAATCTCAGACATCTCTTGTAGCAATACGTTTATGGGTACATCTCCTTAGGCAAAGGAAATTAAGGAGAAAATGAATGGGACTACATCAAAATAAAAGCTTCTGCATAGCAAAAGAAACCATCAACAAAATGGAAAGGAAGCCCACTGCATGGGAGAACATATTTGGCAATGATACATCTGATAAAGGGTTAATATCCAAAATTCATAAGGAACTCAGACCACTTAACAAAAAGACAAAGAATCCAATTAAAAATTGGGTCCTAACTGGTTTGCCTCAGTGGATAGAGCGTCGGCCTATGAACTGAAGGGTCCCAGGTTCAATTCCTGTCAAGGGCATGTACCTTGGTTGCCGGCACATCCCCAGTGGGGGTGTGCGGGAGGCAGCTGATTGATGTTTCTAACTCTCTATCTCTCTCCCTTCCTCTCTGTAAAAAATCAATAAAATATATTTTGTAAAAAATTGGGCAAAGAACATAAACAGATACTTCTCCAAAGTGGACATACAGATGGCCAAGAGACATGTGAAAAAATGCCCAAAGTCACTGATCATCTGAGAGATGCAAATTAATATGACAATGAGGTATCACCTCACACCTGTCAGAATGGCTACCATCACCAAATGACAAGTGCTGGCAAGGATGTGGAGAAAAGAAAACCCTATTACACTGCTGGTGGGAATGCAGACTGGTGCAACCATTATGGACAACAGTATGGAATTTACTCAAAAAATTAAATATGGAACTGCCATTTGACTGGCAATCCCACTTCTAGGAATATATCCTAAGAAATCTGAAGCACCAATCAGAAAGAATGTATGCACCCCTACGTTCATTTTACAATAGCTAAGATCTAGAAACATCCCAAGTGCCCATCAGTAGATGAGTGGATAAAAATGCTGTGGTACATTTATACCATGGAAGACTATGCAACATTAAAAAAAAAAAAGAAGAAGAAGAAGAAGAATCTCTTTCCTCTGAGATAGCATGGAGGGACCTGGAGAGTATAATGCTAAGTGAAGTAAGTCAGTCAGAAAAAGAAATTATCACATGATCACACTTATATGTGGAATCTAAGTAACTTTTGTGAACACAGTGGATCCAGAGACATGGAAGCATGGAACAGAGCGAGGAATCTCAGAGGGCAGGCAGGGGAGAGTAGGTGGGTAATCCACCAAAGATCTTGTATGCATATATGCATAACCCATGGACACAGACAATAGGGTGCTAAAGGCTTGGGGTGAGCTGAAGGGGGTCAATGGGGGAAAAAGGGAGACATATGTAATACCTTCAACAATACAGAATTATAAAAAATAAATAAAGGAAGTCAGGAAAGGAGAAAAAAATAAAACTGGTCAATAAGAAGAAGCAGAATATAAAAGATTAGTTCTGAATCACTCCCTCCTTCCAAACACACACACACACACACACACACACACACACACACACACACACACACAAAAGAAAAAGGTGGTAAAATAATCACTTAAGCTCCAGAAAAATTTCCTGTTCCATATCTAGTAAGGCCCTAATGCATCCTGCTTTGGTTTTCCTTGAAATGGGCCTGAATAATTCCCATTACATTTCCCCATCTGCCCATGTTAGTTTGGTAGATTTTTGGTTACTAGTGTTAAAGGATAATTTTTTTAAATGACAAAAGCATGATTCTCATAAAAATATGAAAATAATATATATCAAAGATTTTACTAACTCTTAACTTAAATGAGGAAACAAGATGATACAATAGGCTCAAAGGAGAATCCAAAGAATAGACATTCATTGATCAGAGATATTGAAATAAATTTTCAAATGGCTGCCAAATTGGCTCTTGAGAGAGAGGGAGTTGTCATCCCACCAGACAGAATTTATTTGCATGGCTCTGAACAATAATTATTTGTACTGCTACCTGTTTTCTCCACATTAATTTTAATCTCTAAAGAGTTATAAAATATCCTAGTCAAAAGGAAAAGTGAGTATCCTTATATGATCAAATAATCCCAACATTATAACATTAAAAGCATATTCAGTAATCTTTTTTGTTTTTCCAATGCCTTAAGTGTTTCTTCATACTGCTGAGGCAGGATAATAAGAAGCTAGAAAAATTTCTTGGCAAGTGGAATAGGGAAACTGAGACAGATAGTTAAACAAGCAGTATGCAGCCATCTAGTAAATCCTATCTTCCCTAAACCGAGAATACTTAAGAGTAAATGGTTTGCATTTCTCCTCCCCAACCAGAGGATAAATAGCTTAAATCACTCTACTCGGGGAGATAAATAGCAGATATATCCAATTAGTGCCATTTGCCAACCACTTTCAAGGACAGATGAAGTTAAGAAAATCTCATTTTGGCTCATTAACATAAGACTGATGAATATTCTATTGAGATCTTCCCCTAATCTCCCAAGCCTTTAAAAACCCTCGAAGTGAAGGTTCCAGTGTGTGCTCTTTCCCCTCCATCCCCACCCCCACACCTTTTCTTTCTCCTCCTCTTCCCCCACAGGCATGCATCTCCTAAATTCTAAGGGACCCCAGGAGGCTTGCAACCAGGGTATCAATGGCAGCAGCAGTTCTTCCTGAGCAAACCCCCTGAACCAGTCCCCAAAGTCCCCTTTTCTCTGACTTCTTAGTGAGCCAAAGCAGCCACGCCTGGACTCATTTCCTCACCTAGTCCCGCTCCTGTTATCCTAGGCCCTTCCTTTTTCACTGTCCCATCTTTCATAAACATCCTCTAAAATTCACCTGGACTTGTGTTGTGAAACTTTTCCTGTACAAAGTCAAGAACCCCCACACTATGGACTGGCCCTAAGCAGACCCACTAGGGGCTAGATCCCCTTTCTGGTAACACTAGTAAACAAATGATTCCTATACAGAATTTTTCTCATATCTCTATGTGAGAAACATACTTTTTTTGTCAAAGACCTGAAGAGACAGGAAGGGAACCCCTGTGATCTCAGAAGGTGAATCAACCCTAGTGACCAAAGGATAATAGAACCCCTACTATCCAATCTCTTCAACTGGATTTTAAGCAGGAGACTTGCCTTATGCTGTTTACCTTCACAAAGTGGGTTATAAGAATTAGGTTACAGAAATATTTGCTAATTGATTGCTTGAAGTTAGCAAATTGAAACAAGAAATTGGTAATTGTGCTTGAAGATTTTAAATAACAATGACAAAACAACATAAACTAAAAAATACTCTTCCTAGCCTGCTATTATGAATAGTCAGAAACTGTAGATTCTTGTGATGTAATAAAGGAGTACCATTGAACTCATTATCAAACCCTAGAGGCTTTGCTATTATCCTATTTCAAGAACAATTAAAAGCCTCTATAAAACATATGAACAAATATACAATAAAAATCACTTAGGTACCTTAACTAATAATAAAAAAAAAAAAACCAACATAGAAAGAGAAAAATATTGGAGTTATTAAAATTTAGAATTATAAACATTAAAATTGGAAAAAAATTTTTCTTTAAAAAAAAAAAAATCACTTAGGTTATAGTTTGTATATATAAACGATAGATGCCTGTAAAATAAAAAGGGCAGGGGGGGGGGTGGGGGTGGGGCGGGGGTGCCTGTGCAAAATACTAGGGGAAATAGGCTAATTCTTTTGTTTTTTTATTTGTTTGTTTTTCCCCATCCCTCTCCCTAGCCCCAGGAAGCTACTGTTAATGTGAAAAGATAAAGGATAAAAGAGACTTAACAGTGGAGGTTGCTAAGCACCACCTAAATACAGCTAACAATGATACCTTGAAAACTGGGGGGAGGTCTTCCCTAAGGGGAGCAGACTGTTGGGGTCAGAAAGCATGCCCTCCATAGAGATTAGCTGGCCCAGTTTGAGTGAGGAGGCCAATCACTGACCAGGAATCTCCATCTCCAACAACTGCATGAATGCTTAGGCATCCTCTGGGAGCTAAATGTTAGACTAATGATCATAGAAAGTAAACTCAGAATGTTATGGCAGCTGGTTGGAACCCACACATGGGCCTTAGGAGACTAACCAGCCACAGGGCCTTGTCTCAGTGTCAATTCATGGTCTCCTTTCTTCCTTTCTTGCCTTCAAATGCTACCATTTCTCATTTTTCTGTCAGCCTCTAAAGACAAACCTATGACCGGGGCTTTCTTCTCTGCAGGAGTTTTGCTGTTAGTCAGAACCAGGAACTAAATTAGTGCGAAAAACCATGACAGAAAAAAGGGAAGCTACAATGTTCTTAGAGTAGTTTCCCACTTAGTAAGTAACCAGTGGAAAACTATTTTTCACCCTCTACTTTTATTTCTCCAACAGGGAGGAAGGGTAGAATTTTCCTCCTGCCCTAACCTTTTACTCTGCATTTAGATGTAAATGAACCTGAAGATAAAATCCTTTTAGAACACCCGGGAACTTTTCCTTGCCTAGGCAGAATCCTTTTAGAGAACAATATAATTTTTATTTTTCCATTAATTTTTAGAGAGAGTAGAAGGGAGGGGGAGAGAGAGAAAAACATCAATGTGAGAGAGACACATCAATTGGTGCCTCCTGAACTGCCCCAACCAGGGATCCAACCACCTCAGACTTAACTGCACTTATCTTTTACTTTTGAAAAACTTTCACCTAATAGATCTAGAAACCCAGCCTATGACTCTGATGCAGACTTGACTGAGTAAAATAATCTTTATTCATGTCAAATGAAAGCTAAAAACTCTGATCCCAAAGGGGAGCCTCAGATACTCAGCAGGGGCAGTTGGATGCCATAATCCTGAGATGGGCACTAAATGCACAGTAGGTCACTTCCGACCAGCTCAGTGCTTACACATCTGGTAAATCCAGGGACCAGTAATCAATGATATCAGTCAGAAAATTTCCTTTCCTAATATGGGCAGATATAATTTATGATTTTTATTGTTGTGTTTTGCTTGCTTGCTTGTTGGTTTTTGTTTTTTTACTTTTCTGTTTATTTATTATTATATTTAAGATCTTTGGACTTCAAAAACTATCCTACTTTTTCCTCCCTCAAGCTTCATTTCCAAAAGCCTACTTAGAGTGCCCAAATGGGTTCCTTTTCTTTGCAGTCACACTTTTTCACTAAGGCAGGGGTGGGGAAACTTTTTTCTGCCAAGGGCCATTTAGATATTTATAACATCATTCTCAGGACGTACAAAATTATCAACTTAAAAACTAGCCTGCTATATTTGGTCAAATACTTAATTACTCACCCCTAATGCCTTGGCAGGAACAAACCAAACTATTTCAAGGGCCTTATATGGCCTGAGAGTAGACATTCCCCACCCCTGAAAAGGTCTCTATCTTTGGTCTCTAATAATATTTTTTTTTCTTTAAAACCTATGTGAAATAAAAGACTTTACCTCTTTTTGAAGGAATTTCTCATGTCAAGGAACAGAGAGAACAGTATTAGAGGAGTGCAGTAGTGAGCACTTCCCATGGCCCCTGAAATGTTATCCTATGATTGTAACCAGTTAAGAATCACTAAATCTTTTCCTTTTTTAACCATTAGCAAAGATTTGGCGAATTTTAACATACTGTTCTTTGTGTTATTAAATCAATATTAACTTTTATTTGCTCTCCAAGTAGAATAGTATAATATAGAATATACTTATTTACATTGTACATATACTTAGAGGTACAAAAAATATATTAGTCATCTGTACTTTGCTTTTATTATTTAACATTCATAAGATATGCTAATAATATAAACTTAAGAAAGTATAGAGAACATTGGTTTTACTTCTTAAAATTCCATTTCAGTTTTCTTTTTTTCAAATATATTTTTATTGATTTCAAAGAGGAATGGAGAGGAAGAGATATAAACATCAATGATGAGAGTCATTGATCAGCTGCCTCCTGCACGTCCCACACTGGGGACTGAGCCTGCAACCCCGGCATGTGCCTTGATGGGGAATTGAACTGGGGCCACCTGGTTCATAGATCGACACTCAACCACTGAGTCATGTTGGCTGGGCCAGTTTTCTTTATGTATATAGTTTGTACCCTAATATTTCTTCAAGTAGTTTCATGCTCAAAATATCAGCTGGGTTTTTTGTGCTGGTAATAATAGGAGAATATTAAGAAGTGGAATGTTAGGTTTCACTTCTATATAGTGAACATAAAAGATTATTCATTGAAGGTGGGAGGGGCTATGATGTGTGGGGGCACGAGGTACATGGGAACTCTCCATACTTTCTGCTCAAGTTTGCTGTAAACTTAAAACAACTCTAAAAATGTCTGTTAAGGAAAAAAATTATCTGAGATTAAAAATGGCAGCCGAGTGGGAGGATGCTGCACAGACATGCTCCCAGGAGCAAGCTGGAATTACAATGGAAATACAGAAAGGCTTACTGAATAATCAATTGAAAACTCACAGAAGAGAACCCTGATACCCAAGGACCGAAGGTGGAGATCACATAGAGACTGGTAGGAGGGGTGGAGGTGCAAAAGTGCTGGCTGGACACCCACAGATGGCAAATGAAGTTCCAGAGAGATATCTCAGCCGAGCAGGGGTGGGGGATGCCACTGAGAATTCTGGGATCTAATCCTGAAGCTGGGATCCCCAGCAGAGAGCACCAAACTGAGGAGGGTACCCACATAACATCTAGCTGTGAAAAGCAGTGGGGTGCTGTCTGCCAGGGAGTTTGGGCACCCTCTTAAAGGGCCAATGCACAAAAATTCCCTGTGGAGCTACTCACCTTGTGTTCTGGCAGAGGGAGGGTGAAGTGGACTGGAGCTGGGAGAGCAGAACACAGGACTGAGGATTTGGCGTATAGAGCTCAGAAGGCAGACACCCGAAGTTTCCTGGGCTGAGTTGTTTCCTCACACAGCAGAGGACATCTTTCCCACATAGACATCTGCCTTGCCTGCGGGGAGGGGAAGAGGGGGCGGGCGGGAGAAGACAATCAACACACCCTATTGGAAAACACCTTGTCCTGAGGCCACTTAAGAGATTAGAAGTAACAATTAGCCTCCAGTCAGAAGCAACTACCCCACCCTGTTGAAAAAAACTCTCACCACACCTGAGGATGATTGCCTGGGGGCAATTCAAGTCTGAATCCTATTAGTCTGTAGACAGAGGCTATCTCTGGAGGCTTTGAGTCTTTGCCTTTTCTAATTAGTCAGAAACAGCATTTGACACTGTCTTGCACTAAAGATTGAGAGCCATAGAAGCTCTACCTAAAACATAGTCACGAACCCAGACAATCAAAATGAGGAAACAAAGAAACAACCTCCAAATGAAAGAACTAGCGAATTCTCCATAAGAAGAGATAAGTGAAGCAGAGATAAGAAATTTATCTGAAATAGAGTTCAGAGTAATGATGTTAAAAATGCTCAACAGTATGAAAAAGATATAGTAACTATGAAAAAAGAATAGTGTGAGATAAAGAATGACATAACACAAATAAAGAACACATTGGAAGGAATACACAGCAGATTGGGGGAAGCTGAGAACTGAAGTAGTAAATTAGAAGACAGAGTTGAAAATATCACTCAATTAGAGAACCAAAAAGAAAAAAACAATTAAAAAACAGGAGGACAGCTTAAGGGATCTGTGGGACAATGTGATGTAACAATATTAGAATAGTAGGAGTGCCAGAAGGGGCCGAAAGGAATAGAGAAGGTGTTTGCAGAAATAATGGCAGGAAACTTCCCTAACCTAGTAAAGGAAAAAGTTACACAAGTTCAGGAGGCACAGAGAACCCAAAGCAAGAAGAACCCAAACAGACCCATGCCCAGAAAAGTCATAATTAAAATGTCAAAAATTAAAGACAAAGAGAGAATCTTAAAGGTAGCAAGAGGAAAGAAAACTGTTATCTACAAAGGAGCTCCCATAAGGCTGATACCTGATTTCTCAACAGAAACTCTACAGGACAGAAGGGAATGGCATGAAGTACTGAAGGTAATAGAAAGCAAGGATCTGAGACCCAGATTACTATATCCAGCAAGGCTATCATTCAAAATAAACGGTCAAATAAAGAGTTTCCTACACAAAAAAAGGCTAAAGGAGTTCATCACCATCAAGCCAGCATTACAAGAAATGCTAAAGGGATTGCTATAGGGGATTGCTGAGAAGAAGAAACAGAGAGAGAAACCTAGTCATACAGAATTAATATGACTATAAATAAGTACCTCCTTATAATAATCTTAAATGTAAATAAATTAAATGCTCCAATCAAAAGGTATAGGGAGGCTGAATAGATACAAAAACATGACCCAACTATATGCTGTCTATAAGAGACCCACCTCAAAACAAAAGACACACACAGGATGAAAGTGAAGGGTTGGCAAAAAAATTTTTCATGCAAATGGAAAAGAAAAAAAAATCTGGAGTAGCAATACTCATATCTGACAAAATAGACTTTAAAAGCATCATGCTACGTGAATTAAGCAAGTCGGAAAAAGATAAATATCATATGATCTCACTCATTTGTGGAATATAATGAACAACATAAACTGATGAACAAACATAGAGCCAGAGGGGGAAAATATTCTAGTATATAATAGAAGTAATCCTGTTAGTTGCAGATTTTTAATATTTTCTACAACTTTTATGATATCACATTATTTTATTACAATTTTTATAATATTATACTTAAAATCTTTTTATTCTTGAAATATTAATGTATATTGCATGTAATATCAAATGTAAGATCATTTTTCTTGAATAATTGGTGTTTATTGCAAATAACATCATATTTAAAACCGTTTTTCTTAATGTTTATTGCATGTAACATTATTATATTTAATATCATTTTCTTGAAATATTAAGGTTTATTGCATGTAACATTATATTATATTTAAAATTGTTTCTCTTAAAATAAAAAAAATAAAAAAAACAGAAAAAAATTTATCTGAGGAGTGAAACAAAGCACCTTGTGTAGGGTCTTCCCTGGGCCACGTCTGCCCTTTGTTACCAGATATCTGTTCTTGGCTTCCCCTTAGTAATACAACTCTCAATCTCTCAATTTTTAGCTGGGCATTTGGTTCCCTAGAATAAAGGCTTTATTTTCTAGCGGCCCTTGCAGGTAGGACGTCAAGTAACTATGTTTCTACCCATAGAGCACAACTGCAGTTGGTGAGCACTTTTTGGGGGCAGTGTAATGAGAGAGAGAGAGAGAGAGAGAGAGAGAGAGAGAGAGAGAGAGAGAGAGAGAGAATACCACTTTTTGGTCTCTTCTTCCTAATAGCTTGGCAATTCAGCTATATTCCCATATCTAGCTGAAAGCAGACCATACGCTGACTGATGCTGTAGCTTTAGGGAAATGATAGGAAAGATCAAAGATTTTTGTGTGTATTGGCTGCTGCTTGACACTTCTAGCAAAGCCTTGCAGGCTAGAGACAGGCAGTTATAGAAGCAGAGAGGGCAGGGGCTACAGCTTTGCTAAGAGAGCTGCAATCTGTTTGAGGCCTGCAATCTAAGTTGATAATTTGGGCTTTTGAGGATGAAAAGGACAACAGCACTGCACCCCAAACTGAAGCAGTTACAAACAGTGGCTAAAACCCTGACGCTTGAGCAGGAGATAAAAATAGTGCCTATTCATACAAAAGCATCAACTGGCTGCAAAGAGTAGATTAAAAGTTCTTTCTTCTCACCCAGGCCTGTTTTAAATGACTTCTAAATAGCTCCATTAAATTGAGAGAGAAATAGATGGGCAGAATACTATTAACTAATAAGCAAAATACCAGTGATTAGGCTTAAGAAAAAGATGTCTAGCCAAGATCTTTGGCTGCAAGTTAAGGACATGGAATTGACTGAAGATAAATAAAAAGGAATGCCTATTTGAAAGAATTATATTGGAGGAATTTCTGAGATAGCAAAGCTAGGGACCATGAGTATTGTATTAGTCTTCTAGGGCTGCCATAATAAAATACTACTGACTGGGTGGCTTAACCAACAGAAATTTATTTTCTCACAGTTCTGGAGCCTAGACGCTCAGGGTCAAGGTGTTAATAGGTTGGGCTTCTCCTGAGGCATCTCTCCTTGAAATATAGATAGCTATCTTCTCACTGTGTCCTCACATGGCCTTTCCTCTGGTGTCTTTCTCTTCTCTTAAGAACACCAGCCATAATGGATTAAGGGGCTACCCATATGACCTCATTTAACTTTTGCCACGTCCTTAAAGGTTCTATCTCCAAATACAGTCACATTGTGGGTTAAGGCTTCAACATGTGAACTTAGAGGTGGGGTGGGGGACACGCAATTTAGCCCATAACAACAATATTAAGTGAAGGAGTTCATCACAGAGAGCAGAACCAAGGACTGTCTGATAGGTTAATCAAGAAACCCCATTCCTAGGCTAGGGAATTGTTGTAATGTTTGATAATTTCCATGGACCAGTACCAGTGAGTGTTGTGCAAAAGTTTTGTGTTTTTTTCCTTATCACATTGGAATTTTAATTAAGGATATCCTATCCTTGTTTTAACATTAAATATTCAGTATGAGTGAGCAGGTTGTGCAAATAACTTTTACTTTAGGGGTTTCTGGACTATGAGTGGCTAAATCCTGCCATGATGAAGATGACTAAATATCACTTAGTGTTTCTGGACTTTGAACTTAATGCAGTAACCAGATGGCACTTTGGAGTTATGTCTCAAAGGGACAGCGTCTCTATATTAAAAAAGGGAGTCCTTGGATGAGTGTACTATGGCAAGAACAGCTATTTGTTCTTTATCTGCTTTCTCCTTCTTTTAAGTTTTAGCTGAATATAAGATTTCCTGAAGTAAAGATTACTATTCCCAGTATCCTTTGCAGCTGTGTGACTTTTCCAGGAAGTAAAGAATGGACAAAGCTTGCTTTACCTACTTTTTTCTCTGTCTAGAATGAAAACATGAATTTTGGAGCTTCATTGCCCATCTTAAGCTATGAAGTAAAGCTGCCTGCTGTGGTAGTGCACAAAGATCTAAAGAGCCAGATCCCTGTCACTGTGGAATGACTACCTCTAGGCTGCTTTAACAGAAAGAACTTATACTTTTAAAACCAGTATTATTTGGGATATGCTGAGTTGTTCTGCTATCAATTTGACTAATCTGGAAATGTGTTTCCCATAATCATCTTCCCTGTACGATTCAAGGGTTAGAGTTGACCACCACAGGAATTTGCTCATAAGTGCGTTTAGCTTGCTTGTCTGCTCTCCACTGTTTTATACTAGGTTCTTCTTCCCAGCCACTAGTCCTGCTGATCAACAACAGCCATAGGCCCTCCATCAGACACTTAGCAGTAGATGGAGAGTACACAGAGGTTGTAGCTATGAAGAGGCATTGCTTCCCATAGCGTGCTCAGCAAGCTCCCCATTCACAGGCCCACTTTGGCTGATGGACGTGCTTGGCTTCTCAGATTTTCTTGCAAGCTTCAGCTTGTCCACCCACTACAGGATTTCAGAAGGATTGCTTAGTGACTATTCCTCTAATTTGTCCTTCCTGATCTTTACTTCCTTAGCTCCTCCCACAGTTGTGTAAACTCTAATTCTTGTAATAAGTCACTTGTCCAATAAAATATGTAGTAGCTCTATTCCACCACTGAACCTTCACTAATACATTAGGTTTTTTAAGACATCTGTAGATAACTTTTTTCCCAATGGAGTCACATGTATTATCCCTTCAATCTTCCTAAGAACCATAGTTAGTGGCACTATTATTTCCTCCATTTTACAGATGTGAAAAAAGGTTTAGAGAAGTAACATTCTCACTCTCATGCGGCAAGTAAGTGGTGAAGCCACATTTATAACCCGGTTTACCTGATAGAACCTGAGAGCTTAATAATATATACACTTACTGTCCCAGAGTTCTATTGTGATTCTTATCCATTCTTTAATAATTTTTATGTTGAAAGTTTATCATGCTTCCTGATCAGACAACCATATTATATGAACAACAATCAATAAGGATTGCAAATATGTCACCAGGATATAATTAATACTAGCTTGGGAAAGAATCAGTTTTATTGAAAGTCTGTCTATTTCCACTTCAGCTCCCCCAAAGTAGAACCCCTGATTAGGGAGAGCTTCACTAGGCAAGGGTTAGGGTCCACTTTTGGGTTTGTTTAATATTTAAAAGCTGAGGAAAGATTAATGACATGCCCTTGGTATATTGCCTACTGAAGCAGAGACTTTGGGCTAAGTTGCCACAATCAATCTGGTGTTGCCAGGGCTGACCAGCAGACCTTGAGTGGATTACTCTGACACAACGTTTGCTGTGAAAGAGAGAGCTAAAGGACTGCCTGGCTAAAGGAACCAGGCAGCCTTGATTGCCTGCCTTGTTAGGCTTTTATAGCAGCAGCAGTTTGATATAAAGTTTATCTTTTACTAGTAGATATAATCAGCAGGGTAAGTAATATTGGGAGGACACATGTGTTTGTAATGTCCTTTAAGCAAGGACACCCAAAAGATTAAACACAAGGATTCCAGTAAACACCCAGGGGTCTGCCTGTACACAGACTTGTTTGGAAATGTCAAGGAATAATTAGGGGCACTGCCTTTGGCACTCCCCTAAGTCGAGATTGCGATGAATAGGATGGGCAGCCTTCTACATACTTCCCTTTTCTCAGAATGTCCTCCTTACAAACTTTCCAACCAAGACTCGTGTGCTCTCCAACATCTCCCCCTTTTTTGTTTTGCTGAATGTAGAAGACAGAGGGAAGTGGTGAACTTTCTGCTTTGGAATGTCAGGGTCCATGAAGCACATTTACTACTCCAGTTCTGATTTTACAGACTATAAGAAAAACAAAAAGAGCAATGGTTAGTTAACTGGAATGTGTGGAGTGTGAGTACACTCCAATAATTGCTCAGCCTCTGCCATCAGCCTCATCATTTTTCAGGTTATTCCGGGGTCCATCTGTGCCTGGGGATGGCATAACATTTGGTGCTGTGGAGTCCCCAGGCCCAAATTCATTTCTGGAATAGGATTGGCCCAGTGCCATGCCATGATAGGGTTTAATCTGGCAAGCTGGAATCCACAGTGGCCCTGTGGGGGTAGAAACACATGCAAATCCTCTCCCCCATGTTAATAATTCATTGGGTCCCATCCAGTTATTACTATCCAAACCTTGCCACAAGACTTGTGGTTTCTGAGGTGGGGTTACTGAGGATTGAAAATGATCATTCTGATTTTAAAAATTAAGGATAAAGAATGCTTCAGATAGTAGTATAGCAGGCTCCTTGAGTACCATATTCTCCCTTTTTTGTTTCACTAGCATACCCTTCAGAGTAGCATGGGCACGTTCAATGATGGCCTACCCTTGTGGATTGTAAGGGATTCCTGTGAAATGCTGGTGGACCAAGTTCTACAAAAGGTGGTGAAGCCATGGCTACATTATCAGTTTTTATCTTGGTTAATATAGCTATATTTGGAAACAGGTCTTATTGAATTCATGCAAACAAACTTTTTAAGAATTATTAAGAATTAATAAAACTTATTAAGAATTGCCAAATACTGGAGGGATGGGTAGGGAGAGAAATATGTAATTTACCAAATTGCTTTAAAAATGCTTCTTTATATCTGAAAAACAAAAAGTTTAAGAATCAGCAGTACTTGCAAATGACATGGAATCTTGTCTTTTCTGCAACACACAATATTCCAGAATAACAATCAGAGCTATAAATGAAAGCATAATATGGTTATTATTATTACTTGACAAAGCTTCCCATATACCTTAAGCAGAAAATTTTCCTTCATGAGAGAGAAAACAAATACTTGAGGCATTCCAGAGCCTATTAGAGTGATCTAAAGCCAATTCCAGGTCAAGAAAATGTTTCTTAAAATTCAAACCCTGGAAACTTATTTTGCCAAAAGATGATATATCAAAGTGTATTAGACACTAAAATAGGCTAGCAAACTTCAGTTTCCATGATTAAAAGATGGCTTTAAAAAATACCTGATTAATATAACTTATAACCATTTTAATAATTTATAGGACTAGGAGAGAACTAACTAAATTAAGGTTTATTCTCTAACTTCATTTGTCCTTGGGTATAGTCAGTGACACTAATTGGATTTCTGCTGTCAGTCTCCCTGAGTACATTGATATAAGATATTTACCCTCTGGTTAGGGATGCAAAATGCAAATCATTTACTCTTAAATGTCCTTGGTTTAGGAAAGATAGGATTTACTAGGTGGCTCCAAATTGCTGTTTAACCGTCTCAGTTTCCCTATTCTACTTGTCCTGGTTAACTGGCCTGTGTTATTTATATAACTTCCTTTCAACATTTCTCTTTACAAACATTCTACAACTTTCACAAACCTTTCTTCAGAACCCTACAACTTTCAGAAATAACCAGTTTTAGAATCCACTTTCTTTTTCCTTCAAAATGCATCTCCATGCCTCATGCTTTATTACACCAAAGCCATAATTTCTTTCTAATTAGTTAGAATTCTTAACCCTTAGAAACCTTAATTTTTAGGTGACATGTAATTAACATTCCTCAGATTAGCAATACATTCACATTTTAAGAGCTATTTCAAATAAAATACAAGACTTATTCATTAACAGATTCAAATCCTTCCTCTAGATCAGGGGTGGGCAAACTTTTTGACTCGAGGGCCACAATGGGTTCTTAAACTGGACCGGAGGGCCGGAACAAAAGCATGGGTGGAGTGTTTGTGTGAACTAATATAAATTCAAAGTAAACATCATTACATAAAAGGTCTTCTTTTTTCAATAGTTTTATTCATTTCAAACAGGCCAGATCCGGCCCACGGCTGCTCTAGATTCTCTATACAAGGCAAACTGAGATTAATTAATTTTTCAGTAGCCTGTTATTTCAAAATACCTAGATATTTAATAATTTTCACTATTTAATTCAGCAAACTCCAAAGTTTTAAGTTAGCAAAGACTTTGGAAAAATTAGACATATATAATTACCACTGAAAAAGCTTTATCATATACCCTTCATTTTAGTTATATTTATTTTGCCTTGACAACTTTGAGATTTTAAAGCCAATTATTATTACCCAAGGCATTTTCTTGGAAAGTTTTGTAACAGGGATAACTCACTGACCTTCAGTGGCTTTAATGTTAAAGTACTCTCTTTTTCTTTTTTGTTACAAAAATGGGAGTGGCCCCCACACTGCTATTTCTGCAGCCTGCTGGAGGGCACTTCTACAAGTCTGATCCTTCTAGGAAAAAGACTTGGGGAGTTTAAATGATTATTTCCTATATTTTTTTCTTTTTGAGTAGACAAACAAATCTTGCATATAAGAAGAGATATTAAAAACCAAAACAGAAAAAAAACCCTACAGTAAATAAATGAGTACTCATGAAAGAGTGGACTGGGACAGTAGCCTTAGAATCTTAACTCACCCTGACCCAGCCTAGCAAATGGGTTCTGAGTGGCGTAAAGCCCAAACCGCAGAGACAGAGGATTCCCTATGTTCATAGAATGGCTAAGCATAAACTGAAGTCCCCCATAGGTAAGAAAGCAAGCAAAGAACATCAATAACCAAGTTACAGTATAAACAGACAAGAACTTTCACTAGCTAAGAGTTTCCTGTGGCTGATAACCTGAGAGGGAGAGAAGGAAGGATCTCCAAGATTAAGAATTCTTGGCAGCTGCTATGTGTTCAGCCTGCTACAAATAGCTGGGGCCCTTAGCAAAGTGAAATATGCCTCATCTTTAAACAAATTAAACCAAATAACAAAGACACATAAAACAATAATCAACAGACACTCATCGGCTCACATAACACAGAGACAAGACTTAATAAATCAGAGTTCTTTTCATGGATCTTTCAGAAGATGTTTTACATTGCCCAGGACTTAGAGCCAGATGTGGCCCAGAGGGCTCCCAGGTGGGGTTGCCAATGAATACCCACAAACAGTCTGTTGTTCACAGAGCTCATCATATTCTGCTCTCCATAGCAAATATTGACTGGCATCTAAAGTCGTTTTAGCTAAAATCCGCCAGTACCAAGGCATCAAGTGGTAATTTTCAGACAAAGTGTTAAGGAGTCCTTTTGTAAACAGACTGTTAGCCCCATTTCCTCTAACACTTTTTCTGATTTCTTTAAAGGTATTAAAGGAGAGTGGTTCATGTATCCGATTACCTTGCTGATTTTGCATAACTGGGCAAGCCAAAAGCTCTCCTTCTAACGTAGCTTGCCAGACACATGATCCCATCACTGAGGATCTATCGAGTTGCTGAGCCTTCCCACACGGGAAGCGGAGTATCAGGGGGCCTTAGGTAGTACAGGCTTTATAGGCTCTACTTTAGGAGGAGGGAGTGGTGGTAAATCCTCCTGGCATTCTGTAGGCTTTTGATCCTCAATATGAAGTGGGCATAGTGCAGCTTTAACAAGAGCCCACATAGTTAAAGATGACAAAGGCACTCATTTTCCCTGGGCCTGATTTCTCTTTAAATTCCTATCTACTTGTTCCCAGAGATCAAGGTCTAATATTCCAGCATCAGGGAACCAAGGGTTATAAGTTATAATAGTCTGCAAACGGCCCTTTAGTTGTTTCCTTGTAACCGAGGCACCATTCGCTTTTAACAACTGCTTAAGCACTGTAATATATTGTTGTTGTTTTATGGACAACTTCTGTCCCATTATGAAACCTTAGCTAAAAAACAATTCCCTCAAACTTGGCAATCCCAAGGGAACCAAGGATTATAAATTATAACAGTGCCACAGGCTTTTTAATTGTTCTTCTATAACTGAAGCACCATTTGCTTTTAATAAATTTTTAAGTAACAAAGAGATCTGTTACTCGGTGGATAGCTGCTCTCCTATTGTGAAACCTTAGCTGAAAAACATACCCTCAAACTTGGAAGTCCCAAGTGGGCTCCAATGACTTACTGTGCAGTTACTCTTCGTTTTCTTCCTCTTCATTTTTGAGGTTTCCACTGCATCTCATTGCGTTCCTTGGTTCTAACACAGGGCACCACCTTGCCAGAGCTGACCAGCAGACCCTGAGCGATGGGTGAATGGATTACTCTGACAGAATGTTTGCTGTGAAAGAGAGAGCTAAGGGACTGCCTGGCTAAAGGAACCAGGCAGCCTCAATTGCCTTGTTAGGCTTTTATTGTAGCAGCAGTTTGAGATAAAAGTTTATATTTTAGATACAATCAGCAGGGTAAGTAATATTGGGAGTACACATGTGTTTGTAATGTCCTTTAAGCAAGGACACCCAAAAGATTAAACACAAGGATTCCAGTAAACACCCAGGGGTCTGCCTGTGCACAGACTTGTTTGGAAATGTCAAGGAATAATTAGGGGCATCGCCTTTGGCACTCCTGTAAGTCATAATTCTGATAAACAGGGTGGGCGGGCTTCCGCATACTTCCTTTTTCTCAGAATGTCCTCCTTATAAAACTTTCCAATCAAGTCTCATGTGCTCCCCAACATGGTGTGTGTGTGTGCACCAAAGCGGCACTAATTCTCATAATGTTTATTAAATCATCTTGAATTCAAGTGTTGCAAAACAGCTTAACTCTTTAAAGAAGACACATTTGTGAATAGACATATTTGCACACATTCTGGACCTTTGTCTCAACATTTTTGTGTGTATTTCCTAGGAAAAAGGATATTCTCTTATGTAACCACTGTAGAGTTATCCAGCTCAAAAATTTAACATTGATATTTTATTCTATAAATCATATTCTGAGGATCTATCTAGTTGATGAGCCTTCCCACACGGCTCATCAATAATGTCCTCCTTGGCAATTTTTTTTGTTGTTTTCAGATGGAGTCCAGGGTTACATACTGCATTTAGTTGTCATGTTTTAATCTCTTTTGATCTGGAAAACCTTCTTAGTCTTTCTTTGCTTTTCATAACATTGACATTTTTAAAGAATCTATTCTATTTTATAAAATGTTTCTCAATTTGGGTTTGTCTGATGTTTACTCATGATTTAATTCAGATTATGCATTCCTGGCTGAAAAATGACAAAAGTGATATGTCCTTCTTAGGATAACAGATCTGGTGGGAACACTAATACTTGGTTTTGTTTTTACTGTTTTCTATTGTGATGCATGTAATTTTTTCTTCCCAAACTCAGCCACAATCAGTTCTGGAAAAAAAAACAAAAAACAAAAGAACAGGTCAGAGCTTGATATTAAAAATGAAGTCAGACCTATAGTATATTTTTGGGCTTTCCACAAGGAAGAGAGAAAGAAGGTAGGCAACATAGAGAATTGCTATAAAGTACTTTTGAATTCTCTCAGATCTCAATCTTGTTAAGGAATTGCATCCTCATTTTCTTGGCCTGTGAAGAAGACATACTCATAATCTATAATGATACTATTGTATCATTATGAGAGGAGAAAGAGAAGGCCAGACATTATAGGCTTGTTCCCTGCTAAATACTGAGGAGGAAACCACATAGGGAAGATAGACACATGTGGGAACCCCTGAAGGGGGTGTGGCCAGCTTGAAAACAGCCCTCAGCCCCTCACCCAGGCTGGTCACGCCCCACAGTGGGGCCCCTCACCCTAGGGGATGTGGCTGGCCTGCAAACCACCACAGGCCCCTCGCCCAGGCCGCCCCATGCCCCAAGGGAACCCCCACCCTGATCCAGGACACCCTTCAGGGCAAACCAGCCGGTCCCCCACCTGTGCACCAGGCCTCTATCAATACTAATAAAAGGGTAATATGCTAATTAGACTGGGAGACCTTCCAGGAGACCTTCTGGACATTCTTCTGGACAAAGCCATGGTGGCAGGGCTGAGGTAGAGGCGGTTAGAGGCCAAGAGGGGAGGGCAGTTGTGGGTGATCAGGCCAGGATGGGACAGCAGTTGTGGGTGATCAGGCCAGTGGAGGTGGTGGCTGCTGAGGGTGATCAGACCAGCGGAAGGGGGGGGGGGCAGTGGGGGTGAGCCGACCAGCAGGGGGGCCAGTTGGGGGTGATCAAGCTGGCAGGGGGGCAGTTGGGGGCAAGAAGGCCGGCAGGCAGAGTGGTTAGGGGCAATCATACAGGCAGGAAGGTGAGCGGTTAGGAACCAGCAGTCCTGGATTGCGAGAGGGATGTCTGACTGCTGGTTTAGGCCTGATCCCTGTAAACCGGCATTAGGACATCCTTCCAGGGGTCCCAGATTGGAGAGGGTGCAGGCTGGGCTGAGGGACACCACCCTCCCACCCCCGTGCACGAATTTTGTGCACCAGGCCACTGTGTGTGTGTGTGTGTGTATGAAAACTGTGACCCATGGAGAGATAACATGCCACCTAAAATATGCCATTTGGGCATGTTGATAATTTTGAACTCAAAGCAATTGAGAAACTTTCTTCCCCCTTACTGCCTAAAAGCGGGCCAAAATTTCTATAAGAAAGGGGTCTTCATATATATACTAGAGGCCCGGTGCACAAAAATTTGTGCACTCGGGAGGGAGAGGGGGTCCCTCAGCCCGGCCTGTGCCCTCTCGCAGTCTGGGACCCCTCGGGAGATAACGACCTGCAGGCTTAGGCCTGCTCCCGGGTGGCAGAGGGCAGGCTCAATCCCTAGGTGCAGCCCTTGGTCGGGCTTAGAGCAGGGCTGATTGGGGAGTTGGGGTGCCATCCCCTGTCATGCACAGAGCAGGGCGGATCTGGAGGTTGCGATGCCACCCCTAGTCATGCTCAGGGTACGGCCGGTTGGGGGGTTGGGGCACCGCCCCCTGTCACACTCAAGGCAGGGTCGATAGGGAAGTTGCAGCACCACCCCCTGTCACACACAGAGCAGGGTTGATCAGGGAGGTTGGGGCGCCACCCTCTATCACCCACAGAGCAGGGCCGATCAGGGGGTTGGGGCGCCACCCTCTATCACCCACAGAGCAGGGCCGATCAGGGGGTTGGGGCGCCGCCACTGTCACACTCAGGGCAGGGCCGATGGGGAGGTTATGGCTCTACCCCGTCACACACAGAGCAGGGCCCTTGGGGGTGGGGGGGTCTGGGCGCTGCCCTCTATCACCCACAGAGCAGGGCCAATCAGGGGGTTAGGGCGCTGCACCCTGTCACACACAGAGCCGCTTGGCGATCAGGGGATTTGGGCGCTGCCCCCTGTCACGCTGATCCCGGTGCCGGGAGGCATATTACCCTTTTACTATATAGAATAGAGGCCTGGTGCACAGGTGGGGGCTGGCTGGTTTGCCCTGAAGGGTGTCCTGGATCAGGGTGGGGGTCCCGCTTGGGGGCCTGGCCAGCCTGGGTGAGGGGATGATGGCTGTTTGCATCTGGTCACACACCCTTTAGGGCGCGAGTCCCCACTGGGGTGCCTGGCCAGTCTGGCTGAGGGGCTGAGGGCCATTTTCAGGCTGACGGGTGACTGAAGCTCCCAACTGCTCCTTTTTTTCTCTTATCGTTTTTATTCTGGGCCAGCTTTAGCTCTGAGGCCTCGGCTGCTGAAAACAGGTTTCTGGCCTTTGTTTACCGTCTGTATTTGATACAATGTTGCAGTCCGGCTGGCTGAAGCCTGGCTGAGTAAAGCAGGTTTCTGGGGTTTTGTTTATCTTCTATATTTGCAACATAGTTGCTTAGAGTTGCAGCTGAGAGGCCGGCAAGTCAGGTGGGGAACGCTGGAGTCCTCCGTCACTGAAGCAAGCAAGCCTCCCTTTTCGCATCAGCTGCCTGGCTGCCGGCCACCATCTTGGCTGACAGTTAATTTGCATATCACCCTGATTAGCCAATGGGAAGGGTAGCGGTCGTATGCCAATTACCATGTTTCTCTTTTATTAGTGTAGATTATTAGTGTAGATATATATACTAGAGGCCGGGTGCACAAAAATTTGTGCACTCGGGGGGGAGGGGGGTCCCTCAGCCTGGCCTGTGCCCTCTCGCAGTCTGGGACCCCTCGGGAGATAACGACCTGCTGGCTTAGGCCTGCTCCCGGGTGGCAGAGGGCAGGCCCAATCCCTAGGTGCAGCCCCTGGTCGGGCTCAGAGCAGGGCTGATTGGGGAGTTGGGGCGCCACCACCTGTCATGCACAGAGCAGGGCGATCGGGAGGTTGTGATTCCACCCTCAGTCACGCTCAGGGTAGGGCCGATTGGGGGGTTGGGGCACCATCCCATCACACTCAAGGCAGGGTCGATGGGGAGGTTGCGGCGCCACCCCCTGTCATACACAGAGCAGGGCCAATCAGGGGGTTGGGGCATTTCCCCCTGTCACTCACAGAGCAGGGCCCATCAGGGGGGTTGGGGCTCTGTACCCTGTCACGCACAGAGCAAGGCCCATCAGGGGGTTCGGGCGCTGCCCTCTATCACCCACAGAGCAGGGTCGATCAGGGGATTGGGGTGCCGCCACTCTCACACTCAGGGTAGGGCCGATGGGGAGGTTATGGCTCTACCCCGTCACACACAGAGCAGGGCCGGGGGGAGGGGGGATTGGGGTACCGTACCCTGTCACATACAGAGCAGGGCCGATCAGGGGGTTTGGGCGCTGCCCCCTGTCACGCTGATCCCGGTGCTGGGAGGCATATTACCCTTTTACTATATAGGGTAGAGGCCTGGTGCATGGGTGGGTGCCAGCTGGTTTGCCCTGAAGGGTGTCCTGAATCAGGGTGGGGGTCCCCACTGGGGTGCCTGGCCAGCCTGGGTGAGGGGATGATGGCTGTTTGCAGCTGGTCACACACCCTTCAGGGTGGGGGTCCCCATTGGGGTGCCTGGCTAGTCTGGGTGAGGAGCTGAGGGCTATTTTCAGGCTGGGGGTGACTGAAGCTCCCAACCGCTCCTTTTTTCTTTTTTTTCTTTTTTTAATTCTGGGCCAGCTTTCGCTTTGAGGCTTGGCTCCAGCTCTTAGGCCTCCGCTGCTGAAAGTAGGTTTCTGGCCTTTGCTTACAATGTTGCGATCCGGCTGGCTGAAGCCCGGCAGGTTTCTGGGGTTTTGTTTAGCTTCTATGTTTGTTACATAGTTGCTTGCAGCTCAGAGGCCTGCAGCGGCAGGCGGGGAATGTTGGAGTCCTCAGCAAGCCTCATGTTAGTTTCAAGCTGCCTGGCTGCTGGCCGCCATCTTGGCTGACCGTTAATTTGCATACTGCCCTGATTAGCCAATGGGAAGGGTAGCGGTTGTACGCCAATTACCATGTTTCTCTTTTATTAGATAGGATATATATATAATTTTATTGATTTTTTACAGAGAGGAAGGGAGAGGGATAGAGAGTTAGGAACATCGATGAGAGAGAAACATCAACCAGCTGTCTCCTGCATACCCCCTATTGGGAATGTGCCCGCAACCAAGGTACATGCCCTTGACCAGAATCAAACCTGGGACCTTTCAGTCTGCAAGCTGACGCTCTATCCACTGAGCCAAACTTGTTAGGGTGAAAGGGGTCTTTTTGATACAAGGAAGAAGGGAAAAAATTCTTCTTATCGGAGACAGAGAATCAACACCAACATGAGTCTGCATGAACAAATGTTACTAAAATAACCCTTATCTTCCATTAGTTTCCCCCATGTTTTTCATAGTCACTTTCCCAAAATTTACTGCCCATAGAAGCCCAACCAAACCCTCTTCCTTTGTCTAGTCATTCCAGAATATAGAGCCCTTGGTTAAAATGGTATGTCAGCCACTTCTTTGGGGTTTTCACTTCTCTATGAAGCCCCCATCCCAAATAAAAACAGAACATCAAATGCAATTTGAATGCTTTTCTCCCTAATTGGTCGTCATCTTAATTCTCAGGGTGTAGTCACTGAACCTAACACTGTGAAGAAAAAGTTTTTCCTCCCCTACACCCACAAAGCGACCTGCTCAGGAAACCAATGTATTGTTTACAATAAGCAGCTCAGAAAGCTAGCTATAAGTCAGACCGGTAGGAAGTCAGATTGCTATCTCTAGTGATAGTCCAGGAAACAAAGCAATAACCCTGGTGACAATTAGCCCCAAATGACTAAGGCTTGATTAATAACCGACACCTTCCCTAGCTGTTGTCCCCTCTTCCAACTTAAAACCAATTAGAAAAAGCCATACACGCACCTTTAACCAACCACATAGAATGCTCCACTTATAGATAGTTCACCTAGAGTTTCCTTATGCCAACAGCCTTTATTCAGGCCACATTTGAAGTCTTCTCTTTCTTCCACTATGAAGCTTTTTCACTCCTCTGCAAGCCTTTGAGTTTCTGCCAAAACATAAGTAATGGTGGCTTACTCTCTTGCTCTAGCAAGCTGTGAATAAATAACCTTTGCTTGTTCTCATTTGGTTGGTCTTTGTTTATTTCCACAGTGTCCACCCTTGCAATTTTCTGTTTGAGGCTAGTATTTGATATACCTTGTTCTCTCCATCTACACTGTCGTATTATGAATTGCATGATGTTTTAGAGTTTCAAATATAATGATGCTTTTCATAACTGGATAAGATTGCATGTATTTGTTTATTTTTGGTGTGCATGTGTTTCTAATTTATGTATAACTGACATATAACATTAGTTTCAGGGATATGACATAATGATGTGATACTTGTGTAGACTGCAAAATGATCACAATAAATCTAGTGCACTTTGATTTTTAATAAAGTCTGCACTTTAAAAAATCTTGGCAAGACAGAACACCAAGAGAAAAGGCCATAGGTTTTTCACATGTCCTTTCCCCTCTATCAAATTCACACACAAAAACAATATTTAGATCTTACTGAGACAGGATAGTAAGAGGCTGGGAAAGTCCTTAGCAAGTAGAATGGGGAAACTGACACAGATAGCTGAACAAATAGGCCAAACCAGATACAGAAGTCACCAGGGCAAAAGGCCCCAGGTGCTCAGCAACCAGCCAAAACCAGTGCCAGACTTGGCCCCCATGGTGGCTTACCACCCCTGGCATATTGGTGGTTATGCAGTTTAGACCCTATCTAGTGATAACATCAGACCTGTTGTATTTTAGCTCCAGGCCCAGAAAAGCAGCAAAATCAGGCGAGTGACGCCATGACCAGCAGCAATGACTAATGACACCCTGAAAGGACATACCTGGAAAAGCTGATAAATATTCTCTTAAAATCCTTCCCTAAGACCACCCCTAAACACCTAGCCTTTAAAACCCTCAAGAGGAAATATCCAGGACTTACTCCCCAGACGGAGTAAGCCTTTCCCTTCCCCCACTTCTTTCCTCACAGGTATACATCTCCACCTAAACTCTAAGGGACCCTATGAGACTTGCGACCAGGAGAGCAATGGGCAGCAGCAGCTCATCTCAAGCTAATCCCTTGAACCTATCCCCAAGGCCCCCTTTTCTCTCACTCTCCAGTGAGCAGACAGCAGCCCCACCTTGGCTCACTTCTTTCCCATAATAAACATACTCTCAAAATCACTGGACTTGTATTGTGAAATCTTTCCTGCCTGAAGTCAAGAACCCACACACTACAGGCCACCCGAGGCAGATCGGCTCTGGGCAGGTCCCTTTCCAGTAACATTACCAGTACTGCTTTTATCCCTTATCCTTTGCTCAAGGTGGGAATCTTCATTTGCCTGAAGCTTCCTGGCCCCCTAATCATCCCTGCAGTGTCTGAGGACTAAACTCTTGAGCAGCTGCTACAGCTGTACTGCTGAGTCTCTTTAGAGAACTTGGGAATTGAGGGAGTTGGTCTCCACCCTGTTGGAGTTCATGTGGTATAACTGCCTTAGGACTCGCAGGTTGGTTATTTACTTATTTGTTCTCAACCCTCATTCTCACACTTATTTGCTTTGCTGCATGTTAAGGTTCTGCAATCTACATTTACCAACTGTTTGTGGTCAGATTCTGTCAATGAAAGGGGATTAAAAGACAAGTGAAGTCTGGTTCAGTGGTTGAGCTGAAGGAGGTCACCGTTCAATTCCCCTTCAGTGCACATGCCTGTGTTTTGGGCTTGATCCCCAATGTGGGGTATGTGGGAGGCAGCTGATAATGATTCTCTCTCATCATTGATGTTTTTCTTTTTTTTTCTCTCATCATTGATGTTTCTATCCCTTTCTCTCTCCCTTCCTCTCTGAAATCAATAATATATATATATATATACACATATATATATTTAAAAAGAATAACTATCAGACTTTGTACTCTTTGTTTATAAATTTTAAAAATATAAAAAATAAAACAGTAGATATAAAAATATTGGTTATATGGCCAGGGCTAAGCCCCATGTGAAGATGTTCTAAAATATCTCCCATAGGCCCTGGCCACGTAGCTCAGTTGGTTAAAACATTGTCTCAAGCCGAAACCGGTTTGGCTCAGTGGATAGAGCGTCGGCCTGTGGACTGAGGGGTCCCAGGTTCGGTTCCGGTCAAGGGCATGTGCCTGGGTTGCGGGCATATCCCCAGTGGGAGATGTGCAGGAGGCGGCTGATCGATGTTTCTCTCTCATCGATGTTTCTGACTCTCTATCTCTCTCCCTTCCTCTCTGTAAAAAATCAATAAAATATATCTTTAAAAAAAAAAAAACATTGTCTCAATATGCCAAGTTTGTGGATTTGATACCCAGTCAGGGTATATACAAGAATCAACCAATGAATGCGTAAGTGAAAAAACAAATCAATGTTTCGCACTCCCCCTCTCCCCTCCTTCTCTCTCTCTCTCTCTCTCTCTCTCTCTCTCTCTCTCTCTCTCTCTCTCTCTCGTCAAGTTTTAAAATATCTCCCATTATACAGGAGTCTGAGGTATGGTGAAGGGTTGTGAAGGTAAATTAATATTTGTCATCCTCAAACAGTTTCCTTCTGTATGAAGCCCTGTTATGCACTGATGTGGAGGCACTGGTTGTTTAAAAATAAACAATAACAAAGAAACTTTTTGGCTATAAGTAAAGAACCACTGACCTAAGTGGCTTGGAGTCTCTACTCTCTCTTGGGGCACTGATCATCCCTGCTCTTTCCCTGGTCAAGTTGCTTCCTAAGGTCAAGCAATTAAAGGGTTAATGACCCTGCTTCAGAACTGTTGCCACGGTTCTCTCTGATTGGTTAATGCCCATGCCAATCACTACTGGGCTGGGCTCAGGCACCCATTGTCTAGCCCACATTTCCAGCAATGAAAATGAAAAGTTATGTGAAGCCCAGTGGAAACATAGAGCCCCTGATGCAATGCTGGCATTCCAGTGTCAAAGACCTAGGATCCTTGTAGGGACCCGCTTAATGACTATCACATGACTGGTTATGGGAGCTGCAGCCTTTGTAGAATTTTGACTCTGAGCAAAATGAGAGAAACTTCAGTTGGGCAGGTCATAATATTGGTAAATGCAGCCACAGATAGATAGAGGTCTGTACTCTCTATTGGCGGTGCAGATACTCCCAAAAGAAAAGGGAGGACGAAGGAAAAGAAAATGTTCTTGGGGGCATTTAAGAGCCAAGGATGACCTGAAGTATGGGTATCACTTCAATGTCACCTCCATTTAATGTGATGACTTCATTAAAATTCACTGAATGCTCATTGATCAAGGATATTAACATTAATTTCATTAACAAAAATGTTAGTAATACTTACATGGCATTTTCTAAGTGTCAGGTTATATTCTAAAAGTATATTAGCTCATTTAAGAAATTCATCAGCCAGCCCTCGCTGGTGTGGCTTGATTGGTTGAGCATCATCCCATGCACCAAAAAATGGCACATACCCAGGTTGTGGGTTTAATCCGAGGTCGGGGTTGGTTTTTTTTCTCTCTCTCTCCCTCTCCCCTTCTCTCTCTAAACAATAAAATCAATGAAAAACACTTTTAAATGTTTATTTTAAAACATATTTTAAAAAAGAAATTCATAAACCATATTTTACAAATGAGAAAATTGAAGTGCAGAAAATTATTTAAAATTTATGGGGCCCTAACTTGTTTGGCTCAGTGGTTAGACTGTCGACCTACTGAATGAAGGGTCCTAGGTTTGATTTTACTAGTAGTCAAGGGCACACGCCCAGGTCGCAGGCTCCATCCTCAGTTGGGGCGTGCAGGGGGCAGCCGATCAATGATTGTCTCTCTCATGATCATTGATGTTTCCATCTCTCTCTCTCCCTCTCCCTTCCTCTCCGAAATCAATAAAAATATACTAAAAAATAAATAAAATAAAATTTATGTGGCAAGCCAGTATTTGAACCCAGGCAATGTGACACATGAACACACTTTAATTGCCACCTTTCATCTGGCCTGAAGGATTATCTTTGTTTAATTTTTAAATGATATTTTTTATTTGACTGTTAATAATATCTATATTGAGAATATAAAAATCTAAGTATTACAAAAATTTTAGTGGAAATATTTTGAAAGAATCACTGTTAGTTCAGTGGAAACTGAGAAACCAGTATCATGAATAACACTGCTGGTATAAAACAAATTGAAAACTTATTTATATTCCAAGCCACTTAATATAAATTCAATTCAATTGAAATGTTGCTTTGTGCAGTTCTTTCTATGAAATCATGGCTCCTCCTGCAGCATCATTTAGCTAGTAAGAGCTGCATTGGAAGATAACATAAAATAGTTTAAAAAATTATGTGGAAATTATTAGAATAATTTGGAAAACAATTCATACCAAGCTTTTATCATATGTCTAAGGGCCCAGTGCATGAATTCATGCACCTTAAAAGGAACTGTGGGCCGTGAGATTGCGGTGGGCACAGGGGTGAGTCTCAGCCCATCCTCTGTACCCCCACCCCAGCCCCTCCTGCCATGGCCCTGGTCCCCTGTCTGCTGGCAGCCCTGCTCCCACTGCCACCACTCCCATGTGCTGACCATGCTGGCCCCGCTTGCACCCACTGACAGCATGGAGCAATTGGGTCTGGCACTGTCAGCGGGTCCAAGCAGCGGCTGCCAGGCCTGATCACCCCTCAAGAGCAGGGGGAGGTGGAAAAGCCCTCAGGGGTGATGGGGGCCAGCAGTGGGTGCCAGCAGCAGCCCCAACGTCAGCAGCAGGTACAAGTGGGGCTGCTCACCTGCTCCACCATCCCACCACAGCCAATGCCCGCCATGTTCCTTGCTCTGCCGCCTGCTGCTGATACCTGCCATGTTCCACGCGTGCTCCCTGATGGTCAGCGCACATCATAGTGACCAGTTGTTCAGTTGTTCCACCGTTCAGTCGTTCCACCGTTCGGTCTATTTGCATATTAGTCTTTTATTATATAGGACTAGAGGCCTGATGCATGAAAATTTGTGCAAGAGTAGGCCTTCCTTCCCCTGGCTGCCGGCACTGGCTTACCTCCGGGACCCAGGCTTCCCTCCTCTGGCACTGGCAGGCACCTAGTATCCAGGCTGGCTTCCCCTGGGCTGCCCGCAGGAACCTGGGACCCCAGCTGGCTTCCCTCTGGCCCCAGCTTTGTCAGGAAGGATGTCCGGAATGATGTCTGGTCTAATTAGCATATTACCCTTTTATTATTATAGATAAGCAGTTCTATATGCATTCATACCTACATATGAACATATGTACTTGAATAAACAGTTTTATATACATATAGTCTATATATATATATATAAGAGGCTAAGTGACCAACCACCATCCGTCCGTCTGACTGACTAACCGGCCCATACATATGACGCGCACTGGCAATGTAAAAATAAACATTGACTTGCACATGCGCAATATTTATCCCTGTCTCACACTGGCCTCCCATTTAAATTAATTCGAAGACAGTTTCCCATGATGCCAGCATTTGCAATGACTATTAATACATCACAAGGACAAACTCTAGACAGAGTAGGAATATTCCTACCTGAACCTGTTTTCAGGCATGGTCAGTTATATGTTGCTTTCTCTCAAGTTTGAAGAGCATGTGACATTAAAGTTAAAGTTGTAAATACTTCATCACAAGGGAAATTAGTCAAGCACTCTGAAAGTGCTTTTACTCTTAATGTGGTGTACAGGGAGATATTAGAATAAGTGTAATCAATTTATCAGTCATTGTTTTTATCAATGTTGTTTTTATATCATGTTTTTATATCATGTCTTTGTTGTTGTTATATCATGTTATTATTTATTTATTAATTTATATATTATTTTCATATACATTTTACTAATTTTCTCTCATCTCTGACACTTCTATTATAGAGAAAGGGCAAATAGTGATATTAAAATATTTCTTCTAATTAATTTCCTTTCAATGTGCATGAATCCGTGCACTGGGCCACTAGTAACTTTAATAATTAGAAATGAGGGAATTATATTTTTATATTTATATAGAGAGACATAGGTTAATTTACAGTTTATAATGCTGATCAAGGATGCGAAATATCAACCCCAGGTGGAAATACCAGCTAACCCCATCTCAAAAAGGCTGAAATGTTAAGGAAATAAATGTATTTTTCTCACATAACTAGTAATCCAGGGTAGGCTGCAGGTTTAGTAATGTTGTAGTAGACAGTTAGATAGGCATGAGCAGAGTAGGAATGATAGGCTAGGTGCAGAGGGTCACCAGGGCGGACAGCCTAAGTGCCTAGCAACGGGGAAAAAAGTATAAGCCCCTGCACAACCATTCATTCCCTTAAGCATTAACCCCTGGAGATAACACTAGGCTTCACCTGGGTTTCAACTCCTGCTGGAAGCCGATCCACCCTTGCTGCTTGACGCAGTCGCTGCAGGGAAGAAACATCTGCACAGCTAATGTTTCAAGGGACCTGGCATATATGACATATGTTTGCTCCCCCTCTTAGTGCTATGTGTTTTAACCAGGACCACCTCCCCGAGAAAGGTTGTTTCCCCAGGTTAGGGGTTAACAGGACTAAGGAAGAGAATAAATCAGTAAATCCTCCTAGTGTTACAGAAATACCATGTACTACTTATGAAGAACTTGGACTAAGACTGTTGGCAATAAATTTTGGACTTGTTGGGCCCACATCCCCAGGGGTCTGCCCACCAGGGAAGGCACCAAAGCCTATACCCCTGGAGACCCACCGACACAGGGCAGTCCCAGGGAAGACAAGCAGCGAGGCTGGGAGGACATAACCTTTACTGGGTAGGATAAACTCCTCCAGTCACTTCCTTGTAGCTTAATAGAACAATAGAGTAACCTTGGAATGGAGATAAGAAACGCCCTAACCTTTGGAATAGAACGGATAGGATTAAGATCAAATAGTATAAATACAGATGTAAGAGGACAATAAAGAGAGGAACCTGGCTATGATGATCGCCTGAACGCTGCCTCCGTGTCATTCCTTCTTTGCCGACTCCATCCACACCTTTGGGAACCCCTGGACCCGCTGGGGCTGGACCCCAGCAAACTCCAGGCCCAGAAAAGCAGCAAAATCGGAGTGACGCCGTGGTGTCAGGAGCAGCTGCATTGACTAATGATCCCCTGCTCTGGTGCTGACCAATCATCAGAGACCACAACCCTGAGAAGACACACCTGGAAAGCTGAGCCCTCCAGATAAAAGCCCTCTCTCTTTATCCAGAGCATACCCATGCATTTCCTCCCTCTTTGGTCTCTCAAGGCACACATCTCTCTCTCCTGAGCTCCAAGGGCCCTCTTTTGCCTCTGTAACTTGTTTCCTGAGCCCATTTATTCTACGGCTCACTTCTTCTGATACTATTGTAAGTTTATTGATAAGAGGAAAGGAGCAAAGGGGGAAGCCAGACATTATAGGCATGTCATTCGGGCAGCTTCACCTGGAAGCTGCAATTTTACCCTCCCCAGGGAACCAGCGGCCCTTTCCCCACAGATCACTGGAGACAAATGTATGTGCAGTGAAGTTGGGATCACATAGGGAAAATGCCTGCCAGTTAAACCTGGGAACAGAAATCATTGGCCAGAGGGGGTGGGGCCACTACAAGCCCAGGAAAATTTGGGAATACATAATCCCCTAGACCAGTGGTTCTCAACCTTCTGGCCCTTTAAATATAGTTCCTCAATGACCCAACCATAAAATTATTTCCGTTGCTACTTCATAACTGTAATGTTGCTACTGTTATGAATCATAATGTAAATATCTGATATGCAGGATGGTCTTAGGCGACCCCTGTGAAAGGGTCGTTCGACCACCAAAGGGGTCTCGACCCACAGGTTGAGAACCGCTGCCCTAGACAAAAGAGTTCATGCTCTCTTGGCTCTCTGGTTCCTCTGGCTTTGTTCCTGCCTGTGTTCCCTCTGTAGCTGCATGGCTCATATGGACCCCACATGCAATGGACTGATGGGCTACAGAGGGAAACATAAAATAAACTAGCCTGATGTTGGACTCGACCTGTTTTCCCACATGGAGGGAAACTCTGGACACTGGTTTGGTCCTAGCTCTGCTGAAGCCACACCTATACTTCTCTGGAGGGATGAAGGGAAATGGGACCTTGAAAACTCAAAGGGAGAATTCCATAGAAAGAAAGCTTTTTATAATACCTTATCTTCCTATGGGGGCCTCTGGAAATTCTTATTCCAGCAGCACCCCAAGAACACCACTTCCACTGATAACACTTCTACCTCTGTGACTTTTTAAATAAACTTTCCTTTATCGTTTGAGTCTTGGTTCTGAATATGTTCTTAGCCATTTTACCCCCAACAATGTCATCAAGGTTCTTTTCATATCTGTTCTGTTTTCTTCAGTGAGGAGTCCTCATAATCTCAATATGGCCATAGAAGTTCCCTCTGTCACATGTATGTTGATTTAAAATATGCCCATAAATTCTTTGCAAAAGTGGAGCCTAATTCCACCCCTCTTAAATGTGGGCTGTATTTATTTCCTGATTCACTTTTAATAAATAAAATGTGGTTGAAATGACAGAGTGTTACTACTCCTGAAATTAGGACACAAAGGTGTTATGCTTTTTCTTTACACTTTCTTTTGGATCCCTCACTCTGGGGAAAGCGTCATGAGGACACTCAGTTAACACATGGAGAGGTCCACATGGCAAGTAACTGAAGCTTCCTGCCAAGAGCTGTATGAAGTGAGATTTTCTGCCAATAGCCACATGAAGGAACCATATTGGAAGTAAGTTTTCCTAGTCCAGTTAAGATTTTAAATGACTGCAGCCTTAGGAAATTATCAACTACAATCTCATGAGAGTCCCTGAGGCAGAGCCAGCCAGCTAAGCTGCTCCTAAATTCCTGACTCACACACAAAAAAATATTTGTCAAGCTAATAAATGTAAATCATGACATAGCACTAAATAACTAGTGTAATATTTCTATATAACAACAGCTAGAGAAAAAAGGGAACAAACAACTAACCCTCTCTTTCTTCGGAGAAACTTTTGAGACTTCCCAACAGACTTCTTTCAGCATCCCACTGGGCAGACTTGGGTCATATCCAATGCCTTAATCAATGACTGGTAAGAGACTGTTAGCATGATTGGCTGATGCTGAACAAGACCATCCCCTGGAGCTGGAGCTGGAGCTGGAGCTGGAGCTGGAGCTGGCTTCCCTGAAACAGAACACTGTGTACAGATAGCGACTTTTGTTAAAAACAAAGTAGGGTAGAGAAATGGATACTGAATTATTTAATCAGGATTGTCCACCAATTCTCAGTGGTGTAACACACTAAAAGTTCATTTCTCATACTACCTGTCCAGTGTGGTTTGGCAAGGAGACCCTGGCTGAAAGAGGTTTCAGCTCAACACTTGCTTGTATAGTCTCCCTAGAGCAGTGGTTCTCAACCTTCCTAATGCCACGACCCTTTAATACAGTTCCTCATGTTGTGGTGACCCCCAACCATAAAATTATTTTCCTTGCTACTTCATAACTGTAATTTTGCTACTGTTATGAATCATAATGTAAATATCTGATATGCAGGATGTATATGCATTGTTACAAATTGAACATAATTAAAGCATAGTGATTAATCACAAAAACAATATGTAATTATATATGTGTTTTCCGATGGTCTTAGGCGACCCCTGTGAAAGGGTCGTTCGACTGCCAAAGGGGTCGCGACCCACAGGTTGAGAACCGCTGCCCTAGAGGGAGGATGGGAAAATAGAAAATTGTTTACTGGGTCCTATAGCTTTTGCCTGAAAGTGACAGACATCACCTTCTCTCCTATCTTATTGACCAAAGTAAGTACTGTATCTCTATTTCAAAGAGGTCAAGTAATACAATCTTAGGTTATAACCAGAAACTGGAGATGCAGAAATATTTGGTGAACAACACTGATGAGTTACCAACAAAAGAATATCAGTGTCTGCAAAACCTGCTTGCCGTGGGACCAGAAATTGTCCTTGTAGCAGGAAAGCAGACTTTTAACACTACTCCCTGCCATTCCCCAGCCTTGAAAGGAATTCCTCTTTCCTTGTCTTTGTCTTTAAGAACTGAAGTGGTTAAATAGATCGGATTTTAAGCACAGGGAGAGATCCTAGCCTAATTATTGATGCTAGATCTTAGCCTAGCATGTATGAACAGGTCTTAGCAAACTACTTGAAATGTTTAATGAAAACAGCATTGACTCAGCTTCAGCATTTAATTGCAGCTCATATCAGGCCCAATAATGTGTAGTTTTGCTAATAACCTTAAAGTTATAAATAATGTATTGAAATTTTAAAGTGTTGTGGTGTTGAAGTCTTCAGGTCAATAGCTCATCTTTCCTTCCTCAGATTCTTCATGCTTGTAGAGTGGCTCTTATTCTAATAGGATGCATGGAAGTCACCTGGCCAAGAAAATAGATCAATTCTCCTACTAGGCTAGCCTTTCCATTTCAGGTCTGCAAACTCCTGACCTACTGAACTTCAGGTTCCTCTTTTGCCTTTAAGGTTTTTTATGCCTTCCTGATAGCCAACTTATTGATAAATCTGAAATTAAATTAAAACTCAGTTTTCCTGACTCCTCACTCTGATAATATTCTAGCTAACTCCATTTTATTTTTCAGCACTTTCTAAGAAGTCCTCCAATTATCTCATTGTTCCACCCAGACTTACTGTTTTTCATGTCCCTCCTTTCTTCTCCTACACCACATCTTCTTGTTCCCATTTTTTTTTCTTGTTCCCATTTTTATAAGGTAAATATCACACCAAACTGCAATACCTTATTTCCTGGGTATCTTCCTTCTCAGCCTGTAAGCTCTTTGAAAATAGGTTCCATGTTTAATGTGATTTTAAAAATTCACGGGTCTAGAGGAGTGAATAAATACTAGTAGTACCATGGTGCCTGATTGTTAGGAGATGTTCCATGAATGTTGAATGAACATTGAATATTATAAGGGATTATATATCCCTGAGTTCTAGGAATTTCCAATACTCTAAAAGAGTTTAAAATTTCACTATCAAGATCCATTGTTTCCATTTCCCAAAGCAGAGTAAGCTAATAGTATTTATTTTTGTTGTTTTTGTTAATCCTCACCCAAGGATATTTTTTTTTTCATTGATTTTTAGAGAAAGTGGGAGGGGGGAGTGATAGAAATATATAGAGAGAAACATCGATGTGAGAGACACATATATTGGTTGCCTCCTGTACGCGACTATATGGGGCTGGGATAGAGCCTGCAACAGAGGTAAGTGCCCTTGACTGGAATCGAACTCACTACCCTTCCGCAGGCCAATGTTCTAACCACTGAGCAACAGGGCAATATAGTATCTATTGAAATATACATAATTGGCCCTGGTTGGGTAGCTCAGTTGGTTAGAGCATCCTCCCTGAATGCCAAGATGGCAGGTTCTATCCCTGGTCAGGGCACATACAAGAATCAATCAATTAATGCAGAAGTGGAACAACAACTCAATGTTTCTGTCTCTCCCTTCTCTCTCTCTCAAATCAAAAGAAAGAAAGAAAGAAATATACATAATTGTGGAAAGGACAACAAATTACAATTAACTCCTTCTAAAGGTGACCGGGTACTGGTTCTCCACTTTGTTCAGGATCGGAGAGGGGTGACGCTTGGCAACAGAGTCTCCAGGAATGGTGTAGAAAGTGTAGTTTGGGCAAGCCCCTCAGGCAATTCCTATAAATCACCTCAGGAGAACAAGCCCATTCTTCCTCCCTCCCGCCTCACCACTGCAGGGAGACTGATGGTGACGTGTCCAACTACTTGATGTTGGTCTGGGAGATTTTATGTTAGACTGGGCTCCTGTAGGGCAGCCAGGGCTTTTTATTACCACGAGGTTGCTGAACTCTTACTCTTTCTGGTTTACATAACTGTTAAAATTACATTATAGATGTGGGCATTTATGGAAGATGGTTAGTTATTAAGCTTGTAGTAACTGTCCTTGTTCTCAGTCTTGCGGGTATTGACGACTGCCGCCCAGTTGTCACCTTTGGAGATCATCGCTGGCTCAGCAAAGCCAGAGACCTTCTTCAGCGCACAGGGTGCGTGTAGTCCGGCTGTAGTTCACTTGAATGCCTGGAGGAGTACAGTCACCCTCAGGAACACTGTCTTCTTTTAGCCCTCTCAGGAGTTTCCAAATTCTCTGGAGACTCGCAGGGGTGGGGCTGGAATGTTCTCCGCATTCCTCCTCCTCCCCCCACTTCCCTCCCCCTTCCCTTCCTCCTCTTTCTGCTCCTCCTCCTCCCCCACTTCCCTCCCCCTTCCCTTCCACCCCTTTGCCTTCCTCCTCTTTCTGCTCCTCCTCGCCTCCCCCTCTCTCCCCCCTACACCCCTCCTCCCACCCCTCCCCTCCCCTTTGTCTTCCTCCTATTTCTGCTCCTCCTTGCCTCCCCCTCTCTCTCCCCTACTGCCCTCCTCCCACCCCTCCCCTCCCCTCTCTCCCCTTTGCCTTCCTCCTCTTTCTGCTCCTCTCGCCTCCCCCTCTCTCTCCTCCCACTGTCCTTCCCCCTCCCCCTTCCCCCCTCCCCCCCCTCCTCGGGGCTGCGGCTGCTGGGGGGGAGGGGCGAGTGGCTGGAGGCAGAGAGTGGGAGGATCCAAGTCCTGGGAGCCTTGGTAGCTCGCAGGCCCCTGAGCACGTGGACCTGAAGGCGCTTCACTTTATCTGTCGGATTATCATAAAAAAGGCAGGGCCAGGGCCAGGGCCAGCTTCACAAAGCTTTCCGAAAGGACGCCCTGGTGTCCTAATTACAGTTTTACAGAGAGAGCAAGTCCATTCCTGCTTACTAATCTCTCATCTGTAAAATGGGGATAAAATCAAATCAAACAAATATTACCCAAAACAGGAAGCTTGCATAACAGCTGAATTCATTTCCTGTGAACAGCGGAGAGGAACTAAGTAACTGCACTTTGTTGATTTGATTCCAGCCAAATACAAAGACAGGCCCTACACAACAAATGTCTCCCTTTGTTCTGGGCCTTGTAAAGAGTCATTTCTCCACAAAGAAAGGATCCCCTCTGTGCATTCCCTGGCCCAGCTGGCCCGGGGATTACGGAGAGAAAGCTCTCTGGAGCCCTTTCCCGGTTATGGAGACATTGTTCTGGAAAGCAGGCTGGGTTGCCATGGCTACGGCTCCCCGGAGGCCGGCCCCGCCCCTCCCCCGCCCCTCCCCCGCCCCTGCCGGCGCCGCGGCCCGGCCCGGGCGGCACTGGCTTCAAACAGTCCTCGCGCCGCGCGGAAATGTTAGAGAAATTCCGAACTCCATTACCCAGACGGCCTCTGAGGCCCAGAGGCAGGAAAAAACCACCACCACCACCACACACACAAAAATCCCTTGCCAGGCAGGCCTGAATTGTCCTTGAAGAAAGTGGCCATTAGATGGAAAGCTTGTTGAAGGTAGGAATAATGTTCTTTCTCATCGCCCGGTCAGTTCCCGCTCTCTGAGGCCGTTCCCGGCCCACCGCCCTCCTCCCCGTAGGCCAACACTAGAAGGATCTAGAAAGATGTTTGTCACCGTCTGTCAGGCAGCGGGTTAAAAGCGCGGACTCTGGAGCCAGAGTCTTGGCCTGCCGCTGAAATAGGTAACACACCTCACCTTTCCAAACTCCATTTTCCTCATCCCTAAAATGGGGACAGTAAAACCTAAAATATACGGCGGGTATCGGTGTAATGTATGAAACACTTGGGACTGCCAGGATGATTATGATCATTTCTGCCATTGTCTCTTCCGGGGCCTCCTGCCTCGTCCCTACTGAAAACAAACCAACCCGAACAACAACAAAAACACCTTCTAGCACCGTCGATAGCAGCCCAAGCCTGTAGTTAATAGTTAATCAGGTGAACGTAAAAGTGCCGGGCCAGCTGCTTATTTGTGTCATAAGCGGAGCACAGCACGTGACTGTCCCAAGGGTAGTTTATGGGAGATTGTCGCCCATCAAACACGTCTAGGGTGAAAAGATGGAAATAACGCGGCGACATCTTCCAGCTTCACTTTCTCCCTCTCCCCTCCCCGGGGTTCCGAGGGGGTCTCTGAAGCCCACAAACCTGGTGGTCACCGGGCAGCGTGTGAGACATTTACACTCGCCAGGGGGCCGCCAGGGGCTCCCCACACCCGGGCCGCCTTCGCCTTCAGAAGCGCCTCAGAGGCCTGGGGTGCGGAGGCGCTTAGCTGGGGCCTCGGGGAGAGTGAGTGTAGCAGCCCTGGCCCCCAGGTGTGCTCCCCGTCCTTCCCCAGGCGGCCTGCACTCGGCCCGGACTCCGCGCGGAGCCTGCGGGGCCCGGGGCAGAGGCTCTGGGCCTGGGCCTGGCTCGGAAAGCCCGGCTGCACCTGGCCGCCGGAAGTGCTCAACCTGGGCAGCGGAGGCCCACTCTCGCGGGGCCACGCAGGGTGGGCGTGACCCGAGGTCAAGAGGTCGTGGCCCCTGGGGGAGGGGAGGCCTGCCAGGAGGCCCCTCCCCGGCTGCCTGGTGCTGCCGTGCCTCTGGCTGAGAAGGTAGGTGCAGCTTGCGTTTAGCTGAGCACACGAGGGCAGAGCGCACCCCCTGTTGAGTGCGCTCGTTGTCAGTGGTGCCAGAACAGGGCTGGAGAAGCCTGGTCAGTGTATGTGCAAGGGCCAGTTGTACGTGGGGCGCTCCCCCAGCACCCAAGTGCGGTGCTGTCTGAGGCTGTGCAGTGGGGCAGCCGAGGTGCGGAGAGCTGGTGTGAAGTGCAGGGTGTGAAGTGTGGTTCCCTCTCCTTCAGACCCTCCGAGGATACATGCATGCCGTCCCTCAGCGCACACGAAACCGCCCTGCCACGCCACCCTCCCCTCCTCCCCTCCCCCACGCCGCAGCCAGCTTCTCTGAAAGCGGATACCCTGAGGCCCTTTTCCCTCACCAGCCACAATCAGGGGCAGTGAGAGGGAAAACGCGGACCGGATCCGGGCACCGAGGCAGGGCTCTGTCATCTTCCCTTCTGTCACCGGCCATGGTCCGGATCCAGGCCTGGTATTCCCTCGGACTCTGCCACTCCGGGAAACAGCTTGAGGCTCCTGCTGGTGCAGGCCAAGTCCGCTTCTTTCTGCGAAGTCCATGCTGCATTTTCTGTTTCACCCTGGCCTACTCTCAGCGAGGCTGTTGTTCTCAATCCAGCTCTGAAACCGGCTCAAACCGCCCTGAACCGGATTTGGTGGCTGTTGAGACAGAGTTTCTGCCTCTTTGTGAGGGCGGACCGGCCTCGTCTGCTCCTCAGTTCCCTGCCTCCCGGCTTCCCAGCAGCCAACCGCAGCGCGCCCCTCCCCCGCCTCTCCAGCTTGCCTTTTTTCCCTTGCCCTTCCCTGTGCCAAGGCCCCATGAAATAGGTTAAATTCTTTCATAAAATACTGGATTTAGGTGGTGGTAAACCTTCAGCTTGTAGTCCATGAACGACTCAATTCTGCTTTTCTCAAATGCGTCATCTGCCCAGTTGATTTTGTGCCTTGCAAGTGCTGGCTCTGGTCCTCACATTTTCACTGGGCGAACATCAGTTTCACACGAGAGGCCGACGGTGTGGGTGCAGTGCCCGGCCAGTTTCTGGTTTGTGGGTCTATTTAATTAAAACCATGTCTTCGTGCCTCTCCTGGGAAATGAGAGAACGTGGTAGGTGTAGGATTTTAAACAGCCACCCAGCCTGTGTGTCTGTCACCACCTTCGGTTCCTGGAGGAGCTGGAGGATGGAGACCGCGGCCCGAAGGTGTAACGTGCCCCGGGGTCTGGCTCCCTGAGGGCTGCGCGCGGAGGGTGCGCGGGAACCGCCAGCGCCGGGTGCAGGTGCAGGCGGAGCCGGGAACCTGACGGAATACGCCTCGAACGAGGGGTGGGCTTTTGTAAGTTCTCTTTCTAGGCAATTTAAGCTTAAAACGTGTGTGTTGGAACCAGACAGAGGGGGTGGTTACACACCATGGCAGATGGGCTCACTGCCACCGAATTGTACACTTTAAAATGCTTCCTTTTATGTGACGTGACTGTCACCTCAGTTCTTAAGCGTTTCTCGATAAGAATTTTTCATTTTCATTTTGTGTTTCTTGAAAAAATGAGAGGAAGAAAACACACCCAGCAGCCATGATCTGGGTGTGGCCCCCTGGGTGCTGGCCGGCGCGCCGGGCGCCCTCTGCTGGCCACAGTCGGCGGTGCCCCCAGGCCCACGGCCTGTCGAGGCGCAAGTCGGAGGTGGTTTGCTAAGAACTTGTTTCATGTGCATTTTGTCTTCCTCGTGTGCAGGAGCAGGGCTATTTTACTGAATGCGGGTCACAGAGGTTTTGCTTCCAAGGTGTTGCAAAGGCCTAATTATAAAAGGTCACGACTTAAGATTCATTTCTAAATCTCAAAGCAAAACCAAAAATGTCATTTCTCCCAGGCTAAACACTACAGTTAAATGGCTCATTTAAGTGTTTAGTTTCAGTAAAGCATAAAGCCCTGGAAAGAAGCCAACTATGACAGCAGATCTGGAAAAGCTATTTTTAGCCGCAAGAGGGGAGGGGCTGGCTTTGTCTTTTGAGTCAGGACTCTAAGAAAGACTCGGGGTTGGGCCAAGGTAACCTTACAGATGTATGTAAGAAAAGAAAAAAAAAAAAAAAAAGAAAGAAAAAAAGGTGGATCGGTCAAATGAATTTGTTTTTATGGGATTTGAAAATCTTAAGTAATTATTATGGGAAGAAAAATAGTATATGCTCTATTGGAGGCCAGGTAATCCAGGTCAGCCCTCTCATTGTTAGCCTAAATCTTTCTTACTTAGGATCCTCACACCTTTTGTTTCACAGGCTTGAAATGCTCCTTCTACTCACAGGTCAGGCCTCACTGTCAGTCTTGCCTTATGTATCACCTCCTCAGAGAACCTTCCTGAACACGTGGTCGACAGCACCTTCCTCACTGCCCCAGCTGGTTGGAGTATCCTCCCATTCACCAAGAGGTGGCGGGTTTGATTTGTCCACATGGCTCAGTGTTCCTCTCCCCTCCCCACAAAACCTTCCCTACCATCAGGGGGAAAGGGTCTACCAATTTCTTCTTCAAAAAAGTCTCTTGCTGTTGTCCAGAAACAGACTCATTCATGCAGATTCTTTATAAAAATTGATTTGAGAGAGAGAGAGAGAGACATCGATTTGTTGTTTCCACTTATTTATGCATTCATTGGTTGATTCTTGTATGTGTCCTGACCAGGAATGGAACCCAAAACCTTGGCAATAGTGACAATGTTGAATGAACTACCCAGCCAGGGCTCATTCATGTAGATTTAAATTCCCTGGAATCTCAAATTCAATTAAAAATAAAAATAAGTAATTAAATAAGTCCCTGGAATCTCAAGTAGGCTCTTTGCATCTCTGAGAACCTTTAGCTTAGATGTCAGTACTTGTTTGGATTTCAGCCCAACACAAGAGTAATCCCTTTGGGGATTTCTTAACCTATGCAAATTAGCTATTATTGCACTGTTCCAGAGAGCTGTGCTAGGGGTTGGAGGACTTTTGTGATATGTGGCTTTACTCTGTTTTCAGTGAATTGTTTTGATTGACTGATGGTTGTATAACTAGTAGAATTTTTCTAGCTGCTTACCAAATGCTGTAACTTTTCACTCCTTTGAGCTGGTTTAGGGTAATAGTTAAGAAACTAAACGTGGAAGTCAGAAAAACTCTGAAGTCTTGGTTTTCTCATTCATTTTGTTTTCACCTATAAAAAGGGGATGTCTACTTAACAGAGTTGTAATAATCATTATAATAGCATTTATAGAGCAATTACTTTATGCCAGTTACTGTTCTATATATACACAAATAATATTACTGTGATATTTATGTAATATACAGAGATGGACCTTATGATAGTGTGAAAGTGATATGTAAAATGGTTAGGCTAAGCTATGATGTTTGTTAGGTTAGGTGTATTAAATTTGTTTTTGACTTAATGATATTTTAAACTTATGGTGGGTTTATCAGGAAGTAGCCCAATTGTAAGTCGAGGACCATCTTGTACATATAAAATATCTGATTATACATATACTAGAGGCCTGGTGCACGAAATCCGTGCACTGGGGGGAGAGGGTCCCTCAACCAGCCAGCGTCCTCTCGCAGTCTGGGACCCCTCACTCCTTACTGCCTGCCTGCAGTGAAGGCGGGAGAGGCTCCTGCCACCGCTGCTGTGCTCGCCAACCATGAGCCTGGCTTCTGGCTGAGCGGTGCTCCCCTTGTGGGAGCGCACTGACCACCAGGGGGCAGCTCCTGCATTGAGCATCTCCCCCCTGGTGGTCAGTGTGCATCATAGCGACTGGTTGTTCCACCAGTTGTTCCACTATTCGGTCGATTTGCATATTAGGGTTTTATTATATAGGATATTCATATATATACCCCACCCAAATATATATATTCATTTAATCCCAGCCACCCTTTGGGTAGGTACCATTGTCCCCATTTTACTGCCGAGGACATGGAAGCACAGAGAAGTTATGTAACTTGTCCAAAGTAACACAGTTTGTAAGTAGGTGACAGAGCACATACAGAAACCCAAGTTGTTTGGGTTACAAGTTTATGCTTTTAAAACCTTAGTTCGATTTACCTAGCACAAGATAAATGTTGCTAAATATTCCTTTCTTATTTCCATGAAACTGGTGATTATTTCCTCAAGATATGTCAACACAGAACCAATGCAATCCCCTCTTTTTCAGATGAGGAAATAAATAGAAGTCCAAAGAGCTTTGCCATTTGTACCATGCAGCTGGATGGGAATAGATAGTAGTTCTGCTGATCAGCCTGTGAGGGAATAATAGTTCTTTATATTAATTTGTCCTCTTTCCTTATCATTTGTGAAAAGAAAGGAAAAGAATTCCTTTTGTGAATCTCACTCCTACCCCCACCTTATTTTCTGCAATTAAATAACATGCTGCCCTAGCAGAGACTTAGCTAGATGGAATGTGCTGCTGCTCTGCCAGAGCACACACAGGAAGCTAGCAAGAGTTTGCCACCAGCAAAGCCAGGAGAGGGGAAAATTAGTCAGCACTCCTTTGTTCTCCTTCACCCTCTTTCAGACTTGTTTCTGTCTCTAGCTTGTTATTCCCTTCCCTGGATAGGAGTATCAGCCACCCTAATAAAAATCCAATCCTAAACAGAGACAGGAGTAGTAAGCTTGGTTGTCAGTAGCTGCCTAGTCCCTATCCCCCCCCCCCCCCCCATGAGAATAATAAAGTCCTGAATACCCGTTTTCATTGTGCCATTATCTCAGTACATGCCTTTGTGTAATTTAGTTAACCTGTGCTAGCCATAATTTTCTTACCTTCAGATGAAATACTATAGTTTTTATTTATTTACTTATTTATTTTTTTTACTGATTTCAGAGAGGCAGAGAGAGGGAGAGAGAGAGATAGAAACATCAATGATGAGAATCATTGATTGGCTGCCTTCTGCACGACTGATGCTCTATCCACTGAGCCAAACCAGCTAGGGCTTATCGTTTTTATTTTTATTATCCTCACCCAAGGATATGTTTTTGTTGTTTTATTTTTAGAGAGAGAGAAAGTGGGGGGGGGGGAGGAGGGAAAGAGAAACAACTCAGAGAGAAAAAGAGAGAGAGAAACACTGATATGAGAAAGAAACATTGATGGGTAGCCTCCCATGCACATCCTGACTGGGAATCGAACCCAGAACCTTTTGATATATGGAACAATGGTCCAACCAACTGAACCCTACCCGGCCAAGGCTGAAATATTATCTTTCAAGGAATTTTGCCTTAGCCATGAAGTTCTGTGATAAAGCTTAATAGACAGTAGTTGTTTTGCTTTATTTTGTTCAGCTTAAAATAAAAATGCTAAGAAATGCAACATAGTTTCACAGTCTTTGAACAGCACTGTTCTAAAAGACCACAATATGTAGTGTTATGCTATAAACACAGAGAATATAAATGTCAAAGGAAATTCATGCTTTTGCTATCACAGAAGAGGAAATGGGTTTTTTTCTTCTTCCTCATTTCCTTAGCAGTTTTCTATGATTTGGACTTTGGAGATGTGAAGGGAGCAGTAAAGGGAGCTTCTGCTGGACTATTTGACGCATGTTGAGTAACAAGAGAAATCAGTTTGGCCTGGCTGTCGTGGCTCCGTGGTTGAGCGTTGATCTATGAATCAGGAGGTCATGGTTGGATTACCAGTCAGGGCACATGCCCCAGTTGTGGGCTTGATCCCCAGTGTGGGGTGTGCAGGAGGAAATCAACCAATGATTCTCTCTCATTGTTGATGTTTCTGTCTCTCTATTCCTCTCCCTTCCTCTCTGAAGTCAATAAAAATACTGATTTCTGGGCAGTTTTAGTTCCTTATATGGTTTGATTACTGGTGTCCTGCATTTCCTATCTGACACCTTTGTTCTCCTTTGGCGAGAAGCTTACAAAATGGCCATTAAAGTTCAGCTGGCATGGGTTAGTGGTTGAGCATCAAACTATGAACAAGGAGGTCAGGGTTTGATTCCCAGTCAGGGCACATGCCTGGGTTGCGGGATCAGTCCCCAGTGTGGGGTGTGCAGGAGGCAGCTGATCAATCACTCTCATCATTGATATTTCTATATCCCTCCCTCTCCATTCCTCTCTGAGATCAATAAAAATATATTAAAACAAAACAAAATGGCCATTAAGGATAATGTTGCCTTGTAAGTCCTAATGCTATCATATCTAATAATAGACAAGCATGGTAATTGACCATACCTCTGCTATGCTTCCCATGGGCTAATCAGGGTAATATGCAAATTAACTGCCAACGAAATGGCGGCCGGCAGCCAGGCAGCTGAAGCAAATATGAGGCATGCTTGCTCCAGCGATGGAGGAAGCCAAGGTTCCCTGCCTGCCGCGGCCCAGCTCTGAGCGGCACTCTAAGCAACAATGTTGCAATTATAGAAGCTAAACAAACCCAGAAACCTGATTTCAGCCAGCCGGCCTCGGAGCTGGAGCCACAACAAAGTTTTAATTACAGAAGGTAAATAAATACCAGAATTTAAAAAAAAAGAAAAAAGGAGAGACTGGGAGCTTCAGTTGTAGGCTTGGCCCGCCTGAAGACAGCCCTCAGCCCCTCATCCAGGCTGGCCAGGCACCCCAGTGGGGACCCCCACTCTGAAGGGGGTGCGGGCAGCCTGAAAACAGCCATCAGCCCTCATCCAGGTTGGGCAGGCATCCCTGTGGGGACCCCCACCCTGAAGGGGGTGTGACCAGCCAGCCTGCAAACACTCATCAACCCCTCCCCCAGACTGGCCAGGCACCCAAGCGGGACTCCCACCCTGATCCGGGACACCCTTCAGGGAAAACCAGCCAGCCCCCACCCATGCACCAGGCCTCTATCCTATATAGTAAAAGGGTAATATGCAAACTGACCCTAACAGCAGAAAGACTGGGAATGACTGGTCACTATGACACCCACTGACCATGAGGGGGTAGATGCTCAATGCAGGAGCTGCCCTCTGGTGGTCAGTCAGCTCCCACATGGAGGAGCTCTGCTCAGCCACAAGCCAGGCTGATGGCTGCCAGTACAGTGGTGGTGGTGGTGGGAGCCTCTCCTGCCTCCTCAGCAGCACTAAGGATGTCCGACTGCAGCTTAGGCCTGCTCCCCGCTGGCAAGTAGACATCCCCCGATGGCTGCTGGGCTGCCAGAGGGGATGTCTGACTGCCAGCTTAGGCCCAATCCCCCTGGGGAGCAGGACTAAGCCAGCAAGTGGACATCCCCCGAGGGGTCCCAGACTGTGAGAGGACACAGGCCAGGCTGAGGGACTTCTCCCCCCACCCCCCGAGTGCACAAATTTTTGTGCATCGGGCCTCTAGTATAACATAATCATCACACACAACTTGAAGGATGGGGAAACTGAGACGGGCAACTTGCTTGAGCCCTCACAGAGAAAGCACAATTCCTTTGTAGGAATTTATAGTGTACAAAGTATACGATAGTATAGGCCCAAAATTTTACCTCATCCTAGGGCTATAATTATCAATGTTAGAGATGTGTAAGCCTGTAGAGAGTTTTTATAAGAGTTTATTTGAGCCAAACTGACAACATATGCCAGGGCATAGGTTCGCAAATGCTCTGGAGTTTCTTTTAAGCATTTGAAATTAAGAAAGATTACTTGAAAGTGAGCGAAAGTAAGGTGGACATCAGATTACAGGATAATTAAGATTATGTGTTCTCTTGAAGGTGGTCAGACAAAAGGGGGGGCTTGAAAGGGGGCATTTCAAAGGTGTGTTTACCTAGATGCATAGACACAATGGACAGGGCTTGCTGAAGGTGACTACCCACCATGACCTGCCCAGTTAGGAATTTATGATCAGATCTCCCTGTGAGGTTACTTTCCGTATGTTTATCAATGTAAGAAACATTCAAACCTGTGTAGAGTTTTTGTGAGCTTATTTGAGCCAAACTGTCGACAGTTGCCAGAAAGCAAAATTTCAACGGTATGAGATAATGCTCCAGAGAATGGCAGTTTTGCCCTTTATTTTATACACTAAAGGCCCAAAAATCATGCACTCGGGGGGGTGAGGGGGGGGGGTCCCTCAACCCGGCCTGGGCCCTTTTGCAATCTGGGAGCCCTCGGGGATCGGACCTAAGCTGTCAGTTGGACATCCTTAGCGCAACTGCTGGCTCAGGGCTTCTGGCTGAGTGGTGCTCCCCCTGTGGGAGTGCACTGACCACCATAGGGCAGCTCCTGTGTTGAGCGTCTGCCCCCTGGTGGTCAGTGCACGTCATAGTTCTGCTGTTTGGTCAGTTTGCATATTAGCCTTTTATTACATGGGATTACAATCAAAAGAGCAGACACAAGTGGGTTACATGAAATCCATTGGTGATAGATAGAGAGGTGGGAGAAAGCAAAGCAGGGAAACCTCTGGGATTGGATGAAATGTAAAATGATAGATACATAATATCTTTTACACAGGTGGGTACAGGAGTTAACAGTCAGTAATGAACTCAGTAACAATGAGAGGATTTGTGGTCATTACAGAGTGGCGTCTGTGCTTTGAGGGGTCCGTAAGAAAGGAAAATTACTTTGACATTCTGAAGATATGCTATCATAGATGCAAAAAGACAATAGAAAGGCTCAGTTAAGGTAAAGATTGACCTTTGTCAAGGAAGATACCGGCCCAGGATATGACTACCCACCATAAACTGCTTTTAGTTAAAAAGTTTTAATTTCAGAACATCCATTGTGGTTATTTTAGGTCTCTGAGTTTGTAAGGCCACCTCGTGGGCCCCCATCCCCGCGACCCCCTCCCTGAGCTTGTCAGGTTTAGTATGCATGTTGATGTAAGAAACTTCTAAACCTGCAGATAATTTTTATAAGAGTTTATTTGAGCCAAAATGATGATGTATGTTGGGGAGCAAGATCTCAAATGCTCAAGAGAATAACAGTTGCAGTTTCCTGTATGTATTTGAAATTAAAAAGGGGTTTAAGAAGGATTACAAGGAGGTGGGAGAAAGCAAGGCGGGGATTGGATTACAGGATAATTAAGAGTGTTTGCTCTCTTGAGAGTGGCTACATCTTATGGCCCAGATAAACCTTTTACTAAAGAAGTCATATGTCTGTGGCAGAACTGCCCACCAAGAGCTGCCCAGTTAGGAAATTATGAACAGATCACTCTGTAAGGTTACTTCTCTTAGAACCACTTTTTCATCATCAGTTCCCTCTTTAGTCATAAATCAATCTGAAGGATCATTGATAACCTTTTGGTCAGATAATGTGGTCTCACAGTGCTAGGAAGGCTCATTTTTGGGAAATCTCAGTATCAACATTGTCTCTTTGACCACTAGGGATGAAGGAATACTGTAATCATGGGATCTGATTTGAACTGAATTTTCCTCAAAAGGGAAGGGCAGGTAAATGGAAAATGGCAGTCAGGTCTTATAGTCTTCATTGTGAAAAACACTCTGGGTCATTTTAAAAACACTTTGAACTATTAATGATCTGAGTTTTGCTGTCTGTTTCATTTTTCTATACTTAGCATCTAGTATAATATTTACATACACCATGAAAAGAGCAGTAACAGTTATCTCATACATGTTCAGTAATCATAAACAATTGAACTACATAGAAAAGCCCAAAGAACAAGTATGACTATTATTATGAACTAGAGGCCTGGTGCACAAAATTCATGCACGGGTGGGATCCCTAGGCCTGGCTGGCGATCAGGGCTGATCAGGTTCCCCGCCTTCCCACCTCCTCCTTCCCTTGCCGCCCGCACACCACCACTACACGTTTCCCCACCTCCTTGCCTGGACCTGATAGGGCGATCAGGACCTGCCAGCCAGCAGGGAGGATCCAGAAGGTTGGCCGGCCAGGGGGAGGGACAGAAGGAGGGACCCGGGAGGTTGGCCGCTGGCCCCGAGGAGGGAGCTGGCCCTTGGCCCCCCTGGGAAAGGGGCTGTGTCCGCTGTTACCCACCCCTGGTTCCCTGTCCCAGCCCGGGGGCCTGTTGTCCAGAGGGAGGGACAGCAAGGGTGAGAGGTTGGCAATAATGAGAGGTTGGCCGGCAAGCCCCATCGTTGATCGGGGCCTGCGGGTTGGGGGCAGCTCCTGTGTTGAATGTCTGCCCCCTGGTAGTCAGTGCACATCATAGTGACTGGTCATTTTGGTTGTTCCGGTCATTCTGTCGTAACGGTCACTTGAGCTTTTATATATATATATATATATATATATATATATATATAGATAATATCATTAGCAGACAGGTAAAGACAAACAAAATGAATTCTGAGCTCCATATGAATTCATATAGGTATATAGGCCTTGTTGATGTCTTGGGAAAGCTGTCTACCTCTGATGTTAGTGGCTTATCATTGTGAAGGAGTCTTTAATGTTCTTTGTTGAGTGCCAGAGACAAGAGTAGATGTCCATTTGCTGTTAAGCGCCTGATAGGATCCTTTCCAATGTGGTTGAAGAGTGTCTTTTATTTGATGTCCTTTCCAATAAACAAAAATCTCCAGGTGGCAATCAATGCTTTTTAAAGTCGCTGTCTTCTGGGATCTCACTGTGAAAGGAAGCAGTTACCAACTTGACTTTTTCTTGAAGTGACTCTCTCAGACCTTGGCAATAGTGTAAAATGTCTCCTTTCAATAATGTCAGCTCATAAGTTTCTTCATTTAAGTCTAGTCTTAGAAAATTCTTTTTCTCAAGTTATCATAAGAACCCCACTGCCACAAGCATTGGAGAAATTGCACCTGTGCAATTCTCTGATAGAACTATGATTCATGAAGGAATACAAAAACTAAAAAACAGAGAGTCAGAGAGCAGGGAAGAACCAAATGGCTATCTTGGGTTTTGTATAGTGTCAACTACTTGTGTTTTTTGTGTCTGTGTGTATGTGTGTGTGTTTTTATTTGTTTGTTTTTACAAGTATTGTTTACTCATACAGTATACCCTAAAAGTTTTTTATCACTTATTTTACAACTAGTAGCCCTGCGCACGAATCGGAGTGCCAGTAGCTTGCTGCCGCCCTCCAGTAGCTCTCCACCTGCTGCCTGCCCTCCTATAGCTCCCCAGGCGCTCCATCCTCCCACTTCCCCCTCATAGCTTGCTGCCCTGACCTCTCCTGTACCTCTCCGCAGCCCACTTGCAGCTCGCTGCCCCACCCTCCTGCTGATCTGTGATCCGGTCGTTATGCGGTCGGTTGTTACACTTCACGGCGTAACGACCATTTGCATATTATATTTTTACTAGAGGCCCGGTGCACGAATTTGTGCATGGTTGGGGTCCCTTGGCCTGGCTGGCAATCAGGGCCATCTCACCCAGTCCTGATAGGGGTTGATTGGGGCTAGCCAGCCAGGGAGAGGGACCGAGGGAGGTTGGCTTTCGGAGAGCACTGATCACCCAGCTGGTCAGGGAGAGGGACTGCGGGAGGTTGGCCGGCCATGGGAGGTGGCTGTGGGAGCGCAATGACCACCAGGAGGCAGCTCCTGCATTGAGCGTCTGCCCCCTGGTGGTCAGTGCGCATCATAGCTACCAGTTGACCAGTTGTTCGGTTGACCAATTGTAATGGTCGCTTAGGCTTTATATATATATAGATTATATAGGATGATTTGCTATGCAATTTCAAATATTTTGAGGTGTTCTAGGGCCCCTTCTGGAACACTGAAAAGTAATTCCTACATATATTGAGATTTAAAACCTTTTAACCTCAATTTGTGATGAAAACTAAAAAGTAAGCAATTAGCATTCTTTATTTTGGCTTGCAAATTTATGAAGACACTTTATAACTTCTAGAAACATATTTTATAGACATCAAAGTCAATTATAAACATGGACTAATTTTTATAAAACCCAGGTACAATAAAGACATGTTTGTTTCAACTTTAACCTACAAGCGTAAGCTAGCTTTTATTTACTAAAGATTAATTTTTGATTATGTAAACTTGAAAAACATTTGGGTTAGTTTCTATATTTATCAGAATTTTAGAATACCCAGTCTTTACAAGCGTTTATCTTTAAGATAATTTTAATAATACTATTCAAACTTATATGCCTGGAGCATAATACCCACCATGATCTACCCAGTTAGGAATTAAATTTTTTTTTTTCATGTTTTTATTGAATTTAGGGAGAGAGAGAAACAGCTCTGGGATGCTGCCTGCATGCCCCATGCTGGGGATTGAGCCCACAATTCCTGACCTGAAATTGAACAGGGCTTTGTATCTAGGGCTGTTTGAATTCAGTGCCCCAAATTCTATTCATTATATCCAAGAGGAGGTTGCTGGAGGCAGGAAGAGACCTGCTCTTGGTGCATGGAATAATGCTCAACGAACTGAGCCTCACAGGCCAGGGCACCAGGATTTATAGTCAGATTACCCTGTGAGGTTACTTTTTTTGTTGACGCATAAAACCCCTTTTTTTCATCCACATAATAGAGACATGTTCGCACTACAGTGTGTCACAATGCAGAGAATGGAGATCTCAGTTGATTTGCTGAGAAATAGAAAGGGAAAGGCAATCTTTAGGAAGATTTAACAGAAGTGTTGCTAGAGCTGGGTATTAAAGGAGAATTGGGGGTTTATACTAATGACAAACTAGGTAGGGACATGTCAGTTGATCAGAGGAAGTGGAATATTACAAGTATAGATATCTAAAATAGAATGTTGTACCTGGGGAACATAAAAAGCCATATGAGTGGAGTATAGAGTAATAGGGGGAAGGCAGTGGAAAGTGAGGCTGAAGATGAAACCGGACACAATGGGCCCAAGGATGCCTGTCACTACTTGAGCCAAATTAAGCAGAGACAGGGTTGAATCATATATGAGTGATTATTCCAATAATGCCGGCAGTATGGGGAGAGCAGTTGGTCACCTTGGAAATTCTGTTCTGCTCCCCCTCGTCAGTTGGCTGATTATAGATGGGCATGGAAGAAGATAACTCCGTGAAGCTTCGAGCTACAAGTGTAACTGGGAAAGGAGAGGGGAGGGTCTGCAGTCCCACCTTCAGGAGCTCAAAGTCTGATAACAAGGTGGCTAATCTATGATGTTACAAACAGCTCATCCTCTTCTTGAGACCGGAGAATGCTCAGCATTTCTGAGGCCAACTCCTGGAAGGGGTCAGGGTCTGGGCATAGCAACCAAATGAAAGTGTGTCTTGTTTTTGGTCTGTTCTCAAAATGTATTTCTTTTCTGAATAATGGACCCATTGAGTTATCTTTTTAGTCTTGTTTCATCCTCCAGTTTCCCAGGGGCTGTAAGAAAACTTCTCATCTATAGTTAGTGAGGTGAACTGTGGCTCTATTCTTATTATGTGCCCTTTCTCAGAATCAAAGAGGCATTCAGGCTAGATCACCAAGATCTTGGGTGCCATGCAGTTTCTCTAGGCCTGGGGTTTTCAGCAGAGCACTCCTAAAACATAGACATTTTATAGAATTCCAATACATTCACTTACAGAAGCCACTGAAGCATCCTCACAGTACCCTAGAGCAGTGGTTGGCAAACTGGGGCTCGCGAGCCACATGCGGCTCTTTGGCCCCTTGAGTGTGGCTCTTCCTAAGCCTTAGGAGTACCCTAATTAAGTTAATAACAATGTACCTACCTATATAGTTTAAGTTTAAAAAATTTGGCTCTCAAAATAAATTTCAATCGTTGTACTATTGATATTTGGCTCTGTTGACTAATGAGTTTGCCGACCACTGCCCTAGAGGTTTGATTAATGTAGTGTTTTAACTATAATTGTCAAAGTGGAGTCACTGCAGAGTTCTAGGTTTGCCCAGGACTGAGTCCCTGCATGAGAAACTCAGTTTTTTTGTTTTTTTTTTTTTTAAATATATTTTATTGATTTTTTACAGAGAGGAAGGGAGAGAGATAGAAAGTTAGAAACATCGATGAGAGAGAAACATCGATCAGCTGCCCCCTGCACATCTCCCACTGGGGATATGCCCGCAACCCAGGTACATGCCCTTGACCGGAATCGAACCTGGGACCCTTCAGTCCGCAGGCCGACGCTCTAACCACTGAGCCAAACCGACTTCGGCAGAAACTCAGTTTTAAAACCTAGATGAGTTGGTCACTGTAGTTTTAGGCAGGAATGTAACATCTAGCATCCAAATGACTCTAGTAGCAGTTTGGAGGGTGAAATAGGAAGTAAGGGGAAGAAAGGCAAGGGACTAACACTGGATAATATTACGGCCCAGAGAAGTGTTCCATGCCCTCCTGGTATTATAGGTAGGCATCGTTTACTAACAGAGAAATTGAAGCACTTGGACAGTTTAATTTGTGCAAAGTCATGCAGCCATAGGTGGCAGCACTGGGCTTTGTATCTAGGGCTGTTTGAATTCAGTGCCCCAAATTCTATTCATTATATCCAAGAGGAGGTTGCTGGAGGCAGGAAGAGACCTGCTTAAAACTGTGAAAATGACAGGATGAATGAAAATGTAGAGGAAGAAGCCCTGGTCGGATAGCTCAGTTGGTTGGAGTGTCGTCCTGTACATCAAAGGTTGAGGGTTAGATTCCAATCAGGGCATATACCTAGATTGTGCATTTGACCCCTGGTCAGAGTACATACGGGAGGCAACTGATTGATGTTTCTCTCTCCCCTTTACTTTCTCTAAAATCAATGAAACATTTCCTCAGGTGAGGATAAAAAAGAAAATGTAGGCGAAGAAGCGGGTGGAAAACACAAAATAATGGTGAATATCTACATTAGGGTTGGGAAGAGAAAAGGGAGACATATCTCATATGATGCAAAGAGAGAGACAAAAGCCAGGAAAGTATAGTTTGATCAAAACAAATGGGGAAGATGATTTCATGAAGGAAAGGATGTGCTGAGTGTCAAATATAGTAAAAGCTGAGGACAGTGAGGGCTGTGGAAAGATCACTAGAGTTGGTATTAGGAGTTTTTTAATGAACTGTTTCAGGCAGAAGCCACTTTGGACTAAGTGAGAGTGAGAGCTTCACAATGTTGTCAAGTTGGCGAGGTTGAACTATATTTCTCTCACTTTCCTTCTCTTCCCTTTTAGCGTGGGCCACAGGAGGGAGCATTTGAGATCTTGCTTCCAGGCATTGACCTCCGTTTTGGCTCAAATAAAACTCATTTAAAAAAAAAAAAAAAAAAAGGTAGGCCACAGGCGATATTAATCTGGAAGATTTTGACAGCTGAAGTGAAACAGCAGCCATTTTGTTTTTTATTTCAGAAGATGGAGGCAGGTGCTTTTTTTTTAATCCTCACCCGAGGATATTTTTTCCATTGATTTTTAGAGAGAGTGGAAGGGAGAGGTAGAGTAAGAGAGAAACATCCATGTGAGAGAGACACATGAATTGGTTTTCTCTCCCACATACCCTGACCGATGCCAGGGATTGAATCTGCAACCAGGTTAGGTACATGTCCTTGACCAGAATCGAACCTGAGATCCTTCAGTCCTTGGGCTGACACTCTAACCACTGAGCAATCTGGCTAGGGCTGGCAGGTACTTCTGTGGCTCACATAAATTGTCTCTTCACCGCTGGCTCACTCACTGACATGGGACACAGCCAGGCTTTCAATTGCTTGAGGCAACGTAGTGTTTGCCACCCCAAAATATGCCTATGGGATATTGGTTATTTTAAGCTGGTTATTTTTAAGAAACAAAAGACTCAGAAAGAATCTTTGACCTCTGTCCTAACTGCCTAAAAGAACTTAAATAGGGGACCTGTTCCAGGAAGGGAGCTATCATCATAGGTAACTATGTTTAATAGTTAATTCCTGTGTGATAGACAGGAAGGAACCTAGCAAGGCCCTTTGATCAAAATCATCTCTGTGTTAAAGATGGCCCAGCAAACATTTGTTTACTAAACATTTGCATTACCATCTCCATGTAAATTGCCTTTCTGCCCACTGACTTGTGTTCCCCCTCTCCTTGCCCGCCCCCCACACACACTTCTTTAAGCTCAAGGTGATATATAAACCTCAACTGCCTGATTTGTCCTGGAGCCCATATTCTTAGGAAACTTCTATATGTACATACATAATATAATAAATTCGATCATTTTATCCTGTTAATCTGTTTCATGTCAATTTGATTATTAGTCCAGCCAGAACAATTTAGAAGGGCAGAAAGAAAATGTTTTTTCCTCCCTCAGAGCTCCATCTTCCCCTAAATCAGCCGTTCTCAACCTGTGGGTCGCGACCCCTTTGGGGGTCGAACGACCCTTTCACAGGGGTCACCTAAGACCATCAGAAAACACATATATAATTAAATATTGTTTTTGTGATTAATCACTATCCTTTAATTATGTTCAATATGTAACAATGAAATTGGGGGTCACTACAACATGAACTGTATTAAAGGGTCGCTGCATTAGGAAGATTGAGAACCACTGCCCTAAATCCTTCTTCAGCTTCTCAGAGTCATGCACCACTGTGTTTAACTCTGTAATGAAGAATACCAGCTTCTTCCACAGAACACACACATCACCAAGATTGAAGGCAGCAAGAACTGACAAAGGTCCCAGTTTGTGCTGTGGGTTCTAGCTCGTCCTTGCTCTCCCTCACTCTCCCTTACTTTGCATCCATCTTCTGGTTCTAATTGTTTGACCTGCAATTGTCATATACCAGCATCAGACACAAAGCCAACAGCCGTACAGAGTCTGTTTACCTAGATCTCACAATTATATAAGATCCATGTTTTGTGTGTGTATATATCTCTATGTCTCAATCCCTATCTAGTCTATATGTCTGTGTATCCATCTATGTATGTAGGCATCGATCTATTTAATCTTGTAGTGATTGTACTTCTTTGGTTGAACTCTGACTGCTGATACAGGAAAGAGGAGGCAGCAAGTGTAAATTACTCTCTGGAAAAGTATGGTAGTCATACAATAAATATCTACTGAGCCCCTATTATGTGCCCAGGCTTGATTCAGGGAACATAGTGATAAACAACACTGATATGGATAGGAGACTATAATCTCGAGAGGGAGATAGAGGAGTAAAAAAAGTAAATAATCAAATATATGTTAAAAATTTTAGAATTTAAAATTGTAGAATTTTAGAATGCTCTGAAAGCAAGAAAGCCAAACCAAAACACCCCCAAATGACAAGACAGTAAATTCAACACAGAAGGGATACATTGTTTAGATTGGGAGATCAGGAAAGCATTTTCTTTTTTTAATTTTTACAAGAGTTTATTTGAGCTAAACTGATGACATATGTTAGAGAGCAAGATCTCAAATGCTCCCAAGGAGAGCATTTTGTAGGATGCAATGTTTAAGCTGAAATCTGGATAAGTAGGATTTAAGAAGATAATTTTAGGACAAAGGAATAGCATGTATTTTCCCTAAGGTAGAAAAGAATCCCAAGTATTCAAGGAACTGCAAGAGGCCTGATTGGAGTCTAGCAAGTGAGAGAGTGACCTGTAAGACTGGAGAAGAAAGCTCTGTCCTTAGTAAAGGGTTCTGGAATTTATTCCAGTAGTAAAGGAAAGCCAGTTGTAATAGTTAAGATTCCATGGTTGCAAGGAGCAGGAATACAAATTAAAGTAGCTTAAGAGAAAAATGGATTTTTATCAGTTGACATAACCAACTGCAGAAAGTATAGGCATAGAGGTGGCCTTAAGATATGATAGAATGAAGGATATTAAGATCATCAAACTCTTTTTCTTTTTATCATCTTCTCTTTACATGTCTACTTCATTTCTATAATTAGATTTTTAATGAGGCTGAATCCATAAATCACATCTTTACAGCTTTCTCCCAAATTAGTTTACAACATTGTCCTTACTGCTAAATCTAGTTATAAGCAGATTACACTGACTGGGAAAATAGCTGGCAGCAACTTCTCATGTTCTTTTTTTTTTTAAAATATATTTTATTGATTTTTTACAGAGAGGAAGGGAGAGAGATAGAGAATTAGAAACATCAATGAGAGAGAAACATTGATCAGCTGCCTCCTGCACATCTCCCACTGGGGACGTGCCCACAACCAAGGTACATGCCCCTGACCAGAATCGAACCCGGGACCCTTTAGTCCGCAGGCCGACACTCTATCCACTGAGCCAGACTGGTTTTGGCTACTTCTCATGTTCTTACAAAATCTCTTTTTCAAGGGGGGTGGAGGTAGTAGAGGAGAGTATAGGGGGGATAAATGGTGATGGAAGGAGATGACTTGGTGTCGTGAACACACAATACAATATATATATGATGTATTATGGAATTGTACTCCTGAAACCTATATAATTTTATTAACCAATGTCACCCTAATAAATTAAAAAGTAAAAAAATATATTTTAAAATATACTTTTATTGATTTCAGAAAGGAAGGGAGAGGGAGAGAGAGATAGAAACATCAATGATGAGAGAGAATCACTGATCTGCTGCTTCCTGTATGCCCCACATTGTGGATTAAGAATCCACATGTGAACCAAGATGGCGGCATAGGTAAACACCAGAGAATGCTGCCTCGCACAACCACTTCAAAAATACAACTAAAAGACGGAACGGACATCATCCAGAACCACAGGAAAGCTGGCTTAGGGGAAATTCTACAACTAGGAGGAAAGAGAAAAACATACCGAGACTCAGAGGAGACGCAGTGCGGAAGTAAAATACAAAGGTGCGGAGGTGTGTGCAGAGCGGGCTGGCGGCTGAGGGCGCGGTTGTCGTTTTCAATCGGGAGGGAGGCTTAGGCCCTGAGCTCCAGTTCTGGTCGAGTCTCTAGGGACCCAGACCCAAACGGGAGAAGCGAGACTGTCTGGCATCGGTCGGAACGCGAGGGCAGCTTTCTCTCCGAGGTTTGCAGCGGTTGCTGGGACTCTGAGAGACAGAGCCTCTGGGGATGGGACTGAGAGCAGCCATAACTGCTCCCTCCGACCGCCCTGTTTGACCCCGGGCGACCCGCCCCGCCCAAGCCCTGCACAGAGCCATTTGCCGGATAGCCTCAGGCAAAGGCTAGATTAGCACCTCCCCAGAGGACAGAAGTTTTCCCACTGTAGACACAGCTGACTCTCACAGCCAGTTGGCCTGGAGGTCAAATCCCCCCAGTATTAACTACAACAATCAAGGCTTAACTACAACAAGACTGCGCACAAAGACCACTAGGGGGTGCACCAAGAAATGATAAAAAATGCGGAGACAAAGAAACAGGACAAAATTGTCAATGGAAGATATAGAGTTCAGAACCACACTTTTAAGGTCTCTCAAGAACTGTCTAGAAGCCGCCGATAAACTTAATGAGATCTACAAGAAATCTAGTGAGACCCTCAATGTTATGATAAAGAACCAACTACAAATTAAGCATACACTGACTGAAATAAAGAATACTATACAGACTCCCAACAGCAGACCAGAGGAGCGCAAGAATCAAGTCAAAGATTTGAAATGCGAAGAAGCAAAAAACACCCAACCCGGAAAAGCAAAATGAAAAAAGAATCCGAAAATACGAAGATTGTGTAAGGAGCCTCTGGGACAGCTTCAAGCGTACCAACATCCGAATTACAGGGGTGCCAGAAGATGAGAGAGAGCAAGATATTGAAAACCTATTTGAAGAAATAATGACAGAAAACTTCCCCCACCTGGTGAAAGAAATGGACTTACAGGTCCAAGAAGCGTGGAGAACCCCAAACAAAAGGAATCCAAAGAGGACCGCACCAAGACACATCATAATTAAAATGCCAAGAGCAAAAGACAAAGAGAGAATCTTAAAACCAGCAAGAGAAAGAAACTCAGTTACCTACAAGGGAATACCCATACGACTGTCAGCGGATTTCTCAACAGAAACTTTGCAGGCCAGAAGGGAGTGGCAAGAAATATTCAAAGTGATGAATGCCAAGAACCTACAACCAAGATTACTTTATCCAGCAAAGCTATCATTCAGAATTGAAGGTCAGATAAAGAGCTTCACAGATAAGGAAAAGCTAAAGGAGTTCATCACCACCAAACCAGTATTATATGAAATGGTGAAAGGTATCCTTTAAGAAGAAGAAGAAGAAGAAAAAGGTAAAGATACAAATTATGAACAACAAATATGCATCTATCAACAAGTGAATCTAAGAATCAAGTGAATAAATAATCTGATGAACGGAATGAACTGATGATTATAATAGAATCAGGGACATAGAAAGGGAATGGACTGACTATTCTTGGGGGGGAAGGGGTGTGGGAGATGTGGAAAGAGACTGGACAAAAATCGTGCACCTATGGATGAGGACAGTGGGTGGGGAGTGAGGGCGGAGGGTGGGGCGGGAACTGGGAGGAGGGGAGTTATGGGGGGAAAAAAGAGGAACAAATGTAATAATCTGAACAATAAAGATTTAATAATAATAAAAAAAAGAATCCACATGTGCCTGGGAATCGAACTGTGACCTCCTGGTTCATAGGTTGATGCTCAACCACTGAGCCACTCTGGCCAGGCCAAAGTAAAAAAAAAAAAAATAGAATAATACTATGGGATTAGCAGGATTGGCACATATGCAATTAAAGAAGAGTTACTGGATTGGAATAAAAGTTGAAAATAAATCCTGAAAAAGTAAATATTTTAATTTACTTTAAAAAAAAAAACACCCCAAAATAAAATCTCTTTTTCACAATGAATTGCTCCAAAATTTGAAAAAATGGCATAATTATGTCACTTTCTTCATGTATGAACAGTAAACAACATTTTTGTGCCAGACTTTCTGATTCTTTCCCTTCCAGTATTATAATCACCTTTGTTGTGAATTTTATTAAATACAGAATTCAATTTTGAATAAATTTAGACATTTTACTTTAAATCAATTCTGAGGGCTTCAGTATTCTTAGAAACAAGAACAGTAGTTTTTATAGGGTTGTAAATACACTAAAATAGTGAAAGCAAACTTGAGATTATGTTGAATTTATCTGCTTTTTCTTTTCTGTCTTTTCTTCTGAGAAACAAAATTGGACCTACCTACATTAGCAGCATTGACAAGAATGGAACAAGAACAAGGTATTCCTACAAAATACCAGCAAATTGCATACAACAATACACTAAAAAGATAATACATCACGATCAAGTGGGGTTCATTCCATGGGTACAGGATAGTTCAACATATACAAATTGATCAGTGATACACCGCATTAACAAAATGAAGGATAAAAATCATATGATCATATCATTAGATGCAGAGAAAGCATTTGACAAGATACAACTCTATTTATGATTAAAACACTAAATAAAATGGATATAGAAGGAAAGTACCTCAACATAATAAAGGCCATATATGACAAGCCCTCAGCTAATATTGTACTAATATACATAACCGAAAGCTTTTCCTCTAAGATCAAGAACAAGACAAGGATGTCTACTCTTAACACTGTTATTCAGCATCCTATATAATAAAAGGCCAATATGCGAATTGACCGAATGGTGGAATGACCGGTCACTATGATGCACACTGACCAGCAGGGGGCAGACTCTCAATGCAGGAGCTGCCCCCTGGTGGGCATTGTGCTCCCACAGGGGGAGTGCCATTCAGCCAGAAGCCCTGAGCTGGGCTTATGGCTGGCAAGTGCAGTGGCAGTGGCGGGAGCCTCTCCCACCTCCACTGCAGCGCTAAAGATGTTTGACAGCTCAGACCTGCAGTGGGACATCCCCTGAGGGTTCCTGGACTGCGAGAAGGTGCAGGCTGGGTTGAGGGATGCCCCCTCACACCCCGCCCCCCCCCCAAGTGCACAAATTTCTTGCATTGGGCCTTTAGTAGTACTATAAATCCTAGCCAGAGCAACCAGACAAGAGAAAGAAAGAAAAGGTATCCAAATTGGTAATGAAGAAGTAAAATTGTCACTTTTTGCAGACAAAGTGACTCTTAGAAAGCCCTAAAGACTCCACCAAAAACTATTAGAAACAGTAAACTATTGTTTATTAGAAACAAACAATACAGTCAAGTGACAGGATACAAAACAAGTGTACACAAATCCAGTGCATTCCTGCTCTGGCCAGTGTGGCTTGGTTGGTTGGAGTGTCCCGTAGGGTCACAGGTTTGATTCCCTGTCAGGGCATGTACCTAGGTTTCAGGTTTGGTCCTTGGTTACAGGAAGTAACTGATCTCTCTCTCTCTTCCCCTTTCTCTCTCTTTTTTTTCTCTCCTTCCCTCCCTAACTCTTTCTCTAATAAAAATCCAATGCATTCCTATATACTAACAATGAAATTTCAGAAAAAGAAATAAATCCTTTGGAATTGCAACAAAAAGAATAAAATACCTAGGAATAAACTTAACAAAGGATGTGAAGGACCTATACACCAAAAACTGCAAGACATTATTAAAAGTAATTGAAGAAGGCACAAAGAAATGGAAAGATATTATATGTTTGTGTATTAGAAGAATCAACATAGTTAAAATGGCCATATTACCCAAAGGAATATACAAATTTAATGCATTCCCCTTCAAAATCCCAATGGCATTTTAAATTTAATTTTAATTTTTAATATGTTTTTATTAATTTTACAGAGAGTGGAAGGAACAGGGAGAGAGAGGGAAAGAGAGAGAGAGAAAGAAAGAGAGAAACATTGATCTGCTCCTCTGGCACACACCCTGACTAGGGATTGAGCTTAAAACCCGGGCTGGGAATTGAACTGACGACCTTTCAGTGCATGGAGGACCCTCAGCCAACTGAGCCACACCAGCCAGGGCCCAATGCATTTTTAAAAAAGAAATAGAACAAATCCCTGGCCAGTGTTTCTAAGTGGTTAGAGCATTGCCAGAGCACTGAAGGGTTTTGGGTTCAATTCCTGGTCAAGGCCATGTACCTGGGTTGCATGTAGAAGGCAATCAATTGATGTCAATCTCTCACATTGATGTTTCTTCCCCCCCCCCCCCTTGTATCCTTCCACTCTCTCTAAAAATCAATGGAAAAAAATATCATTGGGCGAGGATTAGAGAAAAAAAAATAGAGCAAAAAGTCATCAGGTTTGTATGGAGCCCCAGAAGACCCCAAATAGCGAAAACAATCCTGAGAAAAAAGAATGAAAACAGAAGTATCACACTCCCTATCTTCAAGTTATACTACAAGGTGACAATAATAAAAACTACATGGTATTGGCAGAAAAATAGACACAGAGACCAGTGGAACAGAATTGAGAGCCCAGAAATAAACCTACAGGTATATGAGCAAATAATTTTTAAAAAATTAATTTTATTGTTGAGATTATTACAGAGGTTCCTCTCCCTCCCCCCCAATAGCTCCCCTCCACTTGGTTCCCACCCCACCCCAGGCCCTCACCACCCTATTGTCTGTGTCCATAGGTAATGCATACATACATCTTTGTCTAATCTCTTCCCGCAGCTCCCCTCATCTGCTTTCCTCAGAATCATCAGTCTGTTCCATTTCCATGCCCATGATTCTATTCCATTCACTAGTTTATTCTGTTCATCAGACTTTTTATTCGTTTGATTTTTAGATTCAATTGTTGATAGATATGGATTTGTTGCCACTTTGTTGTTCATATTTTTTATCTTTACCTTTTTCTTCTTCTTCCTCTTCTTAAAGAATACCCTTCAGCATTTCATGTAATACTGGTTTGGTGGTGATGAATTCCTTTAGCTTTTTCTCGTCTGTGAAGCTCTTTATCTGACTTTCATTTTTAAATGATACCTTTGCTGGGTAGAGTAAGCTTGGTTGTAGGTTCTTGCTATTTATCACTTTGAATATTTCTTGCCACTCCCTCCTGGCCTGCATAGTTTCTGTTGAGAAATCAGCTGACAGTCGTATAGGTACTCCCTTGTACTGGTAGGTAGCTAACTGCTTTTCTCTTGCTGCTTTTAAGATTCTCTCTTTGTCTTTGCCTTTGGAATTTTAATTACGATGTATCTTGGTGTGGTCCTCTTTGGGTTCCTCTTGTTTGGGGTTCTCTGTGCTTCCTGGACTTATAAGTCTATTTCTTTCACCAGGTGGGGGAAGTTTTCTGTCATTATTTCTTCAAATAGGTTTTCAATATCTTGCTCTCTCTCTTTTTCTGGCGCCCCATAATTTGGATGTTGGCATGCTTGAAGTTGTCCCACATGCTCCTTATACTATCTTTGTATTTTTGGGTTCTTTTTTCTTTTTGTTCTTCTGCTTGGGTGTTTTTTGCTTCCTCATATTTCAAATCAGTTTGATTCTTGGGAACTTCTAGTTTACTGTTGAATACCTGTATATTATTCTTTATTTCAGTCAGTGTATGCTTAATTTCTGGGTGGTCCTTTTCCATTTTTTTTTTTTTTTTTTGGCATTCTCACTAAGATCCTTGAAAGTCTCACTCATTCCTTTGGAGGTTTCTAGAAGATTTCTGAGTAACCTTATAACTGTGGTTTTGAACCCTATATCTAGTAGTTTGCTTTCTTCCATTTCTTTCATTTGTGACATCTTTCTTTGTCTCCAGATTTTGGCTGCTTCCCTGTGTTTGTTTCTATGTATTGGGTAGAGCTGCTATGTCTCCTTGAGTTAGTAGAGTGGCCTTTTGTATTAGATGTCCTATAGGGCCCAGTGGCTCAGCCTCCCCAATCACCTGAGGTGGATACTCTAGGTGCACCCCTTTGTGGGCTGTGTGCACAGTCTCGTTGTAGTTGAGCTTTGATTGCTGTTAGTGTCACTGGGAGGAATTGACCTCCAGGACAGTTGGCTGTGGGGACCAGCTGCGACTACAGTGAGAGAGCTCCTGTGCAGGAGACACCCTTATGGGGCAGGACTTGCTTCAGTGGGGCTTTGGTGCTCACTAAGTCTGCCCCTTGAGTGTGTTCTTTATGGATGTGAAGAGTTGTAATCTGGTATGGTCTGACACTGACCACTGGGTACACTGGCTCTTGGGTCTCCAGAGAGGTACAAAGTTAGCCACTTCCTGGGGTCACCCAGCAGGAGCTACAGAGAGATCTGAAGATTCCTCCTCTTTGTATCAGGTTTAGAAATGCCCAGATGAGGCCCAGCTGTGAAGCAAGGCAGGCTGGTGCTGGTCCTGGGTCTTGGGCCTTATATTGATAGGTTTGGGGCTCCCTGACCAAACTGCAACTTATTTGACAGGTTTTTAGCCTGAGAAAGGACAGGCCATTCATATGCAAAAGCTGCTGTGCACAGTTTGGGTGGGGTTGTAAATTGAGTGGGGCAAGGTCTCAGGGAATCACCAGGGCAGAGCAAACAGAAATGGCTGCCAGTCAGCCCTGCAACAGGGGAGGTCCCAGCACAGGAACAATGACTGCTGCGAGCACCTCCATCTGGAAGAAAGCTGCCCCCGAGTTCCTTCCCAGATGCCAGACAGTTAAGTTTCTTCTCATATGTGTCTGGGTTCCCCAGAGCCTCACCTGGCACTGGAGCTCAAAGGAAGCTGGAGCTTGTAAATTCAGTTCTTGGTGCTGGCCTTCTAAGAGGAGCAGCTGTGTCTCCAGCAGCCTGTCACTCAGCTCCAATCTACACTGGGTTTTACAGCCCGTAGTTCTTACTGCCTGTAGGGACTTATTTTTCCAGCTCTAGGACCCTGAGCTGTGCTTCTGGTGTGGGGCTGGGACCCCTTGCTCCTCCAGGCAGCCTCCGCAGAGGCAATCTCCCTCCCGGTTAAAAAAGTGGCCCATGTGTGTGCTGGACCAGCCCATTTTGTGCCTCTGTACCTCCTACCAGTCTTATATGCTTTCTTCTTTACTTCTCTAGTTGTAGTACTTCCATTCAGCCAGCTTTGTAGTGGTTCTGGATTATGGTTGTTCTGTATTTTAGTTGTAATTTTGATGTGGTTGTGGGAGGCAGCGAGTACAGGAATTTGACTATGCTGCCATCTTGGTTCTCCTGCCCCCTGGGCAAATACTTTTTCACAAAGAAGCCAAAAACAAACAAACAAAACAAAACAAAACAAAACAAACAAAAAAAACTGAAGAAAAGAAAGCCTCTTTAATAAATGGTGCTGGAAAAATTGGAAAGCCACATGCAAAAGAATGAAACTAGACTGCTATTTGTCACTATATGCAAAAATTAACTTAAAATGGATCAAGATCAAAATGTTAGACCTGAAACAATAAATTACATAGAAGAAAACAGGAGCAACTAAGATGGCGGCATAGGTAAACACCGGGAAATTATTGCCTCACACAACAATTGAAAATTACCCCAAAGGACTGAGCAAACATCATCCAGAACAACAGGAAGGCTGGCTGAGTGTAAATTCCACAACTAGAAGGAAAGAAAAGCACGCTGAGAGCCAGAGGCGCTGCGGAGGTGAAGTGCAGAGGTACGGCGGCGCGCGCGCGCGAGGAAAGGGGGTGGCGCCTGAGGATGCGGCTGTCTTTTTGAATCACAAACTCCCGACGGCTCTGAACTCCGGTTCCGGGAAGTCTCTGGGGACCCAGGTCTCACACGGGGAGAAGCTGGTCTGTCCGGCAGCGAGAGAACTTGAGGGCGGCTTTCCCTCAGAGGTGCTTGCAGCCGTTACCGGAACACTGAGATGCGCGACTCCGGGCGGAGAATCGGCCATGGCCGCTTTCTCCGCCCTCTGACTCCCTGAGACCCTGCCCCACCCAGGCTGCCGCAGAGGCTTTTGCATGTGAATGTACCTAACTGCAGCCGAACCAGGCAGACCTGGAACTTCCAAGAGAAGGCCCAAGGCCCCGCAGCGGCTTGCGTTGCTTCACAGCTGAGCCTCTTCGTGGCTCCTGCTGTGTGGCCTCAGGCAGAGGCTGAATTAGCACCTCCTTAGATCCAGGAGCCACTGTACCCAGTGGTCAGAGGGGGTCCATCCAGACTGCAACTCCTCAGATCCATAAGGGACGCACTCAGGGAGCAGACTCAGTGAGCACCAAAGCCCCACTGAAGCAAGTCTTGCCCCAGAAGGGTGTCTTCAGCACAGAAGTTCTCCCACTTTAGACACAGCTGATTCTCACAGCCAATTGGCCTGGAGGTCAATTCCTCCCAGTGATTCTACAACAACCAAGGCACCAAGAGTGCACCAAGAGTGTCCACCCCAGGTAACTGGGGAGGCTGAGCTACTGGGCCCTACAGGACACCTGGCGCACAGGGCCACTCTATCAACACAGGGAAGCTGCCAAAATGCGGAGACAAAGAAACAGGTCACAAATGGCAGAAATGGAGGAAAGCAAACGATTGGATATAGAGTTTAAGGCCACGGTTATAAGGTTTTTCAAGAATTTTATGGAAACCGCCGATAAATTTAATGAATCCCTCAATAAGTATAGGGAGACCATGGAGGACATGAAAAAGGACCAACTAGAAATTAAGCATACACTGACTGAAATAAAGAATAATTTACAGAGATCCAGCAGCAGAAAAGAGGATCCCAAGAATCAAGTCAAAGATTTGAAATACAAAGAAACAAAAAATACCCAACCGAAAAAGAAAAAAGAAAAGAGATTCCAAAAATATGAAGATAGTGTAAGGAACCTCTGGGACAACTTCAAGCGTACCAACATCAGAATTATAGGGGTACCAGAAGGAGAGAGAGGGCAAGATATTGAAAACCTTTTTGAAGAAATAATGACAGAAAACTTCCCCTACCTGGTGAAAGAAATGGACTTACAAGTCCAGGAAGCGCAGAGAACCCCAAACAAAAGGAATCCAAGGAGGACCACACCAAGACACATCATAATTAAAATGCCAAGAGCAAAAGATAAAGAGAGAATCTTAAAAGCAGCAAGAGAAAGACAGTCAGTTACCTACAAGGGAGTACCCATACGACTGTCAGCTGATTTCTCAACAGAAACCATGCAGGCCAGAAGAGACTGGCAAGAAATATTCAAAGTGATGAATAGCAAGAACCTGCAACCAAGATTACTTTATCCAGCAAAGCTATCATTCAGAATAGAAGGTCAGATAAAGAGCTTCACGGATAAGAAAAAGCTAAAGGAGTTCATCACCACCAAACCAGCATTATATGAAATGCTGAAAAGTATTCTTTAAGAAGAGGAAGAAGAAAAAGGAACTCTTACCATTTGCCACAGCATGGATGGAACTTGAGAGCGGATAAATACCACAGGATCTCACTCATTTGTGGAATATAATGAACAACATAAGCTGATGAACAAGGACTGATCCAGAGACGGAGAGGCATTGATTGGACTGTCGGGACTTGGAGGGAAGGTAGGGGAGGGTGGGGGTAAAGGGGAAAGATCAACCAAAGGACTTATATGCAAGCATATAGGCCTAACCAATGGACATGGACAACGGGGGGGTGAGGGCATGAGCGGGGGTGGGGGGGGTGGGGGGTAGAGGGTAACGTGGGGACAAGGACACATATGTAATATCTTAATCAATAAAAAATATATTAAAAAAAAAAAAAGAAGAAAACATAGGTACTGAACTTATGGAGCTTATTCTTAGAGAGGATTTTATGAATTTGACCTTAAAGGTAAGGGAAGTAAAAATAAATAAATGGAACTGTATCAAACTAAAAAGTTTCTGCACAGCAAAAGAAACCATCAATAAAACAAAAAGGCAAACAACTGAATGGGAGAAGATATTTGGAAACAACACCTCCAACAAGGGGTAAATATTCAAAATATATAAAGAACTCATACAACTCAACAACAAAAAAAATCAAACAATCCAATTTAAAAATGGGCAGAGAAACTGAACAGACATTTCTCCCAAGAAGACATACAGTGGCCAACAGAGCATATGAAAAGATGCTTAACTTCACTAGCTATTAGGAAAATATAAGTCAAAACTATAATGAGATACCACCTCACACCTGTTAGAGTGGCTATTATCAAGACGACAAGTAGTAAGTGTTGGAGAGGTTGTGGAGAAAAAGGAACCCTAATTCACTGTTGGTAGGAATTTGGCACAGCCACCTTGGAAACCAGTATGGAGGTTCCTCAACAAATTAATAATAGAGTTATCATATGACCCATAACCCCTCTTCTCGGTATCTACCTGAAAAATTTGAAAACATTTATTCACAAAGACATATGTACCCCTATGTTCATTGCAGTATTATTCACAGGGGCCAAGACATGGAAACAGTGGAAATGTCCTTTGATTGATGACTGGATAAAGAAGATGTGGTACATGTGTACAATGGAATATTACTCAACCATAAGAAAAGATAAAATACTGCCATTTGTGAAAATGTGATTGGAAGTTAAGAATATTATGCTAAGTGAAATAAGTCAGACAGAAAAAGGTCAAGAACCATATGATTTCACTCATCTATATAATAAAAGCCTAAGCGACCATTACGGTGGAATGACCAGAACGACCAGTTGCTATGATGCGCACTGACCACTAGGGGGCAGATGCTCAATACATGACCTGCTCCCTGGTGGTCAGTATGCTCCCACAGGGCTCATGGCTGGCGAGCGCAGTGGCAGTGACGGGAGCCTCTCCCACCTCTGTGGCAGTGCTAAGGAGCGGAGCAGTGAGCCAAGTGATAAGGTGCAGCGAGCAGGCATCCCCCAAGGGGTCCTGGACTGCAAGAGGGCGCAAGCCGGGCTAGGGACCACCCCCGTCCAGTGCACGAATTTTGTGCACCGGGCCTCTAGTATGTGGGATATAAAACTGATAGCAGCTTTCTCGCTCCCCGGCCATCTTGGCGGCTGCATCTGGTTGGGGGTTGTCCCGCACTTGAGGCAGGAAGATGGTGGCTGCAAAGAACATGAAAAAGTTGTTGGAATCAATTAACTCCAGGCTCCAGCTGGTGATGAAAAGTGGGAAGTATGCACTGGGGTACAAGCAGACGCTGAAGATGATCTGACAAGGCAAAGCGAAGCTGGTCATCCTCGCCAACAACTGCCTGGCCTTGAGGAAATCTGAAATAGAGTACTATGCCATGTGGGCCAAGACTGGTGTCCATCACTACAGTGGCAATAATATTGAATTGGAAAAAAAAATAATATTGAATTGGGCACAGCGTGTGGAAAATACTGTAGGGTATGCACACTGGCTATCATTGACCCAGGTGATTCTGGTATTAGAAGCATGCCAGAACAGACTGGTGAAAAGTAAATCATGGGAAATTTTTCTTCAATAAAATTGGCCAGAGCTTGGTTTAAAAAAAAAAACCAAAAACAAAACTGATAGCAACAAATGAACAAACAAGATAAACAAACAAAAACTCATAGACACAGACAGCAGTATGGTGATTACCAAAGGTGGGGCAAGGTAATGAGGGAAAAGGGGATCAAATAATATGGTGACAGAAGGAGATTTGACTTTGGGTGGTAAACACAATGCAATATACAGATGATGTATTATAGAATTATACACTTGAAACCTATATAATTTTATTAATGTAACCTCAATAAATTTAATTAAAAATTAATTAAAAAAGAATAAAAAACAAGGTATTCCTCCCTTGGGTGGGAGCTTTACCTAAATGACTAATAATTAAAACTCTTTAGTTATAACAAAAACTGCTCAAACTGACTTAGAAAGGGAATATGTTGGTTAATATAGCTGAAAAGTTCAGAATTGCTTCAGGCACAGCTGGGTTTTGAGCTGAAATGACTTCACTGGGACTCAAGTTCTTTCAGTTCTTGGCTCTGCTTTCCTTATTGTGGTTTCATTCTGAAGCAGGTTATTTCCATGTGCTGGTCCTTTGCAGTTCAGTTCTAGATTTACATTCTAACAGCTTAAACTACCACAGCAGCTTTACTCTTCATATAGTTATAGCCAATATTCAGTCCAGGCATATCTTAAACCTGAACTGATTGTGACTGGGAGGATGGACTATATAGAATATTGTTTGAGCAGACTTAGTTCGAGCGCCTGCTTTGGAACTAGGACTGGAAGAGGAGCAGCCTACTTGAAGTACTTGCACTGATAATGGGATTGGGGGAATGCATTCCAGACAGGCAAATAAAAACAAAATGCTCACGACAGTCAACTACTTGGCTGCTGAACATCATGCATACCCTAATTTCCCCATTTAACATAATGCCATTCATAGGAATAAAAAACAAACTCTTGTCTCCAAGGGACAAAGACTCAGATTATCATTTAGTGACCTTATTCAGCTCAAGGTTTATAGTATCTAGGTGTCATGCATTTCTGTTGTTTGGACTTAGAGATGTTTCCCTATGATTTTGACCATCCTAACTCATCTGTTGCACAATTATGAAAGGAGTCTTACCATCATTAAAAACTACCATTTTCAAAGAAGAAGAAAGGGAGACAATATATAATGGCTACTGGTCTGTGGCATAGATAACATCCTGAAAGAACAGAAATAGCAGAACTCCTTGTCCTAACAGTGGCATAAGTTTCTTGGTAACTAGTCTGTTTGTTATGGGTTCTACTACTGGTATATGAAAATCTTTCCCTTCTCCATTGCCCTGTGTGGCCACAGCTGAGGTGTTCATTAGAGAAGATTCTTTTGTTTTTTGCTTTAGCAGCCAAATTCCTTTGGGGAAGGTTTTGGGGGACTTGAGTATTAGCTTTTAAATTTATTTTTATTTTTAAATATATTTTTATTGATTTCAGAGAGGAAGGGAGAGTGAGAGAGAGATAGAAACATTAATGATGGGAGAGAATCATTGGTCAGCTGCCTCCTGCATGCCCCCTACTGGGGATCAAGCCCGCAACCCAGGCATGTGCCCTTGAACAGAATCGATCTTGGGACCATTCAGTCTGCAGGCCGATGCTCTAGCCAAACCAGCTAGGGCTTGAGTGTTAATTGTTTTAGAGGTCGAGTAATCATAAGGCTTTGTTTGTCAGGTCTGGGGTTTCTAAGGCAATACAACTCCCTTATAATATTAGTACTTTTTTTCCCTATTTATATTCCCCAAGCTTTTGACCAAAATCAGAGTTATTTTTCTCCTCTATCTGAGAAACAAACTCTGCCATGGTTCTGAGGTAGGGAGACAAAGCTAATCAAACTGTTCTTTTCTGGCTATATTCCAATGACAGTCAAACAATTGTCCCTTTTGTTAGGTAGGGAATGAATAAATAACAGGAAGTGACTGGGAGTGTTCTGTGGGTATCAGTATCCTGGCTTTGTTAGCATTCACTTAGCTTGGAATACAGAATGTGGACATTTCTAATCCTAAAAGGTGAGGACTGACTCTCAGCCATCTTGGATTACTCACCATAGGCAAAGCTGTATTTTCTATATTTTCTGTTTTTAGGCAAGCTAGCTTCAAACAAAACTTGCTTTTTTGTTGTTAGACCTTAGCAAAAAGTAACAGTCCAACATAATAAAATTTATATCAAGTCCTGTAAACATATTTTCTACCTAGTGTTTAAACATTCAGCTTTGTTTGTTGATACATGTAGGGTGCTAAGATCAAATAGACAGCAATTAAAGTGGTTGCTTTCCTACCAAAAAGCAAAAATTGATGATCATGCCGAAACCGGTTTGGCTCAGTGGATAGAGCGTCGGCCTGCGGACTGAGAGGTCCCAGGTTCGATTCCGGTCAAGGGCATGTACCTGGGTTGCGGGCACATCCCCAGTAGGAGATGTGCAGGAGGCAGCTGATCGATGATTCTCTCTCATCGATGTTTCTAACTCTCTATCTCTCTCCCTTCCTCTCTGTAAAAAATCAATAAAATATATTTAAAAAAAAAAAAAAAAAAAAAAAAAAAAAAAAAAAAAAAAAAAAAAATTGATGATCATTCCAATCTGGGGAATGGGGAAATCCTTACTGCTTTGCACCTTACCTCAATTAGCCAATTCCACATTATAAGGTCTGTTATTTTAAATACAATATTCCTGATACTATTTGAAGCAATTATGTCTCCATCGTAAGATTCAAAACTCCAACTCACATTATACAAAAAAGATAATCTATTGACTCATACATGAAAAGTTCAGGGATGGCACTTGTCTTAGTCTGCTAGGGCTGCCATAACAAAATACCATAGAAAGGTTGGCTTAAAAAATAGAAATTTATTTCTCATAGCTCTGGATCAGCGGTTCTCAACCTGTGGGTCGCGACCCCTTTGGCAGTCCAATGACCCTTTCACAGGGGTCGCCTAAGACCATCCTGCATATCAGATATTTACGATTCATAACAGTAGCAACATTACAGTTATGAAGTAGCAATGAAAATAATTTTATGGTTGGGCCACAACATGAGGAACTGTATTTAAAGGGCCAGAAGGTTGAGAACCACTGCTCTGGAGGTTGGAACTCTAAGATCAAGGTTTTGGCAGGTTTAGTTTCTCCTGAGGCCTCTCTCCCTGGCTTACAGATGGTCGTTTTCTTGCTGTGTCCTCACATGGCCTTTTCTCTGGGTACACACACCCCTGGTTTCTCTTCCACTTAATAAAAGAACACCAGTCATATTGGATTAGGGTCCATTCTTATGACCTCAGCTACCCTTAATTACCTCTTTAAAGGCCCTATCTCCAAATACAGTCACTGTGGGGATTAAAGCTTCAACATGAATTTTGAAGATACATGATTTAGTCTGACTACTATTTTCACATGCATTTGGATTGAGGGCCAAAATGAGGTCATTAGGATTCTCTGTCCAATTCTTATTTTTGCTTTCTTCTCTGCTGGTTTTATGTTCAAGAAGACCTACATTTGCTGGCTTTTTGACAACTCTAGGTTATGTCCTTATGATGTAATAACTCCAGTGGATATCTTTTTCTCAATGATAACAGCAAAAAATTTTGTGGTTTCCTCCTATTGGCCTGGAGTGGGTCATGTGCATTCCTTGGAACAATCACTAGAGCCAGGGCAGTAGGATATGTTGATTGTCCAATCCTGGGCCCTATGACCATAATTGGACTCAGGATGGGGTAAAGTGCCCCAACTTTAACCACAGGAACTCAGAGTGAGGAAGAAGGTATTTTTCCAAATGAAAATCCAGAGACTGGGAACAGATGATGGCAGGCAAAATCCAACAAATATTACTCCATAACATCTAAATTTTCTTCTAATGCCAGTATGCTATGACAGTACTGAATCACTATTTTGAACCATGCTGATCTGTTATTTTATAGGACAATGCTGGTATTATTTATAAAATTCAGAATTATTTCCATAATCATTGGAAGAGTAAAGGAAACATGCAATTAATTTTGAAGTTGGCTGTGCACCAAAGGGTCTGGGTTCAATTCCCGGTCAAGGGCACATACCTGGGTTGTAGGTTTGATCTCCAGTCCCGGTTGGGATCAGCTAGCCCTGGTGTGAGAGGCAACCAATCAATGTGTCTCTCTCACATAGATCATCGATATTTCTCTCTCTCACTCCCCTCCCTCTCCACTTCCACTCTAAAAATCAATGGGAAAAATATCCTCTATCCTCGAGTGAGGACTAACAAAACAAAACAAAACAAAAAAAGAAAAAGAAAAAGAAAAAAAACAGTATGCTGTTGCTATTTTCTGTATTCAAAGATAGTCTGTTGACAGTTATTTCTCTGTTTTTCTGAAAAATTTCTGTGCTCATTTGTATAGGTAAATGTTAATCTTTTCCTTTTTCAGCTTTAGCTTCAGGTTACAAATTCTGTGGATATTTGCTATTCTACCTTTGTTTTGTAAAACTATTCCATATCACATGATGCTTTTGTCTGCCTGCTGTTCATAGAATTATCAATGTTTATCAAAATCCCATTAGTATATAGTTACTCTTTTTACCACTTATGTTGTTCCTAGGGTAAGTAAGCTGTTAGGTAGGAGTAGAATGATTCTGAGGTACACAGGTTATATGGAAGGTCCCATGTTTGAGCAAAGGTTTATAAATGTAGGTTGCTTCACTTCTTGTCCTCTGTGTGACTGTTAGTTTCATGCAATATCTCCTTTTCTTAAATTGTAAATTTAATCTCTAATCTTATCCTTCACTTATGTGTCATCAGTGCCTTTCTATTCTCTACATGACCAAGGATAAGAGGTATGTCTCTTGAGCAAAATGTACTCTGCCAAGAACTGTATCCCTAAATAAATTTTAGGAAAATAATGAACATTATTTAGAGGATTACTTTTTTCCTATTTTCTTTGTTTGTCTATACTGACTGGTTAGCTTCAACCAGGCAGAAATGAAATTTGGTCTAACACCTTAAATAATTCTTTGTCTAGAATAATCTGTGAACAGAAACGATGGGCAGTATACTGTTAGCCCTGTTTTGTTTTGTTTTTTAATCTTCACCCGAAGATATTTTTCCATTGATTTTTAGAGAGAGTGGAAGAGAGAAGGAAAGACAGAAAGAAATATCTATTTGAGAGAAACACATCAATCATTTGCCTCCTGCACGTGCCCCGACCAGGGCCCAGGCTGGGAAGGAAGGAGTCTGCAACCAAGGTACATGCCTTTGACTGGAATCGAACCCAGGACTTTTCAGTCCGCAGGCCGATGCTCTATTTGTTAAGCCAAACTGGCTAGGGCCCGTTAGCACTGTTTATTCTGGGGATTAAAAATAGTGATTAGGGTGACTTGGAAAATTAGTGGTATGTTTTACATTAAAAACTAAACTTCCAGATTAAAGTATCCTATATAATAAAAGCCTAATTAATATGTTAAGTGTCTGGTTGTCCGGTCGTCCGTACAACCAATCAAAGTGTAATATGCTAATGATATGCTAAGGCCACTCAATCGCTCGCTATGACATGCACTGACCACCAGGGGGAAGATGCTCTGACCGATAGGTGAGCTTGCTGCTGGGGTCCAGCTGATCAAGACTGAGGCTCTCCTGCAGTCTCTCCCTGGCTGGCCAACCTCCTGCGTCCCTCCCCGGCCCCTATTCGTGCATTGGACCTCTAGTAATTTATATTTACAAATGTATACAAATTTTAAGTATATGGAACAATCATTTTATGAATTTTTGCACGGAGAACACACTCCTCTGACCACCACCACTCAGGAAAAAGGACAACAGTACCCTAAGCTCCTCTTGTGCCCCTTCTAATCACTACTGCCTCTCCCCAAAGGTAAACAACTATCCTGACTATTAACAGGTATAGATTAATTTGTCTGTTTGGGAACTTAAGTGGATTTTATTTCTAGTATGTTATTTTTTTTAGTCAATATTCTATTTGTGAGAATAGATGTATTTTTGTTATAAGCACTCACATACTCCTTGGTGTATAGTTTTGTATTGTATCCACAACTTATTTTTTTCTTTTTATTGTTTCAGGTCTTTAGTTTTTATAAACTGTGCTCCTAGGAACAGTTTTTCATTATTTTATAAATTTTTTTAAAAAAATATATTTTATTGATTTTCCACAGAGAGGAAGGGAGAGGGATAGAGAGTTAGAAACATCGATGAGAGAGAAACACCGATCAGCTGCCTCCTGCACACTCCCCACTGGGGATGTGCGCGCAACCAAGGCACATGACCTTGATCGGAATCGAACCTGGGACCTTTGAGTCTGCAGGCCGACGCTCTATCCACTGAGCCAAACCGGTTAGGGCTATAAATTTTTATACTAATTCATTTTTAACTGCAAACATGACTTAGTTAAAACAAAATAAAACAAATAATAATTGATGAGAATTGCTCTGTATCCTTTACAATTCTTAACCTTTTAGCTACCCATTCTTCATATACTTCTCCAGTTTCTCTTTTTCTTTCAAATGTATTTAAAGTTTAAGGTCAAACCTTAACCTCTGCTGCTTTTCCTTTTCTACACTAGCTTCTTTATAGAATGATTTGCTATAAGGGCTTCTTATGTTTCTTCTAGATAGAAGATTTAAATCTCGGTCTCTTCTCCCATTCCACTTTAGCACTCATTATTAGCCAACCTGTAAGAGCTACATTTCATTTTAGTCCTCTTCTTTTTTTCTTTAAAAAAGAAAAAGGTTTTTAATTGATTTTTTAGAGAGAGAGGAAGGGAGAGGGAAAGAGAGAAAGAAGCATTAATGTGACATTGATTGGCTGCCTTCTACATGCCCCCTACTGGGGATTGAGCCTGAAACCGGGCATGTGCCCTGACTGAGAATCCAACAGGCAGCCAGTGGGTGTGTGGGACAACTCCCATCCTATTGACCAACACTGGCTAGGGCTTCTTTTCTTTCTTTTACACTGTTTTAGCACTAACCCTAAGTCTTTATTATCTGGCTTAATTGTGAAAGAAAAAGATTTTTTTTTATGCGAGTCCCTGTTCATATCAACAGTTTTAGTTACCAAAAATCAGCATGTTCACCTTATTCTGGCAGCGTAATCTTATGGGATCCCACAACATAACACTGCTGTCACCAGGCACCTTTCCAGAACGGAAGTAGCTATGGGCAAAGCCATGGGACCCCTGTATAATCCCATTGGCATGAATCAAGGAACTCCTTTAGATATCCGGGCAACCCAACTTAGGGGTGGGAAGAGGGGGGACATGCCAGGTAGGGTGTTGGAGAGTGTCCTGAAGAGAAGAAATTGGCATGGGAACACTGTTACCTTGGATGGTCCCAGGCATTGGATGGGACTTGGAAAACTTTGAGAAGTCACTCCAAGCATGGGTGGCAGAGAAGGGAGGCCCTGACGCTTAGGACGTAGGGAAGGAGCTCTACTTGCCTGGGTGGAAGGGCGATACTGGTTTTACTATTATATACAGGGTAAAGTCCAACCCTCTTTGTTTAATGTTTTAATTACTCCACAGTCTGGCATAGTTCTCTAACAGGTGTGGAAGAAGGACCTTGATTCAGTGTACACGGGAGCCAGTTCTGACTGGTTCCCAAGAGCCAGTTTGTGGGTGTTTCTTCCCAATTCCATGTTCAGTGGTTACATTGATAACTTGAAATTTGCCATGGTGGCTTATCAGATCATGTTTTTTGTTTTGTTTTGCTTGTTTTTGAGAACCAATTAAACATATAGGCATATATCACTGCTTAGATTACTGTTGAAAGGATGTCTTCTTACTGTAGTGAAAGGTATGTTTTGATAGACCCCCCAAAAAGAGATGTTTTCAAAGTATATCCCGAATAGACTATTTTTAGAGCTGAGGAATTTGAAGAAAGAGGAAGGATATTTGCAAGAAACAGACAAAATTCTAGGAAGGTAGGTTTATATAGTTATATTTAATTTTACTAAGGCCTTTGGCATCAGGCAGACAGAAAAGTTGGGAATCTAATTATTTTTATGAATCTGGCTGATTTTAATACCAATACCTGACATGGATATTACAAATATTACAAATAACAAAATTAGAGACTATTATCAGTAGTACAGATGCAAAAATACTATTAAAAGTAATCAAGATATGTTCTATTAATAATAAAGAATACCCAATTAGGATTTATTGTAGGATTGCAAGGATAGTTCAACATCAGTGACACTATCAATATAATTAACTAGAGGTCCACTGGTGCACGAATTTGTGCACCAGTGGGATTCCTCAGCTTGGCCTGTGGGATCGGGCTGAAACTGGTTCTCCAACATCCCCTGAGGGGTCCCGGATTGCAAGAGGGCGCAGGCCAGGCCGAGGGACCCTGCTGATGCACGATTGGGGCCGGGGAGAGATGTGGGAGGTTGGCCAGCCAGGGAGGGACAGCTGGAGGGCTCCAGGGCATGTCCAACTCGTCTTGCACAGTCCTGATCAACCAGACCCCAGCAGCAAGCTAACCTACAGGTCGGAGCGTCTGCCCCCTGGTGATCAGTGCACATCATAGCGAGTGGTTGAGTGGCCTTAGTATATCATTAGGATGTTACACTTTGATTGGTTGAACGGACAACCGGATGACTGGACACTTAGCATATTAGGCTTTTATTATATAGGATTAGTGGCCTGGTGCACAAAATTCATGCACGGGTGTGTGTGTGTGTATGTGTGTGTGTGTGTGTGTGTATGTCCCCCTCAGCCAAGCCTGCACCCTCTCACAGTCCAGGACTGCTGGCTCCCTAACGCTTGCCTGCCTGCCTGCCTGATTGCCCCTAACCGCTTCTGCCTGCCTGCCTGATCACCCCCTAACTACTCCCCTGCCAGCCTGATTGATGCCTGTCTGCTCTCCTGGCGGCCTGATCATCCCCAACTGCCCTCCCCTGCAGGCCTGGGTCCCCCCAGCTTCCCTCCCCTACAGGCCTGGTCCCCCCCAACTGCCCTCCCCTGCTGGCCTGATCACCCACAACTGCCCTAATCTGCAGGCCATCTTGTGTCCACATGGGGACAGCCATCTTGTGTGTTGGAGTGATGGTCAATTTGCATACTGGTCATGACTAATTAGCATATCTGGGCTAATTAGTATATCCCTCTCTTATATAGGATTATATTAAGTTTTAAGAAATTGTATCTTATCAATATATTTTGAAGAGACAATTGGTAAATTGTAGTAGTCATTTCTAATAAAATTCTGAATTAATATATTTGATTATAATGGAACTAGTAGCCCGGTGCACGAAATTCGTGCACTGGGGTAGTGGGGAGGAAAGGGGCCCTCAGTCTGGCCTTCACCCTCTCCAATCTGAGACCCCTCAGGGAATGTTTAACTACCTGTTTGTGCCCACACTTTTAACAGATAACAGCTCCATTGTTGTTTCTTTCTTATGCTTAAAACCATTGGAATTAGTAGATATTCGAAGTGTGTATACATTTTGGGGGGACACCCTGTATATCTCTAGTCAGCGGTGAAAGAAACCAGCAGCAGATTTGGAACCCCCAGACAGGGAACCTCGCTCACTCCCCACATGTCTCCCCACTTCACTTTCCACCTTCGTGGGCAGCAGGAGAATCAACGTTTTCTCTCATTAATTTGGAAAAGCACGTCCTGTCACCTGCTGCCTGGCAGGAGTGCGCTAGGCCCCAAGCAAGCGAGGCTCAGTCAGGGCAGCCTTCGCTCATGGGTGCTGGCACCCAAAGTGCACATTCCTCCTCTACAGTTGCCCCGACTATCCCACTGTTTCACTGAGTGGACGGAATTCCTCTCGACCTCTGGGTTCTTGATCTTGAATGCTGACCGAAGGCACCTCAGCGAGGGCCGCCCGCGCCCACCAGGTGTGTCTGTCTGCATCTGTCCCATCTCAGCACCTGCGTTAAACCCCCAGAGGTGATCTCATAGCTGCACTGGCCTCCATGGGAACAGGGCATCACCACCCTGCCCTCTCACTGTCATCTCACAGGCGCCCACCCTCAGCACCCAGCACACCCAGACACTCTCCAAAGGACGTGAGCGCATCAGAGGGGATGTGTGCACATCCTGTGGGGGTGTTAGGCATGCTGGGTTGATGGAAGTGCGGTGGAGAGGCGGGGGGGAACTAGTGCACGCCTTGGTTTGCAACTGTTGCAGGCGCGGGAGGGTGACAGTGTGCTGGGGGATGTTCACATGCCAGGGGGGATGTGCACACCGGAGGCCTCTGGCTTTGCAGATCCGCAAACCCCCATGGTGCAGCCAGGAGGACGTCAGTCTGGCCCGCCACGGTGGCTGTCCCTGCGATCCTGCACCTTCTGGGCCAGGAGGCGGATCTTGTGCAGCCACTCCTGGGTGCTGATGGCTTGCAGGCGCTATTTCAGCTCAGCCTGCAGGCTCCACTTGTCGCGCTCACAGCTGTCACCACTGCCATGTGGGGAGTACAGGCCGCCCTCCACTGGCCTGCCTCCCCTGTCCAAAGGCTCTCTGCGCTGCTCATCTGCCCAGAGTGACTGGGGCTGGGTGGAAGCCAGGCGTCCTGCTCTGCCCAACCCTGACCGATCCACCCCTGTGCGAGCTGCTGCCCCGCTGGGAAGGGTCACGAATCCGGGTCCCGGGACCGCGGACAGCCTCAAGCGCTGCCCCCCGCCTGCCAGGTCATGGATCTGGGTCTCAGACTGCGGACAGCCTCAAGCGCTGCCCCCCACCTGGCAGGGTCACAGATCTGGGTCCCAGACTGCGGACAGCCTCAAGTGCTGCCCCCCGCCCGCCAGGTCATGGATCCGGGTCCCAGACCGCGGACAGCCTCAAGTGCTGCCCCCCGCCCGGCAGGGTCACAGATCCGGTCCCGGACCGCGGACAGCCTTGCCCGCTGCCGCCCGCCTTCAGTATGCAAATTAGCCACCATCTTGTTGCTTCAGGGTGGGGGTCCCCACTGGGGTGCCTGGCCAGTCTGGGTGAGGGGCTGAGGGCCCTTTTCAGGCTGGCGGGCGCCTGAAGCTCCCAACTTCTCCTTTTTTTCTTTTTCTTTTTTTTATTCTGGGATTTATTTACCTTCTATGACTGTCACTGGAGCTGAGAGCCAGCTTTAGCTCTGAGGCCCGGCTGCAGCTCTGAGACCTCGGCTGCTGAAAGCAGGGATCTGGGTTTGTTTGGATTCTATAATTGAAATACTATTGCGATCCTGCTGGCTGAAGCCTGGTTGGCTGAAAGCAGGTTTCTGGGTTTTGTTTACCTTCTATAATTGCAACATTGTTTCTTAGAGTGCAAGCTCAGAGGCCAGCAGTGGCAGGCGGGGAACCTTGGCTTCCTCCATCACTGGAGCAAGCAAGCCTCCTGTTTGCTTCAGCTGCCTGGCTGCCGGCTGCCATCTGGGTTGGCAGTTAATTTGCATATCGCCCTGATTAGCCTATGGGAAGCGTGTCGGAGCTACGGTTAATTACCATGTTTGTCTATTATTATATAGGATTAAAATTTTTCTTCATCAAAGTGAAACTGGACACAATGGGTCCAAGGCCTCCTGTCACTATTTGAGCCAAATTAAGTAGAGGCAAGGTTGAATCATATATGAGAATTTATTCCAGTAATGTTGGAAGTATGGAGAGAGCAGTTGGTCACCCTGGGAATTATGCGCCGATCCCCCTTGCAAGTTGGTTGATTTTTTGTGCATTAAGGGAGAAGATAGCTATGTGCAGCTACAAGTTGCAAATGTAACATGGAAAGGGGAGGGGAGGGCCTGCAGTCCGACCTTCAGGAGCTTAAAGTCCCATAACAAGGTGGCTAATCTTCAATGATGTTATAAATAGCTCAGCCTGTTCCTGGGACCGGAGAATGGTCAGCCTTCCTGAGGCAAACTCCCGGAGGGATCAGGATTCCAGCACAGCAACCAAATCAAAGCATGTCCTGTTCTTGGTCTGTTCTCAAATGTTTTTTTCTTTTTCTGAGTAATGGATTCATTTAGGCATCTTATCTTTTTACAGCCTTGTTTCATCCTCCAGTTTCCCAGCATCTGTAAGAAAACGTCTTATCTAAAGTTAGTAAGGCGAGTAATTATTAAACAACTGTGGCTCTATTCTTATTATGTGCCCTTCCACACTAACAAAAGGATACAACATTGAAAGTGAAAATATAATCTACAGACTGGGAGAAAAAGTTTGCAATATGAGAAAGGATTCTTATTTAAAAGATTTAAAGAACTTCTACAAATCAGTCTGTAAAAGGTAAAGAACTTGAAAGAAAAACTGAAAACAGATTTGAACAGATAATTCACTGAATACAAAGATATTCAGTCTCACTGTAAATAAGTTAAATGCAAATTAAAACAAGATGAAATATCATTACATATCCATCAGATTAGCTAAATTTCTGAAGCATGGTAATTCTAAGTTTTGACAAGTATGTAGAACTGGAATCTTGTAGACTGCTGGTAGGAGTATAAATTGGTATTATCACGTTGGAGAGCAATTTTGCAGCATCAGTTGAAGCTGAAAATATGCATACTATATTGGACACAAACCTTGTGCAGTCCCTCAGATTCCTGGGACCACAACTTTCTTTCTAAAGGCATTGCTACTGCGCTGGCCAGCGTTTCTTGGTTGAACAACATTCCATGCACCAAGAGGCCCCTGGTTCAATTCCCAGTCAGAGCACATGCACAGCTTGCAGGCTTGGTCACCAATAGGGGGTGTGCAGGAAGCAGCCAATTGATGTTTCTCTCTATCTCTCTCTCTCCCTTCCTCTCACTCTAAAAATAATAATAATAAAAACATATTAGCCCTGGCCGGTTTGGCTCAGTGGATAGAGCATCGGCTTGTGGACCAAAGAGTCCTGGGTTTGATTCCGGTCAAGGGCACATACCTTGGTTGCAGGCTCCTCCCTGGCCTGGGCCCTGGTCGAGGCTCGTGCAGGAGGCAACCAATCAATGTATTTCTCTCACATCGATGTTTCTCTCTGTCTTTTCCTCTCTCCTCCACACTCTCTAAAAAAGTCAATGGAAAATATCCTCAGGTGAGGTTTTAAAAAATATATATTAAAAGCACTGCCATCTTCTAATTTCACTGATACTGCTGCTTTTACTGGTGACCTAGCCAGACTCCCCAAGCTGGCTGGAGTCTGAGTCAAAAGCCCAGATAACTGCTTGTGCTAAGCCCACTTCACAATGAGTGTCTTCCACATCCAGTCTTGGGTATAATATTACACATGAGTTATAGGATTTGGCCTCTGAGTCACTTCCGAGAAACCAGATGCTGCAACTCTGAAATTCAGGGATAGGAAAAATAGCCCCTTGTGGGGTAAACCTTGACCTAAGGGAAGAGGAAGAAGGGGAGAGAGATGAGCAGATAAATCTGTTTCTTTTTCCTTTTCTTTTTTGTTTCTCCTCTGTCTTTTTCATTCTATAAATTATGCTGTGATGTGCTTTGTCCTTCAGACATTCTGGAAAAATGTTTGAGATGAGATGGTGTGGAGGTATTGATAGAGGTGAAAGAGGATAGAAGGAAGGGGAGCCAAACTCAGAAGGAAAAATATATCTGCCCTTTGAAAAAAGGTCTAAAGGTTGGATCTGGGTATTTTGTTAAAGCTCTTGTTAAAGAACAAAAATTCAACCAAGTAAATTTGAAGATCTGATTGGCTTTTTAGAATGATTCATGAACTGGACAGCATCCCATTGTTGTAGGTGGTGGGAAAGGCACCAGGTGGGGTCAGACCAAACCTGGGTTCAGCAGCCGCAGTACTTGACTTCTGGCTAGGAAAGAATTCAGAGCCAAGACTGAAACTATAAGAGAACATTTATTTGGAAAACCACAGTGGTAGAAGTAATTCATAGAAGAAATGGGCTTAGGAAACAAGTTGTAGAGGTAAAGGAAGGGCCTTGGAGCTTGGGAGTGAGGAAGGTGATGCTAATGTACCTGGGGGAATGGGGAGAGGGAAAGGAAAGGGAAAGGGAAAGGCTCTGGATGCTCCTGGGAGAGAGAGCTCAGTGGATCCTCGGCCTAAGGGTTTCAAGGGTGGATCTTCTGGGGAAGATCTTAATAGAATATTCAGCAGCTTTCCATGAGTGTCCTTTCCAGAGTTGTGATCTCCACTGATTGATTGGTGTGTGTCAGGGCAGGGGTCATTATTCAGTGAAGCTGGTCCTAAGGTCAGTCATGGAGATTTGCTGCTTTTCTGGGCCCGGTGCTGAAGTACAACTGAGGTCTAAATGTTATTTTTGGGAAAGAAAGGTCAAGGGGTCCAAACTGCATGACCAGTGATATGCTACAGGAGGAAGGGTCACTCTGGGGGCAAGGTCCCATCCTACAATTGTCCTTTGCTAGGCACCCAGGGCTTTCCACCCTGATGACCTTCTGTACCTGGTCCATTGTCCTTGCTCTGCTCATGTCTGTCTAACTGCCTACCACACCATCCAGCATACAAAAGGGAGTTCCAGGGAGCTGTTCAAAATGGAAGGCTTTTATAGGCAGACACAGGGTTGGGGTGGGGGTGGGGCAAGAAAGTTAAAGGAGTGGAATATTTCAGGCAAGGTCACCTTTCCTTGGGGGAAGGCAATGGCGGTTTATCATGTGGATTACCTCACTAGTACTGACCAGGAGATTCTAGACCAGTGATGGCGAACCTGTGACACGCGTGTCAGAGGTGACACGCGAACTCATTTTTTTGGTTGATTTTTCGTTGTTAAATGGCATTTAAATATATAAAATAAATATAAAAAATATGTCTTTGTTTTACTATGGTTGTAAATATCAAAAATTTCTATATGTGACACAGCACCAGAGTTAAGTTAGGGTTTTTCAAAATGCTGACACGCCAAGCTCAAAAGGTTCGCCATCACTATTCTAGACTGATTAGTTTAAATTCCACTCTTGGGAGAGGCTGAAACTGCAATTAGGTTATGTAGTAAGTCTTAGTAGGGCTTACTACAAGTTACTCCATTTTGGGCCTGTGGTTTCATTTAAAAAAAAAAATTGTTGATTGATTTTTAGAGAGAAAAGGGGGAAGAAGGAGGGGGGGGGGAAGGAGAGAGAGAGAGAAACATTGATTTGTTGTTCCACTTATTTATGCATTTGTTGGTTGCTTCTTGTATGTGCCCCGGCCAGGGATTGAACCCTCAACCTTGGTGTATCAGGAGGATACTCTAACCAACTCAGCTACTTGGCCAGGGCCTCCTTTCATTTTAACGAGCTCCATGGGGAATTCTGTTTCTCATCTAGATGGAACAGCTAATGCAAACTCTTTGGGGCTGAAGGAGGACAGTGGGGCTGGAGCTGAGTGACTGAGAGACAGGGTAGTAGAAGTGGAGGTGAGAGATCAGGGCAGGGTGGGTGAAGTGGGATACCAAGAGAAATTGAAAGGATTTTGGCTCTTACTCTGAACTGACAAAATCATTTTGCTAATCTCGTCTGCAAATCATCTGATCACTTGGGAGGTAATTTGTCAAACCTCTCCTTCCCTCTCTCTGTCGCTGTTATGAGTCAGTCTCACTGTGCTTGAGGCTAAGGGGTGGAGTTTCTTTAACCTTCCTTAGTTGCACAAAAGACTCATAGTTTCCAATCAGAACTGGAAGAACAAGTCAGATGGGGGTCTAGTCTAGCAGGACAAATGAAAAAAGAAAAAAAGAAAAAGGTCAGTCAAGATAAGGAACCAAGGGAAGGGCTTTGAGGCACCAGGCTCACCAAGAGAGAGGAAGGGGCAGCCTTGCTGGCCAGTGGAGGGAGGGATTCAGGAAATAAGGTGCATATGTAACTGTTTAATTTATCTGCACCAGAAACCTTGAAATTACAGCTACTTGTTCTCTCACAGTCTTGTCATCAATCCTGGATTTCAATTTGCTTCTTCCAGTCTTTCACTTTTTTCATGCTGAAGATATTCCCATTGATAAAGAAAATGCAAGTGAAATTGTTTAAATTCCGTTTTGTTTGTCATTTCTTTTATTTTTTATTTATTTTTATTTTTTTTATTAATTAAATCTTTATTCAGATTATTACATTTGTTCCTCTTTTTTCCCTCCATAGCTCCCCTCCCAGTTCCCACCCCACCCTCCGCCCTCACTCCCCACCCACTGTCCTCATCCATAGGTGCACGATTTTTGTCCAGTCTCTTCCCGCATCCCCCTCACCCCATTCGCCCCCAAGAATAGTCAGTCCATTCCCTTTCTATGCCCCTGATTCTATTATAATCACCAGTTCATTCTGTTCATCAGATTATTCACTTGATTTTAAGATTCACTTGTTGATAGATGTGTATTTGTTGTTCATAATTTGTATCTTTACCTTTTTCTTCTTCTTCCCCTTCTTAAAGAATACCTTTCAGCATTTCATATAATTCTGGTTTGGTGGTGATGAACTCCTTTAGCTTTTTCTTATCTGTGAAGCTCTTTATCTGACCTTCAATTCTGAATGATAGCTTTGCTGGATAAAGTAATCTTGGTTGTAGGTTCTTGGCATTCATCACTTTGAATATTTCTTGCCATTCCCTTCTGGCCTGCAAAGTTTCTGTTGAGAAATCAGCTGACATTCGTATGGGTACTCCCTTGTAGGTAACTGAGTTTCTTTCTCTTGCTGGTTTTAAGATTCTCTCTTTATCTTTTGCTCTTGGCATTTTAATTATGATGTGTCTTGGTGTGGTCCTCTTTGGATTCCTTTTGTTTGGGGTTCTCTTTGCATCTTGGACTTGTAAGTCTATTTCTTTCACCAGGTAAGGGAAGTTTTCTGTCATTATTTCTTCAAATAGGTTTTCAATATCTTGCTCTCTCTCATCTTCTGGCACCCCTATAATTCAGATGTTGGTACGCTTGAAGCTGTCCCAGAGGCTTCTTACACTATCTTCGTATTTTCGGATTCTTTTTTCATTTTGCTTTTCTGGTTGGGTGTTTTTTGCTTCTTCGCATTTCAAATCTTTGACTTGATTCTTGCGCTCCTCTGGTCTGCTGTTGGGAGTCTGTATAATATTCTTTATTTCAGTTAGTGAATGCTTAATTTCTAGTTGGTCCTTTATCACAACCTCGAGGGTCTCATTAGCTTTATTGTAGATCTCATTAAGTTTATCGGCAGTTTCTAGAAAATTCTTGAAAAACCTTAAAAGTGTGGTTTTGAACTCTATATCCAGTAGTTTGCTTTCCTCCATTTCTCTCATTTGTGTCCTTTTTCTTTGTCTACGCATTTTTTATGCTTCCCTGTGTTGATAAAGTGGTTTTCTGTTCTGAGTGTCCTCTAGGGCCCAGTGGTTCAGCCTCCCCAATTACCTGAGGAGGACACTCTTGGTGCACCCCCTTGTGGGCTTTGTGCGCAGTCTTGTTGTAGTTAAGCCTTGATTGTTGTAGTTATCACTGGGAGGAATTGACCTCCAGGCCAATTGGCTGTGAGAATCAGCTGTGTCTGCAGTGGGAGAACTTCTGTGCTGGAGACACCCCTCTGGGGCAAGACTTGCTTCAATGGGGCTTTGGTGCTCACTGAGTCTGCCCCCTGAGTGTGTCCTTTATGGTTCCACGGAGCTGCAAACTGGATGGTCCCACTCTGACCTCTGGGTTTCCTGGCTCCTGGATCTCCAGGGAGGTGCTCATCTAGCTTTTGCCTGAGGCTATCCAGCAAAAGCCTCCCTGCAGGGCTTGGGCGGGGCGGGTCCCACCGGATCTACAGGGCGGGGCTAGCAGTTATGGCTGCTCTCAGTCTTGCCCTCAGAGGCTCTGCTCCTCAGTGTCCCGGTAATCGCTGCAAGCCGCTCGGAGAGAAAGCTGACCTTGAGTTCCGACCGATGCCAGACAGTCCTGCTTCTCCCGTATGAGTCTGGGTCCCTAGAGACTCTCCTGGAACTGGAGCTCAGAGCCTGAGACTCCCTCCTGATTGAAAACCACTACCGCACCCTCAACCGCCAGCCCGCTCCGCATGCACCTCCGCACCTTAGTATTTTACTTCCGTACTGCGCCTCCTCTTAGTCTCGGTATGCTTTTCTCTTTCCTTCTAGTTGTAGAATTTCCACTCAGCCAGCCTTCCTGTGGTTCTGGATGATGTCCGTTCCGTCTTTTAGTTGTATTTTTTTTTTAATTAAATCTTTATTGTTCAGATTATTACATTTGTTCCTCTTTTTTTTCCCCCCCATAACTCCCCTCCTCCCAGTTCCCGCCCCACCCTCCGCCCTCACTCCCCACCCACTGTTCTCATCCATAGGTGCACGATTTTTGTCCAGTCTCTTCCCGCATCTCCCACACCCCTTTCCCCCCCAGGAATAGTCAGTCCATTCCCTTTCTATGTCCCTGATTCTATTATAATCACCAGTTCATTCTGTTCATCAGATTATTTATTCACTTGATTCTTAGATTCACTTGTTGATAGATGCATATTTGTTGTTCATAATTTGTATCTTTACCTTTTTCTTCCTCTTCCTCTTCTTAAAGGATACCTTTCAGCATTTCATATAATCCTGGTTTGGTGGTGATGAACTCCTTTAGCTTTTCCTTATCTGTGAAGCTCTTTATCTGACCTTCAATTCTGAATGATAGCTTTGCTGGATAAAGTAATCTTGGTTGTAGGTTCTTGGTATTCATCACTTTGAATATTTCTTGCCACTCCCTTCTGGCCTGCAAAGTTTCTGTTGAGAAATCAGCTGACAGTCATATGGGTATTCCCTTGTAGGTAACTGAGTTTCTTTCTCTTGCTGTTTTTAAGATTCTCTCTTTATCTTTTGCTCTTGGCATTTTAATGATGATGTGTCTTGGTGTGGTCCTCTTTGGATTCCTTTTGTTTGGGGTTCTCCGCGCTTCTTGGACCTGTAAGTCCATTTCTTTCACCAGGTGGGGGAAGTTTTCTGTCATTATTTCTTCAAATAGGTTTTCAATATCTTGCTCTCTCTCATCTTCTGGCACCCCTATAATTCTGATGTTGGTACGCTTGAAGCTGTCCCAGAGGCTCCTTACACTATCCTCGCATTTTTGGATTCTTTTTTCATTTTGCTTTTCCGGTTGGGTGTTTTTTGCTTCCTCGCATTTCAAATCATTGACTTGATTCTTGCGCTCCTCTGGTCTGCTGTCGGGAGTCTGTATAATATTCTTTATTTCAGTCCGTGTATGCTTAATTTCTAGTTGGTTCCCCAATATAAGATCGAGGGTCTCATTAGTTTTCTTGTAGATCTCATTAAGTTTATCGGCGGCTTCTAAACAGTTCTTGAGAGACCTTAAAAGTGTGGTTCTGAACTCTATATCTTCCATTGACAATTTTGTCCTGTTTCTTTGTCTCCACATTTTGTTATGCTTCCTTGGTGCACCCCCTAGTGGTCTTTGTTCGCAGTCTTATAGTTAAATCTTGATTGTTGTAGCTAATTCCAGGGAGGGTTTGACCTCCAGGCCAAGTGGCTATGAGAATCAGCTGTGTCAGCAGTGAGAGAACTTCTGTCCTCTAGGGAGGTGCTAATCTAGCCTTTGCCTGAGGCTATCCAGCAAATGCCTCTGTGCAGGGCTTGGGCGGGGCGGGTCGAACAGGATCAACAGGGTGGGCTGGAGAGAGCAGTTATGGCGGCTCTCAGTCCTGTCCCCAGGGGCTCTGCCTCTCTGAGTCCCAGCACCCGCTGCACACCTCGGAGAGAAAGCTGCACTCGCTCTGACCGAAGCCAGACAGTCCCGCTTCTCCCGTTTGAGTTTGGGTCCCTAAAGACTTGCCTGGATCTGGAGCTCAGAGTCTGCGACTCCCTCCCGATTGAAAACGCCAACCGCGCCCTCCGCAGCCAGCCCGCTCCTCCGCGCACTCCGCACCTCAGAATTTGACTTCAGCACTGCGCCTCCTCTGAGTATCCTTATGCGTTTCTCTTTCCTCCTAGTTGTAGGACTTCCACTCAGCCAGCGTTCCTGTGGTTCTGGGTGATGTCCCTTCCGTTTTTTGGTTTCACTTTTGAAGTAGTTGTTCAAAGCAGCAAACTCCGGCGTTAACCTATGCCGCCATCTTGGTTTCTCTCTTGTTTGTCATTTCTCAACCTATTTATTCTCCTGTAGGCACAGCAATTTCTCTACTATGCAAATCTGATTATGTTCAGCTTTCACTCACATTTAGGATAAAATCTAATTTTTTTTTCCAGTGAGGCTTTCCTAATTTTGTGTTCTCTTTATCATTTTGGTTTCATCTCTTGCTTCTTTCCTATCCCTCCCTGCAACCTGGCCATTCAAAGAGATGCTGTTTACAGTTAGAATAGAGTGTCTTACAGTGGCACTATTTTGGGTCAGATAATTTAATTTTTGTGGGAGGCTGTCTTGTGCATACCTGACCTCTACTCACTACTGACTTCTACTGTAGTAAGTCTACCCAGTATGACAACCAAAACTATTTCCAACATTGCCAAATATCCCCGAGGGACAAACTCGCTTTTGGTTAAACACTGGGATAGAGCATGTCTGCTGTTCTTCCTGCATGGAGTCACCTGGTGATCATCCTGGCAAACACCTGCTCATCTCTCAACCTCTCTGCTCAGTCCTCCTTCCTTGGTGAAGTCCTCCATGACTCTCAAGATAGAGTTAGGTGAGCTGGCCCTTCCAGCTACAGTAGCGCCTTGCTTTATCAGAGCAAGACCCAATTGTATTCTAATTTGTTGGGTTTGCCTAGCCCCCTATCACACCGGTGGTTTAGTGGGTCAGATGGCTTTTTAACATTTTTAACTCTATACCTAGCTAAGTACCTGGCCCAAAATATTGACAATATCTAAGTGCATAAAATTTCACAAGTTTAAGATGCTGGATATGATGAAAGCAGTTTAGAAATGACATTTAATGACAGATAAATTTTTTTCCTTATAGTTAATGTGATGTCTATGATCCAGGTTTTAATTTGTCACATCTGAATATGATACCGTGTATATATTTTGTGACTAGTTACCTCTAGTTATTAAACTTGCTCTTGAATACAATTTATAGATTATGTCACATATCTACAATCCAAGCTTTTTTAATTTAATAATTTATATAAAGCTTATAAAGAAACTGTACACAGTAATATCCTCTTATGTGCTGTTTTGCTTTCTGCAGTTTCAATTATCCACGGTCAACTTCAATCCAAAAATATTAAATGGAAAATTCCAGAAATAAGCAATTCATAACTTTTAATTTGTGTGCTGTTCTGAATAGCATGATGAAATCTGCCATCCTTCTCCATCCAGTCCAAGACCTCAATCATCCCTTTGTCCAGCATATCCATGCTAGACATTAGTCACTTATTAGTTGTTTGGGTTATCAGATCAGTTGTCAAAGTGTGGCAGTGTTTGTGTTCAAGTAACCTTTATTTTACTTAATAATGCCACATTCACATAACTTTTATTACAGTATCCTATATAATAAAAGCATAATATGCATATTGTCTCCTCAGGAGTTTAATCGGGAGATCGACCACTCGCTATGACGTGCGCTGACCTCCAGGGGTTGGTGTGGAACATGGCGGGCGTTAGTGACACGGCGCTGGCAGCCGTGGAGGCGCTGCCGGCCCGATGGGCCCTGAAAAGCGTGGAACCGTGGCAGGATGGTGGAGCAGGTGAGGGGATGGGGCCAGGCCACAGTGGGGTGCCAGGAGGGGCTGTGGGGCTGCAAGGCTGGGGGCGTGAGCTGGGGCCTGATCCCTGCAGGCCACCCCGAGGGACCCCACCTATGCACTAATTCATTGTTATAATTGTTCTATTTTATTTTCTATTTTACTATTAGTTATTTTTGTTTCTTTTTTAAAAAAATATATTTTATTGATTTTTTACAGAGAGGAAGGGAGAGGGATAGAGAGTTAGAAACATCGATGAGAGAGAAATATCGATCAGCTGCCTCCTGCACACTCCCCACTGGGGATGTGCCTGCAACCAAGGTACATGCCCTTGACCGGAATTGAACCTGGGACCCTTGAGTCTGCAGACTGACGCTCTATCCACTGAGCCAGGGCTATTTTTGTTAATTTCTTACCGGGCATACTTTATAAATTAAACTTTACTACAGTGGGGCCTTGACTTACGAGTTTAATTAGTTCCGTGACGGAGCTCGTAACTCAAATTACTCATATGTCAAATCAGTTGTGAACGAGTGAGACACGTGATGCTGGGCTGATGTTGTGGCGTTCACTGTGACGTTCGCTGCACCAACTAGCGGTGGGGTATCTGAAGCTGGCTCATAACCTGAATTTTAGCTCGCAACTCAAAGCAAAAAATAGGCCGAGAGACGGCTCGTATCTCAAAAAACTCGTTAGTCGGGATACTCGTAAGTCAAGGCCCCACTGTTTAGGTATTTGTGTATAGGAAAAAACTATATATATATATATATATATATATATATATATATATATATATGTATATATATATATATATATATATATATATATATATAGGCAAACACTGGGGATTTTGGAATGTATCCCCCATTGATAAGAGGGGACTACTTAATATTATGTATATTTACAGATATGTGCCTCTTGGATTTGAGGATTTTATGTATTCTAGAAACAATAATTCAGTATTTTTGCATTTTGTTATTTAGGACCAACCATGCCTTAAAAAGTTATTTCCATTTAGGAAGTTTGTTACCAATCAGTGATAATTGTGAAAAATCGTTTGAACTGTTAAAAATAGTGCTATTCTTTACCAATGCTGCCATCTCCTGGAAGCTGTTAAGCATTGTAACACTCAAGGAAGCTTATAGGAAGTTCATAGTGGTTTCCAAAAATAATGTGGTATGTGTCTATAAAAAAAAGACCTTCGTATTTTTCTTATTTTTTTTTGTTTAATTTGAAAAAGAATATATATAGTCTATTTACCTCATCAAATACTTGACTACCTACTTCTTAATCACCTACTGCAGGAGAGAGAAAGGTTGCTTAACGTCAGGGATACATTCTGAGAAATGTATCACTGGATGATTGTGCATTGTGAAAACATCATAGAATGTACTTACAGAGACCTAGATGGGATAGCCTACTACTTACATGGGATAGCCAATTGCTTCTAGGCTATAAACCTGTATGGCATGTTACTGTATTGAATACTGTAGGCAATTGTAACATATTGATAAGTATTTGTGTATATAACCATTTCTAAGCATAGGAAAGGAACAGTAAAAATACAGTATACAAGATAAAAAACGACACACCCAAATAGGGCACCTACCATGAATGGAGCTTACAGGACTGGAAGTTGCTCTGGATGAGGCAGTGAGTGACTGGCGAGTGAATGTGAAGGTCTAGGACAGTGATGGCGAACCTTTTGAGCTCGGCGTGTAAGCATTTTGAAAAACCCTAACTTAACTCTGGTGCCGTGTCACATATAGAAATTTTTTGATATTTGCAACCATAGTAAAACAAAGACTTATATTTTTATATTTATTTTATATATTTAAATGCCATTTAACAAAGAAAAATCAACCAAAAAAATGAGTTCGCGTGTCACCTCTGACACGCGTGTCACAGGTTCGCCATCACTGGTCTAGGACATTACTGTACTGTAAACTTTTAAACACTGTACACTTAGACTACACTAAATTTATAAAACAACACAAGATTAAAACAAGCAGAAAAATGATGCAACCAAGAGATGCAATGAACACAAGATGTATGAAGCTGCTGTCAAGGTAACACAGCATAATGTATTATAGCAAACATTGTTTATATAAGTAGAAATAGTACACTCTAAAATAATGATAAAAAGTATAGTATAGCAAATATATAAGATAGTAACATAGTAGTTTATTATTATTACTAAGTATTATGTACTGTATATAATTTTATGTGTAATATTTTTATATAACTGGTAGTACAGTAGGTTTGTTTACACTTGCATCACCACAGATACATGAGTAATGACAATGTTACTAGGCAATAGGAATTTTTTAGTTTCATTATAATCTTGAGGTACCATCATCATATTTGCAGTCCATCACTGAGATGTCATTATGTGGCACATGATTGTAACAGTTCTAGGTTGTAAAATGGATATGCTAAATATCTTCCTTTTGCCTCTCTAGATCTATTATCCACTCTCTGTACTCTGGTTTGTGTCCTAGGGGTCAAAGACTGACCTATATAGACTGTATCAACAAGCTTCCTTGATTTTTTTTAACTTCTAATTGGATATGGGCAATAGGAAGCATTCAGAGGAAATCAAAGGATGAGAAGAGAGTAGAGGTGGGGTGTTTATTTGCCCAGTCCCCTCCCTGTGAGGTCACAAGACTTTTCCTGTAACTAAAGGTCATATCTTCTGGGAAGGGCCCTTACCTGAGAGATAGTCTACTCTCATGGAAGTAGTAAGCACTTTTTCCCTGTGTTCTTCAGGCCTAAGAAGGGTAACAGTACCTAGGTATTATGAAACCTAGAGCACTTTACTGTTCTCTGTGGCTACTCTACATTCTGCCCATACCTTTGTAAATGATTCTTTTATTAAATACTAGAGGCCCGGTGAATGAAATTCGTTAACTGGGGGTGGGAGGAGGAAATCCCTCAGACAGTCCAGGACCCCCTCACTCCTTACTGCCTGCTTGCTTCTTACTGCTTGATTTGCTGCTCCTTAGCACTGCCGCGGAGGTGGGAGAGGCCCCCACCACTGCCGCCGTGCTTGCCAGCCTTGAGCCCGGTTCTGGCTGAGTGGTGCTCCCCCTGTAGGAGCGCACTGACCACCAGGGGGAAGCTCCTGTGTTGAGCATCTGCCTCCTGGTGGTCAGTGCGCATCATAGCGACCAATCGTTCTGGTTGTTCCGCTGTAACAGTCGCTTAGGCTTTTATTATATAGACTAGAGGCCAGGTGCACAAAAATTTGTGCACTGGGGGTGGGGGAGTCCCTCAGCCCAGCCTGTGCCCTCTCGCAGTCTGGGACCCCTTGGGGGATGTCCACTTGCTGGCTTAGGCCCACTCCCCGGGGGATTGGGCCTAAGCTGGCAATCAGACATCCCTCTGGCAGCCCGGGAGCCCTCGGGGGATGTCCACTTGCCAGTGTGGAGCAGGCCTAAGCTGCAGTCTGACATCCTTAGTGCTGCTGAGGAGGTGGAGGAGGCTCCCACCACCACCGTTGTACTGGCAGCCATCAGCCTGGCTTGTGGCTGAGCAGAGCTCCCCCTGTGGGAACACACTGACCACCAAGGGGCAGCTCCTGCATTGAGCGTCTGCACCCTGGTGGTCAGTGTGTGTCATAGTGACCAGTCATTCCCAGTCATTCTGCTGTTAGAGTCAGTTTGCATATTACCCTTTTATTATATAGGATAGAGGCCTGGTGCATGGGTGGGGGCCAGCTGGTGTGCCCTGAAGAGTGTCCCCCATCAGAGTGGGGTCCTGCTGGGGTGCCTGGCCAGCCTGGGTGAGGGGCTGATGGGTGTTTGCAGGCTGGTCACACCCCCTTCAGGGTGGGGGTCCCCACTGGGTTGCCTGGCCAGCCTGGGTGAGGGGCTGATGGTTGTTTGCAGGATTGTCACACCCCCTTTAGGGTGGGGGTCCCCACTGGGGTGCCTGGCCAACCTGGGTGAGGGGCTGATGGCTGTTTGCAGCTGGTCACATCCCCTTCAGGGTAGGGGTCCCCACTGGGGTGCCTGGCCAGCCTGGGTGAGGGGCTGATGGCTGTTTGCAGGCTGGTCAAGCCCCCCATCCCCCAGTGGGGATCCTCACCCCATGCAGTTTTGGCCAGCCTGGGTGAGGGGCTGATGGCTGTTTTTAGGCTGGCCACACCCCTTTTAGGGTGGGGGGTCCCCACTGGGGTGCCTGGCCAGTCTGGGTGAGGGGCTGAGGACCATTTTCAGGCTGGCCAAGCACCCCCAGCGATGGAAGCTCCCAGCCTCTCCTTTTTTTTCTTTTTTTTTAATTCTGGGATTTATTTACCTTCTATAATTGAAACTTTGTAGCCTTGAGAGGAGCTAGAGCTGGCCAGGGCGGGCGGGAGGGAAGCCTCTTGCTTGCTCCAGCTCCGTGGCCATGGCTGGCTGAAAGCAGGTATCTGGGGTTTATTTACCTTCTATAATTGAAACTTTGTTGCTTTGAGTGGAGCTCAGAGCTGGCGGGAAGCTTGGCTTCCTCCATCATTGGGGCAACCAAGCCTCCTGCTTGCTCCAGCTCCGTGGCTGCCGGCCGCCATCTTGGTTGGGTTAATTTGCATATAGTCGCTCTGATTGGCTGGTGGGCGTGGCTTAAGGCGTTGCAAAGGTACAGTCAATTTGCATGTTTGTCTTTTATTAGTGTAGACTAGTGGCCTGGTGCACCTTGAAAGGAACTGTGGGCTCTGAGGCTGCAGTGGGCACAGGGGCGAGTCTCAGCCCATCCTCTGCACCCCCGCCTGGCCCTTCCCATCACAGCCCCTGGTCCCCTGTCTGCCTGTGCAGCCCTGCTCCTGCTGCCACCGCTCCCATGCACTGACAGTGCCAGCCCTGCTCACACCTGCTGATGGCATGGAATGATTGGGGCCAGCGCCAACTGTGGGTGTGAGCGGGCCCAGTGCCCTCAGGAGCGATGGGGACTGGCAGCCACCATCACACCCACTGATGGCGCTGAGCTATTGGGATCAGTGCCAGAAGCTGGCAATGGGTGTGAGTGGTGACTCCAGTGCCGGCAACAGGTGCGAGCAGGGCCATTGACAGCAGCGGGTGCGCAAGGTGGCTGCCGGCCCCTATCGCCCCTCAGAAGCAGGAGGAGGTGGAGAAGTCCTGAGGGGCAATTGGGGCTGGCAGCCGCCGCTCGCACCTGCTGATGGTGCTGAGCGATTAGGGTCAGTGCTGGGCACCAGCAGCAGGTGCAAGCATGGCCGGTGCTGGCAGCTGGTGCGTGTGCTGGGTGGGATCATGGCGCATGGAAGCAAAGAATTTTCAGTAACCACCAGAGGCTCGCCCCAATGACAGCGACTGGTGTGCCGCCTTGGTCTGGCGCCCTTGCTCACCTGCTCCACCATCCTCTACTGCTGATGCCCGCCATGTTCCGTGCGCGCCCCCTGGTGGCCAGCAGCACATCATAGCAACCAGTTGTTCGGTTGTTCTGCTGTTTGGTCTATTTGCATATTAGCATTTTATATATTTAGATTCCTTAAATAATCCAGCTTGAGTATATTTCCTGTTGGGCCAAAAACCAAAACAATGGGAACAATCATAGCAGTTAGCCCATAGGTGTGTTTTAAGGGTTAAATAAAGTAAGACCTGACTAGCACTTAAATAATGGCTGAGACAAGCTTTTTATTTTATTTTGATGTAGTCCCATTTGTTTATTTTTCTCCTTTGTTTTCCTTGCCCTAGGACAGTGGTTCTCAACCTTCTGGCCCTTTAAATATAGTTCCTCATGTTGTGACCCAACCATAAAATTATTTTCGTTGCTACTTCATAACTGTAATGTTGCTACTGTTATGAATCATAATGTAAATATCTGATATGCAGGACTGTCTTAGGTGACCCCTGTGAAAGGGTCATTTGACCGCCAAAGGAGTCGTGACCCACAGGTTGAGAACCGCTGCCCTAGGAGATGTATGGGCAAACTTACTGCTACAAGAGATGTCTGAGATTTTGCTGCCTATTGTTTCCTCTAAAATTTTTATGGTTTCATGACTTACATTTAAATCTTTTATCCATTTTGACTTTATTCTTGTGTATGGTGTAAGTTGGTGGTTTAGTTTCATTTTTTTTTGGCATGTACCTGTCCAATTTTCCCAACACTACTAGTATTTATTTATTTTCAAATTTTGTTTAATTTTTTAAATGTGTTTTTATTGATTTTTAGAGAGAGAGACAGAGAGAGACAAAGAGATAGAAACATCCATGCTAGAGAAACATCATCCATTGACTGCCTACTGCATGCCCCCTACTGAGGATTGAGCCTAAAACCCGGGCATGTGCCCTAACCTGGAATCGAACTGTTGACCTCTCGGTTCATGAGTCGATGCTCAACCACTGACCCACACCAGCCAGGCCCATCACCATTTATTGAAGAGACTGTCTTTATTCCATTGTATGCTCTTGCCTCCTTTGTCAAATATGAATTGAGTCTAATAGCTTGGGTCGATTTCTGGGCTCTCTGTTGTGTTCCATTGATCTATATGCCTATTCTTGTGCCAGTACCAGGCTGTTTTGATTACAGTGGCTTGGTAGCATAATTTTATATCTGGTGTTGTGATCCCTCTAAGTTTGTTCTTTCAAGATTACTGTGGCTATTCAGGATCTTTTTTGGTTCCATATAAATTTTTTGGAGTATTTGTTCTAGATATGTGAAATATGCTGTTGGTATTTTAATAGGGATTGCTATATCAAAATAAAAAGCTTCTGCACAGCGAAAGGAACCATGAAAAAAATGAAAAGAGATCCCACTATACGGGAATACATATTTGCCAATGATACATCTGATAAGGGGTTAATTTCCAAAATATATAAAGAACTCATACAACTTAACGAAAGGAAGACAAACAACCCAATTAAAAAATGGCAAGGGACCTAAATAGATACTTTTCCAAAGAGGACATACAGTTGGCCAATAGACACAATAAAAAAACCTCAAAATTACTAATCATTAGAGAGATGCAAATTAAAACTAGAATGAGGTATCACCTCACAGCTGCCAGAATGGCTACCATCAACAAATGACAAGTGCTGTCGAGAATGTGGAGAAAAGGGAATCTTAGTACACTGCTGGTGGGAATGCAGTCTGGTGCAGCCACTATGGAAAACAGTATGGAGTTTCCTAAAAAAATAAAAAGTGGAACTGCCTTTTGACCCAGCGATTTCACTTCTGGCAATATATCATAAGAATCCAGAAACAATCAGAAAGAATGTATGGACCTCTATGTTCATAGCAGTGTTATTTATAATACTCAAGATCTGGAAACAGTCCAAGTGCCCATCAGCAGATGAGCAGACAAAAAAACTGTGGTACATTTATACAATGGAATACTATGCATCTGTAAAACAGAAGGATCTCTTACCTTTTGAGACAGCATGGATGGACTTGGAGAGTATTATGCTAAGCAAAATAAGCCAGTCAGAGAAAGACAAGAACCACATGATTTCACTTATATGAGATCTAACGAACAAAATAAACGGATGGACAAAATAGATCCAGAGATATGGAAGCATGCACCAGATTAAGGAATCTCAGAGGGAAGGGGGTGGGAAAGAGATTAACCAAAGAACTTATATGCATGTATGCATAACCCATGGATACAGACAATAGTGCCTCGAAGGCCTGGGGAGGGGTCAGAAGTGGGGTGGAGGGGGATCAAGGGGGTAAAAAGGGGACATCTGTAATACTTTCAACAATAAAGATAACTTAAAAAAATAATGGCTGAAGCGAGATCAAGATAAGAGCAATTGGAAAAAAATGATAGTGATGGAAAACAAAGATGATTTAATACTATGATAATTGCTATTTTTTTAGCGGTTAGATTCCTCCCAGTGGAATATTTATATTAAAATATCTTTTTTTAAAAAAAAATATTTTTATTGATTTCAGAGAGGAAGGAAGAGGGAGAGAGAAATAAAAACATCAATGATGAGAGAGAATCATTGATCAGCTGCCTCCTGAATGCCCCTACTAGGGATCGAGCCCACAACCCAGGCATGTGCCCCTGACTGGAATCGAACCCGGGACCCTTCAGTCCGCAAGCCGACTCTCTATCCACTGAGCCAAACCAGCTAGGGCTAACATATCTTTATATAAAAGATTCAGAGATATAAAAGAAGAAAACTTTTCTGATAAAAAGAATAGCTGAATCATCATATAAAAGTTCACACTATATATGGAAAACTGACATAAGAATGATAATTAGATATGAGAAAAAGAGAGAATTCTTTAATCAACCAGCTCTCTCAGAAAAAAAGTCCCCGAAAAGGAAGGCAAATAAAAGATTGGTCTTTTACTAATATGTAATTCCAGAAAACATCTAGGTCTACAAAGTTCTAAGGGAAAGAAATGTGCACAAACTTTCCTTCTTATTGTCAGGGAATTCCTTGATTAAAAATGCCTAAAATACTATATTTTGCACTAGTCATTCCTAAGGTAGTCTTACTTTTACCTGGTCACCAATAAACATTTTCCATAAAGGTAAAAGCTTATCTATTAAACAAACTATAAACATGATTTTAGAAAATACCTGTTAAAGTAGCAAAATGGTTGTAATTTGTGAACTAAACCATGTATTTGAAGGCATGCACCCCCTTTCTTCAAACTTCAGAAATTTGTACCATTTGTTAGGGATATCATGCCTGATTGTGATAAAAAAGACACAGAAGTTTGAATGTGTATTTTCCTTTACTTGTTTATGCCCATGTATCTCTATTAAATAGTATGTAAATATAGACCCAAATAAATAGGAGTATACACACAAAATTATACTCTTTGGGCTGAATTGTGGCCCTAACCCTTGCCGTACCATTCATATGTTAAAGTCCTAACCCCCAGTGCCTGAGAATATGACTGTTTTTGGAGCTGAGCTATTTAAAGTGATAATTAAGTTAAAATGAAGTTATTAGGGTACACCCTAATCCAACATGACTGGTGTCTTTATAAGAAGAGAAAACTTGGACACAGACCTGTACAGATGTGATGATATAGGCAATGAAGCAAGTAGATGCCCTGGAAACCTGTCACCACCTGTTCAAACAACTAGCTATTCCTTCAGTATTCTTTTGAGACCTATACTGTATATACATGACCATTGGGTCTGCTGAACACAGTATTTGTGATGGGAAGCTCAGTTCCCTTGGTTATTTGAGGGCTAATGATCCGTTATTTGATCTTTACCAAGGCTCAGTAGAACTGCAGGATATGTTTCTCCAAAGAGATGTTACCTGCAAAAGAAAATATGGCTTCCTCCAATACTTTAGATGGCTGCACTGTGATTCTCCTATTGCCACTTTCTAGTGACTCTGAATAGCATCCAGTCTGCTGCACAAGCTGCATACCATTGGATCTGATAGGCCTTAAGGCCCAAGTGGCAGAACAGGACCTACATGGTGCAGAGCTTTTTGTTGCTTATAGGTCCATTCAAACTGGCAGCACACTCAAATATGTATTTATTGCCCTCTAAATCAAGCTATATCCCCCACAAAGTGTCTCCTTTTTCTTCCTTTTTTCCTTCCTTTTTTCCTTCCTTTTTTCCTTCCTTTTTTCCTTCCTTCCTTCCTTCCTTCCTTCCTTCCTTCCTTCCTTCCTTCCTTCCTTCCTTCCTTCCTTCCTTCGGTGGTGGTGGTGGTGGTGGTGGTGGTGGTGGTGGGGGCCTGTCTTGATGGAAAGTGCAGTGTTCAGCAACTTGTTCTTTATTTAAGAGGAGCTATCCTAACATGACACACATCACTCAATCCCTAGCAACTTCACTAAAGTAGGAATTTAATGGGCCTTCCTTATCTCCCACTCATTGCTGCATGTGTGTCACTCTGGCAAATAGGATATTTACTATTTATCGCTCATCAGTTCCACTCAGCATAATATCATCTATGTTGTGGGCTAGCATGATGTTCAGTGGTATTTCAGGAGAATCATGGTCTCTCTGAACTAGATCAGAAATTAACATTTTCTGTAAAGAGCCAGACAGTGGATATTTTAGAATTCTGTTTCAACTATTTAATTTTGTGGTTGTAGTTTAAAAACAGACATAGGTAACACATAGATGGCACATGAATAGGACTATGCTTCAATAACACTTATTTGTAAACACTGAAATTTGAATTTCATACAATTTTCATGTGTCATGTAGTATTATTTATCTTTAGATTTTTGTCAACCATTCTTAGCTTGTGGGCTATATAGAAATAAGTGGCAGGCTTGCCCTGGCTAGTGTGGCTCAGGGGTTGGAGCATCGACCAATACACCCACACACTGAGGAGTCACAGACTCAATTCCCAGTCAAGGGCACCTATCTGGGTTGCAGGCTGCATCCCTGCCCCTGGTCAGGACATGTGTAGGAAGCGACCAGTCGATGTCTCTCCCTCCCCCTCCCCCCTCCCCCTCCCCCTCCCTCTCCCTCTCCCTCTCCCTCTAAAAAGCAATGGAAAAAAAATATCCTGGGGTGAGGATTAACAACAACAACAAAAGTGGCAGGCTAGATTTGGCCTGTGGATTACAATTTTCTGATGGCCACTATGTCAACTAACATAGACAATGGAAGCAAAACCATGAAAGTATATTGCTGACCCTATCAGGTGAAAGCACACTGTTCCTGGTTTACCTTATAAATTGTTATACAGAAATAAGTATATGACATGTCAGTAGCTGCATACTAGATGGCAGGGGCTATATTGATTCACTTCATTAAATGCCGGGAGCCGGTCCATGCTTGCTGTTTCAAGGGACCTGGCATATATGGCATACTGTTCTTAATATGTTTGCTCACCTTCTTGGCACTATGTGTTATAACCAAGGTCTCTGAGAAAGGTTGTTTCCCCAGGTAGGGATTTTCCCCTGAAGTTAGGGAGGGAATAAAACCTCTTAACTAAGTGCCAGGCGGGTAATTAATCACTTTAACTATGAACAATCATGCTTAAGCTACATAATCTTTACTCCCTGGAATGGAGATAAGAAACGCCCTAACCTTTGTAATAGAGATTGATAGGATTGAATCAACTGGTATAAATACAGATGTAACAAGACAGCAACACACAGAACTTAGAAGACAGAACTTAGAAGACAGAACCTACACAGAACCTAGAGACAGAAGAACTTCGCTGGAGAGAACATGGCAAAAGATCCTGGACAGAAACTGGCAACAGAACCTAGAGACAGAACCTAGCGAGAGAACATGGCAAAAGATCCTGGACTGAACCTGACTATAGAACATGGCAAGAGAACCTGACTAGAACCTGGTGACTGAACCTGGCTGGAGAACCTAGCCAGAACCTGGCTGAAGAACCTGGCTACAGAATCTGGTGACCGAACCTGGCTGGGGAACCTGGGGAACCTGGCTGGAGAACCTAGCAAGAGAACATGGACACAGAACCTGGCTGGAGATCCTAACCAGAACTTCGCTGGAGATCCTGAACAGAACTTGGCTGGAGATCCTGGCTAGAGATCCTGGCTAGGCTGCTGATCAACTGAACGCTGTCTCCGTGTCATTCCTTCTTCGCCAACTCCGTCCACGCCTTTGGGGACCCCTGGACCTGCTGGGGTTGGACCCCGGCAATTAAAGAAGCCACATCTTCCCTGACAAGGTGGCTGTGTTGGTAGGAACGTCGTCCCATCCACCAGAAAGTTATGGGTTCAATTTCTAGTCAGGACACATACTTAGGTTGTGGGTTCCATCCCCGGTTGTGGCAAATATGGGAGGCAACCAATCAATGTTTCTCACATTGATGTTTCTCTCCTTCCCCTTGCTAAAAAAAAAAAAAAAAAAAAAAAAAAAAGGAAATATCCTCAGGTGAGAATTAAAAACAAGCCAAATCTAAAGCAGTAGCTGAAATTGAAGAATTGAAGTTACCACCTAATTAATTTTATGATTATCCATGGTCATTCTCTAAGATACTTCTGTAGTTTGAAATGTCATGTAGGCAAGTGAAATGGTAACATAATAGGAATTGTTACCCTAGAACCTTCCCAGTTTTTGATGGTAGCATTAATCTCTGATATTCCCTCCAGCGAATTTCAAAATATAATAAAAAGCAATTAGTTAGAAATGATTATGTATAATATAATAATCATTTAAATATATGCATGTTTATATAATACACATACAAATGTTTATTATTCTGTTGAAATGATTATTACTTGGTGGTATGATTATGGGTATTATATATTTTTTACTTTTTACTTTTTAATATTTCCATTTACTTGCAGAGAAAATATATTTCTTTACAGTCAGAAAAAGAAATCTAATTTGCTTCTGTATGGATCACTGGTAAAGTCAGAATACTAAATTTATCTAGATGAAGTATATGAACCTAATCCTGAGAAGAGCGGATACAAGAGCTAATCTCAGCAGATGTAAATATTTGAGTCATAAGTCACTGTAACAATTTCATAATTTCAATTAGTGTATTATTCTTATTTAATGAAATATTTGAACGAACACATATCCAGTCTTTTTAAAAAAAATATTTTTATTGATTTCAGAGAGGCAGGGAGAGGGAGAGAGAGATAGAAAAATCAGTGATGAGAGACTCATTGATCAACTGCCTCCTACTGGGGATCGAGCCTGCAACCCAGGCATCTGCCCTTGACCGGAATCAAACCTGAGACCCTTTAGTTCGCAGGCTGACGCTCCATCCACTGAGCCAAGCCAGCTAGGGCCAGTCTTATTGTCACATATTTGCAAAGAGAATTCTATAAGTTCTGACTTTGAAATTTAAAAATATAATGAAACCTGTTTTTAAATGCCTCTCATATGAAATACATGACACTAAATAGTGTCATAGTTCAGTAAAGCTATGTTCAATCACTGTGCTGTAAATGCAGATGGTTTTATTACTGTCTTTCTGTGGTGAAGCAGAGTTTGTGCAAATACTCAGTAATTACTGCCGCAGACTTAGACACCCCTCTTCGTGTTACCACTATTTAGAGTTAATCGGAGAAAGGAAAAAAAGAGCATGAATATTTGTTTTTCTTCTTTCAAGTTTCCTTAAGTTTTCCTTTACTTCTAAGACTTTAAAGTTCTATCATGGCAATTGTAGCTTATTCCCAGTGGTTTTATTGCTGGTTAGCACAATGAACATAGAGCCAAAAGTATAAAGACTATCAATATGTGCTTTCTTCAAGAGTGCCTTTCTGGCCCTGGCCAATGTGGCTCAGTTGGTTGAGTGTCATCTAGTGCATTGAAGGGTTGCAGGTTTGATTCAGGTCAGGGCACATGCCCTGGTTGTGGGTTCAGTTCCTGGTCATGGTTGGGGCACATGCAGGATGTAACTAATATCTCTCATTCTCTAAAAAAAAAAGTGCCTTCCCAGGCTTTTCTCACTTGAGTATATTGGCTGGATATATAGTGGGAATGAAAGTGAGGTATTGTCAGAGAAGGTAAGTTCAGGGAAAGATTTTGACCACCTGCAGATGACAGGGCCTTAGTCACTTAGACAAGTTATCTGAAGTGAGAAAACCCTTCCACAGCTCCTTAGTTTTGAGCGAGAAAGTGTTGGACTTAGGCATTCTTGGTTTTAGTCAAACTCTAGTAGTTTGTAGATGTGTGACCTTGAGTTGTCACTTAGTTTCTTTTTGTATCAGCTTCTCTATGTTCAAACGATGCGATGCGATGAAGGTCATGCTCTCTAGGGCCTTTTAGCACCTCTATTTTCTAACACCCCTCTTCTGAATTCCTACTTGGTTTACCTCTGACACTAACCATGCTGTATTCTTTTTCTAAAAAACGTTTTAAATTGAATTTATTGGGGGTGACATTGGTTAATAAAATTATATAGGTTTCAGGTGTAGCCATGCTGTATTCTAATTACTGATATTCTGGTTGGCACACACACCTTGCCCTCCCTGTCTATTCATCAAACTGTAAGCTGTGTGAGATCAGTAACTGGCAGGAGCAGGGCATGTGCAAACATAACCTGTGTAATTGATCAATCTGTAATGACTGGTCTGTGGGGATTCTAGTCATACCCCCAATCTCCCTGTGTTGTAGGTGTAATTGGGATATGAGGAATAAAGGGAACAAATATCTATTGAGCTCCTACATTTAGCATTAAATGTTTTATTTAATATACTTAAGATGTGATGTAGGTCTGATTATGGCAATTTCACAGCACATACAGTGTGTAATTTGCCTCAGCAAGTGGCCAACTCTGAATATAAAGTCCAGGTTTCTCTTAACTTAATAACCCAGGCTCCTTTCACTTTAATATGCCTTTAATGGCAATAATTGGTGGCATAGCTTCTATAGAATAAGATTTAAGAAATTAGGTCCTAGGAGTGTTTTGACTAGAAAGAGCATTTTTGAGATCCTATCTATGTAAATCTTACTTCAGCAGAGTCCTTATTTCTAACACTAATGCTAACAGTTTCAGAAAGGGGGATTGGTCCAGGGCAAGCATGTGGGCCAGGATGCATTTAGTGCATTTTACCATTGAGAACTTTTTTCTTTGTTCCTTTTATCTTTCCCCGGTATAACTCATCTTCCATAATTTCTCCCCTGATCCTGACTTTGCATTCTCACAATACTCAGTCTATACCACTCACAAAGCATTGTCATACTGCCTTCCATCGTAAATGTTTATGTATCTGACTTGGCTCTGATTCTGTATCTTATACACCTATGTATATGAATTATTTATTTATTTTAATATATTTTTATTGATTTCAGAGAGGAAGGGAGAGGGAGAGAGAGATAGAAACATCAATGATGAGAGAGAATCATTGATTGGCTGCCGCCTGCACACCCCACACTGGGGATAGAGCCCCAGGCATGTGCCCTGACCCAGAATCAAACTGTGATCTTCTGGTTTGTAGGTTGACCACTGAGCCACGCTGGCCGGGCTTGCTGTGTGATCTTGACTAAGTTAGTCAACCAAATCGCTCCTCTGTTTCTGCATAATTAAAACAAGAACAATAACATCTACATTACAGTGTTGGTATGAGGATTAAATGAGATAATGTAAGTAATGTGCCTTGCATGTGTTTAGTTAAAGGTACCTATTATCACTTTGGGGTAAAGGGTGTAGAAATACAAAGATTATTTAGACTATTTTCCATAGGCTAGGAATTTAGTCAGAGGGGAAATCTTGGTCATAAGGACTATGGGAAAATCAGGTTATTTCCCATTTGGTTTACTCTTTATAGATGATAATTGATTGAGTCAGCCACAAACACTGTCCCTTTTTTCATAGGCACCCTGGGCAGGGACAGGACAGGCAAACAGGGAAAGGATCTTTCTAGCTGGTTCTAAAGATATACCTATGATTCATATACATGCAATTAGCCTATGTACATCTCTTTTATCACACCAGTACTAGGAGATGGATCCTCAAGAGGGAACAGTTAGTCTTTTATGACTCTAATTTAAAGACATCCCTACATGTTTCTTTTTAAGGTTTTTATTAACTTTATTGGGCTGACATTGGTTAATAAAATTATATGTTTCAATTCCATGATACATCATCTGTATATTACATTGTGTGTTTACTACCCAAAGTCAGGTTTCCTCTGTTACCATATATTTGACCCCTTTTTTTTTTCCTACCTTGCATACATAGTAGTAGGAGGACTACTCAGCCACAAGAGAAGATGAAATACTGACAATTGCAACAACATGGATGGATCTTGAGAATATCATGCTAAGCAAAATAAACCAGACAGAAAAAGTCAAGAACCATATGATTTCACTCATATGTGGCATAGAAAACTAAATGTTCCTTTTAACCATATTTTGTCTGAATAACAACACTAGCATACAGAGGGATACCATGCCATGAGATTGGCGTCTGCTTCCCCTTCTTTCCAGCCCCTCCCTCATATGTATGTACATACACACACTGCAACAAGTGAGCCTGGCCCAGAGAGTGACATGGAGTCAAATAAGTGTTTGTTTGTTTATTTAGTTAATCCTCACCCAAGGATATTTTTTCTATAGATTTTTATTTCATTTATTTATTTTTAAAAATATATTTTTATTGATTTCAGAGAGGAAGGGAGAGGGAGAAAGAGATAAAAACATTAATGATGAGAGAGAATTATGGATTGGCTGCCTCCTGCACACCCTCTACTGGGGACCAAGCCCACAACCCTGGGCATGTGCCCTTGACTGGAATCGAACCTGGGACCCTTCAGTCTGCAGGCTGACGTTCTATCTGCTGAGCCAAACCAGCTAGGGCTCCGTAGATTTTTTAGAGAGTGGAAAGCAGGGAGGGAGTGTTAGGGAGGGAGATTGGGGGGGGGGGGGGAGAGAGAGAGAGAGAGAGAGAGAGAGAGAGAGAGAGAGAGAGAGAGAGAGAGAGAGAGATGAGAGAGAGACACATCATCGGTTGCCTCTTGCATGCGCTCCAACCAGGGCCAGGGAGACATGCAGCCCAGGTACATGCCTTGACTGGAATTGAACCTGCACTCTTCCTGTGGAGGCTGAAGCTCTAATCACTGAGCAGCACCGGCCAGGGCCAAATGAAATGTTTTTAAAAATCTCTGATATTAGGATAACAATCTCTAAACATCTAGGTCAGGCCAGGTTATTCTTCATTTAGATTTCAGTTAAAATTAGAACACATATACAATCTCAAATTGGATTGTATTCTTTAAATCAGTTATTTCAAACTGAAAATATATTTTCCATGGAAACCACATCATATACTACTTACAAAAATCATTTGTTTTGTTAATACTGTACTTGACATAGTCTGGCATTATTATTACTACAGCTGAACTTGGCTTTTAAGTACAAAACTGTGCTCCCTGATGTAGCTCTAGGACTTCCTTTTGTGCCCTGCTTCATCTCTGGGACATAGTGAGAGACACTCTCTGATTCTAACTCACTGGTGATAGCTCTTGAGTTTGTAGCAGGGCAGGAGGCAGATGTGGTGAGAGTTCCTGGGTATTATGAGAAAGGAGCATATCTGTCAGGATGCCTTCAGAGGTCTTACATAATAAGAAATGTTATTATCTCAATAAGTCCAGGGAAGTACTATCCCAGTGGTTTAATTATTTTAACAAAGACCCAGATGCCCAATTTTTATGCCCTGCTATTCTAGATATTGACTTTATTTCCAAGCCGGTATCAAGACAAAAGAAAAAATTCCCAAAATTCCCACAGCAAGCTTCCGTTCATGTCTCATTGGCCAGAATTTGTTCATTAGTTCATTTCCAAAATGAGCAGTAGCAAAGTGGATGGCATTACCGTGATTTATATTATAATCTGATAGATGAAGACTGCTGGGGACTCAATCTCAATGCCTATTTTAGGCCAGTTACCGGCGATAATTTTCAACCTGTAATTCCCTGCCTATTCCTTACTTCCACCTCAGGGAGGCCAGAACCCTGCTTTGCTTCATACACAGCCCCAAAGCAGGCCTCACTTTTTAGAAACTGGTAGGAACTGTAGGAAAGGGGAGGCCTCAGGTCTGGCCTTTGCTTTCCTCTTCCACTGGTATTGCATCTTTCCTTGCTCATTACTGCCCAGAACCATACAGAACCCAAATAGAAAATCTAAAACCTTTCCCCTGCTTCCCGATCCTGAAGCATGTTTGGGATTTTTCATTTTAATTTTTAAAATGATTTTTATTTTAATGCTAATAACAATGAAAAACAAATGATAAGTCCTCCATATACCTCCCTGCACCACTCCCCGCCCCACTACCCCCCAAATTTTCTCTTGTATTTTCACTTCCTTGTTTTTACTTAGGTTGCGTAGTGGAGATTTAAAAATATGTTTTTTAAAATTGATTTTAGAGAGAGAGAAAAGGAAAGGGAGAGAGAGAAAGAGAGGAACATCAATGTGAGAGTCCTGTATGCCCCGGAACAAACCCACAACCTGGGCATGTGCCCTGACCTTTTAGTGTATGGTACGAAGCCCAACCAATAGAGCCACATCAGCCAGGCAAATAGTGGAGATTTTAAGAGTGACTCTGGGTAAAGTAAGGACTGCAATAATATTCATTTGCATTTAGAGGAGAGCCAGATCTCGGATTCCCCTGGGCAGTTAAGATCCACACGTTGGGTACCACAGAGTGTACTGTGGTTAGGAAATGTAATGGGGACATGGTTTGTGGTGGATGTGGGTCAGGCTCCGGGAGGAAAGTATGAGTCACATATCCCTCCTCCCTCCCTTTTCCTATTGTTTCTACCAGTTTCTAAAAAGTGAAGCCTGCTCTGGAGCCATGTAAGAAGCAGAGCTGGGTTTTGGCCTCACTGGGGTGGAAGTAAAAAGAACAGGCAGGTAATTCTCAGGCAAGTGAAGCTGAAAGAAAGGAGTTCCTGGGATAGAAACCAGAGGCCATACGAGAAGCCAAATAGCTTTTCAACAGGCTGTACTGAGGTCACTGGGAAGCTGAAAAGCAACCTGCCTACTCCTCAAGAGTGAAGACGTGTACTGACTCAGTTTAAAGCCACCTACCTTGATTTTTCCATTCACATCCAGACTTATTATCCATGTTAATTCCCCACAAACCCCCACCATGCTTCCAGCACAAAGCAATGTGATCTCAGATATTTGCAAATGCACACCTGCAGTAGAACTCCTCTTCCATTCACTCCCAATTAGATACACAAAGTACACATTTTATTGCCACAAATGCTCACAAAAGACAAAGTCCTTTAGTCTGCCTTGACTCAAAAGTCATCTGAAAAATTAATCTTTAGCCTGGAATATCCTCAGATATACACAAATTGAGGGATCAGGGGAACCGAATTGTATATGTTAATATTTTTAGTGTAAGCATACTGATAATTGTTGAACAGTTGCCTATTTAAGGGAGAGGAAAAGCAACGTTCCTGAATCAACAGTCTGGTTTCCATATAAGCAATGTGAGGAGTGCAGTTAGGGGGAAAGAGAACTGACCCAGCATCAGAAGATCAAGGGTTAGTGATCCAAAACCTGGCTTTCTCTGATATTTATTATGAGTTTGGGTAAGAGCTTTGAAAAGTCCTGAAGAACACATGTTCTTAAACATCAAGTTTGTTCTCTAACATTTTCTTTTTCTTTTTTTTAATTTTCATCCGAGGATATTTTCCCATTGATTTTCAGAGAGAGTGGAAGAGAGAGGAAAAGATAGAGAGAAATATCAATGTGAGAGAAACACATCGATTGGTTGCCTCCTGCATGTGCCCCAACCAGGGCCCAGGCTGGGGAGGAGCCTGCAACCAAGGTACATGTCCTTGACTGGAATCAAACCCAGGACCTTTGGGTCCGCAGGCTCTATCCATTGAGCCAAACTGGGTAGGACTGTTTTCTAACATTTTCAATAACACAAGTTGAAACTGAATTCCATCGTAGATGGGGAGAGAAGATTACTTTGTATTCCTTGGAGGTGCACTGTAGAGCATTGGCAAGTTATTGGATAGAGGCATGGAAGGAGAGGGGAAAGAAATGGGTATGGAAAGTATAATTTGATTTGTTTTCCCTTCCATGTTGGTTTATTGTGAGATGCGTGAATGGAAAGATAAAGGGAAGAAAAATAATGCTGATAGGTAAAGGTAACACAGGATTCTCCCTGCCTTTCTTGTCTCCAGAGCTACCCAAAATCTTACTCCCCCCACCTTTTTTCCTAACAGATTCTTGATCATATTCAGACTAGAGGCCTGGGCACGAAATTCATGCACAAATAGAGGCCCTAGGCCTGGCCGGCAATCAGTGCCTATTGAGGCCTTCCTTCCCCCGGCTGCACGCTGCCAGCTGCTGGCTTGGGCCTTCCTTCATTCCACCCTGCCCCCTGGTGGTCAGCGCATATCATAGAGGGTGGTTGAACTCCCAGAGGACAATTTGCATATTAGCCTTTTATTAAATAGGATCACCATCCTTTCCCTTCTAATTCTGGAGTAAGGGTGGTGGTAAGTCTTCATTAGTGTTAGCCAATCAACAGATGACTTTCCTCTGGCTACTACTGTTCCCATGGTAAGCATGGTGACTTAAGTTTACTCAAACAGATTGAAGTGGGGGACTTACATTCCATACTTGGAGAAGTTATCTTTCTCCATTGACAAGCTTTAAAGGGGAGTCTGTAATGCCAATTGCCATTGGCAGTCATCTTTCTTTTTATTTCTTTTTATTTTTTTTAAATTAAATCTTTATTGTTCAGATTATTACAGTTGTTCCTCTTTTTTCCCTCCATAGCTCCCCTCCACTCGGTTCCCACCCCACACTCTGCCCTTACCCTGGCCACCCACTGTTCTCATCCATAGGTGTACAATTTTTGTCCAGTCTCTTCCCACACCCCCCACACCCCTTTCCCCCCCGAGAATAGTCAGTCCACTCCCTTTCTATGCCCCTGATTCTATTATATTCACCGGTTTATTCTGTTCATCACATTATTTATTCACTTGATTTTTTAGATTTACTTGTTGATAGATGTGTATTTGTTGTTCATAATTTGTATCTTTACCTTTTCCTTCTTCTTCCTCTTCTTAAAGGATACCTTTCAGCATTTCATATAATACTGGTTTGGTGGTGATGAACTCCTTTAGCTTTTACTTATCCGTGAAGCTCTTTATCTGACCTTCAATTCTGAATGATAGCTTTGCTGGGTAAAGTAATCTAGGTTGTAGGTTCTTGCTATTCATCATTTTGAATATTTCTTGCCCCTCCCTTCTGGCCTGCATAGTTTCTGTTGAGAAATCAGCTGACAGTCTTATGGGTACTCCCTTGTAGGTAACTGATTGTTTTTCTCTTGCTGATTTTAAGATTCTCTCTTTGTCTTTTGCTCTTGGCATTTTAATTATGATGTGTCTTGGTGTGATCTTCTTTGGATTCCTTTTGTTTGGGGTTCTCTTTGCATCCTGGACTTGTAAGTCTATTTCTTTCACCAGGTAGGGGAAGTTTTCTGTCATTATTTCTTCAAATAGGTTTTCAATATCTTGCTCTCTCTTTCTTCTGGCACCCCCATAATTCGGATGTTGGTACGCTTGAAGCTGTCCCAGAGGCTCCTTACACTATCTTCATATTTTTGGATTCTGTTTTCTTTTTGTTTTTTCCGGTTGGGTGTTTTTTGCTTCTTCATATTTCAAATCTTTGAGTTGATTCTTGCGATCCTCTAGTCTGCTGTTGGAACTCTGCAGAATATCCTTTATTTCAGTCAGTGCATGCTTAATTTCTAGTTGGTCCTTTTTCATAACCTCGAGGGTCTCAGTAGATTTCTTGAGGGTCTCACTAAATTTATTGGCAGTCTTACTAGATTTCTTGAGGGTCTCACTAAATTTATTGGCAGTTTCTAGAAAATTCTTGAAAAACCTTAAAAGTGTGGTTTTGAACTCTATATCCAGTATAGTTTGCTTTCCTCCATTTCTGTCATTTGTGACCTCTTTCTTTGTCTCAGTATTTTTTATGCTTCCCTGTGTTGATAGAGTGGCTTTCTGTGTTAGGTGTCCAATAGGGCCCAGTGGCTCAGCCTCCCCAATTACCTGAGGTCGACACTCTTGGTGCACCCTTTTGTGGGCTTTGTGCACAGTCTTGTTGTAGTTAAGCCTTGATTGTTGTAGGTATCACTAAGAGGAATTTACCTCCAGGTCAATTGGCTGTGAGAATCAGCTGTGTCTGCAGTGGGAGAACTTCTGAGCTGGAGACACCCTTCTGGGGCAAGACTTGCTTCAGTGGGGCTTTGGTGCCCCCTGAGTTTGTCCCTTATGGATCTGAGGAGTTGTAATCTGGATGGTCCCACTCTGACCACTGGGTACACTGGCTCTTGGATCTCTAAGAAGGTGCTAATTTAGCCTCTGCCTGAGGCTACCCAGCAGGAGCCATGGAGAGATTTCTCTTCTTTGTTTGGGGTTTGGAGGTGCCCAGATGAGGCCCAGCTGTGAAGCAGTGCAAGCTGCTGTGGGGCCTTGGACCCCCTTTTGGAAGTTCTGGGTCTCTCTGATTCAGCTGCAGTTTGTTAGGTAATTTTCAGGTTGCAAAGGGCCAGACCTTTCATATGCAAAAGCCTCTGTGCACAGCTTGGGTGGGGCAGGGTCTCAGGGGATCAACAGGGCGGAGCAAGCAGCAATGGCTGCTCCCCAGTCCTACCCTAAGAGGCCCCGAGTCTCAGTGTCCTGCAGTAATCGCTGCAAGCATCTCTGAGAGAAAGCTGCCCTTGAGTTCTGCCCAATGCCAGACAGTCCAATTTCTCCCCGTATGAGTCTGGGTCCCCAGAGACTCACCTAGAACTGGAGTTCAGAGTAGTCAGGAGCTTGAGACTCCCTCCCGATTGAAAAAGACAACCGTGTCCTCAGTTTCCAGCCCTCTCTACGTGCTCTGGGTCCTCAGCTGCCAGCCCTTTCTGCGTGCGCCTCCGTACCTCTGCACTTTACTTCTGCACCTCCTCTGAGTCTCAGTGTGCTTTTCTCTTTCCTTCTAGTTGTAGAATTTCCACTCAGCCAGCCTTCCAGTGGTTCTGGATGATGTCTGTTTTGTCTTTTAGTTGTATTTTTGAAGTGGTTGTGTGAGGCAGCAATTTCTGGTGTTTACCTATGCTGCCATCTTGGTTTTTCCCTATGGGCTGTCTTTCAAAGAGCTTAGAATTTAGTGGGTCAGCAGTCATCTTTCAACTGAAAGGGAAACCAGCCTTGACATGAACCTGATGCCAAGAGGAGCAGACATCTGAGATCTTGATCATATCATGGAGCTGTATCTGGAACCTAAATCAAGAGAATTTACTGTTACATAAGGTGTTATTTTCCCCCCAAATTCAGATGTTGAAGTCCTAACCCTAGTATCTTAGAATGTGACTTTATTTGGATGTAGGGGCTTTAAAGAGGTAATTAAGGCTAAATGAGGTCATAAAGGTAGACCCTAATCCAATATGGCCGTCCTTAGAAGAGGGAGCGACACTAGGGATACATGCACACAGAGGAATGGCCTTGTGAGGACACAGAGAGAAGAAGGCCTTTTGCACATAGGAGCGAGCCTTGGGAGGAACCAGCCTGCTCACACGTGATCTTGGCCTCCCAGCCTCCAGAACTTGGGAAATAAATTTCTGTTGTTTTAGCCATCCAGTTTGTGGTGTTTTGTCATGGCAACCCTAGCAGACTAACACATAAGGTCATACATTCTCTTACTGTTTAAGAATTGATGAGTTGGGATTTTCAATTACTTGCAGCTAGAATGATCTTGGCACAGGATATTCATGATCTCCTCACTGCTCCTTTCTGCAAGTCTAATGCTGTTTTTTCATTTGTTTCCTCTATTTCTCAGGGCACAGAAGCCAGTTATTTCTGCTGCAGCCTTGGTTTTATATGGGGTTTCTAGTTAAACAAATGAAAAAGACTGATTTGGGTCCATATGTGCCAGTTCTAAATCAGATTGGTGCAGATGGGTCCAATTAGAAGCTTTGGACCAATTAGCTGAGGCCAAGAGGACAAAAGGCACATAACAGAGATTATGGGAGTAGACTCTTAACAAAAAAATTTTTTTTAATTGATTTCAGAGAGGAAGGAAGAGGGAGAGAGAAATAGAAACATCAATGATGAGAGAGATTCATTGATTGGCTGCCTCCTGCACCCCCACACAGGATCAAGCCCCAAACCCAGGCATGTGCCCTGACCAGGAATCAAGCCATGACCTCCTGGTTCATAGGTCGACACTTAGCCACTGAGCCACTCCAGATGGGCTGGAAATAGACTCTTAGAGAAGGAGAACTGGCATGTTATCTTTTAGGAGATAAGGAGTCAGGGAGGAAATAATTGACATTTTGAATACAGAAATCTTATTTATCATCATATTCCTGGTGCCTAGCACATATAAAGGACCCGAGTCAGCTTGGGTTTCTGGTCCCTACATTGCAGTCTAGAAACTGAACTTTCGTAGTGTACACATAGCAACGTTCACACGCAAATAAAATTTGGGAGAATTGGCTGGCAGAGGAATGGGTGGGATATGCTGGCATCAGGGAGAGAGAGGACAGTGGATTGAGGGGGTTGCAAGGTCGAGGAATTGTTATTTTAGTGGGGGTGGGTCGGTGGGGGAGAACTGGATCATGTGTAAAAGCCTTACAGAAAGAGCCAAATAATTAGAGGCTTGATTAAAGAAAGAAAATGAACATGTATTGAGAACAATGCAAGCAATGTCAGGCAGCCCAATAATAATTTTGTTCCTAAATTCATTATATGCAATTTGTGAACCCCTTTCATCATTCTCTCTCTTCATGAAACTGAGAGTAACTGTTAGAGGCCCCTTAAACACCACCATGCTGTTGCCTAGGAGGGAGACACGTGTTAGGGCTTCAGAAGGCCATGATCCACTTAGGAGTAAAACTCTTTAAGACTCCGGACCCCATGGAATTGATTAGGATGCTACACTCCATGCATGTCCTTGGCCACTGCATGTGGTAAGCTTGATTTCTTTCCTTTGCTTCTCTAGAGAATCCTGCACTTATATTGGAATATGAGAACTCTATATCCTACTGGCAGAGCAGAAATGGGAAGGCAGATTCTATTGCAGAAGAGAGTGAAAAGCCTGACAGGCACAACAGCCTTTGGATGTTACAGATTGGGTGGATGGTACAGATTGGGTGTAGAGGATTAGGCAGTTGGCCAAGCCATGGAGGCCCAACAAGAAGTAACAGGTGGAGCAAATGGGGCCCCCTTGAGCAATCCAAGAGTGCTGCAGATCCAGACAGGCAATTGTCCCTCTGCATCAGGGCATGTTGACAACATGGGGAAATAAAGATTAATCACTTTCCTGGGCACTGTGTTATCTGTTCCAGGTGCCCTGCCTGTTATTGGCTCCTTGAATCCAGAGTTTTGGAACCCCGGATCATTGGCAGTTGGTGGAGTCTAAATTATTCATGAGCCTTTGACTTAGCAACCTATAGAAACCACAATTCTCGTCTTTACAGTTTTCAAAGGAGCTCTGCATGTGAAGGGGAGATGTTGCTGATTAATGTTAAAACTAGAAACAGTGAGAGGAATTTAGGGAGAGGACACGGAGTTTTCTCACCTATGCGTTCCAAAACTTAAAGCATTGTATTCTGGGATAAACAATGAGGCAAGAAATAGGTATACAAACAGTTTGTTTTTTCTTGAGTAAGCATGTGTTCTTCTCCTGTCAGCATTTGATTGCTTGGGGATTATGCATAATATCCCGCATACATCACTGCCACTGCATTTCCACATTGTCTAATAATCATTTGTGCATCTGTCCCCTTACACCGGACTGAAGTTCTTGTGGATAGGAACTGAGTCTTATTTATCTCTGTATCCCTACCTAGCCCCTAGCAGTGATGAATGATAAAAGGTTTATTCCGTTCTTACCAAATGTGTGTTATTCCAAAAGTCCTTTGAATTAGAAACTTCATTATAGCAAATCATATCTTTCTTTTCTAGTGCAAGCAGCAAGTAACTAAAAACAATATTTAACATTTAGTGAGTGTTAACGATGCTAATGATGACATCTAGTTTCTATGGTAACGTACTTATTATTACAGTGTTTCTTGGACTATGTGAAATATGTAAAAAATTGTACTTTTTCCCACATTGTGAGAAATTTTTTTGTATTACTGCATTTCTATCCTCCTCCTCATCTTCCTACAAGTGTTTATTCTAAATAGTTAAATCAATGATCTACATACTGTGGACTATAATGAGGTCAAATTTAGGAATGGTATTAGGCGTGGTGAGGGAGAAAAGCAGAGAATAGAGGTGGGTTGTTAAAAATATATAGATGACAAACTCATTTCAACACACACTTCCTTTCTTTTTTTTCTTCTGCATTTTCTCACTCTGATGCCCATCAACTTAACTAAATCCAGCTCTTTTTAAATCTTGAAATCACTTCAATCTGGATAGACTGTACTGAAAAATGTGAAAGGTGGAACTAAGCTATTTCTAGAATGTGTCTATCCAGGGTGGATACTCAGCTGGTGTGCACCAGTGCAACTATACTGGTTATTAAAACACCGAAATACTTTCCCACTGGCTGGTAACTCTCACTTCTGACCCTTAGCCCTTCTAGTTCTCTTCTCTGGGAACAATTATAGTTAACAACTTCTCATGCATTCTTCTGAAGACATTCTAGAATTATTCAAACAAATATAGAAATATGAGCTCTTTTTCTTCCCCACAAATAATAGCATGTTATACATACTGCTCCGCTCCTTGTTATATTTATTTAAAAGTATATCCTAGAGTTCCTTCTATATTAATTCACCAGGAATTGCCTCATTTATTTTTTAAAAAGTACGTTTTTATTGATTTTAGAGAGAGAGGAAGGGAGAGTGAAAGAGAGAGAGAGAGAAACATTGATGTGACATCGATCAGTTGCCTCCCAGGATGATGCTCACCCAACTGAGCCACACTGGCTAGGCTACAGCTGCCTCATTTACTAACTAGAGACTATTCTATTATGTAGATGAGTAATGCATTAGTTGGCTTTTTCTAAATAACAAACATCCCAAAATATCAGCAGCATCTAACAATGAACATTCATTTCTCATGTACCTCAGCATGCATTTATTTCAGTCCGTGCATGGCTGGTTTTGAATGGCTCTGCATTACACCACAGGCCTGCAGATCAGATGTGGCAAAGTCGCTGCACATGGAGGGGCCATGGATAAGCAGGCTGGTATTATGATGATGACAGATGTGCAAGTAAACAAGGTTAATAATTTAAGCTGACGTCAAGCCTCTGCTCACATGATATCTACTAACATCTCATTGGCCAAAGCAATCTACCTGCTCAAGCCCATAGTCAAGAAGTTAGAAAGTATACCTCATCCACCTTGAGGCCATGGCAAAGTCATGGATGTATAATATTACTACAGGGAATAGAATTGGGACCAACAATTCAATCTACCATAAATTCTTCTTTTTTATCAGTTCTCTATTGATGACTATTTGATTGTTTTTTTTTTTGTTGTTTTTTTTTACCTTTTGCTTCTTAATATACTTTAAATTAATTCCAACTCCAAACTCCCGTTACACCAAGATCATGGGAATTCACTCACCACCATGTAGACTTACCCTAGCCTCAGTGTGGTGCCCTGGCAGCAGGATCATGTGCAAGTCAAATATTGGAGAAGCCCCTCTGATTCTCTATTATCGATCCCTGCTGGTTAAATGGAGGCAGAGTCCAGGGGATATGATCTTTTTAGGACCTGTGACACTATTATTTTCATGTCACAGGACTCTTTGGCAAGACTTGGACCCCATGCTTCAAGTTAAGTTTCCAATAACAGTCATTCTTTCCACGAATGCCTTGGTATTACTTAGATGTAGGTTACCAAAAGCTGAATCTTTTTAGACATGTTTTACAGAAAAAGAAATATTTCTATATACTTGGGCTCCTTTTTTCATTATTTCAATGGAGCATGGTAGGTAGTTTTACTGCTGCAAAAACTTAGATAGAATTATAGAAAAATAAGGTAAGTTATTACAAATATTCTCTAGGTATACACATATCTATGTACTGGGAACATTTCTCAGTGTATGAGAATATTACTACACAACCTATGTTCATCTATGCATTTCCAAGACTGTACTATCTTCATTAAAGAGAAATTGGGAGGTAGAATATAAAGAAATTGTCTGCAGTATTTTGCCATAGTAACAAACATAGCTTTGGACTTTTTCCTGCCTTCTTGGAATTCAGGAGATTTTCCTTCCATAGCAGGTTGGGGTCATCTTCTATCTCTAAGAAGGAACATTCATTCATTGATTTATTTCTTTGCTGATTTTGTACTGAGTGCTTAACTAAGTCCCGAACACTGGGGATATAAAGGTAAAAAGGTGCCATCTTTTCCCCAAGGAGCTCATGCAACAAAAGTGGAGAGTAAGGCTGAACAAGGAAATAGAGACTAATCTCAATATAAATGTAATAATAGAAGCTTGTGCAAGGTATGAGGTTGACACAAAAGAGGGGGTGCCTAGGCAGATGGGGGCGGATGATCTGGGTTTCAAAAGATAAGGAAAAATTCATCAGCAAGATAGTGGAGGTAGAGTGTCTGAGTCATTAAGAATAGAAGCATGATTAAAGTAGAGGCATGAAATAGCATGGCATGTTGGGGGAAATAGTAGCAGTCAGGTTGGCCAGAGGTTAAGATATGAGGAGTGTAACTAGTGGCAAAATGAGTGTGACAAATTAGCCCCAGATTCTATTTTAGGGCTTAAAACAGGGGAATAACATGACTGAATGTATTTTGGAAAGACAAATCTGGAAAGTGTGGGGGATGGATTGGATGAGTGGGAGGCTGAGGACTGGCAAAGGCTAGGATAAGAAGGAGGAGGCTATAATAACTTCCTGATGGGAGTAAAGAGGTGTAAGGGGAATATGGATCCCAGAATGATTGAGCTTGATGTATTTTAGGCAAGTCCCATGATACTGCTCCTCCCACTTAAAATCCTTTAGTAGCCTTCAGACACAATATAAACTCATCAGCCAGGAACAGAAAGCCCATCATTAAAAGGCCTTCAACTATTCTTTCTCCTGTCTCTTGGCTCCCTCAATTTGCATCTTATGTTCTAGTTCTTTTCAAGTCTCAAAGCCTTGCTAGTTAACCTGCAACAAGTTATTCCTTCTTCACCTGATGAACTTGTTTATGTTGTAAATCTCCAGGACACCTCGAGTTCCTTGTACTGTTGAATTGAAGTCATACTGTAAACTGATTCTCCAAGTAGACAGCAAACACTTTGAGAGCAACTGTCCAGCCCTAGAATAACGTAGGCTCTCAACTAATGCATCTGAATGAATGAGTGAAGTGGTTCAGGAATACCTGGGACTCCTAATGCTCAAGTTCTACCCCTACTGGAGTTGTTTTCATGCATTAGAGAATGTGATGTTAAAACTTAAATCCGTGGGAAAGAGTCAGAACATGTAGCATTGCTACTAGGTCCAAATCTAAGAGGAAGCATCTGCCTCAGGTCTTGGCAAATTTCCTTGCCTCCCTCTAATCTGTTCTTTCATCCAACAGATGTCTTTGTACTGCAGCTTCAAGATGATTAATAACTCAAGGATTGGGGGAGAGAAATATTTTTGTATTTTTTTTTTTTTACCAGTACTTTGGACTCAAATCTTTCCATTCTCATGTGTGGTAACATTTTTATTTTCTTCTATTGAGGTGTGTGCCTATATAGGTTTACCTATGAGTAATTGTTAAGAATTTATAATCACTAGTGATGAAAGTAATGACAGATGGGCTTAGCAGAGAATAAAGGTGATTATGAGTAAGAGCAAGTAGTAGAGGATATTTAGGAAAGGAAAGTAATTGGTTTAGAGGAATTTGAAAACAGGAATAAAGCAGCCCAGTGTGTTGTAGTCACCTTTGGTTCACCTATTGCTCTAGGCCAGTGGTCCTCAACCTTCTTGCCCTTTATTTTTTTAACGTTTATTTTGTTTTCTAAATTTTTTTTTATTGCTTAAAATATTACAAAGAGTAGTACATTTGTCTCCTTTTTCTCCCCTTGACCTTCCCCCAGCCTCCCCTACACCCCCAGTGTCTTGTATCCATTGGTTATGCTTATATGCATGCATACAAGTCCTTTGGTTTATCTTTTACTCCCCCCAACCCTCCCCAGCCTTCCTGCTGTAGTTTGACAATCTGTTTAATGCTGCTCTGCCTCTGAATCTATTTTTGTTCATCAGTTTATAATGGTCTTTATTATCCATAAATGAGTGAGATTATGTGGTATTTTTCTTTCACTGACTGGCTTATTTCACTTAGCACAATGCTCTCCAGTTCCGTCTGTGCTGTTGCAAATGGTAAGAATGCCTTCTTTTTTGCAGCAGCATAGTATTCCATCGTGTAGATGTATCACAGTTTTCTAATCCATTCATCTACTGATGGGCACTTAGGCTGTTTCCAGATCTTAGCTATGGTGAATTGTGCTGCTATGAACATAGGGATGCATATATCCTTTCTGATTGGTGTTTCTGGTTTCTTGGGATATATTCCTAGCAGTGGGATCAGTGGGTCAAATGGGAGTTCCATTTTTAACTTTTTGAGGAAACTCCATACTGTATTCCATAGTGGGTGCACCAGTCTGCATTCCCACCAGCAGTGCACGAGTGTTCCTTTTTCTCCACATCCTCTCCAGCACTTGTTGTTTTTTGATTTGTTGATGATAGCCATTCTGACAGGTGCGAGATGGTACCTCATTGTTGTTTTGATTTGCATCTCTTGGATGATTAGTGACTTGGAGCATGTTTTCATATGTCTCTTGGCTTTCTGAATGTCCTCTTTTGAAAGGTGTCTATTTAGTACCTTTGCCCATTTTTTTTTTTTATTGCTTAAAGTATTACAAAAGGGTATTACATATGTGTCCATTTTATCCCCCCGCCCTAGACAGTCCCCTAGCCTCCCCTATCCCCCAATGTCTTATGTCCACTGGTTATGCTTATATGCATGCATACAAGTCCTTTAGTTGATCTCTTACCCCCCTACCTCCTGCCCCGCAACCCTCCCCGGCCTTCCTGCTGCAGTTTGACAATCTGTTTGAGGCAGCTCTGCCTCTGTATCTATTATTGTTCAAAAGTTTATAATGGTCTCTATTATCCATGAATGAGTGAGATCATGTGGTATTTTTCCTTCACTGACTGGCTTATTTCACTTAGCATAATGCTCTCCAGTTCCATCCATGACGTTGCAAATGGTAAGAGTTCCTTCCTTTTTAGAGCAGCATAGTATTCCATCGTGTAGATGTACCACAGTTTTCTAATCCATTCATCTACTGATGGGCACTTAGGCTGTTTCCAGATCTTAGCTATGGTGAATTGTGCTGCTATGAACATAGGGGTGCATATATCCTTTCTGATTGGTGTTTCTGGTTTCTTGGGATATATTCCTAGAAGTGGGATCACAGGGTCAAATGGGAGTTCCATTTTCAGTTTTTTAAGGAAACTCCATACTGTCTTCCATAGTGGCTGCACCAGTCTGCATTCCCACCAGCAGTGCACAAGTGTTCCTTTTTCTCCACATCCTCTCCAGCACTTGTCGTTTGTTGATTTGTTGATGATAGCCAGTCTGACAGGTGTGAGATGGTATCTCATTGTTGTTTTGATTTGCATCTCTCGGATGATTAGTGACTTTGAGCATGTTTTCATATGTCTCTTGGCTTTCTGAATGTCCTCTTTTGAAAGGTGTCTATTTAGGTCCTTTGCCCATTTTTTGATTGGATTGTTTATCTTCCTTTTGTTAAGTTGTATGAGTTCCCTATAAATTTTGGAGATTAGGCCCTTATCAGATATGACATTGGCAAATATGTTTTCCCACGCAGTGGGTTTTCTTGTTGTTTTGTTGATGGTTTCTTTTGCTGTGCAGAAGCTTTTTATTTTGATGTAGTCCCATTTGTTTATTTTCTCTTTAGTTTCCATTGCCCTAGGAGCTGTATCGGTGAAGAAATTGCTTCGGCATATGTGTGAGATTTTGTTGCCTTTGGATTCTTCTAGTATTTGTATGGTTTCCCGTCGTATATTTAAGTCCTTTAATCATTTTGAGTTTATTTTTGTGTATGGTGTAAGTTGGTGGTCTAGTTTCATTTTCTTGCATGTATCTGTCCAGTTTTCCCAACACCATTTATTGAAGAGACTATCTTGACTCCATTGTATGTTCTTGCCTCCTTTGTCAAATATTAATTGAGCATATTGGTTCAGGCCGATTTCTGGGCTCTCTCTTCTATTCCATTGATCTATATGTCTGTTCTTGTGCCAGTACCAGGCAGTTTTGAGAACAGTGGCTTTGTAATACAGCTTGATATCTGGTATTGAGATCCCATCTACTTTGCTCTTTCTCAGGATTGCTGCAGCTATTCGGGGTCTTTTTTTATTCCAGATGAATTTTTGGAGAGTTCATTCTAGATCTGTGAAGTATGCCATTGGTATTTTAATGGGAAGTGCGTTGAATTTATAGATTGCTTTGGGTAGTATGGACATTTTAATGATGTTGATTCTACCAATCCATGAACACGGTATGTTCTTCCATCTGTTTATATCTTCCTCTATCTCTTTTTTCAACGTCCTGTAGTTTTCTGAGTAGAGGTCTTTTACCTCTTTAGTTAAGTTTATTCCTAGATATCTTAATTTTTTTTGGTGCAATGGTAAATGGGATTGTTTTTTAGTCTCTCTTTCTGAGAGTTCACTATTGGTATATAGAAATGCCATAGATTTCTTGGCATTAATTTTGTATCCTGCTACATTGCCAAATTCATGTATTAAGTCTAGTAGTTTTTTGATGGAGTCTTTAGGGTTTTGTATGTATAATATCATGTCATCTGCAAATAAGGACAGTTTTACTTCCTCTTTTCCAATTTGGATGCCTTTTATTTCTTCTTCTTGTCTAATTGCAATGGCTAATACTTCCAGTACTATGTTGAACAGAAGTGGTGAGAATGGGCATCCCTGTCTTGTTCCTGTTCTTAGGGGAAATGGTGTTAGTTTTTGTCCATTGAGTATGATGTTGGCTGTGGGCTTGTCATATATGGCTTTTATTATGTTGAGGTATGATCCTTCTACTACCACCTTGCTGAGCGTTTTTATAAAAAATGGGTGTTGGATTTTGTCAAATGCTTTTTCTGCATCAATTGATATGACTATGTGGTTTTTTTCTTTCAATTTGTTTATGTGATATATCACGCTTATTGATTTTCGGATATTGTACCATCCTTGCATCCCTGCGATAAATCCTACTTGGTCATGGTGTATGATCTTTCTGATGTACTGCTGGATCCAATTTGCTAAGATCTTGTTGAGGATTTTGGCATCTATGTTCATGAGGGATATTGGCCTGTAATTCTCTTTCATTGTGTTGTCTTTACCTGGTTTTGGTATTAGGGTAATGCTGGCTTCATAGAATGAGCTTGGAAGTGTTCCTACCTCTTGAATTTTTTGTAGTAGTCTGAGGAGGATAGGTTTTAGTTCTTCCTTGAATGTTTGGTAAAACTCCCCCGTGAAGCCGTCTGGGCCTGGGCTTTTGTTTGCGGGAAGCTTTTTGATGACTGTTTTAATTTCTTCCATAGTTATTGACCTATTGAGATTTTTAGATTCTTCCTGGTTGAGTTTTGGAATGTTGTATTTTTCTAGGAATTTGTCCATTTCCTCCAGGTTGTCTAGTTTGTTGGAGTAGAGTTGTCCATAGTATTTTTTAACAATCATTTGTATTTCTGTGGGGTCTGTTGTTATTTCGCCTCTGTCATTTCTGATTTTGTTTATTTGGGTCCTCTCTCTTTGCTTCTTGGTGAGCCTGACTAGAGGTTTGCCAATCTTGTTTATCCTTTCAAAGAACCAGCTATTGGTTTCATTGATTTTCTGTATTGTTTTTTTGGTCTCTATGTCATTTATTTCTGCTCTAATCTTTATTATCTCCTTTCTTCTGCTCACTCTGGGGTTTTCTTGTTGCTCTCTTTCTAATTCTTTGAGATGTAGAGTTAGATGATTTACTACCATTTTTTCTTGTTTGTTGAGATAGGTCTGTCGAGGTATAAACTTCCCATAGGTTTTTGGATTTTTGTGTTTTCATTGTCATTAGTTTCAAGGATGTTTTTAATTTCTTCTTTGATCTCATTGGTAACCCAATCAATATTTAATAACATGCTATTCAGCTTCCAAGTATTTGCGTATTTTGTGTTGTTTTTATTGTAGTTTATTTCTAATATTATGCCTTCGTGGTCTGAGGAGATGCTTGGTATGATTTCAATCTTCTTGAATTTGGGGAGACTTTGTTTGTGACCCAATATGTGGTCTATTTTTGAAGATGTCCCATGAGCACTTGAGAAGAATGTATATTCCGTGGCTTTGAGGTGAAGTGTTCTGAAGATGTCAATTAAGTCTGTCTGATCTAGTGAGTCATTTAGGGTTGCCGTTCCTTTGCTGATTTTTTGTCTAGCGGATTTATCCAGTGATGTCAGTGGTGTATTAAAGTCCTCTACTATGATTGTATTGTTGTCGATATCTTCCAGGAGTTTTCTTATGTAATTGGGTGCTCCTGCATTGGTTGCATATATGTTTATCAGGGTTATATCCTCTTGTTGTATTGATCCCTTTAGTATTATGAAGTGGTCTTTCTTATCTCTTGTTATGGCCTTCACTGTGAGGTCTATTTTGTCCGATATAAGTATTGCTACCCCAGCTTTTTTTTCATTTCCATTTGCCTGAAAGATATTTTTCCATCCTTTCACTTTCAGTCTGTGTGAGTCCCTTCTAATGAGGTGGGTTTCTTGTAGACAGCAGATGTATGGGTCATGTTTTTTATCCATTCAGCCACTCGATGTCTTTTGTTTGGAGCATTTAGTCCGTTTACGTTTAAAGTTATTATTGAAAGGTACTTGTTTGTAGCCATTTCTTTTTTTTGTGTGGCTGTTTTCTTTCCGAGCTTTTTATTATTTTTATACCAGTCCCTTTAGCATTCCTTGCATTGCTGGCTTGGTGGTGATAAACTCCCTTAGCCTTTTTTTGTCTGTGAAGCTTCTTATTTCCCCTTCAAGTTTGAATGATAGCCTTGCTGGATAGAGTATTCTTGGATTCAGTCCTTTGCTTTGCATCACTTTGTAAATTTCTGTTCATTCTTTTCTGGCCTGATGTGTTTCTGTTGAGAAATCATTTGATAATCTAATGGGAGATCCCTTGTATGTAACTTTCCGTCTCTCTCTTGCAGCCTGTAAGATTCTCTCTTTGTCCTGAACATTTGCCATGGTAATTATGATGTGTCTTGGTGTGGGTCTTTTCGGGTTCACCTTGTTTGGGACTCTCTGTGCTTGTGTGATTTTTTTCTTCCCCACCTCAGGGAAGTTTTCTGATATTATTTCTTCGAATAGGTTTTCTAATCCTTGTTCCTCTTTCTGTTGTTCTGGCACCCCTATTATTCGTATGTTGTTTCGTTTCATGTTGTCCCAAAGCTCACTTAGGCTCTCCTCCTGTCTTTTAATTTTTTTTCTCCAATTGCAGTACAGTTTGGGTGTGTTTTGCTTCCTTATATTCTAATTCACTAATTCGGTCCTCCACTTCTCCTAGTCTACTGTTGATACTTTCAATGGTGTTTTTTATTGCAGCTATATCGCTCTTCATTTCTTCTTGGGTCTTACATAAGTTATTGATTTTTTCATCTGTTTCTTCTTGCTTCTTGCATAAGTTGTTGATTTTTTCCTCTATGCGGCTTATGCACTCTAGGACCCTTATTCTGAATTCTTTTTCTGTCACATTGAATGCCTCTGTATCACTTAGCTGCTTTTCTGGCGAGTCCTCCTTTTCTTTCCTTGGGGGTTTCTTTGTCTACCCATGTTTGATCTCCCTGACATATCTAGATGTTGAGTCGTTCAGTGGCTGCTCCCTGGGTAGCAGTGGCTCCTCGGGCTGTGGTTGCTCCTCGGGTGGTTGCGGTAGCAGCTGCTGCTCAGTTGGCAGCATCTCCTCTGGTGGGTGCTGTTCACAGCTGTGGTGGCTCTTCTGGCTGGTTGGGGGAGGCTTCACGTACAGCTGCTTTTCCTCAGACAGAGGGTGTGGTGATCAGGAGGCTGCTGTTGCCTGGATCTGCTGTGTTGATTTAAAGCAGGGGTGGGCAAACTTTTTGACTCAAGGGCCACAATGGGTTCTTAAACTGGACCGGAGGGCCGGAACAAAAGCATGGATGGAGTGTTTGTGTGAACTAATATAAATTCAAAGTAAACATCATTACATAAAAGGGTATGGTCTTTTTTTTTTTTTTTTTTAGTTTTATTCATTTCAAACGGGCCGGATTTGGCCCGTGGGCCATAGTTTGCCCACAGCTGATTTAAAGGCACAAAATACAACACAACAAGGCACAATGTACCAGGCACTTAACACGTATTCACGATATTAATAACCCCAAATAAAGGTGCCCACCCGAATTAAGAGCATTAGGGGATAAGGAGGAAAGAAGAGAAAAAGATAAAAGAAAAAAAAGAAAAGAAAAAATAAGAAAAGAAAAATAGGAGTGCAAAAATGAAATTGGAAAAAAGGAGGGGATAAAAAAGAAAAAAAAAAAGAGCGAAAAGAGAGAATGAAGTAGAAGAGGGGAAGAGACTATTTATATGAGGAGAAAACTCCGATAGAACCGCCACTAATCCCAACGAATTCCAGAAATAGATCCCTGGAGATGATTGCAAACTACAAACAACCAATATATCAAGTGAGGCAAGGGAAAACAGAAGCACAAAAAAATAACCGGGGGCAGGGGGTGGGGGGTGAAGGTGGGGAAAAACCACCAAAAAAAAAAAAATAAAAAGCAAAACAGCCTCACAACCAATCCTAAAACAAAACAAAAAAACAATATACTCAACAATTAAGCAAACAGCAACAAAACAATAGAGAGATAAAAGAAGAAAAAAAAATTTGGATAGTGAAGAAAGATAAGGGAGAGGTGTATAAGGATTTAGAGCAGTGGATTGTAAATAGGATATATAAGTAGGATGAAATTTTGACAGGAGGTAAAAAGAAGAAATAGGGAAAATCTAAAGCAGGAATATGGTAAGAGAATCAGGACAACAAAAGGGGAAAAGTGAGGAAGAGGGTTTTAGCATAGAGGTAAAATTGAGGTAGAGAAAAATGATGCTAAAGGAACGATGAAAATAGAATGGAGAACACTAATCCCAAAATAAAGAGAAAATAAAATGGCACTTTAAAAAATGGTAAAATGGTAGCAGTAATATTACTGGTTAAAAATGAAAATGTAGTAGTTAAAAGGGTAAAATCAGGTGATGGAAAAAGAAAAAAAAAATTGGTTTCTTAGTTAGGTGAAAAAAGAATAAAAAAAAAAATTGCAGTAGTGAAGGTCCTTCGGTTCTTCTACTCTTCAGTCTGGCTCGCTTTAGTCCTGCCAGGTATTCAGCAGAGTGTTGAATTTCCCTGCGATACACTGTTCCTCCATGTTGTAAACCACAGTCCTGATTTTTAAAGCAGGCCGTATTTGTTTCCCAGACTTCCTTAATTTGTGTTTACATAAGAGTCAGTTTGTGGCTCAGCCTCTGGGTGGCAGTGTTTCTGGCTTGACCTCCAAGGCTATACAGCCTCTCTATCCAAAAGATGGGGTTTATTTTCTCTATTGCACTTAAAACTGGTTTGAGGAAGTCCACTGCCCAGAGCTGGTTCTTTAATCATTACCTGCTCTGTTTCCTAGATTCCACAAACACAACTTTCCCCTGCAGTCTCTGCGAGTGTCCCCAAGTGGGGAATCCCATGCACTGGGTTTAACACATTTGTTTGCAGGTAGTTTTTATCGCACGCTAACAGGTGGCGCGGGCCATTTTTGCTAATTTTTTGTGCAAATGGCAACGTTCAGTAAAATTACGATAACTTTAGTTTACGTATTTATACGTTACCTGCATTCTACTGCTAGTCTATAAAAAAGGTATTAATACATGTCCCGCGCTCTACTACACTGGTAAAACGTATAAATATGTAAAACGTATAAATACATTTCCAGCATACAGTGTGTTAATAATCAAATGCAAAGATTTAAGGAGAAGAGAAAGAAGAAAAAAAAGGAAAAAAAAGCAAAAAAAAAAAGCAAAAAAAAAACCCAAAAAAAAAACAAACCAAAAAAACCCAAGAGCCTGCGGAGTTGTGCGAATTCCCAACCCTGCACCTTCCAGCCCACGCAGTCTCTTCGGCGCGCCTTCTCTCTCCTTACATTGAGTAGCCTGCACACTGGCAAAATCTGAGGTTGCCTTTTTGCATCCAGTCCAGCTATGGGCTAATTTTGAGCGTTCCCTTCTGCCAGCAGCCCTGTGGGAGCTCTTCCACACTCGCGGATCATGCTGGCCCCAAAGGCCGCGGTCTTTGTGGGGCGCAGACCTTCCTGCGCACACTCTTCTCCCCAACCTGAATTGCCAACTACACCTTCAGGTGAGACCTGACCTTTCCGTGAGAAGCAGGACTCCACGTAGTTGCGCTGTCCCAGATCTGGTGTCTCCGGGTTAGCAGCCGATCTCTGGATGCCGGGTCTTTGGGTGTACAGTATACGTTTCCAAAAAACAGCCACTCAAGATGGCGCGGTGTCTGCGGCTGAGCCGGCGCTCCAGGAGAGATTCAGCCGCAGTCTCCAACTTTCAATCCGCTTTCTCAAGGATTCCTCCGCCGTTCCCGGCTGCAAACTGTCTCTCAGCTGAATATCCTCTGCTTATTCGGGCTGTATGTTACCCGCTTCTGCTGCTCACCCTAACAGCTCCGGGACAAGGCATGGGACACGTCCATCTATACCTCCACCATTTTTTCCTCCTCTTTAGTTGTATTTTTGAAGTGGTTGTGTGAGGCAGCAATTTCAGGTGTTTACCTGTGCCGCCATCTTGGTTTCCTCTTAATCCATTTTGAGTTTATTTTTGTATATCGTATACAAAAGTGGTCCAATATAATTTTTTCTATTATCTGTCTAGTTTCTCAAACACCGTTTATTGAAGAGACTGTATTTTTCCCATTGTATATTTTTACCTCCTTTGCTGTACGATTGCCTATACAAACATGTTTTTTTTTCTTCCTTCTGGGCTCTCTAGTCCACAGGTTTATGTGTCTGTTTTTGTGCCAATATCATACTGTTTTGATTATTATAGCTTTGCAGTATAGTTTGAAATCAGGAGCGTGATGCCTCCAACTTTGTTTTTCTTTTTCAAGATTGCTTTGGCAATTCAGAGGTCTTTTGTACTTTTATGTAAAATTTAAGGTTATTTGTAGTAGTCCTGTGAAAAAGGCCATTGGTATTTTTGAGTTGTTATTGTTTATGAAGGGCTAAGTAGTCTACTAAGCACTCTATCTACTAGCTATATTAATTATTAGAAAATTCTTATTAGGTATTAAAAATGAACCTAATTAAAAAATAAAGCTTGCCCTGGCCAGCATGGCTCAATGGCTAGAGTGTCAGCCCATGCACCGAAGGGTCAAGGGTTCGATTTCCAGTCAAGGGCACCTACCTGGGTTGCAGGTTTGATCCCTGTCCCAGTTGGGACACATGCAGGAGGTAACCAATTGATGTGTCTCTCTCACGTTGATGTTTCTCTATCTCTCCCTCCCTTCCTTCCACTTTCTCTAAAAACCAATGGAAAAAATATCCTTGGGTGGGGATTAACAACAACAAATTAAAACAAAGCTTAGATAAGAATTACTTATTTTTACAAAAAAGAAAAAAAAAAAAAGCTTAAGGTAAATGACTTGTCCAAAGTCACACAGGAAAAAGTGGTAAGAAATAGAGCAGGTATTTGAACTCAGAGGTGTCCGAACTCAGTGTTCATATTGTTACCCTTATTCTAGGTACTCCTAAAATGAGCAATGTACAGTGTTCCCTGAAAGTCTCTGGAATGAAAATCTTGGTCTGGCCATTGTAATACATTGTCTGATATTTAGCTGTCAATTTTGTAAACTTGATCCAAAATTTGGGTGCATTCTCTCCAGGAGTCACTAGGTGGAGCTAGTGCACTAAAAAGGCATCATAGGTTTTTGGAGACCAGGACAGGATTTATTCTAGGAAGTCAGCAAAGGCTGGTTTTGATTGGAAAAGTGCTAAAAAGATCACTCCCTATGACAGCTGACTTTTTTCTTTTCTGGATAATGCAGATGAAGAGGAAGATGAGAGGTCTCTGGAGGTGTAGAGCATTGCTAGAGCCAAGAGCTATGTGGGATGAATGCATAATCAACGAATTCTGTTCTTTCACAGGAGTGATTTTAATAATCTGATGTGTGGCTGGGCTGGTGGGTTGTGGAAGCAGAGCACAATATCATCCTGCCTGTGTGGTCTGCCTTCTCTTAGAAATTCCAGCCTTTCACATTATATAATGCTGAGCATACGTACTTGTATCTAGTGTTTCAAATGGAATTTCTAAAATTATGATAGTGATGACACTAATTGTTATGTTAGCATACATGCACATGCAGCTTTATAGTTTGCAGATCCCATTTACTTTCACTCATCATTGAGTGGATGAGCCCTCTTGGCTGAGGCGAGCCCTTCTTGGATCACAGGACAGGGGGTAAGAGCAGGATGGTATGGGGCTGCTCTTTTCTTCTGTGTCTAAGAAGTTATTATAGTTGGGTTCTTCAGAGAAGCAGAACTAAAAGAATGGACATATATTGCAGTTCAACAATCACTTATTGAGAACTCACTGAGAACCAAATTGCTCTTGCTCTTCTTGTCTCCTCCAGTTCTTTTCATCACAGGATTGAGGAAAACAATTAACCCTCTATAAACAAAGATAAGTCAGGGAACAATATTAAATTCCATTTAGTGCTCTTTCCCAAGTTCCATTGGGATCATTATTTGTCTTGTACCTGTTCCAGTGGGTGGTTGCAGGGTACATTTCAGAGTTCACTCACACACTAGTTTGCTGTTTCCATTTTATATAACAGTACAGGCAGTCCTTGTTTGTGTTCACAATGCATTCCTGAAAACCACACCAGGGGTCACACAAATCTCTTTTCCCTCAAGACAGTGTTTTAGCTGAGGGTCATAGTCCTTTTCCAGCTTCTAGAAGCTGCCCACATTTGTTCATTGGCTCATGATCTTCTTCCTTCCATCTTTAAGGCCAGCAATGGCGACAGGCAAGTCCAAGATTTGCTGGATAGGCAAGTGTGGAGACCCAGGGAGGAGTTGATGTTAATATTTCAGCTCAAGTCCAAAGGCAGTTTGCTGGCAGAATTTCCTTTTCCTCAGTCTTTTTCCTAATGTCTTCAACTGATTGGTGAGACCCACCCACATTATGGAGAATAATCTGCTTTTCTCAAAGCTTAAATGTCAGTCTATCAACATCTAGACATGTTTGGCCAAGTATTTGGGCACTGTGCCCAAGCTAAGTTGACACATAAAATTAACCATCATAAGGAAGCAAATAATTCTCTGCTGGACTTGAAGGGAAAATGGTGTTTCTTCTGCTATATTTGCTGGAATTCAGAGCTGTTCATTTCAACTTTAGTAAAAACAATCATTTATCTTCTATTCTGCCCCTGAAATCTTGATGAATAGGCAAGGATATTCTGGACAATTACACAAAATATTTTTAAATAAGTCTATAATAAATTAAGAAATCTATAAAGCATGGCTTCGAACCTTATTCTATGTTATGATTAAAATGTGGTTTTGAGGTTGGTACAAGTACCTAGAAAAATGCATGAAATAAATAGAGTGCTTTCCAAGTCAAGTATAGAAGCATCAAATAATATTTCTGAAAGGTCCCTAAATATAATGTTTGATCTTCCTCATTTTACAGACAAGTCAGCAACTTCCTACAAAGTTAAAAAATTCACGTGACTTTTGACTTCCATAACACTTAACTATTAACAGCTTCCTGTTGACTGTAAGCTTTCCCAATAACATAAACAGTCAATTGACACACATTTTATATTATATTGTATTATACACTATATAATAAAGTAAGCTAGAGAAAAGAAAATGTTAATAAAATTATAAGATGAATTACATTTAATGTACTGTACTGTATTTTTTTTAATTAAATCTTTATTGTCCAGATTATTACATTTGTTCCTCTTTTTTTTCCCCCCATAACTCCCCTCCTCCCAGTTCCCGCACCACCCTCCGCCCTCACTCCCCACCCACTGTCCTCATCCATAGGTGCACGATTTTTCTCCAGTCTCTTCCCGCATCTCCCACACCCCTTTCCCCCCCAGGAATAGTCAGTCCATTCCCTTTCTATGTCCCTGATTCTATTATAATCAACAGTTCATTCTGTTCATCAGATTATTTATTCACTTGATTCTTAGATTCACTTGTTGATAGATGCATATTTGTTGTTCATAATTTGTATCTTTACCTTTTTCTTCCTCTTCCTCTTCTTAAAGGATACCTTTCAGCATTTCATATAATCCTGGTTTGGTGGTGATGAACTCCTTTAGCTTTTCCTTATCTGTGAAGCTCTTTATCTGACCTTTAATTCTGAATGATAGCTTTGCTGGATAAAGTAATCTTGGTTGTAGGTTCTTGGTATTCATCACTTTGAATATTTCTTGCCACTCCCTTCTGGCCTGCAAAGTTTCTGTTGAGAAATCAGCTGACAGTCGTATGGGTATTCCCTTGTAGGTAACTGAGTTTCTTTCTCTTGCTGTTTTTAAGATTGTCTCTTTATCTTTTGCTCTTGGCATTTTAATGATGATGTGTCTTGGTGTGGTCCTCTTTGGATTCCTTTTGTTTGGGGTTCTCCGCGCTTCTTGGACCTGTAAGTCCATTTCTTTCACCAGGTGGGGGAAGTTTTCTGTCATTATTTCTTCAAATAGGTTTTCAATATCTTGCTCTCTCTCATCTTCTGGCACCCCTATAATTCTGATGTTGGTACGCTTGAAGCTGTCCCAGAGGCTCCTTACACTATCCTCGCATTTTTGGATTCTTTTTTCATTTTGCTTTTCCGGTTGGGTGTTTTTTGCTTCCTCGCATTTCAAATCATTGACTTGATTCTTGCGCTCCTCTGGTCTGCTGTCGGGAGTCTGTATAATATTCTTTATTTCAGTCCGTGTATGCTTAATTTCTAGTTGGTTCCCCAATATAAGATCGAGGGTCTCATTAGTTTTCTTGTAGATCTCATTAAGTTTATCGGCGGCTTCTAAACAGTTCTTGAGAGACCTTAAAAGTGTGGTTCTGAACTCTATATCTTCCATTGACAATTTTGTCCTGTTTCTTTGTCTCCACATTTTGTTATGCTTCCTTGGTGCACCCCCTAGTGGTCTTTGTTCGCAGTCTTATAGTTAAATCTTGATTGTTGTAGCTAATTCCAGGGAGGGTTTGACCTCCAGGCCAAGTGGCTATGAGAATCAGCTGTGTCAGCAGTGAGAGAACTTCTGTCCTCTAGGGAGGTGCTAATCTGGTGTTTGCCTGAGGCTATCCGGCAAATGCCTCAGTGCAGGGCTTGGGCGGGGTGGGTCGCACAGGATCAACAGGGTGGGCTGGAGAGAGCAGTTATGGCGGCTCTCAGTCCTGTCCCCAGGGGCTCTGCCTCTCTGAGTCCCAGCACCCGCTGCAAAGCTCGGAGAGAAAGCTGCACTCGCTCTGACCGAAGCCAGACAGTCCCGCTTCTCCCGTTTGAGTCTGGGTCCCTAAAGACTCGCCCGGATCTGGAGCTCAGAGTCTGCGACTCCCTCCCGATTGAAAACGCCAACCACGCCCTCCGCCGCCAGCCCGCTCCGCTCACTCCACACCTCAGAATTTGACTTCAGCACTGCGCCTCCTCTGAGTGTCCGTATGCGTTTCTCTTTCCTCCTAGTTGTAGGACTTCCACTCAGCCACCATTCCTGTGGTTCTGGGTGATGTCCCTTCCGTTTTTTGGTTTCACTTTTGAAGTAGTTGTTCAAAGCAGCAAACTCTGGCGTTAACCTATGCCGCCATCTTGGTTCTTCACTGTACTGTATTTATTGATACTGTAAGTTTGTGTTGTCTGCTCCAAATATATGATATATGTGAGATTTGAAATTTTGAGAATGATGATTGTGTAGTTAGAGAATGTGGATGAGAAAAAAATCCAAGAAACAAAATCCTAGGAGTGTTTACCTTCAATAAGCGGGAATTGCTGAAACCGGTTTGGCTCAGTGGATAGAGCGTCGGCCTGCGGACTGAAAGGTCCCAGGTTCGATTCCGGTCAAGGGCATGTACCTGGGTTGCGGGCACATCCCCAGTAGGAGATGTGCAGGAGGCAGCTGATTGATGTTTCTCTCTCATCGATGTTTCTAACTCTCTATCTCTCTCCCTTCCTCTCTGTAAAAAATCAATAAAATATATATTTAATAAAAAAAAATCATCAATAAGCGGGAATTATATAAGGAGAATGAGAAGTACCAGAAATAAAGAGAAGGGGAAAACCAGACATACATGACAGCCCAAAAGCCAGGAGAGAGGTGTAATGAAAGGAGTGATTAACAGTATCAAATAATTATAAATTTGTTGATTAGTTCTAATAGCTTTTTGGTGGAGTCATTAGGATTTCCTGTATATAAGATCATATCATCTGCAACAGAAAATTTTACTTTTTTCCTGTCTAATTTGAATGCCTTTTATTTCTTTTTCTTGCTGATTTCTCTGGTTAGGACTTCTAGTATACTATGTTGAATAAGAGTGGTGAGAGTAATCACCCTTGTTTTGTTCCTGATCTTAGAGAAAAAGCTTTCAATTTTCGCCATTGAATATATGTTAGTTGTCATATATGGCCTTTATTAGGTTGAAGTACATTCTTTCTATACCCAAATTACTGAACATTTTTTATCATGAAGGGATGTTGTATTTTGTCAAATTCTATTTCTGTATCTACAAAGGTGATCATATGATTTTTCTCTTTTATTACTGTGTTTTATTGCATTTATTGATTTGCATATGTTGGACCATCCTTGCATCACAGTGATAAATCCAACTTGAGTATGGTGTGTAATCCTTTTAATAAGCTGTTAAAATTCAGTTAGATAATATTTTGTTGAGGATTTTTTTGTGTATATTCAGCAGGATTTGGGCCTGTGGTTTTCTTGTAGTGTTCATATCTGGCTTTGGCACCAGGGTGATGCTGGCTTTGTAAAATGAGTCTGGAGTTTTTCCTTTTCTTCATTTTTTGGAAGGAGTTTGGGAAGGATTGGCATTAATTCTTCTTTAAACATTTGGTAGCATTCACCATCTCACCCTAGGCTATTTTTTTTGTTGGAAATTTTTTGAGTACTGATTCAGTCTCCTTAGTCATTATTAGTCTCTTCCAATTTTCTATTTTTCAATATTAGGCTTGGTAGGTTGTGTTTTTCTAGGAATTTATCAGTTTCTTTTTAGGTTATCCAATTTGTTGGTATATAATTGCTCATAGCAATCTCTTATGACCCTTTGTACTTCTATAGTATCAGTTGTAAGATCTTCCCTCTTATTTTTCGAGTCTTCTCTCTTATTTTCTTAAGCTTGTCTTTTTTTTAAGAGAGAGAGAAAGAGAAGCAAAGAGAGGGAGAGAGAGAGAAAGAGAAAGAGAGAGAGAATGAGAGAGAGAGGGTGTGTGTGTAGGAGGGAGAGAGAGAGAGAGAGAGAGAGAGAGAGAGAGAGAGAGAGAGAGAGAGAGGGAGAGAGAGAGAGAAACATTGCTTTGTTGCTGCACTTAGTTATGAATTCTGGTTGCTTCTTGTATGTGCCCTAACCAGGGATCAAACCTGAAACCTTGATGTATTTGGATGATGCTCTAACCAACTGAGCTGCCCAGCCAGGGCCAGTTTGTTATATATAAAAAAATCCTTTCTAAGAAAACCAGCTCTTTGTTTCATTGATCATTTCCATTGTTTTTCTGTACTCTACATCATTTATTTCTACTCTGATCCTTGTTGTTTTATTCCTTTTGCTAACTTTGGGCTTAGTTCTTTTTTTATTTCCTTTAGATGTAAAGTTAGGTTGTTGATATGACAGCATTCCTTTTGGTTTCCCAAGGACAATGCTAAAGCTCAAGTTTGTGGTCTCTCTCTGGCCCACATTTTCAGGTTAACTGTCAGTGTATACTTACTAAGTATTTTCCAAAGCTCATGTTTGCTGCCATCAGGAGTGTGCAGAGGGAACCAGCCACAGGGTGGGAGTGTGTGTGGAGCCTTGGGGGTGTCTCTTGGCCAATTGGGGTGACCCTATGGGCAAGGTACTCCTGTGGCTCTTGGGCAGGTTTCTTGATGAATCCACGGCACAGTTAGTAGGATTCACATCTCTTGAATGCCCTGCTAGTTTCCTGTCTGCCACTCCTCTCTCCTTCCCAGTCATACAGATCACAACTCTAGTACTCTTTAGCGTGGCAAGAGAGAAATGGGCCTCTTTGCTACTCTTGCACATCTGGGGAAGTCAGGTGCTCATTCATACACTCTTTCCCCACAACAGGGAAGGGAGCTGTGGAGACAGCAAGATGTGAGTAAATAAAAATGTCCTCTTACCCTCTCCAGTGCACCCAAACTTGTATTTTTTCTCCAATAGTGTCCTGAAAATTCTGTGATGCATATTGCAACTTCCACAAGGGCTCACTCATCTGTGAGTGATTATCTACGATTGTTCTCCAGGGACACCTGGACTATGGTTGAGAAGGTCTGGAGCCAGTTATGGGCCACTGCAGGGTCCACAGCCAAAATATTTATGCCTATTGCCTGATGCATGGGTGGGTGAGACTCCTCCAGAGGCCCATGGCATAGGAGCTGGATCCCACAGCTCCCACAAAGGCGTCGTCCATGGACGTATGCCAGATTGTTGTGGAGCGGGAGATACAAGTGAGCGATGTCTTTTTCAGCCATCTTGCTCATAAGATGCTTTATAGGGTCAAGTGAGAAAATATTTTTGAAACTGGTAAAGCACTATTCATATTCATTTATTCAACTTCCATCTATTCATCCATTCAACCTTGATACATCAATCCACTTTGATACATCTATTCTTTCATTTAGCAAATATTTATTAAACATCTACAATATGTCAATTTGTGTGCATGGACTCAATATAAGGGATTATTATTAGTTCTCTGATGAATATTTCTAAATACCATTTTCTGAAGCAATGCCAGTGAATTATATTCACTACTTCTCAAACATATTTAATCAGTGTATACAAACTAACTGGTCAGGAAAGGTAACTGTCTTATTTTAATGTTGTTTTAGCTTATTTATCAAAGGCATTTAAATTTAAAAACCTTTTCTTGAATATATTCTCAGAGCAATTCTACTTTCTACAATAATAATACAAATAAGCTCAGATAATCTGCATTATTGGATTTATCACAAATAGCAGCTCTGTGCTTTATTTGGCCAGGATTGTAGGTTTGTTGTCACAGCATTTTTTCAATGTTATTCATCTTAGGGTGGCTGTTTTCCAACATATATCTGGGTTCACATTATAGTATAGCATTACTGAATTTACAAGCAAATTGAGGATTATTTACACTTTATTTAAACAACAGTATTGTAGAACTATAATATGAGTTATAGTGACCAAGATAACAAAGCCTACAACTTTTTGTTATTTTATTAATGACCAAATATTATCTATACCTAATGTCAACAAATTCATTTTTTGTACATTATTACAATTTTAAGAAATTTTATTGCAGTTCAATCATATCCCAGATCTCTACAAAAATAGATCTTTGCCAGAGTAACTTTTAGGCCAATGTGATGTAAACTGATTAAGAGCACGGCTCTGGAGAAAGACAGACTGGATTTCTATCATGGCTCTGCAGATACTATGTGACCTTGGACAAGTTATTTAACATCTTGAAATTTCAGCTTATGAAGCTCTTGGTAAAATTCTTTGCATAAGGTCTCCACAAATGTTTCTTAGTATCTATAGTATGTTGACTAAATCAAGGTAAAGAGGTATCATTTTTTTTTAAAAGGATAGTTTATTGGCCCTAACCGATTTGGCTCAGTGAATAGAGCATCAGCCTGCGGACTCAAGGGTCCCAGGTTCGATTCCGGTCAAGAGCATGTACCTTGGTCGTGGGCACATTCCCAGCAGGGAGTGTGCAGGAGGCAGCTGATCGATGTTTCTCTCTCATCGATGTTTCTAACTCTCTATCCCTCACCCTTCCTCTCTGTAAAAAATCGATAAAATATATTTAAAAGAAGAGAATAGTTTATTGATCGCTAGAGAGAGAGGAAGGGAGAAGAGAGAAACATCTATGTGAGAGCATAACAATGATTGGCTGCCTCCTGCACGTGTCCCACTGGGGATAGAGCCTGCAACCTGGGCATGTACCCTGACTGGGAATCGAGCCAGCAACCTCTCAGTGCATGGGACGATGCCCAACCTGGCCAGGGCAAGAGATATGATATAGTTTTTATTTTTTCTACATTTGAACTTAGACTATTTTGGGATATTTTGCATGTTTCATCTAAATTAGGTTCAGCTGTGAGTTACAGAGGCCTAAAATAATAGTGGCTATAAAAATATACTTTTTTTCCCCCCATGTAAAAGCTAAGATGTCCAGGGCTGGTGTACTGGTTATATTCCACAAAGTTCCCAGGAATCCAGAATCCTTACAGCAGGGGTCCTCAAACTACGGCCCGCGGGCCACATGCAAATACAAATATTGTATTTGTTCCCATTTTGTTTTTTTACTTCAAAATAAGATATGTGCAGTGTGCATAGGAATTTGTTCATAGTTTTTTTTTTTAAACTATAGTCCGGCCCTCCAATGGTCTGAGGGACAGTGAACTGGCCCCCTGTTTAAAAAGTTTGAGGACCCCTGCCTTACAGTTTATTCCTCTGCCATTCTGAGTCTGTGGCCATTATCCTCATGATCTAGAATGTTAGCTATAGCTCCAGTCATCAAATGGATATCCTAAGAATGCTTGAAAAAGTAAGTGACAAGGGAGGCAAAGGATGCAAGACAGTGGCCTTTAAAGGGTGATCTCCCATTGAAGCATGCAAGACTGATATATTTCAGAGGGAAGGGGTGGGGACCGGGAAGAGATTAAACAATGAACTTATATGCATAGCCCATGGGCAGGCAGTAATGTGGGGAAGGCCTGGAGAGGGGAAGATAAGGGGTGGAGGGGTTAATGGGGGGGGGGGGAAATAAGAGGGGCATCTGTAATACTTTTGACAATAAAGATAAATTAAAACAAGAAAAAAGGGCCATCTCCGAAAACTGTCACATAGTTCCATGTTTATTTTATTGTCCAGAATTTAGGTACATGTTCAAACCTAGCTTCAGTGGAGGATTAGAGCATGTATTCTCTGTTCTGAGAGCATATTTGCTAAGATTAGAAATGCACGTTCTCTTACTATGAAGGAATAGGGAGAATGGATACTGGGGGGCACTGGCAAACATCTCCCATAATATGTAACTTATGTATTAAATCAACTCACCTCATTGTAATATAAGTGTGACTTACTTGTCCAATAACTTCTACGAACTTTGCCAAACCACCATTTCCTCCTGAGAGCCAGCTCCCTTAATGATATTTCAGTCTGGTTCCTTATACTTTGGTCACTTTGGGTTATTCAGAATAGTCTTGTTTCAATTTGTGAGCCCTAGGCTCTCTGTCTAAAACCACCTATATTATAGTTAATTCAAAGCTCTCCTCCTTCTTCCCCTGGTTAAGGTTAGAGTGGCAGATCCAGGGGTCTAGAGGGAACAGGCACCGTTCTCTTTCACCTCCCTCCATCTTCCTCCTGAGACGGAGTCAGGCATGGGGTGAGGAACCCACAGGGTGACATCTTCCCACCTTCCTTTGGCCATCGCCACTGCTCTGTGGCTGGTTGCTTGCAGGTCCAGTGGGAGCATGGGGATTCCTTTAGGCTCTGCTGATAAGGCTTCATCCTGATGCTCCACTGGTGTTGATAGTTATTTGTAAGCTCCATGGCCACCTGCCCTCCACGGCTCCCTGCTCAGGGCCCGCAGCCAGCTGTGGAGTTTATCTCCTGCACACCTCAGGAAACAGGACCTGAGGGGACACTTGTCCTTCCCAACCGGGTTATGGCTCTGTGCCCCACCACGTGGTGCTTTCTTCTGCTCTGGTCTTAGACATCTTACAGCAAGCTCTGACCTCTTCTGTCCTTTTTATTTTATTTTTTATTGATTAAGTTATTATGTATGTGTCCTTATCCCCACGTTACCCCCTTCCCCCCACTCAGTCCCTCACCCCCTGTTGTCTGTGTCCATTGGTTAGGCCTATATGCTTGCATATAAGTCCTTTGGTTGATCTCTCCCCCTTACCCCTACCTTCCTTCTGAGGTTGGACGGTCTGATTGATGCTTCTCTGTCTCTGGATCTGTTCTTGTTCATCAGTTTATGTTGTTCATTATATCCCACAAATGAGTGAGATCATGTGGTATTTATCTTTTTCTGACTGGCTTATATCACTTAGCATAATGCTCTCCAGTTCCATCCATGCCATTGCAAATGGTAAGAGTTCCTTCTTTTTTAGCATAGTATTCCATTGTGTAGATGTACCACAGTTTTTTAATCCACTCATCTACTGATGGGCACTTAGGCTGTTTCCAAATCTTAGCTATGGTGAATTGTGCTGCTATGAACAAAGGGGTGCATATATCCTTTCTAATTGGTGTTTCTAGTTTCTTGGGATATATTCCTAGAAGTGGGATCACTGGGTCAAATGGGAGTTCCATTTTTAGTTTTTTGAGGAAACTCCATATGTTCTTTTAAAAAAATATATATTTTTACTGATTTCAGAGAGGATGGGAGAGGGAGAGAGAGAGATAGAAACATCAATGATGAGAGAGAATCATTGATTGTCTGCCTCCTGCACACCCCCACTGGGTATTGAGCCCGCAACCTAGGCATGTGCCCTTGACCGGAATTGAACCCAGGACCCTTCAGTCTGCAGGCTGATACTCTAGCTACTGAGCCAAACCAGCTAGGGCTTCTGTTCTTTTTTTTTTTTTTCCTCATTATGGTAAAATATATATAAACAAACTTTTGCCATTTTAACCCTTTCTGAGTGATTAATTTTTGGCCTTAATTACATTAAAAATATTGTACAGTAATCACTATTATCTATTTCCAAAACTTTTTCATCACCCAAACAGAAACTGTACTCATTAAACAAAAACTCCAATTTTTGTTGTTGCCTGGTGAACTCAATTTACTTTGTGCCTCTATGAATTTGCCTATTCTAGATATTTCAGATAAGTGAAATCATAGAATATTTGTTTTCTTTTGCCTGGCTCTTTTCACTCAGCATAATGTTTTTATGGTTTACCCAAGTTGTAGCATGTACTCATACTCTTTTATGGCTGACAATATATTCCATTGTCTGCATATACCACATTTTGCTTACCATACTTTTTGGCTGTTGTGAATAATGCTGCAAAGATCATTCCTATTTTCTGTTTGCATTCCTATTTTCAATACTTTTGGGTATATATCTAGGAGTGGACTTGCTGGCTCACATGAGAGTTTTGTTTCTCTTTTTGAGGAATTGCCAAACTGTTTTCCATCATCTACACCAGCAATGTATAAGGGTCTCCACATTCTTGTCAACATTTACTATTGTGCACGTTTTTGATTACAGGAAATCCTAGTGGATGTAAAGTCCTATGTTATTGTGGTTTTGATAAACATTTCCCTGATGACTATTGATGCAAAGCATCTTTTCACGTGCTTATTGGTCATTTGCATATCTTCTTCTGAGAAATGTCTATTCAAGTCCTTTACCCATTGTTTTAAACTAGGTTGTTTGGCTCTAGCCTGTTTGACTCAGTGGATAGAGTGTTGGCCTGCAGACTCAAGGGCCCTGAGTTTGATTCTGGTCAAGGGCACATGCCTAGGTTGCGGGCTCAATACCCAGTGGGGGTGTGCAGGAGGCAGACAATCAATGATTCTCTCTCATCATTGATGTTTCTATCTCTCTATCCTTATCCCTTCTTCTCTGAAATCAATAAAACTATATTTAAAAAAATTAGGTTGTTTGTCTTTTTTTTTTGGTGGGGCATGGCACTCTTCCGTTTTTTTCTTATAGCTGCCACAAGGAGAGAAGGAAGAGGACACCTCTTCATGCTGCTGCATTATCCAAGAGATCACCTTCTTATGCCTCTGGCCTTCCTCTTATGGCTGTTTATTGGTGAATCAGTTCAGGCTCTCTTGTCCCCGAAGTTGGGGGTGGGGTGCAGTAATGCAAGGCTCACAGCAAGAAGCAGGCTTTAAAAATGAGGTTCCCGGTAATCACCTCTAGAGGCTGAAAAAGATCTTGATCAGATCTTGCACAAACCTGTTTTATTTATGCATAGAACAGTTCAGTCTGAGCCCAGGAAATGAGCCTAGAGTTGATTGGATCAAACTCCATTGCACAGATAAGGCGTTGCAGCTCCTGAAACGTGAAGTCACTCTCCTCCCTATTTTGCTGGTTTGAAACGAATTTTTTAAATGCCTGGTTTATGTGTCACTATAGTTGCAAAAGTGATCTAGAAGAGGATCCGACCTATTTCTGTTTTCCCTTCTCCATGTGATAGAGGTAGATTCAAGGGGAAAGTATTTTGTCATCAACTCTAAAAATGGATGGTTTCTTGGCTTTTTGGATCAGGCCATGATACTAAGTAAATTAGATGAGCATTACACTCGTCTAGCACCCTACACTTCACAAAGTGGTATCATATTCTTACAACATCCTGACCATCAGTGAGCAGGTGTTACTATTCCTATTGGGTGAGGACATGGCCAAGATCAGCAGTAAACTGATGGCAGCTTTGGGTGCAGGTCACGGCCCCTCATCTCTGTGAGGGCAAACTGGCTGATTGCTGATTACCAGCAAGCTGCAGTGGAAAGAACATCAGAATGTAGAGTGAGAAGGACCCACGTTCAATTCCCAGCTCTGCCCCTGACTGACATTATCTTAGGCAAGTCCCTTTATCTTTCTGAGTCTCAGTCTACTCATCTGTAAAATGGAGACAAAAAGAATGCTGCTCTTACCCAATTGTGGAGACAAAACAGAAAATGGAATAACAGTCTTTTGTGAATATAGAGAGTTATACACATGTTAGCGATTGCTATTATCTGGCTGTCTAGGCAGGGGGTCATTCCTTTGTATATTACAAATAAGACTTTATAAGGTTTAATGGCATTAGAAGCTTAGGCGAGCTTCAAAGGGCTCCCGCAGTGTAAAAGCTGATGTCATCCTCCGTCTTCTCCTAACCCAGAAGCATTATTATTTAGAATTCCACAGACACAACAAGCTAAGTCTTCTTGAAATATTCCCCACTTTGTAAATATAGCTTAGCGTTTACAGTTCTTTCACCCGTGGAAAGATGCAACATTTGCTCATTTCACCTAGCATTTGAAGGGTCGGTTGTGAAAATCTAAAAATCTTTCCAACACACAAATCCAGTCACGATGCTCCTGTTATTAAAACCTTTCTACTCCCCGTGGCTCACAGGATAAAGTACAAATGCCACCGCTGCAAATCTTTTTCCTATTCAAGTGGACTATAAATATGTCATACATTTATTAATCAAAATCCTATCATGAGCATGCAGGCCCTCAAGGGTCCAGCTCCTACCTGTGTTCTCGGCCTAATGTCCTGCTTCCCTTTCCCACATACCCATGCACCACAGCCCGTCATCGGGAACCACAGACACCTGCTTGCTGTGGCCTCAGCTGCATGGATGGCCCTTCTCCTCTCCTTGCTGCCTACTTGCCACTTTCCTGGTTTTTCTTTAACACCTGGCTCAAGGGCCACCTCCTCTGTGAAACCATCTCTGACCTCTTCTTCCTCACTGTGGTGATGGATTATTCCTTCTCTGTAGGAAAGAAGGTGTTTGCTGCTTGCTCTGTCTTCCATTTTGTTCTGTTTCATTTGAGATTTTGCCTAGCCATTAGTGCTTAAGCATTTTGAGAGCTGGGCCACAATCGTACCCCTTTGCAGCTCTGTACTCCAGTGCCCAATGCCATATGTGTAAATAGCAAATGCTTATCTGTTTGCTATGTGAATGTTGGTGAAGGCTGTAGGGCAAGATATACTAATAGGAGAAACGGGAACTTGTTTGAACGGTCTAATTGAAAGCTCACCATCAATCCCTGTAATTGTAGAATTTTGCCCTTTATCGCTTTGAGTCTTCCATTTCCTCTGCCTGAGACTATAAAGGTTTCACCATCCTCTCGTTGTTCATGAGACATAAAATAGACAATAAAATAAGGCCTTGCTTGAAAATTCTACCCTTCAGGCCTCTCTTTTAGTCAGTTAGTCCATTAGCTGGAGAGCCAGGGCCAGGGATACCAGGTCCCTCTCTCCTTATAATACTAACTAGAGGCCCAGTGCATGAATTTGTGCACTAGTGGGGTCCCTTGGCCTGGCCTGCAGGATCAGGCTGAAACCAGCTTTCTGACATCCCCTGAAGGGTCTCAGACTGCAAGAGGGTGCAGGCCAGGCTGAGGGACCCCATTGGTGCACGATTGGGGCCGGGGAGGGACGTGGGAGGTTGGCCAGCTGGGGAGGGATCATGGGAGGGCTCCAGGGCGTGTCTGGCCTGCCTTGCTCAGTCCTGATTGGCCGGACCCCAGCAGCAAGCTATCCTACCGGTCAGAGCATCTGCCCCCTGGTGGTCAGTGCACGTCATAGCGACTGGTCGACTGTCTGCCCCCTGGTGGTCAGTGCACATCATAGTGAGCAGTAGAGTGGCTTTAGCATATTACTAGCATATTACACTTTGATTGGTTGAACGGGTGACTGGACAACCAGACACTTAGCATATTAGGCTTTTATTATATAGGATAAGCCATGTAACGTTAGCCAGTCTCTTCTAGTCTCTGGGCTCCTGGTTTTGGAATCAGGGAGTTAGACTATTTCTCAAAGGTTTCTTTCAGTCCTGACCATTTATCATCTAACTAGAGGCCCGGTGCACAAAATTCATGCAGGAGGGGGGATGTCCCTCATCCTGGCCTGCACCCTCTCCAATCTGGGACCCCTCAGGGGATGTCTGACAGCCGGTTTAGGCTAACTGCCTCTGCCTGCCAGCCTGATTGCCCCTACCTTGCCCCGCTGCCAGCCTGATTGACCCTAAGTTGATCCCCTGCTGGCCTGATTGCTCCTACCTTGCCCCCCAGCTGGCCTGATCGACCCTAACTTGCCCCCCTGCTGGCCTGATCACCCCTAACCACCTCTGCCTTGGCCCCTGGCCTAAGCCACAGTCTGGCCTCCCTCTGCAGGAGGAGACCTGGCGAATAAGGGGAAGGCGCCGTCCCCATTACCCTGCTGCTGCTGCCATTGCCAGCCTGAGCCTGGGCCCTTCACAGCCGCCCATAGCTGCCTGAGCCTGGGCCCTTCGCAGCCACTGCAGCTTTGTCTGGAAGGCCATCAGGAAGACGTCTGCCCTAATTAGCATATTACCCGTTTATTAGTATAGATTAGTTGATCCTGGGAAAACCGAGTGAGGCAAGTGAAAGGCAAATCTATTTTAGCTGGGGCAGAAAGATATACCATAGACACGCTGGCAGGAGTGGGGGTGGGAGTGGGTTGGGACAGGCATCAGCACGAAAGACCTGGGATTCCTTTCAAATTAGAGAGCCCTGTTGTTCTTTAATCATTTCTCTCAGCACAGAGTCAACCCTCCTAGCTCAAAACATGTCTTCTTCAGAATGCTTACCCCTTCCCATAAAGCTCGCTAACCCCAGGTTTTTCCTTAAGTCTGGTCACAGAATATTCCCCCTTTGAATTCTTGAGCGCTCTTCCTGCACTTCCCCAGACGTTACTGGCAGTGAGTTCAGAATGGGAAAAAGCAGCAGGGTCAGATGGACCCAAGCATGTACTTGAGTGAGAGCAGAGGACTCAGCAGAGAGGCCTGGAAATGGTAGGTTAGCGAGAGCTCAGGAGTCAGAGGAGGATGTGGAAAATAGAAAGAGTCAGTAATGAGAAAGAGGGCTTGGGAACCAGATGCACTTAGGAATTCACTGCAGATTTACTGTAGTGCAGATTTTTTTCTTATTTATTTATTTTTTTAGAAAGGAGCTTTCTGACAGAAAATAAATTATAAGGATTGCTTGTTAGCACACAGGCTGAGGATCAGAGCTATTCAAGAGCATAAAGATAAATGTTTTTTAAAAGGCATTGTATTAATTCTGATATGTCTTTTATCAAGTGAAAAGTAGAGACATTTATTGGATAAACTGGCTATGAATACATTTTTTCCCTAATATTTATTGCTTCAAAGGGGCAAAGTCCAAAACCCAACTGAAATTGCTGTTAAGAGAATGGCTAAAAGAAACATTATCTGTTCTTATGAAAGTGAAGAAAATGGGAAGCAAAACAAATTAAGGAAAAAGAACAAAAAAAATGAAGAGGACACAAAATGTCCAGCATCAAGATGGCTGCAGACCACCCATTACCCTGTGACCCTCAGCTCAGTGCTTCCTCCCGATCTCCTATCTCAACAGTTCCCCCTTACGTAATAAGAACAGGATAACATTGGGTAGTCAGGAAAATGTTGCTCAAAATTCAACCAAAGATAAGTAACAGCAAAGATATATCTAGTCTCTCGGCAAACTACTGATGTTGCATAGCAACAACTGCCTAGTTTTATTTCTGTCACAGTATTGCCATAAGGAAGCTTTGAAATTATTTTATTTTATCTTATTTTTTTATTAAATTTATTGGGATGACATTGATTAATAAGATCATATAGGTTTCAAATATACACTTCTATGATACATGATCTGTATATTGCATTGTGTGCCCATCAGCAATTAAGCATTTAAAAAATTTAAACAAGTTAGTGTACTTTACTGTACCTATCCAAGTCACCTGCCTCTTTTAAAATGAGAAAGGCAGCCCCTTAAAGGAGGAGATAATTCAGGTAGTAAAAAGGGAAATAAAAATTTATTGAGTTCTTACTAACAATCTTTTTCTGGTGTTATCTCATTTAATCCCATAACTATGTGGGATAGGTCTTACTCCTGTTTTGTAAATGGGGAAACATATGTAGAAGCACAGAGTAAGTTGGCCAAAGTCACCCAGCCAATTAGGGGAAGATTTAGGATTGAAACATTTCCTCCATACTATTTCTGTCTGCCTGTGCATTTCTCATCACTTTTCACTGCAGGAGGCCTGTAACTGATGGAGCAACAACTCTTGCCCCTTCGGAACATGTCTGGAATTGTGTCTGTAACAAGCTAGCCATACTTCCAGAACATCTGTGAAAAGATGCATACCCATCTCTGACCCTATAGACTGATTGTGTCATGGCACAGAGTTACCTGAGAAAATCTGAATTCATGATTAGTCTAGTGCAGCAGTTCTCAACCTGTGGGTCGCGACCCCTTTGGCAGTCGAACGACCCTTTCACAGGGGTCGCCTAAGACCATCCTACATATCAGATATTTACATTACGATTCATAACAGTAGCAACATTACAGTTATGAAGTAGCAACGAAAATAATTTTATGGTTGGGTCACAACATGAGGAACTGTATTTAAAGGGCCAGAAGGTTGAGAACCACTGGTCTAGTACAAGACACTCAGAGAAAGGCCGAGATTATGAAGACCCAGTTTCTCCTCAGGGCACTTGTGTTCTGACCTATTTGTGGAGAGTTTCTGCCATAATTACTGGTTTGATGATTGAAAATAACTACTTTGAAGTTACTCAAGAAATAAGTTCCCTGGGAATTGAGACATTTACTTCAATCCTTTGCCTTTTATTAGTAGTTGCCTCAGTGTCTATAAGCAAGAAGAAAAGAACCAAATGCAAGGAACCCAAGTTGCAGGCATTTTTTTTTCTTCAGAATGCTTACCTCTCTGATTAGGATTTTTGGGGAGAGGGGTGTCATTGAAAGGTCCCACCTTGATTGCTGGCCACCCATGTGATTCTTACATAGAGGAGGAATTTAATTCAACCAATATTCACTGGGTACCAATTGTGTGCTGGTCATTGTACAGAGTACCAGCGGTACAGAGCTGTATCATCATGACCCCTGACCTCAAGAAATTCTTAAACCTAATTGAGGAGACAGATATCATACAAATAGTTAATACTATGTGATGAATGAGTGTTATAACAGATATAGGCTTTAAGTTCAGCAGGAGCACAAAAATAGATGCCATCCAGTCTGGTGCATCACAAAAGGTTTTTTGGAAGAGAACTCACTTGATCACATTAATGCAGGACTCAGGATCATTGGGTGCCTTCCAATTGGAAGGACAGCATGGGATCATGGAAACACAGCAATTCAGTAAGCCTGGAGTATGGATTTTTTGGGGGGAGATGAAATTGGAGAGACAGGTAGGAGTCAGTGATGGTGTGCTCTCTGTGTATGTTGGAAGTGGAGTTATGGTATAAGGTTAGGAGGGATGTTCATTCTATGGATGATGGAACCCCTGACAGATTTATAAGAGAGTAATCTGCTAAGATTTGTGCTTTAAGAAGTCACCTCTGGTGGCAATTAGAAGTAGATATAGCTGGGCAAGATTAGATGCAGAAAGATAGGAAAACACTGGGTAAAACAACTTTGAGGAGATTTCTTTTCTAGGGCTCTATTAAAATATTTTCATGTCAGATGTATACTGTGAGTGCCTTTGTTGTGGGTATTCTCCCTTTGCTCCTCTAGATTCACTTTCTACCCTGACTGGAGGAGGCTGACCTTCTGAAAATGTCCCTGGCACATTGGCTTCTTGGGTTCAGCCAATGGAAGGAACCAGCAGGAGATTACAGGGTGGCAAAGAGACAGGGCAGGAAACTTCTAACCCCTCCACTGGGCCTCAGTTGGCCAGTGGCTCTCTCTGAGGTTACAGTTTTAGTTCGGAGGTCCCTATAGTCACAGCTCACTCTGGGTTCTGGAGCTACAGTCTTCTCTCTCCCCTTGTTCCTTCAGACCCAGCAATGGCAATGACTTCCTTCTATTGCTGACCTAGAAGAGGAGAATCACCATCACCATCCTTGCTAGTTCCCTTAGCCTGCTCACGCTTTTATAGTATCTTCATTTGAGTATCTCCAGTTACCACTTTGGAGTGTGGTTGTTTCCTGCTGGGACCCTGACTAATACAATTGTGAAGCTTTCTCATTGAGAAATGTCTGTCTGTTTCAAGGACTGTTCTGAATCTGGGGCAGTAGAAACGAGAGCTTGAACCAAGGCTGGCATAGTAAATATAAAGAGGACACCGACCGGAGAGGTGCTCAGGAAGGAGAACTGGGAGTGCAGTGACTGATAGGACCGTGGGGAGGAAGACAGCATCTAGCTTGGCTCCTTGGCTTTGGGCCCAGGTGTCATTCACCAAATTACAGAATAAAGAGGGAAGAACATTTACTATGGAGAATATAAAAAAATATACCTGGGTATATTTTTTATATATTTATATATTTTTGATATCTTTCAAGGTGCCTGTGGGGTTTTGGGGAGTAGAGAGAGGCTCTTGCTCATTTACTGACCTGAAGAACATGCATAGCTCAAAGTCCCTGACTGCTGCTCAGAAGTTGCACTCTTTACTTCTTCCAGTCTCTCTCACAGTCATCTTGGAAAATAAATGTATGCCTACGTGGGAAAATATATAGTTTCTGATATCTTTACTGTGACTTTGTGACAAGAAAGCCAGATAATTAAAAATACCCAGAACCTAGGGCCATATTGATCTTCTTAAAAGGCACACATGTATCTCTATTCTCTCTTTATCATGTGAAAACAAGGTCCCTTTAAACCAGGCTTGAAAAAGCCTTTAGCTGCCCGCCAGTCAAGCACTGATAAGCTCCCACAACTTCTTCTAGTTTCTGGCCTCCACTTCAGAGGGCATGCTGCCCATACCTGTCACAAGGTGGCAGTCCTGCCCAACTGACCCCTTATAAAACTGTGGGTGTTGACGTTAATCCCCTTTCCTCTCACACCCCTTCAGTTCTCATCCCTGATGTACCCTTAGCTCAAAAACCTTTAACAATTCTAGAAATGGAGTTTAAATTTCTTAGCTTGACAACAAAAGTCACACTCAAAACCATGAAGAAGGAAGCAGTATCTTCAATGGCCTAGTGGCATTTGTAATGGTAATTAGTGGACTATTCCCAGTGGAGGAAGGGACTTTTAAGGAATAAAAGTAGGCATTTCTGGGACTAGATTACATTGCCTGAGGGTAGGATAGATTTTAGGATAGATTTTACCATGAACAGTGACTTTCCTTTATTCTGTTATTTTAGTTTATGATTTCAAATGCGATTGCACATATTGTTCCTACTGTTCATTCAGCAGGCGAACAAATACTGATTTTACAATGATTTTTCATATTTGTCTTTTCTTCCTAATTAGATTTTTAAGTCCTAGCATTTTGTATTCCTTATAACCCATAGATTATGCTATGCTTAAAGTTGGTGTAAAAAAAAACAAACCCCCCAAAACTTGTTGAGCCCTGGCTGGTGTGACTCAGTTGGCTGAGCATTTGTCTCATGCACCAAAACGTTGCCGGTTCTGTTCCCAGTCAGGGCATATACCCAGGTTTCAGTTTGATCCCCCGTTGGGGTGTTTACAAGAGGCAACCGATAGATGTTTGATAAATGTTTCTCTCTCACATTGATGTCTCTGTCTGTCTGTCTGTCTCCCTTCTCTCTCTCTAAAAAAAAAATCAATAAAGACATATTTAAAAAAATACTTGTTGAGTAAGTGGATGAATATATTGCTAGCTAAGTACAAATCACCAATATAAAGCTCTCCTTGAATGGAAAGGCTTGAGACAAACACCCCAGACTACCTTTTAAGGACAGTTCTGGTTTTTTTTTTAAATCTTTACTCAGCTAATTATCTTAATCAAGGTCAGCAAAGCTTGAGAGTAGGAAAGATTATTATAAAGAATGGAATCATGTTCAATAGGTTAGTGCAGAGGCTCAGCTACTTGCTTGTAGAATTTTGAGTAAATTCCTTAATCCATTTAAACATTATGAAATTAATCCATTATGGAGAGTCAGCACAATATAGTGAAAGGATCATTGAACATAAATCAGGGCATTGGTTCCAGTCCCTGCTCTATTGTCAGTTAGCAGTGTCATCTTGACCTCTTAAAGCCTCAGCTGTATAATTCTCTGTGTACCAGTATTAACTCTTAAATAATTCAAACCCAAACCATGTATGTTATATGTGCAAGTGTTTATGGGTGGGGGAGGCAGTACTTGGATTAGTTATCTATTGCTGTGTAACAAATTACCCTAATATTTAGCAGCTTCAAAGAACAAAGGTTTATGATCTCATGCAGTTTCTGGCTCAGAATCTCTCATAAGGTTGCCATCAAACTGTTGAGCCAGGACTACAATCCTCTCAAGGTTCTGTTGGGGCTGGAAAAGCTTGAGCTTCTAAGTTCATTCAGGTGATTATCACAGGCTTCAGTTCCTCAGTGGCTCGTGGCTGGAGGCTTCAGTTCTTCACCACAGGGCAGCTCACAACCTGGCATCTGGCTTCCCCCAGAGCAAGAGATCCAAGACAGCTGGAGCTAGAGATACAGGTCAGTGAGGGAGGAAGAACTGGGTGCCCAAGACTGAAGCTGCAGTCTCATAGACCAACCCTGACACAGTGTGAGAACAAATTACACAAGGGCGTGAATATCCAAAACAGGTATCCTTGGAGACAATTTTGGAAGCTGGGTACCACAGTGCTCAACAGAAGAATTAAGAGTATTCTCAAGTACTCTTCCTATCCTTTGTCATCTCTTTTGACTGCCTTCCATGCCAGAGTATGAGATCCTTATTCTCCACTACATCCCCATGTGCCTGGCACATGCTATGTGCTCAACATTTGTTGAAATGAAATGAATGAATGAGAACTATTTTTTTATTCATGTATCAGCCCTAAGAGATGGTAGGACACTTAGAGAGCATCTAGTATATGGAAACTCTTTACATATAAAGGACTCCTGATTTGTTAGCAGTGGAGCTAAGACTAGACTCGGGCATCTAAACTCCCCATTCTCTGTACTTTCCACTTCCTCTCTTAACTTCAGTCTTTGCAACTTGGAATTATCCTTGACACAGAATTTAGTAGCTCTGTTAATAAATCATCTCTCTGCAGCTCTGCCTTTTGTGTCATTGCCTGAGTTCCACTTCTATTGAAATATTCAGTAGTGCTTTCATCTAGTTTTACTTCTGTATTATAGCCTGCCTTCCTCCCTCTCTCTCTCTCTCTCTCTCTCTCTCTCTCTCCTTTTTCTGTTCACCTTCTGGTTCCCTGACCCTAGTCCTAAGTGTACTGATGAGCAAGGTTTCATGGATATTAACTTCTAATACAAACTTGCGCTATCATCTTCCATGCTCTGTTTATTTTTTATTTGGGTAACACAGTTCATAATCATGTGTCTGAAATGACTTCTGGTTTTAAAAGGTATAAGTAAAAGTCCTTTCTCAATAGGTCCTTTTTAAACACAGACTTCATTTTTGCATTATCTCTCCATTTCTTTCTCTTATTTGGTACTAGTCTCATTAAAAAAATTATTTGAGATCTCAGCATTTCTAAAATGAAGATGTCTCTTTCACACATACTTGCTAATATTTGAAGCAGCCTTCTCCACATTTCCCTCTCTGATGGGGGCACTTTGAACACAAAGCTATTACAGCACACACCACATTGCATTAGTTACATGTCTATCTCCCTGATTAAACTGAGCACCTTGAGGGTGGGCCTTGTGTCTTACTCTTTTGTACACTCCAGTATCTCAGTACAGCTCCTAAGAGGAACTCCAGACATATTTGTCAAGTTGAATCGACAAACTCTTCATGTCATTTGGAATATTAGATAAAAGTATCCTCTTCCCAATAGTGATCATTCTTACATAAGATCTTATACTTCTGTGAATTAGAGACAGGGACTCTCATTTGTTCAGGCTATCGTATGCTATCCCTGGAGGATTCTGTATTCCTAAGTCTGACCAGAACGGAGCCATCTGAAAGCCCTCCTGCCCAGGGCAATGTAATTTGAGTTGTGCCTGGAAAACCTCTCCCTCAGAGGTGTGGCCCTTTTCAGAGAGATCCAAACCCTTTCTCATTAGAGATTTTAGACTTAGCTTTTGCTAGGGTCGCCGAAGGAGGAACGCACGAAGCCAACAGAGGTAAAGAATTATGAATTTATTAGGTCATCTGGATACCCAGATGGGCTGAGCCCCCAAATGGCGCCAGCACCCAAAGATGGGGAGTTAGGTTTTTATTTTATTTTATGATTATTATTTTTTATTTTTCAATTATGTTTTTATTGATTTCGGAGAGGAAGGGAAAGGGAGAGAGATAGAAACATCAATGATGAGGGAGAATCATTGATCGGCTGCCTCCTGCACGCTCCCCACTGGGGATTGAGCCTGTAACCAGGCATATGCCCTTGACTGGAATGGAACCTGGAAACTGCCCCCCCCCCCCGCTCCCCCCCCCCGCCCCCCCCCTCCCGAGTCCACAGGCCGGTGCTGTATCCATTCGCGAATCAGAGGTTTTTAAAGGACTGGAGGCAGGCTTGTTCTGGGCGGAGAATTCTCTGTGCAGGTCTGGATTCTGGGAAACTCCGGAGGGGAGAGATAATGGTCTTAGCAAGTGGAATGTGGTCTAAGCAAGTGGAATGTCCATTGTGAAGTGGCCTAAAGGTCAGTTCCCAGGGGAAGAGGTATCAATTCAATTATTTGATCAGACCTAACAGCTTTGAATCCAGATGTCTCAAGGAGAGGCTGTACCTTGTCTCTCATCTGCTGGCACCTTAGCCAGATTAACATTTCAGTAGGAAGAGCCAGAGGAGCAAGCAGATTCCTGTTAGGATGAAACCCTCAGTGTGGAGTGGAGGTAGGGAAGAGGGGCGATGGAAGGGGAGGTGAGAAGAAGAGCAAGTACAAACTGCAAGTCTGCCCCCCTCACTCGTCCAGCACTTAGAGCCGTAGTAGTTGGTACAAACAGGACAGCGAGAAGCAGAATAATGCGTTTCTTCTCTTGAAATTGGTCTGGCTTCCTGGTATTCTTTTTCTCATGTGTATTGGTTGAGTTTATACCCAAAGCTGGGAAATTAGCCATGAGGTTGCCACTGGCTAAGCTGCGTGGATGACCAAATCAGTGGAGGGTCACTCTTCTGCACACAGTGCTGGCCGTGCTGAAAGGGTTGTAGGGACCCCTTTTGCTCAACAAGAGGGTGCTGTGCTGGACACCTGCCTCACTGTAGAGGTTGGTCATTTTCAACCATTCTCAAGTTAACTGTTGGTAAAGAAAAAGTTATTTTTTCTGGTTTGTCACACAGTGCCATATACTACTGGATGAAAAATATTTATTTTATAAATTAAAGGTTAAACTTATTAAAATTAGTATTAATAAATTAATACCCCTTAAATCCACAAGTGGAGTTAAAGACCCACAAAACAGGAGTGGAGGTTGACTGCTCTCCTTGTAGCAACTAGATGTGTTTGCTGCCCTTTAGACGGACAGCTGAATCTTCACCCTCTTTTAGGCCACCCACAGAGATGGGGTGGAGTTGGGGTTCCAGGTAGAAAGTGTATGTCTTTAAGGATTTGGGGGTTCTCTGGCTGAGCTCATGATACTCTGTTCCCTGGGCTTCATGAAGAGCCTAGCTCATATGTACTGGGCCAGATGTGGTCCTCCAGGGGGGCCTTAGTGGCCCACCTCAGTAGTTCCAGGCACACTCTAGGCCAGTGATGGCGAACCTATGACACACGAACTCATTTTTTTGGTTGATTTTTCTTTGTTAAATGGCATTTAAATATATAAAATAAATATCAAAAATATAAATCTTTGTTTCACTATGGTTGCAAATATCAAAAAATTTCTATATGTGACACGGCACCAGAGTTAAGTTAGGGTTTTTCAAAATGCTAACACGCCGAGCTCAAAAGGTTCACCATCACTGCTCTAGGCCTTACCAAGGTGATGAATGTCTGTGCAACACCTTGTCGTCCTTGACCAACCATTTAGCCCTGGTGTGCCTGGGGCAAACCGAGCAGCCAGCAGCATAACCTCAGACAGTCTTTTACTTGTACATTGGAACTTCCGCCCTGTTATTCCTGAGAAGTGACCCAGGATGGATGCCAGATGCTTACCCCCTTGGCTTCTCAGAAATTGCTCTCCAATTCATTTAGACCTTATGAAGCAGGAACTGATGGAGCTGCCTAATGCTTCTTAGCATTTCAATGTTGTTACATTCATAATGTTATTCAATTTAAAAATAAATGTATTTTCTACTTTGCAACGCTTATGTTCTCTTTCATTCAGCTGTTTAACAATGTCAAATGCTTAGAACCCAGATTAGAATTTCTTACAATGGTCTCATTAAACCACAATAAAAGCACGGTCAGGAAAATTCATAATATAAGGCATGCTAACTAACTCTTGGAAGCTTAATTTACATTTTGTAAGTCTTAAACTAATTCGAGGATTATGCCTTAAACTTAAAAGCTTTATGGGTACTTTGGCAAAATATTAACAATAACACATTTTAAAAGACCCAAAACATGGGTTGTTTTGTTCACTTATTCATTACTTTGGCTACTTTCAAAAAATGATTTGACAATGTATCGTAATTCTTTAAAAGCACTGAAATAAAAATACAAGGATGAAGTCAAGGCAATGATGAGCATTGAATAATTATTCTAGAAAACTTGGACCGAGGGAAATGTCAACTTTCAAGCCCAAGACTTATTTCCAGGTTTTCCCAAAGCCACAGCAGAAAGAGAAGCACAGTGGGTTACAAAGCTCTCAGCTAACAGGAATAAGCATATTGGACAAATGTCTTCCTGGAGCTAATTTCTAAAAAAAAATATGTGCATCTTTGGGGATGCTGATCAAGATGTTGGGCACATCTTCAACTAAATAAGATGCTCTTTATTTAGTATTAACTATACAAACTTAAAAAAATGTATTAAAGTATAGTTGGCATACAATATTAGTTTCAAGTATGTAACATAGTGATTCATCATTTATATACGTTACAGTAATGCCAACTTTTTTTTTTATAGTTTTATTGCTTAAAGTATTACAAAGGGTATTACATATGTGTCCTTTTTTTTCTCCGCCCTTGACTCCCCTGGCCTCCCCTAACCTCCAGTGTCTTATGTCCATTGGTTATGCTTATATGCATGCATACAAGTCCTTCGGTTGATCTCTTACCCACCTCCCTCCTGCCCCCCAACCCTCCCTGGCCTTCCTGCTGCAGTTTGACAATCAGTTTGAGGCAGCTCTGCCTCTGTATCTATTATTGTTCATAAGTTTATAATGGTCTTTATTATCCCTGAATGAGTGAGATCATGTGGTATTTTTCCTTCATTGACTTATTTCACTGGCTTATTTCACTTAGCATAATGCTCTCCAGTTCCATCCATGCCATTGCAAATGGTAAGAGTTCCTTCTTTTTTACAGCAGCATAGTATTCCATCGTGTTGATGTACCACAGTTTTCTTATCCATTCATCTACTGATGGGCACTTAGGCTGTTTCCAGATCTTAGCTATGGTGAATTGTGCTGCTATGAACATAAGTAATGCCAACTTTTAACATAAGAATGAGGGCATGGTAGGCCAAGTAGCTTAGTTAATTAGTGCCATCCCCTTACGCCAAGAGTGAGGGTTTGATTTCTGGTCAGGGAACATAAAAGAATCAACCAATGAATGCATAAATAAGTGGGAAAACAAATCAATGTGTGTTTTTTTCTCAAATCAATAAAAATTTAAAAAAAACCTTCTTATTTATTTTAAAAAATGAGGACATGGTATTAAATTCTAGTTTGTGAAACTAAAAAGAACTAGAGCAGTATTTAGTACATAACTTTCTGCTGAGATGATGTAATATAGCTTAGAAATCTGAAAGAAATACAAGGAGAATGAAAAGTAAACATCGCTATTTTTCTTGAGCATCAGTCTTCACTGGGTTTTGGTCAGGAACTTATAAAAGACACTTCAGAATTGAGGTTACTGGTGGGAACCTCAACTCCAGGTGTCCTGCGTTGTTTGAAATAATGTTCATGTCCTTTCCGATATGGTGAGTCGATGTTTTATCCTACATTTTAAAGACTCTGATTTGTCTTCCTATCCTAATGGTGAACCATTGTAACTCTGAATAAATGGAAAAGTACCTGCAAAAATATTAATAAAGTACTTAGCAGACTGATTGGGACTTAAAAGGCAGTCAGTAAGCATGAGTGCTCAGTCGGTAGAAGTAAGCCGCCCTGGGCCTCGAGCATTCCTATACATTTGTGCCGAGTGTGCCACATTGCAAGGCTTCTCCATCTCCATCTCCTGGTACTGACCAATTTTATGATTAGTCACACAGGCACCTAGGTAGGTCTAGGTGACTACAGTGTGACTACTCTGTGACTGCTTGCTCTCCAGATGGAAGGAGATTAACTAACCTTAGCATACACATTGCTGCTCCTATTATTCTAAATATCTTTATTTTTCTGCTTGCTGCAATGTTTGCTGTCCGATCAAAAAGTTCTGGGCCTTAGGCTTTGGGTTCCTCTTCTGTAAAGCAACCCACTGTGTGTGAAATTACCTTTTGGTCCATCATGTCACCCCTGCTGAACTTGAGGGCAAGGTGAACTGATGCGCATGTTGCCCACTGTGCTGTGGAGATAAAGCCCTTTGACTCTGACCCAGAAATCTTTTGTCTTCTGTCTGTGAAACCGTGATTTGTAGACTACCTGTGTAGCTCACAGGTAGGGGAAAATTTCAGACTCTTGACAGCTTTTGACAGCTTTCCCCTGCCATCATGCCTTAATCTTCCTTTTTTCTGTAGACTGCTCCTTAGAGGAAGATTGATTATCCTTATTACCTCTTAGCGTGTTTCCTCCAACTGGCAAGCTTACTTTCCTTTTACTTATTCACAGCCACAATGACCGAGAGTTCTATTTCTCACCTTGAGTGAGAATTGTGATTGTATAGGAGAGCCTGGACAGGATATAGAGTCCACAAATATTCCTGTCAAAAATGATAATACTAATAATACTAATAACAAGTAATCTTTTCATCATCATTATATATGAAGACATTGAGACACAGAAAGATTGTGCCGCTTTTCCAAGGTCACACAGCTCAGGAGCATCAGGGACATAATTGAAACCTAGGCCTGCTGATTCTTAGCCATCATTATTCCATACTAGTGGTCTGGTGCACAGAATTCGTGCATGGGGCGGGGTTCCCTCAGCCCAGCCTTCACCCTTTCTAATTGGGGACCCCTTGGAGGCAGTTGGACATCCCTCTTGCAACCTGGGGCCGCTGGCTCCTAACTGCTCACCTGCCTGCCTGATTGCCCCTAACTACCTCTGCCTGCCTTCCTGATAGCCCCTATATGCCCTCCCCTGCCGGCCTGATCTTGCCCCCAACTGCCCTCCCCTGCAGGCCTGATCTCACCCCCAACTACCCTCCCCTGCCGGCCTGGTCTCGCCCCAACTGCCCTCTCCTGCCAGTCTGGTTGCCCCGAACTGCCCTCCCCTGCTGGCCTGATCACCCCTAATTGCCTCTGCCTCAGCCCCCACCACCATGGCTTTGTCCGGAAGGAAGTTGGACATCCAGAAGATGGCTGGTCAACCCGGTCTAATTAACATATTATACTTTTGTTAGTATAGATAGATTATATAGGATAGGATTGCTTAAATGGGGGGGGGGGGGAGGCTTTTTCAGCAGGAGGACATGCTCTTGGCAGACAAAAATAATAATTGATATATCTGGACTGATGGCCAGCCATATGCACTATACTGCCAAAGTGGTCATTAAAAAATTGAACTGCTTTCTTACACCTTACACCAAACGGCTGTTGCCCTTAAAACTCCTCCTCAGCCTCTACCTTAGGTTCTGCCTTTGCAGTTCACCCAGATTAGGTTCTGATTGGTTGGTTTCTATGCCAGTGTCAAAAACTCCGCCTCCTAGGCAGTCATTGGCTCATCGCACTTCACCCAGATTTGGTTTTGATTGGTCAGTTCCTATGCCAGTCAGTGTCAAAAGCTCCGCCTCTTAGGCAGCCATTGGCTCCTCACAGTTCACCCAGATTTGGTTCTGATTGGTCAGTTTCTATGCCAGTCAGCACCTCCGGGCCTATCTCCGGGCCTGATCAGAGAGGTGGGGCTGATCAGCAACCCTGCAGAGGCCCAGAGAGAAAGAGGCATGGCTGCTGGCCAGGCCCGGAGAGAAAGAGAGAGGCAAAGGCTGATCAACAGCTGCCACAGAGGTTATGGATCAGACCCTGCTTTTCTCTGCAGGCCTCTCTCTGGGCCTGATCCGCAGCCCCCTCAGCAGTCAGTACTGGGTCGCTGTGCTAACAGCTGTGGCAGTCAGTGCTGGGTTGCCACAGCAACCCAGCACTGACTGCAGGACTGACTTTGGGTTGGTTGAGCCTTTGGTTGTTTTGGACATTACAGACCCTGGGTTTTTATATATTAGGATTATTTCCCCAACAAGAGTTCCCAATCAATTTCATTCATATATATAATTCTTATTTTGACCTCTTATAGCTTCTTGCTAGGGATCAGCAACCTCTTTTTTAAAAAATATTTTTAAATCTTTATTGTTGAAAGTATTAAGTTAAAAAATATTTTTATTTTTTTATTATTTATTTATTTATTTATTTATTTTTAGAGAGAGAGAGGAAGTGGGAGAGACACACAGAGAGAAAGATTGATGTGAGAGTGAAACATTGATTGGCTGCCTCCTACACAGGGATGGGGCCAGAAATCCGGGCATGTGCCCTGATTGGGAATCAAACCAGCAACCTTCAGTGCACAGGACCATACCCAACCAATTGAGCCACACAGCACTTCTTTTTAATCTCAGCTCAAGTCTCAGAACTGTTCCTGTATCATCTTCCTTCTTCAGTGCTTTCCTCACCCAAATTGGCCTGAGTCCCTTACAGTCTGCTTTGGGTTGACAGTCTATTCAAGTGATGGATAGAACTAAGGAGGTTACAGTGACCGAGGGAATCCTTAGCTTTGTTCATAATGGCTGGTGAAGTTAACAAAACATGCTTAATCCTAACTCCAAAATACTCATTGTGAATCTCTTATTAATTTCTCTTAAATATCTTTGATTTTTTTTTTTTAATTTACTTGCCTTTGTGTCTGCACACCTTGCACAATGTTAAAACTATTCTGCTCGTGTTTGAGAGATGAGTCCCTTTAACTGTGGTACTGGGAAAAGTTACTGAGCCATCTACATGGTGGGCCTGATGTTTGTGGCAGGCAGGACTGCTTCACTTGGAAGAACATCTCTGATGCTACATAGAAACAGAATGTTCATCCATTGTCCTTCCTGCTCCCTACTTTGAAATAATTCACAGCCAAATTTGACCAAAGACTTTTGTCTCCAGGGCTGCAGGCAGATTTGTCATTACCACTATAATGCAATAATTTCTTTCTTATGCCTGACTGCAGGTATAAAACTAGCAAAGTAATAATAATATTGATATTGATAATAATAGTTATAATTATTATACTACCACTGACACAAGTTATTGAATATGGATGATTCAAAAGGCTCAATCTAATGTTTACATGTATTATCTCATTTAATCTTATTAACACTGTATCTATTGTTATTAGCCACATTTTACAGATGAGGGAATTGAGACTCAGAGAGGTTAAGTAGTTTTCCAATATTGTTCAGCTGGTACATGGCAGAACCAGAATTCCATCTTAGGTGTTCAGATGTTGGAGTCTCCTCTCTAAACCATTAAAAAAAAAGTTTTTTGAAAAGAATTCTTACCCGAGGATATGTTTTTATTGATTTTCTTTTTATTTATTTATTTATTTATTTATTTATTTAAATATTTTTATTTTTTAAATTTTTTTATTGATTAAGTTATTACATATGTGTCCTTATCCCCACATTACCTCCTATCCTCCCCACTCATGCCCTCACCCCCCTGTTGTCCGTGTCCATTGGTAGGCCTATATGCTTGCATATAAGTCCTTTGGTTGATCTCTCCCCCTAATCCCTCCCCTCCCCTACCTTCCCTCCGAGGCCCGACTGTCCGTTCGATGCCTCTCCATCTCTTGATCTGTCCTGGTTCATCAGTTTATGTTGTTCATTATATTCCACAAATGAGTGAGATCATGTGGTATTTATCCTTCTCTGACTGACTTATTTCACTTAGCATAATGCTTTCCAGTTCCATCCATGCTGTTGCAAATGGTAAGAACTCCTTCATTTTTACCACAGTGTAGTATTCCATTGTGTAGATGTACCACAGTTTTTTAATCCACTCATCTACTGATGGGCACTTAGGCTGTTTCCAAATCTTAGCTATGGTGAATTGTGCTGCTATGAACAAAGAGGTGCATATATCCTTTCTAATTGGTGTTTCTAGTTTCTTCTGGTATATTCCTAGAAGTGGGATCACTGGGTCCAATGGGAGTTCCATTTTTAGTTTTTTGAGGAAACTCCATACTGTTCTCCACAGTGGTTGCACCAGTCTGCATTCCCACCCGCAGTGCACAAGGGTTCCTTTTTCTCCACATCCTTGCCAGCACTTGTCATTTGTTCATTTGTTGATGATAGTCATCTGACAGGTGTGAGATAGTACCGCATTGTCGTTTTGATTTGCATCTCTTGGATGATTAGTGACTTTGAGCATGTTTTCATATGTCTCTTGGCCTTCCTTCTGTCTTCTTTTGAAAAGTTTCTATTTAGGTCCATTGCCCATTTTTTGATTGGGTTGTTTATCCTCCTTTCGTTTAATTGTATGAGTTCCCTGTAAATGCTGGCGATTAAACCCTATTGGTGATAACATTGGCAAATATGTTCTCCCATGCAGTGGGCATTCTTGTTGTTTTGTTGATTTTTCTTTTTAGCGAGAGGAAGGAAGAGAGAAACATTGATTGGTTGCCTCTCATACACACTTCTGTGGGGATTTGAACCTGCAGCCTAGGAATATCCCCAGACTGGGAATTGAATGCACAACCTTTTGGTATACAGGACGACACTCCAACCATCTGAACCACTCATCCAGGTCCCACTACGTTTTAAATAAGAGGTTCACAGCATGTGACTCAGCACCTGGAACCTGGTCACTAATACAGATTTCTAGCCTTATCTCATATCTACTGAATAAAACATTCTTGCAAGGGGCCCAGTGATCTAAATAAGTCTTCCCAGTTGATTCTGATCTATGCTAGACTTTTACAATCACACTCAGAAGCTTTCTCCTCTCCTATAAATATCTAATATTAATAATAACAAATAACTTACTTAAAAAGGGCATATTTACTAAATATGAATTTGTTAAACTGCGTATTGCCACACACACTTTTTAAAAAATTTTTATTTATTATTTTTTTAATTAAATCTTTATTGTTCAGATTATTACATTTGTTCCTCTTTTTTCCCCCCATAACTCCCCTCCTCCCAGTTCCCACCCCACCCTCCGCCCTCACTCCCCACCCACTGTCCTCATCCATAGGTGCACTATTTTTGTCCAGTCTCTTCCTGCATCTCCCACACTCCTTTCCCCCCCAAGAATAGTCAGTCCATTCCCTTTCTATGTCCCTGATTCTATTATAATCACCAGTTCATTCTGTTCATCAGATTATTTATTCACTTGATTCTTAGATTCACTTGTTGATAGATGCGTATTTGTTGTTCATAATTTGTATCTTTACCTTTTTCTTCTTCTTCCTCTTCTTAAAGGATACCTTTCAGCATTTCATGGTGATGAACTCCTTTAGCTTTTCCTTATCTGTGAAGCTCTTTATCTGACCTTCAATTCTGAATGATAGCTTTTTTTTTTTTTCTCCTTCCCCCCCCCCCCAGTTTTCTGGTCATTTCCCAGCTTTCCACTGGTAATCTCCCTGATTGAAAACGGCAGCAAATGTAGTAAGAAGCTATTTACTTCCATTTCAAGTGTTTCTTCCAAGTTTGTAATCATTCCTGAAAACTATAATTGCGTATTTTAAGAGTTTTACCACAATTAGAGAGTTTTCTCACAAGTATGTACTGGAACCATCAGGATATTAACTATTTGACACAAAAATCTCCAGAGAAATTCGGCCTCAATTGTAAACATAAGCAGTATAGTCCTCCCTTCCAGTCTTTCTACACAAATTTTGAGCTGTATAAACACGAACTCCCAATATTTGAAAGCAAATTCAAGTGAAAACTCTCCCTAAAGAGGCCGGAGTTGTAAATATTATCAGTTTTCTGGTCATTTCCCAGCTTTCCACTGGTAATCTCCCTGATTCAAAACGGCAGGAAATGTAGTAAGAAGCTATTTACTTCTATTTCAAGTGTTTCTTACAAGGTTTTAATCATTTCTGGAAACTATAATTGCGTATTTTAAGAGTTTTCTGAATGATAGCTTTGCTGGATAAAGTAATCTTGGTTGTAGGTTCTTGGCATTCATCGCTTTGAATATTTCTTGCCACTCCCTTCTGGCTTGCAAAGTTTCTGTTGAGAAATCAGCTGACAGTCGTATGGGTATTCCCTTGTAGGTAACTGACTTTCTTTCTCTTGCTGCTTTTAAGATTCTCTCTTTGTCTTTTGCTCTTGGCATTTTAATTATGATGCGTCTTGGTGTGGTCCTCTTTGGATTTCTTTTGTTTGGGGTTCTCTGCACTTCCTGGACTTGTAAGTCTATTTCTTTCACCAGGTAGGGGAAGTTTTCTGTCATTATTTCTTCAAATAGGTTTTCAATATCTTGCTCTCTCTCTTCTTTCGGCACCCCTATAATTCAGATGTTGGTACGCTTGAAGTTGTCCCAGAGGCTCCTTACACTATCTTCATATTTTCGGATTCTTTTTTCATTTTGCTTTTCTGGTTGGGTGTTTTTTGCTTCTTCGCATTTCGAATCTTTGACTTGATTCTTGCGCTCCTCTGGTCTGCTCTTGGGAGTCTGTGTAATATTCTTTATTTCAGTCAGTGTATGCTTAATTTCTAGTTGGTTCTTTATCACAACATCGAGGGTCTCATTAGATTTCTTGAGGATCTCACTATATTTATCGGTGGTCTCACCAGTCTTTTTGAGGGCCTTACTAAATTTATCAGCGGCTTCTAGACAGTTCTTGAGAGACCTTAAAAGTGTGGTTTTGAACTCTATATCCTCCATTTCTGTTGGTTGTGTCCTGTTTCTTTGTCTCCCCATTTTTTATGCTTTCTTGGTGCACCCCCCCTAGTGGTCTTTGTGCGCAGTCTCATTGTAGTTAAGCCTTGATTGTTGTAGGTAACACCGGGGGGGGGGGGATTTGACCTCCAGGCCAATTGGCTGTGAGAATCAGCTGTGTCTGCAGTGGGAGAACTTCTGTCCTCTAGGGAGGTGCTAATCTAGCCTTTGCCTGAGGCTAACCAGCAAATGTCTCTGTGCAAGGCTTGGGCAGGGCGGGTCCCAGGGGATCAACAGGGCAGGCCGAGCGAACAGTTATGGCTGCACTCAGTCCTGTCCCTAGAGGCTCTGCCTCTCAGAGTCCCAGCAACCGCTGCAAACCTGGGAGAGAAAGCTGCCTTCGAGTTCCGACCGATGCCAGACAGTCCTGCTTCTCCCGTTTGAGTCTGGGTCCCCAGAGACTCGCCTGGAACTGGAGCTCAGAGCCTGAGACTCCCTCCGGATTGAAACAGACAACTGCACTCTCAGCCGCCAGTCCGCTCCGCACGCACCTCCGCACCTTAGTATTTTACTTCAGCACTGCGCCTCCTCTGAGTCTTGGTATGCTTTTCTCTTTCCTTCTAGTTGTAGAATTTCCCCTCAGCCAGCCTTCCTGTGGTTCTGGGTGATGTCCGTTCCATCTTTTAGTTGTATTTTTGAAGTGGTTATTCGAGGCAGCAAACTCCGGTGTTTACCTATGCCGCCATCTTGGTTTCTCCACAACACTCTTTATAAAGTATATTTGGCAAGAGAAAAAGCTGGAGTCTGATGAATCCGCTAGGTCTAATTGTCAGTTTATGGGGAATATAGGGGACAGAGGAACATGGTAAATGACACCATGGGAATGCATTCAGTCAAATCCAAACTGTGAGAAATTCTACAGGGTTGAGTTGTTTCTTCAACAAATAAATTCTAAGGAAAAAAGGTTTAAAGGAAAAATGTACAGGTTTAAACAAGACTGTAAAGACATCAACCAAAATTCAGTGTTTGGACTTCATTAGGATCCTGATTAAAAAATAATAAAACAAATAATGTAAACATTATATAGGACAATCAGATATTTGGGTACATTTAGATGCTCATTGGACATTAGGTGGTGATAAGGAATTAATGTTAATTTTTAAAGCTATGATCATGGTATTATAATTATGCTTTTAAAAAAATTCTTATTTCGCCCTGGCCAGTGTGGCATAGTTGGTTGACTGTCCCCCCATGCACTGAAAGGTTGCCGGTTTGATTCCTTTTCAGGACACATACCCAGATTGTGGGTTTGATCTCCAGTTGGGATGCATACAGGAGGCAATTGATCTATGTTTCTCTCTCACATTGATATTTCTCTCTTTCCCTCTCCCTTTTTGTCATTCTAAAATTCAATTTAAAAAAGTCCTTATTCTTCCTCAGCAGATGAGTGGATTAAAAAGCTGTGGTACATCTACACAATGGAATACTATCCTATATAATAAAAGGATAATATGCAAATTGACCCTAACAGCAGAGTGACTGGGAATCACTGGTCACTATGACACACACTGACCACCAGCGGGAAGACGCTCAATGCAGGAGCTGTTCCCTGGTGGTCAGTGCGCTACCACAGGGGTAGCTCTGCTCAGCCACAAGCCAGGCTGATGGCTGCCAGCACAGCGGTGGTGGCGGGAGCCTCTCCTGCCTCCTCAGCAGCACTAAGGATGTCCAACTGCAGCTTAGGTCTGCTCCCTGCTGGTATGTGGACATCCCCTGAGGGCTGCCAGGTTGCCAGAGGGATGTCTGACTGCCAGCTTGGGCCAAATCCCCCAGGGAGAGGGCCTAAGCCAGCAGGTGGACATCCTCTGAGGGGTCCCAGACTGCAAGAGGGCATAGGCCAGGCTGAAGTTCCCCCCTGAGTGCACAAATTTTTGTGCACTAGGCCTCTAGTGCTGCTATAAAAAAGAAAACTCTTACCATTCACAACAGCATGGATGGACCTGGAGAACATTATGCTAAGCGAAATAAGCCAATCGAAGAAAGATAAATATCACATGATCTGACTCATTTGTGGAATATAATGACCAATGTAAACTGATGAACAAAAATAGATCCAGAGACAGAGAAGTATTGAACAGACCATCAAACCTCAGAGGGAAGGCAGGGGAAGGGGGGCGGTAAAAGAGCAACCGAAGGACTTGTATACATGCATATAAGCATAACCCATGGACACAGACAGTAGGGGGGTGAGAGAATGTGCTGAGCAGGTGGGAACGGCTGGAGAGAGATCAATGGGGAAAAATGAGACATATATAATACTTTAAACAATAAAGAACTTAAGAACAACAACAACAATAAAAAGTCCTTATTTGTTCAGCCATATATACTAGAGTATTTACTGAAATAAAAGTTCCTAGGGTCAAGCCACTGAAGTGAGTGAATATTATAGTGCCTCTTTAACACATTCTCCGTTCTCCTGGTGTCTAGATACTCATCTGAGTTTATACCCTTCTATCCTATCCTATTCAGCCCAAATAGTGGGACATATAGCTTGGGCTTAATTTAGCTCAATCCCAAGTCCTAGCTACACTTTCTAGCTTGAGGATGGTCCAATTAGACAGGGAGAAAGTTTTCTGGAGATTTCTAGGAAATAAGTTTCCTTGTTCTTCTGACCAAACCCCAGGACAACTCAAACTTCCTTTTCTATAACATAGATGTAGTAGCCAGTCTCTCAGATGGCCTCCTGGTATCCATGGCCTTGTGTATTCTTATTCCACAATGAATCAGGGCTGACTTGTATGAACAATAAAATACTGGAGAAGTATATATATATATTGATTTATTTTATAGAGAGGAAGGGAGAGGGATAGAAAATTAGAAACATTGATCAACTGCCTGCTACACATCCCCTACTGGGGATTGAGCCTGCAACCAAGGTACATGCCCTTGATGGGAATCAAACCCTGGACCTTCAGTCCTCAGGCCGATGCTCTATCCACTGAGCCAAACTGGTTAGGGATATTTGTGTGAATTTTGAGGCTAGCGGCATTGTAGTTTCTTTTTCTCTTGGATTTTTGCTCTGAAGAAAGCTAGCTCCATGTCATGAAGCTCCCTGAAAGCCCCATGGAGAAGCCCACATGAAGAGGAACCAACTTGCCAGCATTCGTCTATCAGCCATGTGAACAAGCCACCTTGGGAGTGATCCTCCAGCTTTTGACAGGCTTTCAGTGCCTGTAACTTAAGCTCATATCTGATTGCAACTTCATCAGAGACGCCTAACCAGAATCCCACAACCAAATCCCTCCAGAAGTTCACACTCATATTAAATTCAAGAAATAATAAATGATTATTGCTTTTTAAAAAGTACTATGTTATGAGATAGGAAATGTAGAATTTTGGTGTTTTGAATGGAATATAGGGAAAGCATAAGAATAAACAAAAGGAGAATAAGTGGAAAGGGTTACTGAATAGGTAGCATATTTCTTTTTCTTTTTTTTAAAGTTTCCTTTTATTTCAAGAAAAGTGATTTTAAATATAATAATGTTACATGCAATGAACCTTAATATTTCAAGAAAAATGATCTTAAATATGATAATGTTACATGCAATAGACACCAATTATTCAAGAAAAATGATCTTACATATAATATTATTACATGCAATAAACATTAATATTTCAAGAATAAAAGGATTTTAAGTATAATAATATTATCTAAACTGTACTAACATAGTATGATAGCACCAAAGTTGTAGGAAATATTAAAAATCTGCAAATAACAGGATTATTTCTATTATATTCTAGAATATTTTTCCCCCTCTGGCTCTATTTTTATTCATCAGTTTATGTTGTTCATTATATTCCACAAATGAGTGAGATCCTATGATATTTATCTTTCTCTGCGACTTGCTTCGCTTAGCATGATGCTTTTAAAGTCTATTTTGTCGGATATGAGTATTGCTATTCCAGCTTTTTTTTCTTTTCCATTTGTATTTTTTCCCATCCCTTCACTTTCATCCTGTGTGTGTCTTTTGTTTTGAGGTGGGTTTCTTTCTTTTTTTTTTTTAAATATATTTTATTAATTTTTTACAGAGAGGAAGGGAGAGGGATAGAGAGTTAGAAACATCGATGAGAGAGAAACATCGATCAGCTGCCTTCTGCACACTCCCCACAGGGGATGTGCCTGCAAGCAAGGTGCATGCCCTTGACCAGAATCGAACCTGGGACCCTTGAGTCCGCAGGCCGACGCTCTATCCACTGAGCCAAACCGGTTAGGGTGAGGTGGGTTTCTTGTAGATAGCATATAGTTGGGTCATGTTTTTGTATCTATTCAGTTACCCTACACCTTTTGATTGGAACATTTAATCCATTTACATTTAGGGTTATTATTGAGAGGTACTTATTTATAGCCATTTTAATTCTGTATGGCTAGGTTTCTCTCTCTGTTTCTTCTCAGCAATCCCTTTAGCATTTCTTATAATGCTGGCTTGGTGGTGATGAACTCCTTTAGCCTTTTTTTGTGTGGAAGCTCTTTATTTGACTATTTTGAATGATAGCCTTGCTGGATATAGTAATCTTGGTCTTAGATCTTTGTATTCCATTACCTTGAGTACTTCATGCCATTCCCTTCTGGCCTGTAGAGTTTCTGATGAGAAACAGGTGTGAGCCTTATGGGAGCTGCTTTGTAGGTAACAGTTTTATTTCCTCTGCTACCTTTAATATTCTCTCTTTAATTTTTGGCATTTTAATTATGATGTGTCTGAGCGTGGGTCTGTTTGGGTACTTCTTGTTTGGGGTTCTATGTGCTTCCTGAACTTGTGTGACTTTTTCCTTTACCAGGCTAGGGAAGTTTTCTGCCATTATTTCTTCAAACACCTTCTCTATTCCTTCCTCCCTTTCTGCCTCTTCTGGCACACCTGCTATTCTAATATTGTTATGTTTCACATTGTCCCACAGCTCCCTTAAGTTGTCCTCCTGTTTTTAATTGTTTTTTTCTTTTTGGTTCTCTAATTGAGTGATATTTTCAACTCTGTCTTCTAATTCACTAATTCAATCCTCAGCTTCCCCCAATCTGCTGTGTATTCCTTCCAATGTGTTCTTTATTTGTATTATGTCATTCTTTATCTCAGACTGTTCTTTTTTTCATAGTTACTATATCTTTTTTCATACTGTTGAGCATTTTTAACATCATTACTCTGAACTCTTTCAGATAAATTTCTTATCTCTATTTCATTTCTCTTCTAGAAATTTGCTAGCCACCTTGGGAGTGATCCTCCAGCTTTTGACAGGCTTTCAGTGCCTGTCTTTCATTCGGGGGTTGTTCATTTGTTTCCTCATTTTGGTTGTCTGTTTGGGTTTGTAACTGTGTTTTAGGTAGATCCTCTATACTTCTCAATCTCTAGTGCAGGACAGTGTTAAAGGCTGTTTCTGACTAATTGGATCAGGCAATGACTCAGCCTCCAGAGACAGCCTCTGTCTATAGACTATTAGGATTCCAGCTTGAATTGCCCTCAGGCAATCGTCAATATTTCTTGCCACTCCCTTCTGGTCTTCATAGTTTCTGTTGAGAAACTATCGTGTGGGGTGAGAGTTTTTTCAATAGTGTGGGGCAGTTGCTTCTGCCTGGAGGCTAATCTCTTAAGTGGCCTCAGGGCAAGGTGTTTTCCAATATGGTGTGTCCACTGTCTTCCTCCCCAGGCAAGGCAGATGTCTATATGGGAAAGAAGTCCTCTGCTGTGTGAGGGAATGACTCAACCCAAGAAACTTGGGGTGTCTGCCTTCTGAGCTCTAGCCCCCAAGTACCCAGTCTTGGGTTCTGCTCTCACAGCTCCAGTCTACTTCATCCTCCCTCTGCCAGAGCACAAGGCGGGTGGCTCCACAGGGAATTTTTGTGCATTGGCCCTTTAAGAGGGTGCCTGAACTTTCAGCTGCCATTCCTTGGCAGATAGCACCCCACTGCTATTCACAGCTAGATGTTATGTGGATACCCTCCTCAGTTTGGTGCTCTCTGCTGGGGAGCCCAGCTTCAGGATTAGATCTCAGAATTCTCAGTGGCAACCTCTACCCCCCCCCCCCCCCACCGCTGCCCCAGCTGAGATATCTCTGTCTGTGGGTGCCGGGCCAGCCCTTTCGTGCCTCCACCCCTTCTACCAGTCTCTATGCGGTCTCTACCTTTGGTCCTTGGGTATCAGGGACCTTGGGTATGTGAGTTTTCCATTGATTATTCAGAAAGCCTTTCCGTATTTCAGTTGTAATTCCATCTTGTTCCTGGTATCATGTCTGTGCAGCATCCTCCTCAAGGCTCACTTTCTTATTAGAATATTTCTTTTTTTTAAAAAATCTTTATTGTTCAGATTATTACAGATATTCCTCTTTTTACCCTCATAGCTCCCCTCTACCCGGTTCCCACCCCCCAACAGGCCCTTGCACCTCCCTCCCCCCCATTGTCCTCATCCATAGGTGTAAGATCCTTGTCCAGTCTTTTCCCCCACCCCATACTCCCTTAACCCCGAGAATTGTCAGTCTGCTCCCTTTTCATGCCTCTGATTCTATTACATTCACCTGTTTATTCTGTTCATCAGATTTTTTATTCACTTGATTTTTAGATTCACTTGTTGATAAATATGTATTTGTTATCACTTTGTTGTTCATAATTTTTTATCTTTACTATTTTCTTCTTCTTCCTCTTCTTAAAGAATTCTTTTCAGCATTTCATATATTACTGGTTTGGTGGTGCTGAACTCCTTTAGCTTTTTCTTATCGGTGAAGCTCTTTATCTTAATTCTAAATGATAGCTTTGCTGGGCAGAGTAATCTTGGTTGTAGGTTCTTGCTATTCATCACTCTGAATATTTCTTGCCACTCCCTTCTGGTCTTCATAGTTTCTGTTGAGAAATCAGCTGACAGTCGTATGGGTACTCCCTTGTAGGTAACTAACTGTTTTTCTCTTGCTGCTTTTAAGATTCTCTCTTTGTCTTTTGCTCTTGGCATTTTAATTATGATGCGTCTTGGTGTGGTCCTCTTTGGATTTCTCTTGTTTGGGGTTCTCTGCGCTTCCTGGACTTGTAAGCCTATTTCTTTCACCAGGTAGGGGAAGTTTTCTGTAATTATTTCTTCAAATAGGTTTTCAATATCTGGCTCTCTCTCTTCTTCTGGAACCCCCATAATTCAGATGTTGGTACCCTTGAAGTTGTCCCAGAGGCTCCTTTACACTATCTTCATATTTTTGGATTCTTTTTTCTCTTCCAGTTGGGTGTTTTTTGCTTCCTCATATTTCAAATCTTTGACTTGATTCTTGGGATCCTCTAGTCTGCTGTTTAATCTCTGTATATTATTCTTTATTTCAGTCAATGTATGCTTAATTTATGAATGGTCCTTTTTCTTTCTTTTTTTTTGGCATTCTCACTAAGATCCTTGAAGGTCTCTCTAAGTTCCTCGGAGGTTTCTAGAAGATTCTTGAGTAACTTTTTAACTGTGGTTTTGAATTCTCTATCCAGTATTTTACTTTCTTCCATTTCTTTCATTTGTGACATGGTTCTTTGTCTCTGCATTTTGGGTGCTTCCCTATGTTTGTATGTATTGGGTAGCTGCTAAGTCTCCTTGAGTTGATAGAGTGGACTTGTGTGTTAGGTGCCTTATAGGTCCCAGTGGCTCAGCATCCCCAATCACCTGAGGTAGACACTCTAGGATGTGCACCCCTTTGTGGGCTGTGTGCATAGTCTTGTTGTAGTTAAGCCTTGATTGCTGCTGGTATCACTGGGAGGAATAGGCCTCCAGGCCAATTGGCTGTGAAGACCAGCTGTGTCTATAATGGAAGAGCTGCTATGCAGGAGATACCCTTATGAGGTAGGACTTACTTCAGTAGGGCTTTGGTGCTCACTGAGTCTGCCCCTTGAGTATGTCACTTATGGATGTGAAGAGTTGTAATCTGGTATTGTCTGACACTGACCACTGGGTGCACTGGCTCTTGGATCTCCAAGGAGGTGCAAAGTCAGCCACTGCCTGCTGCCACCCAACAGGAGCTACAGAGAGGTCATCAGATTCCTCTTCTTTGTATCGGGTTTGGAATTGCCCAGACAAGGCCCAGCTGTGAAGCAAGGCAAGCTGCTGCTGCCAACCTTGGGCCTTCTTTTAGTAGCTTTGGGGCTCCCTGACCCAGCTGCTGCCTGTTTGATATGTTTTATTTAGGCTTGAAAAGGACAGGCCATTCATATGCAAAAGCTTCTGGGCACAGCTTGGGTGGGGTTATAAATTGGGTGGGGCGGGTCTCAGACAATCACCAGGGTGGAGCAAACAGCAATGGCTGCCACTCAGCCCTGCACAGGAGAGGTCCCGCACAGGAACAATGACTGCTGTGAGGACCTCCGTCTGAAAGAAAGCCTCCCTCGCGTTCCTGCCCCGATGCCAGACAGTCCAGTTTCTCCCCGTATGTGTCTGGGTCCTCCAGAGTCTCACCTAGAACTTGAGTTCAGAGCAAGTGGGAGCTTGTGTCTCCCTCCTGATTAAAAAAGCAGCACACCTGGGTGCCGGTCTGTTCCGCGCCTCTGTACCTCCTACCAGTCTCAGTGCTCTTTCTTCACCTCTCTGGTGGTAATTCTTCCACTCAGCTTTCCCATGGTTCTGGATGATAGTTGTTCTGTCTTTTAGTTGTAATTTTGATGTTGTTGTGAGAGGCAGCAAGTACAGGTATTTACCTATGCTGCCATCCTAGAATATTTCTTAGTTTCCTGTGGTTGCCGTAACAAATTCCCACAAACCAGGTGACTTAAAGCAACAGAAATTTATACTCTCACAGTTCAGATGTCAGCAGGGTTAATTCCTTCTGGAGCTCTGAGCGAGAATCTGTTCCATGCCTGGTGGTTGCCAGCGATGCTTGGTGTTCCTTAGCTTGTAAATGCATCACTTCCATCTCTGCCTCTGTCTCCATATGGCCTTCTTCCCTGTGTTTCTTTACATGGCCTTCCTCTGACACCAGCCATTGGCTTTAGGACCTGCCCAATTTGGTAAGGTCACATTCTGAAGTTCTGGGTAGACATGATTTTTTTTTTTTTGGGGGGGGGGCATTATTCTATATGGTTCATAGTGTTCATTCATTTAACAAGTACCTATTGAGTACCTGTGTGCTAGGCCCTGTGTTAATTATTAGGGATAGAGTGATGAACAAGACAGATAATGGCTTATGTCCTATATGAAGTTTACCGTCCTTATAGCCCAGACAAATACTAAACAGATGGTTATTAGTACAATAAAAATTATGAAAGGGGAAACACTGAAGGCAATGATATTGCATGAGAAGAGATCTAAACCATCTGAGGTGGTTGGAGGGTAGTTCAAAAGGCCTCCTTGAAGGAACATCTAAGCTGAAATCAAACAGCCAATAGATATTAGCCAGGTGCAGAGTATAGAGACCAGGTTATACCACCTAGTGCTGTGTATGAGAATTTTCACTTTAACAAGTGCTTCGGTGTTGCTCATGCATGACGGACTTTGAGAATCGTTGCTCTGGGGCCTCAGCTGACCCTAAATGGACCCCATTCTCCCCATCAACTGTGGGGAAGACCTCTCTCCCTCTGCTCTCCCACTCAACCCTGTGAACTGAGGCAAGGTGGGGAGTCCCCTTAGTACTGAGCCTCCCATTTGGACACATGGACCCCCTTTCCACTGCTGTGTGCAATCACCTAAATAAAACATGTTGCTTATATCAAATTTAGATTTTTCTCCTCCTTCAGTGGGCATTCTCCAACTTTTCCCTTCCCCAACCCTGCTCTATTTTCTGTCACATAGCAAGCCTATTGCTTGGCATGTTAGTGGATAATTTGTTTGCCATTGAATTGTGGAAGGCTATTTTTCTCTTGAAAACATCATTTAAAAAAATAGGTAAGGACTTACTAATGCCATTTTATTATTTCCTGCCTATTTGGTACCACTGTAGTTCCTTTCTTACCTTCTTGCTGCTTTTCTTAGAAAACATCTTCAATGTATGTTGCACTCATTTATTGTGTCGTATAAAGAAAAGGTGGATATTTTTTCATTTCTCATCTTCATCAGCACAAAAAGGCATTATTGTAAAGTATCTTTCCTTCAGAATAAAAGACAGAGATGGTCCACAATAACGTTTTCCAAATATCATAATTTTGAAGCAAGATTTGGGGCTGTTTCTCAGAAAAACCCTAGTAGATTCTTCCAATATGGTTCCTCTGTAAGATTGGTGAAACCAGCATTTAAAATTGAAAGAATCTTGGGGGTCCTAAAAATTCTGAAAGACCATCATTCCCTTTAGTTTACAGATGAGGAAAATTAAATCTGAAGGTGAGATGAGGCACATAGTCACTCTTAGCCAAAGAATTCAAAACACTTCTTTCTCAAAAAATGGTTATTTTATTTATTTTTAATGATTTTGGTCTTCACCTTACTTTGCATGTGTAACCCTGCTCTCTATGCCTGGATCTCCAGGTTGCTTATCTTTATTTGTTGCCCCCGAACTCATAAGAAACCTGCAACCTCCTTGCTCAGGAGTTGGGGCCTCAGAGAAGCGTCAGTTCACATCAGGACTAGGGGTCTGGCCCTTACCCTGGAGCGTGGGCATCGGAGCCCTTTTCAAAGGTTAAGCATGTCTTAAACATACAGAAAGGAAAAAAAATATTCTAAAGCCATTTTTCATTCGTTGTCTTTAGTCTAAAAATAGGGTGACAGAGGGATCGTGGGATAAGCAGCCGGAGCAGGGAAGAGTCGGTTGCCACAGTAACCAATGAGCCATTTCGCTGCATTTGCCTTGAGTGTGTGATATCTGGGAGGATTTTCCCCCCTTTCCTTCTCATGTGCATGGGGGTGGGGGTAGGTGGTGGGGGCATTTTTAGATTATATAATATGGCACCACATTCCTTCCAGAGTCAACCATTCTGTATGAAAATGCCCTTCCCTTTTAATCCTGCCCTCTCCTCCCTGCGAACAGCCTAGGGTCATTGACTTTGCTGGGGACCTTGAGAAAAGATTATGATCACACCCATCTCTATGTACAGTACTGCCTTTCTTGAACACCTTCCCAAAATTTTTAAAAGCCCTTGCCCGAGGATATTTTTTTAAATTGATTTGAGAGAGAAAGGAGAAGAAGAAGGGAGGGAAGCAGGGTGTGTGTGTGTGTGTGTGTGTGGGGGGGGGGAGAGAGAGAGAGAGAGAGAGAGAGAGAGAGAGAGAGAGAGATGGATCAGTTGCCTCCCATAAGTGCCCCCCACTGGGGATGAAATCTGGAACCTGAGTATGTGCCCTGATGGGGAATCTCACCCAAGACCCTTCTGTGCATGGGATGACACTCCATCCAACTGAGCTACACCCGCTAATATTAGGCAACACTTCCCTAATAGTTGACACCCTGGCCTCATAGATATATTTCCCCTCCAAATTCAATCAGGTCCCCAAATGCTCCAGGCTCATGCAGCCTGCTCCCCCCGCTCAGGAGACCACTGGGCTTCCCTGTGTTCCAGAGAAGAGATAGGCAGCCCTTGTGTGGGTGGAGTCTGCTAAGTCACTCTGAAGATGACCTGGTTCCGCTGCTGTGACCTTAAAAAAGGTACAGGAGAAGGTAACCCCTTAAATATATAGTAGCTCTTTCAAAATGCTATGTGAGAGTGAGCCTGCAACAGCAGGCAGGGGCAGGGGCAGGAGGAGGCATGGATGGACAAGCAGATTTAGGAAGAAGTGCAAAGGATGAACATTTATTCAGTGCCTGCTCCCTGCCAGGCACTGTGCTGGCTGCTTTCAGTATGTTAGCTCTTACAGCCACAGTGCCCGCTCAGAAATGTCAGGTAATTATTAGCCCAAGGTGGTGGGTTCAGTATTCAAGCCCAGATCTATTAACCTCCCAAGCCAATGCTCTTTATGCTCTGATATGGATGGATGCATATCCAGTTTCCAGGATCTTTTTCTGCCCAATTCTCGTCCTCATTCTCCTCAACTCCCCATAGTCCTCATTCTCCACAAGGCGGCCTGTGTCCTCGCATGGCACCCCCTCCATGCTTCATACCTTTCACGACTCCTTCTCATCACAATACATCTTTCATCTCTTCCATTCATAAAGAGCCCAGTAGGTGCCTGGAGAGCTAATCAGTTTAAATGAAAATGTAAAAATGTGTTCAGTGTATCCACATGGGTTAAGAGGATACATGAAAAGCTCCAATTTTGGCTGCTTATTAGGGTGATCAGATATGAATGAGAAGCTGAATGGGAGTGTATTAGAAATCATTTTTTAGTTGCAGTGATCAAAATCCAATCTGAATTCATCTAAGCAAGAAAGAATACATGAGCTAAAGTAAAGGGGAAGTCAGGAGTGGATTTTCCACAGGGATTCCAGAGGTTCAGTGGCTAGCATCAGAACTTTCTGTTCCTCAGCTCTGCTTGTCTCTGAGTGGCTTTATCCTTTCATACCACAGACAAAAAATTGGTGACATGGCTTCTGATGTACATCTTTCCAACCTCCATGACTTAAGAGGCAAGAGTCTCTTCCAACCCCATATTGGAGAGTTCCAGGGGCAGAAAGCTTTTGGTTAGCTTGGGTTGGGTCTTATGCTCACCCTGGACCAATCGCTTCGGTCATGAGAATGGGATACTGTCACTGACCATGTTGTGTCTCAGGTTAGGGAGGTCATAGTCTGTGATGAGGAGCCACCAGAAGAACATGATTCAAATTGTTTTCTTTATTATGTTCATGCTCAGTCCACTCTTGTTTGACCACAGAACCAGTCTTCTTAACCACAGACTGCTTACTAGCATTTTGAGGTGGACCCACGTTCCATAGATAATATTTTTGAAAATACTCTCATAGAGATAAATCGTGGTAACAATTAAAATGTCAGATTCCGAAGGACCTTTAGAAATGTCTGAACACTCTTTTTAAATTAAACTTTCAAATTGAAGAAAATTGTAGATTCACCTGCAGTTGCAAGAAATAATTCCGAAAAATCCTGTGTACCCTTCACTGAGTTTCCCTTAATGGTAACCTTAATGGTAACATGTTGCAAAAACAATTCTAGACTATGACCATCAGGTTATTGACATCAAGACACCGACTATTTTCATAACCACAAAACTGTTCATGTTGCCCTGTTATAGCCATGCTTCCTTTCCTTCTGTCCCACCCACTCTGTAATTCCTGGAAACCATTAATCTATTCTCCATTTTTATAATTTTGCCATTTCAAGAATGTTATATAGATGGAATCATATAGATGGAACCCCTTTGGGGTTGTCCACTTTTACGCATCATAATTCTCTGGAGAATTATGTGCACCAATAGTTAGTTTGTTCTTGTTTATTGCTGAATAGTATTCTGAGGTATGTTACCACTTATCCATTAAAGGACACCTTGTTTGTTTTCATTTTGGGACTATTATGAATAAAGCTGCAATAAACATTCATGTACAAATTTTGTGTGAATATAAGGTCTTTTTAAAAAATATAAATACCCAGACTGCAATTGCTTGGATCATAGGGTACTTGTGTGTTTAATTTTTGAGAGTTCTTTATGTTCTAGCTACTAGTCCTGTGTTGGATATGTAGTTTGTGCATATTTTCTTATAGTTTAATATCTTTTTTCCTATCTTATTAACAGGGTCTTTCACAGACTAAATTTTTGATTCTGATAAAGCCAAACTTATCAAATTTTCCTGTTATGAATTATACTGTTGTTGTCAAGTATAAGAACTCTTTGCCTAGACCTAGATCCTGAAGATTTTCCCTTATGTTTTTTCCTGAAAGTTTTATAGTTCTATGTTTTAGATTTAAGTCTGCGATTCATTTTTTAAAATGATTTTATTGATTTCAGAGAGAGGAAGGGAGAGGGAGAGAGAAATAGAAACATCAATGATGAGAGAGAATCATTGATTGGCTGCCTTCTGCAAGCCCCCTACTGGGGACTGAGCCAGTAACCCAGGCATGTGCCCTGACCAGGAATGGAACTGTGACCTGCTGGTTCATGGGTTGATGCTCAACCACTGAACCACACTGGCTGGGCAGTCTGTGATTCATTCTGAGTTAATTTTGTATAAGGTGTGAAACTTGGGTCAGACTTTATTATTATTATTTTACCTGTGGATGTCTATTTGTTACAGCACCATTTTTTCTTTATTCATTAAGGTATTACATATGTGTCCTTATCCCCCCATTGCCTCCCCAACCCTTGCTCATGCCCTCATCCCCCTAGTGTCTGTGTCCATTGGTTATGCTTATATGTATGCATGCAAGTCCTTTGGTTGATCTCTCCCCCTTTCCCCCACCCACCCCTGCCTTCCAGCACCATTTTTTTTTAAAGCTATCTTTTCTCCCTTGCACTGTTTTGCACCTTTGTAACAAATATGTTGGGCAAATTTGTGTGGGTCTATTTCTGCATTCTCTATTCTGTTCTCCTGACCTATGTGTGTCTCTGTCTGCCAATACCACACAGCCTTTGCTACCGTAGTTGGAGAATAAGTATTGAAATTAGATATTGACTTCTTCTACTGTTTTGGACTGAATATTTGTATCTGCCTCCCACCAAATTCTTATGTTGAGGCCCTAGTCCTCCAGTGTGGCTGTATTTGGAGACAGAGCCTAACTGGAGATAACTGAGGTTAAATGAAGTCATTATGATGGGGCCTGATCTGATAGGATTAGTGTCCTTATAGAAAGAGAGCTCTCTTTCTCTCAGGCACACTCAGAGGAAGGGCCATGTAAGGATGCAGTGAGAAGGCCACTGTCTGCAAGCCAGAAACTGAACCTTGCTGGAATCTTGATATTGGGCTTTTCAGCTTCTAGAACTATGAGAAAATAAATATCTGTTGTTTAAGGAACCAAGTATGTGTTATTTTGTTACAGAAGCCCTAGCAGACTAATACACTAATTAAAAAAAATTCAGTACATAAACTTTTTAGTCAAATCTGTTTTAATGATTTTTGTTTCTTTGCCTTTTAATACACATTTTAGGATAATCTTGTCTACAACTATAAAAGATCTTGCTGGGATATGGATAGGAATTACTTTAAACTTTTATATTAATTTGGGGAGAATTAACATCTCCACCATGTTGAGTCTTTCCACCCAGAAACATAATATATCTCTCCATTTATTTCGGTCTTTGATTTCTTATATCAATATTTTTAGTTTTCAGCATACAAGCTCTATACATGTTTTATTAGATCTACACATGAGTATTTCTTTTTTTAGCACTTATAAATGATACTTATTTTTAATTTTGATATCTATGTGTTCATTGTTAGTATATATAAATACATGTGAATTTTATGTGTTTAACTTGTATCCTGTGACCTTGCTTAATTCACTTATTTGTTCTGTGTGGATTTTTTATAAATTACTTGGGTTTTTCTATGCACACAATCATGACTTATGCAAATAGGGACAATTTTCTTTCTTTTTCTCTATCTGTATGCTTTTTATTTCTTGCTTAATTACACTGATTAGAATTTCAAACACTATCTGTATATATAAAAAGCCAGCAACCAGAACGCTGTAATGACCAGTCACTATGACACCCACTGTGGCCAACTTCCCGCGGCCTCTCCCCCCAGCTGGCCCTGCTCCTGATTATAAGGCTATTCACATAATTTATTTTATTTTGAGTGAGTTGTGGTAGTTTGTACTTTTTTTTTTTTTTTAAAGGAATTGGTCCATTTCAACTAAGTTGTTAAATGTATGGGTGTTGAGTTGTTTGCAACATTTCCTTGTTATCCTTTTGATGTTGGCAGAGTCTGTAATAATATCCCTAGTTTCATTCCTGATTCTTGTAATTTGTATCTTCTCTGTTTTTTTCTTTGTCAGTCTTGCTAGAGATTTGTCAGTTTTATTAATTTAAACAAGAAAAAGTCACCAGGTAGGGGAAGTTTTCTGTCATTATTTCTTCAAATAGTTTTTCAATATCTTGTTCTCTCCCTTCTTCTGGCACCCCCATAATGTGAATGTTGGTATGCTTGAAGTTGTCCAGAGGCTCCTTACACTATCTTCATATTTTTGGGTTCTTTTTTATTTTTTCTCTTCTGGTTGGGTGTTTTTTGCTTCCTTGTATTTCAAATTTGTTGATTTGATTCTCAGAATCCTCTAGTCTACTATTGAATCCCTGTATATTATTCTTTATTTCATTCAGTGTATGCTTAATTTCTGACTAGTCCTTTTCTATTTTTTGGAGATTTCTAGAAGATTTTTGAGTAACCTTATAACTGGTTTTGAACCCTTTATCCAGTATTTTGCTTTCTTCCATTTCTTTCATCTGTGACATGTTTCTTTGTCTCTACATTTTGCTTCCCTGTGTTTGTTTCTATGTATTGGGTAGAGCTGCTATGTCTCTCTGTGTTGGTAGAGTGGCCTTGTATAGTAGGTGTTCTAAAGTAGTGGTCACCAACCTTTCGGACCTCATGGACCACCAGTGGTCCATGGACCACTGGTTGGTGACCACTGCTCCAAAGGTTTCCTTAAACCAGTGGTCACCAACCTTTTGGACCTCCCAGACCACCAGTGTTCTAAAGGGCCCAGTGGCTCAGCCTCCCCAATAACCTGAGCTGGGCACTCTAGGTGCACCCCTTTGTGGGCTGTGTGCATGTTCTTGTTGTAGTTGAGACTTGATTGCTTTTGGTGTCACTGGGAGTAATTGGCCTCCAGGCCAAATGGCTGTGAGGACCAGCTGCAACTACAGTGGGAGAGCTGCTGACACCCCTATGGAGCAGGTCTTGCTTCAGTAGGGCTTTGGTGCTCACTGAGTCTGCCCTTTGAGTGTGTTGCTTATGGATGTGAAGAGTTGTAATCTGGTATGGTCTGACACTGACCACTGGGTACACTGGCTCTTGGGTCTCCAGGGAGGTGCAAAGTCAGCTACTGCCTGGGGCCACGCAGCAGGAGTTATAGAGAGATCTGTGGATTCCTCCTCTTTATATCGGATTTGGAAGTACTCAGATGAGGCCCAGCTGTGAAGCAAGGCAGGCTGATTCTGGTGCCAGGGCCTTTTATTGATAGGTTTGGGGCTCCCTGACACAGCTGTAGCTTACTTGAGAGATTTTAGCCTGAGGAAGGACAGGCCATTCATATGCAAAAGCTACTGCTCATAGCTTGGGTTGGGCTGTAAATTGGATGAGGCAGGATCTTAAAGAATCACCACAGCAGAGCAAAAAGAAATGGCTGTCAGTCAGCCCTGTGACTGGGGAAGTCCCAGCATAGGAACAATGATCCCTATGAGCATTTCCATCTTAGAGAAAGCTGCCCCTGAGTTCCTGCCCTGATGCCAGACAATCTAGTTCTTCCTCATATGTGTCTGTGTTCCCCAGAGCCTTGCCCTGGTGCTGGAGCTCAGAGGAAGCGGGATCTTGTAAGTTCAGTTCATGGTGCTGGATTTTTTAAGAGGAACAGCTGGGTCTCTGGCAGCCTCTGTGTCACTGAGCCCCAATATGCACTGGTTTTTACAGCCCATAGTTCTAGTTCTTACTGCCTGTAGGGACATCTTTTCCCATCTCTGGGACCCTAGATTGGGAGTTTGATGTGGGGCTGGGATGCTTTGCTCCTTCAGGTGGCCTCTTCAGAGATGATCTTCCTCCTGATTAAAAAAGCGGCACCAGCCCATTCTGGGCCTCCGCACCTCCTACAAGTCTCAGTGTGCTTGCTTCTTTACTTCTCTAGAAGTAGGACTTCCATTCAGCCAGCTTTCCAGTGGTTCTGGATAATGGTTTTTCTGTATTTTAGTTGTAATTTTGATGTGGTTGTGGGAGGTGGCAAGTACAGGTGTTTACCTATGCCACCATCTTCAAAATCTCTCTGCCAATCTGTTCTTGGTTGACAAATTCTTGCATGCTGTCTGTTTTATCCACTATAACCTTAACATATTAATCATAGCTGTTTTAAATTCCCTGTCTGATAATTCCAACACTGCTGCCATATTGGTCTGGTTCTGTTGTTTGCTCTGTCTGTTCAAATTGTGCTTTTACATTTTAGTACGCTTTGCAGTTTATTTTTGATAGCTGGATGTGATGTACTGAGTAAAAAGAACTGCAGTAAACAGGCCTAAGGTAGGAGATGGGTGGGAAGTGTTCTCTCATCCTATGATAATGTCTCAGTCTTTTAGGGAGCTTATGCTCCTGAACTGTGAACTTTTCAGCAGTGCTTCTCAGCTCCCCCCCACTCCCCGCCTCCCTTCCAAGGTGGGACAGGATGGCTAGAGTGGGATAGAGTTGGGTATGTCCCTTCTTTCAGGTTGGCTAGACTCTGATAAAACTCTAGCAGGTTAGATAATTTCTCTTGGAGGCAGGCCTTGTCAAGAACAGAACCTTCTGGAGTATTCCCCTCCCACTGTCAGAAGCACAAGGGGATTTCCCCCCAATATTCATTCCAAGAATCTGGTAGAACTCCTAGAGGTGAAGCTCACAAAATTTAGAGCCCCCACATGACTGGCCCCCCTGGTGTTTTTAACTATCAGACTTGTCTACACTGACCCTCCAGCAAATTGTTGATTATAGCACTGGTTCTTGTGAAAGTTTCTGCTCGTGAGTTTCTGCTCTGGTTAGTTGTGATTGTCTGTATTCACCTATCTCTCCAATTTAAGGAGCAGCAGTTTGCCCTGTGACCTCACTTCTCTAATGGAAGAGTGGTTGATTTTTCAGTTAGTTCAGGTTTTTGCTTGTTGTTAGAAGATAGTAATGACTTCCAAACCCCTTATATGCTGGGCCAGAGACCAGGACTTCAGGCTCACATATGCAGCTGCCGCCCACCACCACCACTCCCGTATCCCAACCATCAGTGAGTTCTACCACCAACACACAGCTGAATCCATCTACTTATTTCCCACTTTGACTGCTATTTAATCCAGCATTATCTTTTGCCTAAATAACTTCAATAGTTTTCTAAATTATCGCCTGGCTCTTCTATTCTGCAATCAATTTTCCATTGCAATTTGAGTGATCTTTAAAATAAAACCAGAGCCCTAGGTGTTTTGGCTCAGTGGATAGAGCATCGGCCTGGGGACCAAAGGTTCCCTGGTTTGATTCCAGTCAAGGGCACATACCTCTGTTGCAGGCTTCTCTCTAGCCTGGGCCCTGGTTGGGTTGCGTGCAGGAGGCAACCAATCAATGTGTTTCTCTCACATTGATATTTCTCTTTGTCTTTCCCTTTCTCTTCCACTTTCTCTTAAAATTAATGGAAAAATATCCTCAGATGAGGATTAAAAAGTAATAATAATAAAATAAAATAAAAACCAGGTATAGCTACCTTTTAGAAATGCCAAGGCTTTCCTTTGTACTTAAAATAAAATGCATTAAAAATAGTTTGATTTTTAGAGAAAGAAGAAAGGAGAGACAGAGAGAAAGAAACATCGATGTGAGAGCGAAACATCCATTGGCCACCTCCTGCATGCTCCCCAGTGGGGATTGAGCCTGCAACCTGAGCTGTGCCCTTGACTGGGAATTGAACCAGCAACCTCTCTGTGCACAGGATAACATCCAACCAACTGAGCCACATCAGTAACGGCCTAAAATGCATTTAAAAATAATGTTCCACAAGACCCTATATGATATAGCCAAGGGAATATAAGCACAAGGGGATTTCCTGATTTTCTGAATTCATCTCTACTTCCTCAGCCACTTCACTCTAGTATAGGCCTTGTGTTTGCATTTTGATGTGTTTCTTAGCAGCTGGGGATGCCATAAAACATTACCATAGACTGGGTGACAAACAACAAACATTTATTTCTCACAGTTATGGAGTTTGGAAGTGCAAGATCAGGGTGCCAGCATGGTCAGGTTCTGGTGAAGGCCCTTTTCCTGATTCCAGATGGCTTTCTTCTCGTTGTATCCTTACATGGTGAAGAGGGAGTGAGCTAGCTCTCTGGCCTGTTGTTAAAATATATTTTTATTGATTTTAGAGAGAGGAAGGGAGGGGGATAGAGTGATAGAAACATTGATAAGAGAGAAACATATATTGGCTGCCTCCTGCACACCCCCTAATGGGGATCGAGCCTTGACCAGGAATTAAACTGTGACCTGTATGGTTCTTGGGCCAATGTTCATCCACTGAGCCACACTTGGCAGGGCTCTCTGGCCTCTTCTTATAAGGGCACTAATCCCATTCATAAGGTCACTACTCGCATGACATAATCACCTCCAAATACCATTACATTAGAGATCAGATTTCAATATAGGAATTTTGCGGAGATATAAACATTTAGTCCATAACAATGTGCTAAGATCATATCAGCTTTAGGTCTTAACATTAGCTCTTCCCACTGCTTGAAATGAACCTCCCCATTCTTTACATGGCTGGCACTATCTTGTCAACCAAACCTCAGTTTAATTTGTACATCTTTAGTGTGATGGTTAGTCTATGTGTCAACTTTACTAGGCTATGGTGCCCAGTAAGTCAGTCAAACACCAATACAGGTGTTTCTGTGAAGGTATTTTGTAGGTAGAGTTAACATTTATAATAATTGACTTTAATTAAAGGAGATTTTCTTTAATAACGTGGGTGGGCCTCATCTAATCAGTTGAAAGACCTTAAAAAGGAAACAGGTTTTTCTGAGGGAGAAGAAATTTTGCCTCAAGATTGCAGCATCAGCTCCTGCCTGAGAGCTCCAGCCTGCTGGCCTGCCTTACAGGATTTGAACAACCACATAAGGCAATTCCTTGAAATAGACCAATAAATCTGTGTGTGTGTGTGTCCTCTCTCTGGTCTGTTTCTCTGCTGTTTCCTTGGAGAACCCTGACCTACACACTTGGTGACAGCTCATCTGACCTGCTGCTCTCTATTAGTTCTTCCCCAGGTCACTCTTTAGGGCCAATGCTCAGAATAGCCTTGCTTTTGTTTTCTTTGTGTCACTCATCTCTCTTGGTCATTTGTTTGTTTGTTTATTATTTATCTCTCCCACTTCCTTAAAGGAATGTGAAAGCAGTGGTACAGCGGGGCCTTGACTTATGAGTTTAATTCGTTCCGTGACGGAGCTCGTAACTCAAATTACTCGTATGTCAAATCAAAAAGTGAACAAGTGAGACACGTGATGCTGGGCTGATGTTGTGGTGTTCACTGTGACCAACTAGCGGTGGTGTATCTGAAGCTGGCTCGTAACCTGAATTTTAGCTCGCAACTCAAAGCAAAAAATCGGCCAAGAGACGGCTTGTATCTCAAAAAACTCGTTAGTCGGGACACTCGTAAGTCAAGGCCCCACTGTACCTTGTCTGCTTTATTACCCTTCGGTAGCCACCATCTGTCTCATGAATATTGCCTTGCCTTCTTCACCACAAGACCTAGTCTCTTTTTCCAAACTTGATCTAGTACCAACCTAGAGAGATGTATTCTTGACTATCCTGGTAGAACAGGATGTAAAAATGGGACTCTCTTAATGTCTCTTTTACCCAAGGTCTAAAAAAGTAGGTCAATAACAGCCTTGAAAATAGAATAGGTCAAAAGTATCTCCACATTCTAACAGGAAGTGTTGAGCTGCCTAAGTAGGGGTTGAAAAACTGGTGTTCTGCACCTTAATAGCCACTCACACACCTGGCCAGTGGGGAGGAGTAAGGGTACTTCCTCTTCTCTCAGAACCCAGGAAGGGGGCTTCATTGGAAACACTAAGGATTTGTCTGCCCCCTCCCTGTGAAACATAAAGGCAAGTGGCTGAGGCTGCAGGTACCTGCTGGGCTGGTTGAGGAACGAGAGGTGGCTCATGAGGAGCTTGGTGGGAGAGGGAAGCAGAGTTTCTGTGGCTCATATGTACACAGATGTGGGCCTTGCTGAGCAAGAAGGCTGGCGGGGGTTTCTCTTTTACACTGCCTGACAGGCTCCCTACAAAGGGCAGGAACCCACAGTGGAAAGTGTGATATCAGGTGTCCAGTTGCTGAAGGAGGAAACGTTAGTGACCTATCTGAGGAGATGCAGTTTTTGCCTCAAAGGAATTGCAGATAAGCCATTCTCAGTGGTGTGTGGGAGCATTTCTGATGTGCATGTGAAAATGCCAGGAGAGGAAATGTCTCAAACACCTGCCAGTCCCAGAGTGCAAGTGCTGCCAGCTTATAGCTTTGCCAGTCCCATCAGACCTTCCCTGTCTGTGGTGCAGCTGGCCAGGCCAGCTCTGCTAACACATTAACCCCTACATCTCAATGGCTTAAGCAGTAATGTTTTTATTTTTATTTACACCAAATCTATGCAGCCGAGGTGCCCTCCTGCATCCCATGGCAGGGCACCCAGGGAGGGAGGAGGCACAGACTCTCAACTGCCTTATCCACAAGTGGCATGTCATTTCTGCTGACACTTCACTGGCTAGAATAAGTCATAGGGGTCAAACCTAGCTGTAAGATAGGCTGGAGGGGCACAGGGAATATTTAATGAGAATAACCTCTGCCTCACTGTTTCCCTCCCACTCCCCATCCTTCAACCTGGATGTAGGACCCACTGTCATTCAGCTTTAACCCCACTAGTGTATTAGTAGTCATACTGGTTGTTGAATTCTTTTAAATCTAGGCAATGGATATAAAGTGGTTATTGGGTTTTTCTTTCTTCTTATATATATTCTTGAAACATAGAATTTTGACAATCACATAGGACTAGTTTTTATTTTATTTTATTGACCTTAGAGAGAGAGAGAGGGAGGGAGGAGAGAGAAAAAGAGAGAGAAAGAAACATTGATTGGTTGCCATCCACACGCCTCCTGGGTGTGTGCCCTGACCTCGAATTGAACCCGCCACCTTTTGGTGTATGGGATGACCCTCCATGACTGAGCCACACTGGCCAGGGCAAATTTTTAAAAATTGTTTACTGAGCACTCCATATATTTTAGGACCTTTTAAATATTTTCTTTTTAAATCTTCACAAGCCTGTGCAGTAGGCATTCTTAGTATCCCCATTTTATAGATGAGGAAAATAAGGCACAGAAAGATTAGCTTAGTCAAGAATATAGTTCTGGTAAGTAATGACACAATTACAATTTCCCATTAGTTGTTTGTCAATGAGAATAGGAATATTTTGGGTGACATGATCATTTCTTATTCATTTTAGTACCTTTAGCATCCTGCCCAGGGCTTGGCACAAAAAGTATGCAATTAGTGTTAGCAATAGTTGCATTAATTACTGAAATGGGAATAGAGTATAACTTGAAGTGACTTAAGAGACTGAAGAAAGTTTAATTATTTGGATGAGATTGGAAGTCATGGGTATGTCCTAGACTTGCCCACGGGACAGGAAGAACTAGGCCCCATAATGTGATCAGAGTTGGGGCTCATAGTGTATCCCTTAGATCCCACATGTTTCTCATGCAGGTGACCTTCACCTGGGAGATACTTTTGTAGACTCACCTTAAATCCCACCTTCTTAGAGAGACTTTTCCTGAGCACTGAGCCTCAGGCAAGTCCCCACTTTTAGCCTCAGGTCCCTTACTAGCCTCTTATAGCTCTTACCACAACTTGCAATATTTGTTTGTTTTTAATCCTCACCTGAAGAGTGAGGATATTTTTTTCAATTGATTTTTTTTAGAGCATGGAAGGGAGGGAGGAGGGAGAGAGAGAGAGAGAGAGAGAGAGAGAGAGAGAGAGAGAGAGAGAGAGAGAAGAAACATCCATGTGAGAGAGACACATGGATTGGTTGCCTCCCACATGTGCCCTGACTCGGGGTTGGGGGCCGGGGAGGAGTCGAGAAGACAGGTACGTGCCCTTGACTGGGAATTGAACCTGAGATCCTCCAGTGCACAGGCCGATGCTCTACCACTGAGCCAAGCTGGCCAGGGCTGCAATTTTTCATTTACTTAAAAACCCTTCTCTATGAGGCAAGAACCATATCTGTTTTATTTACTGTTTTATCCCCAGCCATAAGAGTGAATCACACATGCTATGTGCTCAAGAATATTTGTTCAGTAAATAAGTGAGTAAATGAATGAGGCCTAGGCCTCATGTTACCCCCTTGTCCTATACTAGTGATGGCAAACCTATGACACGCGTGTCAGAGGTGACATGCGAACTCATGTTTTGGTTGATTTTTCTTTGTTAAATGGCATTTAAATATATAAAATAAATATCAAAAATATAAGTCTTTGTTTTACTATGATTGCAAATATCAAAAAATTTCTATATGTGATACGGCACCAGAGTTAAGTTAGGGTTTTTCAAAATGCTGACATGCCGAGCTTAAAAGGTTCGCCATCACTGTCCTATACCCCGGGACCTGCTAAGAGTGGCTTGGATTTAGCGGAGTTGTACATCTGTACTTCTCAGTAGGTGGAACTGGGGGAAGGAAAGTGGCAGGGAGGCATCTGATCCAAATACTAGCACAAAGATTCAGATGTTGATTCTCAAGTGGATACTTTTCATGGTGCTCCTTGTCCAATGCAAGGATATGCTGTAACTACAATGATGGGTTGTGTATGTGTATGGGGGGCGAGGGAGAGTCTAACCTAGAAATTATTGTCAATTATAGTGTGCTTCCATTGGAAAATGCATTCTGAGTTTAAAACCACAGACTTTAAACAGCACCTTAAACCATCTAATTTATAAGTTAGGGCAGTGGTTCTCAACCTTCTGGCCCTTTAAATACAGTTCTTCATGTTGTGACCCAACCATAAAATTATTTTCGTTGCTACTTCATAACTGTAATGTTGCTACTGTTATGAATCGTAATGTAAATATCTGATATGCAGGATGGGCTTAGGCGACCCCTGTGAAAGGGTCGTTCGACTGCCAAAGAGGTCGCGATCCACAGGTTGAGAACTGCTGAGTTAGGGCATGTCTATATATATTAATCTCTCATTAGGAACTCAAAATTGTTCATATGTAGACTGTTGGCACTTGGGAAATACAAAATAAAAAGAGTGCACAATCTAGGGGAGAGGAAAGATTAGATTGCTGTTTGTCTCCTGAAAAATGGAAAAGAAATTATTTCTCACCCACAACTTTATGTAATTCTATTATAAGGAGACCGAGGCAAGGAAATAATGATAATTTAGAGTTATTCTTAATGTGTTATGTTTTACTTTTATAGAAACCAAGTTATACATAATGCAATGAAGAAGCAATGTGTCATTTAAACAAATTTGACATTTTTTTATTTAAAAAATTTAAAATAGTTCCCCTCTTTTTTTCTCCCTTTTGGTACCCTTATAGCAGTGGTTCTCAACCTTGGCTGCACATTAGAATAACCTGGGAATCTTTTTAAAATCCTGATTTCTGGGCCTCGAACCACTGCCTTATAGATTTGGTCAATTGTTCTATATCTTCTACTGCTTGTAATCTGACACAGTACTCGCTTCATTTGACCTTATGTTACAGTTGGCAGTTTACACATCTGTCTTCTTTCTTAGACTCTGCATCCCTGTGCTTTAGAACAATGGCTCACTGATCTCTAGGGTCCTCCATCCCATGTGTCCTCCTTATGCTTGACCCATGGCAGACATTCACACAGCATTAATTAAAACATGTGGACTATGTACGCTTTCCCCTCAGGACAAATTGAACACTTTGTGATCTTGTTTTTATTGTGAAAGAAGGAAAGTGTACTGTGTGCACTCTGGCTGTTATCAAAGGTAGCAGTTGTCACCAAAATAGCTGATGCTCCCAGGTCTTTCTTTGAGAAGCTACTGATAATTTCATATTTAATTGTGATAAAAAATAACACAGAGTTTTATGAAATGGGTAATTTTTTTTCATTTTTTTAGAATAGGGTAGGAATTTAAATCGAGGGGCTCATTTTTAAAAAAAAATATATTTTATTGATTTTTTACAGAGAGGAAGGGAGAGGGATAGAGAGTCAGAAACATCAATGAGAGAGATACATCGATCAGCTGCCTCCTGCACATCCCCCAGTGGGGATGTGCCCGCAACCCAGGTACATGCCCTTGACCGGAATCGAACCTGGGACCTTTCAGTCCGCAGGCCGATGCTCTGTCCACTGAGCCAAACCGGTTTCGGCGAGGGGCTCATTTTTAGTGATAAGAGTGGAAACTGGTCTTTACACCATCTTCATTGTTCAAGAAAATGTTAGAAGGTGGGGAAATGGTGTAGTTTGTAGATATTTTTCTTTTCTTTTCTTTTTTTTTTTTTAGTTTTAATTTGCTTTAAGTGTAGAGATTATTTTTTAATTGTTCTTAAATGTGGTTGGGGGATCCATTTTGTGTTCTGAAGACGTCTCTTTATTGACTAACTGGACACTTTCCCAGAGTTAGTATTCCTTTCCTCTCGTTGTGTCAGTTAACTCTTGCCACAATAACAAACTACCCCAAACCCTGTGACCTAAAATAATGATCATTCACTTACCTACCTCAGGAGTCCACAAGACAGAGACTGTGTGTTAGGGCAGTTCTGCTGGTCTCAGCTGGTTTCCCTTGCCTGCCAGGGGGTTAGCTGACTGGTCACAGAGGCCCCGGGGCTACTAGGCTCTCATACCACAGCCTACGTATATTCTTGTGTCAACCTCAGAAGCATAAGGGCAGAAGCACTTTTTCATGGTTATGCCTATGTCACATCTGCTAAATCCCCTTAGCCAAAGCAAGTCACATGGCTAAAACCCTGAGAAATGCAGTCACCTGGCAAAGTGAAATAGATGGAATATTTTTCCATTTATTTAAGGCTGCTTTAAATTTGTAGTTTCCAGTGTGCAAGTTTTGTATTTCTTTGTTTACTCCTAAGTATTTTATTATTTAATGCTATTATAAATTGATTTTCTTAAACTTTCAGTGTTTATAACTGCTTTATAGAAATAGAACATATTTTCGTATATTGACCTGGTATCTTGCAACATTGCTGATCTTACAAAGCTTTTGACCTTTTTTTTAGCCTCTTCTGAAAACAAATTTTTGGCTTTGTGGATTCATTTATTGTACATTTTAAATTTATTTAATTAATTTTCTGTCTTGTACTATTTCTTCTCTTCAGCTCTTTTCAGGAGTAAATGATAGCTATTTTTCTAATTCCTGAAATGGATACTTAGATAATTGATTTTTAGGATTTTCCCTTTCTTACATTTAAACCTATGAATATCTACTAAAGCATGATTTAGCTGCATCTTAAAAATTTTTAAATATAGACTTGTTATTTAGCTCAAGTATCTTCTATTACGTTTTAACACTTACTTGTAGTATATGTCTTAATTTCCGAAGCTATGCTTTCCAAAGATCTTTCATTATCTTCTCTTGTTGATTTCTAGCTTAATTGCATTGTGATACTGGACCTATTTTATACCATATTATTCTTTTGAGATCTGTTTTTTTTGTGTCCCAGTTTATAACCTATTCTTTTTAAAAATGTTTTATGCACAGTTGTAAGGAATATGTATTTTATAGTTGCTGAGTGCAGTATTCTATATATCTAGTATGTCAGATTTGTTAATTGTATTGTTCTAACCTTCTATCCTTAATATTATTTTCTTCTGCTTAATCTATCAGTTAATGAGAGAAATTGTTCAAGTCACAAAAAGGGATTATGGATTTGTCTGTTTCTCCTTAGAGTTATATTACTTTTAGCTTTATATATTTTGAGGATCTGTTATCAGATCTATACACATTTGAAATTTTTATTTTCTTAGCGAATTAAATATTTTATCATTGTGAAAGTTGCCTCTTTAATCTATAATAATACTTTTTACCTTTTGTCTAGTTTGATATTAATATAGTTAAACAACTTTCTTCTGGCTAGTGTTCATGTAGCATATTTATTTTGCATCTTTAATTTTAAACCTTTTAATTCTGTTTCAGTTATGTACTAATGCATAATAAATCACTCCCAAACTTAGTGGCTTAAAAGGACGTGTTATCATCTCTCATGATCCTGTGGGTTTCTTTGGCTCAGCTCAGTAGCTCTCATTTTGGAAGGGGAATTAATTCCTCATACAGTTGCAATCATGTGTATCAGCTCAAATGGCTGAAGTAGATGAGGGATGATCAGTCATATCTCTTTTTTCATAGGACTTCTCTACATGGGTATCTTGGGGTTCTTCACAGCATGTCAAGCTCAGAGTATATTCCCCAGGTGCATATTCCAGAAGAGTAACACAGAAACTACAGGCTTCTTGTGATGTGGCAGTGGAAGTCATGTAGTTAGTACCCCTTTGCCATATTCAATTAGTCCAAAGTGAGCTTGAGGGCTGGCTCAGATTCAAGGAGGAAGGGACTACACAGGAGTATAAATACTGGAAGGTATGATTCACCAGAGAAGGCTATTTTTGAAAACCTAGAGATCACAATTTGCTCTCTGGCCTTCAATTGTTTTTATTCCCCTCTAACAGGGTCCGCAGAGTCTCATTTCTTTGTGGCATTAGGTTCTATCTTAAAGTCTAGGATCTCATCATCTGAATTATGTCTGTGTACAGATGAGGCTTGTAGGGTACTTTACTTGGTTATAATGTTTTAAAATTGATATTTCTGAGAGCATGGTAATTTTAGTGTATTTGTTCTTCTAAAATGGTGACTGTTTTCCCCCGGAACACATTTCCAAGAAATTAAGGTGCATAGTACAAGACTTGTTTTGATCTACCCTTGAAAGTCACAAAGCATCACTTATATTTTCTTGGTCCAAAGCCAGCCACAAATTTATCTCGAATTCAAGGGAAGGGGACTACAAAAGGCCATATACTGGGAGGTGGGAATCACTTGGGGGGGGTTGTGGTGGTGGTGGTGGTGGATATTTTTGGTGGCTAGTTACCACATAACCTTATATTTTACATGTGTTAGTTGTAAGTAACATATAGTTGTTAATTTTAAATCCGTCCTAAAAAAACTGTTCTTTAAAAAATTAAAACATATAAGCCATTCATATTTAATCTAATTATGGTTATATATTGTGTTTTATTATTCAACTAGAGGCCCAGTGCACAAAAATTTGTGCACTTGGTGGGGTCCCTCAGCCCGGCCTGTGCCCTCTTGCAGTCTGGGACCCCTCGGAGGATGTCCACCTGCTGGCTTAGGCCCGCTCCCTGGGGGATCAGGCCCAAGCTGGCAGTCAGACATCCCTCTGGCAGCCCGGTAGCCCTCAGGGGATGTCCACTTGCCAGCGGGGAGCAGGCCTAAGCTGCAGTCGGACATCCTTAGCGCTGCTGAGGAAGCGGGAGAGGCTCCCACCACCACTGCTGTACTGGCAGCCATCAGCCTGGCTTGTGGCTAAGCAGAGCTCCCCTGTGGGAGCGCACTGACCACCAGGGGACAACTTCTGCATTGAACACCTGCCCCCTGGTGGTCAGTGTGTGTCATAGTGACCAGTCATTCCCAGTCATTCTGCTGTTAGGGTCAGTTTGCATATTATCCTTTTATTATATAGGATAGAGACCTGGTGCATGGGTGGGGGCCAGATGGTTTTCCCTGAAGAGTGTCCTGGATCAGGGTGGGGGTCCCGCTGGGGTGTCTGGCCAGCCTGGGTGAGGGGCTGATGGCTGTTTGCAGCTGGTCACACTCTCTTCAGGGTGGGGGTCCCCACTGGGGTGCCTGGCCAGCCTGGCTGAGGGGCTGATGGCTGTTTGCAGGCTGGCCACAGCCCCTTCAGGGTGGGGGTCCCCACTAGGGTGCCTGGCCAGCCTGGGTGAGGGGCTGATGGCTGTTTGCAGGCGGGTCAAGCCCCTCACTCCTTCCCAGTGGGGACCCTCACCCCAAGGAGGTTTGGCCAGTCTGGGTGAGGGGCTGAGGGCTGTTTTCAGGCTGGCCAAGCCCCTCAGTGACAGAAGCTCCCAGCCTCTCCTTTTTTTCTTTTCTTTTTTTAATTTTGGGATTTATTTACCTTCTATAATTGAAACTTTGTAGTCTTGACAGGAGCTCAGAGCCGGCCAGGGCGGGTGGGAGGGAAGGCTCCTGCTCGCTCCAGCTCTGAGGCCACAGCCGGCTGAAAGCAGGTATCTGGGGTTCATTTACCTTCTATAGTTGAAACTTTGTTGCTTTGAGTGGAGCTCAGAGCTGCTGCGGCAAGTGGGAAGCTTGGCTTCCTCCATCATTGAGGCAACCAAGCCTCCTGCTCGCTCTAGCTCTGTGGCTGCCAGCCGCCATCTTGGTTGGGTTAATTTGCATATAGTTGCTCTGATTGGCTGGTGGGCGTGGCTTAAGGCGTAGCTAAGGTATGGTCAATTTGCATGTTTGTCTTTTATTAGTGTAGATGTTATTACTTTTCTACTTATTTCACTTATCCTATATTCCTTTATCTTTTCTTTCTTGACTTCTTTTGTATTGAATACTTACTATTTTTCTGCCTCCTCCCATCTATTAGCTTGGTTATATTTTATTATTTCTGAGTTCTTATTAATGAGTTTATTGCATCTGAATTCTAGAAGGATAATTTTCCTGGCTATATAATTACTGGTTGCTGTTTATTCCTTTCAACACTTTGAAGATGGAACTCTATCATCTTCTGGCTTCTATTATCTCTCTTGGGGAGTCATGCAAAAGTCAAATAATTACTCCTTTGAAGATAGCCTTATTTCTTTGGCTGCTTTTAAGATTTTTAAAAAATTGAATATTGGAGTGATACTGGTTAACACAATTATACAGGTTTCAGGTGCACAATTCTACTACACTTCATCTGTACTCTGTATTGTGTGTTCACCACCCCAAATCAAGTCTCTGTCCATCACCATTTATCCCCCATATATCTTACTTTAAGATTTTTCTTTTTTAAAATTTTCATTAATTTTATTGCCATGTTCTTAAGTGTGGTTTTCTTTATATTTATTCTGATTGGTATTTAGAAGACTTTTAAATTTGTGGCTTTATATCTTTAATTCATTTTGGAAAATTACCATCAGTGTTTCTTCAACTATTTCTTCTGCCTCATTGTCTTGATCATAAAGACATGATCTTGATTATGTCGTGGACATATTCTTCTTATAGGACTCTGAGTGTAAAGATGTATACTACATTGTAGTGGATATTTTTCTTTATTAGTATCTAGAGAATTTTCTTACTGTTTTAATGGCTATATAGTATTTAATAGTATAAGTATTGATATAATTTATTGATATAGCTCTGTATTGATGAAAATTTATAAACAATGTTATACCTCTGTATTTGAACATATTTCTCCTTTGCGTGTCTCTCTTTTTTTAACTTCTTGATAACTCATGCCCATTTTTTATGACTAAGCTTAAATACAAAGTTCTAATAAAGTCTCTCACAAACTTTTACTTTTTCCCTTATTGATTTTACATACCCCTATTTTTGCAGTTATTACAAATGGTTATGATCTTTTGTTTGAAAAAATATATTTTTCTTCACAATATGAGCATCTTATGATCAAAGGTCATGCTTGAGTCATTTTTGTCTGCCAATTGCCTACTGAGATTTTTGGAACCGTAAACATTCAATAAAAGCTGAATATAAATGAGTTTTTCCCTCAGAGATCTTCTTCTTTCCTTCCAATCCTCCTCGCTTTGTTCATTAATTACTTTAGGAGTTCAAATACTGATTTCTGAAAAGACTCACATGACTCAAATCATATATAGTCATGGAACAGTTTTATTACAGGCAAAGGATACAATAAAACAACATCAAGAAAAAGAATATGCATTTAAATTGTCTGAAGATTTCACATCCATGTTTCTTTGTATACCCATTGCTGGGTGGAATAAGACATGCTTTGTCTCCAGGTCTTAAACCACCAATATTGTATATACTACGAAGCCAAAAGACTGTTCTTGGCTTGGTCACTTGTAGTTAGCTGGTTATATAGTCATTATGTGGTCAGACTTAATTATCAAATCTGCCTGGCTCCACTAAAACCAGGTCAAAACCATAAATACAATTATAATTAGTAAACAGTGCTCATAGGCTGGTGCAATCTGCCGCCAAACAACTTACAGACCCATGATTAAAGAGTACCATTTATCTTTAGTTAATATATTGCATAGTGTGGGCCAAAGGTTACTATTATGCACTAGGAGGCGCTGGAAATAAGAATTCCAGAACAGCTGAGTTTATTGTTAAGTAACTGATGAGAACAATGTCAGGACACTTCTTGATTGTCAGAATGCCAAAGATTCTTTACTAAACATGTAAAACTTGCTCTTTAAATCGGCTAAACATAAGCTTCTCTGCAAATAAACCCTGCAAAACTTTAAAATACATTTTTGGGAAATAACTATTCTTTTTTTTTTGCAAGGCAAATATCTTTACTTGTATAGAAGGTGTCCATACCAACACAGAGTCTGGCAGCATGCATACTGAACAGCATCTGCCCGGGCTTTTATTTCTGATGCATGTGATCTGTCCCTCACTCTTGATTGGAAGAGCTTAGGCTCACACTCTTTCAGGTTTGGCTAATTTAAAGGGAAAGGTTGACCTTTGTCGGTTCAAAATGGCCACCCACAGGGAGCTGCACATCTCATGGGCCAAAATGGCAGCTGCCTAAAATCCCCTCTTTGACAGAAAAAATTACTTATTTATTCTCGCAATAGTTACAATTGTTTACAAAGTTTACTACATTTTAGAGATCCATTTTGTAGTCAAGGAGTTTGTTCATGAGCTCTTGGGTGGCTGATGAGCCTCCCCTTTGTCCACAGCAGTCCAGCCCCACACTGCTTCCTTTCCCAGCACAGCAGAAGTTGGTCAGGTAATCGTACCCAACGTTCTCCAAGGCAGGGTGGGGGTCATCTGTTGTTTCTACCCCACCCTACCTGGCTTATTGAGTCTTCCTTCCAGCCATACTTCCTTAGAGGAGTCTTGGTACGTACACCTTTCTTTAATCCTGTCACACTTCCAATGATACCGTAGGGTTCTGAGTGGTGCTATGCTCTGAGTCGAATTTCCAGGACTCCTTCTGACTCCAGGATACACTATATATCTGCTTCCTTTATAAGGAGCAGAACGAGCTCCATGGGTGCAGAGATAGGGCTTCCTGACATCTGGCTCCTCTTGAGGCATGAGCTTTGAAGAAGCCAATCACAAAATAGTGGGAGACACTCCCTATTTCCCTTGACAGGAGACCATCAATAAATTGAAACCTGACTTCTTTCCCTGAGAAGCCTAGCAGCAGTGTGAGACTGGCTCTGATCTAGAAAAGCATGGGAAGGTTGTCTAGACCTCGTGGAGCTGGACCCACCCTGAGTGGAGCCATCTCTGCCCCATCCTTCTCTCTCACAACATGGTGGCCAGAAAGCTGGAAACCCAAGGGATGGAGGTTGTAAGTCAGAGTAGAAAGAGTGTTGGCCTAGGATTTCCCCTCCATTTCTTCACTTGGAAAATGAAGGGATTTCACTAATTATTCACTGACAGCCCTTGAGCCCTACTAGTAAGTGTAAAAAGTCATTGAGAAAATGGATAACTAACTATTCTTGAAATTACAGCTAGCCACTGTCCATCCTCAGACTAACTAGATAGTAAATGGCTCATAAGAGATTAAGTCAAACCAAGAGGAAGTTAAAATTTAATTGACAGAACTTCAGTTATTTATTAATGACCTTGACCTCCTTGTAACTCTTACTATCCTTCAGATCTCATTCTAGGCTCTATTTAATTATAGAAACTCAGGAGAGCAGAGGGTCTTAATTTGTCTTGTGACATTCATGCTCATTTTAATACAAATATTGAAAGCAGGTCTATCTCATTTCCACTGAAAATAACAAAAAAATGCACTCTATATAAGTAAAATTTCCTGCTCCTCCATAATTTTACTTCTGTTAAGGTTTTGCTTCAGATCTTTAAAGATATTTCTATACTCATTTTTATTAAAAATTAAAAAGATATTTCTAAAATTAGAAAATAAATAAGTAAGATATTTCTATACACACCAACACATTCATACAAACATTTCCCCTGTAACAATGAATTCATATTATACAGCTTTTGTGAATTTTTATAGTAAGCAATAAATATTACAGACATTTCTAATTTTTCAATGGCTTTTATTACTTTAAATAAAATGCACACATTGAGTTTTTTTGGGGTATACAGTTCTATGAGTTTTAACACAGATTTGTGTAACCAACAGCATATTTAGAAAACATTTACATCACTACAAAAATTCCCTTCTGCTGCCCCTTTGTAGGTAAGTCCTCTTGCTACCCATAACCTTGGCAGCTGTGCCTAAAATTAAGCCTTTTTTAGACTATCATATAAATGGAATCATGCAGTATGTGATATTAAGCCTGGATTCTTTTACTCCACATCATTGCATCTATTCAGAAAATCTTCAGGATTCTACTAAACAGCATCTAAAACTAATACCTGAATTTAGCAAAATTATAGGATACATGTTCAACATAAAAAAAACAATCATATATTTATATCCTAGCAATGAGCAATTGGAATATGAAATGAAAAATATAATTTACAATAGTTCCATAAGAAAATGAAATACTTAGGTATAAATCTAGCATACTTACCAGCACTTCAAAATTGTGTTGTCTCTTATTGTTAATTATATTTTCCCTTGCAAATTATTCTTTTTTAAAAAATTGTTGACAGTATTACAGATGTCCCCTAATTTCCTTCCCCTGCTTTAGCCCCCCCTCATTCTAGCCCCTGTCCTACACATTCCAGGCCTTCACCACATTATTGTCTATGTCCATTGGTTATGCATATCCTATCTAATAAAAGAGAAACATGGTAATTGGCGTACAACCGCTACCCTTCCCATTGGCTAATCAGGGCAATATGCAAATTAACTGTCAGCCAAGATGGCGGCTGGCAGCCAGGCAGCTTGAAACTAACATGAGGCTTGCTTGCTTCAGTGACGGAGGACTCCAACGTTCCCCGCCTGCCGCTGCAGGCCTCTGAGCTGCAAGCAACTATGTAACAAACACAGAAGCTAAACAAAACCCCAGAAACCTGCCGGGCTTCAGCCAGGAGGATCGCAACATTGTAAGCAAAGGCCAGAAACCTACTTTCAGCAGTGGACGCCTAAGAACTGGAGCCAAGCCTCAAAGCTAAAGCTGGCCCAGAATAAAAAAAGAAAAAAAGAAAAAAAGGAGCGGTTGGGAGCTTCAGTCACCCCCAGCCTGAAAACAGCCCTCAGCTCCTCACCCAGACTGGCCAGGTACCCCAGTGGGGACCCCCACCCTGAAGGGTGTATGACCAGCTGCAAACAGCCATCATCCCCTCACCCAGGCTGGCCAGGCACCCCAGTGGGGACCCCCACCCTGATCCAGGACACCCTTCAGGGCAAACCAGCTGGCACCCACCCATGCACCAGGCCTCTACCCTATATAGTAAAAGGGTAATATGCCTCCCAGCACCAGGATCAGCATGACAGGGGGCAGCGCCCAAACCCCCTGATCACCCTGCGGCTCTGTGTGTGACAGGGTGCGGTGCCCCCCCCCCCCCCCACGGGCCCTGCTCTGTGTGTGACAGGGTAGAGCCATAACCTCCCCATCGGCCCTGCCCTGAGTGTGAGAGTGGCGGCACCCCAACCCCCTGATCGGCCCTGCTCTGTGGGTGAGAGAGGGCGGCGCCCCAACCCCCTGATGGGCCCTGCTCTGTGCGTGACAGGGTACAGAGCCCCAACCCCCCTGATGGGACCTGCTCTGTGAGTGACTGGGGGAAATGCCCGAACCCCCTGATTGGCCCTGCTCTGTGCATGACAGGGGGTGGCACCGCAACCTCCCCATTGACCCTGACTTGAGTGTGACAGGGGATGGTGCCTCAACCCCCAATCAACCCTACCCTGAGCATGACTGAGGGTGGAATCACAACCTCCCGATCGCCCTGCTCTGTGCATGACAGGGGGCAGTGCCCCAACTCCCCAATCGGCCCTGCTCTGAGCCCGACCAGGGGCTGCACCTAGGGATTGGGCCTGCCCCCTGCAAATAAACCCTGCAGGTCGTTATCTCCTGAAGGGTGTGTGACCAGCTGCAAACAGCAAACAGCCATCATCCCCTCACCCAGGCTGGCCAGGCACCCCAGTGGGGACCCCCACCCTGATCCAGGACACCCTTCAGGACAAGCCAGCCAGCCCTACCCATGCACCAGGCCTCTACCCTATATAGTAAAAGGGTAATATGCCTCCCAGCACCGGGATCAGCGGAGCTGAGAGGCCTCCTGGCACCGGGATCAGTGTGACGGTGGCAGCGCCCAAATCCCCTGATCGCCCTGCGGCTCTGTGTGTGACAGTGGGTGGGGCCACAACCTCCCTCCCTCTCCGCCCTGCTCTGTTCATGACAGGGTGCAGTGCCCCAACCCCCTGATCGGCCCTGCTCTGTGGGTGATAGAGGGCGGCGCCCTAACTCCCCTATCGGCCGTACTCTCTGACTGATGGGGGGAGCTCCTCAACCCCCTGATGGGCCCTGCTCTGTTCGTGACAGGGGGCAGCGCCCCAACCCCCGGATTGGCCCTGCTCTGTGTGTGACGGGGTGGTGCCGCAACCTCCCCATCGACCCTGCCTTGAGTGTGACAGGGGGCGGTGCCCCAACCCCCCAATTGGCCCTACCCTGAGCGTTACTGAGGGTGGCATCGCAACCTCCCGATCCGCCTTGCTCTGTGCATGACAGGGGGCGGTGCCCCAACTCCCCAATCAGCGCTGCTCTGAGCCCGACCAGGGGCTGCACCTAGGGATTGTGCCTGCCCTCTGCCCCCCGGGAGCAGGCCTAAGCCAGCAGGTCGTTATCTCCCGAGGGGTCCCAGACTGCGAGAGGGCACAGGCCAGGCTGAGGGACCCCCCCTTCCCCCCGAGTGCACAAATTTTTGTGCACCGGGCCTCTAGTCTAATCTAATAAAAGAGAAACATGGTAATTGGCGTACGACCGCTACCCTTCCCATTGGCTAATCAGGGAGATATGCAAATTAACTGTCAGCCAAGATGGCGGCCAGAAGCCAGGCAGCTTGAAACTAACATGAGGATTGCTTGCTTCTGTGACAGAGGAAACCAACGTTCCCCGCCTGCCTTGCAGGCCTCTGAGCCTGCAGTTTGGAACATTTTAACAAATATAGAAGCTAAAAAAACCCCCCCAGAAACCAGCTTTCAGCGAACTGGGATCTCAGAGCTGGAGTCAGAGCTGGAGTTATACATTGTTTCAATTACCTACTTTCAGCAGCGGAGGCCTAAGAGCTGGAGCCTCAGAGCTAAAGCTGGCCCAGAATTAAAAAAGAAAAAGAAAAAAAGGAGCGGTTGGGAGCTTCTGTCACCCGCCAGCCTGAAAACAGCCCTCAGCCCCTCACCCAGACTGGCCAGGCACCCCAGTGGGGACCCCCACCCTGAAGGGTGTGTGACCAGCTGCAAACAGCCCTCAGCCCCTCACCCAGGCTGGCCAAGCACCCCAGTGGGGACCCCCACCCTGAATGGTGTGTGACCAGCTGCAAACAGCCATCATCCCCTCACCCAGGCTGGCCAGGCACCCCAGTGGGGACCCCCACCCTGATCCAGGACACCCTTCAGGCAAACCAGCGAGCCCCACCCATGCACCAGGCCTCTATCCTATATAGTAAAAGGGTAATATGCCTCCCAGCACCAGGATCAGCGGAGCCGAGAAGCCTCCCGGCACCGGGATCAGCGTGACAGGGGGCAACGCCCAAACCCCCTGATCGCCCTGCGGCTCTGTGTGTGACAGGGGGTGGGGCCACAACCTCCCTATCCGCCCTGCTCTGTTCGTGACAGGGGAAGGCGCCCCAACCTCCTGATCACCCCTGCTCTGTGCCTGATACGGGGGAGCTCCCCAACCTCTTATCGCCCTGCAGCTCTGTGTGTGACAGGGTGCGGCACCCCAACCCCCTGATCGGCCCTGCTCTGTGTGTGACAGGGTGTGGTGCCCCAACTCCCTCCCCCACGGGCCCTGCTCTGTGTGTGACAGGGTAGAGCCATAACCTCCCCATCGGTCCTGCCCTGAGTGTGAGAGTGGCGGCGCCCCAACCCTCTGATCGGCCCTGCTCTGTGGGTGATAGAGGGCGGCGCCACAACCCCCACCCCTCCCACGGGCCCTGCTCTGTGTGTGATGGGGTAGAGCCATAACCTCCCCATCGGCACTGCCCTGAGTGTGAGAGTGGTGGCGTCCCAACCCCCTGATCCGCCCTGCTCTGTGTGTGACGGAGCGGTGCCCCAACTCCCCTATCGGCCCTACTCTGTGAGTGACAGGGGGGAGCTCCTCAACCCCCTGATGGGCCCTCCTCTGTGCGTGACAGGGGGCAGCGCCCCAACCCCCCAATTGGCCCTACCCTGAGCGTGACTGGGGGTGGCATCGCAATCTCCTGATCTGCCCTGCTCTGTGCATGACAGGGGGCGGCGCCCCAACTCCCCAATCGGCCCTGCTCTGAGCCCGACCAGGGGCTGCACCTAGGGATTGGGCCTGCCCTCTGCCCCCCGGGAGCAGGCCTAAGCCAGCAGGTCGTTATCTCCCGAGGGGTCCCAGACTGCGACAGGGCACAGGCCAGGCTGAGGGACCCCCCCTTCCCCCCGAGTGCACAAATTTTTGTGCACTGGGCCTCTAGTATTTATATAAGTTCTTTTTTCAATCCTTCATATGTCAAGTAATTTAGGTTACATCATTGGCATTTTGCCTGTTATGAGAATTTCTATCTTGTTTAAATCCTATGGAAAATGTTGCCTTTTTTTTTTGTTTGCTTGTTTTGGTAGACATATTAGTCATATACTGCTATATAACAAATTACCTCAAACTCAGTAGTTTTTTTGGTAACTTCTCACCCGAGGATATTTTTCCATTGACTTTTTTAGAGAGTGGAAGAGAGGAGGAGAGACAGAGAAAGAGAATTGTCGATGTGAGACACATTGATTGGATGCCTCCCACATGTGCCCTGACCGGGATTGAACCTGGGCACTTCATCTGAGGGTCGATGCTCTACCCACTGAGAAACTGGCTAGGGCCAAACCCAGTAGTTTAAAACAGCAAACTCACAGTTTCTGGGTGTTAGAAATCTGGGAGTGATTTAGTTGCATGGTTCTGGTTTAGGACCTCTCATGGTGCTGCAATCAAAGTGTTAGCCTGGGCTACAGTCATTGGAGGCTTGATTGGGTCTTGATGATCCACTTCCAACTCACATGGATGTTGACAGGAGACTTCAGTTCCTTGCTACTTCTTGGGATTGCTCATGACATAGCGTCCCTCAGGTAGAATGATCCAAGAAAGAGTGAACCCAAGACTGAAACCACAGCCCTTATAACCTCAAAAGAGGCAAATAATCACTTCTGCCATATTTATTGTCACACAGACCAACCTTGGTACAGTGAAAGGGAGAACAACACAGTGAATACTATGATGTGGGGTCATTAGGGGCCATCTTGGAAGCTGGCTACCTATCATAGTAGGCATTCAGTACAGTTGTGTTTATGCTTTCCGTGGACTGTGTTTCCAATTTACTTCAATATTCAAAGCCTTTGCACTACTATTTTAACCCATCCCATGGTGTGTCACTCAGTGGGCAATCTGGGTCCTAGGAGGTGGTCTACCCCATAGTTCAGTTCTTAAGCTTTGTGTACAGTTTAGGGTCATTTCACATTTCAAGGATGAGCCTAGGATTTCACCAGTGCTACTTGGGACTTTGTTTTTTTTAGCTTCCAACACTCTTTGAGGTTGAGTAGAGGAAGCTCAAAAAAACATCCCCTCTGAGTGCCTCTTTCTGGTCCTTTGTCTAGAAAGCAGAGCTTTTGATCACTCCACCCAGGCACCGTGGGTCCTGAAGCCGAGTCTGCCTCCATGTCCCAAGAGAGGAAAGATGCATAAAGGAAAAAACAATGGGCTTTCCCCCTAAATTCTTAAGATCATAGAATCTCTTGCCAGAGAGGAGGAATTCTCCTCAGAGTTTTAGGTTCCTGCTTGGCTACTGCTGCTGCCACTGTCCAGCTACCCTCAGTTGCTTTGGGACTGTGGCTTGACTTGAGGTCTTCAATGGGAAAAAAGAAAGGAAAAAGGAAACAAAGAAAGAGAAAAAAAGGAAAGAAGGGAGTGGGGGAGGAAGGAAGGAAACCAGAGGATCTTTTCCATTCTGTCCTGGTGCCCCACCTCTCCCCTCAGACCAGAAAGAGAGCTTCTCTTGGGGCTGTTGCTCTCTGTGCTGGGTCCACAGCTCTGGATTTGGGTCACTTTTCAGTTCAGGGTGGGAGATGAGGGAGGAAAACAGCAAACCAACTTAGGAAATTCACCATGAAATCATTCATAATTAAGTTCTCTTTCCTCAATCTGCCTGCTACCATCCACTTTTCAGTCTTCATGTAACTTCTCCCTGCATTTTGTCTAGGTTTTTACTTGAATCAGTTTAAGCTTATCATATAAAATACAAGACATACTGTAATTTTTTAGTATAAATTTATCACAAATATTGTTTACAACATACTTATACTTTAAAAAACATATTGCTTATCTGAAAATCAAATACAGATGGATATTCTGTATTTTTATTTGCTAAATGATATAATCCTAATTTGGTGGGAGACAGGGTAGAGTGTACTTACCCCATCCTACCCAGAACAGGAACTTTGCCTCATTATTTTTAACAGCTGCCTACCATTCCTTTGCACGGAGGAATATAATGTGGTTAGCTACTCCATTATTGATGGATATTTAGGCAGTTTTCAGTTTTCTCCTTTTTCAAATAATGCCACAGTGACATTCATTTACATTTATCTTAGCACACTTTAAGTCTCAGTTTCTTTATGTATGCCAAATAGGGAAGTGCAACTGCCTATCTCAAAGGGTTGTTGTGAGAATCAAATGATATAATGAGTGTGAATATGCTTAGTAAGCTGCTAAAGACTAAAGCAAGTATTTCTCAGCACTTGCCTGTACTGAGTTGCAATGGGCTTATAAGCATACATGTTTAGCCTTCTCTCAAGTTAAAAAATTCTTTAAGTAGTTGCAATTTTTTCTTATACAGTTTTGTAATGATCTCTATCAAGTTCTATCATAGTACTTTATTTTTAAATGACTCTAAATGAATAACAGTTGAATAAGAAAATGAAATTTGCCTATATCTTCTAACATTTTCTCCCTCCTCTGTTAGATATAACTCATTATGTTTATCTTAGTTCCCTATCACCTATTTCTTAAAAGGAATTTCCTAAACTTATTGATCTTCAAGTTTTTATAAGAATTTTTGCCAGGTTTCCCAGTAATTCAGATGGTAAGCCAGTCCCAGGAACCGAAGATCTAATACAATGTCCCAGTAATGCAGGTATTGGTATTTCTCCTGCTGCATCACAGACTGAGGGTCATCTGACCTTGCCTCAATACAGGTAGGGAACTCACTCCTCCAGGATTCTCCTGGTTGCAGGTAACAGAAAACTCAAATTAGCTCTAGCCATAAGGTGGGTATACATGGCTAAGAAATCCAGGGTAAGCACTAGCTTGATCTAATGGCTCAGATGATGTCACCAAGGTGATCACACTGCTCTGCCCTCTTAGGTAAAGCTTCATGCCCAGGGCTCCCTGCCACTCTAGATTTCCCTTCCAGATTGCAAAATGGCTACAGCAGTTATAGATCTTGCATCTTCAAGTTATACTAGTACATCTCAAGAAAAGAATGTCTGTAGTTCCTGAAGAAGAGAATTTTCTTCTTCCCAGAAGTTCTAGCAAACATCTCATTGACTCTGATCCCTAATCAGATCATGGTGGCCAGGGGGAATGGAATATGCTGATTGGCTTAAGTCACACCAGCCCCTGGTGTGGAAGGGCGTAATTCTTTCAAATGCTGGGTGAAAATGAGAAAATAGCTTTTCAGAGGAAATTCAGAACACTTTCAAGAATGTGGAAGGATATAGAGGAGGCAAACTATGTCAATTTTTCTCTAGAGGAACCTCTATGTTTCAGTTTCATTTCATATATCTACTGAAAGCACCTTATTATTTTTTCTCATCTCAGTTATTTTATTTCTTTGCATCAATTCCAAATGTGCTTGATAGAACTCAGCTCAGTGGTAGTTGTATTTAATGAAAACGTTTTTCTAAGAGTCAGGTAATTTCCTTTCAGACACATCTGAATTATAATTAATCATTTAAAAAAAGAGGCAAGTCTCTTTAACCATCTTCACTGAAAATTTCTTACTATTACACAACTTTGCATTTAGTACAAAATGAAAATACCAAATTTCTTATCCAAAGGTAGTCTTAACATATGGTTGCAGGTGGGTTCTCACTTTTAAATAAAATTTAATTATAATGATTTAACTGGGTAACAATTATCCTAAACTGAATAGGAAGAGGATAAAAATGCAGACTCAATTGGGCAACTAAAAGCAGCCGCCATTGATGGGAACAGAAAAAATAAAATAATAGATTTAAGAAAGGCCAACAAATGGTAAGAAGTGAATATGTTCTCTCACTCCTTGGCTCTCTTACCCAATATCTTTAAAAAAGAACTGAAAACAAAGAAAGAAACAAACAGCAGCAGCAGAGATTTGCAGAGTAGGGTAAGCATAATGGATTCCACTTTCTAGGTAATTCCCCTGCCTAAGGCAAAGGGACAGAAAAATTGTTGCAAGTTAAAGGCATGGGGGGTTTAAAGCTAAACTCTGATTTCCCCCCTTTACCCCATTTTTGTTGTTCATTAGATCATAAGGCATCAGTCCCACTCCCTCTGTTTAAAAACAGAAAATGTCTTTTGATCTGGCAAAGAGCAGACCAGTATGGATAAGTCAGCCCTTGTAAGAGTGCATTCATCAAACCATACTGTACCATGGTCCTGGTTTTCAATGGAATGTAGGCTAAATAGCTTCTTGGTTGTTATTCTCTGGGTACTGAACAACCATGAAGTCTTTGCCAGTCCCCTCCCCTTCAAATTAATCTCCTTACATAATATCCAGTTATTTAAGCATCTGGTCCCTTTGCTTCTCTCTCTTGTCTATTCCATCTTCTCAGAGCCTCACTCCCATCTGCCATCAGGTTCTCTCAGTGCCCACCACTCATGTGTGGTCTCATGCCCCCCATCTTCTCATTCTTAACTTCATCTCACCCCTCTTCTATTCCTCTAGAATTTTCTCTTTTCTCTTACGGCCCCTTTCCTTGCAATCACAATCATGTGTGAACACTGGCAATGGAAACAAACACTCTGAAAAACATTAATTATTCTGATAGAAACAGCTGGTTCCTCAGAGTTGGGAATGAAAGTGGGAGCTGTGAATGGTACTTGTTGTGAAAGAAGCCAGCAGAAAGGAAGAATTCAAAAACAAAACCTTCTGTTTTCCCTAGTATTTTCCTGGATTGTTATCTCATTCCTTTCACCTCTCTGGTTCATCAAATATGTGTAGCTAAGAGATTTGTGAATAGGTGTGTGCTAAAACTGCTGGAGGTGGGAAACTTTCAATGATTATTGATATTAGTCTTGTGGTTTCCATCTTTAATGTGGGGGTTTAAAGGATTTGTTGAAATGACAAATAAATTAATACAAACATGAAATTGGTTGGAGCCATTTATAGTATTTGGTTGTTTGTCAGATAATTAATTGTCTACTTGATCTGTAGTCCCTGGTCACCATTTCTATTCCTTCCTGCTCCCCCTCTCCATCAAGTTTTACAGACTGTATTAATCAGGGTCCCTGTAGAAAATAGATGACACCTTCAAATTAGGAACATTAGAGGAGAATTTAATAAAAGGACTATTTACAAAGGTGTGAGAAGGCATAGGGGAGCCACAATGGCCAAAGGCTCCCTTACCAGCCCTGGGCCTGAAAAGGCAAGAGGAGGGAACAATTGCTGGAACTTTCAGAGGGATAGTCATGAAGAAAGGACTTCCTTGATAGGCATTATGACCTTTGGTTAAGAGACACAGCTTGTTCCTACTTTCCTTCTCTCTCCTGATCTTCTACATAGGATACAGCTCTGTAATCTGTGAACTCCAAGCGCTAACTGTGAAGCTGGGAGGTTTGCAGCCAAAGTCACCAGGGAAGCAGCATGGGAGAGGGTCCCAGCTGTGACTTACTTCCTCTCTTCATCTACAATATCACAATGATTTGGCTCTCTCATCAGAGAGACCGGGTTCCAATTCTAGCTCCATCTTTTCAAGTTGTATGACTTCCATGCGATGAAAACAGTAACAGTAGCTTCCCCACAGGTTGTTGTGACAATTAAATGAGATTATTCCCACTAGAATGAGGAACACAATACCTGGCACCTTATGAGTCTTCAGTAAATGTTAGCTTGATAGGGAAAATGGGGTGCACTATGTAAGATTTTTAAAAAGTAAAAAAAAAAAAAATCTCTCCGTAATAAACGTTCCTCAACTTCCATTTGCCCCTGAGGCTCCCGGCAGCTACTTAGATATCCTTAAGTTTCCTTGTCACATGGTTGGAAAAATGACTGTAGATCACATTGCATTTCAAATAACCTAAGAATTGTGCAGCAAGCTCAGGATCTGAAATTAACTTTGCCTTTACATTGTTCATGCTAGTTGCTCTTCAAGTACAATTATAATCAGAAAGCGAGCACTAAAAATAGCACCACGTTTCATTTTTCTTAGTGTTATGTGCTGCCTCAGTGTTTCCCAGGCATGTTTATTTACTTGATTCACAACAGTGAACCTTTTCTCTTATTAGCCTGACAGCAATAGTTGGATTCCTCAGCAACAGTCATGCAGCTGGTAAAAATCGTTACTGCTGCCCCTGGAGAGGCTCAGTGGAAATGTGTCATGACGAGAACTGCCTGAACAATGTTGCTGTGGAGAAAAGGGAGGACTGGGCTAGACCTGCACTTTGACAATCTCAGAATTCTTTTTTCTCTGAGCAAAATGACAATTTAGCCTTCAGCTTTCCCCTCATTCCCTTTTCGCTCCTCATCTGTGCTTTGTGTGCAATGGTGAACTCAGTGCTGAGCAGAGAGGCCGGATGGACTCCCAGCTCCCAGACACCTTGCCCTTTGTCTGATGTCCGTCACTCACATCGTGGCAGTACATGAGGGAGCCACTTGAGAGTTCCCTGCATAATCTTTTCGATTATTAGATGCCAAGATGTTGACTGTCAGGGAGATCAAAGTGCTGTAACACTGGGAGCATTTATTCCTGGGATATTTACCCCTAAAATGTCTCTAAATTATCTATCACAAACCTGGAGAGCTAGACTGAGATCATTTGGGATCTTAATGGGGTAACTAGGTGAGCAATCACTGTTATTTCTGTAATTATTCAATTCTTTCCCTTCCCTCCTCGAACACCCCTCCTCCTCTAAAAATTATTCTTCCAACCCTGAGAAGCAGTAGCAGGGAACCCCAGGACACAGCTCGGTAATCTATGAGTGTTTCTGTGAAGCTGGGAAGTTTTCAGTGAAGCGGCGTCTGAAACAAGTTAGGAGAGAGGCTGTGGCGGGGAAGGAAGTATAGGAGGGTGGGAAGGAAGGGATAAAAAGTGACAATTTCAAAACAGGAATGGAAGCGAAGGGAAATAAGCCAATGAAATCAAAGCAAGCAGTTCTATATTCCAATTCCTTCAGCGTGGGAAAGAATTCTGTCGCCCACCAGTGTGGCTCAGTGGCTGAACGTCAACCTATGAACCAGGAGGTCACAGTTCGATTCCTGGTCAGGGCATATGCCCAAGTTGCAGGCCTGATCTCCAGTGGGGGGTGTGCAGAAAGCAGCTGATCAATGATTCTCTTTCATTGGTCTCTCTCTCTCTCTCTCTCTCTCTCTCTCTCTCTCTCTCTCTCTTTCTCTCTTTCTCTCTCTCTCTCTCCCCCTCTCTCCTTTCCTCTCTGAAAACAATTTTAAAAAAAGAACAGTGCACTGGGAGGGGCCCTGCTGCAGGGGGAGAAGTTCTGGGGTGCCCGAGCGAATCACTAGCTGTGGGTATCCAGCAAGGCTTGGGCTGTTCTTACCACCTATGGACAATGGGGGCTACTTTCAGCTGCCCAATCCATCTGCTAGGGTTGGTGAGAGGCTGAAGTTATATGAAAACACTTTAAAAGTGGAAATGGCTAATTCCAAACATGATATATTGTCAGTTCTTTTCCAGAGAAATGGATATCCAACATGCCTTGATTTTCTCCCCTTCCTCTGAAAGTATAGTGCTTACTTCCAATGTTACCCCAATAAAGTCAATAAAAAGAAAAAGAAATAAAAATTATTAAAAAAAATACAGTGCTTATGTTAAGGCATCCGAGGTTTTGCTCCGAATGTTCCATTTTCAAGTCATATGCCATTTAGTGCTTAGCTAAGAAGGACCCTGCTCTGCCATTAATTCCCAAAGATGAAGACAGTATCAAGTAATTGATCACAACCCGCCTGCAGCCAGGCTTTTCCACTAGAGACTGCTGTCCAGTTGACAATCTCTCTCTGGCCAACCCCATGCATGACATGTAGGGTGGTCATCCCTTTTGGCCATGTATTGGGTGGGGTGGGGGTCAGTATGGAAGGATTTGGCTAGGTTGCTGTAGAGCTCTGTGATCACTCAAGGTCCTGATTGTAGCTATAATTAAAACCATTTTTTTTACAGGAACCTACGTAGTCTTAGTCAGTCTGTGTTGCTGCCCAATGTTTGGGAGGTCCACCATTTTTGCCCTGGAGCTTTTTAAGGCTCTGGGGGTAAAGTTCCACATATATAGATCTTATTCATATTGAGAATCAGTGTAATTTTCATAATGCTCCTAGTCTGACTACTCAGGCAAGATTTGGGGAACCCCTGTAACTCCCTGTGGGTTTCTGCTCTCCCTGGCATGCTTTGAGGGAGACATAGCACCCCCGACATGATCTCTTTTCACCAGTCATGGCAGGGGAATGTTTGCGCATCATAATGACTGAGTAGTTAGTGACAGACATCCCTTATTGTTTAATGTTGAAGCTCTCAATCACTCATACAACATTAATTTATTGAGTGCCTATTATATGCATAGCCCCACAAAACCAACAAATATTTATTATTTATGAGGGCTACATGCTCTCAAGGGCTTTTCACTGTTGTGCCTGAGACATATTTCTATGAAAATATGATACAGGATATCTCTCAATAAGTCTAGAGAAAAGCAATATAAGAGCTCAGAGGACAAGGCGATCCATACATACTAGCACGATCTAGGAAGAGTTCACAGATGAGAGGAGACTTAAATTGGGCTTTGAATGAATATGAGTAGGATCTGAAGGTGTGGAGGATCCAACAGGAGTTAAGGGACAGAGGCAGACTGGATAGGTTAGAGGTACCTCAAAAGCAGAATAGTGACCCAGTGCAGTGGTTCAGAATATGGGCTTTGGAGTCAGTCTGCTACTTACTATCTGTGTGCCCTTGCGAAAGTAAGTGATTACCTCTTAGTGTCTTTTTTCTCTTTTATAAAATGAAGGTACTAGTTTTGCCTAGAACTGATGCCATGAGGAATAAATGAGATAAGCCCTTGGCACAGTGCCTGGCACATAGTAAACCCTCAGTAAGTGGTAGTAATTATTAATAATCCCAATAGTAACAGTCAAGTTGTGGAATTTATCTTATTTCTGGGGAAAATGGGAAGCTGTTGAAGACATCTTCAGCGGGGATGTGACACAACCAAAGCAATCTTTTTGGAAGATGAATGACATAAAGAAATTGTGGAGAGAGAAGAGGCTAGGTGTAGGAATTCTAACTAGGAAACAACTTTATTCATTTAGCTGTCAAGTAATGACCTTGATCATGACAGAGGCAAGGAAGAGATGGAAAGAAAAGACATTTATGTCAATTTTCATGATTGGATATAAGGGATAAAAGACTGGAAAGTTCTAACATCAGAGTGTTAGCTTCTTGAGGACTGGAGCTGTATTTTAATTCTCTTAGGCACATTGCCTGGTATATTGCAGCCATCATAAATGTTTTGAATGAATGAGTGAATAACGGAGTGAATTAATGAGTGAGTGAATGAATAAATAAATGAATGAAAGAAAAAGACTCCTAGACTATAAGTATAGGTTGTTGAAAGAATGGCCATTGCCATTGACCAAATTTCTCCTTTCTTGGAATATTTTGATATCTGTGTACTCTTTGTTCATGACACTTAAGCACAGACATTTATACATATGTTACTTCCTTTCATGTTTTCCCAAAGCTCCCTTAGGCTCTCCTCCTGCTTTCTAATTTTTTCTCCAATTGCTGTTAAGATTGGGTGTGTTTCTCTGCCCTATCTTCTAATTCACTAATTCTGTCCTCTGCTTCTTCTAGTCTACTGTTGAAAACTTCCATTGTGTTTTTTTATTGTAGCTATATCATTTTTTATTTCCTTTTGATTCTTATATAAGTTGTTGATTTTCTCATCCATCTGGTTTATAAACTGTATGATCCTTACTCTGAATTCTTTTTCTGACATATTACATGCCTCTGTTTCATTTAGCTCATTTTGTGGGCAATTCCACCTTTTCTTTCCTGGGGTGTGTGTGTGTGTGTGTGTTTGTTTCTTTGTCTCCCCATTTTTGCTGTCTCTTTCTGGCCCTGGGCTCCCTGCTTGGGGTTTGAGAGGTTGAAGACCCGATCAGGGCAATGGTCTGGAAATCGTTGGTCCAGAGGTTGGGTCTTCCTTAAGTCTCACACCTTTATTGTCTCTGCTCTGAGTTGTATTACCTTCTCCCACTGATCTGGTCCCTCAGTTGGCTGCCACAGATGCTTGAGGTGGTGGGAGCGCGTGCACAGTTCCTCTGATGAAAAACAGACATTTAAATAACAATATATACAAGGTTTTTATATCAGTATGCCATTGCTCCTTTTTGAGGAAATGGTTCTAAGTTTAATAATTGTAGCTAAAGAAATAACTTTAGTTTAGGGATTTTTGTTTGATTTTGTTTTAAAACTGGAATATATTTTACATATACAATATCCTTTCTTTAGGATTATTAAAACTAACATCTAGGCAAGTTCTTATTCAATTTCAAGAATTTCTTGTAAACTTCAAGACTTACAGGGTAGGATTAAGAGACCATTTATATTTTTACATTTCTATAATTCTGTCCCTTTTTTTCCATTTCACAAGAAATCAGAATAAAAGTATTTGTTTCTTTAGATCAGCAACTTTTGTGAAAAACTCAACTTTTTGGTTTCTGAAAATGGAGGAAGAAATTCTAATATGATCAGAACTAGGGATTTTGCTTTTATCCAAAGATAAATATTCACTACCAATCTGCAAGTTACAAACCAAATCTGTTTACTAAAATATGCCAACTGCCTTAGATTTAAATTCACTCAGAGGCCTTGTTCATATTTTTTTAGAGAACCAAAAAGAGACCCAGGCACAATGACATCTGGCACTGAAAAATCTCATGACATTGTAAAGTTCTAGGATCCTTATTTGCTGGACATTTTCTAAAATCACTTTTCCTTTTTAGTAACAAAACAGAATCAATTCCCAGACTTGTCCTGAATGAAATAGGTGGAATTCAGCCACATGACAGCATGAGCTCTTACTCACAACAAGGTGCTCTCAGGAGCTGTTCTGCAGCATTACCTTTCCCTGTGAACATATAACAAAAAATGACTTTATTACCTGCAGTGTTTTTCTGGGTCCAGCATTGTGGTAATTATGCAACATTCCACCTCTTCTAACTAAGAGTTCTAATATAAATTAGGATAGTATAGTAATTTTTAGAGGATTATAGATTTTTGATGACACAGGGAACAAGGTTATATAATAGCTAAAGCTGCCCTGGTGGACAGTCGGAAAAAAACCTTGTACCTGGTGCCATAGACCACCAAATACCCAGTTTCCTGAGGAGTCAATTACAGGTATCATCGTCTACACTTTCTATTCCTCCTCGTGCCATCAGTAGCTGGTCCTGACAGCACAGGGTTGATATCCATGTGATAAGAGCACAGGGAGGTAGGGACAGGGAGAGCTTTCATCAGTGAAATCAGTATTGACAGAGACTTGCTTATATATCTGATGTGAGTACTGATCTGTACAGTAGGTGAAACCATGAATAAATTTAGGGCACCAGCTTCCTTGATCTCACTTTAAAATGAGATTATCTTCCTGGGTAGCAGCTTCCTTCTGGCCCCCGACAACAGAAGAACAGGGAAGGGCAAGTGACCCCCGAGGATCCCTGAGGAGCCAGCTGTGGGCTTTCATTCAGCCAAAGGTGGGAAAAGGACTTGCATTGATACAGATTATTTTTTTTTAGCAGCCAGGAAAGACAACCTACTTCAGGTAGCTTATGTGGGAAAGGGGATTTAATTGGATGAATACTAGAATATGTCACAGGGTTTAGTGAAGAATTGAACACCCACTTTTTAGTAAGGGTGAGGACCAGTACAGTTCTGTGACCAGCCTCAGAGTCTTGATAAGGCTTCCTTCCAGGGCCCTACTGTTAAACAGACTCAGCTCTCAAAGATTTCCAGGATCTGAGTCTCCACTCACTATTTCATATTCACCACAGAGAGACTCTCATTGCCCAATTTGTACTAGGTATTTATTATAATTAGTGCTAGTTAGTTATAATATGGCCATTGGGGCAGAATAAAAAAACAGAAAGATGGCCCAGCCGGTGTGGCTCAGTGGATGAGTGTCAACCTATTTTGAACCAGGAGGGCACAGTTTGATTCCTGGTCAGGGCACATGCCTGGGTTGTGGGCTCAGTCCCCAGCGGGGCCTGCTATAGGCAGCAACTGATCAATGATTCTCCCTCATCATTGATGTTTCTATCTCTGTCTCTCGATTCTCTTTTCCTCTCTGAAATAAAAAAAAAGAAAGAAAGAAACAGAAAGATGACTACCAGAAACCCCTCTATGAAGAGCTTGAGCAGTGCTGTGAGAAGTTTCCATGGGTCAGCCCTTTGGCATGAGTTTACCTGGGCAGTTCTTTTCCTGGTATCATTTAGTCACTCACATGGCTCAATCACATGGAGGCTTGAATGGGGCTAGGTAGTCCAAGGTGGCTTCATTTACCTGCCATTTGGCATTGGCTTTTGACTGGGCCCCTCTTCCCATGGTCCTTCATCCTCAAGTAGGAGAGCCAGGCTTCCTCACATGGCATCATCATGTTTAAAGAGGCATCTTGAGGCCTGGACTTGGAAGTTCCATTGTGTCACATCTGCTGCATTCTTCTATTCAAAGCAAGTCACAGGGCAGCCCAGACACAAGGGTGGGGAAAATAGACGCTATCTCTCGATAAGAAGAATAGCAAAGTCATGAGTATACAGGGATATGAAATTATTATGATTATTTTTGTAAATAATCTACCATGCTTGGGAACGATGGCATTAAAACCAAAACAAAAACAATAACAACACTCAGCATTTAGAGCCAATATCCAGCCATAAAAAAAGATGAATGCACAGTATTATAAAGCCATGTGAGAAGTTAGTAGCCAAAAAAAAAAAAAAAGGACTCTTAAAAGTTTTGTAGTTCACAGGATAGTTGTGACCAATGCACATCCAAAAGCATGCTGGATTGAGAGAAGGGGGATTAGATTATAGGCTCAGTTTTGTTACCAACTTTTTCTGTAAATTTTACAAGACACTTAACCTCTGAGCCTCAGTTTCCTTATGGATCAAATAAGAAAATGTATAAATTACACAATTTTCATGAGAAAGAGCTCTGTGAGATGTAAAAATTTGATACAGATGGAAAGTCATTAAAAAGAATTCAAACTGTGATACCTTGTTTTCTTCCTCTCCTCTAGTGACGTGATTCAAAACAAGGAATGATCTCAGGCTTATGTGGCTACAGAAGATGTGTTTTTACAAAAATTTTCTTTTATCTAAATGCTTTTGGATGATTTGCCAGTGAATGTAGCATAATCTATGGTTTTTCTAAATGTACAAAAATGTGCGAAATTAAAACACCCAAGAGGAGAGTAATTGGATGCATCCATTTGGGGAAAAAAGGAAAGTATGTGGCAAAGAAAATGAGCTTAAAAGCATAACAGAGACTGTGTCTTTTAGACTGTGTAAGAATAATTAGATGAGATCCTCTGTGTGGACAGTTTTAAGAGAAAATGATTTAAAATGGTAGAGTGTGCGCCAAGCTGGGAATGAGAGCTGAATATACAGTTAACTTTGAAGATGTAAAAGTAAAAACTTCTCTAAAATACAAAAACTAATTTCTTTAGGGAATGGATCATGATGAATAGAAAACACCAGATTTTAGTGTTCCCAGAGAAAAAAGGTGGTGTGGGCAGAATTACTGAGGACTTAAAAGAGCCTTGTGAGGTCATTTTAGCAAGCAAATGCGAATGTGAATATATTTTCCAGAATTCTGTAACCTCAGGTGGTCCCTTGTTTTGAATCACATCACTAGAGGAGAGGAAGAAAACAAGGTATCACAATTTGAATTCTTTTTAATGACTTTCCATCTGTATCAAATTTTTACATCTCACAGAGCTCTTTCTCATGAAAATTGTGTAATTTATACATTTTCTTATTTGATCCATAAGAAAACTGAGGCTCAGAGGTTAAGTGTCTTATAAAATTTACAGAAAAAGTTGGTAACAAAACTGAGCCTATAATCTAATCCCCCTTCTCTCAATCCAGCATGCTTTTGGATGTGCATTGGTCACAACTATCCTGTGAATTACAAAACTTTTAAGAGTCCTTTCTTTTTTTTTTTTTGGCTACTAACTTCTCACATGGCTTTATAAGCAGATATCTGTGATGCATTTTATCACACTCCCTTAGTCCATCTGACTCCAGGACACTTCCATATCCTTCATCAAACTCTCACTGGATGTACATTTGTGCTGCTTTCTTGTGTCTATGCCCACTCAGAAGTGAGGGGACTGTTATCATTCCCTAGGGCAATCCCCAACCATTGGGCATGGGAACTGGTGGAAAAAGAAATGCCCAGCCTCCCTGTGCTCTAGTGCAAGGCGGATAATTGTTGGCCCATGGGACAAATTCAGCCCACCTGTTTTTGTAAATAAAGTTTTATTGGAACACAGCCATTGCCCATTTGTTTAAATATTGTCTATGTTACAATGGCAGAGTTGAGTAGTTATGACATAGACTGCATGGCCTGCAAAGAGGAAAATATTTATTATCTGGCCCTTTACAGAAAATATTTGCTCATCTCTACTCTAGTGGTACAATTCTGAGGCATACTCTATGTGGTTCCTCAGAGTGTCCCCAATAATTTTGAGAGCCAGTTACCCACAGTGGTAAACATCACATTAATACATACTCTATTGGCTTTTGCTGTTTCTTTTCTGTCATTCCCTACTCCCTCACCTTTGTTTCCTAGGATCACTTTCCAAGTACAAACTAATATAGAACTCAATCCTCCTTGGTATTCCTTTTTCATGTTACATGTATGGAACTTTGCTCCATTATTTTACTTAGTGACTCATCACTCATATATGCATAAAAACGGAAACATACATATAACCTATCACTGAAACAAATGTTTTCTGAAATCATATTTATTTTTGCTGTCAGTATATATGCTTATTGTTCTATCCCCTTTTTACCCTCTTATATTTCATTTAAAAATAGTCTGGTTATGACCTATTGAATTGATTTCAGCACAGCCCTAGGTCTGTTTGCCAGTTTCTGAGCCCATGGGTCTGTGTGTGACCACAAGCTAAATGCATGGGCATAGGGTTCACAAGGGTTTGATCCAGATTGCCTGGCTAAAGAGAGGCAGATTAAGTATCTGGGAGATGTGAGCAGGAACACTTATTTGTAAAGACAGAAATGCATTGGCTCCATTTGGAGAAGAACAAGGGAATGAGATGAGGGAGTGAAGTAATGAGGAAAGGGAAGATTGCCTTTATGATGAAGGAGGGAGACAGAGAAGAGATAAAACCCACTGAGAAGATGAAGATGCTAAGAACTACAGAATGTCCCTCTACTTCACATTGCATAAAACTGCATCCATGTGTAAAAGCAACAAAAATTTGATGTTCTCCATCAGTAACAATTTATGTTGTCTTCATATGTTTACCCAAGGTTTTAGATGACCACCTCCTGCTCTTGGTCTCTTTTGCTGGATTCCCTTCCAGTATTTGCTCTTAACTGTTATGTTTTCCAGGGATTGTTCCTTAGCTCTTTATTACCAGCTCCCCCTGTGCTACATACATACTTCCCTTTAAATTTTACCCACTCTCATGGTTTAACTACCATTTTTATGCTCCAGGTCTACAAAATGTATGAATCCTTTCACACTAAATCTTTTGCCCCCAGATTTACTTCCACAAGTGCCTACTTAATATCTAGACCCATGGTCGGCAAACTGCGGCTTGTGAGCCACATGCGGCTCTCTGGCCCCTTGAGTGTGGCTCTTCCTAATCCTTAGGAGTACCCTAATTAAGTTAATAACAATGTACCTACTTATAGTTTAAGTTCAAAAAATTTGGCTCTCAAAAGAAATTTCAATCATTGTACTGTTGATATTTGGCTCTGTTGACTAATGAGTTTGCCGACCACTGATCTAGACCGTAAATTTAATATTTTACCTGGTCAGGTAAAATTGAGCTCATCATGTATAAGGTCCACCAGATCTCTTTCTTCCTTTCTCCGTGTTGTATTCTTTTTCACCATCAGTACAATCACCCGGAATAGAGCTCTGGGAACATTTTTAAACTCCTTGTATTTTTCTCCTCCATCTAAATGGTCATGTGCCCCAAATATTTTTGAAGTCATTCTTCTCTTCTATTTATAGTGACATTGTCCTAATTTTGAGTTTCATCATCTCTCCTTTGTATTATTGAAATAATTCATCTATTGGTCTCCCTGCCCCATAGTTTCTCCGCATTCAGTTCTTTCTTTACAAAGCCACTAGGGTGATCTTCTAAAATCCCAGTCCAGGTTTTGATCAGGGAAACAGAAATCACATGGAGTATTTTAAGGAAGGATGGAGTTAGTACTGCTAAATGGTACTTATGAAACACTGGAAAAGTTGTAGGACTCTAGGTCAGAGAAGGTTGTTAATGGCTCTGAAGTTTGCCAGTAGGTCTACAATAGTAGGGATAGTAAACTTTCCAGGAATGAGAAAGTGGCTATTGTTTCCCTGGTTAAGGACTTCATGAAAACACTGCTGAAGTTCATAGCTGTTGATAGCACCAAAGTGGGTGCTTCACCCACAGTAGAGCTCTGAGAACAACCTAATGTCCGCTGAAGCTCACACGTTTGCCCACCATTATTGGTAGAGTAATGGTGGCCTTTGATTTCCTTCTTGTACCTTCTCAATCTGGCAGGATTCTAAATTCATGGACTTTAAACTGGAATACTGTGACAAGAGATCTGAGGAATGGATAGGGCACAGAGGAGTGGGAATGGCTCTGAGGACCTCAGGTAATCTGATACATTCTCTCTTGATCACTGGTGGGATAAAATCCAAATTGCTCAACTCATGACAAACCACATGCTTCATGAGCCAGGGACTTCCTACTTCTCTAATCCCCTCTCTCTGCTCCCCTTTCTTCCTTTGTGTCATCCTCATTGAATTTCTTTCTTGCCGTTTTGTGATTGCACTTTATAGTTTCATGCTTCAGTACCTTGGCATATTACTGTTTCCCAGGTCTGGAAGTCCTCCTACCTTCCCACAGTGGCCTCTTGACAAACTTCTATTTATTCTTAAGACCCCAATGCAAAACTTTCCTCTTTTGTGAAATTTCTTATTCCCTAGTAGAATTGACCCTCTCTTGTACCAGCACTGTGTCTTGTACTCACTTTTTAAAAAAAAAAATATTTTTATTGATTTCAGAGAGGAAGAGAGAAGGATATAGAGAGAGAAACATCAATGATGAGAGAGAATCATTGACTGGCTGCCTCCTGCATGCTCCTACGGGGTGGGGGTGGGGTGGGATAGGGTAGGGGATTGAGCCCACAACCCTGGCATGTGCCCTTGGCTGGAATTGAACCTGGGACCCTTCAGTCCACAGACCAATGCTCTATCCACTGAGCCAAACCAGCTAGGACTGCACTCACTTTTTTATTTAGTAGATACAATATTCATTTATTTGCCTGCCTCTTCTGCTATGCGTTGAGCTCCTTAATAGTTTCTTCTTTCCCTTTATCCCCCTAGTGCCCTGCCTAGTGTTATGCTTATCATGGGTGCTCAGTTCACATGGAATAACTGAGTAGATGAAAGCTTCTGTAAGACACTGTGCCTTGAGGCCCTAGTACCAGTGAAACTGCTTACAAAAGATATGAGGAACCAGACATCTTGTAACAGGGATGCTATTTGCTTAACTCTGCACTATAGAAAACAGGGTTATGTAGGTAGGTTCCAGCTGTATTTCGGTTCAACCTGTATTCCTTGTCATATCAATGGATTATTCAGCAGCTGCCTGTATTTCCACATCCCAAATATCTTTTCAAATGGATTCTGATTTTGGAAATGGTGTTGGATCTCGGCTAGACATAGTTCAGCTTTAAAAAAGGCATACTCATCCAGAATGCCTGCTTCCTTTGTTAGGCTGTGAGCTTGTGGAGAGGCAAATGGTAATGGGGTTAGGGATGGGAAAAGGAAAGCTGGCCATCTTTCTGAACAGAGAATGAGGAGGAGTACATTGGTTTCCTAGGAGATAAGGCTCAGTTTTTTAGAGTTTTTCCAAGGAAAGATTTCTGTACTGCTGTCTTCTTAGTCATAAGGAGTTCACCATCAGAGAAGCAGCGTGGAATTGCCTTTCATCTGCAGCTGCCCGGGATGGCCCAATCATCTGGTCTTTGGTCCTTCCTGTCTGTGCTGAAGCCCTAATAAAGGTAACTAATAATACTAATTGCAATAGACAATTTAGTTACTTAATCACCTGTTCATTAGGACAGGAACCTAACAGTAGACCCACTGGGAGATCATAAGCTCATAGGCCCTCTATATAATCTCTAAAACAGTTGTTCTACATGCTGCCTTCTGGGCCATTTCTTCCCACCAAATTTTCTGTTTCTCTGAAAGGAAGGGAGCACAATAATCTCTTAGCTCAAGGACTTTGATATCAGGAGCATCTCCTAGCGGATCTCTTAGCTTCTGAGGAATTAAAAGTAGCACTTTATCAAAAAGAGACCCTGACTCTACGGCCCTGTGTGCATATGATCAGACAGAGCCAAATTCCTCTGCACATGGCCTTTATTTGTTAGGGTCAGTGGGAGGAAACTGAGACAGGCTTAGGTGAGACCATGAAGATTGTGCCCAGTCCTTGTTTCAGCATTCTCCTCACCTCCAGGGATGACCACTCTTCCCCAACGTCAAGGAAAGTCCATGCTGACAACACTGAAGTATTGCACTGCAGTACACACATTTCCAAGTGTCTTTCCAGCTCATACCTCTTTTCTCTGAGGGCTGGCATCCTTCTTCTCCCTCAGGTGGGCCCCACTATTCACACTTGTTCCAAAACTACCTGGACTTCTGGTATCCATTGAATTAAACATGGTTGATTTTTAATTCAAGTTGGGCTGAATAATTCTCCCAGTGAGTTTATGATGAGACCAAGAAATGACCATTTCTGTCTGAGCTGGTTCTGCAAATGGAGAAGATGTCAAGAGTTGTACAGTAGTCATGCAGGGGCTGGGAGGGAGTCAGATGGAGAAGGGGGAGAGGGAGAGAAGAAGGGAAGGATAGAGGGATAGAAGGAGAGGATGACAGAGAGAGAGACTGAGGAGAGGTAAGAATGTTTAGTACAGCTTATACAAATCCTTCTATGGATGTATTTTGTTGTTACCGGTATTTTGAAAACTGTGGAGATAGACAGGGTCCTTGAAGAGAAAAGGTTGTGGTTAGTACAACCTTGCTGAACACCTCATTCTTTATTTTATTTTTTTGGACCTTGGAGTAATAAACCAAAACTTGACAGCTTCTACCTTAGCAAAAGCATATCCTGAGCAGGGCATGTCTGTACCCTTTGTGTAGAAAATTCAGTGAGGGAACAGCACCATTTATTTAACCTCAAAGCCCTGACCTCCTTAACTTGGAAAGCTTGGAAAGCATGTCATCTGCCTATAGGGTTGCTCAGGTTCGACTTGAGGTATCTTTATCCCCACACTTGCCAGGGAATTAATATTTTCTAAAAATGCGGCAGAATATCTGCAGTTTTTCCGGGCAAGGGAACCATGAACTTTCTTTTTCCTGGGCTTTCCAGCTCCCGCCCCCCCCCCCCCCCCCCATCCTATCTTCTACTTATTTTCAGGGACTTATTGCCCTGTGCTTTCTCTAGTCTTCCCATAGACTAGCAGTTCTCAACCTGTGGGTCGCGACCCCTTTGGCAGTCGAACGACCCTTTCACAGGGGTCGCCTAAGACCATCCTGCATATCAGATATTTACATTATGATTCATAACAGTAGCAACATTACAGTTATGAAGTAGCAATAAAAATAATTTTATGGTTGGGTCACAACATGAGGAACTGTATTTAAAGGGCCAGAAGGTTGAGAACCACTGCCATAGACCAAGACTGTAGTGATGTTATTTGTTTTTCGTTCTTCACTGTGAACACTGTGTCAGAGCGAGAGCCACTAGAAGCATATTACCAGGGACAGCTCAGAACAACAGAGGTGTCCAGAGGCCAGCTTGGCCCATGTGCCCTGAGTCTTGTCAGGTGTGGCTTCAGGACCAGGACCCCATTCTTCAGAGTGCAGGTCCTCCATCTCCCTGCCTCAGTCTTCTTTTACTCCTGTGCCCCTCTGCCCCCCAAATGCCCTCTGTCCATTCTGCAGAATCTGTCTTTAGCAATTCCTGTCGCAACTTCAAATGGCTACCTTTACCTAGCATCTAACCTCCTTCCAGCCCCTTTTCCCTTCTTCCACCCCCTCCCTTTTCTTTGCTACATGGTGATCAGGTAGAGCTGTCTATTCATAATTTGCCTCAAAGTTTCTGCCACTGGCCCCACAGGCAGAAATTTCAAGAAAGGAGGAGTGAAAATTGCCCTGCTCAGTGACATCTCAAGGGTGGGACAGGGAGAGCTTGGCAATATGGCCAGGAGCACCAAACACCTCAACCGTGGGCTGTATTAGGTAGGGAATAAAGGCTGAGACAGAACAACATGGAGCAATAGCTCAGGATCCAGGATTCTGATCTTTTAATGATGTTGGACATGGGCTGGGTATGAATGTTTACAAATAGTATAGAAAAGCTAGGATTATGGGTGTAATTTGTTAATGCCAGAGAACAAACATTATAAAAATTATGTTAATTGTATAATGTATGAAAATGACTTACCCTTTATAACTAATTGCAACATGTACTATAGTGATTATAGACATCATTAATAGGTGTCAGATTAATGTTATTGTAAGTTTTATTTGATCACAATGTAAAAATCCTTAGATGCATGTTCCGTCTTCTTGTCTGACATTGGCTTCGGCTCACAGCTCTCAGTAATCAGAAGCATGATTGGAGACTGAATTATGATAGAGAACTCAACCTGCTCTCTTTTCTCTTTTTCCTTTTCTTTTCTTTTCTTTTCTTTTCTTTTCTTTTCTTTTCTTTTCTTTTCTCTTCTCTTCTCTTCTCTTCTCTTCTCTTCTCTTCTCTTCTCTTCTCTTCTCTTCTCTTCTTTTTAGAGAGGAAGCGAGAGGGAGAGAGAGAAACATCCATCAGCTGCCTCCTGCGCACCCCCACCCTACAGGGGATAGAGTGTGCAACCCAGGCATGTGCCCTGATAGGGGGGAATCGAACTTGCAACCTTTCAGTGCACAGGATAGCACCCAACCAACTGAGCCATACCGACTAGGGCTCAACCTACTCTTAACAAATTTGTTAATTCAAGACATTTGAATGTGTAACCATCATTTTTTACTTAACACTGTTTTTATATTTAAAAATGCTACAGATGTTCCTATAATATATTTTCCTGAATTTCACTGAAAAGGTTAGTCTTGAGATCTGTTCCATTCCTCTAGAGCTGTGCTGTCCACCGGCCCCACGTGGCTATTGAAATGAAATTAACTACATTAATTCCTCAGGTATACTAGTCACATTTCAAGGGGTCAATAGCCACAGTGGTTAGTGGCTACATACAAAGCAGTGCAAGATGGAACATTTCCGTCATTGCAGGAAGTTCCGCAGGGCAGTGCTGCCAGAATCTCGGTAGTGGGGAAAGTTAGGTTTATCCATCATGGAATGAATGAGCAGGTGATCTTGCTCTGAAATTTCTGCATAGATGTGGGGACCAGGGAACCTCTGGGCCCCAGCTTTGAGGGAGATGATGGAGTGTGGCAGTGACTGAGAGGAGTAGCCTCTGCCATTGAGGAAGCTGCAGTAGCAGGTCAGGGAGCTCAGGCAGGAAGTAGGAGTGGGCTGCTACCCTTTACTGTTGCCTTGTTCAGTGGGATACAGATCAATCACATCCAAATCAGCTCAATTTATTAATCTTATAGTAGATGGAGTATTATTTAGTAAAACTTTACAGAGTGAATGAAAGACATTGCAGACAGATGATTTTTTTATAATGTCAACACCTTTCATACGTACAGAGCTCTACAGTTTATATGCCTCTTTATTGCATTCTTTCATTAGATCCTCACAGCCATGTAAAGTGAGTAAGAAACCTATTACCCTTCCCTTCCTGTGAGAAGGTCAGGGCTCAGATTGTTTAAGATGTTTTCTCAGGTTTACCCAGCTGGTAAGTAAGAGAGTCATGATTCAAATTCAGGGCTTAGGATTGGAAATGACATGTTCTAAGGCCGTGCGTGGCTTTCAGGTGTCCTTCCAATAAGAGCATTCCTAGCACTCCACTGCTAATGTGGTAGGATTCAAGGATGCCTTTGGCCATAGTGTTTCCCAGGGGCCAGTTGATTCAACTTCGATAGGTGTTTTAAGTAGTTGGCGTGCTGCGTGATTTATATTTTCCATGTTTCCCTGACTTTATGCGTTCAGGCTTTCACAGGCATACTGCCTGGCATTCGGAAGCAGTGGCTTTCACATGTGTCCCACAAATCCCAGAGCTCCACGGAGGGGCCAGGCTGCCAATGGGGGTGGGCACAGTGGGAGGCCTTGCGTTTGGGCTCTGGGTTGTTCAGGGCTGATAGGCTTTCAACTATTTTTATATATTTGACATTGCACACACAAAAAAATTTCACTTGAAAAAGGTTCTTTTGCTAAGCATTAGGAGAAGAATTACTGTTCTAAAGAATTTTTGTGGCAGCTTGCTTCCTGTGACAAGAAAGTGGGGCACGCTGAACTCCCAGGTGTCCCCAGGAACAGTGCTCACTGCAGACCAACACTTTCTTCCTAGTGAGAAACAACCCCCAGAAGTTCAGCATCTCCCACACTCTATGAACCAGCCCTAAGGCAGGGCAGGGGACAAGGGCCCCAGTGCTGGACCAGAACTCCCCTATAGTCTTATTCTTTTTTTAAAATAAATGTGTTTTTATTGATTTTTAGACTGAGAGGAAGGGAGAGGGATAGAGAGGTGGAAACATCGATGAGAGATAAATATCATCTATCGTTTGCCTCCTGCACACCCCCTACTGGGGATCAAGCCCGCAACCCAGGCATGTGCCCTGACCAGGAATCTAACCCGTGACCTCTTGGCTCTTGGGTTGATTCTCAACCACTGTGCCCTATCGGCCAGGCTATAATCTTATCTTGACACATGGCTCTCATTCTCTTCTCAGGCAGGATTCCTCTTCACTGCCTGAGCCCACAGTGTCTGCCGAGTCCTCCCTCTGTGACTTGATACTAGGTCTGAAGGGTATGCTGGCCTTGGCGAGAAGCAGCCAGATCCCATCAACTTAGAGACACCAATTCTGGCTCACCCAGCCTCTGTATTCTGTTGTTGCTTACCTATTTTCAAAGCAATAGATATGAAAAAGGTCAGAGAATTCCTTATCAGCTCTTAGATTTCTTGTTCCTCCCTCGATATGAACACACTAAAATTGATTGAATAAGCCTGGATTTTTACATTATAATTCGACCCTAACATTTATTATGTAATTAATCTTAAAGCTCTTAATTTTTCAGTGATAGATTTGAATTCACATGATACTGTTGTCAGCACAAAAAGGGAAAATGAGGGATATGGCATGGGAACTGGAAAATAAGGTTAACTTATTACAATAAAACTAAAAAAAATCCACACGTAGTGGATGAGATCAGCTATTTTCAAAGTGTACATACCTTGGGAGAATCGAGAAATTGGAGCCTAGAGGACTACACTGTGGTATATATATATAATAGCAAGACGAGAGTATAGCCTTAAGAAGATGAAATGTACCGCCATTTTTGAAAGTGTAACCCCAACTGTTCCAGGAAACAGATGATCCTATTCCACTGACCCGACCAATTGCCTCCTGTCCTGTTTGGACATAAATATGTTGTATGTTGTAATTATATGGTGTTGAGAGGTGGATAAAACCTCACAGAAGGAGTTGAAGTCTGCAATAATGTTCAAAGAATCTAGGATCTAGACACTGGATATAGGGCATAGGAACATTTTGGTTATTGGGAGAGGTGCATTTTCTGGTGGGGTAGCAAAAGTTTACCTGTGTTTCCTAGAGCCTTTGTGAATGTGTTTGATTTTTTGAGTACAAGATATAGAGGAGATTGTAACAGTTTATCTCAGCCAATGGGATTTGTTATCAGATACATGGGAAAACTGGTAGGTAGTTTATGCTCAGGCCATCAGAATGAGTCTCATGGCTTGAGGCTTCTCAATCCACCAGGTGCATTCAGTGCTTCTGGCTCTGCTTCTTTTTGTACCTTTGCTTCTTGTTCTTCACAGCCAAACTAAATTGTTTCTGTTTTTTTTTTTTTTTTTAATGTATCGTTGCTTCTTCTAAAACATTTTTTGGTAGGTCTTAAGGCTTTTGCTTATTCTCTCTCTCCATACGTTTTATATTTAAAATTTCAAAGATTAGTTGCTATCTAATACAGGGACAAATCCTAGACCTTTAGCTGGTGGCCTCTCTCTGTAGGATCAAGTGAAATGAAGGATGAACATCTACCTTTAGAGGAAATTTTAAAAAGCAAGACCTTAGAGCAGCGGTTCTCAACCTGTGGGTCGTGACCCCTTCACAGGGGTCGCCTAAGACCATCGGAAAACACATATATAATTACATATTGTTTTTATGATTAATCACTATGCTTTAATTATGTTCAATGAAATTGGGGGTCACCACAACATGAGGAACTGTATTAAAGGATGGTGGCATTAGGAAGATTGAGAACCACTGCCTTAGAGCCTTCTTTGGAGGGTGGTAAAATTGGCAGCACCTAGTAGAATCAGACCAGTACAGTGAATTATTGCCCACAAGTCTGTTCTGATTCATACTCTTCAAATAGCTTAAGGCTTATTAACTTAATCTAACAGATGCTCTGATTACTAAAGTTTCCTGGCTAGTAGACATAGATACTTTACTTACTGGGAAGAAATATCCTAAACACAAATTAATAAATTGACATTTTGGTTTATGTGGTGGTTAATTTTATATGTCAACTTGCCTGGACCTTGGTTTCCAGATGTTTGGTTGAACATTTTAAAGGATGTTTCTGGGAGGGTGTTTTTGGATGATATTTATATTTAAATTGGTTGACTGAAGCAGATTGCCCTCATAATGTGTGTGGGCCTCATCTAATCAGTTGAAGGTCCTGATAGAACAAAAGACTGACCTTTCCCCAAGCAAGGAGTTCTGTCAGTACATAGATTTCAGACGTGAATTCCCACACTGGCTCTTCCCTGGGTCTCCAGCCTGAGAGCCCACTCTGTAGATTGCCTTCACAATCACATGAGCCATTTTTTTAAAAAATTATCTTTATTGTTGAAAGCATTACAGATATCTCCCTTTTCCCCCCATTGAACCCTTCCACTCTGCTCCCACCCCCTTCCCAGGTCTTCCCTGAACTAGTGTCTGTCCATAGGCTATGCATATATGCACATAAATTCATTGGTTAATCTCTCTCCCCCTTCCAGTCTGGAATACTTTGGTCTGTTGCATGCTTCAATATCTCTGGATCTTTTTTGTTTGTCAGTTTATTTTGTTCATTAGATTCTACCTACAAGTGAGATAAGGTGATACTTGTCTTTCTCTGACTGGCTTATATGCATCCTATTGGTTCTGTTTCCCTGGATAACCTTGATTAATCCAGTTTATGTTAAGTCTCTCCTAAGAGTGTTTAGCAGAGGTCTGTTCTCCTGAGTTTATTCTACTCTATAAGGGCTCTAAAAACTCACATTTCTCAAGTAGCTGTCATCTTCAGTTAATAGCTTTCGTATTTTTGCTCTTTAACTACGTTAATCTCTTTCCGAGACATTCAATAATTTTATATAATGTTTACTGAAACTTCTTGAGGTTCTTAGATTTAAGCTTACATAGCTCTGTAAAGTAAGTCACATGAATCTCTAGATAGGTCTTATAGGACAGAGAGATACTGTAGCTCAGGGTGTTAAAATTAAGGATGGACCCTGAGGGGTATATTTTGGAGATGTGTAGCAACAGACCAGGTTGATAGGGAACAGGTGTCTCCTGAAGTTGTGGTTATTGTATTCCTCTCCCATTGTTGCTTTAATGAATTACCACAGTTAGTGGCTTAGAACAACTCAAATTTATTATCTTTCAGTTCTGAGGGTCAGAAGTCTGAAATGGGTCTCATGGGTCTAAAGCAGCGGTTCTCAACCTATGGGTTGCGACCCCTTTGGGGGTCGAATGACCCTCTCACAGGAGTCGCCTAAGACCATCGGAAAACACATATATAATTACATATTGTTTTTGTGATTAATCGCTATGCTTTAATTATGTTCAATGTGTAACAATGAAATTGGGGTCACCACAACATGAGGAACTGTATTAAAAGGTTGCGGCATTAGGAAGGTTGAGAACCACTGGTCTAAGGTCAAGGTATCAGCAGGGCCGCATTCCTTCTGAAGACTCTAGGGGAGAATTCCTTTGCTTGCCCTTTCCAGAGGCTGCCCACATTTCTTGGCTCCTAGCCCCTTCTGAACTCTGCTTCCATTGCCATATCTCCTTCTCCCATTCGGACACTCCTGCCTTCCTCTATTACTTGTGAGGACCCTTGCAATTACATTGGCTCCTCCAGATAATCCAGAATAATTTCCCCATTTAAAAATCCTTAACTTAATCTCACCTGCAAGGTCCCTTTTGTCATTTAAGTTAACATATTTACAGGTTCTGGAGATCAGGATGTAGACTTTTGGGTGGAGGCAGTATTCTGTCCACCACAGTTACTTACTTTTAATAAGATCTATGGTGGCAGGACTCTAAAAATTTAAAAAAAAAAATAGATTCATTAAAGTCACATTTGAAAATCAACACCTAATTTACAATAAAGGGACACAAAATCATCTGAAGAAGATGAGATTACTTGTAGCCAAGCTAGTATTCACTGTATCACTGGTGTAATTCAAATGAAAGAAAAGGGGGAATAGGATAGGTACATGCTAGCAGAGTTCACTGAAACACTAGAAGGGAAAGGATACTCAGATACTGTCAGGGCCAGCCTGACAGGGTTGAGCCGGGCTGAGGCAGGGAGGTGGGAATTGAGAAAAGAAAGAAAGACAGGAAAGCGGGGTCGGAAGGACTCCAGCTCTCTCGATGAACTGAAGCGAGTTTATTAGCCACACAATCTTATTTATACACAACACACTGAATAGGAGGTCTGTCAAGAGGAATGTATTCTTTGTTCCTCTTAATCTCGAAGGGAGAGACACAGCAGAAGGACAAGTTCTCAGTACAGCATATCTCAGTAAATAGTTACAGACTTCTTGGTAAGCCATGAAAGACTGTTCTTATTCTACAAAGGTTGCTCTCATTCTACTGATAATCGCCATCCAAACAAGTCTGGGAAAACTGTGTGGGTAAGGGTCCCAGCCTTGCTAGCCCCTTCAGGTGCAAGGACCTTGCCAGCTTACATCTGGCCCCCAACAAGATACTGGACTTTGAGCATTTCAGTTCTCATGGTAAACATGCCCCTCGAGTAAATGATGCCGGGCTTGAGTCCTTGCATTTGAAGTATGTTAGGCCCCCTGGCAAGTCCATCCTGATGATAAGATTGTATATCAGGCTAAGGAATTTGGACAGTGAATTCTAAACTATGTCTGAGAATAATATTGTTTCATGACATATTGTTAGGTGTTCTCTCTACAGACAAGGGTCAACTTCATTCTAGAAAAGCTGCCTATCTAAGCCCTTGGGGATTCATGAGATGCATCTGCAGACCAAGGGAAATGTGCAGTTATGAAAGCTGTTTAACTCAGTTTAATCCAGCGTTTTCCTAGTTTTTTTGATTACTGAACCTTTTGTTGTTGTTGAACAATCTATTGAAATATCTCACAACACATAACACATTTTCGGGAATGATGCCTTAAAGATTTGATTTATCTACCTCCCATTGTTTTGAGTCCTGCTCACAAAATGAGCTTTTGATTTACATGTGGTTGGACCACAAGAGAAAAAGAAAAGCTTTGATCTAGCCAACATGATATTTCTTGTGTGTATGGTGTTATATTTCTCACTGTAAATTAACACACCAGCTTTTTGATGTTTGTTTTTGTCTCATATGCCTTTTAGTTAGTTAGTGTGAGTTGATCTTTTTATCACCCAACTTCCATTTACTTTCAAATGCCTGTCTACTCACTAATACCTCCAAAAGGAAGGGCAGCCAGAACTTTTTATTGAGTGACAGACAGGTAGAAAATAATGATGAGTTCTGGACTCCAAATACTTGTCCTGGTGTCCTGATAATGATGGGGGTAGCCTGGACTACTTGAGAGATAAGTGGATCTTGAAGCTAAACATCAAAACAAAGACCGAAGATTGCCACATATTTCTGTGACCCTAGGCAATCATTTAGGATTTTTTTCCCTATTAACTAACTGATGGATAATAGCATCAATCTAGTACAATGGTTACTATGAAGTGTATTCATACTAGTGATCATAAAAGGGTCCTCCAAAGCTTACAGAGAACATGGGGTTAAGGAGGCCCCAAAACAGATCTAAAGTAGCAGTTCCAGTTTTATGTTAAAAATCAACCTATAACACAAAGATCTTTTATAAGAGCAAGTTAGTGTTAGAACCATTGGGTTTTCCTCTTCTTGCACTCAACTATAGCTAGACTTTAATATGTATGTGATTTGCACTAAAATCCTCAACAACTCCAAAGACAAGGTTCAAATAAGAGTAATCAGGTATTGTACTATGACAGTGATGGCGAACCTTTTGAGCTCGGCGTGTCAGCATTTTGAAAAACCCTAACTTAACTCTGGTGCCATGTCACATATAGAAATTTTTTGACATTTGCAACCATAGTAAAAGAAAGATTTATATTTTTGATATTTATTTTATATATTTAAATGCCATTTAACAAAGAAAAATCAACCAAAAAAATGAGTTCGTGTGTCACCTCTGACACGTGTGTCATAGGTTTGCCATCACTGTACTATGAGAATCATGGAGAAAAATGAAAAGATATACAATCACTTAGCCTTAAAAAATATAAAATATAATTATTATCATAGAAATATTGAACAAACTTTCATAATTCATTAAACATGAATACATTTAGACATGGTAAATAAACTTTGTAATAGCCTTGTAGGCTTCATTCTTGCCTTGTAGCCTTGTAGGCTTCTTTGGGTCATCCATTTACTCAGAAAGTTTTTCTCTATAAAGTGCTTTGTCTCCAGTTTCTACCTCCCAGAACCTCTCCATTTTCCAATGGTTGTTAATTACCACCCCATGGAGTAAGATTCCAGATTTGTTCTCCATCTGCTTCTTAGGACCTGACATTTAAGAATTTTTCTTCCCACAGTCTATCTTGGCCTAGGCCCACAGTTGTTGTTTGTCTTATTCTTGTTTAACTTCATCCTAGTTCTCATGCAGTGAGAAAGAAGGGATTTCCCCACCCCTTTTGGGGGGTTTTGGAGAGGAGAGGAGGCTGAGCAATGAATTCCATAGGCACAGTTCTCAGTAAGACCAGGACTTGCAGAAAAAACTTGGAATGACACAAGATCTGAATTAGATCCACTCATCTCAAAGAGAAAGCATACTTCTCTAAGAAACATTTTGTTTACATTTTCTGTCCTTTGTGCATAAAATGTTTAATTTTAATGTTGCATTAATAAGATTTTATCCTTTATTATTAGTTTTGAAAGAGTACAATTAAACAGAAGGAAATCCACATGTAATTTTAATAACCCCAAATTATAATTATTAAATATTAACATCAAGTTTTCACAAAATTTCAAAATTATACAGTCAAATAACACTAAATAGATGTTTGATGTAAAAAATTAAAAAAGCTTTATTTTATTTAGTAGAGTTTTTCTTGCTGCGATCTAGACATAGATTGAAGCTTAATTCTTGAAAGTTTGGTAATTTTAGAATTATAGTTTTGAAAATTAAACTTCTTATTAATCTCAGAAATGACCATGTATATGGTTTTATTTAATTTATTTTTTTAAATATATACTTTATTGATTTTTTACAGAGTGGAAGGGAGAGGGATAGAGAGTTAGAAACATCGATCAGCGGCCTCCTGCACACCTACCACTGGGAATGTGCCCGCAACCAAGGTACATGCCCTTGACTGGAATCGAACCTGGGACCTTTCAGTCCGCAGGCCACGCTCTATTCACTGAGCCAAACTGGTTAGGCGACCATATATATGGTTTTAAGTGCTCATTCTTCTCCTTTCTCTCCTGCAAATAAGAAAAGAACTATGGTATCAGTGGCTATCCTTTATTTCTGAGTGCTCAAGAAAATTTTACAGAGAAAATTTCTTCCTCAATCTAAATTTCTGAAAATCTTACAACTCTCCCCTTCCCCTCACCAGGAATTAGTACCAACCTTACTGCCTTGGTTATGGTTATCAGACATATATATTAAATTTTTTCATCCTTTTTTACCAAGCTTTCAGGGAAACCCAGGAAACATATGTGGCTTGATATCTGCATTTCTTTCTTTCTTTTTTTTTTTTTAAAAAATATATTTTATTGACTTTTCACAGAGAGGAAGTGAGAGAGATAGAGAGAGTTAGAAACATCGATGAGAGAGAAACATTGATCAGCTGCCTCTTGCACATCCTGTGCCCGCAACCCAGGTACATGCCCTTGACCGGAATCGAATCCGGGACCTCTCTATCCACTGAGCCAAACCGGTTTCGGCGATATCTGCATTTCTTTTGGTAGTTCTGAGCATTGGGTTGGAATGCTGTGGTCACATATTGCATTAATTTCAGCTCTTTTGTAAACCAACCAACCTCCCTCCCTCCCTCCCTCCCTCCCTCCCTCCCTCCCTCCCTCCCTCCCTCCCTTCCTTCCTTCCTTCCTTCCTTCCTTCCTTCCTTCCTTCCTTCTTTCCTTTCCTCCTTTATTTTTAGTTTTTGTTAATCCTTGCCAGGGGATATTTTTCCATTGATTTTTAAGGAGAGTGGAAGAGAGAGGGAAAGACAGAGAGAAACATGGATATGAGAGAAACACATTGATTAAGCTTCCTTTATTGACACCTGTGCTGTCCAATATGGTAGTCATCAGTCAACTCTGTCTATTGAGCACTTGATGTGTGGCTAGTTACGGAACTGAGATGAGCCGTAGTGTAAATCATTCCAGATTTCATAGACTTAGTACAGCTAAATGGTAATAATCCCATTAGTAATTAATGTGTTGATTACATATTGAAATGATTAGATTTTTTTATTATATTGCATTAAAACATTTATTATTGGAATTCATTTTGCTCTTTCAAAAACTGTTTTAGTGTCTGCTGGAACACTTGAAATTACATATGTGCTTCTATTTGTGGCTCACATTTATGTTTCTATTTAACAGTGGTGATGTAGAACTATTGTGCAATGAAGCATTTAACATGTTTATATTTTCCAGATACATTTAAACACTAAAATGTTCACTGTGTCAATTATTTTTGTGAAAGTCTTGTTAAATTTGCTATACTTCTGCATCTTCTTTATCAGAGAAAGCAACTCAATGTAGCATTTTCTTGATAGGTCAATGTCATCGGTCTGAAGCTCAATTTTTAAAATATTGTGTTTTATTGATGTTCTCATAGGGTTATTGCTGTCATATAAAATGGCCCCTGAGTGGTGTGTGATTATAGTTGGGAGTTTGACTATATTTCCCCCAACTTTTTTTTTTTTTAAATCCTCAACTGAGGGTATTTTTTCCATTGATTTTTAGAGAGAGTGGGAGGGAGGGGGAGAGACAGAGAAAGAGAGAGAAATATCAATGTGAGATACACATCAGTTGGTTGTAACCAGGGCCAGGGATTGAGCCTGCAACCTTGGCCAGAATCAAACCCAGGACCTTTCGTTCCCTAGCTGACTTTCTTCCCACTGAGCTAAACCAGCTAGGGCTCTCCCAATGTGTTTTTATTTCTTGTTAAGCATACTTTTATGCCCTTTCCAATGAATGCAACCTGTATGTCCTTTATAATTTCAGAAAACCTAACAATTTTCTAGATAAAGCAGACAAGCACTTATGAGTTCTGTAAGCTTTTTTCGAACTGTAGGTCTTAGAGCCCATGGCAGGCTTTGCTTCTTCTGTGAATAAAGTCCATGGGCCTTATTATAGCTGGTTTTCTTGCAAGGCAGACACCTTTTAGGCTTCTGGATTAGTGGTCATGAATGAGATATCTGTGGCTGCCAGTGTGTGGCATTTTCAATGACATTAGAATTCATGTATACACTTGTTGAGAAAAACCACATTAAAATACATAAGGAATTAATAGGCAATAGCTAAAATTATTCTGTTGATTTCATTTTTTAAAGACAATGCTGTGGATCTAAGCCACAACTGCTATGTTCAGGCTAAGCAAAGCAAATGTGGAATGAACTATGTACATGTGCAATGTGAACCTGGGTTAGCAGGGATAGCCTATTGTTGTTTAGAGATTCCCCTGATGGTTGTCTTCACTTTCCTTCACAGTTGCAGTGAGGGCTAGCTTGTGTACTGCTGCTATTTCCCAGCAGTCCAAAGCGCTGTGGCACTGCTTGATGCTGTGCATTGATATGTTCTTATAGCATTTATCCTGCTCTCGTTGCTTGCGACTTTTCTGACATCGGCTTTCTTATACAATAGCTCCTTGAGTGCCCTGCTGTCTTCTATTCTCTGCATACACAGCTCCTGGGGAACATCCACATGAGGATGATTTCAATGCCAACACTGACAATATTCCTTATGATGCTGGTGAGAAATTCAATTTTTAAGTTAACATTCTTAGATCTGGAAGGTGTTATTGTTCCCTAACACATAGGCATCTATGATGATGCATTATAATAGATGGAATATTGCCTTATACAAATCTATTTATTGGTAAGTTCTATCATTTGAGTGAGGGATTCTAGGATGTCCTGTGCTGCCGATGTAATGTAGTCATTCTGTTGTAGATGTTGACTGAACATCATGATGAAACTGCTTAAAAAGCTGTGTGTGGTGTGTGCAAAAGATGCAGAGCTTTCAGCAAAACAGAAATTTAGAATGTATTCTTGCTTATGGACCCTCATTTTGTAATGCTAGAATAAAAGAGTAATGCTGAATTAGCTCTGCACTTGGTCTGTCAGACTCATAAAAGACACACTGGCATTTTTCATGTTACCTCTCTTCTTTGTCCATAACTCTCAGAAGTAAATGGCTTTTTTAGGCATACATCAGTCTATTGCTCTCTCTTGACTCTAAAGAATTTTAATGCTAAATCCATGCCAATTGCTTCATTATCTCTCCATGGCACTTGATGAGGCTGTAACTTAGATATTTCCCTTCAGCCTAGATCCACTGAAAAGGTTGTACAAAGCCGAGTATGGTACTACTTTGTTTTATTGGTAATGTGGATCAGTTGAGATAGGACACCATCCATGGTTAGGTGACTCTGTAAGTCAACATTGTTGTGTAACAAACAATGCCGCAAACTCAGTTACTTATTATATTAGATATTTATTTTCTCATTCATGTGTCTGTAGGACAGGTGGGTTTCAGCTGGGATTTGGATGATCTTGGCTAAACTAAGCTGGGCTTGGCTCTAGGCTCAAGATTGGATATAGATCCACTTTATGCTTCTTTATTTTAGGAACAGTGATTATATGAGTTATGCTCTTCTGATGATGGATCAGGAATGCAAAAACCAAGCCAAATCATGAGAATACATTTAAAGCCCTGCTAATATATCACTGGATAAAGTAAGTCATATGGCCAAGCCCAACATCAATGAGGCAAAGAAATATACCCCTATTATTTTAGGGAGAATTACTACAGAGCCACATGATACAGATGGTTCCAGTTAATTGTACTGTGGTCAGTGAATCCTCTCTGCAAAATCAAAGCAAATATAAAACTGGACAAAATATTAAGAACAACCATTTCAGAGCATGGAAAATGACCAAAAGCAAGTAATAATTGAGAAGTATTTATTCTTGAAACAATGGCAAGAATTTTTGGTAAGCACTGTGGGAATATGCAGCCTTTTTGCTTGGAGTTGCTTCCATGCCTCCCCCAGCCCAGACTGGTTGGTGGAGGCTGTACTTTTGCCAGGGTAGCACTGGTCATGAACTCCAGCAGGTTTGCTTCTGGAGTGGGCAGACTCAGCTTGGAGGTAGAGACAAAAACCCATGGCAATGTCTTCTAAAGAGGCAAACTTAGTAGGAAACAAGTGAGAAAAACCTAAAGCTTGGCTGCCTGATTCTATTTAGGCAAACTGGCAGACTACCTAGTAACTTAATGGGGAGATCTTGGAAGTGAGAGAGGCATAAAAGCATGAAATAATCTTTCCACACATTCCTGGCTGACTGGGACTATGAACTATACACATGCCCAGAAAAGACCAAAAGGAATCTAGTGGAAAGTAATAGCGAGGCCATATTTGAGAACTAGTTGATTTTTGAATGCATTTTCCAATCTACACACATTTTTATTAGCAGGGGGTAGAAGTGCTTTGGACTTGAGGTGTTTCAGCAAACCTCTGCATAAATCATTAGTTGCCCACGAAGGTTTTAGTGACACAAGGGTAAGCCCTAATATGGCATGCTAAAAATTAATTTAAAAACCCCACTATTTTAAAACCTAAGTAGAAGCATTAGGAACTACATGCAATATTTTCTTTTGTCCCTGTTAATTTCTTTAAAAAACAAAGACTACTTGAAGCAATAATTATAATGCTACTAGAGGCCTGGTGCATGAGATCTGTGCACTTTGGGGGGGGTGGTCCCTCAGCCCGGTGTGTGCCCTCCCATAGTCCAGGAGCCATTAGTCGGACATCCTTAGTCTCCTGTGGAGGCAGGAGAGGCTCTCGCCACCGCCGCTGTGCTCGCCAGCCAGGAGCCCAGCCTCTGGCTGAGCGGAGCTCCTCCTGTGGGAGTGCACTGACCACCAGAGGGCAGCTCCTGCATTGAGCATCTGCCCCCTGGTGGTCAGTGTGAGTCATAGTGACCGGTCGTTCCATTGGTCGATCGATTTGCACCTTAGCCTTTTACTCTATAGGATATTTTTTTGAGGGGGATGGTTTGCTGAATTTATAGATGTGTATGTATGACAATACCAGCACTAAAATATATTAGAGCAAGTTGCTGTATTTTGTATTATTATTATTTTTTTATTACTAACCTGAAGCAGATTGTGATAAATGGAAGATGTATATTGTAATCCTTAGATGAACTATTAAGAAAATAACTTTTTTAAAATATAGCTAAGCTAGTAATAAGAAAGAGCAAGATCCAACTATGTGCTGTCCATAAGAGACATGCTTTATATTCAAAGACACAAGTAGTGGGAATAAAAGGTTGGAAAAGCAAATAGTATCCATTAAAGAACTCTAGTAGCTTTATTAATATACAAAATAGACTTTAAGATAAAAAATAAAGGAAGTATTTCATAATGATAAAGTTTTCCATGTGTCAGGAAGAAATAGCAATTATCTCTACATGTAAAACCCTAATAAACAAATATACTGAACGGTGGAACAACTGAACAACTGGTTGCTATGACATGTGCTGACCACCATGGGGCACGTGCGGAACATGGTGGTTGTTGGCAGCAGACAGCAGAGCATGGAACATGACAGGTGTTGGCCACGGAGGGATGGTGGAGCAGGTGAGCGGGGGCATCAGACCATGGCAGGGTGCCAGTTGCTGTCATCGGGGCAAGCCTCTGGTGGTTACTGAAAATTCTTTGCTCCTGTGTACCATAGTCCTGCCCGGCACTCGCACCTGCTACTGGCACCAGCCCTGCTCACACCCGCTGCCAGTGCTGGAGCCGCCACTTGCACCCGCTGCCAGTGCCGGCCCTGCTTGCACCTGCTGCTGGCGCTGGCCCCAATTGCTCCATGCTGTCAGCAGGTGTGAGTGGGGCCAGCGCCGTCAGTGCGTGGGAGCTGCAGCAGCGGGAGCGGGGTTGCTAGCAGAGAGAGGACCGGGAGCCGTGGTGGGAGGGGCTGGGCAAGTGTGCGGAGGATGGGCCAAAACCTGCCACTGTGCCCACCACAGCCTCATGGCCCACAGTTCCTTTCAAGGTGCACGAATTTGTGCACTGTGCCCCTAATCTATATATATAAAAGCCTAAGCAACCGAAAGACTGAATGACCAAACGACTGGTTGCTATGATGCACACTGACCACCAGGGGGCAGTTGCTCAATGCAGGAGCTGCCCCCGGTGGTTAGTGCGCTCCCACAGCCAACCTCCTGTGGCTGGCCAACCTCCTGCAGTCCCTCCCCCTGGGCCAGCCAACCTCCCGTGGTCCCTCCCCCTGCTGGCCAACCTCCCGCGGTCCATCCCCCTGGCTGGCCAGCCAACCTCCTTCGGTCCCTCCCCTGGCCAGCTGGCCCCCACCGATCGGCCCTGATCACTGGCCAGGCTGAGGGACCTCACCTGTGTATGAATTCATGCACCGGGCCTTTAGTAAATGTACAAGTATCTAATAGCAGAGCCCAAAATACCGACAGCAAAGATAGCCAGAATTATAGGATAAATAGACAACTCAATATTATAGTAGTTGAAAATGTCAATATTCCCCTCTCAGTAATTGACAGACTAGACAGAATATCAATAAGGATAATCTAGCCTTGAACAACACTTGTACATGCAACCAACTTGACATAACACAAAGCATTCCATCCAACAAATGCTAAATATACATTCTTTTCAAGTACACATGGAACTCTGCATGAAATGAGTCTTAAAGCATGTTTTCTGAATTATAAAACAATTAAATAAGAACTCAACAACAGAAAGTAATTTGAGACTTTGCAATATTTTGAATTTCAAAATATAGTTTTGTAAAAACAATGAATCAAAGGTGAAATCACAGGGTACATTACATAATATTCTGAATTGAATAAAAATGAAACCCTAACATGAAAATTTATGAAATATAGCTAAAGCAGTCTTAGAGGGGAATTTATTTAAGTGCTTATATTAGAAGAGATCTAAAGCCAATAATAGGCTTCCACTTCAGGGTAAATAAAGAAGAGCATATCATTTGACCCAGTGATCCCACTTATAGGAATATATCCTAAGAAACCTGAAACACCAATGAGAAAGAATGTATGCACTCCTATGTTCATAGCAGTGCAACTTACAATAGCTAAGATGAAACAGCCCAAGTGCTCATCAGTAAATGAATGGATAAAAAAGCTGTGGTGCATTTAAACAATGGAATACTATGCAGCTGTAAAAAAGGATCTTTTACCCTTTGAAACAGCATGGAAGGACCTGGATAGTATTATGCTAAGCAAAATAAGCCAGTCAGAGAAAGACAAGTATTACATGATCTCACTCACATGTGGAATCGAATAACCAAAATAGATCCAGAGACATAGAAGCATGGAACATATTGACGAATCTCAGAGGAAAGGTAGGGGGTAGAGATGGGGGTGGTGGGAAGAGATTAACCAAAGAACTTATATGCATACTAGAGGCCTGTTGCACAGATTCATGCACCGGTGGGTTCCCTCAGCCTGGCCTGTGCCCTCTCATAATCTGTGACCCCTCGGGGGATGCCAGCAGTCTGACATTCCCTGAGGGATGTAGTAGTGCATGAAGTGGCAGGTGGCTGGGGTGCCACTCCTGCTCATCCTGGCCCCACTGTACTTGCTGCTGCTGCTCGGTAGCGCTGCCATGGAAGTGGGAGAGGCTCATGCCGCCGCAGCTGCACTTGCCAGCCATGAGCCCAGTGTGCCTGTCAGTTAGCTGAGTGACACCAGGGGGCAGCTCCTGCATTGAGCATCTGCCTCCTGGTGGTCAGTGCATGTCATAGCTTCCAGCCAATTGTCAACTGGTCTCTTAGGCTTTTATATATATACTAGAGGCCTGGTGCACAAAAATTTGTGCACTCGGGGGGAGGGGGGTGTCCCTCAGCCCGGCCTGTGCCCTCTCGCAGTCTGGGACCCCTCGGGAGATAACGACCTGCTGGCTTAGGCCTGCTCCCGGGTGGCAGAGGGCAGGCCCAATCCCTAGGTGCAGCCCCTGGTTGGGCTCAGAGCAGGGCTGATTGGGGAGTTGGGGCGCCGCCCCGTCATGCACAGAGCAGGGCGGATCGGGAGGTTGCGATGCCACCCTCAGTCACGCTCAGGGTAGGGCTGATTGCGGGGTTGGGGCATTGCCCCCCGTCACACTCAAGGCAGGGTCGATGGGGAGGTTGCGGCGCCACCTCTTGTCACGCACAGAGCAGGGCCAATCAGGGGGTTGGGGCGCTGCCCCCTGTCACTCACAGAGCAGGGCCCATCAGGGGGGTTGGGGCTCCATACCCTGTCACGCACAAAGCAGGGTGGATGAGGGGGTTGGGGAGCTCCCCCCTGTCACGCACAGAGCAGGGCCCATCACGGGGTTGGGGACCTCCCCCTGTCACGCACAGAGCAGGGCCGATCAGGAGGTTGGGGAGCTCCCCCCATCACTCACAGAGTAGGGCCGATAGGGGAGTTGGGGCACCGCCCCCTATCACATAGAGAGCAGGGCCGATCAGGGGGTTGGGGTGCCACACCCTGTCACACTCAGGGCAGGGCTGATGGGGAGGTTATGGCTCTACCCCGTCACACACAGAGCAGGGCCCATGGGTGCAGTTGGGGCGTCACCCTCTATCACCCACAGAGCAGGGCCGATCATGGGGTTGGGGCGCCGCCACTGTCACACTCAGGGCAGGGCCGATGGGGAGGTTATGGCTCTACCCCGTCACACACAGAGTAGGGCCCGTGGCGGGGGGGTGGGGGGGAGGTTGGGGCGCCACACCCTGTCACACACAGAACAGGGCCGATCAGGGGGTTGGGGCGCCGCACCCTGTCACACACAGAGGCCGCAGGGTGATCAGGGGGTTGGGGAGCTCCCCCCTATCAGGCACAGAGCAGGACTGATCAGGAGGTTGGGGTGCCTTCCCCTGTCACGAACAGAGCAGGGCGGATAGGGAGGTTGTGGCCCTGCCCCCTGTCACACACAGAGCCACAGGGCGATCAGGGGGTTTGGGTGCTGCCCTCTGTCACGCTGATCCCGGTGCTGGGAGGCATATTACCCTTTTACTATATAGGATAGAGGCCTGGTGCATGGGTGGGGCTGGCTGGTTTGCCCTGAAGGGTGTCCTGGATCAGGGTGGGGGTCCCCACTGGGGTGCCTGGCCTGCCTGGGTGAGGGGATGATGGCTGTTTGCAGCTGGTCACACACCCTTCAGGGTGGGGGTCCCCACTGGGGTGCCTGGCCAGTCTGGATGAGGGGCTGAGGGCTGTTTTCAGGCTGGCGGGTGACTGAAGCTCCCAACCGCTCCTTTTTTTCTTTTTTATTCTGGGCCAGCTTTAGCTCTGGCTCCAGCTCTGAGGCCTCTGCTGCTGAAAGAAGGTATCTGGTTTGTTTCGGTTCTATAATCGAAACAATGTATAACTCCAGCTCTGAGATCCCGGCTGAAAGCAGGTTTCTGGGGTTTTGCTTAGCTTCTATTTTTGTTACAATGTTTCTTAAACTGCAAGCTCAGAGGCCGGCAAGTCAGGCAGGGAACGTTGGAGTCCTCCGTCACTGAAGCAAGCAAGCCTCATGTTAGTTTCAAGCTGCCTGGCTTCCGGCCGCCATCTTGGCTGGCAGTTAATTTGCATATCTCGCTGATTAGCCAATGGGAAGGGTAGCGGTCGTACGCCAATTACCATGTTTCTCTTTTATTAGATAGGACTATAGGCCTGTTGCATGAAAAGATTCGTGCAATAGGCCTTCCCTTCCCCTGGCTGCCGGCACCGGTTTTCCTCTGGCATCCAGGACCCAGGTCTTTGCTTTGGCCGGAGCTGCCTTCAGTCTTCGCTCTGCCGCTTTGTGCCTATGTATGCAAATTAACCGCCATCTTTGTTGGTGGTTAATTTGCATATCTCACTGATTAGCCAATGGGAGGCGTAGCGAAGGTATGGTCAATTACCATGTTTGTCTATTATTAGATAGGACTAGAGGCCTGTTGCACGAAAAGATTCATGCAATAGGCCTTCCCTTCTCTTGGCTGCTGGCACCGGTTTTCCTCCGGCACCTGGGACCCAGGCCTTTGATCTGGCTGGAGCTGCCTTCAAGCCTTCGCTGCTCCGGCCAGAGTCACCTTCAGTCTTCACCCCGCCACTTCGTGCCTATGTATGCAAATTAACCACCATCTTTGTTGGCAGTTAATTTGCATATCTCGCTGATTAGCGAATGGGAGGCGTAGCGAAGGTATGGTCAATTACCATGTTGTCTATTATTAGATAGGATAAATATATATAAATGCATATATATATATGTGCATATCCATAGATATGCATAACCCATGGACACAGACAATAGTGTAGTGAAGGCCTGGGGGGAGGTGGAATGGAGGAGGTCAATAGGGAAAAAACGGGGGCCATCTGTAATACTTTCAACAATAGATAAATTAAAAAATAAAAAGAGAGAAGAGTATATCAAACCTCAAGTAAATAGATAGAGGGACCGAATAAAGACCAGACATGAAATAAGGGCAATAAAAAACAAGAGAAACAATAGAGAAAATCCATTAAAACTAAAAATTTATTCATTCAATTTATCAACAAAATCAGTAAACATTTAACTAGACTAACAAGAAGGGATAAAAAGAGAAAAGATAAATTATCAAAATCCGGAATAAAAGGGAGAATATCACTACAAACTTTCCAGAAATTAAAGGGATTCTAAGGAAATAGTATGATCACTTTATGCCAACTAATTAGACAACTTTGATGAAGTGGTTAATATCTTGGAAAAATAAAATTACAAAACTGTCTCAAGAAAAAAAAGAAACCTGAATAGACCTGAAATGCCTGAAGAGATTGAATTAGTAATGAAATATCTGCCTACAAAGAAAAGCCCAGACACAGAAGACCTCGCTAGTAAATTTTATTATACATGTAGGGAGGATACAATATCAAACTATACAAATACCATGAAGTAAGGGTATCTTGAAACTCTATATTTTTGTTATCTATTATGCAGCAGAAGCCACATTCCATTTTTCAGTTGCATTGCAATTTAAAAATATTTAATTTTGTTTTATTATTATTATTATTATTATTTTTTAAAATATATTTTATTGATTTTTTTACAGAGAGGAAGGGAGAGAGATAGAGAGTTAGAAACATCGATGAGAGAGAAACATCGATCAGCTGCCTCCTGCACATCTCCCACTGGAGATGTGCCCACAACCCAGATACATGCCCTTGACCAGAATCGAACCTGGGACCTTTCAGTCCGCAGGCTGACGCTGTATCCACTAAGCCAAACCAGTTTCGGCATAATTTTGTTTTATTATTAAAAAATTCATTTTATTTTTTCCATCATCATTTATCCCCTATATGCCCTCTTCCACCTCCACCCACTCCACTCCCCCAGGCAATCACCACACTGTTGTCCATGTCCATGAGTTCTCTCTCTCTTTTTCTTTCTCAATCACCCTGCTCCCCTCCCGCCAATAGTCTCTTAAATTTTACCTTTCAGTTTTGTTGTTTGTGTATTCTTGCCAGGAAAAATCTACACTAATAAAAGAGAAACATGGTAATTGGCGTACGACCGCTACCCTTTTCATTGGCTAATCAGGGCGATATGCAAATTAACTGCCAACTAAGATGGCGGTTAATTTGCATATGTAGGCACAATGCATTGAGGCGAAAGGGAAAGCAGGAAGAAGCCCCTGCCACTGACAGTGATCGGAAACCCAGGGGGGAGCTAAGAGCCGGGGGGGCAAGGCAAAGGCCAGCCATGATTGGAGAATGGGGGGCCTTTGCCGCCCTGGCTAGTGATAGCAGGAAGTAGGGGTGGGGCCAGCGATGGGAGCTGGGCAGGGTTGAAGCTGGCAGTCCCGGGAGCTAGGGGTCCCTTGCCTGGGCCTAAAGCGGAGCCTGCCATCACGGGGCCGCTGCAGCTGCGGATCCACGCTGCCCGGGCCAGATGCCTCAGCCAGAGGCATTCTGCGGGGGCAGGGGCGGAGCCCGCGATCGCGGTGCCACTGTCGCTGCAGGTCCCCACTGCCCGGGCCGGACGCCTCGGCCAGAGGCGTTAGGCCTGGGCTGGGGCGGAGCCTGCAACTGCGGGGAGCTGGGGGTCCCCTGCCCAGGCCTGACGCCTTGGCCAGAGGCGTTAGGCCTGGGCAGGGGCAGAGTGGGAGATCGCGGGGAGCTGGGGGTCCCTTGCCCAGGCCTAATGCCTTGGCCAGAGGCGTTAGGCCTGGGCAGGGGCGGAGCCTGCAACTGCGGGGAGCTGGGGGTCCCCTGCCCAGGCCTGACACCTCTGCCGGAGGCCTCAGGCCTGGGGAAGGGGCCGATCCGGTGATCGGCGATCGGAGGGTGATGAGGGTCAACTCCTCTGGCCGAGGCATCAGGCCTGGGCGGGGGGTAGAGCCAGCAATCGGAGGGGGCTGGGGGTCCCCTGCCCAGGCCTGATGCCTGGGCCAGAGGCATCAGGCCTGGGTGGGGGGCAGAGCCGGGGATTGGGGGGATATGATGGTCCCCTTGCCCAGGCCTGACGCCTGGGTTAGAGGCGTCAGGCTTGGGCGGGGGTGGGGTGGAGCAAGCGATCAGAGGGAGATGGGGGTCCCCTTCCCAGGCATGATTCCTGGGCCAGAGGCATCAGGCCTGGGCGGGGGTCAGAGCCAGTGATGGGGGGAGATGGGGGTCCTCTGTCCAAGCCTGACACCTCTGGCGGAGGCATCAGGCCTGAGCAAGGGGCCGATCAGGCGATCGGAGGGTGATGGGGGTCGACGCCTCTGGCCGAGGCATCAGGCCTGGGCAAGGGTGGAGCCGGTTATGGGGGGGAGAGGGGGGAACCCTGCCCAGGCCTGATGCCTCGGCCAGAGGCATCAGGCCTGGGCCAGGGGCAGAGCCAGCAATCGGAGGGGTCTGGGGGTCCCCTGCCCAGGCCTGACGCCTGGGCCAGAGGCATCAGGCCTGGGCTGGGGGCAGAACCAGTGATGGGGGGAAATGAGGGTCCCTTGCCCAGGCCTGACACCTCTGGCAGAGGTGTCAGGCCTGGGCAAGGGGCCGATCCTGCGATTGGAGGGTGATGGGGGTCAACGCCTGAGGGCTCCCAGTATGTGAGAGGGGGCAGGCTGGGCTGAGGGATACTCCCCCCCCCCCAGTGCACGAATTTCGTGCACCAGGCCCCTAGTACATATATATATAATTCTAATTATCCTAGCTGTGGACCACTAACCATGTAAGTATCTAGACCAGCGGTTCTCAACCTGTGGGTCGTGACCCCTTTGGTGGTCGAACCACCTTTTCACAGGGGTCGCCTAAGACCATCGGAAAACACATATATAATTACATATTGTTTTTGTGATTAATCACTATACTTTAATCATATTCAATTTGTAACAATGAAATTGGGGGTCACCACAACATGATGAACTGTATTAAAGGGTCACGGCATTAGGAAGGTTGAGAACCACTGATAGACCCTTATGTAGTCCTGTAGTCTCTTGTCCTCTGTCAAGTCCCAGCAGCCCATGTGCTCAAGCACTGTTTGTCCCTCTAATCTTCTCACCTCCCTTATGGCCAGTCGTTCCCTTGCCTGTGACTATTCTCACTCTTCCAGGTATGGGAGATGGTGCTTCTTCTCACTTGGCCCTCTGTCACACTGTTAGCAAGGGCCACAAATCTGTGTCATCAAACAACTGAGCCAGGCAGAGTGGCCACAAGGAAGTTCTGTGTCAGTCTGTGCTCTCCACCACGGGAGGTGGCCTTATCAGTCCTGCAGTGGTGTCTGCAGCCAGTTCTCTGCACAACAAAGCTCTGGGCTGCCCTACTGTGGAAATGGAAAAGATGCCTTTAGGGTGGCATTGTGTTAGATGTGTCCTCAGGCAGGGCTGCTTGGGTCCCAAAGGGGTGGAGAGTTTAGGGAGAGATTTTTAGTTTTACTCAGAACTTTCTTTTTCCTTAGGCTCCATACTTGTACAGAGGGAGCCGTGTTTGGAACATATTTGCATAATCTCAGTCATGCTGTTATCAGAATTCTTACTCCCCTCTGACTTGAGAGGTAAGTCTTATCATGCCTGCATCCTTCCTTGCCACTAAATCAGGACCTCCTGAAACAGACTTTCATCAGGCTATCTCCTCAGTTTGACAAGCACATTCAGTTATGCCTGAGCATGAAGCAGCGGATGATGCTCAGTAATGATCTTTACTATATTTGAAACCTGACTATGGTTATTGAGAAGGCTCTTGAATACAGCTCTCTGGACAATGGAGTTTTTTTTTTTTTTTTTTTTTTTTTTTTTTTTTTAACTCTTGGACCTATTGTTTTGATGTACCTTGTTAGAATTATCTTTATTTAAATATCAGAAATTTAAAATTATTTTATAAAATACTATTTACAATTTTGATAGTAGAAGAACTCTTTTTCTGGATTGTGGCCTCATAAGCAAGATGATGAACAGAACATAAATTTGTGTCACACTGAGAGAGATCTTTTGCACAGTCATTATGACTCTAAGTCTGACAGTCAGAAACTGACCGATGGCATTTGTGGAAACTCTGCTGTCACAGGCTGTTATTTGCTTTCCCAAGTCTATTATCCCTTGGTTTCTTAGTAACCAACTCCTTGCAATGGACTCATCTGAGAACTTCCTTTCCCAGCCTCCCTTGCACATTGATGTGGCCAATGAGACCTAAGTGGAAAACCTTAGGAAGACCCCTTAAAAGTGAGAGGATGAGCATTCTTTTCTCCCATTCCTTTTTCATGAGGATGTGATTGCTGGAATTAACCCACCATATTGGAATTGCAAAATAAGCCTTAAGAATGGAAGCCATGCATTAGGAGGGTTGAGAGGAAAGATGCCATGAGTGTGGGTCTCTAAGGACTTTGAGAGGTCCCATGGTGCTCTGGTCTGCCACATACACTTTCTTTTAGTTTAAGAAAGAAGGAAAGTTCTGCCGAAACCGGTTTGGCTCAGTGGATAGAGCGTCGGCTTGCGGACTGAGGGGTCCCAGGTTCGATTCCGGTCAAGGGCATGTACCTGGGTTGCGGGCACATCTCCAGTAGGAGATGTGCAGGAGGCAGCTGATCGATGTTTCTCTCTCATCGATGTTTCTAACTCTCTATCCCTCTCCCTTCCTCTCTGTAAAGAATCAATAAAATATATTAAAAAAAAAAAAAAAAAAGAAGGAAAGTTCTATATAGTTTTAACTTATTGTTTTTCCTGGAATACATAACTAACTATTATTTCTAAAAAAAAAAACCATGAACACATTGGATAAGCACAAGAGGAAGATGAAATATTCCTTGTGGCAGAAGAATAAACACCTGATTATTTTCTATTGATCCAGGAATGGTTCCCATTATGAAACATTTCAAAAGAGCAGCTGTTACAGCATCCAGTTTATCTGAAGCATTTCAAATATTAGTTAAAAATAAATGTTTATGTTTGTGAATCACAGTCATAAATGGCTCTGAAATGAAGCTGGGATAAATACCAAACCTCTCAGATTGAAGTCAGAGAGCACAATTCTGTTTTCCATAGTGTGTCTTCTGGGGCCTTAAGAACAATGCTAAATAAACCGCAAGTCTGGTCCACAAAATGGACCCCATATTGCCATATGTCAATTGTCTTTATTCTTCTGCCCCTAAGGAATGGCTACTTATTTGTTAAAATGTAATCCATATAATAAGAAATTCAAATAGTAATAGGATAGAAGGTATCCTTTTTTTAAAAAAATACTTTTTAAAATTGGTTTTGAGAGAGAGAGGAAGGGAAAGAGATAGAGAGACACATTGATGAGACAGGAACATCATTGATCAGCTGCCTTTTGCACACCCCCTACTGGGATCAGGGTCGATGCTCAACTGCTGAGCCACACTGGCTAGGCCAGAAGGTATCCTTTAAATCACTAAAACCACCATCTATTCTATTTTATAGATCTCGACTATGATTTTTTTTCAGGTGTAGAGGTATAATTGACAAAATTGTACTATATTTAAGTGTAAAACATGATGATTTAATATACATATACATTGTGAAAGGATTCCCCCCCCATGGAGTTAATTAACACATGCATCACCTCACCTGTTTACCTTTTTTTTTTTTTTTTTTTTTGAGCCCGCAACCCAGGTATGTGCCCTGGACCGGAATTGAACCTGGGACCCTCCAGTCCACAGACAGAGATGCTCTAGCCACTGAGCCAAATTGACTAGGGAGAAACCCCATATTCTTTAACTGTCACTTCCCATTCTCCTATTCCCTGAATTTACTTTCTCTGATCCGCAACCCGAAGGAAGCACTAATCTACTTTCTGTCTCTATGAATTTATCTATTTTGGATATTTACATACTTAGACTCATATAGTATGTGGTCTTTTGTGACTGGCTTCTTTCATTTAGTATATATTTTTAAGGTTTACCTATTCTGTAGCATGTATCAATACCTCACTCCTTTTTATGGCTGAGTAATATTTCATTGAATGGATTGTCAGATTGTCAAATGAATTATCCATTCATCTGTTGATGGACATTTGGGTTGATTCTACATTTTGGCTATTATAAATCATGCTGCTATAAACATTTGTGTTCAGTGTTCTCTGTTGACATATGTTTTCATTTCTCTTGGGTATATGCCTCAGAGTGGAATTGCTGGATCATATGGTAACTCATTTTTAATCATTTGAAGAACTGCCAAGCTGTCTTCCAAAGTGGCCGGGGCCATTTTACATCCTCACCAGTACTGTATGAGGGTTCCAATTTCTCCACATTCTGATCACTTGCTGGTTTTCTGACTTTTTTATTCTAGCCATCTTAGTATATGTGAAAAAGTATTTTATTGTGGTTTTAATTTCCTTATGATGTTGAGCATTTTTTCATATGCTTATTGGCCACTGATATCTTCTTTAGAGAAATGATTATTTGGAAATCTTGCCCATTTGTTTTTGATTATTTATCTTATTATTGAGTTGTAAGGGTTCTTTATGAATCATATAAAGTATCTTATCAGCAATGTGACTTGCAAATATTTTCTCCCATTATGTGGAGTTTTTCACTTTCTTGATAGTGTCCTTTGAAGCACTAAAGTTTTAAAATTTGATGAAGTCCAATTTATTTTTATTTTGTTTCCTGTGCTTTTGATGTTATATCTAATAATACTTTGATAAATGCAAGGTCATGAATATTTTTCCTACATTTTCTTCTAAGAAGTATAGTTTTTTGCCCTTACAGTTAGGTCTTGGATTCATTTTGAGTTAATTTTTGTATATTGCGTGAGATGAAGTTCAACTTAATTTTTTTTCATGTGACTATTCATTTCTTGAGAAAACAGTTATTTCCTATTGAATGGTGTTGGCTCCCTTGTCAAAAATCAGTTTATCATGGGTGTGTAAGTTTATTCTGGGGCTCTTGCTTCTATCCCATTGGCCTATATGTTTATCTTTGTCTATACTGTACTATATGTCATTGTTTTGTAAGTATATTTTGAAATTGCGAGGTGTTAGTTCTCCTTTATTATTCTTTTTCAATATTGGTTTGCCATTCTGAATCCTTTGCAATTACTTATCAATTTTAAAATCAGCTTGTCTGTTTGTACCAAGTCAGCTGGGATTTTGATAGAGATTGCGTTGAATCTGTAGTTTAGTTTGGGGTTGGATACTGCCATTTTAACAATGATAAATCTTCCAATTCATAAACATGGGATGTTATGTTATTTATTTAAATCTTTAATTTCTCTTTACAATGTTTTACAGTTTTCAGAGTATAAATTTTGTGCTTCTCTTGTAAAAGTTATTTCTTAGTATTATATTCTTTTTGATGTTATTGTGAGTGGAATTGTTTTCTTAATTTCATATTCAGATTTATCATTACAGGTGTATAGTAATGAAATTTATTTTTGTGTATTGCTTTTGTATTCTACAGCCTTTAACGCATTTATTAGTTCTAACAGATTTTACTTAGTGAATTCCTTAAGACTTTTCTACATATAAAATCATGTTGTTTGTGAATAGAGATGGTTTTATTTCTTTCTAATCAGGATACTAGTTATTTCCTTTTCTTCCTTTATTCTCATAGCTAGAAGCTCAAGTAATATGTTGAAAGGAACTGATGAGAGCAGACATCCTGTCTTGTTCCTGAACTTAAGGGGAAGTATCTTGTCTTTTACCACTATGTATGATATTGGCTATGGCTTAGTTTTGCTTATATGGACTTCCAACTAATTGGAGGAGCCCCCAACCCTCAATTATTGAGAATAATCACCTTTACTTAAAAGTCAACTGATTGTAGATATTAACTACATCTATAAAATACTTTCACAGCAATATCTAGATTAATGTTTAATTGAATAACTGGGTTCTGTAGCCTGGCTAAATTGACATATTAATGATCACACTTAGGTTCTTTGAGAGGTGGGTGTACTCTGAGAGCAAGTGGATTTGTGTGTGAAATAAAAGAGGCAAAATAGTAAACTCCACCAGGCTTTGGAGCTCCTTGTGTGGAACTCAAAGAGGATTAACAAAGAGGAGCACTCTCTCATTCTCAAGAGAGATGTAGAGGTGCAGCATTAGGGCTTTCGTTTTGCTGCCATGAGATTTTCTAGGGTTGTCCTAAAATCCATCTTTTCCCTGAGCTACAACTTGATGAGTATCCCACAAGCAACTCACATTAAAAATATTAAAACAGAATTTCAGGGGTGGGGTTTTAAGGCGGAGTTTTACTACGGAAATGCAGATGGGGCAGAAAGTGTGCTTGCCTCGTGGATTTATTTAATACTATTTTTAAGAAGATATTTTTAATGCTTAATAAAATTAGCAATCATGGTCTTAATATAATTTCAGTGGTATGATAGACCAATGTTTTGAGCAGTTGGCTTTATAAGGGCCGACAGTAGAGCTCGTATTTCTTAAAAGGCTTGTAGATAGAGACATTTTTAAAAGATATCTTAAATTCTCAGTAGAACCACAGTTATGCATATATCATAAACAAATTAAAAGTAATTGATTCCATGGTCAAGACTAGATCCTATTATGTTGAGAACTGTTTTTAAGTGTTGAAAATTTTTTAATTAGATATGTATTTGACAGTTTTTCCCGAGTGCAGTATTTATGCTTGGTTGCATAAGGAATTTCTGCCAAATAAAAGAAAAAATTGCCCTAACCGGTTTGGCTCAGTGGATAGAGCGTTGGCCTGAGGACTAAAGGGTCCCGGGTTCTATTCTGGTCAAGAGCATGTACCTTGGTTGTGGGCATATCCCCAGTAGGGGGTGTGCAGGAGGCAGCTGATCAATGTTTCTCTCTCATCGATGTTTCTAACTCTCTATCCCTCTCCCTTCCTCTCTGTAAAAAACCAATAAAATATATTAAAAAAAAATATTAAAATAGAACTTATTTTTCTCTTATAAAATCTGCCTCCTTTTTCTTTGTAGTTTTGCTTCTGTTCTAGTCTTTACCTCAATTCATGGCACCATTAGAAGATTGAGGAAGAATGATACATGAGAAGAGATATAAAAAGTACTGTATCCTGAATAGTTTGAGGAAATAACATAGTTACTCAAAAAAGATTGAGATTACAAAACATCAAAACAAAGTATTTCCTTGGGACTCTAAGAAGATGGCACTTTTATTTCCTTGTAGTCTACCTTTATATTAGAACTAGAGGCCCGGTGCACAAAATTTGTGCACTCGGGGGGGGGCATCCCTCAGCCCAGCCTGACCCCTCTAACAGTCTGGGATCCCTCACAGGATGTCCTACTGATGTCCCTGTGGGGAGCGGGCCTAAGCCGCAGTCTGGCCTCCCTCTGTGGAAGGCAACTGGCCGATCAGGTATATAGATACTTTCTGAAGGCACTACAGACTCCTTCCTTATTTCTTTCCTCTGTGGTTGGAGAATAGGGGACTAAAAGGTGGAGACAGAACTGTGGCCGGGCCTGGGGCTCTTGTAGGCAGCAGAAAGAAGGAGAGGGCTGGGGGAAGTCTAGACACAGTTTTCTTCAATTGTCCTCTCTTCCTCCGGGCCCCTTGCTCTGTTCTTTCCTTGTCATGGTGGACGCTTGGGCCTCGGACTGACAGGAGCCCAGCGACAGTGGAGTTCAGCCCCCTCACTTCTCAGCTGAACATACAACCGCCTCATATTCCAAGTGGAGCTGTTTTCAAGTGGCTAAAGTGCTGGCAATTCTTGCCTCCCGGCCTTTCCCCTCTCGGGTTTCCTCCTTGGGTCAGTTGCAAACTTCACCGAGACACTGAAGCAACTCTGCCCTGGTAGTTCTGCACTGTCCCCTGCCCGGGCCTGGCCGGGCACTCTTCCTTGAGGTCTCTGGGTCCACAGTCTGAGCTCAGGGAGGTCACCTAGAGCCCATTCCCCCAGACAGGTGGGGCAGGGGGGCTAGCTTGAAGAGCTGGAGGAAGATGGCAGAGTAAGAGTTGGTATGAACCAGTGCCTGCTTAGCCAGACTTCCTAAGCTCCCCACCGGGCCCAGGCTGGGCCCCTTCCCCACACCAGGAGGATCCCAGCTGAGGTCCCCTCCCTGCACCCAGCGCTCTCCTCCCTGTTCTACCACTGGGGGAAGGGAGCAGCTCACCTGCTCTGGACCCTGCCAACCTGGCAGGCTGAGGCACAGGTGGTGCAGCCTAGGGTTCTGGTGGCTGCAAGCCTTCTCCCCCTCCCTGAAGCGTGGGGCAGGGTTGCAGCAGCTCACAGCCACCCCTGGGCACCATGCATGGAGATACCGCTCTCCACTGAGCCACCATCCGCCCTGGACCTGTGGGGGTTGGGGTGGCCTCGGGCTCCCACTGGTCCCACTGAAGCCAGACTCAGCTTGGCCGGCTACCCCCGCCGCCCAAGGGCTGCACATTCCCCACAGGCCTCATCGCCCTCATGAATCGCCGTGGTCTGGCTGTCCCATCCCAGGAAGTGGCCATCCTGATCGCCATGACTCACTCCCCGGTGCAGTTGGGCCTGCCCAGCAAGCATGTAGGCAGGAGCTGGGCCTCTGAGGGGAAGGAGGAGGGATGTGTGGGCCAGGGCAGAAGTGGGGAACTTGGTGGTGTAAACACAGGCCCCGCCCCCCCCTCACATTGTGCCGGCCCCTCACGCTGCATTCCCGAACCCCTGGGTGCCCCTGCCCAGCACTGTGCTCTCGGGTCTGGGGTGGGGGTGAGGGACCTGGAGCTGGGGCCTGAAGGCAGCCCTCACTGGCTTGGAATCGCGGTGGTCGATCAGGCAGGGATGCGGGCTACCAAATTCTGTCTCTCTCTCTCTCTCTCTCTCTCTCTCTCTCTCTCTCTCTCTCTCTCTCTTTCAGAGAGGGCCCTGTGTCCCAGGTGGGCTGACGGGGGCTCAGGCGAAGGCAAGCTATGCCAATCACCTCGCCTGAGGCCCTGCCCGCCCCCGGGTCGCAAACGGGAGTGGGCCCCGTGTCTCTGGCGGGCGGGCGGGGGCGCAGGCGAGGCAATCAGCATTGCTTGCCTTCGCCTGAGCCCCTGCCCCACTGGGTCGCACACGGGAGTGGGCCTCATTCCTGGCAGGTGGGCGGGGGCTCAGGCAAAGCAATCAGCGATCGCTTTGCCTGAGCCCCTGCCCCTGGGTCACACATGGGGGCCTGGATGGCGGCTCCCGCTGTCCAGCCTTGCCTGCAGTATGCAAATTAGCTGCCATCTTTGTTGGCAGTTAATTTGCATACTGTGCTGATTAGCCAATAGGAGGCGTAGCGAAGGTATGGTCAGTTACCATGTTTGTCTATTTTTAGATAGGATATTCTCAAATGAAAGATACACAGGTGCTTTGTAATGTCCTGGTACAACTTTTTAAAGCTTAATAACTTGAGTTGTCGGTATGACAGAAGCACTGTATATATGGTATCTAAAGTCAAAAGAAGTTTTCTTCTGAAAAGTGATACTGACTTTAATTCCATAGCCAACATTATCCATTATCTTCTTGATTATGGCAGCCATTTGTGTTATTTGTCACAGGCCTGCAATGAGTGTATATTATTGTAACTGTGTAATACGGTTGTCCTAGAGCAGTGATGGTGAACCTTTTGAGCTCGGCGTGTCAGCATTTTGAAAAACCCTAACTTAACTCTGGTGCCATGTCACATATAGAAATTTTTTGATATTTGCAACCATAGTAAAACAAAGACTTATATTTTTGATATTTATTTTATATATTTAAATGCCATTTAACAAAGAAAAATCAACCAAAAAAATGAGTTCACGTGTCACCTCTGACACGTGTGTCATAGGTTCGCCATCACTGTCCTAGAGTTTAATAAATTCACTTTCGGACTTTCTTCATAACTCTAAACTAAGTTATTGAACTTCAAGATATACAGGGGAAAGAAAATAGAATATACAAGGGTTTTATGAAGAGTCTGCATGTATTTATGTGTAAATATGTGCATGTCCAATATGTGTGTGCAATATGCAACAAATTTTTCTGGTGCTATTTTTATTTTAAAACTATGTTTTTATTAATTTCAGAGAGGAAGGGAGAGGAAGAAAGAGAGAGAAACATCAATGATGAGAGAGAATCATTGATCGTCTGCCTCCTGTATGCCCCCTGCTGGAAATTGAGCCAGCAACTGGGGCATGTGCCCTGACTGGGAATCGTACCCTGACCTCCTGGTTCATGGGTTGTCTCTCAACCACTGAGCAACATCAGCTGGCACAATTTAAAATCCATACTCTTTTACCCTGTCCTAAGTGGAATGAAGTTAAATTTGTTACCATCTTTCTTAGACTTAAACATATATGTACTTGAATACTGTTACTTCGCCATACCTTAGTCTGTTACAGGACAAAAATGATCTAGTTCTTTTCATTTGTCTCCCTGCTGTTTCCCAAAAATGAAATAATCCCATTTTACAGAGTGCTGTCAAATTTATGGTGAGCTTTAGGGAGACAAAACTGGGGTTCTCTATTTCAGGAAATAGCACTAAAAATAGAATAAAGAAAGGCTTATTCTTCCTCAGGAATTGCTAGGAAATGATTGTGTTTGTCCAAATAGTAAAATGATTACAGCAATAATAATAATACCATTTTACATGCCAGGTGTCATGTGAGGATTTTAAAAACAATTTAAAATATTTTAACAGGCTTGAGATGGTGAACACACATACAATATATAGATGATGTATTATAGAATTGTATACCCAAAATTTGTATAATTCTGTTAATGTCACCCCAATAAATTCAATAAAAAAGTAAAAGAAGTTAAATTTTTTAAAAAGAGAAATTTTTTTTCAAAGAGAATTTGGTTGCTTTGCACTTCAGAAAACTGAAAACCTAAAGATTCTTAATCTTTTGGCATTTTCTTTAGAAGTGAAAAGTGGCCCCTGGCTTTAACCATGTATGGGATGTGACATTGACTGATAAGCGAACCAGAGAGAAGGACCTATTATCCTGTAAGATTACATTCTAGTTACTGCTCGAGCACATTTTCCATTATTCAAATGTACATGTGTGATTTTGTGTCTTTGACTAGTTTTAATGTTAGGAATACTTTACTCTCCTGAAAGACTTTAGTTTCAGTAGGGCTTTCTCAAAAACAGGGATATATTCCAAGTGATAAGGTCCCCTTAAGTCTCTGAGGAAATGAAGACTGAGATTTCAGTTCGGCACAATTATTGCATACCAGACGGTGGAAAGAAGGATCAGCTGCATTGGTGGGAATGGTTGAGAATTAGTCTGTGGTTTATGTATTTGAGATTTTCTCTGGGCATGTGTAACAAGGGCAAAGTGGCCTGAAAGAGAAATACCTTCATGTTCCATAGGCCAATATTTTGGATCCCAGATCCCAACTGGAAGAAGAAAAAGGCATTGTCTTTCCTTACTCATGCCAAACAAAAGGCTGAGATGTTCCTAAGCAGAACTGAGGAGCAGAGAGGGAGCAAGAGAGGAAGGAATAATTGTATGTTTTCATACTTTGGGATCAACCCAGTTCTGCTAACTTGGTAGCTGTCTGCAATATGTTGGCCTCACACCTATTGCATGGAAACTTTGCTGAAGAGAAGGGATGTGTACAGAAAAGGTGATGTAAGGACACATGTTTAATAAACAGGGTAAGAAACCAGTGCAATCACTTCTTTCCCTAAAAAGAAGTTGATAAAACATTAGGTAAGAGGAACTTGGTTCAAATCTAATAATGACTAAATACCATATTGTCAAACTCCTTTTGATTAGCTTTAAACTTCTCATTTCATTTGAATATTCTACAAAATTTTTCTTAGTTCCAAACGATCATTAAAACATCTTTGGTACCATAAAGTTATTGAGCCTTCCCTTTTGCTCTTGTAAAGTGTTAAGGTAAAAAAACAAACAAACCCATTCACACCTGTAAAGAATTTTTGTGAGTTTATTTGAATCAAATTGTTGACAGTTGTCGGGAAGCAGATCTCAATGTATTGGGATAATGCTCGGGAGAATGGCATTTTTTCACCTTCTTTTATACATTATAATCAAAAAAGGAGACACAAATGGGTTACATTGAATCCATTGGTGATAGATTAGGGAGATGGGAGAAAGCAAGGGGGCAAAGAGAGAACCTCTGGGATTGGATAAAAAGTAAAATGATAGACCATACTTCTTTTACGTAGGTGGCTACAACATAGTTAACAGCCAACAATTAACATGATAACAATAACAATGAAGGAATTTGTGGTCTCCATTCCTGGTGCCCTGGTGCATTTGGTTGTGCCCTGTGGGGTCCAGAATAAGGGAAGTTACAAGTTACCCAGATATTTCAAGGTATGTTATCTTAGATGCGAAAAGACAATAAGCTCAGTTAAAGATTGACCTTTGTCAGGGAAGATACCAGCCTAGGACATGACTACTCACCATAACTGCTTTTAGTTAAAGTTTTAATTTCAGGCCATCCTTTGTGGTTACTTTAGGTCTTTGACAGGCCTTCCCTGACTTTGTCAGGTTAGCATGTGGACCCTTTTTTGTCCACAAAAGAAATATTAAAATGAATCTGACCTCTCTCTTGCCTCCACTTTGTACTGCCTACTCTTAACTAGCGACTTGCTCCAATTGCTGAGTGTCTTCTCAGTGAGCATTTCTCTAATGGCTCAGGAATAACTTCTACATGTTGGGGCATGGTAACAACCCATCAAATCCTCTAGTTTCTTAAATCATAACATTTTAAATCTGTTCCTGAGCAAGAGTGGTGCTTCTTCAGTTAAAAATCTAATTAACAAGTTGCGGAATTTTTATATAGAGCAAAATTTTATTTATATTCAGTCATAATGAATAGGGTTTTGTTTTTTTTAACAAACATAATATTTAGAATAATCAATTATTGAAAAGAACTTGCCTCACTTACTGTATGTCTCCTTTGTCTTCCCAAAACTTAATGTGACCTGATTGAGATAAGCAAGGCATGGAGGAATAAGTCGGAGAGAAAAAAAAATCTAGCCTGTCTTACAGCTTTCTGGATTAAATATAGTAAAAATCTTTATTTCTTCTGCTAAAGGGAGACATAAGATATTAGGAAAGACTATTTTAAGCTAGGTAATATTGAGTTTTTAACCCGAGAGTTCTTCAAAACATTGTTATTAATTCCGCTTCTCTAAGGAAGAAAGAAGAAAAAATCCGTAGACATGTTTTCTAGGTCCTATGAATGCCTTAGAGCAGTGGTTCTCAACCTTGACTGCACATTAGAATCACCTGGGAATCTTTTTAAAATCCTGATTTCTGGGCCTCATCCTTCGGAAATTCTGTTTCTTTGTTACTAATGTTGTGGCCCCACCCCAGAGCAAAGAAACAGAATTTCCGGAGGATGAGGCCCAGAAATCAGGATTTTAAAAAGATTCCCAGGTGATTCTAATGTGCAGCCAAGGTTGAGAACCACTGCCTTAGAGGGTTAGGCTGAAGCACACAGAACCAGAGAACCATTCATTAGGCTAAAAGTAATTTATCTCTTCATCTGGAACTGACTGAGACTCTGAACACAGCTGGTCCAATCTACTTAGGTCTCCAATTAGGAATGCCAATACAGTTAATGGGCCAGTGAGGCACACCCACCATTGGGCGGGAACTTGAAGCTTCCAGTTCAAAGCTGGCATTGATAACCTGGGAATTGTTTTTCTACTTCTCTCAACAGAGCGAGGAGCACAGCAAGTACCTATTGTTTCTAGTGCTCTAGATAAAACGATGACCGTGGAGCTGTTGACTTTTTTCTTTCTGGTGTTTCTCTTGGTCACTGTATGGTGTCCTTACATCCATGACTTTTTTGAAGGTGGAGGGAGAAAATAAAAGTGTATGAGAAGACTTAGAAGGGTGAATGGAAATGAAATTATTTTATGAAGGGAGGAAGACCTTTAAACTGACATGAAAATAGTCTTGTCTTCTTTTCCTTCCCACAAGTCTGAATAACTTTGGGACTCAGAAGATAGAATAAAGAATTTTTCCGCTGCTCCACTTTTTCTAGGAGAAAAGGGACCCACGTAGTTCTGTCCAATTCTCCTTTTTAAAACATCCTAAAAGTAAAAGGCAAAATGGCTTTCCCAAGCCATTAAGTAGAACAGTGACAGAACCAGACTTTCTATTGACTCTTGGAAAAATTGCCTGCACTGTTCTATTGTTAAAAATTATTTATTTTTGTTTTTCAAACATTGCCTTAATAATTGAACATGAGTAACAACCCTGAATTTGTGGCCTTTTTGAACACCATGCTAGTTTACAAGCCCAGAGCTGTCTTTTTTGCCAATTGTTTTATTTTTGTCACTTGCATGTTTTTCATTTCATTTTAAAAATAAAATATAAAATCAACATTTACTATTAAACATATAAATGAAAAAGAGAACTCTTATAAAGAGAAGATTTATAAAATTTATTGTGTGAATTAATATTTCTGTTGGCCTTGATTACATTTAAGTAATAACTGGGGTTTCAAATTAGGATTGCATGAAAGCATGTGTGTTATATTTCTCACTATAAACTCTTTCACTCAGTAATTATGTTATTATTAAGCATATGTAGAGTATGTGTGCTTATAAAATCTATACTAATAAAAGGGTAATATGCTAATTAGACCAGGAGACCTTCCAGGAGACCTTCTGGACATCCTTCTGACAAAGCCATAGGGGCAGGGCCAAGGCAGAGTGGTTAGGGGTGATCAGGCCAGGAGGGGAGGGCAGTTGGGGATGATCAGGCCGGCAGGGGGGGCCAGTTGGGGGTGAGCAGGCTAGTGGGGGGGCAATTGGGGGCAAGCAGGCTGGCGGGGAGGCAGTTGGGGGCAAGAGTGGTTAGGGGAAATCAGGCAGGCAGGCAGGCAGGTGAGCGGTTAGGAGCCAGTGATCCTGGATTGCAAGAGGGATGTCTGACTGCCGGTTTAGGCCTGATCCCAGGGATCAGACCTAAACCGGCAGTCAGACATCCCCCAAGCAGTCCCAGATTGGAGAGGGTGCACTGGGCCCCCTCACCCCTGCACAAATTTTGTGCACTGGGCCATTAGTATGTTATAGCATTTCACATTAGTTATTCTTCACATTTGTGTTGTGGTACCATCTAGGCAGAAATTTCCAGTGCATTTGAAAATGTGGATCTCAAATCCTGAAGAAAGGTTTGGCCTAGGATATAGGTTTGGAAATTATTTTTGTAAAGTTGGTATTTGCAACCATGGGAGTAGATGAGATGAATAAGAAGTGAATTCTGCAAAGGTGGTAGTATAATTTAAGTGAATTTTCTAATGCAGTATTTTTATCCCTAATAAGGATGAAGCTTCAGAAAGCACAGGGAATTTCTCAAGATGAGGCCATTATTCTTTTAACTTTGAAGTGGTAGATGACTATTACTGTAAGAAAATAAAGTGGGATAGTTAACATTGTTGCAAGAAGAAATGTGGCCCTTTCCTCAACAGTGCTAAATCATTGTAAATTTATTTTTTTAATTGAATCTTTATTGTACAGATTATTACATTTGTTCCTCTTTTTCCCCCCATAACTCCCCTCCTCCCAGTTCCCACTCCACCCTCCGCCCTCACTCCCCACCCCTGCCCTCATCCATAGGTGCACGATTTTTGTCCAGTCTCTTCCTGCACCTCCCACACCCCTTTCCCCCTCCAAGAATAGTCAGTGCATTCCCTTTCTATGTCCCTGATTCTATTATAATCACCAGTTCATTCTGTTCATCAGATGATTTATTCACTTGATTCTTAGATTCACTTGTTGATAGATGCGTATTTGTTGTTCATAATTTGTATCTTTTTTTTATTAATTAAATCTTTATTGTTCAGATTATTACATTTGTTCCTCTTTTTTCCCCCCATAACTCCCCTCCTCCCAGTTCCCACCCCACCCTCCGCCCTCACTCCCCACCCACTGTCCTCATCCATAGGTGCACGATATTTGTCCAGTCTCTTCCCGCATCCCCCACACCCCTTCCCCCCCCCCCCCAAGAATAGTCAGTCCATTCCCTTTCTATGTCCCTGATTCTATTATGATCACCAGTTCATTCTGTTCATCAGATTATTTATTCACTTGATTCTTAGATTCACTTGTTGATAGATGCATGTTTGTTGTTCATAATTTGTATCTTTACCTTTTTCTTCTTCTTCCTCTTCTTAAAGGATACCTTTCAGCATTTCATATAATACTGGTTTGGTAGTGATGAACTCCTTTAGCTTTTCCTTATCTGTGAAGCTCTTTATCTGACCTTCAGTTCTGAATGATAGCTTTGCTGGATAAAGTAATCTTGGTTGTAGGTTCTTGGTATTCATCACTTTGAATATTTCTTGCCACTCCTTTCTGGCCTGCAAAGTTTCTTAGTATTTCACTTCAGCACTGCACCTCCTCTGAGTCTGGGTATGATATTCTCTTTCCTCCTAGTTGTAGAATTTCCACTCAGCCAGCCTTCCTGTGGTTCTGGGTGATGTCCGTTCCGTCTTTTAGTTGTTTTTTGAAGTGGTTGTTCAAGGCAGCAATCTCCGGCGTTAACCTATGCCGCCATCTTGGTTTCTCCATAATTTGTATCTGTAAATTTTTACTTATTTATACTTCTACTGAGATCTTGGCCAGGTTGCTTCTAAATTGGTGTCTGAGCCCTAGCTGGTTTGGCTCAGTGGATAGAGCGTCAGCCTGTGGACTGAAGGGTCCCAGGTTCAGTTCTGGTCAAGGGCATGTACCTGGGTTGCGGGCTCGATCCCCAGGATGGGGCGTGCAGGAGGCAGCCAGTCCATGATTCTCTCTCATCATTGATGTTTCTCTCTCTCCCTCTCCCTTCCTCTCTGAAATCAATAAAAATATATTTAAAAAAAATAAAATGGCTCCTGAAAGTATTGCCCAATAATGTATTCCTGGAATAACTGTGTGAATTTAGGTTATTTTGTGGTATCATAAATCCTGTGAACTCTGCTTCTTGGAAAGCTACCATAGGCATGCCTTTTCAACACTTTATTTGCCAATGTTACAAAAGTATAAACCCTGACTATGTATCAGGTCCAACTTTACTCAACATCTATAATACTCATCTGCCTGGGTAATCCACGAAGTTAAATGCTAAAATCACATTGCAAGAAAAGTTGGAACTGGTCAAACTTTCAGCACTAAATTGAGACCAACTTAGGCCAATATGAATCAAGTCCCTGGGAGTTTAGAGTATGGTAGTTAGGAGTTTCTGTGAGTGCTTGTGTGATAAAAATTTTAAAATATTTTTAATAAAAAAAATCTTCAAAATTAAGATTTCATACTAGGGGAAATCTGTACAATAAATGTGATAGATATAATTTGAATATACAAATATAAAGAGAATAATTATATTTCTTTACCACAGAATGGTTGGTCAAAGAAGAGGAGCAAACTATGTGCACCCAAGAACAAATGAACAAGTAAATCAAGGTTGATGATAGCTATAAAAACACACTGAAGACCCCACGAGGTGCTACTTCTGACATGCTATATAAACAAAATATAAATACAAAAATAAAAACCAAATTTGCAGTAGAGAAAGAGGTGAAAGTAAGATTTTACAAACTCATAAAATCGTCCTAGAAAAGAACATTGGAAATTGAAGCAATAAATATGACCAATAATCAGTAATGATCAGTAATCCCACTTTAGGGAATGCATCCCAAGTAAATATTTCTAATAAAAAATATACTAGTATCGAATTATTCATCATCTTGAAAAATTGGAAACAAAATTTAAGGGATGGATTACCAAATTACAACCTTTATCTTGATAAATATATGACCTATGTAGATACCTAGAAAATTATATGAAAGGCAGATGTAAATGAAAAAATGGATACAAGTTACACAATCACATATATTACAACTACATAAAATTTAAATATATACATAGTTATAAAAACCAAAATAAATGATAGCTAGTGTTTTAAAATCAAGATTAGGCTACAGAATTCTTTATTAAATGTGAAAGTAATTAACTAATACAGAAGAAAATATTTTTTAACTCTATTAAATGAAAGTTTCTTTCCAATTAAATGGGATTGCCAATATTTTTAGGAATCAGAGGGCAAGATAAGACATAAAAGTAGATGTTCCACTTAAGCAAATTCTAAAAATCTTGGTGTCAAGGGTAAACGTACACTCTTTTAAAAACCAAGAAAATCTATAGTGTGATAGCATGTTTCTTTGGAAGGTCTTAATTAAGCCAAGCTTTATTGTTCTTTCTGCAATCATGTTCGTTAATTGTTATTCTCTGTTCTTCCTGTAGAGGTTGACATTATCAGATAGTTGTTAAGTTTTTAGTTCTAACATTTATCATGCCATCAAATATGATTTCAAAGTACAGGAAGACCTCATTAATTTTGACTTAAGTTGAAGTTTGTGATAATTTAGACAAGATGTGTTTCAGTTCTCTGCACAGCAGCACTGTACTCACCAGTTTTACTAGATCAGGCAAACTTTCCCATGGCAAGGTTTCTCAGGACAGTGGGCAGATTCTGAAGACCTTACCTCTCCAATCTTCCTATCCCTTGTGTGTCCACACAAACTGTCATTGTCTGAAATTTACCTTTTTTATGTAAGACTTTGCTATCAATTAACACAAAAATATATCGGAGAGAAGCACTCTAACTAAACCACAGCTCACACCACCAAGAAGTTGTGTTTAGTTTGAGCCGTACAATGTTCGTGTTTCTCCCCTTGAATTTGAAAGTCTTTTGATAGAGCATATACTTTTTGTTGTTGTTAATTCTCACCTGAGAATATTTTTTCCATTGATTTTAAGGGAGGGAGGGAGGGAGAGAGGGAGAGAGAGAGAGAGAGAGAGAGAGAGAGAGAGAGAGAGATCGATGTGAGAGAGACACACATTGATTGGTTGCCTTCTGCACACACTTCAACCAGGGCTGGGGATCAAACCTGCAACCCAGGTAGTGCTCTTGACTGGGAATCGAACACGCGACATTTCGGTGTGTGGGCTGACACTCTATAACGACTGAGCAACACCAACCAGGACAAATAGAGTATATGCTTTTTTTTTTTTAAATTAAATCTTTATTGTTCAGATTATTACATTTGTTCCTCTTTTTTCCCCCCATAACTCCCCTCCTCCCAGTTCCCACCCCACCCTCCGCCCTCACTCCCCACCCACTGTCCTCATCCATAGGTGCACTATTTTTGTCCAGTCTCTTCCCGCATCCCCCACACCCCTTCCCCCCCCCACCCCAAGAATAGTCAGTCCATTCCCTTTCTATGTCCCTGATTCTATTATAATCACCAGTTCATTCTGTTCATCAGATTATTTATTCACTTGATTCTTAGATTCACTTGTTGATAGATGCATATTTGTTGTTCATAATTTGTATATTTACCTTTTTCTTCTTCTTCTTCCTCTTCTTAAAGGACACCTTTCAGCATTTCATATAATACTGGTTTGGTAGTGATGAACTCCTTTAGCTTTTCCTTATCTGTGAAGCTCTTTATCTGACCTTCAATTCTGAATGATAGCTTTGCTGGATAAAGTAATCTTGGTTGTAGGTTCTTGGCATTCATCACTTTGAATATTTCTTGCCACTCCCTTCTGGCCTGCAAAGTTTCTGTTGAGAAATCAGCTGACAGTCGTATGGGTATTCCCTTGTAGGTAACTGAGTTTCTTTCTCTTGCTGCTTTTAAGGTTCTCTCTTTGTCTTTTGCTCTTGGCATTTTAATTATGATGTGTCTTGGTGTGGTCCTCTTTGGATTTCTTTTGTTTGGGGTTCTCTGCGCTTCCTGGACTTGGAAGTCTATTTCTTTCACCAGATAGGGGAAGTTTTCTGTCATTATTTCTTCAAATAGGTTTTCAATATCTTGCTCTCTCTCATCTTCTGGCACCCCTATAATTCTGATGTTGGTACGCTTGAAGCTGTCCCAGGGGCTCCTTACACTATCTTCGTATTTTCGGATTCTCTTTTCATTTTGCTTTTCTGGTTGGGTGTTTTTTGCTTCTTTGCATTTCAAATCTTTAACTTGATTCTTGTGCTTCTCTGGTCTGCTGTTGGGAGTCTGTGTAATATTCTTTATTTCAGTCAGTGTATGCTTAATTTCTAGTTGGTCCTTTATCACAACATCGAGGGTCTCATTAGATTTCTTGAGGATCTCACTATATTTATTGGCGGTCTCACCAGTCTTTTCGAGGGCCTTAATAAATTTATGGGCTGCTTCTAGACAGTTCTTGAGAGACCTTAAAAGTGTGGTTTTGAGCTCTATATCTAGTATTTTGCCTTCCTCCATTTCTGTCCTGTTTCTTTGTCTCCCCATTTTTTATGCTTTCTTGGTGCACCCCCTAGTGGTCTTTGTGCACCATCTTGTTGTAGTTAAGCCTTGATTGTTGTAGGTAACACTGGGGGGGATTTGACCTCCAGGCCAATTGGCTGTGAGAATCAGCTGTGTCTGCAGTGGGAGAACTTCTGTCCTCTAGGGAGGTGCTAATCTAGCCTTTGCCTGAGGCTAACCAGCAAATGCCTCTGTGCAGGGCTTGGGCAGGGCAGGTCCCAGGGGATCAACAGGGTGGGCCGAGTGAGCAGTTATGGCTGCTCTCAGTCCCGTCCCCAGAGGCTCTGCCTCTCAGTGTCCCACCGACCGCTACAATTACCTTGGAGAGAAAGCTGCCCTTGAGTTCCAACTGATGCCAGACAGTCCCGCTTCTCCCGTTTGAGTCTGGGTCCCCAGAGACTCGCCCGGAACTGGAGCCCAGAGCCTGAGACTCCCTCCCGATTGAAAACAACAACCACGCCCTCAGCCACCAGCCTGCTCCGCACGCACCTCCTCACCTTAGTATTTTACTTCTGTACTGCGCCTCCTCTGAGTCTCGGTATGCTTTTCTCTTTCCTTCTAGTTGTAGAATTTCCCCTCAGCCAGCTTTCCTGTGGTTCTCGGTGATGTCCGTTCCGTCTTTTAGTTGTATTTTTGAAGTGGTTGTGCGAGGCAGCAATCTCCGATGTTTACCTATGCCGCCATCTTGGTTTTCTTGAGTATATGCTTTTAAGATCACCACAGGACCCACTGTTCTTATATCTGGCTATATATTTGAGTTCACCAATTCTTTAACTGTTAAAATACTCTCATAAAACCATTTCAAAACATTCTACACTTTTTTCTTCAGTGATCTCTGGAATAATGTTTCCTATCAGAAGTGCTCGTTGTCACATGTGTTCTGCTGCTTTGCTTATGTTTATTAACACTTCACTGACACAGCTGGTTTCTTAATTAAACTGCACCTCCTTGAGGTCAGGGATAGGTATGAAATAATTTTGTATTTTCCGCAGTGCTATTGAATGACCAGCTAATATATAACTGAGGTTAAAGAAAGATTCTCATATCAAATAGAATGATCAGGTTTGCCTTGAAGTTTGCAAATCATAAGGATTATGTCATTTGATCTTTCAATCCCCCTGGACAGGAATATCAGTGGTGACAAGAAACAGAATAGGAAGACCCTGGATCCGGAGAAGGAAAGTAGAGATTAGGATATGTAAGTATACATATGCTTATCCAAAAACATTTCAAATAGTGCATTGACTTTGAGCTTCAAGACCAAAATATTTAATTACTGGTATGCTATGATCAGCCATCTAGTTGTGGAATTAGATGTCACTGCTGCTCAATAATATTTATGGGTCCCCTTCTAGACTAGATAGGATTGTGCTTCCTTGCTCCCATGAGGTTGGGCTTGGTCACTAGCTCTGACAGGTGCGTTGTGAGCATGAATGAGTTGTACCTTTTTTTTTTTTTAAATATATTTTATTGATTTTTTACAGAGAGGAAGGGAGAGAGATAGAGAGTTAGAAACATCGATGAGAGAGAAACATCGATCAGCTGCCTCCTGCACACTCCCTACTAGAGATGTGCCCGCAACCAAGGTTCATGCCCTTGACCGGAATCGATCCTGGGACCTTTCAGTCCGCAGGTCGACACTCTATCCACTGAGCCAAACCAGTTAGGGAAGAGTTGTATCTTTTTTAGGACAAAACATTTAAGTGCCAGCTCAAGAAATACCATCCCTCTACTTCCTTTGTGGCTGCCATCTTGGTAGCACATGTTACTGTGGGAATGATGTGAGATTGAGGCAATAAAGACTGTTTTATCAACACATGGGAGAACTATGTCTTGATGAGTTGCTTGGATCTACAGTGGATTTGAGAGAGAAAGAAGTAATATTTGGCTGTGTTAAGTCTCTGCAGTTTGGGGGCTCTTCGTTGTAACCTTGACTATCCTGATTAACGCCATTATTGGGATGAGGGCCTGACACGTTAGAAGAACCTTTATTGACTGATTCAAGAGTGTGGTTGTCCAGAGTATAGTCCAAGAGCCTGATTGCCTGTGTCCCTATTCAAGCACCATTGCAAGTTCCTTAACCTCTCTGCTCCTAGGTTTCCTTGTCAATGATGTGGGATAATAATAACACCCACCTCATAAGGTTATTGTGTGGATGAATAAGTTAATTAATGCAAAGCACTAAGGATAGTGCCTTAGAACAGTGCCCAGTGAGAGTTATTATTATTAGTAGTAGTAAGAAGAAAAGTTTTTCAAGGCTATGATAAAAATTAATGTTTGTGGTTTTTCACTACCAAACCTGTTTATCCTGTGTCCCAAACCTGTTTTTCCTGTGTTCCTGTGTCCTGAATCCCTATTAGTGGGATTCAAACAATTCAGTTAGTCATTTTCACAAATATGGAATCTTCTTATCATGCTCTCTTCCCACACATATTCAGCCAGTTGCCGTATCCTGCCAGTTTTACTTTGGTAATATAAATAAATAAATACAACTATATATTTTTTCTAAAATATATTCCTTCTTCTCTGTTCTCACTGCCACTGTTCTAATTCATTAGCACTGCCTAGAGTATAGCAATAGTCTTCTAATTTGTCTGCCTGTACCCAGTATTTTGGAGGCAGAATGATCATAATAGAAGTAGCACATATAGTGTGTCCCCCAAATGTATACACACTTTGAATAATTATTAATTCCAATGGATTAAACCTGAAAAGAAAGAAACGGTAATTGGGCTATCAGAAAAAAAATTGTGTATACATTTTTTTTGGACATCCTGTATTTTTGTCATGCCTTGAACCCTAGCTCTACCTCTTGCCAGCTGTGGGATTTTGGGAAAGTTACTTAATCTCACCATGTTTTTTCTTCATATATCTTAGGAGACACCAACATTTACTTCATAGAATTGTTGAAAGATTTACATAAGATAATTAAGGTAAAGTACTTGGTACATAATCAGGAATCAACCATTCTTAATTTGACTCCTTTTTCTCCATTGCACTTGGCCCAAATTGTTGCCAGCATTATTTTCCATAAGTAAAGGCCAGACCAAATGCCTCTTCTCCTCCAGAACCATGGAGTGTTAAATAAAACACAAATCCCTTCATGTGGAATTCAGTTTCCTCCAGAACCTCCTTTATTACTTGTATTACATTCCTCCCTAGACTCTGTATATCAGTGTTTGCTATTACTTGACTGTGTCTCTGAGATTCTGCCTATGCTTTTCCTTCAGCTTAGAAAGGTCTAACTCCATGGTGACTATAGTTAATTGTACTGATTGTTTATTTGAAAGTTCCTAAGACAGTAGATCTTAAAACTTCTCATCACAAGAAAAAAAATTGTAACTATGGGTGGTGATGGATATAAACTAGACTTATTGTGATGATCATTTTGCAATATATACAAATATAGAATCACTAGAGGCCTGGTGCACAAAATTTGTGCACTTGGGGGAGGGGGGTGTCCCTCCACCCAGCCTGCGCCTCTCACAGGCTGGGAGCCCATGGGGAGCGGGCCTCAGCAGCATTCAGTCAGACATCCTTAGCACTGCCACGGAGGCGGGAGAGTCTCCCACCACCACCGCTGCGCTTGCCAGCCATGAGACCGGCTTCTGGCCGAGTGGCTCTCCCCCTGTGGGAGTGCACTGACCACCAGGGGGCAGTTGTGCCATTTGGTCAATTTGCATATTAGCCTTTTATTATATAGGATTATGTTGTACACCTGAAAGTAATATAATTTTATATGTCAATTATATCTCAATTAAAATGTCTACTACTAAGTTCAGAATTAGTACCACATCCTCTGAGGTACAAGATTTCCTTCATTCCTTTGTATACCATTTAGCTACTGCATAAAGTTGCTGCCCAATATACCACCCTAAAACTCAGTGGCTTAGAGCACCAAGCATTTATTCTCATAGATCTACAAATTGAGTAAAGATTGTTTCAAGTAGGCTGGGCTCAGTTGGGGCAGCTCCACCTTGCTCTGCATGTCTCTTTCTATTTGGAGGACAGCACGTTAGCCTAGACCTGCTCTTCTTGTGGCGATGACAGAGGTTTGAGAGTGTTAGCAGAAATATTCAGGCTTCTTGAGACCTACCTGTGGAACTGGCTCACCTTGCATTTTCCCCAACTCAGCCCTGGAATCAGCCATTTCTCCAAGGACTCCTATTTCCTTTCAGTGGAGAATGATATTTAGAAACCAGGATTTGGGTGCTAGATGTGGTCATTGTTACTGGGATGTCATGGCTATTAGACCCTTTTAATGGATAAAGCATACACACACACACACACATATATATGTTACATAACTATAAATTTATATATAATATAGAGAACACATATAGATCATATATATGATATACATAATTTTAATTTTCTGTACTTAATTACTATACTAACACCTATGAACAACAAGCACTCTAGTAGAAATTTCAGATTTTTAAAATACTCTTTGTCCTTAAGTTATTTGAAAATAGGAAGATGACCACATAGTATCAAATTATCACCCAACAGATTATTTAGTAATTAGAAAATATACCTTTAATATATTTTTATTGATTTCAGAGAGGAAGGGAGAGGGAGAGAGAGATAGAAACATCAACGATGAGAGAGAATCATTGATCAGCTGCCTCCTGCACTCTCCCTACTGGGGATCAAGCCTGCAATCTGGGCATGTGCCCTTGACTGGAATCAAACCTGGAACCCTTCAGTCCACAGACTGATGTTTTTATCCACTGAGCCAAACCAACAAGGGCTATACCGTTACACTTGAGAGACCTGTTAGATAACCCCCAAATCAATGATCAAATTGGGCATTATTAATAATGGGACAAACTGGCATTATGTGCCTCCTGACAGAATGCCCTGGAGAAGTTCAAGGTATCACCTTGCCAAACATATTTATTTATTTATTTATTTATTTATTTTTAAATATATATTTTATTGATTTTTTACAGAGAGGAAGGGAGAGAGATAGAGAGTTAGAAACATCGATGGGAGAGAAACATGGATCAGCCGCTTCCTGCACATCTCCTCCTACTGGGGATGTGCCCGCAACCCAGGTACATGCCCTTGACCGGAATCGAACCTGGGACCTTTCAGTCCGCAGGCCGACGCTCTATCCACTGAGCCAAACCGGTTTCGGCTTGCCAAACATATTTATACTTAATCTGTTCGTGAGGGAAAAAAAATCAGATAAATCCAGATTGTGAAATATACTATAAGATAACTAGCCCAGGCTCTTAAAAAATGTCAATGTCATGAAAGACAAAGTCAGTCTCTTTAAAGGAGACTAAAGAGACAAAAATAACCGAATGCCTGATAAAGGACATTCATGGTACAAATGTAAAATTGATTTAAACATAATTATGATGATGTCTATTAAAGGGTATGAGGGTAGAAATGTGCATATATGGTACACTAGTTTTTTGGCTTGTTTGTCTGTTTTTTTTTTTTTTTTTTTTTGTGTGTGTGTGTGTGTGTGTGTGTGTAAAAGAGAGGCAAACCCTTATCTTCAGTAGCAGGATGTCAAAAGATAATGAATGAGCTGGAAAATTGAAAAGTAGCAATGTGTGTCATTTTGAGCTGTGAGGTGAGTGCCAGCCACTTCAATGTAAAGAGCTGATAAAGGTGGCCCTTGGGGGGCGGGGGGAGGAGGAGGGGGTCAGAAATGGTGGTGGGAAGCCAGGGTACTGCTGTTGAACTGTTTGACTATTTTAAACTCTTTGCTTACATAACTTTGATAAAGCTAACATCTTAATTAAAAAATAAACCTTAATTTAAAAACAAAATGAAACAATGCATGCAGGTTATGAAGAGATACAGAGGCGAGGGAAGTTGGGGCCAGACTGAAGGAAGCAGCTTGTCGGGGAGAGGGAACTGAACCCCGTTAGTGGGGATCCTGTTGAGTTCAAGCAGGGTCTTCATAATGCAGCTCTAGAGCCAGGGGACATCCTTCTTTAAACACCTACTGACCACATTCTTTAGGTCCTCTTAGAAGTCATTCATTCATTTATTCATCCAGGCACTGCTCTGGGTGTAGCAGTGAACAAAGCAGACCAGGCTGTTGCCCTCAGGGAGTTTACGTTACATACCTCCCAGGGCAATTGTGTGGATTGGGATATGTGAGGAATAACCACCCCTTGTCTCAGGTGGGTGTCTTAAAATTCTCTCAAAGCTCATGTGCGTGTGCATGTGTGTGTGTGTGTGTGTGCGTGTGTGCGCGTGTACGCGTGTGCATTCTAATGTAGTGATTTTCAACCTCTTCATCTCATGGCACATACAAACCAATTTCTAAAATTCTGACCAAAAAAAGGTATGATTTTGATTCATTCAGACCGCATGGCAGTTGTTGTGTTGGCTGTTGTCATTTTTTTTATTTGGCAGTCAAAGAGAGAAGAGGTCAGTGCCCCTGACTAAATAGTCAGGTATTGCATGTTTTAAAAAGTTCTTGCAGAACACTGGTTGAAAACTGCTGCCCTAATGAAATATAGTTTAATTCACACAGTTTCACATTTAGTTTGTGGGACCACTGTCTCCACGTATGACTGTGACACATTCCTGTGACTCCATGTTCTCTCAGCAGCCTGCCCAGGTCTCTCTGCCCGCTCTTACTTTTCCTCAACTTAGGCAGGAAATCTCTAAGCTGCTTTTTTCCCCTTACTCCTTTAACTGAATCCACATAAGGTCTCTTGGCTGTCAATGGGGAGGGTGCAGGGTGACGGGAGCAGAGGGGCCCTGTGCAGTGGGCAGAAGTCACTATCAATAACAGTTGCTCTGGAAGGCAAAGGGGCTCTCTGAAGGGAGTATGAACAAAGGCGGTATCTGCCTGGCTAGCATGGCTCAGTGGTTGAGCATCAACTTATGAACCAGGAGGTCATAGTTCGATTTCCGGCCCAGGCTCCATCTCTAGTGTGAGGCGTGCAGGAGGCAGTTGATCAATGATTCTCTCTCATCATTGATGTTTCTATCTCTCTCCCTCTCCCTGCCTCTCTGAAATCAATCTCTCTATATAAAAGCCTAAGTGATCGTCCAACCATTTGATCGGTAGCTATGACGTGCAATGACCATCAGGGGGCAGACGCTCAACACAGGAGTTGCCAAGCTGCGGTGACTTGGTAGCTGCAGTTTTCATGTGGCACACCCAGAACCATAGAGGAGGGAGCCTGATTCTGGGGTGTGTCACCTGAGAACTGCCCTCTTGCAATCCAGGAGCCCGTGGGGGATGTAGGAGAGCTGGTTTTGGCCCGATCCCTGCAGGCCAGGCCAAGGGACCCACTGGTGCAAGAACCCAAGCACTGGGCCTATAGTAAAAATATATTAAAAAAAGAAAAAAGGCTGTATCTGCCTGGATGGTGGCAGTGACTGTTCTGGAGCAAAGGCCCACGTGGAAGAAGGAAGATACTAAAGTGGAAGAATAATATTGGGGGCACAGATACATGGCTCATGAAGAAAAACCTTAAAAAAACTCAGAGCTGGGCATGAAGTGATGAGAGAGAAGGGAACTACTGAGACAAGAGATACAAAATTGATCTCCATTTTGTTTTATCATCTGAATCATTATCCGACTGCTTCTAGTAATAGGTTTCAAAATGCTTTCAGATAGAGCTAGAGTCTCTCCTCCACGTTGCCCGTAGTCAAAGAAATTAGGGCACATTTCTCAAGAAGCTCGAACACTTTTCTAGTGAAACATGAGAAGAGTGCATTTTCCCTACATCACAATGGTGAGACTAGAGATAGTCGTGTCCATCATCCCCCCCCCCCCGCCCAAAGTGTTTAGATGTGGGGGGAGGTGGAAAGACAAAGAAGAACTATTCAGGTAGATAAAAATCAAGATTCTAAAGATTTCCTTTTAAAACAAAACAGTTGGGTCAGGTACAGTGTTGTCTATGTCTGCAATGTTGGAGGAGGAAAAAAACAAACCAATAAGGCAGTGCCAACGCTATCTGTGCTTCATAGGGGTTATTTCTATTCAGGGTGTGGTCTTGCAGGAGCTGAGTGATGCTAGAAATAACATCATGCAAATTCTTCCTTTTCTCTGTTACAGAGAACACTTCCTATTACATCACATCTTATATCTCTTATTTTCTAGATTCAATAATTCTTCCTTCTGAAAGTCTTTCTTACTCCTCTCATCTCTATCTCTCATTCCTTCTGTCCCCACTCTATAATTTTGAAAAAAAAAGGGGGGCACATCTAGGGAAGTCTTAAAGAAATGATTCTCTGAGTACACTAAGTAAATGTCTAGAAGTGTACTGTTACGACGTACACAACAGGCTCAATAAGATGAAGTGGGAATGATGACTTTTTCATTGTTGGAGGATAGGCAGGTCTTCAGACAAGGGGATGGAGGTTGTTTAACTTTGAAAAAAGGCTGTCCAAGTTGAATAATTAATGTCATTATGATAAGAACAAAATAGAGATTCTTTTAAAAGAGTAATGATGGTAGAGTCTTAGCATGCTCGTGAAAGTTATTAAAATTGAATGCTCTGCCTATGTTTCCTGTACACTCCAGGAATTGCAAGCAAAAGAAGATGGATTGGATACAGCAGAAGGCATTAATATGCATGTTGTCAACTGAGCCTTTAATGAATTATTTTTTCAAAGATAAAAACATTCAAATATTTTCTCTGGAAACCAGGAAGCCTGTTTTACATGAAGAAAAAGCAGAGGTAGAATGATTTTGACACTAATGCAGCTTCAGATTACTAACCCCTCACTGGGGGCCCTTTCTAAGGCTGTGGAAGAGGCCCTAATAATGTGTCCAAATGTTTTAGTAAAATCTGCAGAAGTAGCATATTTTAATTGCCATCACTTAAGATTGCTGTCTCTTTCCACTCCATCTTTCTCCATCTGATTTCCCCTCACACTGGGCATTGTTGGAGTGGTGGTGAACATTTTTGCGATGAAGCTATGTGGAAGTTGAGTTGGGAATAATTTAACTTGGGTTTAGTGAGGCATATTTTTGTATTTCAGTCAGCTTCCCGTGCAGTGGAGTTATCACCAGCTGACCCAAGGAAGGGAAAGCTCCCGATAAACTCCACCTGCCCCGTGTGCCTACTCACCCAGCACTGTGACACAAAGGTATCCCAGAACATGTGCTCTGTGGGCCATCCCCTGATTCTAGTTGGAGTAAAAGCGGCCTTCAACTTACCTGAGCCTGTTGACCACTTTTGTATTTTGTAATGCCTTTTCTCCCTTTCAGACTTGTCTCATAGGTAGAATACATGACAATTTAGAATGTTCTTTAAAGAATCAAAGTCAAGGTTCCGAACAAACTGAATTAATAAGCCAAATAGAAACAGATTCATAGAGAGCAGGCAGACAGCTCTGGTGGTGGTAGGAGAGGGGTGTTGGGTGTGTGTGGAGGAATTGTGCCAAAAAGAACGGGGAAAAAAAAGAACTCATGGACATTGACAACAGTGTGGTGATTGTTGGGGAGGGAGGTAGGTGGAGGTGGAAGAGCATAGAGGGGGGATAAATGGCAATGGAAAAATAAAGAAAAAGAATAATATGATACAAAAAATATTAAGGTTCTGAAATTTCTCATAGGCTGGGAAGAAAAACCCAAACATAGAGGTGTGAACAGGTTTATTCAAAGAGTTGATAAAGCTTGATTGTGACATTATGAGCAATTTGAAAAAAAACAAAACATTTTGGGACTTTTTCATAAAACAAATGAGACATTACAGACTGTTGCTTGAAACATATTTGAAGAGTCCCTTCTTTTATTATCTACATTTATGTATTAAGAAACCAAGAGGAAATTCAGAGAATAGTTAATGGGACATGAAACAAAAAGAGAAAAAGAGTAACACTGACATCAACAGAAATCAATCTGACATCCAGGGGCAAATTGCAACATTTTTTTCAAATTATACCAAAACTAATATTCTTTAAGAAGAAAAGAGAAATTTTGAATAGAAGTAATGAATAGGCTTCTGATTGTTTGATAATCCAGTTAATGAAGAGGAGTGAATCATATGAACACATTGGGAAAAGATTTAAATTTCTGGCTTGAGACAAAATACTGACATTGATGAAGTAAGACTTAGAAATACATTGCAGACTGGTTAATGACTGCTCTCAATACAAGGGATGTTTAAGATTAGTCACTATACAAGAAAACATGAATTCCTTGAAACCTTACTGCTTATATATAGGAGAAATTTGATAATGGTTTCCCCTAATTTGACAATTCTAAAAAAATGAACATTGCACTACTACCAATAAGTAAGACATTCTTCTAGATGATCAAAAATGAAAAACAATTTCAAACAACCATGGTAAGAAACAGACCAGATTCTTTCTGTTATTTCCATAGACAATTATATTTTTAATCTTAATGTGAAGAGTTGCTTAAAGAGTATGAAGTAAAAAAATATAGTAAACAAATATTACAGAAGAGCCAGTAACTAACAAAAATTTCTATTTAATTTAAAAAATATATTTTTATTGATTTCAGAGAGGGAGAGAGATATAGATGAAATGAGAGAGGATCATTGATCAGCTGCCTCTTGCATGCCTCCCACAGATTGAGCCTGCAACCCCAGGCATATGCCCTGACTGGGAATCGAACTATGACCTCCTGTTTCATACATTGATGCTCAACCACTGAGCCATGCCGCCTGTGCTTATGATTTAATTTTAAAAGTTTGTAGCATTTGTAAGTATCAAAGACTTAAATTGTTGTGATTTATTTCTAGTTTTAAGTAAATATTCATGTTTACATCAAATTTTCTACTCTTTGCCTTAAAGAGAGGCCCCAAACTGTAAATTTCAAGCTCTATTCTTTGGGACCAGTGTTTGATCTGAAAGATATTGTGAAGTTACATATATAATTTTATTATTTTCTTGCAGGTCAAGACATGGACTTTGCAACTGCAGATTGGGCCATTGACAGGAGTGTTTGCTTCTCCTGGGAGCCTCTCTTTGGTCATTGAGATAGCAGAATACCTCCATATGTCATCAGCAGCCTGGGTAAGCAGCACTGCTGATAAATAATGGTGTGAAATATAATCCATCATCTATCTTGTTAGAATGTTGCTTACTGTGCCGGTCTAGAAGTTAGAAAACATTTGCAATATTGAGAAATGGTGTTTCTGATTTCATGAATATGGGTGATCCTTAAAAATAATTTTATTGTAACATTTGTGGTCCTTGGAGGCAAAGGTTGTTCACAAGAAGTGCAAGTGAGTTTCAGGAGCCTGAGAAGCAAGGTGAGAATGGACAGCGGGCAATGGATCCCATGGAGAAAAGCTACCACCTTCCACTCACAAGCTGCATGGTTCCGAGAATGAGCTCTTCTAGAATCAGCTAGACTGCTTGGGAAAGTGGTGTCTAATAGTCATTTTAAAACCTTAAAACACAAAAACAAACAAAACCCCCAAACAAAGAAACAAACAAACCCTTAACATTTACTGAGCCTCCATAGCGTGTCTGGAATTGTGCCTGTTTTGGAGCAGGTCATTGAAAAGACGTGGCTACCTGTTGACAGGGAAGCTGGACCCAGACAATCCCTATCCCCTTCCCTGTCTTTGGAGTGTACCTTGCGCCCAGTGTTTCTACTCTAGGAGCAGATTCAAGGATGCAGCCCTGAGAGAGTAAAGTATGGTTGAGACCATCTGACTGTATGTGTAACTGAACCCTGTTAAGGCGTCTATATAAACTCCTGAGATTCTTGTGGGTGGGTGTAGAGATCTACTTGTCTTGCAACCGCCTGAGACAAGCCTTGTCTATAAGCTCCCTTGCTTACTCACACTGCCACCTACCAATTAGGAGTGGCCTGCCTTCTTTCTTGGGTCTCTACTTGCCCTTTGTGTATGGGGGCCAATTTCACATTTCAAGCTGGGAACTTCAGAGGTTGCGAACCAACAGCCAGATGCTGGAAATATATACATAGATAACATAGCAGGTCTATTTATATATCTTAAATTCATAAGAATACAATTTTAAGTTTATAAAAATTGCCTTTTTATTATAGGCCAATATGGTTACTTTATAAGATTGGAAATTTCATATGATTGGCTACCAGTAGTTTCATATGGGTCAACATGAACAACTTATGAAAGTGTTGTTTTCCTTTTGGCCAGTTCTTCATAATGCAGATGTGTATGTGTAGCATCTCTAGTGCCTGAATCATACTAGTACACGCCAGTAGCATCACCCAGTCATTTGATAACTGATCATGATTTCCAAACACACGGGGTAGGAATCAGGGAGGTGGTGGTGAGTGCCATACCTCCTTTAAAAATCCTTGAAATTGTCAAAGAAATCAATTCAGGCATGGTTGACTAAAAAATATCCTCAAGAAAGTGGGACTGAGCTAGAAACTAAAGAGTGTGTACTTAATTAGGGAGAGGGATCTGAGAGTTCATTCTTCCCTCTACAAAAGGGAATAGGCTGGAATGGAATTGCTGGGTCCAGGAAGGGAAGCAAAAGAAAACAGCAAAGAAGGGTCCAGTCTTGGTGAAGGTAATTGGGGATAGGAAGGGAAATGTGAGCCAGGGGATTAATTTAAAAAGTGGATTAAAGGTGGACCCTTGAGGGAACTTGGATTCTATTCCCAAGGTCATGGGCATTCCTGGAAGACTCAGGAAAAAGTGTTTCAGAAAACACGGGCCCTTGCTCTCTGCATCCTATGCTCCTCCTGGAATCACTAGAAACCTGCACAGACAGGGCCTTGGGCTGGCTGTTGTGTACCAAGGGGCACAGAAACTCGGGTGATTCTGCAGTTCTCCAAAGAGGTGGAAGAACAGCAGTAGCAGTACCGTTACTGAGATAGACTAATTTTCAGATGAACACTCTATTTGTGTTTTTTTTAAAATTTAAAATAAAAAAATAAAAATATATTTTTATTGATTTCAGAGAGGAAGGGAGAGGGAGAGAGAGATAGCAACATTAATGATGAGAGAGAATCATTGATCATCTGCCTCCTGCATGTCCCACACTGGAGATTCGCAACCTGGCATGTGCCCAGACCAGGAATCTAACAGTGACCTCCTGGTTCATAGGTTGATGCTCAACTATTGAGCCATGCCCACTGGGCTAAATTTTAATTTTTATTGGTTTGAGAGAGAGAGAGAGAGAGAGGAAGGGGAGAGAGAAAAAAAGAGAGTGGTGGTGAGAGAAACATCAATTTGTTGTTCCACTTATTTATACATTCATTGATTGCTTTTTGTATGTGGGATCAGGATGGGGTATCAAACCCACAACCTTGGCATATCCAGACAATACTCTAACCAGCTGAGCTACCCAGCCAGAGCTATATTTGTGTTTTTGTGTAATGCTAATGTATCTGTGTGTGTCTTAAAAATTTTGACTCAAAGGTTAAGACTAACAAAAACTAGAAAACATGAAAGCATTAGTTCAGATGTATTGCAGCTGCTGTCAGGACTGCAATACACATCTCATGTATCCCAGTTGACTAGGATTGTTACCTGTGTATATAAATGGCTGCTTCTCAGGTATGTTGATGAGAAGCTCATTATGTAACCCATCTGAAAAGGCTCCACCCCTGTAATATTCTGGATCTTTGAAGAGACAATGCAGCAATATAAAAATGATGCATGAACAATGATATTAATGTAGACAATAAACAATACTACAGGTGGTGGTAAGTGCTGTTAAAATAGAAAACAGCTTAAGAGGGAGAGAAAGGAATGGATGTTTGCCTTTTACAAGAGGGTGGGGTTGTAAATGTCATGAAATTTAGTTTTATTTAGGGATTATTCATCTGTCTCATCTTTTCAGGTTATTTAAATAACAGAACGTACTTTAATAAAAAATCCCTAGCTCCTCAAACCTTCACTAGCAGGCGGCAAAGCACCCTTACGATCTGTACCATACAATGTAGCTCTTAATTACATCTGCCTTGCTTTGTTTCCCTTGTTTTAAGCTTCAGCCTCATGTACTCAAAATAGATCTTAAGCTCCTTGAAGGCAAGAACCTGGCTTTAAACTTTAAACACTGGATGTGCGTACGGAGCAAAGGCAGATTTATGGAACATAAAGGGAGTCTTAAATTTAAACTGCAGCTCCGCCTTTGTGATGCTCTGGGCAGCCCAGTGGCAGCCCTCCCGGGGCACTGACTCCTCCCCCCACCCCTTAGCAGCTCGTCCTCATTACTGTTCCCACTGAGGCCAGCAGGAGGCGCCACGGCCTCGGGTTAAGCCTTCTTCCCGCTTCCTACCCCATTTCCCCCAGCACCTGAGGTGGGGAAGCTGCTACTGCCAGAGTCTTAGCAATAGGAGTGAGGGGGTGCAGGGGTTTGGGGGTGGGGTGGGGTGGGGGGTGTGGAGAATGAGGACACGTGCGCACACACACACCCTGGGAGCAGAAACATCTTCCATGGCTTCGTGGGTTTCTCTTCCCACCAGAGCCAGTGTGTGAGAGGTAGGTGTGTGTGTGTGTGTGTGTGTGTGTGTGTGTGTAGTGATGGGGTGGGGGGGGAGACATGTTTTTGAGTGCGAGACCCTAATCCAGACCAGGCGACCTGTGATCTCGCGCCCTCCTCACCATCCCCGTGATTAATACCCATTTTTCTTACTCCCCCTCCTCCTTCCTCCCTTTCCTCTCCCGCTGCCGCGCGCTTGACTTGCACAGCTTGCCCCCGCCCGCTTCCCCTCCCCCGGCTCCAATCCTCACCAACTGGGATCTCTGCTCCTGCCTCTCTACCCCCCGCCCCCCGCCTTTTTTTTTTTTTTTTTAGAAAGGAAGGTCCCCCACCCCCTTTCAAAACCGCTTCCTTCTGTCTCTTCACCTCTAGGAAATCTCGGGGCTTTGCTCTATCGCAAGTGCTTGCCAGGGTGATTTCTGATCACCCCAACCCGAAGTGCTGGCGTCCGAATGCATTTTCGTCTGCTGTGCAAAGAAGAGCCATGAACTTAAAAACCCTCAAGACGGATTTTTAATCCTGCCTGGTAGGCAAGGAAAACCCTCCATCCCCCGCCACCGGCCACCCCTCTCCCGAGACTCTGCAATCGCCGAGGTGCTCAGAGCCGGTATGTAAGCATTGGCTTTGGAGTCTCTTGTCTTAATTTGGGGGTTTGGGGTGTCGGGAAGATAAAGGGTCGAAGCAGTGGAACCGATAACCAACCTGGTATTAGGCAAAGCTCTACAATCCAGCAGAACCCGGTAATGCTAATTTGGACGTGGCTTAAACAAAAAAGATTTCTTTTTAGGATGAAAGGTTAGCGCTCCCTGTGGTCTTTTTTTGGGGGGGCGGGGGCCGGGGGAGGGGGTAAACCTTTCACTGAGCAGAGAGGCTGGGCATCGGTGCCCCGGGCCGGAGCCACGCGCCGCGACCATCAGTACAATCGACACGTTGCAGGTGAAGCTCCGCGTGCTGCACATCGGTGCGGCGGCGTGAGTGTGCGCGGGGGTGGGGGGGTGGGGGGTGGGGGGGTGAGTGTGCGAGCGCGCGCGGGGCGCGTGCGCGGCCGGGGGCGTGTGTGTGTGTGCGCGTGTCAGTGTGCCCCTTCCAAGAAATGCCCAGTGTGCACCCTATGCACAAGCAGAACCCATTCAGCACCAGCCCGGGGTGGGAGGAGGCACTGCTGCTGGAAGCGATGGGCAGAGCGAGACAGATGTGTCAGCAGCAATGCAGATGGGGCTGGGGGCCGCACTCGCTGGCGAGTTAAGTGGGGATGGTGTTCCTGCGTGTGTGTGTGTGCGTGTGCGTGTGCGTTGCTATGTGGTACCGCTTCTCCCTCGCTGCCTCCTGCCTTCCCACTTCCCTCCTTCGCTTCCTCCCTCCCGCCCTCTCTCCGCTTCCATTCAGCCTGGCTTTCCCACCTCTCATCCATGCCTGTCCCAGGAATGGTATAGCCAGACCTTTTCTGAATTATTTATAGACCGGTGCCAGCTGTTTTCAATTCCTCTCGTGTGCACTCTGTGGGAAATGCGGGGTTTCCAACCCCATTTTCCTGAAAACGAATTGATATCTTTTTCAGAATGCATTTTTCTCACCCTCCGGGGGATCCTGGAATAAAACCCTCTAACAGCCTCTTTTTCCCCCTTAGGAAGGGGACGCTTTGGGAATGACCATGCTCCGAGGAGGGACAGAGCTGGCCCCCAGCTTCTCTACACACAGCCTCCTCCACTAACGCTCCAAAAATCAAAAAACCGTAATTGCCAGAGGAATCATTAAAAAAAAAAAATAGTCCAGCCACCAACCTCACATGCAAAGGGAATAATTACTCTGGATCCTGCATCGTGAGCTGCTCTCCATCCACTGACTTACCTTTGAATTCAATCTTTTTTTTCCCCTTTGAATTTGCATCTCTTCAAGACACAAGATTCAAACAAAATTCACGATAAATTGGATTTTAAATTACCTTCCTTTCATTTATCCTTCATCTTTCTTATGTGGATATGCAAGCGAGAAGAGGAGCTTGGACATTCCCAACATGCTCACTCCCTTAATCCGATCGTCTAGAGGTTTGGCTTCTACAAACCAAGGTAAGGCACCTTCTATTGTATTTTCTTCTCACCTGGGGTAAGAGATTCTTTGTTTATCTCTCTTCAAGTCCCTCAAGTGAATTTTTTTTTTGGAAGAAAAGGTAACACGACGATAACATAATGCTGGTCTGGGGAGACAGGCTTATTACAAAGGGGGAAAACTCCCATGTTATTTCTTTTCCTTCCTTATCAAACAGGTTTTGGGTTTTTTGGAGGCAGTGGGGGTGGATGTCTATAGGAACAGAGGATGTTGAATGGCATAAGGGTTTTTCTTTTCTTCTTTTTTTTTATGCAGTCACGACTGGGAAACCTGTGTGATTTTCGAGTTAAATGTCATTTTATTCATCCAGTGCTAAAGCTCTGATTTTATGGGAATCTAGAAATCTCCCCCCCCCCCTCCCCCCTCCCCCGGCTTTCCCCCTTGCCACTTCCATGCTTCTCTCTCTATCTCCTGGCCCTGTCTTCCAGGGCATCCTTTCTGTGCCCTTTAAACATGAAGATAATGACTGAGATCACTGTGATTATTGCCCCGAAGTCCACTTGCTGTCTAAGGGGTTGACATTAGGCCCAGAGATCCTGGGAGGCCTACTGCAGAGGGGCAAGTCTAGGTGGGGAATCCGGATGGTCTAAGATCACCTGGAATTGAAGAATGCTGCAGGTTAAGAGGACTTGAATCTGAAGCTTGGAAAGAAGGAATTCTGTCAATATTCTGCTTTTAATTTGTATTTTTTCCCATGTGCTATTATTTTTGAGCTATAAATTTATCCTTCTGTCTACACATCTATTTATACCCACACATCCTCCAAGCAAACTGTTACTTCCACACTCTTGCAAAATGGCTATCTTGCAGAGTTCTAAAATGCTGTGCATGTGGAAGGGGTGCAGGATTCGACACGTGAGCCTTTGTGTTAAACAAAGAGATGTGCCGTTTGCATGTGTGAGTCTTGTACCCTCAGAACAGAGTTCATACTTTAATTTTTCCTCCTCTCATCATTTTTTACGATATGTGAAATGGGGTTTGGCAGTATTTGCATGCACTTGAAAAGAGAAATAGCAGGAGAAATGGAAAAGACTTAGCTAGTGACTTCTCAGCTAGTCACTCATGAAAGCCAAGACAACTCCTGAGGAAATCAGAATATCCATGTGCCGAAGGGCCTTGATAATGAGCTGGCTGCTCCTCTCCTTGGTCCACTGGCTATATATCCCCAAACTCTGAAGGCACCAAATGCAGCACTTGGTCGACATAAAGATCCTCAAAATAATGTAGTAGAATCATTAGCATCAATAATCTTTCTTAAAGTATTCTCGCCCACCCCCCAAAAAATCTTTCTTTTTGGTATTTTTTTATAACAATACTTAGCATTAATCTGAACTACTGAAGGGGTGTGGGGGAAGTAGCGGAAGGTCCTTGTTTCTCAGCATCACAGTAGAAGATAGTTCTTCATTGTCCAAAAAGGGTGGATGTGATCCAAATGTGCTACTCCCCTGCCCCTGGTTTTATTCCTTCGAACCTTGATTGCTTAACCATTAATCTGTAACCATGGTGTCATCAGAGTGCGAGGGTGGGATCCCACTTTGAACCATGTTCTTGTCATGTCCACAAATAGCTGAGGTTATCTGATGTGTGCTCACCTTAGAGACACCTGGGCTGGTTCTGCATCTGTTTCTACTCCTTCAAGTGGGAGGATGAACTCTAAAAATTACTTCAAAATGCAATAGAGGTATGGGTGAGAAATGCAACTCCAGGTGTGTTGATCTCATAGGTGCAGGTGGGCAAGGCGAGGTGGGTATCAAAGGACACATGCCCTCTTCTGCATTCTTGGTGCCTACGACAGTGCTCTGCACTGAGTAGGTCTTTCGTCACGTTAGTTGGTGATGAGGTTGACAGAAGTCCTTTCGACAGGGTCTCAGCCACATTTGCCTTGGTTGTTAATGAGATGAAGCCAGGTTCTGGGGCAGCATTATTCAGCCCCAAGACTAGGCAAAGGACAAGAGGTGGAAAGGAGAGAGGGTGCTGAGGAAGAGGAGGACCAAGAGATGAGAAAGCTACAAAGAGAAAAGAATGGAATTCCTACTGGAAAGGGCTTCTGAGGATCCTAGGAGGAATCCCCACAGGTGGTCTGTACCTTTTCCACACCCAAAGCCATTTTGGGGACCCTGGAGAGGAGGAAGGTGTTCCTGTCCTCCCGAGCAGATTTTGTGTGACTCAGTGGTGTTCTGGGGTGTCTCGGGACCATTGTTCTATCTTTTTTCCTCATAGCACAAAGAGCTGATTGGGTTCTATTTTGTCTTCTCTCCTTCACATGCCCCCTCCCCTACAGTGTGGGTTACAAGGGGAAGAGATGTGGTTGCTGGTGGGAGGGATAGAGAGAACATTTAATATTAATTGAGGAACTTTCAAGATGTACAATTAAGAAAAAAATTAATGGGAAATAAAGGTTTCCCAGGAAAGCACGGTTGAGGAGGTTAGATGGGTGATTTCAAGGAAATCAGAACAGCATGGTTGTCTTCTATCTCCGTGTTTCAGGTGTAGCAAAGCAGGGTGGACTGGTGAACACAGAACAGTATGGCCTCTGAGAGGTAGCTGTTAGCATGCAAAGAGAGGGCAGGATGTGTACCCCTGGATTGTGTAATTTCTTCTCTCCTTTGGTTCCATCCCTAGGAAGCCTGCTTGTCTGAAAAGTCTTGCTTTGCCACGATATGTGTGTAATTTATGACAGAGGTGAATGTAGGCAAGAAGAATAATAAGGAAACAAAATGACAGAAGAGGAAAAGGAGGAAAAAATTGTCTCTAGTCACTACTTTGCACACCCAGTGCCTTTCTATTTAGGCTGAGTGAGAAGAGCGACTTCCTCTGGTGAAGGGAGGAACAGCAGGCACCTTGATTTTGTATTCTTGCTTCACCTCCAGAAAGATGGCTTCAGACTGACCATCTTCCTTGACCTTCATGTACATGCACCCAGCCTGTGTGTGGAGAGACAGTGGGCACCTGGGAGGTGGAAACATGGACTGGAATTGGTTGGTGGGATGAGTGGCTCTTGATAGGGAGAAAGGACCCAGCTGATCCAGCCCTTGGCCACATCACTGTAAACTTGGAAAACATTCTTCCATCTCCTCCGTGGATATGATGAATTCAGGATGCAGGATTCCCCACTTCATCCCCTATTTTCTTGTTTAAAAACATAAAAATGAAGGTGACATGTCCACTACTACTAACAGGTCAAAGCAAAAATTTCATTAATATTTATGGACTATGAAATACAGAAGGAGTCAGGAGAAAGGAACCATAGCAAACAAATCTGCCTATAGAAGCCAGGGACCAGGAGGGAGCCAGGGTGAAACGTGATTTAAAGGTTGGAAAACTATTGTTCTGAATGATAGTCTTCTCTCCTTAACGGTAAAGCCTGGGGCTGACAGAACACCTCACCTCCTGTAACTTGCTGGGGTCAGGAGTGAACAAGCTCCTTTTCCTCACTACTACCCTATACCCTCCTTAAGCATTCTAGAAATTTCGTCCTTTCCGTCAACTACATTTCCAGTCTCTGGCACTGTGCATACAATCGGATTTCTGTAGATAAGTATAGATCAAAAGAGTTACTGGTCTAATGAATTGTTTGCATTTATTAAAGAGCATCCCCTCTTTGCAACCACAAGAAGTCTCCGGGGAGAGTATATTAGTGGTTGAATTGATATTGTCTTTTGGAGGGACGCAGAGCATAGAAGAACCGATGAGGGAGCAGGCATCACTCAAAGGAGGCAGGTTTCTGAGCTTTACCTGTGGTTGTCCATGGTATGTCTGCGGCTATTACACAAGATTCATTAGGTGGATGTGGTCTTGGGGTCCTGTGAACCCAAGAGAGGTGTGTTCAGGAACCTTTGGTTGGTTCCTTGTTACTCTCCAACTACCTTATTTCTGTCTTTTCACTTTCTAGTACTTTCAGCTGAAATTGTCAGAGAAGGGACCTAGACAGAGCATATGCTGATCCCTTGTTGAAATCCTCCCTGACTGCCCCAAGCAGAATAATTGCTCTGCCTTCTGTGCACCGCCAGCACCTGTTTGCAGTTAATAGTACATATTATCCTAATTTTGTTAACATGCTCTGTTTCTTTAAGAAGTTTGTGAGCCCCTCAAGGGCAGGTATGGATGTGTTATCAGTTGGAATCATTGCACAGTGACTGGCACATAAAAGATAGTTAAAATATTAAACGAATGGATAAATATTAAATTAGTAGATGATGCTATTTGTTGTTTGTTCTCATCGGTACAAGGACAGTTTGAAGTTATGATGCTAGATGAGATCAACAATATCAGAGCTCTGTGACCCATTAGAAGGCGTGTACTCTGACCTTCTCATTTAATAGATGAAGAAGTCGAGATTCAGGGACATCGAGTTTTCTGCTTATGGTTGTGTAGCTGCTTAGTGTCAGCACTATGTGCACCACATAATTGACTACAGTGATGTGTTGAGGTTCTCCATGGATTTCAAATACCTGCATTAGCACTTCTCAAATTTGATTGTCTATAGGAGTCACCTGGGGACCTTGTTAAACTGTACATTCTGATTCAGGTGGCTGACGTGGTACCCAAGATTCTGCATTTCTGGCAATCTCCCAGGTGGCTGGAGCATGCATTACAGGCCTATATCATTCCTGCACCTAATTCCATATCATGCTTAACATTGGCAGTTCCACATATATATTCTACTTTTGGGACTTCCAGCATTATCTGCTTTATTCTTAAAAGTAAAAAGAGAAAAATCAGAAAGGAACCTATGTATTTACGTTTATCCCTCTCCTTTCTACAATCACTCCCCCACCATGTCCATCTTTTGCCTCTTTCCTTTCCATCCTCTCCTCATTCTTATTTTGGCCCTTCTCATAACTGATGATTTCCTCCTGCTTCTGGGCTTATCTATTTATTGTCTCTTAGTTTCTTTTCTTTTACATTATCTTTTTTTTTAAAACTTTATTTTATGCCTTTTTTTCTGCTCAATTATTTAACAAACGTTTATTAAGAACCAATATTTGTCAAAGACTGTGTTATGAAAAAGAATTAGCTCTGGTCTGTACTTGGTGGCAGCTCATGACTTAATGAGGGAGAGGTGGAAACCGGGGAAAATGAGGTGGGCTTCATGGAGGGGTTGACAGTTAAACTGTATCTTAAGAATAAATGTGAATTTTGCAGAAAGAGAGAATGGTCATTTCAGGAGGACAGAGAGCAGGGGGAGAGGTGTGCTGGTCTCCCTTGCTTCCTTTAACTTGGGGAGAAGAGTGACACGGGAAAGGACAGGTTCCTTTAATAGGAATTTCAGATTCCAGATGCTGAGGCAGAGAATAAAGTCAGGGTCTTCTTAAAAGGAGAGGGAAGAGGCTCTGATTTCTGCTTTAGCTTTAGTGATGCTACCCTTAATGACTCCTTGCCCTGTTTATTAGGCTTGCCTCTAGAATGAACAAATGACATAGTTTTCATTTTAGACCACTGGATTGCTACTGACTTTGTTGATGGGTATTAGAAAGAAAGGGACAGCTGCTACTGGGTGTGTAGCCAAGGAGAGAGCTGGATCCTAGCCCAAGCCAAGCTACTCAGAATGAAGGACCAGCTTAGCCCCATGTGTTTCTAGAGTGGCGAGCCACTCAGACCCTCGCTGTTTTTTTTTAATGGCAAGGGGAGTGACAGAAGAAGAGGGGCTCAATTATTCCCAGGGTATTCACAAAATTCTTCCTGGTAGCCTTTTTTTTTAGATGGCCTGATGTTTCAGAAGTATTCTTCATGGGGATGCTCAAGTGTAGAGATGATGAAAAGAAAGCGTAACCACTACTTCATTAAACGGTAGCCTTGGTGCCTAAGGGAAGAAGGGTTTGAAATCCACGTTCCTCTAAATGTTATTTGTATCATTTTCTGCTCTCCATCCTTCCCCCTTTCCCCTATACTTTTACCATTTCTCTGCACACTGTGGTTTATATTCATTTTATTAGCAAAAGGAACCTAAGTTTGGCCTGAAGACTTTTTAAAGATCCACATATATGAAGAGAGTATCTTGGGTATTAAGGTATGTGGGTTAGCAAATGCCACCACTGGCTGACTTGAAGGACATTTATTCCAAGGTGATGTTAGGGGCAGGGTGGCGGAGGCATAGGGACAAGGCTGTGCCTAGAGGTTGAGCAGAAGGGAGAGAAGGAGGAGCAAAGCCAGACCTGAGGGAGTGGCAGACCTGGAAAGAGAGAGGCTTACAGGCTTTGACCCTGCTTGGAACCCATTTTTGTAAGCAGTAGACAGCTTCCTAAATGAGGACAATTTAAGGTTTAGAAGGGGTGGGCAAACTTTTTGACTCGAGGGCCACAATGGGTTCTTAAACTGGACCGGAGGGCCGGAACAAAAGCATGGATGGAGTGTTTGTGTGAACTAATATAAATTAAAAGTAAACATCATTACAGAAAAAGGGTACGGTCTTTTTTTTTTTTAGTTTTATTCATTTCAAACGGGCCGGATCCGGCCTGCGGGCCATAGTTTGCCCACGGCTGGTTTAGACCTATTAACTCACCTGACTCCTAAAAGCCAAACTGTGCTCTCCACGTGCCATCCTCCACGACTTTGCTTGTTGCCTCACTCAGAGCACGCATTTCCTTCTTCAGAAAGAAATTCGGGTTTAAATTTCTCATTAATCTTTATTTAAGATTGTATAAAGCCCCTATCAGGGCTTCAACTGGTTAGAATTTCTTAGGAAATTGCATCTTATTATTATTTTTGGGAGAGAGTTTGGACCTAAAAACAGTGGCTGGATGAAAGCACCACCTTGTTAAAGGAGGGGAGGAGAGTCTGAGAAGAAACCTGAAGCTTAGGTGATGCCACAGTCCTTTCCCCAAAGCTAATTGTACTCTGAAAATGCCGAGAGGTTCTGAAGCAAAGCTCCCACCTTCTGGGGGTCTTAGATTGGTCACTCAGCTATCATGGTAACTTGTGTCTTTGGGTTATAGATCAGTGTATTCTGTGCACATCCAAATACACAACACATGCACCCCACACACTATGGATGTGTGTGGATGTGGATGTTTGTGCAGTGACTTACCTACCAAGTACAGTAGCCAGAAGTAATCTTAAATGCATTAAATGTGTTTGTACAATTTAAGTACAGTAATTCATGTGGTGTGTGTGTGTGTGTGTGTGAGGGAGGGAGGGAGGGAGAGAGAGAGAGAGAGAGAGAGAGACAGAGAGAGAGAGAGAGAGAGAGAGAGAGAGAGAGAGAGAGAGAGAGAGAGGATAATAAGAATATCAATGCTGCCCTGACCCAGTTTGGCTCAGTGGATAGAGCGTTGGCCTGCGAACTGAAGGGTCCCAGGTTCGATTCCAGTCAAGGGCATGTACCTTGGTTGCAGGCACATTCCCAGTAGGGAGTGTGCAGGAGGCAGCTGATCGATGTTCTTCTCACATTGATATTTCCAACTCTCTATCCCTCTCCCTTCCTCTCTGTAAAATAATCAAAATATATTTAAAAAAAAAAGAATATCAATGCTGACAGGCACCTTGAAGATTATTCTCTTTCACAAACATCATTTGAAAGCTGCGAAAACAGTTCTGAGCTTAGCCACGTGGTCTAAATCTACATACATGTGTCAGAGCCACGTCCACTGAACCTCCCAGCCACAGCCCTGCCCCACGAGTGCCCGTGGAAAGCATGTCCCTGACGTCAGCCAGGATGGGTGTGTGCTCCTCCACATGTCTTCAGAGCCCAGGCTACTCCCTTGACATGTAATGTGTCTTTAACAGTGTTCGGTTTTCCAGGGTAGCCAGGAGCTGCCTCTCTGATAATGGAGGAGGTGGTGGTCTGGCCTTGGCAGTCAGAAGCTTCCTTGTTTCTGCTTGTGTTATTTTACTTTGTGACCATGTGCATGCATGGATGGTGGGCCTTGATTTTCTCATTTCTGAGATAGGCAGGTGAAAGCAGTGCTCCTTCCCCAAGTTCAGTGACAAAAATCACCTGCAGAACTTCAGCAAAAATACACCCCCCCGCTAAATGACAGCAGCAACAACTAAAACAATGATGTCTTTGCCCAGGCTGTACCCCAAACAGTTAAATTAAAACCTCTCGGGGAGGGATCCAGGCAGTGGTCATTTAGAAATTCCCCGGGGGATTCTAATGTGTGGCCATATTCGAGAACTGCTGGGCAAGATGATTGACAAGGCACCTATTAGCCCTAAACATCATGCAGTCCTAGCATTTGAACATGTAGAGCAAGACCCTCTCACTGTTAAACTGTTACATGACTAACAGTGGGTCCCTGAGCGGGAGGTCAGAAGGAATTGGAATATGAGGGGATTCAGTGGATGGAGTGCACACAAGGTTGGAACTGGTGTTGAATGAAGAGCAGAGCTGAGTTTGCCCTGTTCCTGAGCTCCATCAACACTCACATAGGCCTGGTGTTGAAGGTTAGGAAAATTAGGGACTCCTTTCCTTGACAGCCTGGAGACAGGTGTGGCTATGAAACAGGGCGAGTAGCCCTCGGTTCTGCAAACATCCTCTGTTCTACTTAGTCTTTCCTGAGGGCACCCATTTCTTGTTTTGGAGAGGAAGCCTTATTTCACCCCTTTGTAACACTGAAAATGTAGGAAGACTATTAATAAATGGGGCTGGTAAGCAGACCCTGATTGACTGGTGAGGGGTGTGGATGGTGCAATTATCTTAGTGCTGGTAGGGATTCACTAACCATGTTACCCTCCCTCTCAGTGCCTGAGGTGGAATATTAAAGGCTCGAAGAGGAGGAAGAGGGTAGGAGGCATTAAGCTTTGTTCTTTTCTGACTGTAACTTTAATCACTGATTATTAGGCCGGCCGGGTTAGTCGTTTTCTCATATCCTTCCTTTTTGGCTCCCTCCCTTCCCCATTTTTTAAAATAAACGTGAACCCAAATGGACAGAGGTGAGAAAAAAATCAGAGTTATGGATCTGTGTTCTTTTAAGAAGACAAATCATAAGAAAGTAAAAATACTAGCTCTTTTTTGGACATCTGCTAATAGCAGTTGGAAAAAGGAAAGAAAGGTTATGAGCGTGGTTTGGGCTCTCACTGGTGTTTGGTAGGATATGCAGAGGTGTGAGGCACTAAATATTTAGGAGAAACCTAGGAAGTGTATTCATTGATTTGAGTTTCCAAATATCTCTTAGTTGGCCCCAGAGGAGGAAGAATTGCATAAGAAATCCTACCCTGACCAGATATCAGCACTCAGATTTAGAAGGTTTCCTTGGGTGGGAGAACATTGACCCTGTGGCTTTTTGAAGAAAAAAATACTGGATGTGTTTCCTTAGAGACTGCATATATAAGAGAAGTAATTTGTTTGTTGATTAACTTGTCATTTTTCCATGTGAACAAAATTCATCGTTACGTCACTTTATGTCCTCAGTGCTTAGCAGAACGCTCTCTGCATATGGGCAGTGCTCGGAAAATGCTGGTTGTTGATAAAGATGATAATGGAAATGAATGTGCATATAGGATAAACTGGACATATTTATGCCTTTTATATTTCCACTTCTTTGCCATCTAAATACCTCTTTTTTGTTAACCCTCACTGAGGATCTTTTCCATTGATTTTTAGAGAGAGTGAAAGGGAGGGCGAGAGACACACAGAGAGAAACCTCTGTGTGAGAGTGACACAATGATTGGCTGCCTACTGCACAACTGAGTTATGTGTCCATTGACCGGAATTGAACCTGGAACCCTTCAGTCCACGGTCCAATGCTCTAACCACTGAGCGACTGGCCAGGGCTAAACACCTACTGATGCTTTGGCTGAATTTTACTAGAGTTGAAGTGGTGAGAGTATCTTTAGTGCTAGCTATAGGCTGGCAGAATTAAAATATACCCATTTCTTAGTGTCTCACTTCTTTGAGCTTCATTTTACATTGTGTTCAAAAAGGGTATTTCTTCAAAAGCTCTCATTCATTACTAATTGTGTTTTTCTCATTCCCTTCAAATTCCTTGTAAATACTGGTCATTCCTCAAGGTCCATTCATCTCAAAGACTGTCTCACCCACAAAGTCTTGCTTGATCTTCTCAAGCAGAAATAAGCCCCCTCAAGTTATTTGTCCATATACTGTTTTCACTTTACCTTTGTTTGTAGCACTTCCCTGATGCTGGCTTTTGGGACAGATTCTTTAAGGGCTTTTATCTTGTATTCCCCAATCACCTTCACTGGGCTGGGCTTTCTGAAATAAATAGGATAATGATTACTCACCTTCTCAACCTCTCCTTTTTATTGTGTACCTATTTATAATGATGCTTTGATTTCAACATAAAACTCAAGGTTGACTCTAAATGTATGAATGGTCACCATAAACTAGGGAATCTAGTTTATTGATAAATCTGCATTTATACAACTGAGACAGGAGTTAGGGAAGGGAGTGAGAAAGTCCTGCAATTATGTAGCCAGAATTTGTAGATCGCTTTAGAAATGAATTGTGGCATAAAAATACTAAGAATTATTGTTGCCAATCCAAATATAATAGTTATCAAAAAGGAATTGCTTTGCTTTTGCTTATTGAAGTTGGACCTTGAAGTGTCAATAGATATTTATGGTATGCCCATTGTATTTTGGGTTTTGTTAACATATGCTATCTCATTTAATCTTTACCACAAGGCTGGCGTTATTATTTTGTTTCTCAGATGAACAGAGAAAGAATTAGAGAGCTCAAGGTCACACTGCTGTAAGCAGTGAGCCAGGATTTCAACTCAATGTCCTCTGATTCTAACCCCTGACTCTTTAAATTATACAGAGCCGCCTCCATGTAAAGGAAGATAAGGGTTTCTGTGTTATGTAGAGGAACCCATAAACAGCATGTACTTTGAAACTTCAGCGAAAGCGACTTTCCTCCAGATTCCTTTTCTTTGGGCTTTGCTCTTGGCAAAAGATAAACTTCTTTTCAAGTGGAAAAATGCATGCCTACAAAATAGCAAATTTGGTGACCTTAATTTAATTCAGTGAGACAAAAGGTGAGAAATTCATGGCACTGGCAATCAGCATCTCTTTCATTTCACATGATGGTTAAGGTGTGGGCATCCTCTTTTTTAGCCTATTCCCACCACTCTGTAAATAAACTTCCTCTCCAAACTGAAGACTCCCCTTCCTTTAGGAGGAGACAGTCCTCTTCTCTACTCATCTAATCTTGGCCATTTTGAAGATTATTCATTTTCTTGTACCTCTTTCTTTCTCAAACCCATTTATAAACTACTACTATGAGTGGAGACTAATGGTTGGAGTAAGAGAATGGTAGTCAGGAATACTGCTTTGGTGTTGGGTTTTATCACTAAGAGGAATCATTGTTATTGCTCTAGGTCAGTGATGGCGAACCTTTTGAGCTCGGTGTGTCAGCATTTTGAAAAACCCTAACTTAGCTCTGGTGCCGTATCACATATAGAAATTTTTTGATATTTGCAACCATAGTAAAACAAAGACTTATATTTTTGATATTTATTTTATATATTTAAATGCCATTTAACAAAGAAAAATCAACCAAAAAAATGAGTTCGCGTGTCACCCCTGACACGCGTGTCATAGGTTCGCCATCACTGCTCTAGGTTATACTCGCCTCATTCCAAGAAAAATATGAGGGAGCTAATTTCTTAAAAAATCTTTATCCTTGAAAGTATTACATAGGTCCTTCTTTTCCCCCCATTAACCTCTTTCAGCCTTCTCCCCCCCGCCCCCAGGCCCTCACCATTTCATTGTCTGTGTCCTCCTGTTACGCATATATGCATACAAGTTCATTGGTTGATCTCCTCCCACCCTCCCTTCCCTTGAGGGAGCTAGTTTTGTTTCAAATATCTGCATTATCTATTGTCTCATAAAATAAACATCTAATACAATGGTCAAATTTCTGTCTTTAGTTTTCTAAGAAAAGAGACCATCTCTTGGTGCCCCTTAGAGTTCAGGTGCCTTAGCTTTTTCCCATGTGCATATTTTAAAACCACTTTTCAGTAATTTGAAGCGAAGAGAAAGGAGCTGGCCAAGGTGCCAGGAAACCAGGTCCAATCTCAGTGCTGCCTCTGCTCTGTGTGATCCAGGCAAGGTCCACAACCTTGTGGAACTTACTGCCTCATGTGTACAATCAGGTATTTAGCAGAGACAATTGTGTTGTGGAACAAATGAGGAAACTTAAAGAGTCCCTCCCGAAATGTATGTTTAATATACACACAGACAGCATTATTATTAATAACTCCATCCTGCTCAAAATAATAGGTTTCCAATGGCTGTCAACACAGGACATCTACTCCCAGTGGGCAAGAGAATCTATATATATATAAAAGCCTAAGCGATTGTTACGACCAAACGACTGGAACAACCAGAACTACCAGTTGACCAGTCGCTGTGATGTGCACTGACCACCAGGGGGCAGATGCTCAATGTAGGAGCTGCCCCTTGGTGGTCAGTGAGCTCCCACTGCCAACCTCCCGCAGCCAGCCAACCTGCCGCAGCCCCTTCCCCAGGCCGGCTGGCCCTGATTGTCCCAATCGGAACCTCTTGCAGCCCCTCCCCCAGGCTGGCCAACCTCCCGTGGCCCCTTCCTCCCTCGCTACCCTCCCCCTCCAGCCCCCCCCCCCGGCTGGCCCCAATCGTCCTAGATCAGGACTGGGTGAGATACCCCGATCAGCCCTGATTGCCAGCTAGGCTGAGGGACCCCACCCGTGCACAACTTCGTGCACCAGGCCTCTAGTAGAAAATAATTGAAGGGATGACGGGTAGCAAAGTCACCAGGGTTCAGGACGCAGAGCAGCATCCAGGCACTGTGGCCTGTGATTTTTAATCTGTGGTCTGTGTCTCCTTCTCAGGTTCTCTTGTGCAGTATTTATCTAGTTTTCCAGGAGAAAGGAGAGCAAGACTAATCTTTCTAGCTTTATGTATAGAACTGTTTTTTCCAGGCTTATCTCATATCTTTACATGATCCAAGAAGAATAGAGATGGAGATGGCATGGCTACCAAGCCAAGGAAAGAATAATGTGAAAGGCTGTTTTGCACCCCAGGCCTTTGCTCTGTCTGTAGAGCCTTCCTCACCTTACTTCTCCTGCTTCATTCCTATGATGCCTTCAAGATTCAGCTCAGGGATCCTCTGCTCCAGGTCCTCCTGGTCCCACCAGGCTTGAGGCACTGCCCTCTTTCTTCTCCCATAGCCCTGGTTTGAAATGACTCTGTTGTATCTCTGTGCTGCCCACTCCATGATGTGAAAGTTTCAAGGGCAGAAACAGCCTCTGCCCTGGGCTCTGTATATGCCTAACAGAGTGCTGGCACATGGTGGACATGTAATAAACAGCTGCTGACATGGTCTGTGCACCTGCCAGCCCTGTGGTCAGGGATTTACGTGTATTAATGAATTGAACATCCCAATCACCCTCGGAGGTGTGGAACATTATCACCTATTTTATGGATGAGGATACTGAGGCAGTAATAATTATGATGTAATAATAATTACTTCATTTCTGGAGTACTTATAATTTACCAAGGGCTATCTCGTGTGTTTTCTTCCCAACATGTATTCTAATTACCTAAGGCCCCACTAGGGGGAATTTGGGGCAGAAACTATTATCCCTTTTTTACAGATAAAGAAATTGAGGTACAGATAACTTGAATGATTGCCAAAAATTGTATAGTCAAGAAGAAGAAAGAGATGGAACTCAATCATAGCTTTTCTGAATCTCAAGTCCAGACTCTTTTTTCTTTGCCTCTGCTTTGAGAGAGCTTAGAAGAGCAGTTTATATTGCTGGAGAAAGCTTAGAGGAAGCCTTAATTGATAAAGAATTTACTCCAAAAATGCATTTGGTGGGCAGGTGAGCATATTTAGAAATAGTAAAGGTTGTGAAACCTGAAAAGGCAAGGTCAACATATTATGCAAAAGATACAAAGGTTTTGGGCAATAGGATTATTATTATTTTACTTCTCCATATTTCTTTTTACATTCCTACATTTTCACAATAAATTGCCTTATTTTCATATTCAAAAAAGGCAAGTAAGAAATAAAAAAAGAACTTTAATTATGTCAGGAATTAGATAAAGGTGAAAGGGTTAAAGTTATCTCCATAAGGAGCTCAAGGTGTCTCCTTACTTAGAAATATAACTGAGAACCAATTACTAACATACAGTTATATGTGTGTTTGTGGGTACATGTACCTATGTATCTATGTGTGTGTATAATCTGCTTCTATCATAGGTTAGGGAACACAAAACCAAGTTAACATTGGAGAGGTTTTTGAAACATTCATTAGGAAGAGTAGAATACATAACCTCAGTCTTAATGACAGATTCTAAAACGCCTTCAACATGGAAGTGGGTGCTGCCGGGCCAAAGGCTGCCATTTGAGGGAATCACAGAGGACTGGAAAGAAATCCGAGGGCCAGCTAATAACCTTTTCTAAAAAGAGATGATGGCTGGAAATTACAAACTCATAAGCATAAGTGTTAAGCTGGAAAAAAATATTGAGCCTAATAGTCAGTTACCGACCCCTTGAAGAGACCAGGGCATAGAAACTGTCAAAATGGCTTTTAGGAGAACAAACCCTATTAGATCTGTGGTTTTGGGAGGAGGACAGGCTTGGCAGGCTGTAGAAAACCAATATATGTAATTAAGAAAAAAGTGATGTAAGTTTTAGATCTGACTTCTTCTGAGATTCTACCTTTTAAATAGGAAAATGGTGGATTAAATAGCAGGTGCTCAAAACAGAATGGTGGGCAGTGGCTGCCCGCAAGGATGATGACATTGAAGTGTGATTGATTCTTGGGGGGTGGGTGGGCTGGGTGGAGGGGACTTGAACTCAGCCTCCACTAACATTCCCCACAAGGTAGGCACATTGAGGGACTATGCCTGCCTCTCATCGAAGGGGAGAAGGGCTGAGGGGTGAGGAGCTATTCTGCCAGAGTTGGCTTTACAGATGTGGGACAGGAGAACAGCCCAGTTTGCAGCACCCGCAGGCCATGCTGCCACCCCTCCCACCCCGAGTCCCTTCCTAAAATGTGCGCTCACATTTATGCAAATTCCCAAAATCCCACCCAAAGCATTACAAGGCTTAGGATCTCTGAAGCCCATCCATGGATGTCAGGCTAAGACCCCTTACACTAGACCATGTGTCTAGGGCACACCCTGGCCATCTTCCTCCCGTTATTTGTCTCTGAAAGGTGGGGGCCATGGGGAGGAATTTTCCTTGGTGTCCAAACTCCTTCGTTCTTCCAGCATTAGCCAGCCCTCTGGTTTCACTTACAGAATGTGTATGAAGGCTTGCTACCAACTGCAGGGCTCTGGGACCTCTTTGCTGTGGAATTAGGCATAATGTTTGTCCTCCAAGAGCCAACAGACCAGGAGCTGAAACTTGGGCATAAAAGACTGGAGAAGGAGGCAGACTGGGGTGACCTTAAGGTGGTCTATACCCAGTGCTGGAGGCACACTGGCCATCTGGCCTGGATGTCAGCTGGAGCCAGCCAGCTCAGCTGCTCAGGAGCCGGGAGATTCAAGTACTTTAAAGGGGTGGATGTAATTCAGATGAAACTGGCATAAGAGAACATTCCTTTTGTTACTTTCTCTTCAATGCCCATTCTCTCCCAATCTACCCCAGCTGACTCCTTGACTCTTGACTAAGGCCCTGAGAACAAATTCTAGCTGAGATGAATTTTCCTATGGAACTCCAGAGAGAGAATTTCTTAGATTTCCATTAGGATCCCCCTCCTCTTCCCAAAGAGTGGGCAGTGGTGGAGAGGATCTTTTTGGGTCCCCTCCTTACCCTTCTCACAATGGGAGCTTGGTGTCTACTTTCTGCTGGGTGTCAGGCCAAGCCTTCCCAGGGTGCCCAGATCCCAGCGTCCTCGGATTTCTAGGCTGGAACTGCTGTGGCTTTTAAGCCAAAGCAAATTTAGATTTTGAATGGTGTCAGTCTGGAAATACAGATGGAAGCCCAGTGCCACCACCCACAGGAGCATCCAAGTCTTGGATGTCAAAGAGACTTGAGTTCAGAATCCCAAGTTTGCTGCTTGCCACCAATAACCTTGGGTAAGACATCTTATGCTTTGACCCTCAACTTTTCTCTTCTGGAAAATGCATGTTGTGTGAAAGTCAGATGAGGTAAAGTATATAAAGTGCCTGGAACATAGCTCCCTTACCTCTCCCGTCCACATCCTGTGAGCAATGCTAGTGAGTTTTCGGAAGGTCAGGAGAAAGAAAAAGTGATGGTCCCTGCTGGCTGTCTCCATCTTCTGTTGCTTCCCCATAAATGCCCACCCCACCCTATTCCTCAGCAATCCATCACCATGGCTGTAGTGTGAAGGGGAGAAGAAATACAGGAGCTGCATATGTTTGTGTCTGCCTATGATGAAGACAAAGTGAAGGGTATGAAAGCCAGTGGCCCAGGATGACCTCAGGGGATGGGGAGTGTTTTGAAATAAGTCCCCAAATGAGGTTTGCCTAGGGAGCTAAGAGCCTTGTGTTATTAGAGACAAGGGCAGTAGCAAAGAAAAGGGAGAGAGCGAGAAAGAGAAATTGATGAAGACAGTCAAGTGCCTTACCCAGGACTCAACTTGTCAGGTTCTTTGACTTTCCTCCACTTTGTATGGTGGAGGAAAATAGCTGGGAGGGGGAGAAAAAGGCAGTGGGAGGGTGGAAAGGAAAAGGTAGCGGGAGAGTGGGCTGTCAGGAGGTTTCCACCTCCGGGACAATGGGGAGCGGATAGTGCTAGCAGAGAGCCTGTCTGACATGGTCCAGGGAGGGGCTGGCCCATCCACCTTCCCCGCCTGCCTTACACACAGTCATCAGTAGTTCTGACACACTTCTGAGAGCCACAGTTGCTCTGCCACCCTGGGAAGTTCTGTCTGGACTCCGGGGAGTGTTTGCAACCTCTCTGTGGAAGGCAGCCTGCCCGCTGGCTGGCCAGCCCCTCCCGGCTCACGTGGGTGTCACAGTCCCTGTAATAACCCTGTCCACCGCCCGGCAGATATGTGCTGTTGGTAACTTGCTCTGTGTACATCTCTGTCTGGTTCCTGTCTCTAAATGGTGGCAAACAGACATTTTGGGAAGGAATTAAGCATTACGAGTTCACAGAATGCCAAGCATTGACATGGCAAATAGAAATTAATTTTGAATTTACCTGGATTTTATGCCATTTGTACCATGGTGCCTACCAGCAGCAATTTGGGGTTAATTTTGTAGAGAATGAATGTGGCTTGCTAAAATCCGAGTTTAAGAACTGCAGGCTGGTGGGATATGTGGTCTTTGTGGGAAGGCTTCCATTTCTGTCGAAGAAGGGATGGGCTCTACTTAGGGCACGGGGTCCTGATGTCCCTTTGCTGTGGAAATCAGGGGTGGGAACGAGGTGGGTGTGGAGGCAAGGAGAGCCTCCCTCGGTTCCCGCGGGTTCCTCGGTGCACTTGGGCTCCAGCCCAGATGCAGCTGGAGGACGAAGCCGCTGCCAAGAAAAGCCGTGCTCCCTGCTGCTCACTGCGAGGAAGAGCCAGCTCGGCGCACGTGTGTGTGCCTGTGTGTGTTTTGTGTGTGCATAAGAGAGAGAAAGCGACAGAGGACATGAGAATGTGAATGAGACACCATGCCTTTGCAGGGTGCAGGGAACTGGAGAGAATGTTCAAAGGGCACTGATCGTGCTTCGCTGCTCGCCACCAGCAGATTTGAAATGCTGCCAGGTGGTTCTCACGTACCACCAGGCTCCAGCGCTGCTATTCCAGACCCTCTGCCCCGCCGGCCCTCCCACACCTGCTCCTTTGTCTCATGGCGCAGAGTATGCTTCACTGCTGGCCATGCTGCTCCCAACAGCCACTCGAAGAGAGGAAGGCAGCCCCCGGTTTCTTGAGACTCCTGGCCATTCTTGTGTGCCTACCAATGGACCCGTGTTTCTAGAAGACATGGTGGATTGATTAAATAAATGCTCTTAACCCTGTAATTTTAAGCACACAGCTCCTCATGCTGTGGAAATAACGGTTCTTAGATTTTTCATTGTGAGTGGATTATTCAGATTGCCCAGAGGGAAAGAACTTTCTCTAATTTTAATATAACAAGTGTTTATTTAGCTCTTCAGTTAAAATAGTCAACATTTTCACCCTTTATTCCCTTTTCTACGATATTTTAAAATATGCACTAAAGAAACTTTTTAATATGCTGGGATCATGAGTTCTTGTGAATTTCCATTGTACATCAACCACTTCCCAGAGAAAATACACCCTTCACTTTGTCTGCACTCACTTCCATTCAGATCACCAGCAACTTTCCTTCCCCAAATGATTATGGTGTCTTTCTCAGCCTCTCCCCTGAAGACCTGACTCGCCCTCCTGGGGCCTCCAGGCTTTGCTTCCTCTGCTTCCTTTAGATCACTGACCCTTGACCTGTTGACATGGAATCCCTTGTTGTGTCCCTCCCCTCCCTGCTCTGCTGCTTTATGTTTCATCACATTCTAATTTAATTTCTCCATCACTGGTCCATCCACTTACGGTCACATCTGCTTTTCTGTTCTGTCACTCCTGCTCCTAGAGAAGATGAAGAAAGTCCCAAAAGGGAGCTCAGGTGGTCTGCGTTAGCTTCCCTCCTTCCAGAACGGCATCATCGCCAAAGGACCGGGTGACTAGCCTTTGCTAAGGGTCCCCAGAATTCCATGCTTGCCCATTTTTCAGATATTGCCTCCCTGAGCCAATGCATTTTCTCCTTCGCACTTCGGCTCACAGTTGATGCTCTCATTACACTTGTCTAAGAAAATCAACACTCTCTGATGTCAATGTTCATAATCATTCTTTTTTCTATATAAACATTCATTGTTTGCTGGAAACTTCAGAGGGACCTTTGTTTCATCTTCCACAATGCTGACAGCCTTTGTTTCGGACCCAGTTATCTTTTCATGAGGCGTTGTGCTGTCACTCTTGAGGCCCCTCGCCTTTCCTGACATCATGAGCTCTGTCTTCCCACTGCTTCTTCGCTGCTGCTTTCAGTGTGGTCATAACCCAACCCACCCCTCTTTCTGTGGTCCCTGTTTTTGGGCTGGTACCAGCATTCTCCCAGTGCCTCAGACCTGGCATTCAGGATCTTGTATATCTTCCTGATCCTCTCTCCCAGTCCCTGGAGGATTCCATGGGATCGTATGCAAAATGACTTTTGCATATGATTCCACCTTCCCACAAAGTGTCAGTATTGTCTCTTGGTAAATATTACGGACCCTGGAGCCAGACTGCCCGAAGGTGTCAGTTCCTAGAGGGGACGTTTGAAAAACCACAGACCACTCAGAGTCTTGGTTTCCTGCTTTGTATAATGGGGGTAATAATAGTACAGCTGGTTCAAAATGTTCTTCTGAGGCTTAATGAATGAATGCCGACGAAATCCTTAGAACAGTGCCTGGCACCCTGTGAGCGTTCATTCAGTGTTAGATATTATTATTGCCAATACAGGAGTGGTTCTCAACTGGAAAATTTTGCCTCTCAGAGGACATTTGGCAATGTCTGGAGGCATTTCTGACTTTCAGGACTAGGGGGAAGGGAGGTTGCTATCATGTGGTGGGTGGAGGCCAGGGATTCTGCTGAACAACCAATCGATGGTACACAGAGCAGCCCCAGGACACAGTTACCCAGCCCAACCGTCAGTGGCTTCGAGATTGAGAAACACTGCACTACCTCTTGGCCCCAGAAACTGCCACCACTCTCTCAAGGGGTTATCTAGTGCCCATTTCTATTTCCCTCGGTTCTCAACTCTTCGGAGGGCTCTTTTTATCACATGGTTTCAGTTACGCAAGGATATCGATGGTTCTCAAATCTACATTTCCAGCCTCCTGATTATGTCTCCAGTGGCTTCCCCCAGGCGCATTCTCTTGAAATTGGAAACTGTTAAGGGGGGGGGGGGGGGGAGGAAGAACCAGTGTTTCTCTCCCTTCTCCATTCAAGTGGCCACCCTTTCCCAGCACTTCCATTGTTCCTCATGGCACACTGTCCTGGCGCTGGTTCCCTGGCTCTGACTCCAAGCCGCACCTCCAGTCTCCACCAGTTGCTGCCAGTTCTCGCTCCGCATTGTTCCCTTTCCTCCTCATTTCCATCTCCATGGCTGCTGCTTAGTGCAGGACTCTGGCTGGCTTCCCCGGCTCCCCTCCTCGCCTCCATCCTCCACACAGCTGCTGGAATTGTCTTCATTAAACACTGTTTTACTCTGCTCAAGAATCCACAGTGGCTCTCCATTAGCACTTATTAGCGAAAGGAAATTCCCCATGAAGCTCTTTATGGCCTGACCTCCCTGCCCCTATGGGTCCCCCACCCCAGCAACCACCAGCCTCTGAATCACTCCCTCCAGGTCTCTGGGCGCTTACCTGTCTGAGCTCCTCTTGTCCTCCTCTCTACACCTTCAGGTGTTATAATTTCCTTCCCTGGAAAGCCTTCTTCTCTCCTTTTTGCCAAACTATGTCTGTCACCTCTTTCAAATGCTGGCTCAGTTTTGAACTCCCCCAGGAAACCTTCCTGAATACACATCAGATTCTCCTTGTCCTATTACTCAATATCTCATTTTGGTTTTAAGTACTCATTAGGCCTACCCTACATGAATTTCCACTTGCTGATGTGTATAAAGAATACATAAGTATTTTAAAAGTTTTTCCAAATATATATTTCACTCTCCCTACCTTTTCTTTTGCTGGTATCTCTTTAAAAAAGAAAATGCTGGGAGGTCATGTGCTGGACAGACCAGTGCTGTCCAGTAGATCCCTCTGCCATGGTGGACATGTTTTATACCTTTGCCCAGTCAGGGCACATGCCCAGTCTGCAGGCTCGATCCCCAGTAGGGGGTCTGCAGGAGGCAGCTGATCAATGATTCTCTCTCCTCATTGATTTTTCTATCTCTCTCTCCCCCTCCCTTCCTCTCTGAAATCAATAATAAAATATATTTAAAAAAGGAAAAAGCTAACACACAGCCCAAATAAAGTTCACTGGTTAGAGCAGGATTTCAATAGATGATGTCTCTGTAACTGGGCCCTCTCTCCCCTCCTAAAAGCCCAGGAGGAGCCCAAGGGCATAGTTTATGCCTGACCTGCTCTTCTCTATGTGGTGTGTTGGTGGTGGATGGGAGGAGGAGGAAGTAGATCTGGTTTGCCAAACGTAGGTAACAAAGTGGCTCTGCTCAAGAGGCTGCAGCAAGAGCAAGGAGATGGTGTGAGAAGACTCCAGGGCCACGGCCCAGCCGCTTGCTAATGGAGATCCTTCATGGGGTTAAAGGAGAGAACTAGGAGTCTTAAAACTCTGTGCATTCTGGGTGTTTTTATTTATGAGGGTAACATCCAGGTATTGGTTAGCACTTTTCAGCAAACGGGGTGATCTTAAATCTCTGATCTCACTTGATTTATGAGGTGGATGATGATATTCCATTTTGTAGCCGAGGAAACTAAGGCCAGGAGGTAAGTTAGGGAATTTGCCCCTGGTACTCATGACTATTGAATTCGGGGATCTCCTCATTGCCCCCTGCTTCCTCCATCTGGCTCTGTAAGGTAAGGTTTTAAGGGGCACCTATCCCGTTCAATATCCTTGTTTTACAGATTGGACCTCTAAGTGATTTCCTGATGGCATTAAAGCCCATGATATGTAAAGCTGGGCCTCAAATCAACTCCCAATTAGTGTTCTTTTTCTTTATTGCCAACATTACACTTTATTCCTAATCCGAGGTGCAAATAGACCTTTTCACAATAACCTCAAGACCAGTGCTGTCCAGTAGAACCCTCTGCCATGGTGGACACGTTCTATATCTTTGCTTTCCAATGCAATAGCCACCAGCCACATGTGGTTATGAGCCTGGAGAATTTAAATAGTCAGTATTGCTGATGGTCTCCACATTGGACACCACAGCTCTAGACTCCCTGTTTGCTTATACTTGTCAGAAGGAGTAGTTTGCCTAATCTTGGTTTTCCCCTCATCTCCCTTCCCTTCTCACTGGGAGGTCACAGTAAACCTGGAAGAACCAGCTGTGGGAGCTCACTGGAGACTGGCATCATCAGAGTCTGGGGCATCTGCAAGACCGAGAAGGGAAATGAGAAAAGCTGACTCTGGTCCAGGGGGGAAGCATTTGTGGAAGACAAACAACTAGTTCCTGGGTCTCTTCCCTCCCAGCAGCCTCATGAGAGTCCAACACTCAGCCTGTGGGGTTTTAGCCTCTTCCCACAGGAGACAGACTGAGGAAGAGGCCAAACTGCTTCTCAGGTTGGCATGGACGGGGCTCTGACATGGCGTCTTCTCCATGTGGTCCAGGGGGAGGTTGTTAAGGAAATGTGAGTGAGTTCATTTGGTGCTTCTGTCTTTGATTTCCACTGAGAAACATCTCAGAAGTGCGGTATGGTCAAAGCATCTCTTTACAGTTCTCTCTCCATCTCTGTTTCTTGTGTATGTGTATGTGACAGTGTGGGTACATACTAGTACACCTCGTTCTTACCGTATCATGCATTGCTTCAAAAGTACTAGTTACTGCCTGGCCGGTGTGGCTCAGTGGTTGAGTGTCGACTTATGAATCAGGAGGTCACAGTTTGATTCCGATTAGGGCACATGCCTAGGTTGCAGGCTCATCCCCAGTAGGGGTTGTGCAGGAGGTAGCCGATCAATGATTCTCTCTCAATATTGATGTTTTCGTCTCCCCCTCTCCCTCTCAGCTACCTCTCTGAAATCAATTTAAAAAATAAAGTACTTGTTACTATCTTTACTGACCTCCAGGGCAGGCTCCCAGTGATGCACATTACTGCTGAGTCCAGTGCTTGCATCAGAAAAGGACAAACCCCAGAGTACACAGCTAATGAAAGGGGTAGGTTGATGGTATGGCCTGACCTTCTCTTTGCCTGTTCCTTCCCCCTTTCTTGTTCACATACTAGTATTCTGTTCAACTTGAATTTTAATCTAATTTATTATTGATGCCAACAAGACAAAAAAAAATCCTGAACTCTCTAACCTCTGGATATAAGGCCCTGGGAGCTCTCATCCTAGATAAGTTGAGTATGTTTCCACATGGAAATGAAGGCTAGAGGAAGAAAGAACTTTCCTTAGAAGGTAAGTCTTTAATTATAGGAGCAGAGAGAGCATGGTGAGCTGTGATTCTTTGAGTCCAGAGAAATTGTGGAACTGGATAACCTTAACATTAGCTGGTTAAGGGACACAGATGCTACTCATCCACGTAGCAATGTATCCGTTGGCTCTTTATTGCCACACACGTTTCATAGGAGCACAGAAGTCTGCTCTTTTGCAGCTCATGGGCTTGCTGGTGAACCCTCAGGAGACTCTTCAGGTTTTGCTCATGATGTCACAGCTCCTTGTTGGGCAGACAGATGTGACACCACCCAGGGCACCTGGGGTCCATACGGAAGGAACAGTTGGAGGCAGTGACTTGGAGAACACGGCACTTGTTTTCAGACGGAGGCTTTTAAAACAGAGCCAGGGTAGGAGCATTCAGGGCAGCTGTGACAGGGAGAAAGACTTATTGGGCTGATAAGAGATTTTGACAAAATTTTCTCCGAGGAATATGGATTTTTAAGAACATAACTCAAATTGCCATGAATTGTCTTTTAAATCAGAGATCTAATCATATCTGCCTTCTCCAAAACCTTTAATGGCTCATTATTGCATGCAGAATGAAGTCCTTGCTGTCCTCCGCTTGCAGTCACGGTCACCCGAGGTTTGACTCCCACAGCTTGTGTGGCCTCCGCCCACCCGCCTCACCACTTTCTCCACTCTCTACTCTTGTCCTCTGTGTGCTCGGCACTCACCCCTCACAGACTTTCTTGGCTTTGCTCAAACCATTCCTTCGTTCTTTAGTCAGGTGCATCCTCCGCACTGCTCCTGGCTTTGTCAGAATTCTAGCCCTTCTTCATTGTCCCTTTGCAATCACACCTCCTCCAGGATGTCTTCCCATAGCCTTCAAACAGCTGGCATGCTCTCCCTCCTGCATTTTTATGCATCACTCTGTATTCTCCGCAGCGCTTGTCAGTGCCAAATCTTGCTTCAGGTATTAATGTATATGTCTGACCCCACCCTAGATGGTGGGTCCCTGGCTGCATCTTGTTCATTTTCATATTCTGCACGGAATCTAGAGAAGTGCATTGCCTACAATCGGCATGTTGAATGGAATTGTTCTTTATTTCTTAACTGGAACTGCTGTCTGCTTACCTTTATCTCTTCATTTGCTTTTTTGTTTTTAAATCCTCACCTGAGGATATTTTACTGATTTTTAGAGAGAGAAAGAAACGTTGATGTGAGAGAGAAACATACCTGGACCCAGGATGGAACGCACCCTAGGAATGTGCCCTGTTCGGAATCTAACCCACAACCTTTTTGGCATACAGGAGATGCTCCAACCAACTGAGCACCTGGCTAGGCTCTTCATTTGCTTTTTATATCTGGGTCATCCTTTTGAAATATTGTATACTCTGTAAAGGCCCAGGAGAAAAACTGCCCCTGTGTATATGATAGATTTTGCCTAGTTCTTCTCAAAATTATTCAGATGCAGAAGGAATTTTAGCTAAGAAGAATAAATCCATTTTGCTTTAGTTCAAACTGGTTCAACTTGTTTCTCAGTCTTTCAAAAAATCAAAGTAAGTTTCAGACTCAAATGTCTCACAGGTTCTACTCTGTTCCGACAGAACCAGGGTAGCGATTCGGGCCAGATTCTAAGCTGGCCGCAGACACGTGGCGAGACTTCAGTTTTTGTTGTTAGCCTTCAGCATTTTCAAGGTTACTTCTGGGTATTGGTTTTGAATGTGCATTTTCCTCACTCATGTTCCTGAATAGTATGTAGATTTATTTCCAGGTCAAATCCTGTTAGAAGAAGTAGCTTGAAAATGAAAATCTCTCTACTACCAAACAATGTTTGGTTTAAACATCTAACTCATTTTTTTTTTTTTGCAAATACCTTTCAATTGAAAGAATTTTTGGATTTAAAATTAATGGCCAAATCACTTAGTTTATTGCAGTACTTTATTCCCTTCAAATATTTTAAATCTATAATCACTTTTGTTAAATCCTCTTCTTCTGGGATGGGAAAGAGACCAGGGGATGGGTAAGTTGGGAGAAAGAATCATTCACATGCACCTGCAAGAGAAAAAGGGCAACAATCTGCCGCTGGCCCTCTCTATCAGCTCTGTCATGGAGGGATTTCTGTAAAATAGAAGCCTTTCCCTGTGATGGGGTACTTCGCAGGCTCAGTTGCAATTTTTCTCCGTTATTGCAACAAACTCTGTGTCTTTTATTTCATAAGATTTTTTTCCCTTCAAAGAAGAAAAAGTCATTTTTTTTATATGGTTTAAATGTCCCCAAGTTGTTCCCCTGAAGGTGGATGGGGCTCAGTCTGCTGATGGCCAGGCTTCCTTTTAAGGATCCACTTACGGACACGGTCATGCTGTTACGTAGCGTCAAGGGGCCAGAATTGCCCTGAGCATGATAACGGAGCTCATGGTGTCAAACTCGATGCCTGCCTCCACCCTCCCTGTCTCACCCTCAGTGCAACATCAGGGACTGGTGATTGCCATGGGCCTGGCTCTACTACTGGCTGGCCTGGCCACTTCCCTTTGTTGAGTCGTGGAGCAGAATTATGTGCAGAATTATGTTTGTGTGTGTGTGTGTGTGTGTGTGTATACATATGTGTGTATAGTGTGTGTGTGCACACACGTACTGACCTTTTTTTTTTTTAAATATATTTTATTGATTTGGTACAGAGAGGAAGGGAGAGGGATAGAGAGTTTGAAACATCGATGAGAGAGAAACATCGATCAGCTGCCTCCTGCACCCCCCCCAATGGGGATGTGCCCGCAACCAAGGTACATGCCCTTGACCGGAATCGAACCCGGGACCCTTCAGTCTGCAGGCCGACGCTCTATCCGCTGAGCCAAACTGGTTAGGGCTGACCTTTTTTTAAGTGTTGAGGTGAGACATTCTGAATTCACTGTCAGTGTGGTTTAGGCCTGGACGTAGTGGGAAGATTCTATCTAAAAGATAGAATTATCAGATGTCATTGCTGGATGGGACAGCTCATTGTGAGGCTGAGAACACCAAGGCCTTGGACTAAGTGAATGTCAAAGTATCCAGGGGTGCCTGATCCAGTGCCAGAACTCAGGCACCCTGACTCTTGTTCTAAGGCTTTTAAACTGTATCAAATGTCTACATACGTTATTGATCCCACATTTTGATTATGAAAACAATTTGGAATACTTACCCCAATATGTGCAGATTTACTGCACAGTCAGGAAACCAGAGTCCATATTGGTTAGTCTGAATGGGAGAATTGTACATTGGGAATTAGTTACAAAGGGATTGGAAGAGCTGAATAGCTAAACAGGGCATAGCCAAACCCATATGCTCCCCCAGGTCAGCAAAGCAGGAAGTCAGTATTGGCCTTTAGGTCATAGTTGTCCATTGGGAACAAACTGGAACAAATGGTGGCTGCTTAGCAGAGAATGGAAACCATGGAGGAGATACAGCCACTGGGAAGATGCTGACCAGAGCAGAACAGCCTAGCTTCTCCTCTCTTTGGCATCCTCTCCCTTTCTTGGCAGTACCTTCATTGTTTAAATCTAGCAAGAGGCTGTTTGATGACAGAGCCTGGGAAATGGGTCTGCAGTGTTTTGCCTCCTACAATACAGAGCAGTAAAGAGGGCGTGGGCTGAGGTGGGGTACAGATCTTAGAGTAAACAGGGAAATTGAGGCAGATTATTTCCCAAAGATGACTGTAACAGTATTTCTCATCCCACATGTTCTTCTGCAATGTGTCCTGGCCACTTCACATCACAGGGTGGAGCCTAGTCTCGTCCCCTTGCATGTGGGCAGCGTTATTTCCACTTCCACCAATTGAGTATGGAGAAAGTGACTCGAGGTGAATTCTGAGGCTAGATCACATGACCGGCCACACAGCTTCCACGCTGTTCTCTTGGTATGTTGCTCTCTGCACCTCCCAACTGCCATGCCATGAGAGGCCATGTGGAGAAACCGTGTGTGGGTGCTGCAGTTGACAGTCCCAGCTGAGCCCAGAGCCAGCTATGCAAGCTAAGAAGTTCCAGATGATTCCAGCACCCTGCCCTTAGAGTCACATCCCCCTGTTTGAGTCTTCCCAACTAGCCCCGAAAGTTGTGGCGCTAAGGCAAGAATCCTGCCATACTCCTCACCCTCAAATTTGTGAGCAAATAAAATGGCTGTTATTTTATGCCACTCAATTTTGGAGTGGTTTGTTATGTAGCCACGTATAACTGGAACACAAGTGACCAAGATGTTTATTTAGTACATAATTATATGTGTATATTATCTAATATGTTGAGTTCATTATAAAGCACACAGACAACCAGAAATTAAAAATGGGTGAGATAAAATTAAATGTAAATAGAAGTCTAACATTTTCTTCCCATACCTAGTGAATGGTCTTGTCCAGCTCCTGGGGTGTTGGAGACCACACATTATTCTCTATCATATACATGGCCAGAAGAGGATGCATTACGATATTTCTGGTCTTCTAAATAGCCAGTGACTACTTCAGCAATCTCTGAGGAGGAAAAATTTGGGGGACAGTGATAGCGAGGGAAGAACATATTGGGGAGGCGCCCAGGGAAGGAGTGTAGTCAGGAGAGAGAGGCAGGGAATCGTAGGTGAGGGACAGATTCTGTGAGATGAAAAACAGGGCTTCTAGACAGGGTGGAGATTTTCCCTGAAGCAGTGTTAGACTTTGAGAGTATTTCCTTTCATTGCTGGGATGCCATTTGCGAGGACCATCACCACCCCCAGTGTGGAGTCGTGTGGATACTGTATAATGGTTAGTGGACAGGGACATTTTGCCACAGTTTCATTAATGGGAACTGATTCTAGAATTGAGTGCTACAGAGATCTGAGTATTTTTAGGAAGGGATCAGGTTGAGATTTTTTCTAACATCTCTTGCTCTCTTTAAGGGACCTCTAGTGTATTTCATGTGTGCACATGATATGCACATATGGACACATATAGGTCCTTAGGTACATTTTAATTCTTACATCATTATATACAGGTAGATTTTTCCCTTCATTTCCTCCCCTCTCCGCCCTCCCCCCTAAAAAAAACCCCACCCCAAACTCAACAAAGGTCTTTGGAGTTTTTCTCCTTACTTCTTTATGTTTACAGACCTACTGTTAACATGTGTATTTATATAGAACACCTGTGCAAATAAACATATCTATCTATTGAGAGTATTGAGGAGAATTAATTTAAAAAACAGATTTCTTCCCCCCTTTTCTTTTCTGACTTATTCCTAATAAAGTCTATTTATCACCTTCTTACTATGAATTCCCTTACAGGAACCCTGCAAGCCAGCCAGCTGTGTTGTGGGGTGGGCAGCCACTGTGAGTGGTGTGGATTCACCGATCAATCCGATTCTGTTCCTGCCCTTGGGGAACTCACAGTCTTAGGGAGAGATGGACAGATGAGTGGGTAATTATGTTCTGTGTGGTGGGTGCTGTGAGGGAAGTAGCTATAGTGAGCTCAGGAGCATGTGGAGTGGACACTTAGTTTCCACGAAGTCTTCCCAGAGTTTTGACAAATGGGGGCAATTACACAGCTCTCCCAACCAAATTGCGTGTGCTTGGCTTTGGATGTGGTAAGCTTTCTGCAAACAGACTGGATTATTTGCCTTGAGTATCCTGTTAACGAGACAAGCTAATTTGCCCAAGGGGACCTCTTCACCCCTTACATTTAGGATAAATGCTTTTCACGTTGGGTTTTCTTATCCCAGTCACACTGTTCCTGTCCTTCCCTGGAATGAATTCTTTCTAGCCTGCTTACTAAGCAGAGAGACTGGGGCTCTCACTCAGGTTTTCAGTATGTCTAGTTCATTTCTGGCTTTGGCCAGTCTGCATGCAGGAGGTCCCCTATACTGTGTCCAGGGTTGTCAGATTTAGCAAATTAAAGAATGGAATACTCAGTTAGATTTGAATTTCTGATAAACAATAACTTTTTAGTGTAAGTAGGTTTCAAGTATTGCAATATAAATACTGAAAATATTTGTTGTTTATGGGGGGGTGGTGGAGGGATTGAGCAAAAGAGGAAAAAAAAAAGAGAGCGAACTCATGGCCATGGACAACAGTGTGGTGATTGTAGGGAGGAGAAGGGAGTTGAGTGGAGTAGAAGAGGGCACAGCAGGGATAAATGGTGACAAGAAAAAATGAAGTAAAAAAAAGTGCAAGAAAGGGAAATTCCACTTGGCACAATAAAAAACCATGAAAAATAAGCTATTTTGCTCAACTGGCATGGCTCAGTGGTTGACCATCAACCTATGAACCAGGAGGTCAGGTTTTGACTCCAGGTCAGGGCACAATTTCAGGTTGCTGGCTTGATCCCCACTGTGGGGTGTGCAGGAGGCAACTGATCAATGATTCTCTCTCATCATTGATGTTTCTATCTCTCTCTCCCTCTCCCTTCCTCTCTGAAATAAAATTTTTTTTAAAAAAAAGAAAAATAAAGCTATTTCGTGTGTGTGTGTGTGTGTGTGTGTGTGTGTGTGTGTGTGTGTGTTTGTTTTTAGAAAAGTAAAAGACATTCACATTTAACTGGGTGTTCTGTATTTGGTCTGGAAGCCAGGTCAGCACTCTCCTTTGGCTTCACTCTTGGAATGTTTGCAAGGGAGTGGGAAGTGTTCACTACTTTTATCTCTAGAAGCACCACTCTGGAGTGGAGATTTTGTCCTTTGTCTTCCTCTCTCCTGGTTAAGCTTAATTTTTCCCCATGTTGCACGTGGCTAGGCCTGTCAATCAGAGCCACTGTGCTCAGCTTATTTCTGCCATGGACTCTGGCAGTGTTAAAATTTTGAAGTGGAAACTCTTTATAAGGAATTGTGCCTAAAGTCTGAGTCAGAGGCAGGAGTGTAGGTGGGCTCAGGGAACAAAGGGCATTCACTGTCACCAGGCAGCAGCAGGACAGATCAGAAATGCATTTTGTTTAGTTCTTCCTTGTGGACTGTGATCCGGTAAACTAGATCCCTGGGCGAGCAAGTTCCAGATATGCAAGGTGTCAGAAATAAGAACAACAATAACAATTTATCGAACACGCCATATCTGTCAGACACCATGCTAAATGCTTTCCATACATGTCCTCACTTAATCCTCACAATACTTCAAAGAGGTAAGTACTCTCATCACTCTCATTTTGAAACAGGCTTGAAGAGGTTAAATAGTTTGCCTAAGGTCATCTAGCCAGAAGGTGGCTAAACTGGGATTTGAGCCCAGGTCAGTCTGATGATAAAGCTCCCACTTTCAGCCACAATGCTGCACTGCACAGGGGTGGACTTGGGCTGGGGGATGTCAGTAAACACTTGGGATTTGATTAGTCTACTCTGTTTTAAAGATTTCTAACAAAGAAGGATCCTTTCCAACCTCTCAAATAACTGTTCTAGGGTGTGATGTCCCATTTTGAAAGGCTACTCTTCCATATATTAATATAATGGTTTTCTTCTGTAGTATAAAACCATTCCTCAGCTTCAGTGGAAAGAGCAACCTAATAATCTTCTATAAAAAGTGGTGACTTCTCTTTCTCCTCCCGCCATCTCTCAGTCTGTCCTCTGAGGTTCTATGATCAGCAACATGATCAGAGATAATTCAAGTACGTATTTCCTAATGTTTAGTACTCTTTGTGCTCTCTTTTGAATTCCTCCTCAATTACATGCAGTAAGTGCATAATGCACATGGATTTGATTGGCCTGCTTTTTGCAGGCTTCTGTGCTACAAACTCAGGTGGGTATTGTTTGCTGATTTCCTTTGAGGAATATTCCTCTTTCATTTGCCTTAATGCCCATCAATATGCACTATATTGCATGTAACTTCTTGATGTTGTGGTTATGATCTTACTCAATAATACCATGAGTAAAAGGGTTTGTTCGTCATGCTGTATCCATTATGGGATGCCTCTCTCTGGTATAGAGGACAATGACAGACAGATGTCATATGAGGTGTGATCATAAGACCAGAGAGCTCCTCAAAGCAGAAATACCCCTTGTCAGTGGCTTTGAGCTGATTGCAGAATGCCCCTGCAGCTTTCACACTTGTAGTCTTTTACAGACTTTAGGAAGCTCTGGTGTCCCTCTGGTTAAGTGTTCAACTGGGAGGTCTTGGAAACCTGTTGCAGCTTTGGGAAAAAAGACAGGAAAAGGGAGAGGAAAGGTTCCTGCCATTGACCCCAGCGGGTCTGGAGGTTGTGGGAGAGCCTTGGAGTTGAGGCAGTTGGAAACTCTTGCTTTGAGATTTCTCCATATTATCCAGGAGCTGAGATGTCTCCAAGAACTCACTTAGCTGGGGCTTACTTGCAATCCAGGCTGAAATGCAGACCAGCATCTGATTTATCTCCAAGAGCTCTGGATTCTTTAGCCAGTGGCTCAGCCCTGACTTGTATCCCTGAGTACTTTGGGGTTGAAGCAAGGATCTCCCAACCATACAGATATGTCTACCATCATCTGCTGCAAGGACTTAATGGCTTGCCCCACTGGGAACCTGAGATATAGGCAACATAGTAGGACCTCAGGGAGCCCTCAGGTCCTACTACTTTGGACCTGATGCTCCTTTCCTAGGCACTTAGTTCCTTCAAAGAAAAAGTGGTCTGGTGAGTTTGATAGTCCTTGAATTTCCTGGGTACCTGCCTATTAGTTTAGAGGGACAAAATGCCAGTGATTCCAAATGGTCCATCGGTCCACAAAATTCCCATTTGTCCCTGACTGCCTTTCTTAAATTCAGGATGCCTGAGAACCACACCTCCTGAGTCTTTATTGTGTCAAGATGCAGTATCATTGGTATGCTGATGGGATTGATGTAACCTACATTAAAAGGCATTTAAAATTTCATAACTGGAGGTACAGTTGTTCCTCACAGAATCCAGGTCTCTTAAGTCTGAACTCCTCTTCCTTTCAGAGACGTGGCTTTTGAATGAACAGCCTTTGTTAAGTCACCAGTGTTGGCTGTGCTACCACCAACTGTGTTACAGTCTTTGGCATCAGAGCAGAACCAGATGACTCTGGCAAAAATGAATTTGAGAGGATATATATATATATATATATATATATATATATATATATATATCCCAAATCTGTAGGACTGTGCTTTGTGAACAAAGAACGGTAGGACTTCTTTGCTGTTTACAGTGTTGACTCAGCAAGGCACACATTTCACATCTTTAGGCCCCAACGAGGGCTAGCAAAGGTTTGTTGCTCTTTCATCACAGTACATTTTCAAATTTAGCATTTAGACATGTAGGGCAGGGTTGGATTGATCCTTATGAAAAGAAAGCATTTTCCCAAAGGATCCCCCCTGGTAGAGAATTTCTTTAGGCTTTTGCTATGAGGCAATATGGCTATATTTGCCCCAGAAACTTCTTTTTTGTCTCCATTCAACAACAGTTTGGCATTTCATATGATACTAGAAGCCCGTTGCACAAAGATTCGTGCAATAGGCCTTCCTCTCCCTGGCTGCCGGCACCAGTTTTCCTCCAGCACCCGGGACCCAGGCCTTAGGTCCAGCCACAGCAGAAAAGCCAAGCCTCAAGGCTAGTCTTCTCCCCTCTGGCCGCAGCAAGGCTTGCCTTCTCTGCTGTGGCTGCAGCGGAGAAGCCAACCCTCTTCAGTCTTCAGTCTTCAGTCTTCAGTGTTCACTCCGGCCAGAGCCTTCAGTCTTCGCTCCACACCTGTGTATGCAAATTAACCACTATCTTTGTTGGGTTAATTTGCATAGTTGCTCTGATTGGCTGGTGGGTGTAGCAGAGTGACACAAATTTGCATGTTTCTCTTTTATTAGTGTAGATTTGCCCATGTGCTGGTTTTGAGTATCTGCTCCCCTAATACCACTTTTTTTCTATATTCAACTGATTGTTGGCTTTTGAATGAATAAATGCCACGTTTTCAGGATCTAACTGGAACTATGGCAACTTTTGCCATAGTTTTTTTGTAGGGGTGTGCTGAGGAGAGTGAAGGAACAATATAAATTTAAAATGTGCTGCTTTCTTGGCTCTGAGACTGGCCAGTAAGCCTAGAGGGTGATAGATGACATGAGTTTAACATTATGGAAGCGATTCAGAGAAGGATTCATGCTTCATCCTCAGCCTTATGCTGGGTGTCAGTGATGGTTGCCATGGTGATATTTTTGATGTCATCAGCAGAGGATTTGGGCTGCAGCTGGGAGTTGAGCCATAGCCACAGGTGGGGTCCTATAGGATCAATGGCCACTTTCTATGCTAGGGTTTCAAGTTGAGAAGGACAGATAGACCAGATTATTAAAAATACACAATGCAGGTGGGAGACTATTCAAGAAGACACTGAAATATTATATTGCAGGATGTGGGATGGGATTGCTCTTAGATGTGTGGGAAAATGTGCCTGGGGTTGTGGCTGTCATGTACCTGTCATTGACCACCATCCTCCAATGAGGGGAAGTATAATTTTTGAGCTGTCACAACTGCCCTAGCAAAGGCTGGTTCATGGGCTTTGCTATTTGCTGGACCAAGCTGTTGACTTTCCCCTGTTGGGAGATAATAAGGAGAAGACAGAAACATCCTGGGAATGGTATAATCCCAGGTTAATTCATGTAGTGAGCCTCAGCCTTTTCCTTCTTTTTTTTTTTTTTTTTTTTAAATATATTTTATTGATTTTTTTACAGAGGGGAAGGGAGAGAGATAGAGAGTTAGAAACATCGATGAGAGAGAAACATCGATCAGCTGCCTCCTGCACATCTCCTACTGGGGATATGCCCGCAACCCAGGTACATGCCCCTGACCGGAATCGAACCTGGCACCTTTCAGTCCGCAGGCCGACGCTCTATCCACTGAGCCAAACCGGTTTCGGCAGCCTTTTCCTTCTTTGTGGGGATATAGACATCAAGGGGATATGTGTATATAACTCGATGATTTATTAGCTACACTGACCAGACCATAGTGGGAAAAGCATAGGTCTGCAGTGGTCCAGAGGTTCTCAAACAGCATCCTTTCAATTGGAGAACAGATGCTTCTGTGAGTCCATGAAGACTTTCCAAGGAAAATTTTAAGGCACTTGATTTCCAGATCTTCAATTTTCTTTTCTTTTTTAATATATTTTATTGATTTTTTACAGAGAGGAAGGGAGAGAGATAGAGAGTTAGAAACATCAATCAGCTGCCTCCTGCACATCTCCCACTGGGGATGTGCCCGCAACCCAGGTACATACCCTTGACTGGAATCGAACCTGGGACCTTTCAGTCCGCAGGCCGACGCTCTATCCACTGAGCCAAACCGGTTTCGGCTCAATTTTCTAGTGTATTCTTTCCTAAAATCAATCTGCTTGAGAAAATGCTACTTCCCCTTTCATGGTTGCCCTTTTCTCACTTTGCAAAAGAAAGGCCTATCTCTCATTTACCCAGAATTTTACTGTATAAATTGCTCCAGGCTGAAAAAAAAAAGAACTTATAGGGGGGCCACATAAAGGGATCATTAGAAATATTTGTATTAGGGGAAATTTCTTTTATTTAAGACATCATAAACTACCCCTGTATCCAGTTTATTAAGAAATGTACTTCTAATAAGATTTTTAAAAATCCTCACCCAAAAATATGTTTTCATTGATATTTTTTTAGAGAGGGAGGGAGAGAAGAAGGGAGAGAGAGAGAGAGAGAGAGAGAGAGAGAGAGAGAGAGAGGGAGAGGGAGAGAAAAGAGAAAAACACCAATCAACTGCCTCCCGTAGGTGCCTACGACTGGGAATCAAACCGCAACCCAGGTATGTGCCCTGGAACCCATAATTTTGGTGTACAGGGTGATGCTCCAACCAACCTAGCCACACCAGACAGGGCTCTAATAAAATTTTTATATTTATTTTTAAAATTGTGGTAAAATACACAGAATATAAAGTCTAATAAATATTTTACTACTTATGTGTAATGCTTATCTGTCAAAATTGTAAAATGTTTTCATCAAAGGTTTACAAATAATAATTGAAATACTATCACAATCTAGAAACGAACAGTTGAACACTTAGAGCCTATGATTACAGGTAATATAAAGAAATCATAAACTTTCATTTATGTACATATTTTGGTTGTGGAGAAGTATGATAGAAAGTGATTATTAAGGTAGTTTTCAAGCATATCTGTTAGATCACCACAGCTTCTTGTGGCAGAAATTAGAGAGAAATACAATCTCAGGGAATAAAGAAATGATATGAAATTTATGACATTTAAAGAAGAGCTTAATCTTATATTTAAAAAGTAAATGATGGTAGATATTAAGTTAGTGTGGTATTTATATTCCATTGAACACATATAAAAGAGTCATGTTACAGTTTATTTTAAAATTTTAATATTTACTATATGCCAGAAATTTAAGCCTTTGCAACTGCTTAGATCATGGTGAAAATTTTTTAAATATTAGTTTAAAAATAAGCACAGGGGCGCCTGGCTGGTGTGATTCAGTGGTTGAGCATCAACCCATGAACCAGGAGGTCACGGTTCAATTCCAAGTCAGGGCACATGCCTGGGTTGCAGGCTCAACCTCCGGTAGGGGGTGTGCAGGAGGCAGCCGATCAATGTTCCTCTCCCATTGATGTTTCTACTTCTCTATCCCTCTCCCTTCCTCTCTCTCTTAAAAAAAAAAAATCAATAAAAACACTTAAAAAATAGGCACAGGGGTACATAATTTTTAAGAATCCTTTCAGTGAGTAACTGAACAAAAAAGTTAGAATACACTATTCACACAAACCCCTTCCCCCCAGTTTTTGTGTATTTATATTAACTTCAAAACCTGATTTTTCTTATTTTCTCTTGTGACCCACCAGTACTTTTATGCAGCATCCCCATAGAGTGGTCTGCATCACTCTCTGGAAGGTTCCACAGAGCTAGTTGCCTCCATCCCCAAATTAGCCATATTCATCCACCTCCTTGCATTTCTGTGTTATTATATATGGGCGGTGGTTTGGCGTCTGCCCATTCATTCCTTGGAATTAAGTCTAGTGATAGAACATTTACTTTCAAGCAGGAGTGCCGCATAGTATGCTTTTGAAATCAGAGTCAATTGTCTATGTCACCCAATCTCACAGACTTCAGTTGGGGTTGGACTGACCTGTCTTACCACCGCCCTTATACCGTTGATTTTGTTCCTTTGATGAAATAGTCTATTGCAGCACTCATGGGAGTCTGTACTCTCAGCCTGTCTGACTGTAGTTCTGCCACACCTGTAGGTACTGGTGCTGTCTGCTGTGTTTTGGGGAAAGGGAATTCTGGAGAGAACATGAAGGCGGTATACACTGGGTTTACAGGAACTTGGCGCTGTTCTAGCAGGAAAGACAAAGGCTCCAGTGGTAGCACCTGTCGTTAGTTCCTAAAGAAGCTTCCTCCAGGACCATTCAGGCAGGGCCAGACGGAAGCAACAACACCCAGGAACACGCTACGAATCTGTGTTGAGACAGAAAACAGCCTTCAGAAAGGAGTGTAGGTTAGTTAAAAATTGTAACACCTCACAAAAATGCTTACTCTGTCACTTCTCACTCTTTCTTATGTCATAATAATGGTACTGTCAATGGATTAAGCAGCTGGAACAGGAAGATTAGCAGGCACTTGGTTGCATTTTATTTGGTGGGCTGGTAGTCTTTTTTTTTTTTTTTTGGCCTGTGCCAATTTGTTTCAGACCTTAGACCACTAAGCCCATATTTATTACTAATATGTCAATTTAGGAACTTATATTGAATTCCTCTATTTTTTAAAAACAATCATACTAACCACATTGCTGATAAATGCAGCAATATATGATAAACAATTTGCAGTTTACAAGAACCATCCACATTAACTTAGCCAAAAAATCCAGACCTTGGGAAAATTAAATCTATGAGCATATAAGAAAATAGGTAACTGAACCAATAGCCCCACAACTCTCCCTCTCAGCTGGGAACCTATACATTTCTTTTGTTTTCTAGATTACCTAGTCCTGGTCTAAGACACATAGTAGCTGCATGAAACATGCTTGAATAATTAAAAGCCTTACTCTTTATCTCTTAAAACTAAAAGAAATGTTTATTCCTTGGACGCAAGTCAGATCTGCGTTCCTATCACTGCCCCTAACTAACTCTGTGACCTTGCAAGTTGGTTTATCTTCCTGATACTCACTTTTATCATTTATAACATGAAGAATACAAAGTCTACCCTTACAGTTGAAAGGACTAGAGAGAGAGAGTGTGAAATGCAAAGTAGGAGCTGAGAGATTATTACCATTTTCCTGCAAGGCATCTTAATGAGTACCTGTACCTGGGGCCGTGCTAGGAGCCGGCACGCAGAGGTGGACAGTCTACCAGCCAGCTACATGAAGTTAAAGTTGGCCTACACAGCTCTACTGCTGCTGGGAAGCTGTGATGGGGCAAGCATTCCACCTGTAGCAGCACATGGTAGTCATTGGGTTATTCAGCCTGTGAAATGGTTGGGTTGTGTGACTGAGATAATGGCCTTGAAATGGTCACTCTCCTCAGCAGCATGTGGTTCGGGAAGGTTTAGATTATTGAAGGCACTTATGGGAAAGGGGTGTGTGGCAGTTCAGAACATGTGTTGGCTTTGAGGAAGGATGTGAGAAGACCTAGATGGGAAGGGAGCAAATTAAGTAAAGCAGCTAATTAATAGACCCATCTGCATAGAATTTGTTTTACAAATGAAACATTTTAAAAAATAAGCAATTCTGGATATATTGATAAAGGAATTGATGTTCATTCATATATGCATTTAGTCAACATATTCATTGTCTGCTGTGTGCTGTGTTTACAGTGCCAGCATACTACAGTGAGCAGGCGAGGCCAGGTCCCTGCCCTCACGAAGCTTTCTCTGTGAAAGGGAGAGATAATAAACAGGTGTAAATATAATGATATTAGAGAGTGATGAGGGTTGTCAGTAAAACTGAAGACAGATGAGGGGACAGGAAGTGAAGGAAGTTCTATTTTAGATTGGGCCGGAAAAGCCTTTTGTTTAAGGTGACCTTGAGCAGAGAATTGAAGTGAGTGAAGAGATGGGTCACATAGACTTCTGGGCCGAGTGCATGTCAGGCAGAGTGAATAATAAATGCAAAGACCTGGAAGCAGAAACATGCATTTGTGTTTAAGAAAAAGCAAGGAAGCTGTGCTGAGAGGACAGGGCATAGGGAAGGAGGTTACAGAAGTAGTCGAGGCCAGTTCTATGTAGGGGTTTGTGGGCCATGGCAAGAACTTGGCATTTTATTCTAAATTCAGTAGGGAACCAGTGGAGAATTTTGAGCAGGGCATAACGTGATCTGACTTAATGATCCTTTATGTAAGCAAGTTATCATCCAGAAAGTGCCGTCTTATAAATGATCATTTGGTTTGCATAGCAAGCCTGACGGGTTCCATTTTAGGCATGAAGGAAGTAATAGAGTCCAGCAGGTGCTGGTCCGGCCTTTAAGTCCAGACAGACTCACACTTGAATCCTGAATCTACTCTTTAAGGTTTTGTAACTTTGGGAAAAATGCTTGAATTTGGTATACTTCTCTTTTTATAAAAAACATGCTTTTTTTTTTTTTTTAAAATTGAATTTTAGAGAGAGAAGAAGGGAGAGGGAGAGAGAGATAGAAATATCAATGAAAGAGAAGCATCAACATCAATTGGCTGCCTCTTGCACGCCTCCTGCTGGGGAATGAGCCCACAACTCAGGCATGTGCCTGATCAGGAATGGAACCGGTAACCTCTTGGTGCATGGGTTGGCACTCAACCACTGAGCCACACCAGCCAGGCATACACTTCTCTTTTCTCATTCTTAAAATGGAACAATAGTACTAATATTTACCTACATGCCCGTTTTGGGGATCAAATGAAGAAATATCGTGCTGGCTCATGGCCAGGTCCATGCATGGAGCAGTGCTCAATGCTTGGTGGCCATTGCTCTTATCAGAGAGGAGACATAGCAGCTCTAAGACTAGAAATCAGGCCTCCTTATGCCTCCTACAACACCACCCCATTCCGCCTGCCACTGAGGAGATGCTGGCCATGCATTGGGTCCCTGCAGAGGCCCTTCCCACCACCACCCATGGTTTGGCTCAGTAGATAGAGCGTCAGCCTGAAGATTGAAGGGTCCCGGGTTCCAATCCATTTGGGACCACATGCCTGGATTGCAGGCTTGATCCCCAGAAGGGGGCATGCAGGAGGCAGCCAATGCATTTGTGTTTAAGTCCAGACAGACTCACACTTTGTGATAGAAACATCAATGATAGAGCTGACGCTCTATCTACTGAGCCAAACCATGGGTGGTGGTGGGAAGGGCCTCTGCAGGGACCCGAGGGTTTGGGGGCCTGATCAAAGTGTGAGCTAAGAAGGTGACTCCCACAGTGGCTCTTAGGATCCTCTGATTTAGCCTCACAGGGAGATACGATAATGAGACTGTGCTCTCTCCCCAAGTACAGTGCTGTGTGCGCAGCAGGCCCTGGATAAATATTTGTCAAGGATGAGAATCCTTTAAAGTGATTATCATCTCAGTTGAAAGATACTATCTTATAAATTCCTGTTAATTTGAATTCCTTGATTTTATATAACTTCGGATCTGATCTTTATCCTTTGTCTGAAATGAGGAGTTGGAAGTAAGTGACTGAGCTTGGAACTTTATAAAAAATAAACTACTACCTGATTTAGGCTTATCAGGACATTGTTAATTAATTTGCCTTACTTCATTTTACTTGTTATTTATATGTATCTTCATTTAAAATGTTATTTGTACGGTCATTAAAAGTCATAAAATAATTATTTCCAAAAGATTTGAGTTTTCATTAATTTTGATAAGATAGTCTAGCCCTTAAAAATTGCAAATGAATTAGATTTAATTACATTATTCAGTTGTACAAGTTAGGTTCCAAAATAGTAAGTGCTTGGTCATATAGCTGAAGAGCTGACAGACAGGTAGGGGTGGAGTGAGGTTTGGAAAAGAGTTTTTCTCAGGCCCAGGTAAACAATTCCAGGACAATAAACAGGGAAAGGGGTTAATGCTTAATAATTAGATGAGTAGGACTTTCTGAATTTCTGGGCTGTCCTCCTTATCCCTTATTGTAGTTGTTCCAGTGGGCAATTCCAGTCCTTCTGCACAACCACCTATGCTCCACTAATGATGTCTGTGATCTCAGAAGCCTTTGGTTCCAGTGGCAAAGATAAAATGGTGGTAGATGGGGAGAGAGGTTTGCACGTGGAAGATGGCAAAAGGCAGCACTTTTTCAAAGGTTTATAAAAGAGTGGGTTAAAGATGGACTACATTATGGCACAAAAACTTGAACCAGTTGTGACTCACACATCTGTACCGTCTTTGACCTTTTGCCCAGGAGAGGGCAGTAACATGCTAACATTCAAGCTTTCCCAATTGTCCTTAATAGACACTGCAAGAACCAATGTAGAATCAGTCACAGTTGTGCCTCATTTTCATTTCACCTGTTCCTTCCTCCACGTTTACAGCAGGAAGATTTGCCCAGCCTTATCATGCATATGACTAAGGTTATTGGCTTTTCTTTGGGTGAACTTTTGGACCACAAGTGGGAAGCTGTGTGCTAGTTGTAGGCATTGTTAGCTTTGCCCAGGCTCAGTATGAGAACATAATGTAGTCTAAAATGACTGAAAACGGGAGGAGGCATTGGAATATAAGTTAATCCTCCATATCTAGCAACACTGTGCTGATCATTCTTGGAGAATGGCTTAGCTTTATCCAAGAGTCACAGAATTAAGAATACGAATCTCTTCCCTACTTAACCTTTTCTAACCTGTCTGCTTGTGGGTGTGTGTGGGCCAGTGTGTCCCACAGAGGGATGCAATGGTTCATGAAATAAAACATGAGAAATGAAGGAAAACTGTGAGAAAGAGTGGGAAGGCAGGACGAGTGGTGGGAGGTGAGGCTGTTGATGACGTGGTAGATGGTTAGGAGAGAAAGAATCTGTGAATTGGAACTTCACAGGACATGCAAGCTGCATTGTGAGTCACCTGGCTTCAGTCATCATGTGTGGAGAGTATGGGTGTATGTGAGCTGGGCATGTGTATGTGTGTGAATGTGTGTAAAAAAAATCACTTGTCACAGAATAACTTATGTAGCAAAGGATATTTCTAGGATATTATGAAATGTGAATTTCATCTCTGCTTCCTTCTTTCCACCAAGCCAGGTCACAAGCCATTATTTCCCATTGTTGAGTGTGTAATGATTTCCAGCCATAGGGCTTCCCTGGTTTCTCCTGGGAGCTTGCTACACACACTGTTGAGTTTCAGATTTTTTTTTTTAATACTCAGCCTACACTTCCTTTTGCTCAATTTCACCTCATTTTCTCCTAGTTATACCCCCTTGTATTACCCTCATCAGTCATCTCTTTTCCCAGTTCATCATTTCACCTAGTTTGGAGCCTTATCTGCTTCTGTGTGAGTGGGGTAAATGGGAAGGCGGGAAAACACACACACACTGGGGAGCAATGCCTCCGGCTGTGCTCCATGGAGTTCTGCTCTTCCATGAACCATAAAGCAGCCTGAGATAAATCTATCACAGTGGGTCTGAGTGACAGTGCCGCCTCCCTGCAGATGCGGTGGGTGTGAGGGGCTCAGGGAACTGAGAGGTGAACAGAGTGGAACAGCTCTGAAATTGGGCCCTATTGCAAGTGATCTAAGTCTAGGTTTCATTTGTGGAACTGTAACTATTGCAGGGGACTGGTGAAAGTTAGTGATATGATCTGTGGATTTCAAGCTCTTTCTCCACAGATTCATATGCTTGCAATGAACATTGTACTGGATATAAGCCTGTGTTCCTGGGTTTTTAGGCCACTGTCATTGCTGCCTCAAGGCTGGTGCTAACCCAAAGGCACCCTGGACCCTTTCTAGTTTTGTATTGTGTGCACCCCACGTGGGGTGGGAATAGTTCTTAAATTAAGAGCAGGTTTTGTGTTTTTTAACTGCCTTGTATCCACAAGTGAATTTAAAATATATATTTTATTTTATTGATTTCAGAGAGGAAGGGAGAGGAAGAGAGATAGAAACATCAGTGATGAGAGAGAATCATCGATTGGCTGCCTCCTGCATGCCCCCTTCTGGGGATCAAGCCTGCAATCCAGGCATGTGCTCCCAACTGGATTCGAACCTGGGACCCTTCAATCTTCAGGCTGACGCTCTATCTACTGAGCCAAACTGGCTAGGGCCACAAGTGAATTTTAATAGAAACTACATTTTTGGCAACTAAGCTCTACTGTAGATTAATAACTTTGATCAGTGGTAATAATCCTGTATAATAAAAGGGGTAATACAGGCAGTCCTCGAGTTATATTGGACGTGACATATGTCGTTCCGTGGTTAACGTCGCCATCTCCCATTTATTTATAAAAAAAAAGTCCATTTTGACGTATGTACATATGTGCTTTATGTTTTTTATTATTTATTTACCACAAGGTCAGGAATTGTTCTTTCTTTCAAATTTTTTTCACTGTTTCACTTCATTACTGCTGTGTATGTGCTCCATGTGAGTGACGTAGGTGCTTCTGTAGTTGGGTTCCAACTTACGGCAAAAATCGCTTTACGTGGTGCCATAGGAACGGATCTCTGAAGTAACCTGAGGACCTACTTTATGCAAATCAACCGGCTGCTATGATGTGCACTGACCACCAGGGGGCAGACATGGGGAGTGGGCCTAAGCTGTCAGTCAGACACCCCCCTGAGGGCTCCTGGTCTGTGAGAGGGCACAGGCCAGGCTGAGGGACCTCCCCCCCCCCCCCCACACACACACCTCCAGTGCACGAATGTCATGCAATGGGCCTCTAGTAATAATAATATTAGTTGGCAATTCAAAGACTACATTCAGAGTAGAGAGGGTACAGGGAACAGTCCAACTGTTTTGAGGTGGGTTGGGTTTTTATTTTATTCTAATCTTCTACTTCTGTCTTCTCTCCTGCATGGAGTTGGTCAGGTGTGATGGTGATGGCAAAAAGAGCAGAGAAACATTTCATTACCTATATTTAAATCAACCTTATTGAAGTAAAATTTACATAAAATTCACACATTTTAGGTGGAGAGTTTTTGACAAATATATGCAACCAGGTAGCCACTCTAATCAAGATCTAGAATATTTCCGTCTCTCCAAAAGTCCCCTGTGCCCCTCAGCAGTCCGTTCACTCCCCGCCTCCCCATCTAAGGCAACTGCCAATCTGATTCCTAATCCCTACAGATTAGTTTTTTCTGTTCTAGAATTTCATATAAATAGAATCAGACATTATGTAATCAAAATCTACTTTTTTTCCCCTTCCCAGCAAAATACTGTATCTCTGAGATTTATCCATGTTATTGCACATACTGGTAGTTCCTTTATATTGACTACCAGTATATACATGAATATACCAAATTTACCTATTCACCTGTTTGTGAACATATGGATTATTTCTAGTTTTTGGCTATTATGTGTAAGTCTGTAAGAACATTCATGTCCAAATCTTGTTATGGGTATGTGCCTAGTATAACGATTTTCAACTGGTGTGCCTCTAGGTTTTTTAAAACATGCAGTACATGAGTATTTAGTCAGGGACACTGACTTCTTTTCTCTTAGATTGTCAAATAAAAAAATGACAGCAGCCAATACAATAGCTGCCCGGTGTGAATGAATTAAAATTCTTTTTTTTTGTCAGATTGACAAAAATATATATTTTTGATGTGCCACAGAATTTTAATAATTAGTTTATGTATGCCATAGGATGAAAAAGATTGGAAATTGCTGGCCTAGGAGTAGAAATGCCAGTCATATAGTGGCATGATATATATGTTTTCCTCTTACTTTCAACATAAATATGCCCTTACATTTAAAGTGCATTTCATATAAACACTATATAGTTGGGTTTTGCTTTTTTTATCTAGCATGAAAGTCTCTGCCCTTTAATTGAAGGATTAGTATTTTTATATTTAATGTAATTATTGATGTTGAATTTATGTCTATTGTCATGCAATTTGGATTTCATTGGTCTCTTCTGCTTTGTTTCTCTATTGCTTCTTTCCAGTCTTCTTTAAACTTAATAGATTATTTAGTACTTTCAATTTTATTTCCTCTGTTGACTTTTAATTTATGGCTTTGCTTATTATACTTTTTAGTGGGCTAAAATTAAGCATTTTTAATTATGGTAGTTGATTTAGAGTAGTATGTATCTCTTTACACCTCACCTATAACATTGCATGCCTGTCACTTCCTAATTTTCACTCCCTGATTTGTTCCATAAATCATAAAGCACTCTGAGGTAAATCCATCACATGCTTCCCACTTCACAATGTAATAACCTCACAGAAACAAAATTTTATTTAACTGCCCACTTTGTCCGTTGTAAGATTGTTGTCCTATTTTTTTTTTTTTACTTTTACATATTCTATAAACCTTGCCTTATACTGTGATCATTATTTCTTAAATAAACAGTGGTATTTTATGTAAATTAGGTGAAGAATGACAACATATCTTTTATATTTACTAATTTATTTTCCACTTTTCGTGCTCTTTATGTCTCCTGCAGATCTGAGTTGTTTCATCTGGTATTATTTTCCTTCAGCCTGAAGACCATCCTTTCATTCTACTTTAATGTATCTGAAAACATCTTTATTGTAACTTTATTCTTGAGGGATATTTTTGTAATATAATTCTGAGTTGACAGTTTCCCCTCTTCCTTTTAGTACTTTAGAGCTGTCATTCCATTGTCTTCTGGTTGGCAGTCATTTTCTTTAGCTTGGTCTTCAGAAGTTTGATGATGGTTTATCTATATGTGATTCCCTTTTGGAGTTTGTTGAGCTTCTCTGGAAGTACAAATCAGTGTTTTTCATTATACAGGCATGTGCCGCTTAACAATGGGGATACCTCTGAGCAATGTATTGTTAGGCTATTTTGTCATTGTGTGAATATCTTAAGTGTACTTACATGAACCTAGATGGTCTGGCCTATTACACATCTATGCTGTATGGTATAGCCTGTTTGATCCTAGACCAGCCGTGGGCAAACTACGGCCCGCAGGCCGGATCCGGCCTGTTTGAAATGAATAAAACTAAAAAAAAAAAAAAAAAGACCGTACCCTTTTATGTAATAATGTTTACTTTGAATTTATATTAGTTCACACAAACACTCCATCCATGCTTTTGTTCCGGCCCTCCGGTCCAGTTTAAGAACCCATTGTGGCCCTCGAGTCAAAAAGTTTGCCCACCCCTGTCCTAGACCATAACCTTATACAGCATGTTACTATATACAAAACTATACAAGATTAAGTCAAGCACAAGAGAAAATGATGCAATCAAGACACATGGTAAACTCAATATTAGGGTGCTGCTAGCCTAATACAGCATATTGTTTTACAGAAAACTTTAAGTAGGAATGCACTCTAAAATAATGATAAAAGTATAGTATAGTAAATATATAAATCAGCAGCATAGTCATTTATCATTATTAAGTATTATGTACTGTACATAATTAAATAGGCTATATTTTCATATGATTGGAAGTACAGTAGGTTTGTTTACACCAGCATTACCACAAGCACTTTTATAATGTGTTACTCTCTGATATTACTGTGGTTACAATGTCACTAGGCCATAGAATTTTTCAGCTCAATTAGAATCTTACTAGAGGCCCGGTGCACGAAATTCATGCAAGGGACTTAGCCCCTGCTGCGCAGCGGCTGCCTCTGCCTCAGCCCCCACCACTACAGCTTGTCCAGAAGGTCATCTGGAAGGATGTCTGGTCTAATTAGCATATTACGCTTTTATTATTATAGATGGTATCACCACTGCATAAGTGGGCCATTATTGACTGAAATGTTATATGGCACATGACTATATTTGGAAGTGTTTAGCTATTATTTCTTCAGATATTTTTCTGCTTCAAGCTCATTCTCTTTATTTTTTGAGAATCCAATTATATATATGCTAGATCATTTGATATTATGCCAAATATCAATATGCAACTCTTTCATTTTTATTCAGTTCTCCCCCCCTCACCCCCCGCCCCAACTTCTTTATTTTTGTGCTGTGCTTGGACTCTAGATCTCTTTAATGCATCAGGAAATTGTCTCCAGGCAGAGAGCCAGGGTGAAAAAAAGGGAAATAATGAATCAAATCAATGTTATTATTAATCTGTCTTCAAGTTCACTAACTCTCTGCCACCGCCAATCTTCTGTTAAGCTTATACAGTGATTTTTTTTTGCATTTCAGTTATTGTACTTTTTAGTTCTAGAACTTTCATTTGCATCTTTTTGTAATTTCTATTTTCCTACTGAGAGTCCCTATCTGTGCACTCATGAAGGCCATATTTTCCTTTAATTATTTGAACATATTTTTTTTAATTTAATACTTTTAAAATAGCTGCTTTTGGATCACAATCTAGATCACATTTTAATTTTATTTGTATGTGTAAGTGATTCTTTTTCTTTTAAAGTTTTTGTGTTAATCCTCATCGATGTGAAAGAGACACATCAATTGGTTGCCTCTCCCAATCTTCTTTGGGGATTGAACCTGCAAACTAGGTACGTGCCTTTGACCAGAACCGAACCCTCGACGTTTTGGTGCGTGGGCCGATGCTCTAACCCAGGGGTCCTCAAACTTTTTAAACAGGGGGCCAGTTCACTGTCCCTCAGACCGTTGGAGGGCCGGACTATAGTTTAAAAAAAAAAACTATGAACAAATTCCTATGCACACAGCGGGGGCAAAAACACCCGGCAGGCCGGATAAATGTTTTCGGCGGGCCGTAGTTTGAGGACCCTGCTCTAACCGCTGAGAAGCATTGGCCAGGGCTGTAAGTAATTCTTTAATTGAATGTTGGATACTGTGAATAACATGTTATTCTGGATTATTATCTTTTTCAAACTCAGTCTCTATATTCTGTCTCCTTGTGGATCTCCTTGGGGTTTGAATTTAGTCTTTATTAAGGTGAGACTAGAGTAATTCTTATTTTAGGGTGTGGTCATTATTCCTAAACATTTGTGGAATCTTCACTTTGGCAGGGCTGGAACTCAAACAAGCTCCAGCACATCTTTGTCCCACCAGTACTCAGCTTCTAGGACGTATGTTTTACTTTCATCCCCGTAGTAGCTATTTAGAAAACTTTGAGTGTCTTACCTTGAGATATTTACCTAGTCTTCAACCATGAACTCATAGAGGATCTCAAATTGAACTTATGGGGTTTCTCTATGTACATTTAGCTGTGATACTTCACGCTGCAAATTCCAGCCTCTTTAGTTGCCAAGAATTCTCACCTCTGCCTTCTCAGCATAGTATGACCACTGTGCTGTGCTTGGACTTCAACTCTCTGTACTTTAGACAAGAAATTGTCCCTAGGCCAGCAGTTTTCAATCATTTTCATCTCATGGCACACATAAACTAATTACTAAAATTCTGCAACACCAAATATATATTTTGTGCTGATTTGAACAAAAAAAATAGGTATAATTTTGATTCATTCACACCAGATGGGTATTGTTTTGGCTGTTGTCATTTTTTAAATTTGACAATCTAAGGGAAAAGAGGTCAGTTCCCTGACTAAATAGTCAGGTATGAATATTTTAAAAATCCTGCAGCACACCAGTTGAGAATCGCTGCTCTCGGCAAAGAGTCAGTGTGATCACAGGCTGATCTCATGAGTTTCCCTTTTAGCAGGAATTGAAGTCCTATGCTGCTTTTTGTCCACACCTGGAAATAGTTGACACATATTTTCTCCAGTTTTGTACTTGTTTCCAGTAGGAGGACTAGGCCAACACCGAGTATTCCATCATCAAAAAGCAGAAACCCTTGTCCGGGCTAGTGGCTCAGTTGGGTGGAGTGTCGTCCCCTCTACTGAAAGGTTGCTGAATCGATTCCCAGTTAAGGCACATACCTGGCGTGTAACAGGATCAATGTCCCTATCACATCAATGTTCTCTCTCTGTTTCTCTCTGTTTCTCTCTCAAAATTAGTACAACATATCCTTGGGTGAGGATTAAAAAAAAAAGCAGAAACCCTAAACTGTTATCTTTAATAATAGCTAGTATTTATTGAATATGTACCTTTTGTAGGTTTTTCTTCTGTTTATTTTATATGCCTTATCTCTTTAATTATCTCTATAGTGCCATGAAATAGGTATCACAGATTTATAAGTGAGAAAACTAATGTGCAGAGGGTTAATTTACTCATGGCAAGAAATCTAGCAAGTGTCAGAATCTGGACTAAAATACAGACAATCTGACTCAATAGTTCATACTTTTAAACCATATATTCCCTGTCTTGACAACAGCCAGTGCTTTGGGAATATCTCTCAGTGCCATTGTTACCACATAGACTCCTCTAAGGAGGAGATGAAGCACTTCATATATAGAATGAATTATTTATATGGGAACCCTAAAAGAAGATGTTGCCATGCCATATTCTGAAGTTGACATTCCTCAAGTAGTTTTGTGAGTCCTATTTTAGCATAACAATTACTAATGATTGTTTATACTCACAATTTGTATGATACAGGGGCTTATAATTTCTTACTAGCAAACACTCGAATCTTTTTGAATAGCTAAGGCAGAGCCAGACTCACTCAACCATGGCCCTTGCGAATCCCAAGCTTTATCTTGTGTATTCATATGCTTTTCTTATCTGTGGACCACCTGTTTCTTTAGTCACCTCTGTTTTAAAGTCCTAGGCATTCTTGGCTGTCCATTCTTAGATATCTTGGGTTTTCTTTTAGAGGGAAAATGGGAATAAACATTTCATCTATTCAGGTGAAGCAAGGAGTAGAGGAAGGAAAAAGGTATTAAGCTGCTGCTTGTGTTTGTGGTTGTGTGTGTGTGTGTGTGTGTGTGTGTGTGTGTGTGTGTGTGTGTGTTTTAAAGCTGGCAACCCCAGAGAATACCAGAACCAGAGTAGACACTGTTTTCTGACTGCTTGTTTACACCTGCCTTGACAGATGACCAGGGGATGGGGATGTGTGAGCATGTGGGGCTTGGTTATATCAGAACTGAGAGTTGCCTTAGCCAGTTTGGCTCAGTGGATAGAGCATTGGCCTGTGGACTGAAGGGTCCCGGGCTCGATTCTGGTCAAGGGCACATGCTTGGGTTGCGGGCTTGATCCCCAGTAGAGGACAGGGAGGAGGCAGCCAATCAATGATTCTCTCTCATCATTGATGTTTCTATCTCCCTCTCCCTCTCCCTTCTTCTCTGAAATAAAAAAACAAACAAAACCATATTAAAAAACAAAACAAAATGAGAGCCATGCTTTTCATACAGAGTACTGGTGAGCATTATTCCCAAGTGTGTGCAGCAGCAAGGGGCAGCCAGGATTTAGGACTCAGCCATGTGTATTGGGTTTTGGCTCAGCACTAGTGGCACAGCTGTGAATTATGGCCAGATGCCCTGTTATGTCTCCCCATCATGTTACAACCATTTAGTAGTCTTTGGAGGATAGGGAGTGTTAACCTGGGGGGAGAGATTTGCTAACAGAGAAGCAGTGTGGGGTAGCAGACAGAGACCTCTCTGTCTCCATCCCACAGAGAATTAAGCAGTAGTCAACTTGGATGTTAGACATCACCTAGTATCCCCTTTCTCCTAGTAAGAACCCTTTGTATATACTTCTTATAGATGGTCATTCAGCCTCCACTCAAATAATTCCAAGGATGATCAGTACTTGGCGAGGTAATAGTAATTGCTTGAATGTTCTTCCTTACATGGAGCCAAAACAGCCTCCTTCCAACTTCTTTATTCGTTAATCCTTGTTCCACTCTCTCCCTTTACATATAATATGTTATTTATTCAATTCAGTTCAGTTCACTTTAACAAACATTGAGTGCCTTTTGTATATAATAGGCCGTGTGCTTGAAGAAGCATAAATACCAAGATTCCAAAGAGGACTTTTTAGATTCTTTCAAAAAGAAGAAAGATAAATAAGGAAGCAATTGGCTCAAAGTTTGGGTAAGATGATCAGAAGTTACCAGATGAATGTATTTGGTCCCTCAGTTTATGAGCTAGTTTGATTCATTTTTTATATGGTAATCATTCATCAAACAGACATTTATTACTGCTTACTAAATGATGTTCTAGGTACCGAGGATACAGCAATGAAGAAAAGAAGGAAAAGTTCTGTTCTGTAGAACTTATTTGCTAGCAGAGGGCATAGAAGTTAATCATGTGAAAACATTATATAATTTTAGGAAATGTTGAGTTCCTCAAATAAAATAAAGGTGGGGGGGGTGCTCAGGGTTCTTTTGGATAATGTAGTCATGGAAGGCCTCTTGGAGGAGGTGGCATTTGCATAGATACCTGCCAAATCAGAGGGAGTGGTCCATGAGGGAAACAATAGCAAGGGCAAATGCTTAGCACATTTGGGTAGTAGCAAGGTCAATGTGACTGGAGTGAAATGAACATAGAAAATTAAAAGTTGAGATTGGAGAGGCTTAGATTTTTGTTCTGTGTGATGAAAAGTCATTGGAGGATACGCTCTGATTCATATTTTAATCTAGCTACAGTGTGAATAGCCTGTAAGGGGCAAGAGACATTTAGGTGGCTGTTTCGAAGCTTGGGTGTGAAATGATGGGGATTAATGTAGTAGATGTGGAGATGGTGGGCAGTGTTGGATTCTAGATATATATTCATTACAGAGCTAACTTAACTCACAAAGGGATTGCATATGGGGGTGGGGTGAGGGAAGGAGAGGAGTTGTGGATGACGAAGCAGTTGGGGAAATAAATGGTGGTGCCATTTACTGAGATATGGAAGCCTTATGGAGTAGTAAATCTGGTGTAGAAAAAAATGCAGTATTTTTTTTGTCCAAATTATTTTGAGGTATTTCTGATTTAGAAATCTATTTGTGTCTGGAGGTTGGAAGAGGTCAGGACTAGAGATATAAATCTGAGAACCATCAGCATAAAAAGATGGTATTTAAAGCCAGGAATTTGAATGTGATCATTTAAGCAGTGAGCCTAAGTAGCTGGGAGAAAAATATTAGGTAGTAAATCCTGGTGCATGATACCTGTGGAAGTTATGGAAAGGAGGCGTGGCAGAAAGGAGACAGCAAAGGCTGACCATAAGGGAGGGGAAACCAGGATACTGCAGTGTTATTGAAGATAGCAACAAAAGTGTTTCACAAATATGGGGATAATCAACACTGCTGAATGCAGATGAGAGGGGAAGATGAGATGGTAAATTGACCATTGAGTTTAGTAATATGGGGATCATTGGTGACTTTTAAATAAGCAGTTTCAGTAGAGGGTTAAAGGAAGAATGGAATGTGAGTAAGTGGTTCTGCAAGTATTAAGACATGATTGCTACAGTCCCCATCCTCTTTTGTACATACTACATATACTGGGTCTTTCTCCCTGCCTTCCTCCCCGCCTCCCTCCCTCCCCCCCTTTTTCTTCTTCATTCTTCCTTCCTCTCTTCCTTCCTCTCTTCCTTCCTCCCTTCCTCCCTTCCTCCCTTCCTCCCTTCCTCCCTTCCTTTCTCCCTTCCTTCCTTCCTTCCTTCCTTCCTTCCTTCCTTCCTTCCTTCCTTCCTTCCTTCCTCCCTCCCTCCCTCCCTCCCTCCCTCCCTCCCTCCCTCCCTCCCTCCCTCCTCACTGAGGATATTTTTCTCATTGATTTTTTTAGAGAGAGTGGAAGGGAGGAAAAGAGGGGGAGAGAGAGAAACATTGATGTGAGAGAGACACATCAATTGGTGGCCTCCTGCATGTGCTCTTACAGGGGTGGGAGATCAAACCTGCAACCCAGCCCTTGACCAGGAATCAAACCAGCAACCTTTTGGTGCATGGGCTGATGTTCTAACCACTTAGCACACTGGCCAGGGCCATACTGGGTTTTTCACTTGTTCTTAACATGGTATACTTTTTTGGGGGGATTTATTATTTTTTTAAATTCTTTATTGTTGAAAGTGTTACATATGTCTCCTTTCCCCCTCATTGACCTCTCCCAGCCTGTACCCGCACCCCCCCCCCCTTCCCCAGTACAGGCCATTCCCCCCACCCCCACCCCGTTGTCTGTGCCCACTGGTTATTCTTATATGAATGCATACAAATCCTTTGGTTGATCTTTTACTCCCCACCACCCCCCTGCCTTTCCTCAGGTTTGACAGTCTGTTCGATGCTTCTATGTCTCTGAATCTATTTTTGTTCATTAGTTATATTGTTCATTATATTTCACAAATGAGTGAGATCATGTGATACTTATCTTTCTCTGACTGGCTTATTTCGCTTAGCATAATGCTCCCCAGGTCCATCCATGCTGTTGCAAATGGCAAGAGTTCTTTTTTTTTACAGCAGCGTAATACTCCATTGTGTAGATGTACCACAGGTTTTTAATCCACTTATTTGCTGATGGACACTTAGACTGTTTCCAAATCTTAGCTATTGTAAATTGTGCTGCTATGAGCAGAGGGGTGCATACATCCTTTCTGATTGGTGTTTCTGGTTTCTTGGGATATATTCCTAGAAGGGGGATCACTGAGTCAAATGGGAGTTCCATTTTTAATTTTTTGAGGAAACTTCATACTGTTTTCCACAGTGGCTGCACCAGTCTGCATTCCTACCAGCAGTGTACGAGGGTTCCTTTTTCTCCACATCCTCACCAGCACTTGTCGTTTTGATTTGTTGATGATAGTCATTCTGACAGGAGTAAGGTGATACCTCATTGTTGTTTTGATTTGCATCTCTCAGATGATTAGTGTCTTTGAGCATTTTTTCATATGCCTCTTGGCCTAACATAGTATATTTTTTAAAATTCCTCCTGGTCTAAATGAGCTCAAGTGTTTCTAGGTAATGCCCAGACTGGATAAAGTACTCTGCATGTGGTCTGTCCCATGTAGAATATATCAGGAAAATGATTTCCTTCACTCTAAGTAGTCAATGTATATGTCTATTATTGCAGCCTAAGATAGATGGCATTTCTTTTTTTGATGGCCACATTGAACTTTTGATTGATATTAAATTATCACCTAAGTGCTCTAAATTTTTAACACATGTACTATTTCAAAAGTACTTCTCTATTTTATTATTATATAGACTTAAAAAAATTCAAGCACTGGACCTGATGGTTGTCACCTAGTGGCACTTAATTGTGTTTGATTTAGCTTTCCATGGTCTACTTTGGGTCCAAATTCTGTCGCTCATGGGTTGATGTCATCGTTTTATAAGAAGGTTCCTTTGCCTTCATACAAATCATTAATAAACATGTTAGTTGTTTCACATATTTTGTAGAAGTGGATGGATATAATTATGTTACTAATAAGTATAAATGTTGACAGGGCAAAGGCTGTTTTTAAATACAGTTCAACAGTGAGGAAGGCCCCACAGAGTCAGAGGGTCCAGTTCTTAAGATCTGAGTCAGATGGATGCTGTTGTCACCTGGATGTGTCTGCAGCAGCTCCCCAAAGCTCTCTCCAAGGTGCATTGGTCCATTCCTATGATCCAGTTGTGAACCTCCCTGACTATACCATTATTTTGTCCACCATTCTCTGTCATCACCTCATCGATCTCATGGGAACTTGGCCAAATGCCCCTTTGAAATCAAGATTCCTTATATTTACATTCCTCTGAATCAACAGTGTAGTAATCTTATTAATAAGGGTTATAAGGTTGTATTTTAAAAAATAAGGTTAATAATAATTTATAATCATTAATATGTATTTACCATATTCTGGTGTTCAGAGTGCTTTAATGTTTGTTTTCTCAATTAACCTTTACAATAATCTAGTGTTACCTAGGATGCTTCATTTTGCAGATAAAAAAATTGGTCATCAAAGAAGTTAAGTAGCTTATTCTAGTTTTCATGAATGCTTATAATGGCAACACTAGGATGCAGACCTCTGACATGGGAATTGGGACCTAGGCAGGTCATTGAAGCAGTCTGATGGTCATAGGTGATGGAAGTAGAGGAAAGCTGAAGCTTGATGCTTCTGTGGATACCCAGGGCTTTGTTCAGACCTAGCATAGTCACACCAGGTATGTGGCAGAAGACTGCTCTCAGGTATCCGTCACTAGTGGAGAATCTCTTCTTTAGCATGTCATGGGCCTGACTTTCCCAGACTCAAAGTTGGAGCCAGCAGAGGATATATGCTGTTATGAGGCTGTTATTACTGGCAAATGCGTGGGGCTAGGGCCAAAATAGACCAATGGTGAATTTGGGATCATTTCTTTCCCCCTGCCCTGCCCTGCTCTGCCCTCCCCTTTCTCCCTTTCTCCCTTCCTCCCTTCCTCCCTACCTCCCTCCTTTGCTCCCTCCCTTCCTCCCTCCCTCCCTCCCTCCCTCCCTCCCTCCCTCCCTTCCTTCCTTCCTTCCTTCCTTCCTTCCTTCCTTCCTTCCTTCCTTCTTAAAGCAACTACACCATTTGTGTAGCAATCTGTTTTAGAGCTTTTCTGTGAATCTGTGCAAGTTAGAGTTGGTCATATCCCAGTGTTCAATTTAGATGTTCAGTCCTCTGAAGAATTAGTGATAGTGATTCTTGAACAAATATTCAGCTTATTTAAATATCCTTAAAATTAAGACTTTGGTATTAGTCAGACTTGAGTTCAAGACCTAACTCTTTATTTACTATCTGGAAATGTGGACAAGTTGTTTAACCTCCTATTTATTCATCCATAAAAATGGGGGAAAATGATAAGGCATACTATATATAACATTGTCGTGGGGACTAAAATAGTTCACGCATAGCAAGTATTTAGTACAGGGCCTGACGCATCCTAAGAAATCAATAGACATTAGCTGTTGTTGTTGAGTTGTTCTGGGTCAGTACCTGATGTATTAGTTTAAATCATTGGATGCTTCTTTACTGTCTCCCCCCCCCCCCCCCCCCCCCCGCCAACCATACAAGGATTCAGTTTCATCTTAGCTATGCTTGCCTTACCCTTTTCAGTTTAAAGAGCATTCTCCTTGGTAGAGGAGATAAAAAGCAAGATAAAAGTTGAGTTCCTCGGCCTTCTCTCTGTCATCTTTTAACTTTCCATCATCATACAAAGTTATTTCTATCACTTCCTGGATCGTTCTCTTTTTAACACAGCCTTGACAAATCTTTTTACCATTTTTTATCAACCTTAGGTACTTTTCTTACAAGTTTATTCTTATGTTTTTTATAACTGTCATGTTTTTATATATTATGAGTACAGTCTTATCTTCTATACATTTTCTTATGTTATCTGATTTAATCACAGAACTTTCAGGGTATCCATATGTCTCTTTGAAATATATTCTGCATTGGGATTATTAGCTATTATGCAGCCAGAAGCAAACCATTGAAAGCAGCACATTTCTTTGGAATCACATTGATGTTTTAGAAATGTCCATAGGCTTAAATTGGTCACTTTCAACTTTTAATTTTTCTTCAGGAATCATGTTACTAAATTATACATCTTACTCTCGACAGCATTCTCTTTCTAAGCTAGTATAAACCCCAGTGGGATGTGGTCATTTTCTCACAGCAATATCATCAATTCTGTCTACATAAGTAGGACAAGGACAGACAAATTACAGCCTACAGGCCAAGCTGGTCTGCTATTTGTTTTTGTAAATAAAGTTTTGTTGGAACACAGCTATATCCATTTGTTTACATATTGTCTTTGGGTGTTTTTGCACTGCAGGGACAAAATGGAATAGCAGTGACCCAGGCAGAGACAAAGTGTAAAATATTTACTATTGTCCCTTTACAAAAAGAAAATTGGCTGGCCCATTACTGGGGCTTCTTTGAGGAGGAACATTTAACCACCTGTGGTAGCTCTCCTCAAAGATTTATAACCTTCTGGGAAATACTGCTGTCAGAAGGAAAAATCAGGTGCCCCATTTTAAAAGAACTTATCTACTGGCATGTCTAAATAATTGAAATCTTGTTTGCGAACATCTTGCCTTTCTGCCAGTTTTGTGATCTCTTCCAGGAAATAGTTTTAGTATCCTCTGTCAGGCTATAGTGCTCAGTGGTCTGCTCTTATTGTGATACTATTTTCTGTCTTTTAAAATCTCCCATCCAAATGCTCTCAGCCATGTATCCTGGTTCGTAGGTTTCCATACAAATCGACACCTCTTTAAATGCCTTCTGTTCAATTTTGTCTTTTTGTGTGTGTGAATCCTCACCAGAAGGTATTTTTCCATTGATTTTTAGAAAGAGTGGAAGGGAAGGGGGAGAGACAGAGAGAAACATTGATGTGAGAGAGACATATTGATTGGTTGCCTCCTATACATTCCCTTGACTGGAATTGAACCTGTGACTTTTCAGTCCACAGGCTGACACTCTAACCACTGAACAAAACTGGCCAGGGCAAGTTTGTCTTATTTTAAATGCAAGCAGAGCCAGGTAGGAGGTAAAGTCCTTGACTTTGTTCATTTGCCACAGCCTTGCTCTGCTCCTTGTTGCTTCAGTTATACAATCTTCCTTATTCTCATCCAGATTCCACCCATGGGGCAGGATGGTATTGGGGAGGAGCTGGAGCAAGAGGGTCCTTGCACAAGGTGGTCTCTGAGTATATCAACTGGAGAAGGAAAAAACTAGCTAGGAGAGCATCTTCTTTTGCTACCTGGAAAGAAAGGGTAGGGTACACCGTTGAGGTGGCTTAAGAGAACACCAACAGGCAGGAATCAGTAGTCTAAGAATTAAGCAAGGTCCAGAACAAGAGAGATGACCCTGGAAGTTAACACATGCAAACCAGGGTTGGATATTGCTTTTAGCAGTTGACATGGCTTCTTAAAAATGCTAGATCCTAGCTGTTCTCTGACCCAGTTGTTCCATTCCCATCAGCTCCCACTTTCTGCCTTCTGTTCGCACACATCCCTTTCCCCCTTCCCTCCGAGTATGCCCTAAGTGGATTTGTCTCCTCTCAAACAGGAAGCTGGAAGCTTGCTTATTCTTGTCTCTTTTTCATCACCTCCTCTGATTCTCAGTGATAAAATTTATGCTTTTGGTGTACCTCAGTTTTCTTTATCCATGAACCTTTCAAACTGAGAGAAGAAAACATTCCAGTCAGGAAAAGAATGATGGGAAAAAAAGAGTTAATGGATTAATGGCAAAGCCAGTCATTCAGTATTTAACAATAGGTCATTCATTCACAGTACTTATTGTAAGAACCATTAAAGTCATCAACAGGTCATTAGTGTTGAACCGGCTCATCAAAATCTCACTATTAATAGCTTTAGAAAATGTTCCAGAATGCTCTCCTCAGTCAGGAATTAAAGGTGGAGCAAATGGCTATTGGGGTCCCTTGGTTTTAAGGTACCAAGGCAAGTTTGGGGTGTTTGGGCTCCTTCCCAAAAGTGGGAGGCTAATGTTGTGGAGGGCGGTGAATTGAGTTTGCTCATAAAAGAGCTCCTGTTGCCGCTGTCAGGGCAGGACAAAGTGGATGAAATATGACCTGCTGAGCCATGAACATGCTCCTTTTAAGAATGGTGGGAATCAGAAAGGAGCTTTGCTTTGAAGATTCTGTCAGCAAATACCTCAAAAATGACAGCTGTCCTACTTTCTTTTGCAGTCCTTTTATGACATAACAGCTCTCGTTTTGTTAGAGCCTTTTCTAACAACATACTCCTAAATTACCCCTAAATTTCTTCCCCTTATGCCTGCTCTATCACAGGCCATTTAAGAGGGTTTTGCAGAAGCCAGAGTCCTGGATGGGTAAGTCACACATGAGGCCTTGAACTTAGTTTATAGTCAGAGACTGGGAGGTGCTGAGCGCTGTGGCTAATGTGGAGTGGAGCCAGGTAGAAAAACTGGGGCACGCTAGTCAAAGGCAATGCTGCTGTTTCGGCCATTACACAAAAATGTCCTCTCAGTGTAGGGGTGGGCTTGCTTCAGGGGTACATTAGAGGAAACCTGGATTCTGCCCTTCATATGTTGTCAAAGCAAAGATTTCTATTTTACTTTGAGGTATTGGGTGGGGGGTTAGCATTTCTATTATTATCTTCATTTTCCTTGATCATTATCATCTTAAGGAAGGTTTTGTCCCATTTATGGATGGAAATATTACTTTTGTATCCTTGCCCCTAGCTCTATAAAATGGAGGAAATTAAGAAAAATATAGGTTAGCATTTAGAGAGACTTGCCACAGAAATAGAAGGGTTAAGAGGAACATCATGTGCTTTGGAGGAATATGTGGAAAATTGTCATGATGTGAGAGATTAGATGTAGATAGCAGTAGAGATACAGAGCTGGATATATTCTCTGTTTGCCCCTCCCTATCCTTTCACTCTCCTTGGACCATTATAAGGCTGAACCTGGTTAACCAGAGCAGTGGGCCCCCTGCGGATCTGGTTAGGATTGGCCTCTGGGATGCTTGGCAAGAGAGAGCATCAGGAGAGTGAGGCTGGATGACCATTCCCCCAGTTTCCTTCGTTCCTCCTGTGCTGTGGGTTGAGAATAGTTGCATTCTTCTCCCAAAGACCACAGCTCCCTTATGGGGGTCCCCTCTCACAGGTCCAGCTCCGGCTGGGTTCCATTATTAGCTCCCTTGCTCTGCCTCTGTAGGGATCCAAGGGCTAGTGACAGCTCCTGGCATTGCCAGAACCAGGGTGTTTCCCCACCCCTGTTTGATTTTCCTTGACTCTGCCCACGCCTTAGAAACAGTTTCTTTGCTAAACTCTCCTCAATCTCCCATTTCGGATTTCCATCTCTTTCCTGTTGGGACACTGACTAATACAACACTAGATACCTTATAACATACCTACTGCCAGGTACCCCTTTTATATGCTGTATGCAGTGTATACCTAAAGTCTTTCTAAAACATTAACCGTGACATGGCAGTAGCATGTTCCCCCAGAGGCATTGATCGGAGATTCTGGGAGGAAAGAAAAATAGGGTTCAGATTTCCCATTCTTTGTAGGCTGGGGAGCAGATCTTAATTCTCTCCAATAATGAGAAGGAAATTCCACCTTCTTTTCCAAATTCTCCCTGCAAGAGAGTGGCCTTTTCAGTTGTTGACAGGGCAGCTTCTCTCATGGCCCCAAAGCAGTGTAGGCAAGTTGTCACGGAGGCAGTATAAAGTTTTTGGGGTGACAGAGAACATCCAGTTGAGCCACGGTTAAACTGACATCACTTTGGTCTTCACTTCCTCTTTTGAGCCTGGGCGGTTGAGGTATGGCACTGAAGAGACTCTTAGCCTCAAGCAAAGACAGTGGTCTCCATACATGCCCTTCCCTCAGGAGAGCAGGGCTGTTGGAAAACAAAGCTAGTGTATCTTTAAAATTCATCATCCCTTGCCCTGGATAGTCTGATTCATTTTTATTACACCTCTCCAAACTCCATTGGGTTTATTCTCTCCCTACTCTCGCTCTTTAAAGCAAGTATGTACAGAATCATTTAGACAATGTACCATAGAGGTCACTGAACATGGTTGTACTTTGATAATATCTAATGTGTGTACTTTAAGCAATACAGAACTTTAATGGCATGAAAAGTGCCTCATCTCATTGCAGTCTCATGTCTGATTCTCTGCTCTCACTTCAGTTCTAAGGTTAGGTAACTTGTTCTGTTGTGTGAGTATTAGAATCATTTCTTCTTCTTGGAAAAAAGGTTAATGTGTATTTTATTCAAGTTGAACCAAAACGCTGATTTTTAAATCACTTGCTTTGTTTCTTATACTAATGTCTAAAAAGTATTTTGAGAATTGCTGAAGGTCAGGTAAATAATGTGTGCTCTCCAGACTTAGTAGAAACTGCATCTCTATCGGTTGGGCTTTTTGATTGCGGTCCAGAGAAGATGATATTGCCCAATTTAAGGGGGAAAGACAAAGAAATATAATAGATTTGAAGGGAAAGGAAAAGGGGAAAAAGCCACAGTGCTTCCAAGGTTCTGGTAGCAGGGATTAATAAATACTCTTTTTCTCTCTCAGGGATATACTACTAGAACAAATGATGCTGGATGGTGCTTTGGTTTTTAAAGTCTTCATGATACTCTGCTTAAGATTCAAATTACAGGGAGAGGGCACCTTTATGGTCTAGCATGAGCCACCTTGTTTGACAGTCCCTTGGAGAGTTTATCCACTGGGAGGGGCTGTTCCTCAGAACACCACGTGGGTGTTGTTACCACCCACAGGAGAATGGGTGCCTGGCAGGCAAAGCCAACAGATGTCCACTTTAGCATCCCTCTTTAGTCTTCTGTTTATCTCTCTTCCAGATCATTAACTAAGATGTTAAATAAAACTGGACTTACCACGGGTGCCACAGGCTCCCCACCAGGCGTTCCTCTGACTATGTACATTATCATCGAGAACTGTTCATTTGCCTTCCGTCAGGTTTTAGCTCTGACCAGCTTCACACTCTTGCCAGTTTGAATTTCATGTAAAGGGCTAAACTTTCATGAGCTGCTGTATCAGTTTCCTTTCTAGAGTCAAAATGTATTATTTCATTGATTGTGTGCTCCTCTCTACTAATCTTGTAATCCTACCCCACATAACAGTTCAGTTTGGAAGACTGCCACGTGGCCCAAACATCAGTTTTCCTAGTCAGCTTCCATTGTGTGAGTGAGGGCCTGACCTAGGGCTAGCAGGGCACCCTGCTACCTGACATTTTGGCTAATGAACTGGAGGCACAGTTTCTATTTCAGATGATCTGCTGAACCACTGAGGAAAGACTGAATTAGACTCAATACGGTTGTATAATCTAAGCATGTTTTTGGCTATTCAGATCCAGGGAAAATTGGTAAAGGTAACAGCTAATATTTATGAGGCACTTACTACGTGCCAGACAACTTGTGCTTTGCCTGTGTAATCTCTCTCAAACCTGCATCCTAACAACCCTCCGAAGTAAGTATAATTATCCTCATTTTCCTAATGCACAACCTAAAGCTTAGAGGCAAAATAACTTGTCCAAGGTTACTTTACTAATATATATTTTATGTATTTTAACTTCTATGCTATGATGCCACTCATGCTTGGTAAATACTTACCCACCTATCCACCTAGTGACCCAGCGGTTCTCAACCTGTGGGTCGCGACCATCGGAAAACACATATAGCGTATCAGATATTTACATTACGATTCATAACAGTAGCAAAATTACAGTTATGAAGTAGCAATGAAAATAATTTTATGGTTGGGGTCACCACAACATGAGGAACTGTATTAAAGAGTCGCGGCATAAGGAAGGTTGAGAACCACTGATAGTCAGTGATTTTTCAATTCAGTGAATAAGATATGTATTGAGTGCTAACTGTGGGCCGGGCGCTGGGGAAGGCACGTGGTGCAGAAGACACAGCTGATTAAACATGTTACCTTCCTGCCATGTGGGAGCTTGCCTTCTAGTAGGTAAGACACGGTATCTGTGGAAACTCAGTTCATTGAGCACTGTATCCCCTGACGGTCCTGTTCTACAGAGGGTGTAGACTTTCAACCTGCCTGGCTTCTGTACCATCTACAATCCCTTTTGGAACAGGAACATAGGAGAAACTTAGGTGTTCTAAGTAGGTACATAGATAGATAGACAGACTTATAGACAGATGTGCCTTTGTCTCTAACTCTTCCACCAAGATACTCATAATTGCAGAGGATGGAAACATCTGCAGGTTCTGAGAGTGCTGTGTAAAGTTCTGCAAGAGTTACTTGCTCGTAAATTTTGTATTTTATACTAAATTTTTTAAAAAATGTCCTTTCCTCAGTAATATTCCAATGATTATTTTAAATAAATTCCTAAAAGTAGATACTCTAAAAGGATGGCTCAAGTAGTATGGCTCAAGCTCATGTATCAGGTTTCTCTGTGCTTTTATAAACCCAGTGTCCTCAGGGGTTGGGACATGTCCTTTGATTGAGAAACATGGAACATACCAATGGATCAGTCAGAAGTCACAGAAGCCACCACAGGTATTTTGAATAGGAAGTGGCTTAATAGCAAGAATTCAAGGCTTTCAAAACCTTTGGAAGGCTGGGGGGAGTGAAGGCCAGCGAAACCCCGTTCAGGAAAAAAAAAATAAGTGCAGGGACTGCAGTGAAGCAAAGTGGGTGATTCTCAGGAGATGCATGAGGGGTCTTTTTATCATCCTAAGCATCTTCGGAGATAAGCTCTTTAGGGGAGACTCAGGGTGGAAAGCCGAATTGACTGAAAGGATTTGTAGTGATTCCTCTGTGGGAATGTGATCTTACTCTGGTGGTAAAGGGAATTAAAAGCTCCAGCCAGTTCATCTGCTACATCACTGATCTCATTTATAAGATTGCTTCTGATATGAACACAAAGAAGGTCTTCTATTTATTTTTTTTAGTTCCTGAATCCCATCAGCCCTCAGAATGGGGGACCTTTACCAAGAAGACTCTCTTCTTCAGCTCCCAGTTTTCAAGCAAGATTTTGACCCAAAGCTTTCTTTGGTTCATTTTGGTGCATCCCTACCTTTTTGTAGATGGACATCACCACTTTTTACTCGAATTAGTTTCAGTTGATGGACCATCTTAAAAGACTGTATCACACCCTTTTTGTTATTGTTAGGGTTGTCATTAAGCCTGTAAGAAAAAAAAAAATGGCCTCTACTGGTATCTTTCATGTCAGACAAGGCTATTAATTCCAGAATGTTGGGATCATTCCAAAAGTGTGTATTAGGGAATATCTATACTAATAAAAGGGTAATATGCTAATTAGACTGGATGTCTTCTAGACATCCTTCCAGACATCCTTCTGGACAAAGCCATGGTGGCGGGGGCTGAGGCAGAGGTGGTTAGGGGTGATCAGGCTGGCAGGGGAGAGCAGTTAGGGGTGATCAGGCAGGCAGGCAGAGTGGTTAGGGACAATCAGGCAGGCAGGCAGGTGAACGGTTAGGAGCCAGTGGTCCTGGGTTGTGAGAGGGATGTCCAACTGCGGGATAGGGCCTAAACCAGCAGTCGGACATCCCCTGAGGGGTCCCAGATTGGAGAGGGTGCAGGCTGGGTTGAGGGACTCCCCCCTCCATGCATGAATTTCATGCACTGGGCCTCTAGTCCTATCTAATAAAAGAGAAACATGGTAATTAGCATATGACCGCTACCCTTCCCATTGGCTAATCAGCAAGATATGCAAATTAACTGCCAGCCAAGATGGCGGCCGGCAGCCAGGCAGCTTGAAGCTAACATGAGGCTTGCTTGCTTCAGTGACGAAGGAAACCAACGTTCCCCGCCTGCCTTGCCGGCCTCTGAGCTTGCAGTTTGAAACATTGTTACAAATATAGAAGCTAAACAAAACCCCAGAAACCTGCTTTCAGCCCACCTGGATCTCAGAGCTGGAGTTGATACAGTGTTTCGATTATAGAACCCAAACAAACCAGATACCTGCTTTCAGCAGCAGAGGCCTCAGAGCTGGAGCCAAAGCTAAAGCTGGCCCAGAATAAAAAAAAAAAGAAAAAAAGGAGCAGTTGGGAGCTTCAGTCACCCGCCAGCCTGAAAACAGCCCTCAGCCCCTCACCCAGACTGGCCAGGCACCCCAGTGGGGACCCCGACCCTGAAGGGTGTGTGACCAGCTGCAAACAGCCATCATCCCCTCATCCAGGCTGGCCAGGCAACCCAGTGGGGACCCCCACCCTGATCCGGGACACCCTTCAGGGCAAACCAGCTAGCCCCCACCCGTGCACCAGGCCTCTATCCTATACAGTAAAAGGGTAATATGCCTCCCAGCATCGGATCAGCGGAGCTGAGAGGCCTTCCAGCACCGGGATCAGTGTGACAGGGGGCAGCGCCCAAACCCCCTGATCGCCCTGCGGCTCTGTGTGTGACAGGGGGTGGGGCCACAACCTCCCTATCTGCCCTGCTCTGTTCGTGACAGGGGAAGGCACCCCAACCCCCTGATCAGCCCTGCTCTGTGCCTGATAGGGGGAGCTCCCCAACCCCCTGATCGCCCTGCGGCTCTGTGTGTGACAGGGTGCAGCACCCCAACCCCCTGATCGGCCCTGCTCTGTGTGTGACGAAGTAGAGCCATAACCTCCCCATCGGCCCTGCCCTGAGTGTGACAGTGGCGGCGCCCCAACCCCCTAATCACCCCTGCTCTGTGGGTGATAGAGGGCGGCGCCCCAACCCCCTGATCCGCCCTGCTCTGTGCGTGACAGGGGGGAGCTCCCCAACCCCCTGATTGGCCCTGCTCTGTGCGTGACGGGGTGGCACTGCAACCTCCCCATAGACCCTGCCTTGAGTGTGACAGGGGGCGGTACCCCAACCCCCCAATCGGCCCTACCCTGAGCGTGACTGAGGGTGGCATCGCAACCTCCTGATCCGCTCTGCTCTGTGCATGACAGGGAGCGGCGCCCCAACTCCCCAATCGGCCCTGCTCTGAGCCCGACCAGGGGCTGCACCTAGGGATTGGGCCTGCCCTCTGCCACCTGGGAGCAGGCCTAAGCCAACAGGTCGTTATCTCCCGAGGGGTCCCAGACTGCGAGAGGGCACAGGCTGGACTGAGGGACCCCCCCCCCCCCCCGAGTGCACAAATTTTTGTACACCGGGCCTCTAGTTAGTTTATAAAAGGCTGTGAATTTTAGAGAAATTGCGAGAGGAAAAAGTGATTGAATTTACATGGTTGTTTCAATAGTTGGAATAGAACCTATGAAGAATAGTTTAACCCAGCCGGTGTGGCTCAGTGGTTGAGTGTCAACCCATAAACCAGGAGGTCATGGTTCGATTCCCCGTCAGGGCACATGCCCAGGTTTCAGGCTCAATCCCCAGTAGGGGGCATACAGGAGGCAGCTGGTCAATGATGTTTCTCTCTCATCATTGATGTTTCTATCCCTCTCTCCCTCTGCTAAGTACCAAACTTAGACACTCTGACTCAGAAGATTGGAGGTCAGGACATCCAGGTCTACATGCACATTTGTCTGTAGATTTGTTTATATGTGTGCCAATATGTTAACATCATGGAGATGTAGAGCTTTTGGGTTTTGCTTGTGGAGGGAAAGGGTCTTAGGCTCATTCTAGGAATTTCCCAGAATGGAGATTTGAAAGCAGGTGAATCTCTGTTATCAGCTGGAGTTATATGCATATTTGCATAACCCATGGTCATAGACAGTAGTGTGGTGAAGGCCTGGGATGGGGGTGGGGGCAGGTGCGGGCTAGAAGGGGTCAATGGGGGAAAAAGGGAACATCTGTAATACTTTCAAAAATAAAGATAAATTAAAAAATAAAAACACTTCCCAGGAACAACCAAAAATGTCTTTAACTTTCTTCTGTTGAATTACATAACTATCGAGGCTGTTAATATGAGTGGTTAATATAATTTATGTGACATCTACATCAATCTAATTTTCTAAATAAAATCTTGGCATGTGTGAAAAAAAGAAGTCTTTATTTCATTTGAGAATAAGTGAAGTATTAAGGAAGTGAAATAAATAAAAATAAGTTGGTCAGACAGCTGATAGCTTTGAGTGGGTGGAGAGATTGAGAAGGATCCTGGAGAAAGAAAGCTGACTTTCAAGCCACTTATTCCAAAAAGATACCACAGGAAGGGAGAACTAAGGAATCCTCTTCCAGCTTTATTTTGATAAAGTCAGTCATTTTGGAACTACAAATCCTGTATATAAAAGGAGATCCCAACTTTATAATAGGTGGCCTATCAATCCATAACACACAGGTGTTTAGGGGAGGGAGTAAGTGTAACCATTCTTTAAATACATTTCCTTTCCCTGTAATCAGCATCTCAAATGTGAAATGAAGAGAAAATGAAAGGGAACTGGGGTTGGTCAGTGTTGATAGCTGTGTGGACATTTTACTTAACATGTTCAGATTTCAGTCCATCAAACTCCTACTAATGAATAAAGGCATGATATTTATCAGTTTCACTTAAACTAAGGTTTATGAACTACTCTTTTTCATATGCGTTCACTTATATCATTGTATTTAATCTTTCCAGCAATCCCCTGATGTATTGCTATACCCCTTTTACAGATTAGAAAACTGAGGTCCAGAGGAGTTAACATATTTGTCTTTTTAAGTGCACACAAGGAGAAAAGGGTAGACCTGATATCAAAAGCTAAATTGGACGATGTCTGGTGGTAAGTCCAATACTGTTTTCACAGTGCCGCCCTACTTGGTTCCAGTTTCTGGGGACTTGAATTTTATCATTGATATTGCCAGCTGACCACTTTGATGTCTTTATTTGGGAAAATCCACCCAGCATGTCCAAAAAATCCTGGTGAGGTGACCTAATTTAAAAAAAGATATAAAAAACCTTACCAATAACCTGATATTTTTCTAGCATATAGAATAATAAGAAAACAGAAAGAAGCATTTTTGTATATTTTGCAATTGTCACTTAAAATAAGATATTTTCACATGATGGAACAAATGTTTTTCATGCAACAATTATAGGCTAATTTTGAATATATAATTATTTGGAATATTAGTTTCCCATGAATATTCTAGATTCTTTCTGCACTTTTGGATTAAAACTTGACCCCTAAGCATAGCCTGTAACAGGGGTGGGAAATGTCTGGCCCGTGGGCCATATAAAACCCACAAAATCATTTGGTCTGGCCTGCCAAGGCAGTAGGGGTGAGTTAACTAAATGCTTGACCAAATATAGCAGGCTGATTTTTAAGTTGATAATTTTGTATGGCCTGAGGATGACATTATAAATATCCAAATGGCCCTTGGCAGAATAAAGGTTCCCCACCCCTGGCTTAGAAGATCAATATTAAGAATCTAATGGCATGTCAGAAAAACTTACGCCAGCCCACATTTACCTTGATCATCCCTGTCTCCTTTTTCTTCTACATCACTCTATTGTACTGTACTTTACAGCCGCTTTTAGCCTCCTGACATTCCTCTCATTAAATTAACTGTCATTTAGCATCTCTTCTCTTTTTTAAGTACTGCAACAATTCCCAGCACAGCCAGCCCACTCTAATGGCCACCAGCTCCCTCTGAAATCTTTCCATCATCATCCCATGACGAGCTGGCTACCGGCAGTAGCATCGTAGGGTCTCTTCCAAGAAACAGCCAACGCTGTTCATGTACACGGTGGGTTGCTGGGCCTTTGTAAAGGAAGCAGCAGCCTCCATTAGTAGGATTATGGGATTTTGTTTACAGGGTCTGATTTGGAGCCTTTTAATAATGGGTGTGACTCAGAGAAACATGGTGTTCTCAGCCTGGCTGCATGGATTGGGAAGAGGACCAAGGGGGCTAGGAAAGACCAGGAGACTGAGAGGCTCCAAAATGAGATGGGGCCAGTTTTCAGGCTTGCCTCCAGGGTATAAGGCTAATTTCGCCTTCTGTGCTTTTGCACGTCCCTCCCCCCTTTCCCATATTCACCTGCCATAGTTCTGTCTATTCTTTAGCCTCAGCTTAGAAGCTTCCCTTGGAAAGACTTCCTTGACTTTGTTTTTTTAAAAAATATGTTTTTATTGATTTCAGAGAGCAAAGGAGAGGGAGAGAGAAATAGAAACATCAATGATGAGAGAGGATAATTGATTGGCTGCCTCCTTCATGCCCCCTCCCCCCGATCTCCTACCCCCTTAGGAATTGAATCATTACCTCTTGGTTCATAGGTTGATGCTCAACCACTGAGTCATGCCGGCCAGGCTCCTTGACTTTCTTGTGGCACATGCTGCTCCATTCTCTGTGTTCCCAGACAGCTTTTGTGGACTATGTACCTTGTATGTAGTAATTACTTGTTTACAGATTTGTTTCTGGCTGAGCTTGGCGCCCCATTGTCATCTGTGCCTTCCTGGAGCGTAGTAAAGACTTGATAGTTATCAAATCAGCAGATGGGCTTCCCTCCAGTCCCCAACTGCTGGGGTCCAACCCCAGCAGGTCCAGGGTCCCCAAAGGTGTGGACGGAGTCGGTGAAGAAGGAATGACACGGAGACAGCGTTCAGTTGATCAGCAGCCTAGCCAGGATCTCTAGCCAAGTTCTGGTCAGGATCTCCAGCGAAGTTCTGGTTAGGATCTCCAGCCAGGTTCTGTGTCCATGTTCTCTTGCTAGGTTCTCCAGCCAGGTTCTCCAGGTTCTCCAGCCAGGTTCTGTAGCCATGTTCCCTTGCTAGGTTCTCCAGACAGGTTCTGTCCAGGTTCTCCAGCCAGGTTCAGTCACCAGGTTCTAGTCAGGTTCTCTTGCCATGTTCTATCCAGGTTCTGTAGCCAGGTTCTGTCTCTAGGTTCTTCAGCCAGGTTCTCTCGCTAGGCTCTGTCTCTTGGTTCTGTGGCCAGTTTCTGTCCAGGATCTCTTGCCATGTTCTCTCCAGCGAAGTTCTTCTGTCTCTAGGTTCTGTGTAGGTTCTGTGTCTAGGTTCTGTGTCCTGTTGTCTTGTTACATCTGTATTTATACCAGTTGATTCCAATCCTATCAATCTCTATTCCAAAGGTTAGGGCGTTTCTTATCTCCATTCCAGGGAGTAAAGATTATGTAGCTTAAGCATGATTGCTCGTAGTTAAAGTGATTAATTACCCGCCTGGCACTTAGTTAAGGGGTTTTATTCCCTCCCTAACTTCAGGGGAAAATCCCTACCTGGGGAAACAACCTTTCTCAGAGAGGTGACCTTGGTTAAAACACATAGTGCCAAGAAGGTGAGCAAACATATTAAGAACAGTATGCCATATATGCCAGGTCCCTTGAAACAGCAAGGATGGACCGGCTCCCGGCACCCAACGTTCTCCTACTTGGGCCAGGGTTTTTTGTTGTTGTTGTTGTTTTTGTTTTTGTCTAGGGTACATGGCTGAGAACAATCCACACAGCACATTTTACACCCTGGGATGAAAGTCATAAAACTACGCAAGACTCAAGAATATCAAACGAGAGGATGAGTCTTCTCTCTCATTCCCTTCGGGCCAGTTTCAGTTTGGCAAAGATGATAATTTGTGTATGATTTCAAACCTAATGAACTTTCTGATTTAAAGTAAAAGCTAACTTAATATTCTTTATTGCTTCTTGGAATCTGATCTTGGCAATATTACTGTACAAAATATTGTGAAGTAAGGTAATTCTTGTGGAATTTTGACTGAACAGAATTGAAATGCCAGGGATCTTATTTTCAAAAAGGTCCCCAGCGTCTTGCCCCTCATCATCAGTCAGTGCACAGGCTTTTAGTTGATGGCTTGAAAGCTCTGCCCTTTGGTGAGATATCCCACAAAGTAATCCCACCTCAGGGAAAACCCTCAAAGACTGTTAAAAAAATACTTGCAATGTACATGCATTCCCCCCAATGCAGTGAGCCAGAGGAAATGTTGATTTCACCTGTATGTTAAAAACAAGTCTTCTAATTGCCTAGTGATTGAGGGGACAATGGACACAGCCTTTGCGTGACCTACTTTTCCTGCTCCACCAAGCTGGCCTGGATGGAAGTCCCAATGCAGACACCAGCCAGCTGGTTGGAAGGTTCAGGTGTCTTGCTCTGAAGAGTGGCTGGAGTGAGCACTTTGGCAACAACTGGGGGTGGCTCTAAAGCTGTGTTGGTTTGGTACAGGATACAGTAGCCACAGGTCATATCTGTCTATTTGCATTTAAATTAATTAAAGTGAAATGGAATACAAATTTAGTTTCTTAGTGGCTGAGCTGCATTTCAAGTGCTCCGTGGCTACATGTGTTGGACACCGCAGACATAAATTGCCATCATTGCAGAAAAGTCCTCTTGGGTTGTGCTGCTCCAAGGACCTGGAAGCCTCTAACATTGCATCTGCAAGATTCCCGACTTTTCCAGAATGGCCAGGAGCAGTCCAGGAGGCACAGCTTAAAATAGAGAGGGAGGTGAGGAGTAGTATTGGTTTGCTTGTGGCCAGGGGTTGAGTGATGCCCTTGGGTACAGCTAGCAGATTTGAAACATGGCTATTGGAGAGGGAGGAAATGGTGTGGTTTAGACTCAAATTGAAATCTAACTAAGTTATTTTGTGACTAATGTGTGCCAGGACCTGTGCTGGTTGCTTTAACCTTTGTTACTTTATTTCTGTCTCTAGGATAGTGGCTACTTGCCTGCTTTATACAGATGAGAAAACTGAGGTTCAGAGACATCAAGTACTAGTAAAAGGAAAAGGCCACACAGTGGCATGGCCCAAATTGCAACCTTGTGCTTCTGAACTTCAGGGCTTCTGTGGCTTTAAGGGGAGGGGAAGGAGCAGAGTACAGGTGGGCAAAGGACCAGTGGTTAAAAGAGGAGGTGTTAATTTGAAGAAACCAACCTGGTTGCCTTACCCAGTAGTCCCTTGGAGCCTACTTAGTGCTCAGCTACCTGCTAAGGGTCTGTTGTCCTGGGCTGATGCTGACATGGATTTTTTTTTTTTCCATGGGGAGGGTAATGAATCAAATGAACATCTGCTGAATCTAGATTTGAAGATAAAACATAATAGCACTAATGATAATAATTATTACGTAGTAGGTACTGTTAATTATGCCAGATATTGTTCTAAGCATTTTGTATAAGTTAACTGATTTAGTCCCCCTAACTACCCTATGAGGTAGATGCTGTTTATTACCTCATTTTATAGATGAAGGAACTGAAGTCTGGAGAGAGAAAGGAAATTGTCCAAGATCACACAGTGCGGAAGTGGCACCTTAGAAATCATTATGTCCACTTGTGGCCGACTCAGATGGCCTTGGGGCACGGCGGGGATAGACATGCCCCACGTCACTGAATGTAATGCTGTAGGGACAGGGGCAAGTTGGAGTGTATGTTCAGACTAGTGTTTCATATTCACATTACACCGCAATAGCAGCGCCTCTGTGGGGCCCAGCCAGCACTCCCCTGCAGGTGGCATACTGTGGACAGGCGGAGAGTTTGCAACTGTTTGTTTGTCCCACGTCAAAGCAGAGGCCTAAATGTGCCTTGCAGAATAAGGGCAGAACCAGCAGTCCAGTACCTTTGTAAACCCTCCCCTACCTCTGCAGTTCTCACCCCTTCCTGGGACAGCTGGTTCTGAAAGGGGACACTGCCTAGAAGTCTCTGAGGCACTCGTGCCAGTCAGAGTCTGAACACCATCTCCTGTCCTCCATTTCATGTGTGTCTCGGGTGGTGTGGAGTAGGGTTGCCATAAGAATGGCATCGAGGGTGTTGACTAGGAGAATCTAGTCTTTAAAACCATGTCTTCATGCTGGTTTCTTCCTGTGCTTGAGTGAGACATTTGTTTTAGAAAAGAAAAAGATATGTGGTAAACAGGGCTCCCTCAGGACTAAGCTATAGCTGGGATCCTCTGTCCAGGCCGTGGGCTCTGGGCATTGAGTTTGTACTCTTTTTACCTGGGCTTTTAGACACCCACTGCCACTGTTGCTCTCAGCTCTGGTGGGAAGCCGAGGGCTGGATTGGAGGGCTGGTTTGGAGGGCTGTCATTTCTTTCTGATGGGAGGATTGAGGAGCGAGGTGAATATCAAACCCACCGAGGGATAGGGCTTTGAGTCAGCCGAGAGGAGTGGGAGCCTGCCTGCCTCCTCTGCTAAGCAGAGGCCAGGAGGAGGGACCCCGGGATTATAATGCCCATCCCTGACCCTCTTTATCTTCTGCTTTTTGCTTCTCCATTTTGGGAGACACCCAAACTGATGCTTAGATTGCACTTTACAAAATGTACATGCATTGATTCCTCCCAAATAAATCTGGGAAGGATATTATAGTCAGCATATTTTACAGATGAGGAAACAGACACTCTTAGATGCCACGTCATGTAGCAAAAAGTAGTTTGAACCCAGTACCCCCAAATCTTAAGGCCATGCTCCTTCTACCCTGTAGTCACCTTCACTCTTGTGGAGGGCAGTGTGAATTCAGACAGATCCGGGTTACCTTAATTTGGCCACGTCCTCATCCCTTGCCTACGAGTTTGTAGTCTGAGCAGGAGGCTCAGGCAAGCCTGTTCCTCTCTGAAACCTGAAAGGTGGTTTCCTGCCAGTCATATTAAATACACAGCTTCAATAGGATTATTAATTCCTACACACCATTTCCTGTATATGCTAAACATGTGAAAAGTAACCCACTGCCCCTCTCACTTCATATACCACTCATTTCTCCTTTCTTATTCATATACCACTCATTTCTCCTTTCTGATTATATCCCTCTCTTTTGCTTTTCTCTTTCTCCTGTTTCTCTGTGAGTGGCAAGAGACCCCAGGTGGTTATTATTCGCCACATGCATTGTTAAATTGCATCCAGAGTGAACATCAGCCTGTGATGGAAGAGCTTCAGCATCAGCTCTATGCTCATGACACCCATGCTTCCCAGGAGCCATCCACAGCAGGTGCCCTCCCAGGTCATGTGCAGTTGCTGAAGGGAGAGGTGGGCAGCAGACCATGTGGGTCATGGTACCTCCCTGCCCCCTTAGTGGCCCTTACCCCGGCATTGCATGCAGGGCTGTTTTCCTCTCTGCCTGCCTGCCCCACACGTCATGGCCGAGCATGGGCAGTCAAGTCTGCCACTTTCTTAATGAGGAGATGGAAGGAAACAGAAAATGAGGAGAATGAAGGAGCCTGAATACCTTCCTCAGTGTGTTTGCAGCTCCCCCACCTCCTGCAAAGGAGAGACCACAGCAATGACTCCCGCCATCCCGTGGGAAATCTCTGCCACCCTCCTGTCATTGTGTGTGCGTGCCTTGCGTGGGTGTGGGGAATGAGGAGCCTCAGGCCCAGACTCAGAATCCTGACAAAGGGAGAGAGGAGGTCATCTTATTTCAATGCCAGGAAGGCAAGGGACCCTCTAAGAAGCAGGAGATAGGATTTTGATTTATTGTCTGAGGTAAGCAAGTAGCCAAGGAGAGCTGTGTAACAAACTCCACAAAGGATGTGAGTCGGTTCCTGTTTCCCACGCTGTGAGGTCAGGGCAGACTTTTGGGAAGAATTCACTTTCCTGGCTGAGGTCCCCTTGCAGCTCACTTCTTGGGGTTCCCCCGCTTCCCCCTTCAGTGTCTACTAGAGAATCTGATCCTTTCTTAAGGCCCCCTTGAAGCTGGATCACCTATGTGATCCTCCATTCATTCCTTTATTCAAAAATATCATTTTATTTTGTCTCATTACCTCTTAAATATTTTTCTAATAAATTCTGTGCTAAATGCTAGAGATAGGAAAAGGAATGGGACACAGTTGTTTTCTGGAGTTGTTCCTGGTCTAATTGAGGAGACAAGACTCCACACGGTACCTTGTGTCATAGCAGTGTCACAATTCAATTTTCATCCTTGCACCTAATACCAAGGCATTAGAATGGCACTGACTTTTGTAAATACTCTCTGAAAGAAATTCGAGGTGTGTGTCCTGTCAGCTTTATAAGACTCTAAGCTCCTCCGGGGAGGACACACAATGTAATTTATCCATCTATAGGGGCCTAGAGAAGTGCAGGGCAGGTTGGAAAAGCCTGTTGGATAAAGGGGATGCTTATACAGGCTAGACAAGAAGAGAAGGGAAGCATGAGTTAAGGCATAGAGATGTCAGAGTACACAACAACTTTGGGAACCTTCAAGTAAGGGGTGATGGGTGAGGAGTGGATGGGTTCCTGGGGGGTCATGCTGTGAGAGGGAAGTGAAAAGCTAAGGAAGATGCAAATCACCAAGATCATTGTCTGGCATGCTAAGGGATTACTTTGAACTACATCCCGAGAGCTGTGGGGACTCCACTGAAGAATCCTAAAACAGAGGAGTGACACAGTGAGGTGTACATTTTACAGAAACACTTCCTTGGGAATCAGCGTGCAGAGGGGTTGCTCAGAGTGGTGTGAACAACTGGCCCAGCTCATTGAGAGGCCTTCCCAGTGATCCCAGACACAGAACACGAAGGTGTGAGCCAGAGCAGCAGCAGGGAGATGAGGTCGAGGGAGGACTTGGGTAAAGGGACAAGCTGTGGGCAGAGAGAAGGAAGAGAAGAGACTGCATTTGCTAGAATAATTGTGTCCACACGTTTTTCCCATTTCATCCAATTCAATTTTCATCCTTGCACCTAATACCAAGCCATTATAATGGCATTGACTCTTGTAAACACTCTCTGGAAGAAATTCAAGGTGTTTATTTGTGTGTCCTGTCAGCTTTATAAGACTCCCAAGATCTTCCAGGGAGGGCACACAATGTAATTTATCCATCTGTTATGTGCAGCAGTCAGCACACCAGGGATGCTTAATAAGTATTTAATAATAATAAGATCTGAGCCCCGGGAGCATTCTTATATTTGTCAGTGAAGGAATAAGTAGCTTTGGAAGCTGTGTAAGTTTAACTTTTATAAGAAAAAATCTCCATTACTTGAACTGTTGAACATATTAAAGCCCATTTCTGAAATATAATATAAAATAGCATCTACTCTTAGTTTTTCTAGGTAAATATTTTAGTTGGACTCATTGAAGATTGTTTCTTAAAATATAGAAGGTGGTTTTCTTTTTGCTCAGTAATCTCTGATGGCCAATCAATGTGTCTTTAGAAACAGAGCTTTTTACAAAGATGTTTGATTTTCTAATTCAGGTACCTTTATTCTTTTTGGATATTTATATAAATCAGAATAGCCACCATCAGTTTGTCTCTCATTTGCAGCACCCTTCGTACTCACTTCCTTGTCGCATTTACCTTTATTACTCCTGGGTCTTCCTCTACACCTCACGACCCTCTTCTCCTTTTTTCCCCCGAGTCTTTCTAGTCTCAATCCCACTTTAATGACCAGGAAAGTGTCAGCCAGTAGGCTGCTGCATACAATGTATTTTTTCAACGTGTCATTGCTGGGCACCTGATTGTTCCAAGCCACTGTCTGTTATGATGCGTCCAATTCCTATCTTTTCCCAATACTTGTTTAAAAAAAATATTTTTATTGATTTCAGGAGGAAGAGAGAGTTAGAGCTGGAAACATCAGTGATGAGAAAGAGTCATTGATTGGTTGCCTCCTGCACACCCTCCACTGGGGTATTGAGCCCGTAACCTGGGCCTGTGCCCTGACCGGGACTTGAACTGTGACCTCCTGGTTCATAGGTCGACGCTCAACCACTGAGCCACGCTGGTCAGGCTCCCCAAGACTTTGATAAGCTTAATCAGAAAGTTTTACTGGATTTAAGGTCAAAGGCTCAATTTTTCCTGCTCTCTCCTACATCTGGGCACCATATCTCTAGGACATACAACATATCCAGCGTGTAACACATAAACCTGGGGTTTTATTACTAAGCATTGCCATATGAACAATGTGCTTTGACCTCTCTGTGTTGAATCCAGGTAGTCCTTATCAAAAATAAGTGCTCATGAGTGTGCAGTGTTCATTTTTATGTACATGGGTTGTTCTCACAGCCAGTCCACGGTTTTCATATGGACTTCTACAACTACCAGAAGCTGTAAGTCAAGTTTATATGAAGCATTATTTACCATGGCCTGCCTGTGCCATGGCATTTGGAGCGCTAACATTTATTTTTAAAATGTACTTTTATTGATTTCAGAGAGGAAGGGAGAGGGGGAGAGAGAGATAGAAACATCAATTATGAGAGAGAATCATTGATCCCGCATGCTCCCCACTGGGGACCAAGCCCACAGTCTGGGCATGTGCCCTTGGCCGGAATTGAACCCAGGTCCCTCAGTCCACAGGCTGACACTCTATCCCAGTGATGGCGAACCTTTTGAGCTCAGCGTGTCAGTATTTTGAAAAACCCTAACTTAACTCTGGTGCTATGTCACATATAGAAATTTTTTGATATTTGCAACCATAGTAAAATAAAGATTTATATTTTTGATATTTATTTTATATATTTAAATGCCATTTAACAAAGAGAAATCAACCAAGAAAATGAGTTCGCGTGTCATAGGTTTGCCATCACTGCTCTATCCACTGAGCCAAACCGGCCAGGGCTGGAGCTCCAACATTTTGCCTTTTATGCTGCCCGAGGATCAGTGCTTGGATCCAGCTTCTGGAAGAGGGAAGGAGAGAAGGCCCTGGTGCCCATGCCTGTTTATCCTAAGCACTGTGTGCACATGATCCCAGGGCTCCTCATCCGGATCACTCCCACTATTTGCCAAGTGATTCCCGACTCCATAAGAGTGGCCCTTCTCCTTTGGAGCGGTCTGGTGTGCTTTGTGTTGCTTGCTTATCAGAGCATTTTGAATGCACTTTCTTCAATTCCAGGCAATCACTGAATACACTGGGGTGCATTTTGTGAGAAGTCTCATGCAAGAGGATATGACTTAAAACAAGTCATATAAAAAAACTGTAGAAGGAAGTGGGAGTATTTAATGTGTAGGAGAGAAGGTCAGAGCAGGACTTGACAGTTTTCTTTATGCATTTGATATGTTGTCATACGGCAGAGGATTAAAGTTGTTTTATGTTTCCCCAAGGACAGAACTAAGTGCAAGGTAAAGAAAGATAGAGTTCAGTTCATTGTATGGCAGGACTTTGAGGGTGATAATTAAGAATTTTTGCATTGGATATGTTCATCGCAGCACAATTTACAATAGCTAAGGTTTGGAAACAGCCTAAGTGCCCATCAGCAGATGAGTGGATTAAAAAAACTGGTACATCTACACAATGAAATACTATGCCACTATAAAAAAGAAGGAACTTTTACCATTTGCAACAGCATGGATGGAACTGGAGAGCATTATGCTAAGTGAAAGAAGCCAGTCGGAGAAAGATAAATATCACATGATCTCACTCATTTGTGGGATATAATGATCAACATAAACTGATGAACAAAAATAGATCCAGAGACAAGGGGCAGGGAGGGGGGTTAGAGATCAACCAAAGGACTTGTATGTATGCATATTAGCATAACCAATGGACACGGACACTGGGGCGGTGGGGGCTTGTCCTCAGGGGTGTGAGTGGACAGGGTGGGGGGGTCAATTGGGAAAAAGGAGACATATGTAATACTTTAAACAATTAAAAAAAAAAGAATTTTTGCATTGGAATCAAACTTAGTGAGTTGAAATCCACCACTTGCCAGTTACTAGCCATAGCAATTTGGGTAAAAATTTTAACTTTTCTAATCCTTAGTTTCCTCATCCATAAGATGGGAGTAATATTCATATATATCTCATAAATTGTTTTGGTTATGCCAGTGAGTGCTCGATAGTGCTGGCAAGTATTGACAGTCTCAATTGCCTCAACATAGTATGTGGGTATAATCAACGATTTCCAGCATTTCCTGTTACAATTGAGCATTAAAACTTGCTTTTTCAGATTTAGAATCCTTTGGAATATTTGTGTGGTTTTCTTATTTTCCCCTTGGCTGAGGAGGGTTGGTGGAGAACTGGGAAGGTTTAGTTTCCCAAACAATTTAAATGGTATAGAAATTCCTGTGATATTTAGGAAAAGGAAAGTATATAGCACCATGAATTCAAAATAACTGGAACATGGGATAAGATGGGTTAGAATGCCATTCTGACTTGGTGAAAGTTGACATAGAATTTTTTTTTTTTAAAGAAGTTTTAGGATTTTTAAATGTGACATTTCCTACACAGGCATTCATAGGCAGTGATAAGTAAAATGCCATTCATGCACACAGTTTTAAAGAATAGGAAGAATTATTTGATCTTGAATTTTAAGAAATATTGAAATGATAAAGTATCATTTAAAATTGTTTGAGTCCATGTTTATCCTCTTAAAAATGAGGTTTAACACACAGTAAGTGAACAAATCTGAATAAAGTATACAGCTTAATGAATTTTTACACACAACCACCACAGATAAAGATATAAAACATTCTCAACAAGCCAGAGAGTTCCCTCATGTCTCCTTCTAGTCCCACCCTGTTCTGATGTAACCATTATTTAGACTTCTGTCAACCTTAGATAAGTTTTGCTTAACATCTTGTCTGTGAGAATCTTTTGTGTTGTGGCATGTAACTAGTGTATGCAAAAAGCTTCTCATTTTAAAATGGTTTTCCATGTCACAATACATCTTTGGGAGAAATGTGAAGCTGGAAGAAGTCTTACTCAGCTTTATGTCCATGTGCTTTGATTTACAAATGAAGCATCTGACACTAAAATATATTAACTTATTAACTTGCAAAGTTAACTAATGGCCAAGTACCATGGACTATAATATCTTTGTGGAGACAGATCTATTGAAAACATTATTCTCAGTAAGAGCCATAAACATAGTGTCTGAATTATAGATACAAAATGTAAATTATTTAAAATTACAAATGACTGAATACAAATTAATCCTATTCATTATTGGACTGGCTTCTTGGATTGTATATACATTTTGACAATGACATTTTTCAAACAGTTTATTCTGATTGTCCAGATAAGGAAATTATTGCCATCATGTCAATTTATACAAATCATAAAGCCCTATGTATAACAAAATGGAATTGATTTTGCCAGACTAAATCTTTTTTAAATGTGTTTTTTATTGATTTTTAGATTTTCAGAGAGAGAGGAAGGGAGAGGTATAGAGTTAGAAACATAAATGAGAAACATCATTGATTGGCTGATTCACAAATAAGTAGAAAACCTTAATATTATGATAACCTTTAATATATTTAAGTGGTAGTTAAAGAAATTATTAAAGAAAATGCCAGGCTTAGATGGCTTCATTGGCAGTTTTGTCAACACTTAATGGAAGTAAAATTTCACTCTAGAGAATATAAGAAGAAATGACAATCCCTAATTTTGTGTGTGATCATATAAACTTCTCACTTAAACTGCTAATATTGAGAATTAAGTAATTGATGTTATACTATTGAGCCACCTTTCTTTTCTGGGAAAATGCATGGTCATAATACAGAAGTGATAACGAAGATGGTTGGGCTTGATTTTCGATTATATATGTAACTAGAGGCCTGGTGCATGGATTCGTCCACTGGTGGGGTCCTTTGCAAATCTGGGGCCCCTCGGGGATGTTGGCCTGCTGGTTTCGGCCCTGCGGGGATCGGGCATCAAAGGTACGAAGAGGCTCGCTCCATCGCAGCTGCGCTCACCAGCCATGAGCCCAGCGTCTGGTGCCCATCATTCAGCGGAGCAGCACTCCCACTGTGGGAGCACACTGACTACCAGGGGGCAGCTCCTGTGGTGAGCATATGACCCCTGGTGGTCAGTGCGCATCATAGTGACTTGTCACTGTTGACCAGTGGAATGTTTGACCTGTCTCTTAGGGTTTTATATATATAGATAGTGGGGATATATGTATATATATATCCCCTATAAATCCCACATGTAGGTAAAGATCTTGAAGAACTTCATGCATTATTGTCCAGGGTTCTTGGATAAGAATTGACATAACAGAATAGCTCCAAGTTGGAATCAGCTCAAAGGTCTTATCTACATTCTAATGTAGATAAATAAATAGAAGTATATTCATAGAAGGGAACAGTAAATAGCAATTAGGGTCAATGTATCACAACTGCACCCAACAATGTTGCTAAGTCTCCCAACTGTGATAGAGCAAAAGAAGCAAAATATGAAATAATACATATGTTATTCTATTTAAGTAATGATACAAAACAAACAAGTAAACCATACTACTTAGGGATTGTCATTAAGTGAAAATTATAAGGAAAAGGAAGAACATGATTGTTGTAATACTCAGTAGACTGATGGTTTCCTTCATTGGTTAGGGAGAAGGTAATAACAAGGGAAGGGCACCCAAGGGCCTTTTGGGGTAGTTTTAATAAGCATGATTTACAAATTTTCAATCTGGGTGATGGTTATAGATAGGGGTGGGCAAACTTTTTGACTCGAGGGCCACAATGGGTTCTTAAACTGGACCGGAGGGCCGGAACAAAAGCATGGATGGAGTGTTTGTGTGAACTAATATAAATTCAAAGTAAACATCATTACATAAAAGGGTACGGTTTTTTTTTTTTTTTTTTTTTTTTTTAGTTTTATTCATTTCAAACGGGCCGGATCTGGCCCACGGGCCGTAGTTTGCCCACGGCTGTTATAGGAGGTGTTTGTCCTAGGATTATTTGGAATAGTGTACATAAACATTCTGTGAACTTCTTGTATATGTATTCCACAATAATAAAGAAAGGAAGCCCTAGGCCAAGCGTCCTCAAACTACGGCCCGCGGGCCACATGCGGCCCGAAGAAAACATTTATCCGGCCCGCCGGGTGTTTTTGCCGCCGCTGCCTGTCCTGCTTAGCAGCCAACTCGTCCCAGGCCCGCAGTGCGCATGTGTGGGATGTCTGAGGGACAGTGAACTGGCCCCCTGTTTAAAAAGTTTGAGGACCTCTGCCCTAGGCTGTTAGCATTTTTAGTATATATGAAAATAAATAGTCTAATGATATTTAAGAGTGGTATGAATTGATTCAACAAACAGAGACAGGGAAAGATCATTCTGGTGTTGGAACATCATGAAGTCAGCATGAAAGTGGGGAGACATGCCTATTTGAAACCCATCAGTAGTACCTGTATTCTTTAGGAGAAGGTCATGAATTGGAGGAAAATAAGGCAATTGTATAGGTTAGGTATATATCATGTGAGATCTTCCTAGATTCAGAACTGTTTTGAAATTATTTTTCAATTTAAAAAAAGAAACCTCTTTGCAGATGCATCATTTTCTACAAAGCACATCTGTATTTTTCTTGAAACAAAACATGATGATAGCTATATCCCCATTGCCATCAGACAGAATAAGAGAAGTTTTCAGTATCTTAAAATGCTATTCTTTTACAACACCTAACAGGGAGTAGGTAGTGTGCAGTTTACCTATTTGATTTATTTAATTATACATGAATTATTTTGTCATAGAAATGAATCATATCAAATACTTATAGATTTCTAAATGTGTATCTGATACTTTTAACCACTAAGCTATGTTGCCTAACAGAGCGGCTTGGAGCCAAAGAATTTACGCCTGTCCATTTTCATTTGGATTGAACATGGCTTACGTAAGGCACCTCCCCATTGTCCTGTGACTAAATGCTCTTCAACTTGGCATTGATCCACTTACTTCTGTGAGGTCATAGTGTCTTGTCTTATTTCTACTTAACATTATTCATGCTTTTTTTTTTTTTTTTTTAGGGATGTTTATCCATTTTAAGGAAGCTACTATTTTATTTATATTATTTTATCATTATTATTTTTTTACTTTGAAAGAGTTAGGGGCCCTGCATAAGTTAGTTATATATAAATTTAATTAATGTGGTCTTGATTCCAGCATCCAAATCTTTGATAACATATTTTAGGTGAGTCAGACAATGTTGGTTCTAAATTTTTCTCCACCATATAAGTGAATTTAACCTGAGGCAAATTATTGACTTCTCTGAATTTCAAGTTTTCTCATCTATAAAATGAAGAAAAATAATTCTTACATAAGCCTGGCGCAGTATTTCACAAAACGTAATTATCATTAAGTGGTGGTAGTAGTAATAAGTGGTACTAATAATGGCTGCTATTGTTTGCATCAGGGAATATGCCAGGAAATGCAAGGGGCAGTTAAAGAAGGACTCTTGTTGTGCTCCGTGTGGTGACTCCTCCCCACTTCTAGCAAACAGGATGATCTGGCCACACTGTGACTATAAAATGAAAACAAAGAGAAGTTCTCTGTGGTTAAAAGCACCAGCCTAGGAATCAGACAGGTTTTGTTTCAAATCCTTACTCTGACTTTTATTAGCTGTGCAACTTTTGGCAAGTAACCTAACCAATCTCTAAAAAGCTTTGACTATTAAATGAATATCATATGCATAAATGACACATCATAGTGGCTGGCATATAATTAATTATTCAATAAATGTTTATTTATTATAATTTTCCCTGAAAATAGTTCTATTAATCAAGAATATAAGGACCTAGGAATAATAACCTGGAAAATCCCTCAGTTTCAGTACCTGACCTTGAGGGATGGGTCCCATTTGCAGCCTGTGGGTTTGGTTAGCTCAGAAAGGAGATAAGAGTAACATAATTAACGTCCTATACAATAAAAGCATAATATGCAAATAGACCGAACGGTCGAACAGTGGAACGACCATCGAGACGACCATCTGGGACCATGCTATGACAACTACTGGCGCCAGGCCAGCCAAAGCAGGTGTGATGTGGGGGTCTGGCCATCGCCCCACAATTGCCCTGCAGAGGGAGGCCCAGGCCATCGACTGGCAGGCTGCAGCAGGTGGGCGGGGCCTTCCTCTGTGAGGGAAGCCCGGGTCCCAGGTGCTGGAGGGAAGCTGGTGCCAGCAGCTGGGGGAAGGAAGGCCTACTCTTGTATGAATTTTATGCATTGGGCCTCTAGTCTGTGTATTCTTATTGTTTTTATTTCTTTCTCATCTCTCTTTTCTCCTTATTAAAAACAAGCCTTGTTGGTGGAGCCAGTGCTAGTTTAAGGTAACTCTTTGTTTATTATGAAGAGGATAGCAGTGAAAGGTGGAAGTTAGGAGAATAGACAATAAAGATAAGTTATATTGTGATAAAAGCACGCAATATGAAATTTATCATCTTCATCATTTTTAAGTTTGTACTACAGTAGTGTTAATCATATGACAGTATGCAACAGATCTCTACAACTTTTCTTGTAAAAATGAAACTATACCCATTAAACAACTCTCCTTTCTTCATACCTTTCAACCCACGGCAACTACCATTCTGTTTTCTGTTTCTAAGACTCTCCTTACTTTAGATACCTCATATAAGTGGAATCATGCACTATTTGTCTTTTTCAACTGGCTTATTGTCCTTAACATTCATCTATAATGTCCTCAAGGTTCATCCATATTACAGTATATGATAGGACTAGAGGCCCAATGCACAAAATTCTGCACTGGTAGGATCCCTAGCAGCTGCTGGCTGCCAGCCGGGGCCTCCCTCCTTCCCCCGGCTGCCTGCCGATGCCACCGCCAGCCAGGGCCTCTTGCTGCTGCTGCCACTAGCCGGGGCCTTTCTCCCTTCCCCTGGTTGCCTCTGCCTCCTGGTCAAACTCCCAGATGAACTCCTGGTTGAGGGCACAATCCTATATAATAAAAGGACAATACTACCCTTTTATTATATAGGATTTTCTTAGTTTGGTAGGTCTATTTTTAATTTTTTGAGGAACTTATATACTGTTTTCATAAAGGCTATCCCGTTCTACATTCTTACCAAAAGTGCTCAGCAGTGCATAAGGGCCCTAATTTCTCCACATGCTTGCCAACACTACTTATATTCTATCTATCATCTCTCTATCTATCTATCATCTATCTATCATCTATCTATCCATCCCTTAATTTTTGTAATGGCTATCTCAGTGGGTGTGAGTATATATCTCATAGATTTGACTTGTATTTCCCTGATGATTAGTGATGTTGAGCATTTTTTCTTATGCTGTTGGTTGTTTTTATATCTTCTTTGAAGAAGTATCTATTCAAGCTCTTTCTCCATTCTTTGGGTTATTTTTTGTTTTTGTTTTTGAGTTCAAGAGATTCTACTTATTCACCCTTTTATGATATATACTAGAGGCCTGGTGCACGGATTCATGCACTGGTGGGGTCCCTCAGCCTGGTCTGTACCCTCTCACAATGCGGGACCCCTTGGGGGATGTTGGAGAGCCGGTTTCGGCCTGATCCCCACAGGCTAGGCTGAGGGACCCCACCGGTGCACGATCAGGGCTGGGGAGGGATTGCAAGAGGACTCCAGGGCATGTCCGCCCCATCTTGCCCAGTCCCGATCTGCTGGACCCCAGCAGCAAGCTAACCTACTAGTCAGAGCGTCTGCCCCCTGGTAGTCAGTGCGCGTCATAGTGACTAATTGAACGAATGGTTGGACACTTAGCATATTAGGCTTTTATTATATAGGATTAGTAAATATTTTCCCCATTTTATAGGTTGCTTTTCATTTTGTTGATTATTTCATTTGTTGCACAGAAGTTTTTTAAGTTTCATGTAATATCATTTACTCTTTGTTGACTGTATTATTCGTGTCATATCCAAGAAATCATTGCTAAATATAATGATGTAAAGCTTTCTACCTATGTTTTTTTTTTTTTTTTTTTTAGTAAGAGTTTTATGGTTTCAGGTCTTGTATTTAGGTCTTTAATCCATTTTGAGTTAATTTTGTAGATGGTGTAAGGTAAGGGTATAACTTCATTCTTTTGCATGTGAATATTTAGTTTCCCCAGTATTTGTTAAAGAGACTGTCCTTTCTCCATTGTGTAGTGTTGGCATCCTTGTCTGAGGTCATTTGGCCATCTATGTGAGGATTTATATCTAGGGTTTCTATTCTGTTTTTGGGGTCTATATGTCTTTTTTTATGCCAGTGGCATACTGTTTTGGTTACTGCAGCTGTGTAATGTGTTTCAAAATCATGAATTATGAGGGCTTCAGCTTTTTTTCTCTTCCCCTCAAGATTGTTTTGGCTATTTAGAGTCATTTGAAATTCCATATGAATTTTAGGATGGTTTTCCTATTTCTGCAAAAAACAAACAACACCATTGGGATTCTGATAGGGATTGCATTTAATCTGTGGATTGCTTTGGATAGTATGGATAGTTTAACGGTATAAAATCTTCCAATCCATGAACATGGATGCCTTTCCATTTACTTGTTTTTTTCTTTAATTTCTTTTATCAATATTTTGTAGTTTTCAGTGTATAGCTCTTTTTGCCTCCTTGGTTGTTTATTGCCTAGTATTTATTTTTCTTGCTTAATTGCTCTGGCTAGAACTTCTAGCACTATATTGAATAGAAGTGGTAGGAATAGGCATCCTATTCTTTATCTTAGAAGAAAAGCTTCCAGTTTTTTTACCATTGAGTTTAAAGTTAGCTGAGTTTTCCATATATGCTTTTATTATTGTTGAAATACTTTCTATCTCTATAGTTTATTGAGTGTGTTTATCATGAAAGAATGTTGAATTTTGTCAAATGCGTTTCTGCATTAGTTGAGATGATCATATGGTTTTTGTCCTTTATTCTGTTAACATGGTGAGTACATTTATTGACTTTTGTATGTTGAACCATTCTTGAATTACAGGAATAAACCCCACTTGATCATGGTGTATATTCCCTTTAATGTGCTAAATCAGTTTGCTAGTATTTTGTTAAAGATTTTTACATTAATATTCATCAGGGTTATTGGTCTGTAGATTTATTTTCTTGCAGTATCTTTGTCTGGTATTGGCCTCACAAAATGAGTTTGGAAGTGTTCTATATTCAATTTTTTTGGAAGAAGTTTTGGTATTAGTTCTTCTTTAAATGTTTGGTAGAATTCTCCAGTGAAGCCATCTGGAGGTTTTTCACTTCTGACTCAGTCTCATTACTAGTTAAAGGTCTGTTCAGATTATTTTATTTCTTTATTATTCAGTCTTGATAGGTTGTGTGTTACTAGTAATTTATCCATTTTTTTTTCTAGATTACCCAATTTGTTAGTGTACAATTATTCATAGTAGTCTTTAAATATTATTTTTATTTCTGTGATATCAGTTACAATGTCTCCTCTTTCCTTTGATTTTTGTTATTTTATATTTTAGTTTTTCTCTCTTTTTTCTTAGGCTAGCTAAGGGTTTCTAATTTTATTGGTCTTTAAAAAAAACTTAGTTTTATTGATTTTTTTTCCTGTTCTTATATTCTCTATTTCATTAGTTTCTGCTCCAGTTTTTATTACTTTCTTTTGTTTGCTAACTGGGTTTAGTTTCTTCTTTTCTAGTTCCTGGAGGTATAACATTGGGTTGTTTATTTTATATCTTTCTTCCTTTTTAATCTAAGTGTTTATAACAATAAACTTCCCCCTTAGTACTGCTTTTGATGCATCCTTTAAGTTTTTGCATGTGTTATTTTCTTTTTTAAGAAGGACAAAATTATTAAAATAATCTGGGTGGGACCAGGACTGATTCTCTAATAGAACTAAAAAAAATAAAAATAAAAAAATAAGCCATACTCAATTGTAGTGATTTTCCCATGAAAATGTGCTCATTATATATCTATCATCTATCTAAATATCTATCTATCTATCTATCTATCTATCTATCTATCCATCTATCTTGGTTTTTTAAGATTACCCAATATTACATTCTTGTTTTCTAGAGGGGGATTCCAAGGCCCAGAGAGATTAGCGTCTTGCTTGTATCTTATAGCCAATTACTTGCAAGGGGCTAAAGCAGTGGTTCTCAATCTTCCTAATGCCGCGACCCTTTAATACAGTTCCTCATGTTGTGGTGACACCCAACCATAAAATTATTTTCGTTGCTACTTCATAACTGTAATTTTGCTACTGTTATGAATCGTAATGTAAATATCTGATATGCAGGATGTCTTTTCAGTGTTACCAATTGAACATAATTAAAGCATAGTGATTAATCACAAAAACAATATGTAATTATATATGTGTTTTCCGATGGTCTTAGGCGACCCCTGTGAAAGGGTCGTTTGACCCCCAAAGAGGTCGCGACCCACAGGTTGTGAACCACTGGGCTAAAGGTTCCTGACTTAATGGGTGAGCCTATGAATGCTGTAGACTGAAAACAGAATTAGAATGCAGAAGGTGTTAGGAGACCTTTCTTGGGAAATGATAGGTAAGGAGATTCATATTTTAATTTGTACTCTTGTCAAATATTCAAGATTTGGGGGTCTTTTAGTTGTACTCTTCAGTATTACACAATGCTGTTTCTCTCCTCCGTGCCTGCTCATTTTTAACTTTTGGCTATACCAGGGCACTGGGATTATGGGTAAGGAGCCTTTTAATAATTTCAGCTGGTTTGTGGCTGTGGTTTGCCTGTATGAGAGAGGTGTGAATGCAGTTTATGTGAGAAGCTCTGAGGAAACATGCTCTGGTGGTCAGGCACTTAAACACATCAGGCTTTTCCTAGTTCTTGTTCATATCTCAGAGAGTTTGGGGGAGGAGGAGAGGCCTCGAAATGATGCCTCTTTTTAGGGCAATTGAGAAGAACGCAAAGAACATGGGAAGGAAAAATTTAAATGTCTGTAATATTTTAAATAACACCCTCATGATCATAATCATTAACATAAATAGTATGTGTTATGGGGCAGAGGTGCCAGACATCTTTTTGGGTAGTTCACATACATTTCTCATTTAAATCTCACATGAGTTCTACAAGGTAGATATTATTAGTTCCATTTAAGAGATGAGAAAACCTTGGCTCAGAAGATTTAAACAGCTTACTCAGGGTCACTCAGCTAGTTTATGTCAAAGCCAGGCTAGCTCTGTTCATAGTCCTTGCTAAATAGTGATATATGTGGTATATAACTCAACTTGCTCAGAAAGCAATAATAGCTCCCCCAAACACATTTTATATTCTGGACTTTTCTTTTTCAAGGACTTCACTTGTCCACAGAGCCATGAGATCACCATGTGAGTATAATAAAATAATGGAATGGCTTTTTTTAGTATGACTTATGGAAATCATTGCCATGTACTTTTACATTACACTTATTTTGGAGGTGTGTTTCAAATTTTACACGTTACTATTGTTGTAATGATAGTTCTCTTAAATTATCTCTATTTTCATACCTTTGGATTCTTTGCATGCCCTCACTTGTCTGTGGTAATATTGCGGACCTTCTGAAGGACTAACTCCATTGCTTTGCTTTTTTGATTGAACACCCTATCCTCTTCTTGATTCTGTTCCAAATGTCTGCCCTGATCTTTAGTTACTGTCCTCCATGGACTTGCCATAGCCAAGCTCATCCTGCACCATACTTCATCAGTTCTGTACTTCTGTCCCAATATTCCTCACTATTACTCATTTCCCTTGACAAGATCCCGCTGTTCTCAGCTCTGAGTTTATTGCCAGTTAAAAGAGCCTTTGCATTGGTAGAACCCTCTGTTACAAACTTTACCTGTCCTCTGAAATCACACTATGATTCTCTATTTGCATACATTACTTTCTATTGTGTTATCAGTATTTCCTATATGTAGAAAATATTGGCATGTGAAATTTGCCTAAATAGTATAGATGAAATATAGAATATGTACCATAATTTGCATACATATCTATATATATAAAAGGCCAATATGCAAAGTGTCCCCTAGGGAGTTGGACCAGGAGATAGGCAGTTTGATCACTGACTATGATGTGTGCTGACTAACAGGGGGTGGCGTGGAACAAGGCCCCAGCTGGCAGCCGGCAGCTGGGGAAGGAAGGCCCCAGCCTGCATCTGGAAGGCCCCGATCTGCCCTGATCACCAGCCAGGCTTAGGGACCCTACCTGTGTACGAATTTCATGCACTGGGCCTCCAGTATTTAATGCCTATTGGGTACAAAGGGAGTTTAGGTATCCTGCCAAAGTGTTTAAACTCATGATTTAGTCAACCTCTGCTACATACAGTTATACCCTAATTAATAGGCACAAGGACCTTAAGCCAAAAGACACCTCTTTCCAAAGTTAAGAGGAACTGAGAGTGCATAAAAAGATCTAAAGATCTACATTTTTCTGAAGCCCTCAGATAACAAGCTTAATAAGTGACCTTGAAACACTTTACATATGCTAATTGTAGCCACCAAGAATCACAAAGCAGGGATAGTAAAATATTAATTATCTGCAGAGTTCAGTTTACATTATTAACCCACTTTTCTCTCATTTCTCAAGAACTACTGAAATTTTTGACCTTTCAGATTTGGAAAGAGCTGCTTTGATATTAGAATACCAACAAAGCAAACACTGCTTTAGCCTCTACTTTCAATTTTTTCTGCTAATTGAGTGATTAGCGACCAATCAGGGCAGTTATATACAATTCCAAAAGCTCAGCTACACACTTCCAACAGCTTTTGAAGTCCCTTCATAATGCAAAATGGTTAAAGTTGGAGTGATCATTTCCTGAATAGAGTAAGGGTTGAGTGTTAATTCAACTTTATTTGACACAGACAATAGGGTGGTGAAGGCCTGGGGCAGAGGAGAGGGAACAGGTACAGGCTAGAATGGGTCAATGGGAAAAAGGGGGGACATATGTAATACTTTCAACAATAAAGATGAAAAAAAAACCAGCTTCCCAGTTTCTTATAGTCATAGCATGGGCCTCACTTTCTTCATCAGGCAAGAAAGAGGATTGAACTAAACCAACCTAAACGACTCTTAGTTGCTCTTATATTCTTTAGTATGTGTCTACATGATATACGCACATTCATGATACTTACATAGCATACACATGCCTTTATATGCACACAAATGAGGATGCAGCACTTTAAATAAACTTGATAACTCAGCATTAGATCTTAATTCTCACTTTACAGAAATGAGTCTTTCCAAAATTATTCATTATGTGATTTTTTTAAGTCAGAAATAGGAAACATGTAACTCTAGATAATATTTATGCATGCAACTTAATTTTATTCAGCTAATGGAGTAAATATTTCATATTCTTGCAATCGATAAATCACAACATGGTCTTAAAAAATTTAATGGCAATACCTAAAAGGAGACAGGAAGAGGCTGATACTCCATTAATCTGCTTCTCTGCCTTCAATTGTTTTAATCTTTTTCTATAAACTACTGGTATAAATACTTGAAATATATGTAACATATAACTGATTTTTTTTTCTGATTATTACAGTAATATGCTCATTGTGGAATGTTTGGAAAGAAATGGAAAAGTTGGCAGGAGGAAGAAAAAAATCACTCAAATACTAACAGTAACTGCTGTTAACAATTTGGTATATTTCCTTCCAGCATTTTTCTGTGCATTTTTATATAGATGGAATCATACCATTCTTTGTGTTGCTTTTTTATTGAACATTACAGCATAAGAGTGTTTCTAAGTTATTAAAATTATTGGTAAACATAATTTTTTAGATTATGTAGCATTCTGTCATGTAACTATAGCATAATTTACTTAACCACCTTCTTACTGTCAGCCACTTAATTATTTTTAATTTTTCACATTATAAATGATTCTGCAGTGAACATTCTGGTATATAAAGCATTTCTGTCTGTATTTTACATTATTTCTTTAGGAGATAGATTCCCAGAAATTGAATTACAGGGTCAAAGGTATCAACATTTTTAAGGCTCTTGATCTATAATGCCAAATGACTTTTCTAAAATGTTTTTTTAAATCACTTTACACTCCCTATAGCAATATGTGAGAGTGCCTTTTTCTATCATATCCTCTCTAAACGCTAAATAAAAATTCTTCTTGGTAGATAAAAATTGTACCCCACTGCAGTGTTAATTTTTATTTCTGTAATTACTGGTGATATTAGTAAATTTTCATGCTTGTTAATCATCTGTAGCCTCTCTTTTGTGAAATTTGTGCTCACATCTGTAGTATATTTTAAGTTTATTATATTTATGAACATAATTTTGTGTTATCAGTATATAAATCAGATGATGCAAACTTCCTTCTTCCTTTAAAAATGTCACATTAAGCTGCTTTTTTGTTTGTTCTTGTTGATTTTTTTGATTGATCATTAGTTTCTCAAAATCATAGTTTTAAATAGCAAGCTGTCATGATGTGCTTCTGAGTAGATGGCTTTCAGATATTTGTGGAATAAATTATAGAACTGAGTTTTATGTGTAGATTTCCAGGTACATGTCTACTAAATAAAGTGAGATATGCTTATGCAGCTCATTTCACAGATTTCCAGGTAGGCTCATGTTTGGAGTCTGAAACTTTCTTAAGTTTTTGCAAGTTAGCATTAATTAATAATGATTAAACAAATAATTTAATTTAATTATCTTCTAATTTCTTATATTTCTTTATTTCTATGGATTATTTGATTTGAAATTTCATGTTGCTTCTTTCATTAACATCACAAGTTAAGGATTTTTCCATGTTACTAAACACTCTTTGGAAATATAATTTTTAATGGTTCTGTTCCCACTTTCCATCTTCCACCACCTTTTTTCTGTGCATTCTTCACCAGCATAGGAAAAACAAGAGCACATATTTCTTTGATAGTTGGCCATGTGATTAGAAATCAGTGTGTGCACAGGCCCCATGAATATTTTATTGATAATAGTGGTGAAATAGAGTGTGTTCACTCTTTTCAAATATGGCTGCTCAGATGTAATTCAAAAGCTGTTTGAAACAATTTCATCAAGTTTATTTGTACAAAAGCACTTAGATATGTGCCAAGTGCTAGTCATTGGTCAAGGTTGATCAGGTCATTTGAATATTGAACAAAGCCTAGAACAAACTTGAATGATTCTCAAGGGATAGGGATGGGGTGGTTTTGGTCAGGTCACAGCTCGACTCACTGATCCCTGATGGCTGTTGCTCTGAGCGTTGAATCCACTAGTTACATGAAAGAGAATATACTTTCAGAATGTTAAGCGAATAGTTTGGATCAAGTTTTAGGGTTCATCCTCTTAAATTTTAGCCATATTATGTCTTCCTGGGGGTCTAGCGAGATAACCTTCACTCACATAGGGTCTTCAAGATGACTAACTCTATGATTAGTGTGGGCCATAGTTGGAACTCTTGTTGGAAGCTCTGGTGCCCCACTATATTTTCATGTACCACAAGGCTTATGAGAGTGTGTTGTGTTTACCAAGAGAAATATCTTCATCCAACGTCATGCTCTCTGCCTTGCCTCTACCACTTCTGCAGAACCAAGAGGGATGAAAAAATTGTTGCAGAGTAGAGAGAATGGGAGGTATGGCTTCCTTCTGGCCTGGGTGCTGTTTTGGCTCACAGTGCTTGGGAATCTTGGGCTCCCACCAGCTCCCTGGATCACATAGAGAATTTCACTTTTTTTTAAAATTCCCAATATAGGAAGGAAAATCCAGCTCATGTGATATTTCATTGGGAGAATTTGAAATAGTTTTTAAAAATAGTATTCTTTAAAAAGGGACTAGGACTAGAGAACCATGAGGATATTTTATTGAGTTTGACATATAAGCATAAAATGCAAATTAGAACTGGGCAATTGGGAGATGGAACTTCTGATTCCTTTCTACCCTTGTGTTAGTATAGCCCCAATGAAAACCATTTGTGAGCATTAATTTAAAGATCTCACCTTCGTTCTTTGGAACAGTTATGTTTAGCCCACGAAATTTCAGTTCAGTTAATTTAACAATTATTTGTATGTGAGTCACTAGGATGGTTTCTTTGGGTTTGAATCTGGCCTCTATCATTTTTAACTGTAAGATCTGGAACAAGCATGGTTGTCATGAGGAACCAGTGATGTGCTCATGCTGAGTACTAAACATAGTGCCGGGTGCCAAATAAGTGCTAAGTGAATATTAGTTACTAGTGACCCGGTGCATGGATTCGTGCACATTGAAAGGAAATGAATTAGAAGGTGACCTGCAGGGCAGGACACACCCTGGAGCCAACCTCCTATGGTCCCTCCCTTGCCGGCCACACCTGGGGTGGTGCCGTGGCTTCAAGGGAGCCTGTGGAGTGAGTGGGATCCCTCTGGCAGGTGGGGTACTTCAGACTGGTCTGCGGGGATTGGGCCAAAACTGGCTCTCCAACATCCCCAGAGGGGTCCCAGAGTGTGAGAGGGCACTCTGCAAAGTTGCTGTCATACAGGTTGTGGAAAGCAAACTCAAGTGTGCAGTAAATCAGATTCAGGGCCGACAGTGCCCCAGCAACAACATAACCCATGGCTGAAGGTGGAATCGCACAGCCCTGTGAGGAATCGGGCTCTCTCCTCTCTGGTTTCGGGGTGCATCACCCGAGAACCACCGCTGCCAAAGTCACTGCAGCTTGGCAGCTCCTGCATTGAGCGTTTGCCCCCTAGTGGTCAGTGCTCATTATACCTACTGGCTGGTTGGACGGTCGCTTAGCCTTTTATATATATAGACTAGAGGCCGGTGCAGAAAAATTTGTGCACTTGGGGAGGGGGTCCCTCAGCCTGGCCTGTGCCCTCTCGCAGTCTGGGACCCCTCGGGGGATGTCCACCTGCTGGCTTAGGCCCACTCCCAGGGGGATCAGGCCTAAGCTGGCAGTCAGACATCCCTCTGCCAGCCCGGGAGCCCTTGGGGGATGTCCACTTGCCAGCGGGGAGCAGGCCTAAGCTGCAGTCGGACATCCTTAGCCCTGCTGAGGAGGCGGGAGAGGCTCCCACCACCACCGCTGTACTGGCAGCCATTAGCCTGGCTTGTGGCTGAGCAGAGCTCCCCCTGTGGGAGCGCACTGACCACCAGGGGGCAGCTCCTGCATTGAGTGTCTGCCCCCTGGTGGTCAGTGTGTGTCCTAGTGACCAGTCATTCCCAGTCATTCTGCTGTTAGGGTGAATTTGCATATTACCCTTTTATTATATAGGAGGATAGAGGCCTCGTGCATGGGAGGGGGCTGGCTGGTTTGCCCTGAAGGGTGTTCTGGATCAGGGTGGGGGTCCTGCTGGGGTGCCTGGCCAGGCTGGGTGAGGGGCTGAGGGCCGTTTACAGACTGGCCACACCCCTTTCAGGGTGGGGGTCCCCGCTGGGGTGCCTGGCCAGCCTGGGTGAGGGGCTGATGGCTGTTTGCAGGCTGGGCTGGCCAAGCCCCCCAGCGGGGACCCTCACCCCATGAGGGTGTGGCCAGCCTGCGTGAGGGGCTGATGGCTGTTTGCAAGCTGGCCACAGCCCCTTCAGGATGGGGGTCCCTGCTGGGGTGCCTGGCCAGCCTGGGTGAGGGGCTGATGGCTGTTTGCAGGTTGGCCACAGCCCCTTCAGGGTGGGGGTCCCTGATGGGGTGCCTGGCCAGACTGGGTGAGGGGCTGATGGCTGTTTGCAGGTTGGTCACAGCACCTTCAGGATGGGAATCCCTGCTGGGGTGCCTGGCCAGCCTGGGTGAGGGGCGGAGGGCTGTTTTCAGGCTGGCCACACCCCCTTCAGGGTGGTGGGTCCTACTGGAGTGCCTGTCCAGTCTGGGTGAGGGGCTTATGGCTGTTTGCAGGCTGGCCACAGCCCCTTCAGGGTGCAGGTCCCCCCTCGGGTGACGGACCAGCCTGGGTGAGGAGCTGATGGCTGTTTGCTGGCTGGCCAAGCCCCCCAGCAGGGACCCTCACCCCATGAGGGTGTGGCCAGCCTGGGTGAGGGGTTGATGGCTGTTTGCAGGCTGGCCACCGCCCCCAGCCACTCAAGCTCCCAGTGGAGGCTGGCTGGAAGCAGGTATCTGGGATTTATTTATCTTCTATAATTGAAACTTTGTTGCCTTGAGCGAGGCCACAGCAGGCCAGGGCAGGCAGGAAGCTTGGCTTCCTCCATCGCCGGGGCAACCAAGCCTCCTGCTTGCTCCAGCTTCATGGCTGCCGACAGCCATCTTGGTTGGGTTAATTTGCATATAGTTGCTATGATTGGCTGGTGGGCATGGCTTGTGGGCATGGCTTGTGAGTGTAGCAGAGGTATGGTCAATTTGCATGTTTCTCTTTTATTAGGTAAGATTATTATCATTATTTTTATTAGATTGTACATTTCTAAAGGACAAGGCTTATATTACCTTTATATATATATATATATTTTTAATATTTTATTGATTTTTTACAGAGAGGAAGGGAGAGGGATAGAGAGTTAGAAACATCGATGGGAAAGAAACATCGATCAGCTGCCTCCTGCACATCTCCTACTGGGGATGTGCCCGCAACCCAGGTACATGCCCTTGGCCGGAATCGAACCTGGGACCTCTCAGTCCGCAGGCCAACGCTCTATCCACTGAGCCAAACCGGTTTTGGCTACCTTTATATTTTTAATAAATTAAAAGATTTCCTTGTACATGGTAGGCCAATAATTGGGTTTGATTTAGTTTCTTAAGTAGGTTGTCTTGGGTCCAAGTGTGTCTTTCCTTGTAACTGATGATTATGGTGATGATGGTGTTGGCTCTGGCCACATGTGTAAGATACATGTAATTTACGATTCTGAGGCTAAATAGAGGATCCCATTTTTCAGGAGCCAGTCTGATACCTTTTACTTTACAAAGCTTCGTAAACTGCATTTTTTTTCTTTAGAAAGGGTGTGTGGCTACATCTGTCTGCACAGTACATGATAACGTTTAAATTTGAATTACTAAAGAGACTGTCAGATTCCATGAGGTTAAGGATAAAATTCAAATTGGCAGTGAAGTAGTGCGACCCTCATTGCATTTGTAACACACCTGTTAAAAGGCACTACATAATGTTTTGGAATGACCGTTATAAGTTTAAATGCAATTCAGTGGAGCCAGTAATTTTCTCAGGGCTTTGAAGCTTAGTGAAGTTACAAGCTGGTCAGGACCTTGAATGGAGGAAGTGGAGAGCATGGATGCAGGGGATGCAAGGACTGTGATTCCTATTTTTCCTTCTTGAATAAGAATCACAGTCCCATTAAAAGAAAAACACCAGCCGTAGTCAGTTTGGCTCAGTGGATGGAGTATCAGCCTGTCGACTGAAGGGTCCTGGGTTCGATTTTGGTCAAGGGCACATGCCTAGGTTGTGGGCCTGATCCCCAGTGGGGTGGGGGGTGGGCATGCAAGAGGCAGCTGATCAATGATTCTCTCTCATCATGGATGTTTCTCTCTCTCTCTGCCTCTCCTTTCCTCTCTGTAATCAATAAAAAATATGTTTAAAAAAAGAAAAATGCCAGAGTCTTGGCAGAAAACACTGATTTGCATATTATTCACATGCATTTGCATATTGAGTTCAAGAGGCTGTCTTCAAGTATGTAAAATAAATAGTGTAATCTGCTGCAATTGTGTGGTTCCAATCCAGTTCCAGGGCATTGCACAAGTGAAATACATAACATGTTTAAAATCACATTTCAGAAGATAAAAGATGTCAATCAGCTACAGGTGACTGCACATCAGTAATATTGACAGGGAGCAGAGATTGTCTGGCTTGGCTACATTACAAGATTGGGAAAGCCACTGCCCTCGTGTCCTCACCTACGGAGGAAGCCTGCTTGGGTGGGGACTAGACCCATGGAGTTTGCAGCTTTAGAGACGATGGTGCCCAGGGTACTGCCCAGGGCACTGCCTCCCTGCCATATTGGAAAATCTTCATGGTGCCTAAATGGCACTACCTTCTCTTAAATACTAATAGAGCTGGGTAGGGGTCACATTGTGTATAGGGTATTGGTGAGCAGGGCTGTACACCAGACACCCGCCATTCACTGGATTTCACCAGCTCTTCCAGTTTAGTTAGAGAGACCTAAATACTTAAGCTGATTCAGGTGACACCAATGAGATAAGGAGTGATGTGGGGGAAACAAAATCCCGTAATATCTACAAGCCTTCCTACAGTGCCCCTCTCTTCAATAAACATATACTCTAGGTAAAATACTAAGTACTCCAGTGTTTGCTTTATAAATGTTTCTTTATGACAAGTTCCCTTAGCTTCTTTCCCAACCAGATTGGTGCCCCTCAGCTTCTCTTAAATGGACATTCTGATGCTGCTGCTGGGCAGATGGAGTGGCAGTGATGGCACCAACCAACTAGTTAGTAACAGATAGTTAGATTAAAAGATCCAGTTTAGGATCTGCAGTTTACAAATCCCCAATAAGGCCTTCAGCAGCTATAGAGTAATGTGTAGGAGATTCAGAGTGCACAAGTTCCTGACATATTTTGCTTTCTAGAAGTGATAGGCAGGTGGGCAAACTTCACAGGATGTTAAAACCAAAAGGGTCTGAACAGACAAATGGGACAAGAGGAAGTTACTGGAAGAGGCAGGGATACACTGGTGACAAGGAATGGCAAAATATCCAGGAAAGGACATCCATTCTTAATCAGTATTGAAACAATGTCCTTAATGTTTAATGTCCATAGTCCTTGAAAATTGACTTTAAGATGTCATAGGATCTTAGTGGAGTAGGCATTGAGTAAAATGGGGGATGAAGATGGTGGGTAAGGTCAGGGAAAGTAGAACCAATCCAGCCATAGAGATAGTTTCATAAAGAGATGGGATAGAGGATGCACCAAATCACAGGATCCAAATAGGCACAAGGAACTCAGGTCTGGACCTGTCCCTTACTGAGAATTTGGAGAGCCTTGTGTTCTCTTAGAAGGAGGAAATTGGCAAGAGTCAAGCAGAGGGTCAGGGATCTAGTTGGTGGGCTGGGGTTTAAGGCAAGCTTCCAGTTGTAGTAGGAGAATATAGATCAGAGAGTCAAGGTAGGTCAAGATCCAAAATGAATCTATATAATATCTCTAGCAAAGAAAAGGGTATGAAAAACCTTTGGTATTTGAGTCTGCTGAGGAAATTTTAGGTAAGCACAGTGTAATTACCCAACTTAACATTTCATGTATCTTCCAACTATGGTCAGGATCAGCCCAGCATATGGTCAGGATCAGCCCAGCAGGGGCTGCTGGTGGACTGCAGGGTCTCAGTTCCTGTCAGGCTGCGAGTATAGAGTTAGGGTAGGAAGACCATTTCAGTGCTAAATGGAGAGTCCCAGACTATTGCCTTAATCAGGCTTTACTTCGAAGCTTGGAAAGGATGAATACTGCTGACCAACAAGGCTGAAGAATGACAGTGAGTGATGGTGAGCTTTGTTCTCCCGATTGTATATCTTTGTGCCTGTTACTGCTGAGTGTTTTAGCTTCCCAGGCTCATATTGTGAGAAATGCACTTCTTTTTTGTCCTGTGAATGAAAGCTAGGTGTATTCCCATTTGCCAGTGTCCAAATCCATCCTTGGTGCTATTCCATAAGCTCCAGGAGGTTGATAACATAAGCAATTTGGAAAATATGGGATTGGAATGGTCTTGGGGAATAGAAATACTTCATTGCTATTCACATTCCAATTTCACATTCCAGCCTCTCTCTTCATTTTTAGCTAAGTCACTTACCCTCTTCTCTTGGTTTGTCCATTTATAAAATGGGTGTTTAATATATATATATATATATATATATATATATATATATATATATATGTATGTATATATATATATATATATATATATTTTACACGGTTTTGTGAAAATTAGATAAAGGTTATAAAGTAGTTGGAAGATACATGAAATGTTAAGTTGGGTAATTACACTGTGCTTACCTAAAATTTCCTCAGCAGACTCAAATACCAAAGGTTTTTCATACCCTTTTCTTTGCTAGAGATATTATATAGATTCATTTTGGATCTCCTTTTATACTCATCTTACTTATTTCCTCTTCCTCTCTCTTTTGTCTGCCTTCTCTTTCCAATGCCAATTCAGCTGTTTTATTGTTTGCTCAACTGACTTGGAATTGGGACAATGGAGTTAACAGGCTTGTAAAAGTGAATGAAGATGAACTGTGAACTTCATCAGTCAGAGGCTAAGTCCACAGTCACTCAGAGGGCCAAAGACACCAGGCATTTGAGGACATGACATGATTTCCTTCACATTTCAGAGAGAAGGCGCTATATAAATATGATACTGAGCCACAAAGCAGGCTTCAGAAGTAAATGCCTAAGAGCTATTGGTCCAGGGAAGCATTTATTGGCCCTCTCTCCTTTTCAAGATTGCTCCAAAGATATAAAATACATGAGTTCTACAAACCCCCAGTCTTCATTACTCACTTTGATAATCATTACTCACTTTGCATAATTATTACTTGTCCTAGATGAGTGGGTAAGTGTAAGTAAGACTGAAATAAATCCCCAAAGTGTTCTTAAAACAGGTCACATTGACTAAGAATTGAATTACTCTTTTTATTTAATTATTTTTTTCTGTTTCCATTCATGCTATCTTTTGCTGATATTTTTTAAGAGTTCTTTTAAATTTTGTGCCTTGTGCCCTTATATGTTAGTTTATTTAAAATTTTAGTTTTAGAGAGAATAAGCATTCTTTTTATTTTCATGAAGATTTCTCTGTACTTAATTATGAAGGCATTTAAAACATCAGTAATTTATTTTATCAAAGTTCATTGAGCTGCATATACACTTATAATGTATGTATGTGTCTGTGTAAATGTTACCTGTTTTTTAAAATAGTTTTTAAAAAGTGACTTATTCAAATTTTTTAATGTTTTCTTATCTATTCGTATTTTTGTTTCTTCTGTAGCCCTGAAAGATTTTTTAAAAGCATTTCAACTTTTTTGGTAATAATTTTCCAATTTGAATATTTTTTTTTCTGTTTATCAGATTTTTTTATTCGTCTGAGTTTTAGATACAATTGTTGATAGATATGTATTTGTTGCCACTTTGTTGTTCATATTTTTTATCTTTACCTTTTTCATTTTCTTCCTCTTCTTAAAGAATACCCTTCAGCATTTCATATAATACTGGTTTGGTGGTGATGAACTCCTTTAGCTTTTTCTTGTTTGTAAAGCCCTTTACCTGATCTTCAATTCTAAATGATAGCTATGCTGGGTAAAGTAATCTTGGTTGTAGGTTCTTGCTATTCATCACTTTGAATATTTCTTGCCACTCCCTTTTGGCCTGCATAGTTTCTGTTGTGGAATCAGCAGACAGTTGTATGGGCACTCCCTTGTAGGCAACTAACTGCTTTTCTCTTACTGCTTTTAAGATTCTCCCTTTGTCTTTTGCCTTAAGGCAAGTTTCATAATTGGTCAGGGATCCAGCCCTGGTCCAGTGAGCCGAGTAAGCATGGTGCTGTGGTGCTGTGGGAAGAGGTGATATATTGTGTGTTTCTTCTGAGGCAGCGTCAATACGAATTTCTCTGTGGCTTTTCAAAGCCATGAGATGAATTGATTTTGAAGAGTTCTGCATGAAAAAAACAACAACAACACTCTAAACTTCTATTTGTGGGAAGCAGAGATCTGTAAAACATAAAAATTTAGTGCTTTAAGTTACAACCTATCCTTGTTTTGATACGAATGTACAGTTCATTAGGCTTTGTTAAAGTAGAAGTCTTTCAGCTCTTAGGGCAGAATATATAAACTAACCTGATTTTGTTATTCATGTGAAAGTAAAAAGTTAGATTTAAAATCTAATAAAATTGAACATGTGTAAAAAGAAGAGTTGTGCATGAGATGAACTGATCTATTCTGTTTTATTCCCTTAAAATATGCTAGTTGTGACCGTAGTTTGGAAAACATTGCTCTGAGATATGTGTGTACTGGGGACTGGACTGGGGAGCAGTTGGCTTTTCTGCACTCTTCCAATCCAGGCTTCCCCATCTTTAGTGCACAGCAGTGTCACCTAGGCATTTGTGAAAAAATGCAGATTCCCAAATTTTATCTCCAGAGACTGCATCACCTGACCTGGGGTCAGGCCTGGGCATCTGCAGGTGTTTCTCAGACAAGTTGCTTTTAGATCATACTTGGAGAAACACTTCAGTGGGTATGAGTTCCCTAATAAACAGTATACCTTTCCCTTCCCCTTCTCTCCCCCCCCCCCCATGCATGAATACTTGATCTTATGAACAAATTCTATTCCAAAAGTCAGTTTCTGAGACTCTTGTTTAAAACTTAAGATAGCACCTCTTTTAGGAAGGTTGGTAGATTTCTAAGCCAACATATATCAAAGCCTATTTAAACTAGATTTTATTGTTAGCACTTCTCAGACCCTATAGCTGGCAGCCCTGGTGACTGAGGTTGGACTCAGCAGGTGGATCATAGGCAAGGGCAGTGTTGGAGGTCCCCACCATAGTAAAAGAGAATTTATGTGGAGAATGAAGTGGACATGCAATAAAAGGAATGAAATTTCTCACATTTATGGGAAGAAAAAGTCGGTTTGGAATTTCTAACCACACCCAAGTAGAGAGAGAGATCTTAGGTATGCATATTTGTGCATTCAGTTTAGAGAGAGATTTCATCCTCATTTAGTTGACACTTAAATCAATTTTTTTGGCCCTGACTGTTCTATTTCTATGGGGAAGGAAATTGACTACAAAGGAATACAGGCAACTTTTAGGGTGATGGAAACATCCTGTAAAAACTTATAGAACTGTATAGTTAAAAGGGGTGAATTTTTATTTTAATGTATGTAAATGATACCTTAGTAAACTAGACAAAAAAAAAGAATTTTGTTATTAAAGTTTACATACTGATTTATGCATGCATTCATAATTTGCTAGTTTGGCTTAGTAATAACAAACATCTACATTTGCATGGTACCTTTCAATTTATAAGCTACATTCACATCTATTTTTTCATAGTGGTCTCATAATCCTGTGAAATAGGCGTTCTTGTTCACATTTTAAAGATGAGCTACTTCTCTGAGGTTCAGAGAGGCTAAGTAAGTGATGTTCTGGAGGTCTCATAAGAAATCTTATTAGAAATCCAGGGCTTTTTCCACTGTTAACACCTTTAAAAAATAGATTACATTTTCCAATTTTGAAAAAAAAGTTGTTGATATTGCTTATGGATGATTTGGGTGCTCTTTCTTCCCCTTGATTAGCAGGGAATTCCTGCTTTGGTCCAGAACAATTCCTGGGAGCTTCCTGGTGCTTCACCTAGTCCCTGCCCCCTTACATACCCTCTGCCAGAGCTGTTCCATTTTCTCCAAAGTATAGCTCTCCTGGGAAAATGCTCTTGACAAGCCCAGAATCACCTAGGCTACTCATTATGTCTCCTTCCTCCTGGCAAATGTTATACATCCTGTAGTTTGTGTTGTATGTAACTAGTTGATCTCTACATTTTTTTTCATCAAACTGTTGGAGAGATTTGTGTAAGAAAGCATTGACTTTGGATGAGGAGACAAATGGAAATTTGTGGAATTGGTGTGGGAATCAAGGAGAGTGTGGCTGGTAGAAGAATGAGTGAATTTCAAGGTGTGAATGATTAATTAGGTGCAGGGGTAAAGGTTTAGCATCTCCTTTCATTAATCTCTGTGTAGCTCAAAGTGGATCAGTTATGTTTCTGTCAAATTACATCACTAATGTGTGAGAGAGAAACATGGATTGGTTGCCTTCTATCTGCACCCCAACCAGGGATCAAACCCACAACCCAGGTATGTGCCCTGACCGGGAACTGAACAAGCAACCCTTTGGTGTATAGGTCGACACTCAACCAAATGAGCCATTCCTGCCGGGCTCTATGTAGATTCTTATTTTTAAAAAAATATATTTTATTGATTTTTTACATCAAGGAAGGGAGAGGAATAGAGAGTTAGAAACATCAATGAGAGAGAAACATTGATCAACTGCCTCCTACACACCCTGTACTGGAGATGTGCCCACAACCCAGGTACATGCCCTTGACCAGAACTGAACCTCGGACCCTTCAGCCCACAGGCCAACGCTTTATCCACTGAGCCAAACCGGCTAGGGCTCTATGTAGATCCTTAAGGAAAGAGGAGACTAGGAATGAATATGTCAGGTTTTAAAGAAAGAAAAATACAGTTTGGTGCAGGAGAAGAAATTTCTGATGGGGAATATTTTAATGTGGGAATCAGAGAAAAAGCCAGAGGGAAGATGGTTGTATAAAAACATTAGGACTTTGCATCAGTTGATACAGAAAGAATTTGGTGCTAAAATAGAGGGAGTTGTGGGTGTGACTTAGATCTGAATGTAAATTGGACAAAGGAAAATGACAAGGGAACATGAAGAGCTGTGAAAATGTTCAGACATGTTAACCTTGAAGTGACACTAGACAACTAAACAGATGCATAAAAGTGTAAAACTAGACCTTTCTTTAAAGGTTAGGGATGAATAAGATTTGAATCACTGGCTCAGTTGGGGGACAGGAAAGTGTAGGGGTTGTGGTTAAATTCTGGGCAGAAATGAAACCCTCTGAAGAGATAAGATGAGGAAAGAAAAAGAATGGTCCAGAGAAACTGAGAGAATAGATGAAGAGGCCCCAAGACCAAGGAAATGCAGAGAGGTTAAGCGTTGAGAGAGGTGGTAAAATGGGAAAGAAATAGGTGATAAATCTTGTCAAGCACAGCCAGGAAAGATTAGAGCAGCAGAAAAAGGGAGGCAACTGGAGCTGTTCATGAACATATTGTTAGTGACTTGTGTCAAGGTAGTTTGAGTAAGATGGCATGGATGAAAGTGTGAAGTCACTCAAAGGGAATTCTAGAAGAGGAAATTTTCAGGAAAGGAGAAGATAGGTTTAAGAAGCAAGGTGAGGAATGAAATGAAGAGGATAGAGTACAAGAGGCAAAATGAATGAAAATGAGATATATTCTCTGTCTTTAATACACACACACACACACACACACACACACGCACATGCACATGCACGTGTGTACCCATCCATACTCACACAAAACCTTATACTTATTCATTAGGCAAAGTGAGGCAAGGAAGAATTTGAAAATTGGAAAAAGGCTACCTAAGGATGAAGGTTTTCAATGAGGCTTTGGTATAACCTTTGTTTTCTTAAAAAATATATTTTTATTGAATTTATTGGGGTTGCATTGGTTAATAAAATGATATAGGATTCAAGTGTATAATGCTATAATGCATCACCTGTATATTTTATTGTGTGCTACGACCCAAAGTCTAGTCTCTGATACAGAGAACAGACTGACCGCTGTTAGAAGGGACACCCTTTGAATGAGTAAGTGAAAGTAATAAACAGGAAGAGCGCGGGAGTAGACTTAAGATAGAGCCGAGAGGAGACAGGCAGGAGTCCAGGGTCATTGTATTTAGGTTCATTACTACTGGGAAATGTTCACATTGCGAAGAGCATGGTCTTCATGAATACTATTTCAATCAGAAACACTTCCGTGAATGGTGTTTCATAAGCACTTCTGTTTCTTTATCATTATAAAACTGGGGTCTTAACTTCCCAACAGTGGCAGCTGTTATCAGGAGGTAGACAAGGAATTTCCCTGCTGTGATCAGCTAGCCTTGTTGATTTCCCAAACAGCTTTTGAAGACAGCTGCCGTCTCATTCACCTTGGAAGTTGAAAATAATGGAATTTAGTGGTCAGAGATCTGTTGCTTCCCCTCCCGTCCTTCGATCATTTCTTGTCACCACTCACTGTCCAAGTGCCTTAGCTAAGCACCCAGATTCCTCTGCGTATCTTTTCAGCTTTATCTCACAGCTACCCTTTCCATGAACTCTTACTTTGGGCAGGCCGCACTGTGTACCATTTTTTTAAATCAGCGTTGTGCCTCACTGCTTTTCCACCTTAGTGCTGTCATTTCTGAGCCTCTGCTCAAACCAGCGCCTTCACCTTAGATGCCCTCAGAGCTTTTAGCCCAGATAAAGTTGTCCTCACTTTCAAGCTCAGAGCAGTTTCTCTCTTAGCGTCTACATTCCCTTGAGCTCCTTCATGCCATCTGAAGGTCCAGCATTGGGTGCGGATGCCCTCTCTCCATGCTGAGTGGACAGTCCTGTGGACAGATGCCTGACCTTCTCTCCCTGGGACACTTGGCTGTGATTTGCATGATGGGACCTCAGTAAGGATTTGGACTTCTGAGAGGAAAGGGATAGGAGCTGGTGTGAGGTTGTAGCTTGGGTTTTTTGCTTTCAAAATGTAATTTTTTTCCAGGTTTACTGAGATATAATTGACATACAGCCCTGTATACATTTAAGATGTATAGCATAATGACTTCACTTATATTGCAAAATGATTACCACATAAGTTAACGTCCATCATTTCAAATATCAAACTCTAACTTAAAGTAGGAAAGTTGCAGAGCCCTTGAGTGTACTTTCTGCAGCTGGAAGTGCAGATCCCTGCCCTGTGTGCTGGCCTGGCCTGGGGCTGAACTGAGTTGGGGAGGAGCTTCATCTGCTCCCCCCCCCCCCCCCCCGTAGGGCATGGGAAGGAGGTGCAGGCTGTGCCGGCTGCTCCCTGCCCTGCCATTTCTTTGGTGATATGAACATGGCAATTTAGGCCTGATGTACATTCTCTTCTAACAATGTAAGCATGCTGGGTTCAGAGAGCAGCTACTTGCTTTTTAAAAACAATATAAAATGTAAAGGATGGCCAAACTGTAACTATATTATTATCACTACAGCAAGGGGTTCACAAATATTTTTTCATCCTTTTTCACTACTTTTTTGTTGTTGTTAATCCTCACCTGAGGATATTTTTTTTATTGCTTTTTAGAGCGAGAATGAAAGGGAGAGAGAAAAACATCAATGTGAGAGAGACACATTGATTGGTTGCCTCCCTCATGTGCCCTGACCAGAGGCCCAGAGCTGGGGATGGAACCCGCAACCCAGATATGTGCCCTTGACCGGGAATCAAACCTGAGACCCCTCGGTATGAAGGTTGGTGCTCTAACCACTGAGAACACCAGCCAGGGCATAATTTTTTCCACATATTAAAAAAAATACAAAGTTAATTGTCATATTATTTCCTAGAAATGTAACTTTTATGCTTGTGCTGCTGTATTTCTTCATTTATACTTTGGCTTATAATTTGAAGTGAAAATTGATTCTAAAACTTTATTTTTTCCTGAAGCGGATTCTGCCCATATCAAAGAGAAAAGACAAAGGAAATAAGGGCTTTGTTGCCAGTTTGTTTCTTTGGCCATCTAAAGTCCTATTTAATGAACACGTTTCCTTCATGAAATGCTCTGCCTTTCTCTGGATTGTGCTTTGTAGTCATTCTGATAATTGCTTGGTGTATTTTTCTGATCCCCAATTCTACATTCCTCACTCTCAAAATGCTGGCTTCCCAAAGCTTTTCTCTTAAAGTATGCTACCGACGTTCCTTCCTTCTTTGCAGAGGGCCAGGCACCTGGAGAGCATCACTCCTTATAATGCTGCTCACCAGGATCTGAGGACAAACAGGGAGCATTGTCAGGAGGGGCCATACCTTATTCAGTGGCGAGTGGTGGTAGAATTCAGGTCCTGCTTTTGCCATTGGGAACCCCAGAGGCTCCTAGGCATTATTGTGGAATGCAGGAGGAATCTGTATCATTTATGGTCAGAGCAGGAAACAGATGGCACCCTCAATTTGTTTAACTTGAAGAAAGTTTAAAAAAAAGACTACCAGGTTGTGGGCAATGTATAGAAACCACAAGTAGAGGTGTCCTGGAGCTAGAAGCAACTTGGTGGAATCACCACCACCTGTAGTAACAAAGGAGGAAAGTGGGAGCCATTTTTGGAATCTGTAGGCGGAGCTCTGTGGAGAGAGCAAGGAGAGGGATGTTTCATGGAAGCTATGATCTTTAGTCAAGCAATATATCCAACCCGTAGTGGACCCACAGGGAGGAAGCACGGAGAGTAGATACCCTAGTCTCAGCCTTCTTGTTCCCTCTGAGCTCCTTCTTATGCTCTTTATTAGTCAAACCCACCTGGAGGCCAAAGGACTAGGAAATCCATTGATGTGCTCCAAACAGGCTTGCCTCCTGGCATTCAGAGTAGAGGAGAGAGGTGATCTGGAGTGGGGAACGGAAGACAGAAAGATTCACAGAATTTTAAAGTTGGAAGAAACTTTGAGAACAACCAGTTCATTTCTCTTATTTCACAGCCACAGAGAGGTTGAGTAATTCTGAGTCCTGTGGCTTGTCAGTGTCGGGATGTAACAGGGCCGGAGGTTTCCTGGCCCTCAGTTCTGTCCCTTGTCTTCTTATATAGTAATTTGAGAGAAGGGGGGAGAGAGGAGGAAGGGCAAGGAAATTAAAGAGGTTATGTTTCAACTTGTGATTAATTCTCTGAGTAGGTGCTCAATTTCACATGTGTTATTAGCAGGGTTTAAGTGAGTTCAGAATTCAGGTAGGATTGGTTTGTGATGAACAGATATGCATATTGATGGCAATAATAAAGATGGCATTTTATAGCAAGGAATGCATGACTGCATCTAGACTTGGCCTGATAACCAGGCAGCTCAAATGGTGTGGCTTTTGTTCCCTATTGATTCTGGCCTTGCGAACCATGCTCTCTGTGAGGTCTCTTATGGCCTCAGAATCTTGTTATAGATCTAGGCTCTGAGTTGAAGGCTGAATCATGTTTATGCTTCATCATCAGAACCTCCTTAGAACTCAGAGACCAAGGGAAAGAGGGCTAATTTGTACACATTAACATATGTCACTTGTATAGGCATTGATTTACACACATATGTACAGGTGCAAATAAATACTCAGATATACAGGCAATTATCAGCTAACAACATTGACCTAGGAATGATCCCTACATAATATCAAGAAATTGGAAATGGCTTTGCTGTTTATGGTATTTCCCTTTATGTTATAACCCTTAGGAGTGAAGGACCTAAAACAATACCTTCATTTATGTGTCAACAGAGATGGAGAGAGGTAGCTCATTATTGGTCTTCTGAGGTACTTAATCATTGGTTCATTCACTAATGTCACCAACAAATGTTCATTGAGCACCTACCATATGCCAGACACTCTGCTAAGTACTGGAGATAAAGAAAACAGATGTAATCCTTGCCCTTCATCAGAGTTTCCAAGAAAAGCTATCTTACTAGCCAACATAGTGAGGGTGGGTTCTCCTTTCTTATATTCCATGCAGGGAGAATCACAATTGGTGAGTGAAGATATGGATTTCAAAGATAATAAATGACTATTTTGATGTAATTGAAGTTGTCATATTACTTTGCACAAAATTATTAAAATAGATTTTAAATCCTAAAGCCAGCAAGCACCTACTATTTTGTTGTTGTTTGTTAATCCTCCCCTGATGATATTTTTTTCCATTGATTTTTATTTTTAGAGAGTGGAAGGGAGGGGGGAAGCAGAAGGAGAGAGAGAGAAAGAGAGGGGAGAGAGAGAGAAGATAGAAGAGAAGAAAAAAGAGAGAAGAGAGAAACATTGATGTAAGAGAGACACATCAATTGGTTGCCTTCTGCCGCACCCCAACTGGGCCAGGGATCAAATCTGCAGCCCAGATACGTGCCCTTGACTGGGAATTGAACCTGGGACCCTTCCAGACACTAACAATTGAGCACACTGGCCAGGGCAAATTTGGTGGCTGGTGGGGAAAGGGGGGAAGGGGGAGTAGGTGCTGGCTGGCTTTAGGATTTAAAATCTATTTTAATAATTGTTTATATTGAATATCAGGTTGTTACTTATAGACTAACTTTTTAAAACAACTAATTTCTAAGGTCAGTAGAATGGTACTAAAGTTAGAGATGGAGGTGAGAGGGAAGGAGTCTGACTCTTCTAAGTAATTTGAGGCAAGAGAAGCTCCTTATCTGCCTTTGGACAAAGTCTATTCACATTAAACGAAAAAATATCAGGTCCCTGCTATTTGCTAGATGCTTTCAAATAAATTGTTTAATTCTGTGAGGTGAGGATAATAATCCGCATTTTATAATGAAGAAAATGAGGTCCAGATAATTTAAGTTACTGGCTCCCCTCTCCTTAATGGAAGTAAGTGTTAAAGTCAAGTTTCAATCCTAGGTCTTTTGACTTCTAGGTCCTTGCCTCCTTTACTGTAATTAATATTTTATCATTGTGACAATTTTAGTCTATCGTTTTCATTACATTTCGTGCTCATCTATTAGCACTTACTTGTTACTCTCTTTCTCTCCCAGACAGGATTAGGGGGCCTCCTATGGAGCACTGGGCATGCTCTATTATAATGCATCACGTCTTACTGTAATTTCCTGTTTGTCTGCCTTGGCCACTAGGTTAAAGGCTGCTTGTAGATTGGATCCAGTTCAGTGTTGGATACCACCTCCTATCACATTCCCTGGCACATGGAAAACAGTCAATAAACATTGATCAAGTGAGTCAATCTTCACAGCAATCCTGTGAAAGCAGTTATTATCTCCTGTTTTACAGAAGAGGGGCCCGAGGGTCAGAGAAGTAAAGAAACTAAGATCACACAGCAAATTAAGAGTAAATATAAAGCCCATGTTTTCAACTCTAAAGCTTTGTTCTCTCCACCAAACACAGCACAATTATCATTGCTGGATCTGCAGAAGAGGTTTCGTGGATAGTTGCAGAGCCTTGGAGTATACTTAGGCAGTAGAGCAGATTACTTGGGGGGACTTGGACATGGCCTTTTACTCAAAACACCAGTGTTTTTTGGGTAGCTCTGGTGGTCCCTGTCCCATCCTTGGCTTACTGTTGCCCTCCCAATATCTTCCTTGTTGTGCCTTTTCCCCAAGTGAGATTTTCCTGCTGCTCTGTTCCTGTGCTTCTCTTTTTCTGGCCCACCACCCATTTTCACTACTCACCCTCCCCCCCTTAATAATCAGAGTCAAGCCAATAATTTTTGTTAACACTTGAAAATGTTATTTTGCTGTTAAACCAATAAATTGCCCTAATCTGCTGCCAAATGGCAATAATCAGAATCTGGTTTCAAAAGGTTTGGATTTCAGCAGGGCTGCCCACACTGTCCTTTGAGGCATATAAATTAATTATAATTAAGAACCGTGTGCAGATGTTAGGAGAGAAACTTTGAACAATTTTGGTGTCTGCTCTTGCAGATATTAAGGAAAACATGAGTGGCTGTTGCTGGTGAGAATACAGATAATCATTGATGTTTGTATTGCAAACTTCTATTAAAGTGTACACATATGAAGTGATTTCATAATCCTTTACTAGTTATCTGTACAGCCCTTGTATCAGGAACTTGGGTGACTGTAGAAGTGATATTTCTGCTTTGCACAGACGGCAGAAAAGAACAAGTCAGAGAAAACAGCCTGCTTTTACCACTGGAAGTGTTGTAGAACAAGGAAGGAGTTCCGGCCTGCATGGACCTAGTATAAACAGAAGGCTCTTATTTCAGCAGAATAATTTATCTGCTGAAATAAATTTTAGGTTCTAAGTCAAGAAATTAAATGCCCCATTGACCTTTGCAGCAGCTTCTAGGCGTCTAAAGGACTATGGTCATTGGAAGGGCATCTCTACCTGCACCGCATAGGAGGACTTGATGGTCAAGGGTTTGGATCATTTTTACCTGTATCTTTTCCCTTTCTCCCATCTCTCCTATTCTTCTCTGATCAGATACTTTGCCATAGTGCCTTAACTAAGGCTCTGTTTTCTTTGACCTTGTCTTGACATTATTTGTTGTGGCTGTGGTATGTTGAAATGCATTTGTGGTTGGCCTTGCACAGGAGTGCATTTAGATAAGTAAATACCCCAGCAGGACCAAGAAGCACTGTTTATTGCCATGTCAATCACTACATTAAAAATGGAGTTAGCATGTTTGTAAGATGTCCAGATGGACTTTTCTTTCTTTACTGGTTTTATAGGTACACAGGCTCAGCACCTGCCTCCACTCCCCACACTCCCAGGATTTCTTTGTTCCTTTCTGAAGAAAGAGCAGGGGCAAGGGAACTCAGAGCTCTAAAAGAGTAATGGATGATGGTAATATTATAAGAAGGAGGAGAATAACAGTGCAGAGAGAAGTTTTAGGTTCTAAGTCAACTGAAATGAAAGGTTGGTACCTTTTATATGTTATTTTTACAGATTTAGATAATATTGAGATGATGTTTAGCATATCCTCAGTGCATTTGGAGGAGTGAAATTGGGTTTCCAAAAATCCTGCATGTATAGATGTATTTCATTTGCTAGAAATAGATATTGGTCTTATACATCAAAATAACATTAAATAGTAGATGTTTGACATCTGTAATACCCTCCTGCTTCAAGTGGTTGTTGAACACATGCGTTGCCTAAGCTAAGCATTATGACTTAAAAGCACTTCTTCGGTTCAACATTTGCTCTGAGCCTATAAATTTTAATTTAGAAAGTATAACTAAAAACCCAAAATTGACATGGAACTTAAAATTAAAAAAAAAAAAAGTTAATTAAAAAATGTACTTTGGATCTGTTATGCGGAGTTGAGTTCATCATACTTCTTAGTTCATGGCACATTTTCATTATTGGTTCACATAAGGACATCTTGTTTATTGATTTAGTTCTTTGTGTATCTTTATTCTTCTGTATGCATTTTAGAATAAGTTAATAAAATTCTTTTAAAAATCCAGCTATTATTAATGACAGCAATTGCCTTGAAGTTATAGATGAATTCAGAGGAAAATAGAACTCTAAGATACTATGTTATCATACCTGTGAATGTGGTATATGATTACATTGTTCAGGTCTTCTTTCATAGCCTTTAATGGAGTTTCACATTTGCTCTGTTAGATGTCTTATGCATTCTTTAGTTGCTTGTGCTATTATGAGTTTATATTTTTTAGTTGGTTAAAAGAGAGCTATTAATGTTTTCTAAGAGTATCATTTATCTAGCAACCTTGCTTCACTCATATTAATACTAAGTGTTGGCCTGGGGACTGAAGGGTCCCAGGTTCGATTACAGTCAAGGGCACATGCCCTGTTTCGGCTTGATCCCCAGTAGGGGGCATTCAGGAAACTCATCATTGATGTTTCTATCTGTCTCTTCCTCTCCCTTCCTCTATGATTCTTTTAAAGAATCAGCTTTTTTCTTCCTTTCTTTGCTATCTGTTTCATTAATTTCTGCACTTCATTATTTAATTCCTTATTATTTAATTCCTTATTATCAGTAAAAAGTATTAAAAACGATAACACTAATTGTTTTTAAATTCTATTGGATTTTCTATGTAGATAACCATATTATCTTCAGATAATGCTAGTTGTTTTCTTTTTTCTTCCCATTCTTAAAACTTTTATTTTCTTGACTTATTTTATTTACAGTAGCCTCCAATAGCAGTGACAGCACAAACCTTGCCTTTTTCTCAATGTCAAAAAGAATGTGATCAAGAGTTTTTGGTATATACTCTAAACCAGGTAAAGACTGATGATCTCCTTCATTTCCTGTTATTGCATTTTTTAAAAAAAACATTTACATCATGAATAGATATTTTCCCCCTTAATTAAATGTGTTTCTGTCATGTTTTTGAGATATCTGTGTAAATATCTCCTTTAGTTCATTAATGTGATGATTTATTTTGATGTATAGTCTACAATTCAGCCATCCTTGCATTCCTGGTATGCCATATTTGATCATGTTATTTTTAAAAGATGCTGTTTATTTTGGCTAGCCAATATTTTTTTTTTTAGGTCCCCCCCCCTTTTTATGTTCATAAGTGAAGGGGAACTATGGTAATCTTTTCTTGTACTACAGTTATCTGGATTTTCTTCTTTTTCTATTTTATTCAACTTGTATGAGCAAGGCTTATTTCTTCTCTTAAAAGTTAGGATTTCCTTTATAAAACTATGTGCACTTGTTTTACTTTTATTTTGACAGAGGTGGGTTGGTTGAGTGGGGAGTAGAGATGGGAGGTGGTTATTGGTGGATTAGGATTGGGGGCCTTGAATAACCATTTTATTTTCTTTAATGGTTAATGTTATATTCAAATTTTCTTTTGAACCCCTTTTTGCTATTTTTATTGTATATTTATACATCACTTTAAAAAGTAACCATTTTTCATGATATTATTTTATTTTAAAAATCTTATTGTATACGATGCTATTTTTCCATTTTTATTATGAATTTCATTTGCATTTTTTCTGTTTTACCTTGAGTGATCTTGTCAGAACTTTATTGTAGTCTTTTAAAAAATATATATTTTATTGATTTTTTTACAAAGAGGAAGGGAGAGGGACAGAGAGTTAGAAACATCGATGAAAGAGAAACATCAATCAGCTGCCTCCTGTGCACCCCCTACTGGGGATGTGCCTACAACCAAGGTACATGCCCTTGACTGGAATAGAACTTGGGACCCTTCAGTCTGCAGGCCGACACTCTATCCACCTAGCCAAATGGGTTAGGGCTATTGTAGTCTTTCAAAGAATCACCTTTTTTCTTCCCTGCTTTGCCTTCTGTTTCATTAATTTCTGTACTTCATTATTTAATTCCTTATTAGGGTTGACTCTGTTAATTGTTCAATAAGTGAAAATTTAGTTACAATTAATTATTTTGTATTTAAAATTTTTCTTATAAGTGAATTTAAAGGCATAGATTTCTTTTTAAACTGTTTTAGTTGTACACTAGACATTTTCATATTTAATATTTTATTGTCTTTCTTTCAAAGGATGTTTTAGTTTCTCTTTTGATTCCCTTCTTAACCTTGGTTGTTTAATAGAAAGTTTTTTTAAAAGTTTTGGATATGTGATATTTTTAGCTACTTTAAAAATTTTATTTGTGATTTAATTACGTTATAGAAAAATGACAGTTGTTTTATATTGATTCTTTGGAATTTACTGAGGCATTTTTGTAGATACAGTATTTTTTTACATACTTAAAAGAATATGTAGTCTGTATTGTATGTGAATTTCTAGATATCTGACTAGTTCAAACTTATTACTCATGCTGTGTTTTTTAAAAAATTATTTATGCCTTTGTTTATATTTTGTCTATTGGATTTATTTGTTACTTCCCATGGTAATTTTAAGTATTGCTTTACACACATTAAGCCTATATTTTTATATTCATACTAGAGGCCTGGTGCATAAAATTCATGCACAGAGGTGGGGGTGTCCCTCAGCCCATCCTGCAACCTCTTACAATCTGGGACTCCTTGGGGGATGTCCAACTGCCAGTTTAGGCCTGATCTCACAATTCAGGACCACTGGCTCCTAACCATTTGCCTGCCTGCCTGCCTGATTGCCCCTGACCACCTCGGCCTGCCAACCTATCACCCCCTAACCGCTCCCCTGCCAGCCTGATTGATGCCTAACTGCTCCCCTGCCAGCCTGATCGCCCCCAACTGCCCTCCCCTGCTGGCCTGATCACCCCCAACTGCCCTCCCCTGATAACCCCCAACTGCCCTCCCCTGCTGATCTGATGGCCTGCAACTGCCCTCCCCTGCCAGCCTGATGGCCTGCAACTGCCCTCCCCTGCCGTGACCTGCCTCCTCCACTGGGCCCTGCCTTCATCTTGTGATGGCCATCTTGTGACGGCCATCTTGTGATGACATTAGGGAGTGATGCATGAGGGCGTGACGACCACGTATGCTATTATTAGTATGATTTTTGTGTCTTCTTGGTACTAAATTTGACATCTCTCATTGTCACTTTTTAAAAATATATATATTTTATTGATTTTTTACAGAGAGAAAGGGAGAAGGATAGAGAGTTAGAAACATCGATGAGAGAGAAACATCAATCAGCTGCCTCCTGCACACCCCCCATTGGGGATATGCCCGCAACCAAGGTACATGCCCTTGACCGGAATCGAATCTGGGACCCTTCAGTCTGCAGACTGATGCTCTATCCACTGAGCCAAACCGGTTAGGGCTCATTGTCACTTTTGATGTTTTTACCTTTGAATTTATATTGTCTTAATATTAAAAATTTGATAGATATTCCTACATTGCCCTCCAAAAAGGTTATGCTCTTTCTACTTCACTTGACATATACTATATGAGACTCCTTGTTTTCCCCTATTTTCTGAAGTGATAAATTTTAGGCCTTTGCATCCTAGCTTTCTGTCTTTATTGGTAACTTGGGGAACTGGATCTGATGCATAGTTCTGGCACTTTTACTCTTCATTTTACTCACTGCCTATCATATCTTAACCACAATCTCCTTAATTGTGTTACTCCAAATGGTGTCCTGACTGCATTAAAAGGTAGTACTTGGAAAATTTCACTTAATCATCCATTTAAATCACATTTTATTCTTTCTGTTGGGGTTGCCCCAGGACTCAGTGTTTTTTTGTTTTGTTTGTTTGTTTGTTTTTCCTGAGGACAGGGTTGGTTCAGATTCTCATTCAGATATGTCTTCCTTTGGAATCTACTGTGGACAGCAAAGTGTAGACTGGTTCCTGCTATAGTTACCATGCACCAACTATAGGCATGAATGTAGGCTACTGTGGTCTTTTGCTTGCTGTAGATCTGGGGACCACTCAGCTCAAGCCTCAAGGAGGCAGAGGGCCGGGAGGTGAACATCTGACTCTCTGATCCGGCTGCTTTGTTCTTGGCTCTGTTTGTACACCCTAATGCCTCAATTCAAGGCCTGGTTTGGGGGTCTTGAGCTTCACTGATTCCCACTGTCAACCCTGGCCTGAATGACTATTCAATTCTGCTATAAAACTGGAAAACTGTCAGTAGAGTTTGCTGCTACTCTGAGGCCATTATATGACATATTCTCTAGGGCGTTATAACCATCAGGGAACTGATATCTCTTCCTCCTGTGAGGCTCCTCTTCACATTTCTCTTAGCCTCTGTCTACCATTCCATCACCCCCACCTCCCACATGCTGACTTTGTGCTTTCATAAATAGCTAGCATCCTTGAACAACTTCTATAAAAGCTTAAAGGTAACATCCTTTTCTTCATAGCACTTCCATATTATTATTTGATCCCCACAAAAAGTCTTTCAGGTATGTAGGTTAGTACATTATCCTGATTTCACCAGCAAAGAGATAGAGACAGGCACTTAGTTAATGTGGAACTGGTATTAGGACACAGTTTGTTTTTGTTGGTGATTTCATTCATTCTTTTCTTAATTTTTTTGTTCATTCATTTATATATTCATAGTGAGAGGCAGCAAAATGGAAAGATCAAGGGTTTTGGAGACAGACAAACTTTGGTTTGAAACTTGATGGCATCTCTTATTAGCTGGGTGACCTTGGTCATATACTTACCCTCTCAGAAGTTGTTTTCTTCTTTTTAATATAAGGAAAAATTATGACTTATAATGTTTATATGTGATTTAGCACTGCATGAAAATTACCTAGCAATCATAGCATCTGGCATATGGTAGGCTATAGGTAAAATGTTACTGTAAGTATATAATATGTAAAATAGGTTATTATAGTTTAAAAATGGTCAAATATTGACAATTTTATAATGGTAGAAACTCAGTGGCTACAATTTATTGAGTCCTTCCCTTTTGTATATGAGGCCCAGCTATACCCCCAAAATGCAAATAGAAATGAGACAAGGTCTTTGTGTTTCTGTATCTTCTACTAGACCAGTGATGGCGAACCTTTTGAGCTCAGCGTGTCAGCATTTTGAAAAACCCTAACTTACCTCTGGTACCGTGTCACATATAGAAATTTTTTGATATTTGCAACCATAGTAAAACAAAGACATATTTTTGATATTTATTTTATATATTTAAATGCCATTTAACAAAGAAAAATCAACCAAAAAATGAGTTAGCGTTTCACCTCTGACACGCGTGTCATAGGTTCGCCATCACTGTACTAGACTGTGGTTGTGGAGGGTAGAGCCTGTTTTAGTAGCATCCCCAACACTAACAACAATGTCTGCTAGGTAATGGGTGCTCAATAAATGCTTTCTGAAGTGAAAAGTTCCCTGCCTACCAGGAGATTACCAACTAGTTAATTGCATAGTCATATAATTATAGTAAACTTTTACAGGTATTTAGATAGACACATACAGGCTGTGGTGATAGTGAAAATGAAACAATGCTCAGTTCTACTGGGGGAGTGTGAAGCACAGTGGAGAGGAGGGGGCAAAGTATCATAGAGCAGGTGCCGTGATTAACCGTGGTCTGTCTGTGGAAAGAAGCAAAACCAATTTGCTTATCTTGAACTACATACTTTCTCTCAAAGAAGCCCCTTCTAACGTGTGCAATTGAGTTTGTATTCAAAGAAGCTTCTTTGTTTGTCTCACAGTCCCTCTCTTACTGGTATCTCCCATAATGTATTGCTTTGTAAAGTGCTTTGCTCTATTCTGAGTATAAAAGAGATGCTCAGGAAAACCTGATTCTATTCTCTGAGTGTCAACTAGCCATTGCATAACAAAGTGCAATACATTGTGTGAGAAGAAATAGAGGAACACAGAGATGTTTTAAAGAGAATAAATAAAACATCAAAACGGGAGTGTGTAGAGTGCATTAAAGTTAATGAACTGTCATGGCAGAGTGGACCACTTTTCAATGTGAAGGAAGCTGATTTAGTGACTGGTATCTAAATGATTAGAATCCATTGGAATGAAGTTAGCTGCTAAGCCCATTTACTGCTCCCTTTGCCAGTACCTTTCTTATTTTCCTCCCACTGCTAGTCTTGCCAAATTCTAAATCTTTTAGTGTTCTTTGAGAACCAGTCCTTGAAATTGAACAGATTATTATTATTATTTTGTCAATAGCTCTTTGAGATGCTAAAGGGGTGGGCAGACTTTTTGGCTCGAGGGCCACAATGGGTTCTTAAACTGGACCGGAGGGCAGGAACAAAAGCATGGATGGAGTGTTTGTGTGAACTAATATAAATTCAAAGTAAACATCATTACATAAAAGGGTACAGTCGGTCTTTTTTTTTCAATAGTTTTATTCATTTCAAATAGGCCGGATACGGCCCGCAGCCGTAGTTTGCTCACGGCTGTTAAACCCATTGGTCTTACTTTGAATATTCAGTGCTGCTCAACACTGTATAGCACTGCTCTGATATTTAGAGTTGAGGAGGAGGAATTCAGGCCCTGGCTCTAATGCTTGATTGGGACCAGCTAATCAGCATAGTCTTCCAGGGCTCCTGTGGTCATTCCCTGTTTCCACAGAGGCACATAGACCAGAAAACTGTCAGGAGTCAACTTTGCTCAGGTGTGAACCACTGAGCTATTCATCTTATTTGCAAGAGATAGACAAGGCGATAGATACAGGTCTCCGTCTTGGCAGTGTGGAAGGATGCCTACAACGACAAGAGTTCCAAGGTTCTTTCTGCCAAGAACTGGATTGGATTTTGTGCTTCTTCAGCCACAAAATGTCCCCAGCATCTTACTCCCAAATCATTAATGCCCTTTGCAGTCAGTCTGCTCAGCCTGAACATCCTTATCTCTCTTTACTCAGCACCATCATTATTGTCTTCTTTTGCTAGCTAAACTCTCAAAGTTTATAGATCCCTAATATATTAATGTTTTGTTTTTTTTTCCAAACAAGTAGGAGATATTAGGTGGCATTTTTATCCTTGATTACACTCCCTCTCTCTCTTTGGAGAAGAATGAGAATTGCTGATTCTGGTTTTGGGTGCAGTTTGTAGAATATTTCCTTGGTGTATAAAAATGCTAAGTTTATATATTGGCATGCTGGCATTTATTGACCTTGGGAACATTACATAACTGTTTTAAGCTTCAGTTTCTCCATTTGATAAATGGGGATAAAATGACTAGTTTATAGGGTTTCAGTGAGGACCAAAGAGACTCCATATGAGGAAATGCCTAACACAGTACACAGCACATAATAGAGGTACAATAAATTATTATTTAAAACAAAGCAAAACAACTGAAGCAGGACCAGTTCTACTGAAATAAAAGGAGCTGTTGGAAAACAGTGAGAAATATAAAGAGAAATCGCAAAGCTGTATATAGAACTGTGTCCTCAGTCTTGTGCACAGTGTAAGATTTAGGGGAAGTAAAAAGTAGGAGTTTGTTGTAGGTAAAAGGTGGTGAATTGTATGGAAACATGGGAAGTCATTTCAGAGAAGTCACTACTATAGGATGGCATGAAAAATTTTTCAAAAGTGCCTCTAACATGCCCTGGGCCTGGTGCACAGTTGGTTGGAGTGTTGTCCCATACACCAAAAGCTTGGGTGTTCAATTTCTGGTCAGGGCACATACTTAGGTTATGGGTTCAGTGTGATGTGTATGGGAGGCAACTGATCATTATTTCTCTCTCTCTCTCTCTCTCTCTTTCTCTCTCTCTCTCTCCCCGCCCCCTCTGAAAAATACCTTGGGTGAAGAAAAAAATAGTGGCTCTAACACTATAGCAGTTATCAGTAGCATTTGTTGAAATCATAGTACTTTGATGCATGAACAAATCAAAATAAAATGACTTCTTGTGGTAATGGGTGATTTGAGAAGCAGTGTGATGTAATACAATGGAATACAAATTGGCCTAAAAATCAGAAGATCTGGATTCATATTTGTTTCACAGAAGTGGTTCATGGTTTTGGATTTCTGAGCTTTTTTGAGCCTTAGCTTCAGCATCTATAAAATGGGGATAACAGTACCTTTCTTATTTTCCTCCCACTGGTTTATTGTAAGGATCAACTGAGATTTTTTTAAAGTACTGCCTACATATTGGCTGTTTTTTTTTTTTTATTATTATTTAGTATTAAGAGCCAGATACTAAAAGTGTTGCTGAAGAATTTTCAGGCTCTTGTCCTCTTTGAGGTGAACATGAAGTAAAGGCAGCAAGAATATGGGGTTTATGTATGTGCAGCTCTCTATATCTAGCTTATCCAGACCATGTTTTTCTGCTAGCCTCTGCTAAGCCCATTTTACTGCTCCCTTTGCCTGGCCTACACCATCCCCTCAGCCCAAGAGCAGTTCAAGGGTGAATTGGGATAGGAGTGCCAAGGATCATGCAGCAACAGCAAGACCCCCCTCTTGGAGACTCCTGCGTTTGTGCACTTGGCATTACTGCCTGGACCACTTGCATCCTCGTTGCCTCATTTGTCTCTGTCTGTTTGCTGCTAATGGCTCTAGCAATAGCATCTTTTATTTTCTTGCTCAAGGATGTCAGATGCTTCTGAAAGCTTTTTTCTCTCACGCTGCTGAGAAAACATGAGATTTTAAGAGACTAGGCTAAAAGACAGAAGTAGGGTTTGATGACCAGCAAAGGCCCTCGACTTGCAGTATCCAGTCTCTTCAAAGACAGGTTCTGTGCTGTGGGTTGTGATTTAACCACGCTGTCTTTGCATTTCCAGGGAGTCGACGAGTTGAAGATGAAGCCCAGAGCAGAGTGCTGTTCACCCAAGTTTTGGCTGGTGTTGGCTGTCCTGGCCGTGTCAGGCAGCAGAGCGCGTTCTCAGAAGAGCCCCCCCAGCATTGGCATCGCTGTCATCCTCGTGGGCACTTCAGACGAGGTGGCCATCAAGGATGCCCACGAGAAAGATGACTTCCATCATCTCTCTGTGGTGCCCCGTGTGGAGCTAGTAGCCATGAATGAGACCGATCCAAAGAGCATCATCACCCGTATCTGTGACCTCATGTCGGACCGAAAGATCCAGGGGGTGGTGTTTGCTGACGACACTGACCAGGAAGCCATCGCCCAGATCCTTGACTTCATTTCAGCCCAGACTCTCACCCCCATCCTGGGCATCCACGGGGGATCCTCTATGATCATGGCAGACAAGGTAAAAGCGGGCTGCAGTGAGAAGAGTCTGGCTGGTTTGAATGAAGAACTAAATGATCCATTTGTTTTGATGCAAAACTGAGTTATGAAAGATGGAAGGTTGTTAACCAGAATGCACTGAGTAGATAGACTAGAGATTAGTCTAATTGCTTGGAGATGAAAGGGAGGGAAAGATGATGTCATCTAGTTATGCATAGAGTTTTGCACAGCTTTGTGTGTCCATTTCTTTGTAAACGGATTCCCTGAAATGACTAAGAGATAGAGAAACTTGTAGCTCTGTGATCCATTTTCTTCAAATGCGTATATGAATAGATCCTTCAAAATTCTATTTTTTTAATCTTCACCTGAAGATATTTTTTCCATTGATTTTTAGAGAAAATAGAAGAGAGAGGGAAAGACAGAGGGAAATATCAATGTGAGAGAAATGCATCAATTGGTTGCCTCCTACATGCGCCCCTACCAGGGCTTGGGCCGGGGAGGAGCCTGCAACCGAGGTATGTGCCCTTGACCAGAATTGAACCCAGGACCCTTGGGTCTGCAGGCCAACACTCTAGCTACTGAGCCAAACAGGCTAGGGTGCTCCTTCAAAATTTTAAAATAAGATGTGCTCCATTCTTCCTTCATAATACATATTGTTTACCCATATCAGTTTCAAGAATATGAAACAAAATCTCCTTTGAGGTGGGTAGTTATTTTCCTTGAGGATAAAAATATCATAGAGAAGTACTTCTTGCTAAGGTGTCCATGCTCATCACACATCAGTCTATGTATTTGAGTGGATTTTAACCCATGGAACCAGTAGCAGCTTCATTTCCTCATGCTTACATTTGAAGGCAATAGGTCTGTAACCTTGCTTGCACGTTGGAATCACCTAAACAGCCTTAAGTACCACCAATGCCTGGTTCCGCCCCCAAAATTCTGATTATTGGCCTCGGTTACTGCCTGAGGTTTAGGATTTTTAAAAGCTCCCCTGTTGACTAAGGCTGAGGACCACTGCTTTCAGGTCTCAAATATATCTAGTTGCTCCTACATTAATACTGGATTGTCATATGATATTGTTCTCTGACATTGATGCTTATTCTCTAACCACAAGTTTTGTTGTGGTTATATTTTGTTTTCAAATTTTAAACTTATTCAGTTATTTTTTTCCTTCCTTGATTGCTTATTGCTGAGGTACAGCACTTCTCACTATATATTGTCCTTCACAGTTATTTCTATCTCAGGTGGATTTATTTTACAAGTACAATATATATATATTTTTTATCACTTTGGGTTTTTTAAATTGTTTCTACCTTTTTGTTGTCATTTATACTTTTTAAAAATCACTTTCAAAACCGCCATTAGTTTTTTACTTAAAAGACATGCTGTAAGGTTAATGATATTTGCAAACACCTCGAAACCTAGCACAGACACCTAGCACAAGTGTGCTCCTTGGCCAGTTGAGACCCATTACAGTGCAGGGCTTACCAGAGTAAAGTAACCTTGCATGATCACTATTGCCATCTGTTGGCAGCAGGCATAGATGAGCATCTGTTTGGAGCTTCCTTTATTCAGTCCAGGAAAGGTCAAGTGGAAAGCACTAAGTGGAGGAACTTCGGTGGCATCTGAGAAAGATATTGAAAGGGAAAGATGTTAGAATCAAATGCTGGCAAGAGATGCCCTTGGTAAGAGAATGGAGATAAACTTAAGCAGAATGGAAAATATAGACTGACTATGGCAAAACCTACTGAGTTTTTGCTTCAGGTAGAGTGTTTTGTTAACATTTTCCTCAGCAAGTTATATTTTTGCAGCAGTGTTTCATCCTCTTATTTTTTTGAAATTAAATTTTTATTGTTGAAAGTATTATATATGTAATATATTATTAGCAGTAGCATTTTGAGGGCACAGTATGGCACTGAATAATGCCAAGGTGAATGAGCCAAATTTTTGAAACATAAATAAGTGCTCATTTATTTTGAGAGCAAGAAGGTAAAAATGATTTTTTTTCTTACATGGGCTATTGTGCAACCTATGTTATTTTAGGTCCACCTCACCTCACCCCCAGCCCTAGCAAAAGTGGTTATTGGTTAAATCGATTGGTTGCTTCTCCATTGTGTCTCTTACAAATGCTTAATAATAACATGATAATATGAACTAAGATGCAGATCATGGAGACAGACTGGGCTCTTTTGTCCACTGATGTATCATCCTAGGTGCTTTAGAATATCTACCATATGCTGGGCACATAGTGCTTTGCATGCATTATTTTATTTAATATTCTTATAACCCAGTGAGCTAAATGGTATTATTTATTTCCATTTGACACCTGGGGAAACTGAGGCTCAGAGAGGCTACCTAACATATCCAAAATGACATAGCTAGTAACTGGCAGCCAGGACTGTAAATCGGTTGCTGACTCCAAGTGCTCCGTCTCCTCTCAAGAAAATGGAGAGGTTGATTAGCATCTCACATAACGTCTTACTCTTTACTTTCTCCTCTGTGGTGGATGTTATCTGCCTACATGCAATTCACCCCTTGATTCATAATGGCAATAGTGGAATCTGACTAGAGGAGAGAATGAGTGAGAATGTGACTAGCACTTAGGGGTAGCACACTTCCATTGAGGGCCCATTGGTTACTCCTTCTAGGGGGAAAGGGAGGAGTGAGGCCAGTGTCCAGAGGTGGATTCTTTCAGGTCACTGTAGTGAGATCCCCCTCTGATCTCTTTCCCCTGAGCCCTCCCACCTTTGCAACCAACCCAAATAGCCCGCCTTATCTTTTTTCTCCATCATAAAAGGGAGATAGGCAATGATTTTTAGGCAGTTTCCTAAAAGAGCCTAAATAATGTCTGATTTTTGACCTAACAAGAAGAGTTTCTGAAAAATAGGTAGGAAGAGGAAAAAGAAGAAGGGAGAAGGTCCTAATAGCATGGAAGCCAGAAAGCTAAAGGCTCAGTCACAAGGGGTCACATCCCTGACCGGGTGGCTGGTGGCTGCAGAGAAGGGTGCAGCAGGAACCCCCGGCCCGAGAAGGCAGTGGGGCCACGATTCCAGGGAGCTGTGCTGAGGAACGTTCGCATGCTCAAGCAATTTGCATGAAGGTAATAAAAAGAACCTTCCAGATTTCAGAGAAATAAGGTTTTGGGTCAAGTTTCAAAAATGAAACACCTCAAATTCTAAGGTCAGTTTTTAAAAATAGAAGTTTATTTTTAAGTACCGTGACCACATTCCACAAACATAGAATGAGGACACAGAGTTCCACGACTATGAATCAACTATGAGGCAACAGGATAAAACATTTGAAAGTGGAACTGATGCAGAAATTCTGAGAAACACAGTTTACTTTAAGGTATAGCTGCCATCCAAAAGATGAGAAGTCAGCCTTCCATTTTGCTTCCCCCTTCTAGAAGATAGGTAATTGCCTCTCCATTTTTTTTGTTGTTAATCCTCATCAGCGGATATTTTCCCATTGCTTTTCAGAGAGAGTGGGAAAGATGGAGGGGGGAAAGAGACAGAAGAGAGAGAGAGAGAAACATCAATGTGAGAGAGACATCGATTGGTTTCCTCATACATGCACCCTGATGGGGCTGGGCTCTAACCTGCAACCAAGGTGCATGCCCTTGAATGGCAGTTGAACCTGGGACCCTTCAGTGTGTGGGTTGGCACTCTAACTGCTGAGCAACACTGGCCAAGGCTTACCTCTCCATTTTATTTTATTTTATTTTATTTTTTTTAATCCTCACCTGGGGATATGTTTTTATTGATTTTAGAGTGAGAGGAAGGGAAAGAAAGAGAGAGAGAGAGAGAGAAACATCGATGTAAGAGAGAAACATCAATTTACCTCTCCATTTTAACTTAGCTTTTGTTTGTTCATTTGTTTGTTTGTTTGTCTGAGGTAGAATGCACTTATTAAGTGTCCTTGCAGAAGATTGCATTACAGGGATGAAGTCCCTGATTCAAGGGATTGGTGATGGAAGAAAGACAGCATGATTATAAAGCTTTTTGACAAAATTAGTGAGACACAGGTTCAGCATCTGGTCAAATAGCATGTGCCCACTTTTTCGTATATGTTGATGAATCAGTACAAACATTGATTAATGCTCTGCTTTCCCGAAGAGGAAGCACACCTTCTGCCATGGCCAAAAGAAGCATGGGAACCAGAGAGCAGAGCTGTTCAAAGCTCAGAATTTGGAGTCAGTGGGTTTCAACCATCACTTCCTAGATGTGGGGATCTGGACTATTCACCAACCACTGTAAACGGTTTCCTTGCCTGTATAATGATGATAATAACATATTCATCATAGGGTTTGTGAAGATTTAATGAGATAATACATAGTAAGTGCATAGTAAATGCTTCACTAAGTATCCAGCATAACATTCAGTAGGCTAAGCTGAAGGTTGTATGGAGCAGTTTGAAGAAAGGGAGAAGGTTTCATGATACAGGAAAATAATGGGAATTGAACAGCATCACAGCCAACTGTAGAGACATTTCTGAACTGGAGATCAACTACCTGTCTCCTACAATGGCTGTGAAGTATGGGTGGGAGCCATGGGCCTGTCCCGCCAGGGCAGCTGAGGCTCATCGGTGATACAGCCACACTGCTACCACAAGGACATGTTCTGTTAGAGACAAGCTCTAATGAAGAACGAACTGCTGCCGTTTGTAACAAAAAGACTTTTTCAATAGTAACAGAGACGGTTTATAAATGAATGAAGTGATTTTTGACAGTTCCTCACCTGAATATAGGGAGTGTGTTTTATTTTTCTTGTTATAATTGTTTCTAATCTCCCTGAGATTCTGGACTTAGGATGCCTATCTGAATCCAAGTAACAAACTAAAACTGGACGTATTTCCATTTCTTTCCAGGAGGTTCCTTGCTCACTTGCTGAAGTTTTTCTTGGGTTTTCAGATTTTAGCTCAGAGAGGTTAAGTAACTAATCTGGGATATCACAGTTTATGAGCAATGGGACTGGGAATCGAATCCCAGAGTATTCATTTTGAAGCCTGTGCTTTCTATTTATATAATTCTGCCTCAAAAACATTATAATAAGTATTATAAGTCCTGAGTTTTAGATTCCAATTTCATGAACTTTGGAAATTTAGGTAAACAAAGCACTTAAGCTACATGATACTTAGTTTACAGTTTATAAGATTTAAATTTTGTTTTCTGCTCTACCCACTTCACAACATTTTGAAGAGAAAATGAAATAAAATATGTGAAAAGATTATGGAGAAACACTGTTCAAACATATACTTTTGGTGAGAGAAATAAGGAATGGTGATGGAGAAAGGTTGGCTTATTGACCTTTCTTTGTTACTGGTATTAAGACCAATGAAAATGGCTTGGGCAGGAGGTAGGCAGGAAAACAAAAAGTGGAAGGTACAGTAGGATTAGATCAGTGGTTGGCAAACTCATTAGTCAACAGAGCCAAATATCAACAGTACTTCTTCAAAATAGACTCGCCCAAGCCGAAAAACAACTTCTGCGCACGGGCCACGAAGTTTCAATCACACTGTACGCGCCCGCACGTGGTATTTTGTGGAAGAGCCACACTCAAGGGGCCAAAGAGCCGCATGTGGCTCGCGATCCGCAGTTTGCCGACCACGGGATTAGACAACAGGGTATAAGAACCATTTTTAAAAGAGGGCCTGGGGGTGGGGGGAGGGCGGGAGAGGGCTGAAAAACTTTAATGGGGGAAAAAGGAGGACCTATGTAATACTTCCAACAATAAAGATTAAAGAAAAATAACCTGCAAGAATGGGAGAGGAAAGGGTATGCTGAGTAGGAGTCAGGGCCTGGAACTAGATTAGAGTGCAGTACAGTAGCTAAAATACCCACCAGACTCCAAATGTTGTTCCTCATTGATGGACATGCTAAAATAATCTTACTGAAAAAATCTATTGCTCTGATTCTCACTTGCTTGACTGAGACTTGCTGCTTTGAATAGCGCTGTGCAGAGAGCCATATTTTGGAATCCAACTGACCCCATCTTTTCCTGACCTCCCCACATCTCTCTCCCCACCTTCACCTCACACACACCAAGTGGCAAAGTATTTGCAGAGAGTAAAGAGCTAGCAGTAGTGTGTGACACTGTAAATAGTCTCTGGCCTTCTCATTGCTCATGTGGGTTTCCTCCAACACAATCTTGAAACCAAGAGAGCTGTGCTACTCATACGTTACTCTGTGCCTCTGGGCCAATTTTGGTGTTTTTAGGATTACCATGCTTTTAGTTGTTTGTCAGATGGTATTCCTTGGGACAAACTGTGGTGTTTGGGTATTTCTTGGATGAAGAGAGTTAAGACATAGAGGTGGGAAAGGCAAGAGGATAAAGAAGCTAAAAAGTATGCCAACTTGAAACACTTATTCTCAAATTGTGCCAGGCACGATGTTAATGACCATTTTAATTCTTATGCAATGCTGTGAGGTAAGTAGTAGTATTTCTTTGGTTGATGGGGAAACTAAATCAGAGAGTTTATGTACCTGGCCAAAGTCACATAGCTAGAGTTAGAGTGGGACTAGGATCTGATTCCAGGGATGTTTGACCTTAAAACTTTTTTGGTTGACTTTTCACGTCCCAGTCCACACCCTGAGGCAATCAGAAAAAGCTAGGATAGAGTGGCCTGCCTGTAGGTCTGGTACTCCTCACCCATTGTCCCTACTTCCTTGAACTGTACTTTGGGGGAAGATGGGTGGGCAGTTCTCTCTAACAGGCTGTAGACATTGCAGTGCTGCAGCCCTCAAGTCGGCCTGAATTTCAGTCTTTCCACCTGCTTCTGTGGAATGTGTTTCTCCTTGGCCAACATCTCCTTTCTTTTAAAATTGCAGCCAGGGTTGCTTTCAAGAGACTGGCTACTTGAAGTTCAGGTACAGTTTTAATGCTTAAAAAAACTAAGGCCCCAGAAATTGCTTTAGGCATTCATAGAAATAAGGATGCTTGGTGCTAGAAAGTAACACCTGAGCCGTCACTTCTCATGCATCCCCCGGGAAGGTGAAGAGGAAGGTTGTGGCACAGTGGGAAGAACAGGCAGCCTTGAAGCCAATAGGCTTGAGCTACATGCATTCCCAGCCATGTGACCTTAGTTGTACTTTTAAACATTTAGCCTCAAATTTTTCATTTGTAAAACGGGGACAAAATAACACCTGGTTTGTAGTGAGCCTTATGAAACATTGTCTCCAGAGCTTGGTAAGCAGTGGGCCCTTAGTGCACACTATCTTGTATTTTCATATACCAGACTGAGGAAAATGGTGTCCTAATGTTTTCCTGTTGACTGAAAGAGAAGAGTTTGTGATGATAATACCCATATATTAGGCCTGATACATGAATAGCGGCTCAGTGGGTTTCACCTCTATGATGATGCAATTACTGATGGTCACATGATCAGGACTTATGGAGGTTCTCAAAGCAGAGACATACAGTGATTTCAATAAATGGATACACATAGGCTATAAGCAATGAAGATAAGTCAAGAGGATTAGCAAAGAAAGCATAGCAAAGTAAAATAGTGTCTGAATCCAGGGTCACTCATAGATTTGGAAGTGTTGATATATAAGAAAAAGTGAACTATTAAATGAGAGAGATATGAAGGTTCTAGGTAAGAAGTGGTACTATATTATAGGCATGGGAAGGCAGTTAATTTGTTAAATGTCATCAGCCAATTTTTAATAGATGACTCTGATGTTGAAAAACTCGATGGATTATGATTTCTATGCCACTAGTATATTTTTATTCCCCTTTCTGAGACTTCTGTGATTCTTTTGCCTTATTTATAGATATTATATCTACAGTTTATTCAAAATTATATTTTGATTTTATGGTTTAGAATAAAATATTAGATATTGTTATTTTATTCAAAATTATATTTTTATTTTGTGATAGACTTAAAAATATGGCATCACAATTATATTTGAACACAGTGGTGCATATATTTTTTTGAATTAGTGTTTTGGGGTTTTTTGGATAAGTTCCCAGAAGTGGAATGAATCGCTGGGTCATAAGACAGTTCCATTTTGAATTTTTTGAGGTAATTCCATACTTTTTTCCATAGTGGCTGCACCAATCTGCATTCCCTATGTTCATTGTAGCATTATTTACAATAGCCAAGATTTGGAAGCAGCCCAAATGTCCATCAGTAGATGATTTGTAAAAAAGAAGGAAATCTTACCCTTTGCGACAGCATGGATGGACTTGGAGAACATTATGCTAAGTGAACTATGCAAGTCAGAGAAAGATAAGTGCCATATGATTTCACTCAGATGTGGAATCTAATGAACAAAATGAACTAACAAGCAAAATAGTTACAGACTCTTAGATAGAGTAGGCTGACAGCTGTCGGGGGGAGAGGAGCTAGGTGGGCGGGGTAGAGGGATTGAGCAAAGAAGAAAAAATAGAGCAAAAAACTCATGGACACAGACAACACTTGATTTCCAGAGGCAGAGCGGGTGAAGGGAGGTAGGAGAGGGTATAGAGGGGATAAATGGTGATGGAAGGAAACTGGACTTGAAGTTGTGAACACACAGTGCAGTGCACAGATAATGTGTTATAAAATTGTGCACCCGAAACCTGTATAATTTTGTTAACCAGTGTCACCTCAATAAATTCAATCAAAAGGAAACAAATAAAATCTCAAAAAATTATATTTGATTCTAAGCATCCAGCATGCATGAGAGTAATAGTGAAGCCAATTTTTATTTCATTTTTTTGGAGGACAAAAATAGTTTACTGATGCTGTTCTGCTTTACAGGGACAAAGAATACCCAAATTATCATGGGCCATTATAAAGTTACAATGAGAAAGGGAACTAACATTGATTGATCATTTATTTTTGTCAAGCTCTGAGCTAGTCATTTTACATGAGCTTACATATGTTGTTTCATTCAATTCTTTCATCGAATTTATGAGGCATGTATTTTGCCTCCATTTTGCAGATGAGGAAATTGTAGATCAGAGACGTTAAGTGTTTTGCCCAAGATCTTTAGGTAGTGATTCACTCACAGCAGCTTAAACAAATAGGTGCTTATTGATATCTCAGAACAAGGTGCCTGGAGATGGAGACTCCTGGGGTGGTTCAGTGATGCAATGATGTCAAGCCTGACTTCTGGGGTTCTCTTGGAATTTTTGTTATGGTGTCTGCCTAGCTCTAGACATCCTGTCAACACTCAAAGAAGGACACACCTGGGGCTGGGTATTAGATCAGGAAAAGTCTTCCCCATATCTTTGATTGCATGAGCTCAGTATTTAGGTGGCCAACTCTGGAGAGGGAGGGTGCGGGGCTTTCTGGTGGAGGCAGAAAGTGGGCAAGGGTTTGGAACAGGGGTTAGTCAGCAGTGTCTCTCAAAGGAAGTAAGTGGCAGCTTGGAAATTCAAACAATATTCATGTGATTCTAAATTCCACATATCTCTCATCTCTTACTTGCCCTGCTTCACACCAAACCCTGCTTTTGTGCCCTTGCCCCAATCTCCTCACGGGTCCTCCAGAACTAGGACCTTGATTCATTCACTTTTTGCTTTTTTCCCTTAATTATCAATTTATTCCTCCCTGCTGGCATCTTCTCTCTAGCTTAGTGGTCCACAGGAGATGTTTGGAATGTATTGGGAAGGTCTTTTTCCCCCCCTTTTATGTCATAATGACTGGTTTTGCATGTGTATCTGTGTGTCTGTTTGTGTGCTACTGGCACTTGGAGCCTGTAAATCAGGCATGTTAAGTGTCTTGCAGCATGTGTGATAGTACTTAACAGTCAAGAGTAGTTTTACCCAAAATATCAATTTTGCCCTACTAAACATGCTCAAATCTCTCTGAGTTAATAGACAAACAAACAAACAAACAAACACAAAAGCTTTCCTTGATGTGGGTTCTCCCTCCTTTCTCTCCTTCATTTCACAGTTCAGCTGTTTAAAAGGTAGTCTGAAATTGCTGTTTTCACTTCCTCATCTCTCATTTTTTACAAAATGCCAAATCCAATGGACTTTTTAAGTCTTTCTTGACCTCCTGTAGCATTGAGCACTGTTGACCCTTTTAGTGCTATTCTAACAATTTTGATGACAAGAGTAATTATATTTGTCACAAATTTGGTGACAGTGAGAATAAGTAAAATTTAGAATATGGGTGGGTCATATAAGTGGAACTGTCTAAGTAAGCAGTTGGATTTGAGCCTGGAAGAGAGTGATTTGGGCTGGAAATAAAGATACGAGCCTCATTTAGCAAGGAGGGGGTAGTTGAAACAAGGAGGGTGGGTGAGATGCCTCAGAACTGACATGTGGATTGAGGAGAAAAGTGTGTCAAGGACAAAACCTGTTTTTTTATTCTAAACCATAAAATCAAACCCCATCAATTGAGTGATGGCCAGAGGAAGTGGAGAGAATAAAGGAGCTCAGATGGAATTATTAGAGAGGTAAGAAGAGAACCAGAAGAAACAGGAAAGAGAGGCAATATAGAAACCAAGAACCATGAGAGAGGGCAATATAGAAACCAAGAACCAGGAGAGAGGGCAATATGGAAACCAAGGACCAGGAGAGAGGGCAGTATAGAAACCAAGAACCAGGAGAGAGGGCAGTATAGAAACCAAGAACCAGGAGAGAGGGCAGTATAGAAACCAAGGACCAGGAGAGAGGGCAGTATAGAAACCAAGAACCAGGAGAGAGGGCAGTATAGAAACCAAGAACCAGGAGAGAGGGCAGTATAGAAACCAAGAACCAGGAGAGAGGGCAGTATGGAAACCAAGGACCAGGAGAGAGGGCAGTATAGAAACCTAGGACCAGGAGAGAGGGCAGTATGGAAACGAAGGACCAGGAGAGAGGGCAGTATGGAAACGAAGGACCAGGAGAGAGGGCAGTATGGAAACCAAGAACCAGGAGAGAGGGCAGTATAGAAACCAAGAACCAGGAGAGAGGGCAGTATAGAAACCAAGGACCAGGAGAGAGGGCAGTATAGAAACCAAGGACCAGGAGAGAGGGCAGTATAGAAACCAAGAACCAGGAGAGAGGGCAGTATAGAAACAAAGAACCAGGAGAGAGGGCAGTATAGAAACCAAGAACCAGGAGAGAGGGCAGTATAGAAACCAAGAACCAGGAGAGAGGGCAGTATGGAAACCAAGGACCAGGAGAGAGGGCAGTATAGAAACCAAGGACCAGGAGAGAGGGCAGTATGGAAACCAAGGACCAGGAGAGAGGGCAGTATAGAAACCAAGGACCAGGAGAGAGGGCAGTATGGAAACCAAGGACCAGGAGAGAGGGCAGTATAGAAACCAAGAACCAGGAGAGAGGGCAGTATAGAAACCAAGAACCAGGAGAGAGGGCAGTATAGAAACCAAGAACCAGAACTCATAGATGTGACTTTATTTGGAAAAGGGGTCTTTGTAGATGGAATTAAATTAAGGATTTTAGGTTGAGGTCATCTTAGATTAGCCAGCTTGGCTGGGTGGGCCTTAAATCCAAATGTCCTTATAAGAGATAGAACAGGGGAAGACATAGACATAAAAGAAGTCCTTGCAGAGGCAGCGGTGGGAGTTATTTAGCCACAAGCCAAGGAAGCCACCAGAAGCTAGAAGAATCAAAGATTCTCCCTTAACACCTTCAGAGGGAACAGGATCCCACCAACTTGGATTTCAGGCTTCTGGCCTCCAGACCTGTGAGAAAATAAACTTCTGTTGTCTTAAGCCACTAAATGTGTGGTAATTTGTTATGGCACCTAGGAACGTAACATACACATCAGAGTTAAGAGGAGGATCTCTGGGATCTCACTGACTAGGTTGTTTCCGGGCTCCACCATTTACTGTGTGACCTTTGGCAAATTACTTAACTTCTCTGAGCCTTAGGTTCCTCATCTATAAAATAGTGATAAAAGTAGACTCTATTTCTTAGGGTTATGAAGTAAAGTTATTAAAAGTGCTTAGAAAAGGTCTGGCAAATAGTAGGAATCAGCAAGTGTGCATCTGTGGGAGGTATTCAGTAAGTCTCAGTGGATAAAGGAATGAATGAGGAGGGTGATGTAAACAGAAACACAGGCCATCAACAGGATGATCTCATGTCACCTGGTTCTGTGGTAATTGGGCCTGCTCTTTGGGAACTCTCTGCAAAGGTGGCAGGTGCTCTGAAATTCTGGCCCCGCCCAGGCCTGGGACATGCTGAAAGGGGAAGTGTTGATGTTCTGTTTAGCTGTTCTATGGAATTACCGCATAGTGAAGTCTGTCTTTAGTGCTAGTTCTTCCCTTTCTGCACTTTTCTATCCTTGTTTTGTGTTTGCTTCTTTGTTTTGTGTGCATATGCATGTGTTTTCACATGTGGTTGTCAGTACCTTTATCCTTTCCAGTGCCCAGGATGGTGCCTCTCCCAGTCCTGAGGCTGCCCTCCCGATCCAGAGTCCTCATGCTGTCAGGGTTTTTTCTTCACTCTCAAAGTAGAATTTCTGTTCATTTTTCTTCTATTCCCTTTCATTCCATACTTTTCAGAGTTCTTGTCACCACTGAAATTAATCATAATAGGTTATTTACTAGCTGTCTGCCCCACTAGACTCCAAGTTTCATAGGGCAGGGACTATGTCTTTTTCATTTTTGTTCCCTTAGATCCTAACATATAGCTTGGCACATAGTGAGCCCTTACTATATATTTATTAAATGTGTACATGGATTATTTATTTCACATGTCAGCACATGTCAGTTGCAATGAAGAGAATAGTACTTTAATCTCAAATAAAAATGGTTGGTAGGCTTTCTCTCTGGTTATAGGCAAATATTTTCTTTATCTCCCTCTAGTCTCCTATCTCTATAACCCTTTCCTTCTTCACACCTGCCTGATACCAGCAGTCAGCAACACTCATATCTCAGGTCCACTTTCTAGCAGGCAGAAATGGCAAAAGAGCTATCTCAGGTTAGGAGTGCAGTCTGAGGTAGCAAAAGAAATTTCTTTCATGCAAAGCACTCGGGCGCCAGTGATAATCTTGACTTCATTAGCCCTCTTTCCAAGGAGGAAGCAGAAAGAAAGAAACTTTTACAAAAATTTTAAAAGACAAAATATGCAATTTATCCACATGCTAATTAGCAAGATATCACCAACTAATTTAATCAATGCAATTGAGTTTCCAAAGGTAGTAGAGATTTTGAAACTTGCTTTAGCAAACAACATTCTTGCTCATTTACATATTCATTTATTCAAAAATATCTATTATGCATCTCCTGGGTGTCAGGAATTGCTTAAGGTCCTGGAGTTGTAGTCAATATGAGAGGCATGTCCTCGTGGTGCCTTGACTGACAATAAAGGAACATATAAATCAAACAGTATTATTTGAGGTGGTGGTAAATGCTTTAATAAAAAGAGCAGGAAGCCACTATCTTAGATAAGGCCTTCAGGGATGGTCTCAGAGGAGGCAGCACTTGAGATTTGTACGATGAGAAGGATCAAGACTTGTGAAGATCTGAGGAGCAGCAGCATCTTGTCAGAGAGAACAGCAATGCTAAGGCCTTGAAGTGGGGGCATGTATGTTGTTTTTGATGAGTAGCAGGAAGGTCAGTAGAGTTGGAGTGTGGCGGGCCATGTGGGCAATGACAGAAGGTAAGGTGGAAAGGTACTCTAGGGCCAGGTCAGGTGGAGCCTGTGAGTCTTGCAGAATTGGATATTTTAAAATTTCATCCTAGAAGGCATAAGTGATGTAACTTGATTTAGCATCTTTTTAGATGGAAGTTAGTATAGTTGATGGAATATATACTGTGGAGCCATTTTGACTCTTGGCTCTACCTTTTAGCAGCTGGATAACCTCTTGCCATGTTGTGTGAATTGTGTGATCTGTTTTTTCCTCATTTATATGATGGGGTCAATACTCTTCAACCTTGAAGAACTATTATGAGATAAAATGAAATAACCTTGTAGGGACTCATTACTCTTTCAGGCACATATCTGGGTTTGAATAAATGGCTGCCATTATTATTTCTAGTAGTGTTGAAATACAAATTCCTCTTGAATCAGGCATCATTTCCTTTTATATGTCTATGAACTATGCAGTTTTTTGACTTTGTTGGTTTTACAAAATTTGTTCATAAACTTGCAAACAAATTAGCAAAGCAATATAGGAAGGTAGAGGCAATGTGATTGACATTACTCTAACTAAATATCTACCTTTCCTTTTGAGTTCTTGGAATTCCCAGGCACTAGCGTCTCGTGGCCAGTTCCCAGACCTATGTCTACATAGTTGCAGCCTGTTACAATTTCCCCTCTTTCCAAAAGGGGGTGATGGCATTGAGAAGACTGCAGAGGGAATGAAGCAGCTGGGGTAAGCTTTTGGGGTGAGGGGTGTGGGCATTGACAGTGGGAGGTAGTGTAATGGTACAGCCAGTCAGTGTAGCCTGCCTTGAACTGAAAATTCCTGGCATACCTTCAGGTCCTCATGGCCTGCCACCATGTGTCTTGGATGTATTCTGTTGCCTTGACAACATGAGATCCAGAATTGTAGCGAGTAGCAGCCTTCAACTTTTCAGTATCACGTTGCTAGGACAACAGACTCCATGGGAAGCCAGGTTTCACTGTACTTTCTGTATGCAGTTTCTGTATGCTGTTGCCACCCACCCCTCTCTCCTACTCCTCCTGCCTATCCTTATTCCAACTGCCTTCCATCTGTATCCTTTCTTCTTTTGACTCCATAGATCCATTTGAGTATAAAACTTTCAGCTCCTTCCAACTCCTTTGCCTTTAATTCTTTTACCATTCCAGTGTTCTCATTGCTTATATAAAAGCAAATACTATAAATTTTCAAATAATGAAGCTTCATGACATAATAAATTGAAGGGATGATGAGAAGGAAGGAGTTCAAAAACATCAAGAAAGGGTGAAAGGAGCTTGATATAGTTTCTATAGTTGGGTTGTATGGCAGTGGTTCTTAAATTGAGTGGACCTTAGAATCATCAGAGAAGTTTAAAATTATTATTATTTTTTTAAAAATATAGATCCTCTGGTCCCATTATCAAGGATTCTAATTTGATAGGTTGGGAGTAAAGCCCCAGCAATTGCTGTTTTCACAAAGTTCTCCCAAGGAATTCTGAAAATCTATTTGTTGGGCTTTCTTTTTATGGTCCCCAATGCAGTGCATTCATGTGGCTGCTTAAGAATGATTAAGAGGGAGGAAAAGGAGTAGGAGAGAGATGAGAAGAAGCTAAAGGCAATGCAGAAGAGAGCAAAGGAAACCAGAAGGGAGGGGGTAGTGTGATAATAACTAGAGGCCATAGAGTTGGGAATGGGGACAGTCAACCACCAGATGTCAGGTTCAAGGACCGTGTTGGCTGTGACTTGCAGTTGGAAGGCAGGCTAAGAGTCTTGGCATAGAATAGATTAGCATGCTCTTTTTTTTTGTCTTTTGAATCCTGAGTTTCCAGGTTCCTGAGAGATCAGGGTCGGTTAGATCTAGGATTTTAGAATTAGTTAGGGCTATTCTGTTATCCCCTTAAAAAAACAAGTGCCCTCTGTGTGGTAGTTCTACACTTTATGTGGGATATTGCTTTATCTGCCCTTAGCCAATGTAACCCTCCAAGGAGCCCAGATGTGGGCAGTAAGAATATTCTTTTATAGATGAGGAAGCTGAGGATTGGAAGGGGAAGTTATGGCCCACATACCAGTAGTGGCAGTGTGGAAGTGGGAGCCCTTGTGTGACGACAGTAATATCCATGGACTTCAGCAGTATGCACTTCCTCTTGAACACTTTCATTTACATGGTCTTCTTGGGGGCATCTCACTTAGCCTGGGAAGGGAATATCCCAACTGTTCAAACAGTGGCCAACTGGCCTTGAGTGAAGTGGATTCCTCCCTCTCCCAGTGGATCTTGAAAAGGACCTAAATATTCAGCACAAGATCACAGCTCTGAAGGAGAAAAGAGAGTGAGATGAGAGACAAGAAGTAGAAAGGGAAAGAGCATTTGAAGAGAAAAGGACACAGGGGTGTGAGCAGAACTGTGGGGCTGATTCCTAGTCTGGGGGGGTCTGGACTGAAGCTGCACAGAAGCTCTAATTCCTTCCCAAGGTCCAAGAATGGACCTAACACCCCCAAGTCCCTCTACTTCCAGTATTGTCCCCATCCAGGTAGATGCCCTGAGTTTGATTCCTGGATTAGAACAAACTCTTCAGTCACATTTCTGGGGCTACGGGGATATTTTTTCCTAGTTTCAGGGAAAGTGGAATCAATTATACTTCAATCTAAGATTACATCTCAGTTGAGCAGTTGACAAAGAAGGAATAGTATCCTTGCCTCATGGTCCCGATGATTGTAGCTCTTGGAGCACACTGTCTCTTTACTTCTTGAAGAGTCTCAGAAAATCAGCTGTAACTGTCATTAGCTTGCCCACTTATCAGTTCCTAGAGGTAGTACCCAAAGGCTGCTTCAACTGGCCCCCCCCTAGCCCTTTCCTGCTCATACTTCTCTTGTTACTGGGCCTTAAGCACTTACTCTCCTTGTCAGTTTCCCCAATGACCAGATGATCAGAGGCTTGTTTATGTGCAAGCATGGTGTTCAGGTGTGTGAAAGTTTTCTGTGTCAGGGTAGAGGGACAGATATCTAGATGGACTCAGGCAATGAATGTGAGAGGCAAATTTATCTCCCATTGTGAGAGCCCTTTCCAAAGGAAGAGAGCCCCTTCGTTTCCTCCTCTCGTGATTGGGACAGCACAGAGCGCACACGGCACACTCAGTACATATTTGTTGGTAATGATAGATCCTTTGAAATCAGATGGGAATATGCCATATGCTCTTGGAAAAGGGCCTACATTGCAAGGTGGGATGGATGAGTGAGATGTGTTTTTGCAAGTTCTTTTTATCTGTAACATCTGTGATCCTGTGAATAATTCCCTCCCCGTGGCCCCAGCTGGCCGCTTGCCTGGAATCTCTGCCAGACACCTCCTCTGCCCCAGCCCCTCTGAATGGAGATCACAGAGGGTCTTCTTCTCTGGATGGATAGCTCTGGAAGCCAAAGTTGATATTGAAAGCAGGAAAGAAGATCTGTATCCTGGGCTTGGAGACAGGGATATGGGAATTTGGGTGGAAAGTGTGAGTGCACAGTTCTCAGAACTGGGTGGGAGAGGAGTAGGGAATGGCTCAGACCCACATCAACTGAAGTTGTCCAAAGCAGCAAGAACAACAGCTCCAGTTGTACTGAGGTAGCCCCTGGAAGCTTTTCTCAGGCCAAATAGGGGCACAGGCTGAGCAGCAGGACCCAGGACAGGGCTGCTCTGCAGGGTAGAGAATGAGGGCGGCAGCCTTTTTCCAGAGACAAGCTAAGAGAGAGAAATATTTTGCTGGTGAATGCCTTGGTCTCTGATTGTTATTGCTCTCTCAGACTAAATTGGGGGCTACTTTTACCAGAGAAAGTAATGTGGCCTTCAGGGTTCTCTAATTTCTCCCATTTGTCCTTGTAGTTTCTGTGCCCAAGCAGAAGTCTCATTGGTCAATGAGAGGGACCTAACATAGAGTAGTGAAGGTATCATTCCTGTTCTTTTTGGAGACGAGTTCAGTGATTATTATGTAAACTAGCCTGTTATGCAGAGAGGGGGACTCAGACATGGTTTAGCTCTCTACATGCTCTAGTGCAGTGGTTCTCAACCTGTGGGTTGCGACTCCCTTGGGGGTCAAACGACCCTTTCACAGGGGTCGCCTAAGACCGTCGGAAAACACATATATAATTACATATTGTTTTTGTGATTAATCACTATGCTTTAATTATGTTTAATTTGTAACAATGAAAATACATCCTGCATATCAGTTATTTATATTACGATTCATAACAGTAGCAAAATTACAGTTATGAAGTAGCAATGAAAATAGTTTTATGGTTGGGGGTCACCACAACATGAGGAACTGTATTAAAGGGTCGCGGCATTAGGAAGGTTGAGAACCACTGCTCTAGTGGAAGGGCACTTCCTCTTCCACATATTCCACTCTTGTGCTCCTTTTGATCCAATTGAGAGGCTCCCAGTCATTACAGTAGAGGCCTCTGAGCTTCTAGGAATTGCAGATATCTGGAGCTGGTTTCCTGTTGCTGGGAGTTAGCATTAGCACTTGAATAGGATTTTTCCCTCTGTGTTTCTGGGACTTCCAAGCAGCAACCATGGACACCTTTGCCATCCTGATCTCTATGATTAGTCCTGGGAAAAGTTATGCAATTGGAAAAGAATGTATTTTTAATTTTTTTAAAAATCCCTTTTCCTTATATTGCTGTCTTCTACTTGACAACTGCCACATGCTTTAGTCTTCCAGAGCTCTTTTTTCTGCCTCTTGACTTTACCCAACCTCCTGCATTACCCAGTGATGGGACTTCCCGAAGAAGCACTATGTGATTCAATCCTGGGTTTGTCCTCCATAGAAACCCCCCTCACTCCGCGCCCCCCCCCCCCAAGTATGTCCTCCTTACATGTCCCTGTTTCATTTCAAATTGGGAGACAGTTTATAAAATTAAGTCCTGCAAGAATCTAAATAAGACAAGAGTAACTGTTTGACCGCTTCCTAGGGCATTTATATTTTAACTCAGAGGGAGAAATTTGTACTGGTGGAATTTTAGATACCGCATTGGGCCATAAGGGAAATATATATTTAAAACAGAAGGTAGTTTCCTGACTCCCACAAATCATACCATTCACAGGGAGCCTCAATCAGTCCTAGCTTGAGGCTAGGGTCCACTGGAAGACCTTGCTGTAAACAGAAACACTGGAGGGCAGCCACTTAAGAAGAGTGTTGGTTATTTCTGGCCAAGAAAGGGACAGCACAGGACCTGCCCTGGAGTCTTGGAGAATATTACTGTTAGGTCGCTAAAGGAGGAACACACAAGGCCAGAGTGGTGAGGGATTACAAATTTATTCGATCATCCGCAGACCAGGTGGCTGAGCTTGGATGGCTCCAGCACCAGTGAGGGGAGTCATCAGCTGTTAAAGGACTTTTGGCAGGCTTTCCCCTGGGTGGAGACTTCTTTATGCATACCCAGAAGGGAGAGAATGGAATGTGGTCACCGCAAGTGAAATGTGGTCTTCAGCAAAGGGAATGTCCATAGTGAAGTGACCTGAAAAGCCATTTCCTGGGGGAGGGGTGTCGACTCAATTGCTGGATCAAACCTAACAATTACAGCTACTCAGGCAGAGTAGAAGAAGCACTATGGAGCTCCTTTTGGGAGTAGAACAGAATCAAGTAGAAGTGGGAATTCCAGATTAATTAATGCACTCTAGACTGCTTTAATTTTCTGTAATATAGAGAGGGCTCTGAACTAAGAACTCTTAGCTGCCTTTTACTGCCCACAGAGACTCAACTCCTAACCTGTCTGTGTCTAGGTCCTTGGTTTACTCCCTCTCTTAGGTGCCCTGATTTCTCCTCTCTGTCCTCCATTCCCTTCTGTCCCTACTTGCTGCTCCCACATCATCTCATTTCTGGTTCACATTTCTCTCTTCTTCTTTCACCTTGTCCTCTCCCCTGTCTCCTGTGACCTACTCTTCGCTGTGACTTACACTTTATATGGTACATGCAGGCATCTTCATGCTCCATCTTGTCAGTTTGAGGTCCCGCAATGGCCTACCTTTGGACCTGGCATAGTTAAAAGTTCCCAGGTGGTCTGCTCTTGACTTTTGGGGCTATCAAACATTAGCTTTATAGTCTGCGGCATGTTGGTTCAGTTAGTTAGAACTGACATTGAATGAGGCCAGTCAAGGATATATGTCCTCATTCAGTAGGACCCTGCTAGTTCTCTTCCATCTCATGGCAGAGATGACCTCTAGCCCTTGGTCACGAGGGATGTGGCTAAGGAGCTGTGGCTGGAACAATGCTAGCTTATTGATAAGGGACATCAGCAATAACATTATACATATTTTTTGTTAAAATTTTATTTTGAGATTATCATAGATTCATGTTTTATAATTTTAAAGGTTTAAAAAAGTTTGATCTCAATATTGCTGAAATCTACTGAGGGACAAGCATCCTCTGGTCTGGGCTCATTGCACTGATTGGAGGAATTCTTTCAAAGTTCATATTTCCATATGACTGATTAGGGCAAACCCAGTCCCCACTTTTGGGGTCTCCACCTCTCCCTAAAAGCCTCCAGACCTCTATATCCCCCATGGCCTTACCACCCACTTCCACTTCCACCTTCTCTCATAAATTCAGGTCTTCTGGTGGCAGGACACTTTAATGATGTTACCATGAAATTCTTTTCCATCAGACAGGTTACTGGCTGCCTTAGCTGAAGGAGAGTTATCAAATACTCTGTTGTCTCCTCTTTTGGCTTCCCTGTTTCCTTGTCTGTGTACAGATTTATCATCTGTTCAGGTCTTCTTTTTTGTCTTGATAATTCCTATTCATAAAGAACTCCCCTACTTGATCTGTAGACACACCCTCCCCAAATCCGTGTCCAAAGATTGTGTTTGTTATATTAATTATCAGATTCTTAATCAGCATTTGGTAGGGGTCCATAATCCCTGTGACCACCAAAATTTTTGAAGCCACTACAGTCACCACCACTTAATTCTTGCTCTTTTGCTTATTAATTCTGTGGCCCTAGCCTGGTTAGTTAATTTTTCTGTGCCTTTGTTTCCTTAGTGTGAAGAAAGAATAACAACACAACACAACACAACACAACAAAACACAACACAGGTTTGGTTTCTTTCAGTCTCTCTTTGCCTGCACTCCCTTCTCTTTCTCTTTAGTTACTAGGTCTATTCTGTTACACTGTTTTCTTATTAATAGTCCTTTTATTTTTACCAATGCCTCTAGAAATCCACCCTCCTTTCTCTCTTCTCCTCCCCTCCCATTCTCTCTTCTCCCTGTTTTGTGCTTCTCTAAACATTTTTGTGACTCTTAGCCTGTCACTCATTCTTAGTTTCTTGCTTTCTTTTTTATCAGCCTCTCATTGAATTTTTACTTCCTTCCCAAGGCACGTTTCCTGATCCATTTCCCCCTGTCACTCACTGTTCCTAGGCCCTTGGTGGCTTCTGGGAGAATGTGCAGCTCTTAATTATTTATAAGCATGAGAGAATAATTACAAAATGATTTAATTACTTTTTAAACATAGATCCTAACAACACTGGCTGGGCTAGATAATGGTGGATTTGGAGCATAAAAGCAGGAACATTTGATATGAGGTTGGATTGAGTGGGTTTGAGGTGGGGATGCAACTATAGAGTCTACAGAAGATTTAATCTCATTTGTTAAATTAAAAAAAAAAACCAGCCACAACAGACAATTATATACAGCTATGATTATATAAAATGGGAGTTACATGTCACCAATATCAGAATCAAGGAAGAGGGATAGTACTAATTAAAAAAAAATTATTTTGGATCACTTAGGTAGTATTATGATGGAATACTGCTGCTCATTTTGGCGGTGGAGGTAGGGAGAGACTTTATTCTTCTTTTGGCTACTCTAGGTATTGAATGGAGATACTCATTTAGTATCAGCTGGGGTCACGATAGCACCGAGGTTGAACTACAATGTCAGGAAGCCTGTGCTCATCCTTGCTTTATAACCAACCATAGCTGTTTGACTGGTCTAGTCCCTTAATCTCTCTGAGTTTCACTTTATTCATCTAAAAAGTGAAGGGATTGGGATTTATAACATGAAGAATACTTCACCAAAAGAGAAAATGGCAGATAAATCAGATGAGGAAGACCAAGATATGGGAGGCCATCATGGAAATTTTGCAGCAATGAGCTTTTGTAGGCAATCCATTCTAGAATTTTCTCATATGATGTCTAAGCAAAAAAGGTATTGATTGAGGTAAGGTGAGCAATTGGATAAGAGGAAGCCAAAGAAAGGTACAGGAGTAGATTAAAAGTAAACAAAGCAAATGAGGAACAGTAGCACAGTGTGAAAATGTTCGTCAAATTTTGAGTTTTTAAGCTACATCCTTTCTGACAAATTGTGAGGCTTGGTATGCAGTGGGTTGCTGAGAGAATGTTGTAGCTCTTCACATGCAGTGAAGAAGGGATTGGGAATTCCTGAGAAGGAGCACCTCACCCTACTCTCATCCTCGCCCTATCCGAGTCCTTACCTCTTCACAGAAGTCCGATAAATGTGTGACCTTGTTATACCTGTCAAAGACCATTCGGCCTGGAAGGGGTCACAGAGATGAATGTAATGCTCTTATTTCATGGTAGAGGACACCGAGGCCAAGAAAGATTAAGTGATTTGCCTGAAGCCGCACCTCATTTCTCTCCTGGAGTTGGCCTAATTTTCCAGATTTCCAGGTCAGTTTCTGGTAGGACTTTCACCTCAACAAAATACCAATTCTGTGTAGTAGTTCACAGTCCAACAGATAATATGATATAATGAATTGCTATCTCTCCTCTCTTTTGACTAGAGGTGAGTGACAGGAGCTAATTGAAATTAGGTGGAGAGGTAGAATGCTTTTTTAAAAAACAAAAACAAAAACCTGGTTCTCTTGTACTAACATTAAATGTGGTTTGAGATAATGGGTTTAAAGCATTTTAATAAATCTGTTAGATATGGATAAAAGTAAATATCATTAGGTGAATTTTTGGACTGTATAAGATAGAAGACCTATATATTGGCAGTTATATGAATTTATGATAATCACAGGCAGGCAGATGGAAAGCAGATTTGGATAAAGTAAATTCTATCTGGTTGAGACTCTACAGTGATCAAAAAAAGCTTTAGAAACTAGTGTCTCCCACCTACCTGTAGGCTACAGACAAGTCTTTCCTTTCCTCCAAAAATGCCCTGAGATGACCCCTTTTACATCTTATCTTGACGCATTTCTCTAACTGAGATGCTGAGTTCAGAAGGACTCAGTTATGCATGGAAATTTGTCTGCAACTGGGGATTCATACTGGAAGAGCAGAAGGCTTCCAGAAAGAACAGAGAGGGGACGCAGGAGAGAGATCAGAAAGAAACACCACAGTATATGTGGTTGGAGATAAAAACTGTATGTAACCAAGCCTCAACTTCTATGATGTTTGGCAGTTTTTAAAGTGAATTTATGTACTCTGTCTTAATTCAATATAATTGTGCAAGATGGGAAATAGAGCCTGAGATTGTCTCTCTGAAAAGTGAAGGTAATTGTAATTATCTTCCCCATTCTCCAGATAAGATAACAAAGACTCTGAGAAGTTAAATGACATGTCAAAGACTGAGAAATTATGAGTGGCAGGTCTAAGGATAGAGTCTAGGTCTTCTGGTCCCTAATCTACAAGAGAGAACCAGGTAAAGCACCCTGAAGAGGGTTTAGGGGCAATGAGCAATCTATGGTGTCAGGTCAGGTCAGGGAAGTCAAACAGACTGCAGAGGGTTTAGCCACGGAAATTCTTTGTAGATATTGGCTGATGACATTTAAGTTGACTGAAGAGCTCCCATGGGACTGGATATCAAGAAGTTACTTATAGGGAAGGAAAAGGGGCTGTGGTTGTATTAAGTCTATATGCTGAAGAACGTAGGCTGGGAAATTCATAGGTAAAGACCCATATAGAGGAATTTTTAATTAAGGACATGAGAATTAAAGCTCAGCATTAGTGAGCAAAAGGCAACACTATTCAAGTAAAAGATGGTAAGCCCAACTCTACAACCTCTTACCTTATCTACCCTCTCCTGGGGAGAAAAAGAGCCACTATTAAAGTTTCTTACCAGGGTACACATAAACCAGAGTATGTTGGGACATTTTCCCTTCATTAACACTTCATTAAGCTTTGTCAGATACAAGCCTCCTAGCCAGATCCTGGCAAGGGACTCTCACCGAGGTGATAATGAGGAGAAAATGTACTCGGTTCTGGCCTACTCCAGAGTTGTTGAATGTAGACTAAAATATATTTGATAACATTGGCTGTAAAATGGATATTAAACATCATTTTACGCTGAGCAGTGTAAACAGAATACATAGGCACAAATGGAAAGAGATATGTACGTCAGTATAACATGACACATTTCAGAGAGATTTGGTGATTTGCTGCAAATGAATGATAAAAATCCGAGATGTGTTGGATTTCAAAAATGATAGGCTCTCCATAGATTTGCAGCTTGTACCTATTATCTTTAAAAAATGCCTCTTTCAAAAACAGACATAATAATCTCTGTGACTCTTTTGGGATACTGGTGCTTCTGGCCCTAATAGATGTCTTCTGGCTATTTACTATTTATTAAGTACAGTGTGTTCTTAGAATTAAATAGTGCTCACTTTCTAATAGCTTTCTAGTGTTCCTAAAAGTCCTGTCACACTGATTTAATGTATTGTGAAAGCCTGACAGTGCAGACAATTTAAGAGGAAAGAAACACGTATATTTAATCTTTACTTTGAAGAAACGTTTGATTTGGTGAGCTACAAAATATTGGAAAAATGTAAAAACTGGATTAAATGTGAATAGCCTCTGGAAATATCTGATGTGGACCCAGTTAGCTGGATGATTATACTCAGAGTAATCAGCAAACTGGTGTGTGTGTGTGTGTGTGTGTGCGCGCGCGCGATAATGTAATATGGTGTTTTCAAGGTGTTTTTACTTGGCCCAGTGTTGATACTATGTAGTTTTGTGAAAAAAAAGCAGTGTGTGACTAAAAAAAAAAAATTTAATCTAATAAAAGAGAAACATGCAAACTGACCATACCTCCTCCTACACCACAAGCCATGCCCACAAGCCACATCCACCAGCCAATCAGGAGAAAATATGCAAATTAACCCAACTAAGATGGTGGTGACCATGGAGCTGTAGCATTGCCCCCGGCAATGGAGGAAGCCAAGCTTCCCACCTGCCCTGCCGGCCCTGAGCTCCACTCTAGGCTACAAAGTTTCAATTATAGAAGATAATACCTGCTTCCAGCTGCCGTGGCCTCCGCTCAAGGAGGGGCTGAGAGCCTCGGTTGCCAGGGGCAACCCAGGCTTCCAGGACCTGGGCCCTGCTCAAGGCTACAAAGTTTCAATTATAGAAGTTAAATAAATCCCAGATACCTGCTTCCAGCCCGAGGCCGTGGCCAGCCTAAAAACGGCCATCAGCCCCTCACTCAGGCTGGCCAGGCACCCCAGTGGGGACCCCCCACCCTGAAGGGGGTGTGGCCAGCCTGAAAACAGTCCTCAGCCCCTCACCCAGGCTGGCCAGGCACCCCAGCGGGACCCCCACCATGATCCAGGACACCCTTCAGAGCAAACCAACCAGCCCCCACTTGTGCACCAGGCCTCTATCCTATATAATAAAAGGGTAATATGCAAATTGACCCTAACAGCAGAACGACTGGGAATGACTGGTCACTAGGACACACACTGACCACCAGGGGGCAGACGCTCAATGCAGGAGCTGCCCCTGGTGGTCAGTGCGCTCTCACAGGGGGAGCTCTGCTCAGCCACAAGCCAGGCTGATGGCTTCCAGCACAGTGGTGGTGGTGGGAGCCTCTCCTGCCTCCTCCTCAGCTCTAAGGATGTCTGACTGCAGCTTAGGCCTGCTCCCCACTGGCAAGTGGACATCCCCCGAGGGCTCCCGGGCTGCCAGAGGGATGTCTGACTGCCAGCTTAGGCCTGATCCCCCTGGGAGTGGGCCTAAGCCAGCAGGTGGAAATCCCCCGAGGGGTCCCAGACTGCAAGAGGGCACAGGCCAGCTGAGGGACCCCCTGAGTGCACAAACTTTTGTGCACCGGGCCTCCAGTTTCCTATAAAAGGAAAAATGTCACCAATCAGAAGAGGTGTTGGAAAAGGAAAATTAACATTTATGGAACACTTGGTATGTGTAAGAGCTTTATATGTATTATCTTATTGTAATTCTCTTAATTATTTTTGCTGGTAAAAACCCATCGCTTCCCCAGGCCTCACTTTTACCGTATTTCCATAGGGCACTGTAGAAGAAGCTAGCTTTCTTTCAAGGTCCATTTTCACAAAAAAATGTTAACATTTTGATAGTTTTATCTAATTACCTAATGTTTAGCTCTTGGAAAGTAGTCTAGGATTAATTTATTCATTCAATAAATATAATTGAGCCTCCACTATGGGTCAGACCTCATACAAATCACCAAGAGTACAGTAGTGAAGTTGAAGGAATACATGGACATTGGTAGGGTTTTAATCAATAGTAACACGCAGGATGTTTCACCAAAGGATAAAATGGTACAAAAATTAGGTGAGGAAGACGGACTTTGAGAGACTAAACTGAGAGGTTAGCATGAAAAGTGTGCAACAGCAAGCTATAAAAACCAGGCGCAGTAAGGGCTAGATCACTTTAAGGCTTGCAGCACAGGGTTAAGAAAAACAATGTCTGTAAAACTGCTGATATAGATGTTGGCACTTAGTAGGTGGTTACCACCAATGTTAGTTGGATATGAAAAAAGAAGCAAAAAATGAAAACAAAAATCTCAAGTATAACACAGTGAAAATTGAATGTGACTGAATTTAGAATATACTTGAGTGGTGAGTGCCGTGTTGGAGTATGATTTTATGAAACTCCCCCAGTGACAGTCCATCCGGAGCCTCTGGTGCCTATTGCTTAGAGGAGAGGTTTCCTGGTTTCATTTTTTAAAAATCTTTATTGTTGAGATTATTACAGATGTACCTCTTTTTCCCTCCCTTTGCCCTCCTCTACCCAGTTCCCGCCCGTGCTGTCCCTCCGAACCTCCTACCAGTCTCAGTGTGCTTTCTTCTTTACTTCTCTAGTTGTAGGACTTCCATTCATCCAGCTTTCCAGCAGTTCTGGATGGTGGTTTTCTGTATTTTAGTTGTAATTTGATGTGGTTGTGGGAGGTGGCGAGTATAGGCGTTTACCTAAGCCACCATCTTCAAATCCAGTTTCCTGATTTCTTGATTTCAGCATTGGCATGATGTAGCATGGTGAATTTTTATTTTCCCAGTCAAATATATTTAAAAACGCAATACCACATTTTTTTAAACGAAAAGAAAGGACATGGACATTGAAAACTAAACAAAAGTAGGAAATAAAGGACAGTCCTTTAAATTGAATATATTTAGCTGTATAAACAATCACCACATTATTCTTATTCTTCTCATTGCTGTGTGGGCCCATGATAACTTGATCATGGATTGTCATTGATCCGCAGACCAGTATTTGGGAAGCACTGGTGCAGATATTATTGCTTGAGGCAGCGTTGCCAAGGAAATTACTTCTAAGAGCTGTGGCTCTAGACGCGTGCCCTGAACTGTTGGTCTGGAGCCTGACAGGTTGGGGGCTCGGCTCACATCCTGTCTCTCTGACAGAAATTGCAACGAAGAGTGTTGCAAGGAGGTTCCCTGGGATATCGTAATCCCCTTCGGTGACTGACTGATGAAGCCAAGGCATGGGGAGAGTGATCGATGTACTCTGTCTTCACTTTAGCAAGCCTTTTATTTCTATCCTGTGTGACATATTCATCAATAACCTGAGAAAATACAATCTATACACAGTTTTCTGGTTGGAAGGTTACTTCAAAATTGTGGGGTAGAGGAGAAAGGGACATCTTGAGTTAGAGTTCTGGCTCTGTCCCGGCCAGCTGTGTGCTCTAGGACTAGTCGCTTCCTTCATTGGGTCTAGTTTCCTCATACATACAATGAGAATTATATCCCCTGGGACTCACCAAGTTATCTTTTCTGTTCACACAACCAATAGTAACTTTCCATTTACCCACAACTGACAGCTTAGGTTAAGAAAAATAGGTTTCTTTGCTTTGAGTTAACATTACATCAGCTCATTGATGTAGGGTTATCTCATGCTGCTCCCATACCTATTAATAAAAAGAGGAAAACTATGATGACTTAACACCTGGATATAGGGTATTATGTCATACTCATAGTGAGGAATGATTTTCCTTTACTTTTTCCTGCTTCTGGCCCCTAAAGAATCAAGGGGTTAATCATAGATTTACTTTTTTTAGAAAGGTCTAAAAAAATGACAGGACAAACAATTCAAGTCTCAGAGAGGGAAAAACCCCCATAAAACAGAAAATGTAATATATTGAAGATAAAAGCAGCTATGTAGTATTATTTTAAAATTAAATTAGCTCAGAAATACCCAGTAATTTGTAGACAGAGGTGGAAAATGATCTCACTTGAACTGAACAGGAACTTTGCCGATTGCTTTATATTTTATTTTACTACATCTGATTGTATTATTTCATTATACTATATTATTTAACATATTACCTTATTACATCACTTTAATTTTACTGTTATCCTATGAGATATTATTACCCATAGTTTCTACAGGAGAAGACAGGCCAAGAAATATTAAGTGGTTGTCAAGGTTGCACATCAGGAAAGAGGTACAGCCGAGATTTAACCAGGCATCTTTGACTCCCAGTCACAAGACTGCCCCTCATTGACACATTCTCTTACTGCCACTTTCCAATGCAGAGAAAATGTCCAGGGCACTTTTCTTAGCCCTAGAATTCCCTACCTATCTTACTCTGCTTTTTTCTTTCTCCTTTCCAATGACATGATCTTGAGTTCCTTTCCAGCTGTATTTTTCTAGAATGCCTAGATTCTTACCAAATGAGCAAGTTCCAGAGGGAGCAGGTTTCATAACGAGGGGGTTGGGGGTGTGTGAAGTGGGCATAACTGAAGGTTCTGAATGAAATAGAGGTGTGCGCTATGTATTATGGTAGCTTTCAGAATGTCCTCTCAGAACTGAAGTGAAACATACCTCGCCATTTGAATTATAAGTGGTCTGGTCCTTGATTAGAGGAAAAATGAGTTCTTTCTCTGGCGAGATGGGGAGATGAATTACATTTATTACATAGATTCAAGTATAAAAATATTCCATGATTTCTATATAATATATATACCTATATATGCAGATATCCACCCCCGCCCCCCATCTCCTTCACTTCAGATTTTTTATGTTTTATATTCATTGAATGAGCTGTACTGGTTCATTCAATAAAGTCAAAGCTTTGTCCTGGTTGTTACTCACCAAAGAAGGTGAATTTCCAATAGCTAATTGATGTTGTTGGGTGGCTTTTAGTAAGCACATTATTCTTGGTTCTTAGGCTTTTATTTTGCCTGTCCTTGTTTCTCTGAGGAGAGTGGACAACAGTGGCATAAATCTGAGGCATGTCGTCAAAAGACCTTTGTCTGACACCTGGGTGTTCCATTTGGCTCTGCTTCTCGCCAGCTGCATGACCTTGAGCAGATCACTGAATCTCTCTGAGCCAAGGTTTCTTTGTTCATAAAATGATAATGAATGATGCAGTAATTAAAATGATATAATATACATGAGGATGCTTTGTAGTTGCAAGCACTCTATGAGGTCTAGATGTTATTACTATCATTAGAAAGAATTGGAAAGACTCAGGGATATTCACCGTGATGATTATACGCATGGTTCTATTTTGCCTGGTTGAACCACTTTCATATTTTCATCATCTGGAAATGGCTTTAGCCCACACCTTTCCTCTGAGTTAATAAATCATGGTAAAGCTGCTCCTGGGCCTGTCACTCTCACGCAGTTACTTCTTAGCCCTTATCCAATCTGTGTCTCTTGTTTCATGGATATCTGTGCCTATTACGCCATGTAATTAACTTTAAAGGATGGAAGATCCAGTTACTGTATAAACTGCTGGATTTTTTGTTGCTTCTTTTGTAGATTCATTCACTGTTTTGCACGTGCATGCTTTACTGTGCCCGAGCTGACTTCACCTCGGAGTGCGATGAGTAAATGTTACGAACAGAGTCCTTGGTGGCACCTTTTCTGCCACAATTGGCAGAGTTGATGGGTGAAAGGCTGACAAAAACGTGGCTCAGGCATTTGCGGGCCTTGCTAAGTGACTGCAGATTCTATGAGCTCTCCAGAGGGGTGCCTCCTAGAAAGTCAGGTTGTCAATGAAGGAGAATATGTGAGTGCTGGGGTCCCTGGAATAACACCGAAGGGGGCAAACAGACAGGCTTTATGCTTCCTTGCCTGAGCAGGGTGCCAGGAGTAAGCCGGCATCTCCCTCCATATGACTCCTCTGAAATACACTCCTCTCCTGAGCATAACATCTGGCTTCTCCAACCACCCCCCCTCCACGTCTTGTCTGTTACACAGCATTAAGGCCACCTTAGAAATTCTCCTGTGTCACACTCGCTCATCAGTGACGACTGGTTGAAAGAGTGTGTTGACCCTATTAATTCTTAAAGAGGTGACAGGAGAGGGAATAGGTACGAGGGAGAAGAGACAGGCATGAACCTCACAGAGTGTGGGGGCCAAAGGGTGGAAGTGCAATCACAAGAGGCCGTGTGAGTGCTGTGATGAAACAATGCATGGATAATTCAATTAGTTTAAAAATGCAGCTCATTTCAACGGAGGAATGGAGAGAGATCTAGAAAGGTAAGAAAGGAAGAATAAGAGTCAGGTAAGAAGAACAGTCTGAGGTCTGGGGGGCTGGGTGTTCCTGATATGGAAATTCTCTGGATCAGATGGACTCAGACTGGGAGTCTTTTTCTCAGAGAGGGAGGCACCTGAGGGAAGGAAGGAATATTAGGGGCTTTAAGAGTGGACAATGTACCACACAGGCGCTGGCTATGATCAGGTTTGCTTCTAAGTGGAATTTAGTGAATTTGTTAAACACTTCTGATTTTTCTTCTTTTCCCCTCGCATTTAACATTTATCTCATTCTTTCTTATTCTCACCCCTCTGATATGCAGCCTTTAACTTGTTTAATTTTCATAAAAATGAATGGTTTCAGTTCTCCTCTTGTATCCTCCTCCTAAATCTTTAAATCCCTTGGTAATTCACGGAAATTCACTGGAAAAAAAGCAGAATTACAGTCAAGGAATACATGGTGTGTCTTCCATTAAGTAAATACTTACATTATGAGAAAGGCAGTGCTCACAGCAGCACCAGGAGAGACCAGGGTGAGCTGATCTCCATCAGCTACACCCCCTCACTGCAGATAGCTTCCCCCAAATAAGCATACATAATAAATGCAGAAACTGTTTGCTCTGAAGCACATCCTCAGCACACTCAGCACCGAGCCCTGCCTTCCAGCCAGACTGCCAGCCCTAGCCCCTTTGTGTGGAAATCCTGAGCCGCCATTGGGAGGAGGCTGGTGCTTACGTGTGGCGACTTTAAAAGTCAAAACTGGGTTCTGCCTTTGGAAGTTAGGCAGTTACACAACCTCTCAACCTCAGGCTCCTCATTTTAAATCAGGGTAATACCAACCTTGTGGGGTTGACAGAGAGGAAATGTCTTCTTTCCCCTATCCCCCAATATATTTTTATTGATTTCAAAGGGGAAGAGAGAGGGAGAGAGATAGAAGCATCAATGATAAGAAAGAATCATTGATTGGCTGCCTCCTGCATGCCCCACACTGGGGATCGAGCCCACAACCCGGGCATGTGCCCTGACTGGGAATTGAACCGTGATCTCCTGGTTCATAGGTTGACGCTCAACCACTAAGCCATGTTGGCCGGACAGATGGGAACCCTTTTAATTTCAGCCTGCTGATGGGCCAGGACCTTACTCCTCCACATATATCTCCTTCAGTCCTCATAATCCTGAGAGGTGGAGATGATCGTACAAGTGAAGAGATTTAGGCCTCAGGGAGTGTGGCTAGAGCCAGGCCATGCATCTGTGAAGTGTGGAGGAGGACATATCTCAGAGAAAGATATGTTCTAAGGTGGAGGGGCAGGGTGGGGAGAGGGTGCTTATAATGGGAGAGGCATGGTTTCCTTGATCTTGGGATCTAGTGATACCTCGTAAGGACTTCAAGGCCTCTGCCTTGAGGCATGGCCATACAAGATGGAGCCCATTTGGGGCTGTGGGGTGTATATGGAATAGGAAACTTTGTGATAGGGCTCAGGAGAGCAAGTGGAAATTTGAACTTCATAGGCTGAGAATAAATCTAGAGACAATGATTTAATGTAAGCTGGTAAACTAAAAAGGGAAAGAGGGTAGGCCTGAGAATAACAATATACATCTGCTTTTATATTTTTGCTGTTGTTAAGTTAGGAGGAAAATGCATTCTGATCAGGTTACCTGTGACACACACCACTCCCACCTTGGCCTCTGGGTGGGCGTGGGGCATGGACCATTCACTTCTCCTTCCCCCTTTTTGTCTTGACCCTCACCTGCAGGAACTCTGTTGTCTGAGGAGAGCCTGTAGCCCTAACAGAGGAGGACTGGGCACAGGCAGGGTGGTCAGGAAGGCCACAGGGATCAGGAGAGAGACTTTTAAAGGAAAGGATGCAAAGTAATGTGGGAGGCAATATGGTTGAGAATTAGTTGCAAGGTAAAATAAATGCTGAACATTAAGTGCATAATTTGAGTAATTAATGGTCCAGATGGGAGAACAGTTTTACATTCTTATTCATATTCTTCAAAGGTTCAGAACTACTCAGTAAACTGTTTCCTGAATTCCTGTCATCACTGGCTTGATCCCAAAGTACAGCACATGGTATAACTTCATTTAGACATGGTTTCCAGGTGGCTTTTAAACTTGTTTATAAATGAAATGTTTTGTTTTCTTAAGAAATTTTATTTAGGTCAGAATTCCCATCCAGTGGGTTACAGGTGTGGCCAAATTATCATTCTCCTCATCACTCAGAGCTGCCCTGTGTCACAAGCCCACATCCCCCTGGGGTCCTGGGAGGAGGTTTTTCACAGCAGGCAGGTTTGATGTTGGGCTGGCAGGCAGAGCTGAGGAAGAAGGTGGAGAAGTACTGGGTTAGCATCTGTATGCCTTTGGGACAATATTTCTTAAGATACAGGTTAACTATATGCAAATACAGTCCCCAACCTGCCCCAATCAGAGAGGAATGATCCAGTTCAGAACTTGCAGCTTCGCTGTTTGAAATCCCCCTTAAAGAATGGCCAGGCCTTGGGCAGCATCTCCCTGTGGCCCAGGGCAAGCTCCAGGCCTCCTCTTTCTCTCTCAAGCCCCCTGTATCAGTGATGGTGAACCTATGACATGCGTGTTAGAGGTGACATGCGAACTCATTTTTTTGGTTGATTTTTTTCTTTGTTAAATGGCATTTAAATCTATAAAATAAATATCAAAAATATAAGTCTTTGTTTTACTATGGTTGCAAATATCAAAAAATTTCTATATGTGACACGGCACGAGAGTTAAGTTAGGGTTTTTCAAAATGCTGACACGCTGAGCTCAAAAGGTTCACCGTCACTGCCCTATACTCTTCTTTCTTCTTCTTCATAGTTGAACTATTTAACATGATGTTTAAAGGCATGCATGGCTGCCTTGTGGAGATTCAGAGTTGCCATGGTAATGTGGCCTGTTTCTCTAAATTAGGACATATTCCTGCTGCCTTTTTTAAAAAACTGTGATATGTTTTCTCTCTCACATAATTCCTTTATCTCTTTAAATCCTTGTCTTTCTTCTCCCACCCCTCTCCCCAAATGCTAATTTAAGTGCGTGTTCCTAGAACTGGACAGTTCCTCAGCCTAAGGAGGCACTTTCCTGAGGGTTCACCTGTACACTCGCTCCCCTGTCCCCTCCCTGTGGGGCTGTGTTTGCACAGGTGCTGTTTGAAAGGTCTTCAGAAAGACCTTTCTGCTAGGTTTTCTCCTGTCTGCTCTTCTGTCTGGGTGGGGCTAATAGCACATGAACTTATGTTTTACAGGAAAACCTGTTGTGAATGGAAGGAAGGAAGGAAGGAAGGAAGGAAGGAAGGAAGGAAGGAAGGAAGGAAGGAAAGAAGGAAGGAAAGAAGGATGGAAGGAGGGAAGAGGAAAGGAGGGATGGCTATAGCTTGGATGTTAAGTATTATTTCTCAGAAACATCTTAGGTATAACCATTTAGGGGTATGTGCATATGATAAACGAGGGTGCAATGCACCTTGCCTTTTCCCTTACAACTCATTTTAGGGTCTTAGGAAAATAGGAGCTTCAAGTCAAGAAAGCTCTATAATCTGAGTTTAAGGACAGAAATTTGTCAGTGCTTAAAAAAGAAAAATAGGGTAGGAGTTGGAGGTGTTCCCTTCCTTCAGGATTATTTCTGTTTTCTAGGTTATAGATAGCTTTGAGCCACTTGAATTACAGTCTGTGATGAAAATGGAGGAAGAAAGAGAATAAAGAATGAGACAGATTCAACTCTCCTTTCTCTCACTTTTATTCCTGGTGCTCTGTCCTTGGCACATGAAGGTCAATTAGAAAGCGTTCCTTTGGCCCAGGCTTTAAGCAGAGGTACATTTGTTTATGAATCATGTGAGGAGTTAAAAATGCAGATGCCTGGGTCCCACCCACAGAAAGACTGATGTAATTTTCTTGGATGCACTCAATTGTAATTTTTTTAAAACAAAAAGCTCTCTGAGTGATGATAATGTAAAAGGGAAGTTGAGGTTTACTGGCTTAGATGGCGATTGGTTTTGGAAGGTAGTAATCATGGCTTCTACACACTTGGCTATAGAGTAGCCATCTCTGAAATCCTTGGGGAAAAGGGGTACATAATTCTCAGATTTTGTTAGTTCAGACCTCCCCCTCCCTTGCCTGCATATCAGTTTTAGAGAATGAGAGGTCCTCATGAACATGACCGTTCTTTGACCTGTGAAAGGTGAAGGGAGGTCATCACACATTTAACTAGGTATATAGGTGGGCACTGGCACAGGGCCAAGGTCTACCAGCAGATGGGGGGGTGGGAACCCAGGCAGTGTCAGGGTGGTTAATGTGAGGGCAAGGAGAGGGAAATAAGTGCTGTTGTAGTCACACTGAGGTCAAAATACGATGCCCTTAGTGGTAAGCCTGAAAGAAACAAGACTTGGAATTTTTTATTTGCTTCTGGAGCTTGACCTAAAGCTGTGACGGAACTTCCTAAGGAGGGTATTTTCTAGTTCTAGATATTATCCGATAGGGAAGCTCTGTTTTCAGTTGCTTTTTTCTTGCGTTTTCCTGTGGGCAGTGGGAACAGGTATAGCCAAAGGTAGTGAACCTTCAAATAATAGAGTTTTGATCACATTGAGGAAACATCACTAGAATGACCATCTGTTATTTTTTTTCTTTATGATTTCCATGAGGGAGGAATCACAGAGATGTAGGGAGGGCCTGATACCTGCTTTGTCAGAACCTCGTTCCTTCATCTATAAAATGGAGTGGGAATGGGATGCCGTGGAGCCATTGGGGTCTCTTTAGTTGTAAGGATGTTATTCCCTACGTTTGTTATAAGTTACCTAACAGGTGGTAACATAGTGGCAGCCCCTATTCAGACCAGGATTGGAGATAAACCAAATGAGAGGATTCCCAATTTGGAGACTCTTGGGTTCAGCAGTCATTTAAGAAAACTCAATTTATACAGAACATATTCTCTGTTAGCTTAAGAACCAGACCTAGGAATCAGGGAAAAGCTATAGAGTAAAATTAGGGTGAAAAGGACAAGGATCTGAAAAGAAAGACAGAAGTTTCCCAGGCCCATTATGGCTGTCCTAAGGTAGGTTCTAGTGCAGCCGTGGGCAAACTATGGCCCGCGGGCCGGATCCGGCCCATTTGAAATGAATAAAACTAAAAAAAAAAAAAGACTGTACCCTTTTATGTAATGATGTTTACTTTGAATTTATATTAGTTCACACAAACACTCCATCCATGCTTTTGTTCCGGCCCTCCGGTCCAGTTTAAGAACCCATTGTGGCCCTCGAGTCAAAAAGTTTTCCCACCCCTGTTCTAGTGTATTTATCCTCTTGTGAGGAGCAGGCCTGGACAAGGGGCTTCTAGTAATTCTTATATTTGAGTGCCTACAACTCTTTGAATGGATTGATTGAAATTGTGAGATATATTAGCAGTCAGCCATCTTCCAAGTCCAGGTTTATGGTATTATGCCCATGGGTCAATATAGATCCACATTTCCTCTCTACTTTCAGTTCAAGAGATGATAATTTTTAACACCATACCATATGCAAAATACTTTGCTAGGCATTTTTTCCAGTAATAACTACAACATTAACAATGACCATTTATATACCATACAGTAGAAAAAAGGCAATTTTTCCATTTGTTCCCCATACTATCCAGTCATTCATGTAATAATTATTTATTGAGTGCCTGTTATGAGTGCTCAGGCACCACAATACTGAATGCAAAAAGTCACTTTCTTAATGTAGTTTGCAGCTCAGCAGGTCATTAGAGAATCACCAGTAAACCTAAAATTTCAACTGAAATAAGAACTAGGAATGGGAGGGATAGGATGACCTAGTCACAAAGGTCAAGAGGTGTCAGGATGAGTAGTGCCAGCTGGTCACAGAGAGGAGAAAAGAACATTCTAGACCAGGGGTGGGCAAACTTTTTGACTCGAGGGCCACAATGGGTTCTTAAACTGGACCGGAGGGCCGGAACAAAAACATGGATGGAGTGTTTGTGTGAACTAATATAAATTCAAAGTAAACATCATTACATAAAAGGGTACGGTCTTTTTTATTCATTTCAAACGGGCCGGATCCGGCCCGTGGGCCATAGTTTGCCCACGGCTGTTCTAGACAGAAGAAATAGTATGTGCAGTGGCCATGTTGGGGGAGGGTGCATAGGAGGCCAAGCATGAGAGTTTGAAGAAGGCCAGTGTGGCTGGAGCCGGAAATCAAGGATACAAGTAACCACAGCACAGAGCAGGAGATGATCACTACCTGCAGAGTGCTTTCAGAGTTCTGTGATGGAGAGACCCCGGCTGGTGGAGAACAGCAAGGAACCTCTTCTTGAGTGCCACTTGAGTGGATAAACGTAGTATTTTTGAAGAAGGGCGTTGAAGGATGGATAGGCTTTCTGTAAGTGGAGATGGAGTGGAGGGGAAACAGGCAGAAGGAAGAGTAGAGGCTACAAAGCCTGGGAGGGTCAGCAGCTATCCATTTTGGCTCTCTTGTAAGTTAGATATGGGGTAGTAACAGATTATAAAGATGATAAGGTGGAGAATTGACTTTATTCTTTGGGCAGCAGTGCATTTTCCAACCTTTGCAGAAGAATGCAGAAAGCTTAATTTCACTGACATCAAAAAAATCTAAATTCATACAATAATGAGATACTGTATTTTATCCATCAGAATGACAATTTTTTAAAATTAAAATACTAAGTGTTGGTGAGAGTATGGGGAAATAGACACTCTCATAAATTCAGGATAAAAATATAAATTGGAATAACCTTTGTGTAAGACAGTTTGACAATAAAAGCCTCAAAAATATGTATACCCATTACAGCTATTCTACTTAAGGAAACTGATCCTATGACATTGCCAAAAGATTTATCTGAAAGATGGCCATCATAATATTATTTATCATAGTGAGTAATTTGAAACATTTTTACATGTTCAGTGACGGACTGCTTCGATTAAATTATGGTATGGAAGATAAATAGCCACTAAAAATCACATTACAGAAAAAAAGAATAATTAAATGGGAAAATATCATTCTATAAATACATGAAAAGAGCAGTATAATAATTAGTCAACAAATGCTTATTGAGTTTCTACTATGGTTAGAACATTGTTTTAGGTACTAGGGACAGTATAAATAGATTGATAGACCCTACTCTAGAAGCTTATATATCCAGTAGAGATGGGGGTGTGCAATCTGAAGGTTTTATCCAGTAGTAGTTGTGGTGGGGTATACACTCTGCGAGATGATACCCAGTGCAGTGTGTGTTTGTAAAAATGAATACTGTGGAGATATGAACATTTAAAAAGGTTGATCTATAGACAACAAAAGAAGAAAGTTATTATGCCTGAATGAAGGTAATACAGATGTTTTAAGTGTTCTGTATATTCTTTATAATTCCCCAAGTTCCCATAATTACTAGATATTGTAAGACTCTTACAAGGATAAAAATTATAAAAAAGGAACACAAAGATCTTAGGAAAATTGCTAAATTTTTGTGGACTTCATTTTCATTTGTAACACTACCTCTTTTTAAGTTTGTCCTTCTGCATCTACTGGCCACACAAATAAAAATAAGCTAACAAAAACATGTCCCCCCTCAAAAAATACCCCAACTCTTTATATAGAAGCCTATATTTTGGAAGCAATGCATGAAAACCTTTTCCCAAAAAGGCAGATTCTCCTGAAAACCTTATAAAAATCAAATGAAAAGCAGAGTATTGCTTATTAAATTTATTTGGGGCCTTCTGACTTGTTTCTCTTAAGCCCAGTCAGATTACGTTTTGTTTCTGGATATGTCAGCATACAGTCTTTATAATGTTGACTAAGAAAAACGACTAAAAATATTTAATCAAAGAAATGGCATGGCCTTGCCTGGCCTTGTGCAGAGAGAGGGGCTTATTATATTGGTCTGCTGACTGGGTCTAGAAGGAATTGTGGGGAGCAACCACCGGGTTCCCCCATATGAGTCTCTTTTTTTCCTTTCTCTTCTCCTTGCCTGTTTGCAGTTTGTTGTCTTTCACCTACTCAATTTCAGTTCTTTTAAATCTATCCCATTTATCGAGTGTTGCTGTGCTTCAACATATTGCAAGTTTTAGCTCTCCCCATCCCTGGCTTTGCTCACCTCTTCTGTGCTTTCATATCTGTTGGGCCTGAACTGGCATCTCCAGTGGCCAGAAGAGGTATGGCTCCTGATCTAGAAGAGAGAGAGGATCACCAACAATTAGCAAATACAGAATTCTCCCATCTCTGACATTGTCATTGGGACTATTTAGAATTTATGTGCACTGGCTTGACAGGGAACCAGAAAATCAACTTAGTTACCTGTGTTTTTCACTATAGAGCTGTGATGGGTGAGTGTGGAGGTGGTGATGACCACAGTGTTATATGCATTAGGACTTCCCTGCTAGGTCTCATTCTCCTCCTCTTGCCAAAAAAAAAAAAAAAAAAAGAAAAGATTCTCTAAAAGGGACATTCATTTAAGCCTGCCTCAATAGGGAAGAGGCTTTCAATCTATTGGATTTATACTGTCCTGAGGCTTAGTTCCTTAGCCAGGGGGGATAGAATATGTAATGTTTGATATATATAGTATGTAGTCATATTACATATCTGTCTATATAAAAGCCTAAATGACTGAAGGACCAAATGACCCGTCGACCGGTCACTATGATGCGCACTGACCACCAGGGGGCAGACACTCAATGCAGGGCAGGCTCAGCAGGACCAGGATGAAAAGGAGCGGCAGGCAGGAGTGGCAGGTAGCGTTGTACTGCCAGTTTTGGCCAGATCCCTGCAGGCTATACTGAGAGACCCCACCGGTGCACGAACCCATGCACCGGGCCTCTAGTATTATATAACAATCTATTACATATAACATATTATATTATATTTATATTTAAATTCTTTCCTCTTCTTTCTTTGATAAGATGTTGTAAAGATGAGCTAATGCTTCTATTTGCTTCAGAGAAGATTAGGGCATTATTTTTTTCTCCAATGATATTCTCTGTAGTTTCTCTACAGTTCTCATTTTTATTAGAAAATGAAAGAAGTGGTATCTTTGGGTGTTTTATAGCATCATCAAGCTAGAAGCCATATGTCAAAAAAACAACCAAAACAAAATTATTCCTTAAGATAGAACATGAGTAAGTTAACCTTACTTATGTTAGTTTTTGCAATACTGATAGTCTTAATGAGTTACAATCCAAGTCACAAAAATAATATAATTTGCTCATAACAGAAGGTATAAGAATGAGTTTACTTGCTTTGTCCTGCTTTGATTTTGGACCTCTCCCTAAGTTATTATTAGATAATCCCTTATATTATTAGATACTTCCCTCTACAAGGGCCTCTCCTTTTGTCAAATGCCTTGTTTTTTGAAGTTTAAAAGGACTCTGGCTTGTTGATAGACCTCAAACATTTTTTATGACACAGTGACAGTTTCACCATCTCTGTTGTCCAGATAGTGGGTCTCAGGTGCTTTATTGACTCAATTAGAACTGTCACCCATAGTCTTGTCTCATCTCTCACCTCACCCCCTCACCCCCTCACCCCCTCACCCACCAGCATACAACACCACTTTCTCATTCCTTTACCTTCTCACAACATATTGGGAAGAGAAGGAGAAGACACTTTATTTGAGGTGGCTCCTTTCTTCAAGATGGAGAGCTATGTCACAGGGACTACACAGTATAAGCATGGAACAGCTACTTCTGTAAAGGTGATCTTCCTATTCTGCCCACTGAATGTAGGGGTATCTCATCTGAGAAACAAAGAGAAAGGTTTCTGAAATCTGAACAGGTTATCAGGGCTGGCATTCTCTTACCTCCCACACATCCCTCTTAGAGACTGACATCACAGAGGATGCAAATTTTGATTTGGATGAAGATTAAGTCTCAAATATTGAATCAAAACTTGGTAAAATCTGCATTATCATTAGGTCTTCTCTCAAATTTGTCATAGGTCAGGACTGCAGATAATGAAGCAGGAGTGGGAGTATTGAAAGAACAATTGGAGAGAAAGGATTTCAGCATCCTTTAGGGCTTAATTTTCTTCCTGTCTTCTTTTCGTTGAATACATGGGGCATTCAATAGAGATCTCAGAAGGGCTATGTCTTAGAAGCAAGGTTAAATTATTGCTAAAATAAAGGTTATCCAAAAATGCTATAAAAGAAACAAACTAACCTGCAAGTAACCCCTTGCTAGAAAAAAATCCTACATTTTAAAAGAATTTTAAAATAATTACTATATACATAACAGGGAAATATATACTATACACAGAAAAAAAACCTACAATAAAATGGTAGAAACAGATGCAGAAGTAACAAAGATGTTCAAAATATAAGTAAAGGATACTAAAAGAGCTATTATAAATATGTTCAAAGTTGTAAAGGAAGACATGAACATAGTGAGGAAGAAAAAATGGAAGATATATTTAAAAGACCCAATGGAATTGAGAGGGGGGGAATTCTTAATATTTGAATTAAAAAATAAACTGGTTGGGATTAACAGTAGAATAGACATTGTAACAAAATATAAAGGAACTAGAAGAAATGGGAATAGAAACTATTCAAAATTAAGCACAGAGAGAAAAAAGAGAAAAATATGAAAAGTTTCAGTGATTTATATCATATCACTCAGTCCAACATGTATATAATTTGAGGTCTAGAAGAGAAAATCAAAGAAAAGATATTGACAGAATTAATGCCTAAAGTAGAATTTCATATTTGATAAAAACTATTTGATTAACATAATTTATGAAAGTATTTGATTAACATAATTTATGAAAGTTATAAATCCAAAGACTCAAGTGTTTCAGTAAATCTCAAACAGAATAAACAAGAAGAAAACCACAATAAGCTACATCATAATAAAATTTCTGAAAACTAGTGATAAAGGAAAAAATTTTAGACACAATCAGAGAAAAAAGGCGTATTACACTCAGAGGAACAAATATGAGTAATAGCAACTTTTCATCAGAAGTATGCAAGCCAGGAGAGATAGATCAATTACTTTAAAATGCTGATTGAAAATCCTCACCTAAGAATCCAATACTCATTAAAAATATCTTTTAAATATCTTTAAAATAATGACTTTTACAGAAACAAAAGCTGGGGTAATTAATCAGTGGGATACTTGTTCTTAAGAGATATTAAAGAAAGTTTTTCAGACAAAAGAAAAATAGTATCAGATGGAATGTGAATCTAGACAATGGATTGAAGAACATTATAAATAGAAATTTGTGGAAAACATTATAAATAGTATATATTTAAGAATATATTTGATTGTGTAAAGCAAAAATAATGTGTTATGGAGTTTATGATATACGTTGAAACAAAAAAATATGATAACAATAGCCTTAGGAATGGAGAAGGGTGAAAGTTACTGTTGTAAACTTCTTATACTGTGTAGTGATATAACATGATTTGGAGAAAGAGAGTAATGATTTAAAGATGTATATAGTAAATCCTAAAGAAACCATCAAAACAATGGCAAAGAATATAGCTAATAAGTCAATGGTGGAGATAACACAGCATTATAAAAAACAGTAAATCCAAGAAAAGTCTAAAACAAAAAAGAAACAAAGAATAGACATTAAAAAATAGAAAACAAATAGAAAGATGATAGATTTAGATCCAGAAATATTAGTGATAATACTAAATGTAAAAGATCTAAATATTCCATTGAAAGGCTATCTATAAGAAACCCAATTTAAATATAAAGATTTAGATAAAAGTAAAAAGATGAACAAGATATACTATGTAAGTGCTAATCAAATGAAATTTGAATAGGCTATACTAATATCAGACAAAGTAGACTTCAGGACAAGGAATATTACCAGGTATGAAGAGGAATAGGTCATAATGAAAAAGGCCTATTTTTTTCAAAAAGGCATACATCTAATCACTTCAAAATACATGAAGTGAAAACTGATGGAACACTGATGGAAAAGAAAAGTAAGTAAGTAAGTAAACAAATCTACATTTATGTGAAATTTCAACAGTCCTCTTCAGCCACTTATAAAGAAGTATGGCAAAACGTATTTAAGGTATAGGTGATTTATCTACCACCTTTACCTAATTGATTATAGAATATTTAGTTCAATAATGGTGGAAAATACATTATTTTCTAGTACACATGTAATATTTACAAAATGGACAATATTCTGGGCCATGAAACAAGTCTCAAAAAACTTAAACTGATTAAAATCTTACAAAATGTATAAATATCCAAATGGCCCTTGGCAGAAAAAAGTTACCCAACCCTGATTTAGAGCTTTGACTACTGCTTGACTGACTGAAAGGGTGGAACTACCTTACATACGTCTTTCAGAATCTATTAGATTGGCTCCTTTTGACCAAATATGTTAGAAGGGTGGTACCATTAGTTTTAACCAAATATGTTACAAGTGTTTTTCCCTCCTCTCTTTTTGCACATCCAAATTCCCTTCTGAAGCTCCTGTGTTAATAATTCATAAGATTTTAGGCTTAGCCCTTTAAAAAATACAATACTGAAAGAAAAATAGAGAGACAAAACAGTTAATTTAATTGAATTTCATACCCCAATCTTCATTTGACTTGTTATCTTATACATATTACGAGTTAAGACATATTTCATACCTAGGATTGGCAATATTTATGGGCAGCTCCTTATTGCTTCATTGCCTCCCATATTTATTCAGTATAATGGAGAAAGTTAGGAACGTTTAGAAGTCTTGGAAACTCCAAGGAATATATTTCCTTCAGGTTAAGTTTGGTTAGTAGAGAAAATCTGGCTCTGAAGAGGATGGTAGATTTACAATTGCTGTGGATTCAATAGCTCACTTGATTGTAAGCTGTTTGAGGCTAGTGGCTATCTCTTAGTCATATATGGCTCCAAAGAAACATTTCACAGTGGTGTGCACTAAATTTTTCTTAAATAGTGAAATAATTAAGGGTCTCTGGTTACTATAGGGGCCAAAATTGATCCCAGGCAAATGATAAAACAAGGGAAGGTTGTTTTTATGCTCCTTCCTTCCACTCTTTTCATGTAGCATCTTTCTTCTTTTCTGAAGTCTGCTTTCTTCCCTGGCACAGTCCCTTCCGGTTGCTCAGGGCCATTAACTAATCCTTGATAACAATGAACTGATCATTAGGTTAGTCTTTGGATGTGATGCATCTTTCAGATGTTTGCATTTTAACAACATCCTCTTGAGGGCAGAGGGATGTAATTCAAAGTTCAAGTTTGAGGCCAGGAATGGCCTTCACCAAGTATACGCTGTATGGTAAAGTGTATAAGGGTGGGCAGATCCTTTCCTTCTTTACTTTAGTACTTGGTTTCACAGAAAGAGGATGGTTTGCTTGAGGAGTGGGGTAAGCTCCATGTAAGAAATGACATTTGGGCTGGGCCCTGAATGTGAACAATGAGTTTTTCCAGTGAAGATGCGGTACATATATACAATAGAATACTACTCAGTCCATTTTTGTGGGCAGGGAGACCAGTTACCAGTTTATTAATCTGCCAAGACATAGTAAAGGCATAGCAATGAGGAAAAAGGGAAAAAGGGATTGCCTTCTAGATAACTAAAATATAGAATGGATAGCATTTAGTGACCAAGTTCTCATCCTCATCCCAGCTCATTTATTCATTAATTCAATCATCATTTATCTGGCCCTCAATGTAGGCCAACCGTTGTACAAAATACTTGAGAAACAAAAAAGACATGGCTCCTTTCCATAACAAGCTCAAAGTTTAGTAAAGAAAATTGACAATTAATAATTGTAGAGATAAGCATAGTAGAGATAAGCAATGTGTGCTGTTAAATTACAGAGGGAAAAAAGGTTCTAAGAAGCTCTATGAAGGTAAATTCAGTGTTGAACTCATGGTTACATCCCTATCATGTAGTAGAGTTAAGGAATCTACCAGGTGCTTAATAAAAATGTATTGAATAAATATTTGAGCTTGGGTAGGCGGGCATAAAGGCAGGAGAATGGCAATTTTTTCACTTTATTGTATATTAGAGAAGGAACTTTTCTCTTGTTTTTTGAAAATGGATGGTTCAAAATATATAGGATAAAGAAGATGTGGTACATATATGCAATGGAATACTACTCAGCCACAAGAAAGGATGAAATAGTGCCATTGGAACAACATGGATGGACCTTGAGAACATTATGCTGAGTGAAATAAGTCAGTCAGATAAAACTAAGAATTATATGATTTCATTCCTATATGGGATATAAAATTGAAACTCATAAATACAAAAAGCAATGTGGTGATTGCCAGAGGGAAGGGGTCTAATATAAGGTGACAGGAGAAGATTTGACTTTGGGTGTTGGGCACACAGTGCAATATACAGATCTTGTAACATAGAAACCCACACCTGAAACCTATATGTTCATATTGACCAGTGTCATCCCAATCAATTTAATAAATAAATTAAAAATATATGTATATAGGATTGTCTCTAGGTGGTGAGGCTTAGGATAGCAGTAGGTACTTGGTTATGTATCTTGTTTTCTCTTTTATCTTGGGTCTTGTGTGGATTATATTGGGGGTTGCAGCTAGCTACCCAGAGTAGGGTCAGAATAGCTATTTGTTTCCCCTTTGTTAGCCTTTGGGATTTAGCTAGTGGTTTGGAACGTTCCTGCTTATTGTGTAAAAGATAAGGACTCTCTAAGGGAGAGGCTGTGTCCAAATATGGGCTAGAGATTAAGGAGTGAAGTATCTACCCAGGACCAGAAACCTAAGTAGGAGAATCCTATGAGGAAGGTGAAATTTCAGGGCAGGTTGTTTATGTTGCTTATTGATTTGTCCAGTTCACCGGAAGAATCTCCATTTAATTATCAACGCTAGCAGTTCTGTACTTCATTTTATTAAGGGAGGTATATTGAGTCCATTGTCTCTTAATTGCAACTAAGAAGTCCAGCAAATTCTGATAAACCAAACATTTTTTTGTTGTTCAATTATTGTTAAAAACTGACTTAATATGAATTCATTTGGCAGCAAAATCTGACCTAAAGGGATGTGAAACTACTTATAGTCTTAATGTAATCATAAAAGCGTTTCTATTTTTTTTTGTTTTGTCAGAGAAACATTTATGTGTTTGATTATAGACATCCCTCGGGTGCATTTACTAAATATTATGCACCCCATATTACTTTTTTAAATCTGAAAATTTTAAAATTATCAGGCATATCCCTTCTCCTAGAGTTGTGGGTAAAGGATTGTAGATTTATATTTTCTTTCAGAGATGAGTAAAGGCTTTTGAACAAGATAGGTGGGAGTTCAGTTTTGAGGATGCATAGAATCTTATTTTGCTTCCCAGCTGGAGGTAGTATTATCCCCTGTATTAGTTTGCTAGGACTGATATAGTAAATGCCACTGACTGGGTGGCCTAAACAACAGGAAAATTTGAAAATATATTTTTATTTATTTCAGAGAGGAAGGAAGAGGGAGAAAGAGATAGAAGCATCAATGATGAGAGAATCAATAATTGGCTGCCTCCTGCATGCCCCCTACTGGGGATCAAGCCTGCAACCCAGGCATGTGCCCTGACCGGGAATTGAACCATGACCTCTTGGTTCATAGGTCAGTGCTCAACCACTGAGCCATGCTGTCTGGGCCAGAAATTTTTTTTTAATGAAAATTCTGGAGGTTAGAAAACCAAGATCAAGGTGTTGGCATTTTTGGTTTCTCTTGAGGCTTCTTCTTGTCTTGCAGAAGGCTGCCTTCTTGCTGTGTCCTCCCATGGTATTTCCTCTGTCTGTGCATGCCCCTCATGTTTGTGCATGCCCCTGGTGTCTCTGTGTGTCCAACTATTCTCTTCCTGAAAGGACACTGGTCAGATTGGATTAAGGCCCACTCAAAGGGCCTCATTTTAACTCAATCTTTAAAGGCCCTACCTCCAAATAGTCTCACTCTGAAGTGCTGGGATTAGGGCTTCAACATATGAGTTTTAGAGGGACACAATTGAAAACATGTGAATGTATTTTTTAGAGGTTCTAACGACTGTTGAGAGTGTTACTGTCACTTGATGGATAGGGGCCAAAGTTGCTAGTCTGTAGTGTAAGAGTGAGCCCTGCATGATAAAGAATGGTCTTCCCTGAAGGCCAATAATTCCTCTGGTGTGAAACCCAGAGGGAGCATCCAAAGGACTTGGAACAGTCCCGGGCATGGGGTTTGTCATGATGGTCCGTCTTTGATGGAAAGTTGAGGCCTGGCGATCTTTAGGTTATGAATGTTCTCTTCTTAAACCAACTTCCCACTCTCCCTCTTCACTCACTTTTCAGTTAGTTCCCTCAGGCAGCATTCCTGGACTCTGTGAAGCAGATGTAATAAAAAAATAGATTTAAGTACATGAGGTTTGCATTGGAGTTCTGGCTCCTCAGTCTCTAGGAAAATTGAGAAATTTACACTTTCGATGTTTCCCCAACTCACCTTAGACTCTTTGACTAAAATAACACCCCCTTTTAAAAATAAATCCTGCCTTGCCTCCAGGCTTACAGTGGTATGAAATAAAATTGCATGCAGAGCTGAGACAAGAACTCAACAACCAGGGCACAAATTAATGCCCAGAAATGTGCCTCTGGCAGGTGTGGGCTCTTCCTGGAACGGCCTGTGCTTCCAGCACGTCCCCCCTTTCCCACTGGGCCCCTTGCTCCTTCCTGCTCTTTGGTAAACATGAAGGGAGTGGGGATATTCAGTCCCTTTCATGTTTAGAACATTGAAATGCTTTCCAAACATCATCATATTCATTAGAGCCGCCTTTGGTTGTTAATGACATTATAAACCAGTGCCGCACACAGATGTTAAGAATAACTACAAAATGTATCTGTTTCACAGGCATTCACTGCCCAGACAGTACTCCATTTATGTTTTCTTGAGTCATGCTGCATTATTCAGTCTTCTTTTTACAATTTTGACATCCAGGAGAAACAAAAACTGTAACAATTGCCACTACAATATAAAAATAAAAATGAATAATTCAGAACGCCTGTCTTATTTTCCTCCCCCTGTCTGACTGACTGATCCGACGTTGATTTCCATTTCACAGTGCTCAGTAAGGCAAGCAGAGGAGAATCTTCAGGGATAGAAATAAAGACATGGGGCATTTTAGTTGTTTGCCCCAGAACAACCCATTCCTGAACTGCCAGAAACTCTTGGGCTGACTTTAATTCACTTTGCTTATATATGTGGGCTCTACTTACTCTCTATCCATCCTCACATTATTCTGAGGAGGCTAAAAAACCACAGTCATTTTTCTAATCAGCAGTTTTTGAAGCCCCCTTTATTATTATTTTTTTCCTCAACAATTTAACCAGCAACTGTAGCTTCAGGTTCTTCTCAGGTCTAATGCTATTGTGCATTTGTGCATTACATATGTGGTAGGGTCAACATCCTGAATTCATTCTATTTGAAAGCAGGAATGGGATTCTGAGGGTCCTAACAGCAATTCCCTGGCTGTACCAGGAGCCTTTCTGATACACCCTGTCAAATTCTCAGGCATCTCTTGGCTAACAGGCTTCCTGACCTTTCGCTTGCTCCCAGTCAGTGGGCATGGCTCCAGCTTGGCTCGAGTGTACGATGCAGAGCCAGTACAAGTGCACCACTGGCTGGCTGTCACTCATCCCCTTGAAGGGATTTGAGAAAGAGGCACTGGGGATACACAGCTTGCTAAATAACCCACGCTTCCTTCCGTTGGAATTTTCTACCTGATTTGAGGCCATTTCCAAACTTTTATTCTACTTTCAAAATCATGACCAAGGATTGGAAATTGATAGAATTTTTTTTTTTTATCAAACCTCCAATTGGCCATCAATGATAAGGATGAGGGAAGAACTTCTTGTACATTCTAATGGTTAATTAAACTCTTCATATTTGTAAAATGGCATTCCAAGAAGACAAAAGAGGATAAAAGAATCCATGCATGGGATTAGTAGGCTCATCTCTTTAATATACTACGTGGCAGGGTTTTTATTTTTGCAATTTCAAGTTTAGGGTTTGGGGCCTTTATATTTTTATTTTTCTCTTTATCCACTACCTCTCTCCCACCCTCAATCAAAGAAGAACAAACATCTGATTTTATTCCCCCTTCTTTCCAGGACATTAATGTATATTAATATAAACAGGCAAAAGCCTGGTTAGGGCCCCACTTTCTTGACATACCCTTTAATCATTTGTGAGGGGTGGGGGGCATGTGATGTGGAGGTGGGTGTGAGAGTGAAAAAGGGAGAGATGCTTCAGTTTCAGAGGGCCTGGAGGCAGTCACAGAGAGCTGTTTCCATGGCAGTGCTATGGAAACCAGGTTCTGCTGCTCACTCTTTCCCAGAGTAGAATTTCCATGCTTTGTATAGCATGGGCTCTCAAAAAGCTTGCTGGTGTTTTATATGAACTAGGACTTTATTGTCGTGACCTCATTGTAACCTATCATCCTGGCCTCTTATAAGTGGGAGGAAATGGGAAAAAAAAAAGGGAACCTACTTCAAAACCCTGGTAGAAACTCTAAACCTTAAATCTTTCTGTGCATTTTCCAGTAGGATGGAGAGAGAAATTAGTTTTACCGTATATCAATTGTCATTTCCATATGTATCCATTTTTCTGGGTTTCATTTCATAGCATCGTCAAATCCCATAGTATTAAAGATCCCAGTTTCTTGTACCATTTTTTCCTCCATAATCTGTAGGACTAAGGGTACAGCATCCGACCCTTAAGGGACCAGACAGCTCTTATATTAAGAACACATGGTGGTCTTATCCTTCATACGACTTGTAGGTGTGTGCTGATTATCACAAATGGTGAGCAGATGAAAGACCATGGATGATGATTCTTCATTCTGCAAACACCTCTCGAGTATGTGCACTCCTGGCAGTGGGTTTGTGGCGTCATTTCATACATGGAGAACTGCAGTGTGAGTGTGTGTGTTTGAATGTGAGTTGGGTCTCCTGACATAGGTTGTTGATTTATACTTTCAAATATCACCTGCTTGTGTTCGTTTAATGGAAAGATTATTGTGTAAGGAGTGACGTCAAATGAAGCCCATAAATCCAAGTAGCAAAGAAAAAATGCTAACATCTACAGACCATTTTTAGAAGAGAAGACAGAAAATACACGACTATTTTAAACCACCTTTCTGCTTCAAACACAGGCATAGTGGACTTTAATGAACACCACCGGGCAAGGTGGTTTGCAATGAGAGCTTGTTTTGTTAGACTTTTAAAAAAAGGCTTTTTTTGTTTGTTTGTTTGTTTGCTTTACTTCTCCAGCTCTCAGATTACACAGAAACATTCTCAAAGGCCCATTACTAGACTGAATACGTCTTTTCTACAACATCTTTAAATTTTTCTAGTACATATCCCCAAATCTCCCTTCTCTAATGACTCCACTTCCCTCCTAATAAACAATCCACCCTTAATCATTTTTAATCATTTTCTGCTCAAGGAATTTGTGAATCTCTGGATATTCAGTGTTTGTTTTATTCTTACGGTGTCAGAAGAGAAGTATATATATTTCTCTGTTCTGTATGGTGCCTAATATTAGATCAGTGCTGAAATATTCTTGTCATGTGTTTTTTGTTTGAGAGATTTTTCTTTGTGGTTTAACATCAGTATCACTGTATTTGCTCATTGATCTGAGGAACGGTACCTTGAGTAACGCTTAAATATTTGCTGCCCACCTAACGTTATCCCTCATTTATTCAACCAGTATTCGTTCATTTGTTTGTTCACTCATTCATCCTTTCTCATTCACTCAACCACAGCTGGCTTTGCTGTGCATAGCATTGTGGCATGTATCAGTCATACCAAAGAAGCCGAAGATACCTTATATCAAGCTGAACCATATGAGGTTTCTGATAGTCTAGTACTGTGTTTGACCTGAAAAAGGGCAAGTTTATATACTTTATCCTAAGATAAAGGTACAGTATAAAAAGAGTTAGAAAAACAAGACTGACATTTAAAGATAGATTTATAAAAAAAAAATCAAAGAGGTGAAGGTTAACAGAAGAGTTGAAAATAATGTTCAGAGACAGGAGGAACTAAAAAATAAGAGTCCTGACCTTCTCAGTTTGTCACATGTGGCTATTTCAATTTCGATTAGTTAAAATTAAATAAAATTAAAAATTCAATTCCTTAGAAATATGAGCCATGTTTTGAGTGCTCAATAGTCACATGTGGCTAGTGTTTATCATACTGGACAGCACAGATAGAGAACATTCCTGTCATCACCAAAAATTCTATTGAACAGTGCTGCAAGGCAGAGAGGAAATTGATCATGGAAGAAAAAAAAGAGATTGAGAGAACTTAAACTTCCTTAGGAATTAATATCTGTAATGATAGGGAAAAGGTTTGGTGACTTGGGGGAGGCTCTGGTTATTCACTGAAATTCATTAGTTCTCTTCTTAGGTATTAAGCCTTGTGGCTGTTACATAACTGTTAGTGGCCCCAGTGAAATTGGTCACAAATCCCAGAACATATAAAATGGCTGAGGTGGCCAGCAAGGAGAGAATTACTACAAGGCAAGTGTTTTCTTTAATATGATGCTTATTTTATATGGCTAAATGTAACATTGGTGGTCTGGCTTGGCTCTTGGCTCTCCTTATTGTCCCTCTAGCTGAGAGTTAGTGCACACTGAGGAATGCGCAGAAGAGGAAAGCTGTCATTTGCAATCATCTTTTGAAAGAGTTTTGTACTTTAGGCATTAAGTTTCTAAATCTAAACACTTCCCAGGATGCCTAGAAACTCAAATGTTTGATCCCAGCTCTGTATCTTGGCTGTCTCCTTTCTTGTGATATTTATCTGTGGTAGGTTTCTTATTTCATCTGAAAAGAACCATTTTGGGGAATCCTCAAATGGTGACGCATTCCATCATTTTCGATTCTGAGTCAACTGATGGTGCATAAGAACACACGTAGACAGAAGCAAAAACACTGTCAACCTTGTCATTTTCAAATATCCCCAAAGGTGAGGCTGTACCATATAATTAGAGCAAGGCTGAGAAAAAACAGAAAACATCTTGAGAAGATGTCATTACCTTTTCTATGAAATTAGACACACCTTTACTAAATTGGATGTAATCACATCAAAAAAGGAATATAACCCTAGCCAGTTTTTCTCAGTGGATAGAGCATCAGCCTGCAGACCAAAGGGTCCTAGGTTTGATTCCGGTCAAGGGCACATGCCTTGGTTGCAGGCTCCTCTCTAGCCTGGGCCCTGGTCACGCTCAGGCAGGAGGCAACCAATGGATGTGTTTCTCTCACATTGACGTTTCTCTCTTCCTTTTTCTCTCTCTTCTACTCTCCTTAAAAGTCTATGGAAAAATATCCTCGGTTGAGGATTAACTTAAAAGAAAAAAAGAAATATATTTGGCCAGTATGGCATGGCTCAGTGGTTGAGCGCTTTGACCTATGAACCAGGAAGTCATAGTTTGATTCCCAGGCAATTCCCGATCAGAGCACATGCCTGCGTTGTTTGCTCGATCCCCAGTGTGGGGCATACAGGAGGCAGCTGATCAATGATTCTTTCTTATCTTTGACTAGAGGCCCAATGCACGAAGATTTGTGTAAGAATAGGCCTTCCTTCCCCTGGCTGCTGGCCTTGGTTTCCCTTCAGCACCAAGGACCCGGGCCTTTGCTCTGGCTGCCACCTCCTGCCTTCGCTCCGGGGCTGGGCACCACCTCCCGCCTTCGCTCTGGGGCCGGGAGCCGTCATCTTTGTTGTGTTAATTTGCATATTCCCTCCTTTTTGACTGTGAGCACTTCCATCTTTGTTGCAAAGTGATGGTCAATTTGCATATCCTGTCTTTATTAGATAGGATGTTTCTATCTCTCTCTGCCTCTCTGAAATCAATGAAAAAAATATTTTTTAAAAAGCAATACATTCCCTGACCGGTTTGGCTCAGTGGATAGAGTGTTGGCCTGCAGACTGAAGGATCCTGGGTTCAATTCCAGTCAAGAGCATGTACCTTGGTTGTGGGTGCATCCCCAGTAGGGGGTGTTCAGGAGGCAGCTGATTAATGTTTCTCTCTCATAGATGTTTCTAACTCTCTATCCCTCTCCCTTCTTGCCTATTAAAAATCAATAAAATATATATTTTAAAAAAGCAATACATTCTAAATTCTTTACTCCATTTACTGTATACCTTATTAAATAAATTGGCATTTTGGAGTTAGGCAGGTTTGGGTCTAAGTCTTATATATGACCTCTGGTAAGTGCCTTATTCATTTTGACTTTCAGTTTCCTCATTTGTTATGGAACCTTATAGAGTGGTCATTAGAATGAAGTAAGAATATGTGTAAAGCACTAGAAAATAATAGGTTCTATTTAATTTTAGCTATTCTTATTACTCTTATTTTGTTGCTGCTGTTGTTGTTATTGCTGCCACCAAACTTTTTGTCCTCACCCAATTTCCAATTCCTGATACCCAGAGTCCCAGGAATATAGTAATGTTTGGGATCTACAACATTCTCACATGCTTGTTTTGCCATCTGGTTCTCATTTTTGCCCACACTTATTCTATCCTTATATCATAACTAGAGGCCCGGTGCACAAAAATTTGTGCACTCGGGGGGAGGGGGGGGTCCCTCAGCCTGGCCTGTGCCCTCTCGCTGTCTGGGACCCCTCGGGAGATAATGACCTGCTGGCTTAGGCCTGCTCCCAGGTGGCAGAGGGCAGGCCCAATCCCTAGGTGCAGCCCCTGGTTGGGCTCAGAGCAGGGCCGATTGGGGAGTTGGGGCGCCGCCCCTTGTCATGAACAGAGCAGGGCGGATCGGGAGGTTGCGATGCCACCCCCAGTCACGCTCAGGGTAGGGCCGATTGGGGGGTTGGGGCACCGCCCCCTGTCACACTCAAGGCAGGGTCAGGGTCGATGGGGAGGTTGCGGCGCCACCCCCTGTCACGCACAGAGCAGGGCCAATCCAGGGGTTGGGGCACTGCCCCTGTCACGCAAAGAGCAGGGCCGATCAGGGGGTTGGGGAGCTCCCCCCTGTCACTCACAGAGTAGGGCCGATAGGGGAGTTGGGGCACCGTCCCCTGTCACACACAGAGCAGGGCCCGTGGGGGGGGGGGCGGGGTTGGGGCGCTGCACTCTGTCACACACAGAGCCGCAGGGCGATCAGAGGTTGGGGAGCTTCCCCGTATCAGGCACAAAGCAGGGCTGATCAGGAGGTTGGGGCGCCTTCCCCTGTCACGAACAGAGCAGGGTGGATAGGGAGGTTGTGGCCCCAGCCCCTGTCACACACAGAGCCGCAGGGCGATCAGGGGGTTTGGGCGCTGCCCCCGTCACACTGATCCCAGTGCCAGGAGGCCTCTCGGCTCCGCTGATCCCGGTGCTGGGAGGCATATTACCCTTTTACTATATAGGATAGAGGCCTGGTGCATGGGTGGGGCTAGCTGATTTGCCCTGAAGGGTGTCCCAGATCAGGGTTGGGGTCCCCACTGGGGTGCCTGGCCAGTCTGGGTGAGGGGCTGAGGGCTGTTTTCAGGCTGGCGGGTGACAGAAGCTCCCAACCGCTCCTTTTTTTCTTTTTTTTTTTTTTTAATTCTGGGCCAGCTTTAGCTCTGAGGCTCCAGCTCTTAGGCCTCCGCTGCTGAAAGTAGGTAATCGAAACAGTGTATAACTCCAGCTCTGACTCCAGCTCTGAGATCCCAGCTCGCTGAAAGCTGGTTTCTGAGTTTTTCTTTTTAGCTTCTAAATTTGTTAAAATGTTTCAAACTGCAGGCGGGGAACGTTGGTTTCCTCCATCACTGAAGCAAGCAAGCCTCATGTTAGTTTCAAGCTGCCTGGCTGCTGGCCGCCATCTTGGCTGACAGTTAATTTGCATATCGCCCTGATTAGCCAATGGGAAGGGTAGCGGTCATACGCCAATTACCATGTTTCTCTTTTATTAGATTATATTCTTATATTCAGTATTCAAATGGATGACTCTTTAAATAGCTTTATTGCTTGGTTTTTACTTTTCTTGATTTCCAGTTTTACATAAAATTTCCCCAAACTTCTCAATTGCTTACCTCATAGTCTGGATCCCAGTTTTCCATGCTTTAAGAAATGCCTTTATTAATCTCCACCATGGTCACTTTCAGGGCAAGCACATTATCTTTCCATGTCTAATGCAAATGGGTTCATGGTTTTAAATACCAAGTGTCCATGATGGACACCTTGATCAGCATATCTATCGTACTATTAATTTCCTTAGTTTGCTTCCTCACTTCCATTTCTTTCAGACAGTGTGATTTAATCTCTTGCAGCTGCCGCAGATTTAATAGAGAAAACACAGAATTCTTTATTTTATTGGCACTTTTTATTTGTTGGATTCTATACTCTTCTTTTATTGAATGCAAACCATTGTTGAAGAATTTTGCTCATGGAAAATGTGCTAAGTTGAAATAGATTTAGTAGCAGGTAAGAAGGGGAAAAGTGAAAAAGAAAAGATATGTACAGATAATAATAGAGCTTGGGAAGAGTAAGTAGAGGGAAATGCAGTATAATAGATGAATAAAATTCAATACAAGTGCCTGACCCCAGAGATTATTTCAGTCATCATTTTGCTAAGAATTTTGTTCCCACATAGAAGAAAAGAATGCTAACATTGTCTTGTAATTTCTTCTGCTGAGCAGACCTCTCAAAATGGTGCTACAGTGTCTTGCACCCAGTTTGAGGCTTAGAAACTATTTGCTGAATTGATATTTATGGTTGGACAGGTTGATTAATTGAAAAATTTAACTCTGACTATGAATACCACTGTATCTTAAGAGTCACAAGACATATTTGCTTTTTTCTGTTAAGACTTCTATAAAACAGTGGCCATGACTCATGGAGTCTTTAAAGAATCTAAAGAACGCTGTATATCCTGTATTCAGAAAAGTACCCACATACCAAATTCTGCACCCAGTTTTAGGAAATTCATGGATCCCTTTGAGGCTCATTCATGAATCCCAGGTTTAGCATCCCCACTCCATCCTATATAATAAAAGGCTAATATGCAAATCAACTGTACAGTGGAACAACCAGCCACTATGACGTGTACTGACCACTAGGGGGCAGATGCTCAATGCAGGAGTTGCCCCCTGGTGGTTAGTGTGCTCCTGCAGGGGAGTACCACTCAGCCAGAAGCTTTGAGCCAGGCTCACAGCTGGCGAGCGCAGCTGCGGTAGTGGGAGCCTCTCCCACCTTCGCAGCAACGCTAAGGATGTCTGACAGCTTAGGCCCGCTCCCTGAGTGGGCCTAAGCTGTCAGTCAGACATCCCCCAAGGGTTCCCAGACTGCGAGAGAGTGCAGGCTGGGCTGAGGGACCCCCCATCCCAAGTGCACGAATTTCGTGCACTGGGCCTCTAGTATTTATATATTTTCCTTGATGGTCTTCCCACCTTTTCTCCATTCAAAGATGACCTCAGTGCCTGATTCCAAACCAGAAGTCTTAGTGTCATTATCCACTCTCTGTCCTCCAGGCAGGCTAGTGTTCTAGTTCCCAGATCTTGCAGCTTCACATATTTTATGAAGGAAAATGCCTGTTGTAGCACTCAGGTAAGTAATATTGTCTAGAACAGGGGTCCTCAAACTACGGCCTGCAGGCCACATGCAAATACAAATATTGTATTTGTTCCTGTTTTGTTTTTTACTTCAAAATAAGATATGTGCAGTGTGCATAGGAATTTGTTCATAGTTTTTTTTAAAACTATAGTCCGGCCCTCCAACGGTCTGAGGGACAGTGAACTGGCCCCCTGTTTAAAAAGTTTGAGGACCCCTGGTCTAGAATGTCATTGTGCAGGCATAAGGAGACTCTTGATGTTTCTGTAGCAATATTGACCATATTTTTTTTAAAGAACTGGGTTATCTGTAAATGGGAGTGGGGCAACAGGGAGGATTTGGTTTTTATACTGCCAGCTCTATTTTTCTTCTACATATTCCTCATTATCTCCTTCCCTAGTTATACATGTCCAATTTCCATTTACTGAAGTTAGGCCACTGTTTTTGGCACATTACTGTAGCTGGCAATGGCTAATGATTATATAAATAAATCTTACTGCTGGATCTGATAAATTACCCTACTCAGTGTGACAGATAGCTAATGTTTTGTTGCCCACTGGTACCTTAATCCAGTTTATAGTCAGACTTCCCTATACATCAGGAGACTGTTATTTGTGGAAATGTTTTAGGGGTTCTGGGAAGGAGGATAAGACAGACTTTCTCATACAGTATGAGCAAATGGCCAAGAATTTGGATATATTGGCACCTCAGAAAAAGAGTATTATTTTTTGTTCCTCTGATTTCATCTGGTAGTTGGAACAATCAATATTTTTGAGTGTTTACTGTGTGCCAGCCACTGTACAAGAAGTTAGGAAAATAAAAACTCTTAATAAAGCCACAGAATTTGCCTTTCAGGTTCTTATAGCCAAGAATGGGATAAAGACATACAAACAGATTGTTTATTTAGTAGTAAGGAGGATTATTTCATTTCCCAAGGGCCAGTGTGAAGGGAGCAGGCTGCTGGAAAAGTATGCAGGCTCCACACTCCAATAAGAAAACCCTCTAGAATGACCATATGTTCATTCAACTATAATTATTCAACAAATATGTACTGAGTGCCCATTGTAGGCTACACCTTGGGGCTACTGACTGGACAATACTGAATTGATGAAACTTACATTTTCATGAGGGGGACAGACAGAAAACAGACAACACAACAATATAATCTGTGACAGGATTAAGTATTATGAAGAAATTAAAGCAAGGTAGAGGATAAAGAATAATGGAGGATGGGGAGGGAATTCATTTAGAGAAGATGGGTAAGGAAGGTCTCTTTGAAGAGATGGCATTTGAGCAAAGACCTCAGAAGTGAGAAGAAATGAGGAGCTTTCTAAGTTAAGAGAAACCCTGAAGTGGGAATGAGTTTGGAAGTTGGAAAAAGACTGAGAAGACCTCTTGGCTGGAGCAAAGCAGGGGAGGGGTTAGGGGATAAGGTCAGGGAGGTAGGCTGGGCCTACAGACCAGATCAAAAAGCCTGGATCATGTTCTAAGTGTGCAGAGAAAGAAGTGGAGGGCTTTATGTTGTTAAAAGAGTACTCTGAGTGCTGGATGAATACTAGGTGGTGAAGGTGGGGCCACAAACAGTAGAATAGATGGCCATATTAGGCAAATTCACTCATTGATTCAGGATTCCTGTAGTATGACTACATCATAACTCATCCCTTGTATTTGAGGTTTCAACTGCTAGTGGGCCTTGCTTATTTCTCTCTTCTTTCTCTCCTTAAACCCTTTTTAAACAAACCTTTATGGTGACCAACTAAGGTGGCTGATATTTTACCTTATGAACTCTTTCTTCATCTTTGGCACGTCGTGGTTCCCTCTAAAATTAGGATTTTAGGATTTTGAGTAATAATTGTCACTATTTTAAAATATCTCCTATATAACCAGATGCCAGGCATTTATTATTATCTGTTTTAACCCTTACAAAAAGGGTTCTGTAATGAAATTATTATTACTCTTATTTGACAAATGAGGACACTAAAGTTCAGAGAGATGAAGTGCCTCAGTCATTGCCACACACTAGTACGTGGTTGCTGGGAATTGATCATAGCCCTCTTGGCCTCAAATCTCATGGTCTTTCTACCACATCATGCTGTGTCTTAGAGTTGAAGGACATGAGGAGCATGTTTGGGAAAGTTAGGAAATTGGTTTTTCTGAGACTGGTGTTATTTAAGAGCAGTTGTTCTCAGTGGAGGGTGACTTTGTATCTAGGCAACATTTGGAAACATCTGGTGACATTTTTGGTTGTTACAAGTTGGGGTAGGGAGTGCTACTGGCATCTTGTGGGTAGTAGCCAGGGATACTGCTTAGCATCTACAGTCTACAGGACAGCCCCCAGATGAATGAATGAATGATCTTGCCCAAAATGCCAGCAGTGCCAAGAGTCAGAAATCCTGTTCTAGAGTTATTTTTCTGCATTTCTGATCTGTCCATAACTTTAATTAGTATACATCTCCTAGGTCATCAGTCATCACTCAAATTATATATATATACTTTTGCTGTTGTTCTAAGGAGAAATTAGGATCCAACTAAAAAAGAAAGACTTCTGTTGTCAAGTTGTTTTTTTCTTTTTTCTTTTTTGTACAGTGAATTGTTGTCTCCTAGCACCATTTTATCTACTGGCTGATGGTAGCCTAGGCTCTGATTCCAGTCTAGTGGAATTCTGGCTTCTGCACTGAACTACCACACTGCTTCCTGCTGGGCTTCCTTTGGAGCGGGGTAGGTCAGGATATCAGCACTGGAAAAAGCCTTCTACCAGAATGTTGTGGGAATTGGGAGCAGGTCAACCTGAACTCCCCCATGCTACCAAACTCAAAGTGAGCCTAATAGCTCTGAGATTTGGAACATGGTCTACTAAGCAAATAGTCTCCTACCAGATAGCATGCCATCAAAGTTTAAAAATGATGATGCACACTGATAGGAGGACAGACTGTCTCCATGCTCCTCCCCCAAAAGTGCACATACAATCTTTATGGCTTTCTCAATCTAGACACTACCATAGTTAAGAGCTGCTGCAGTGTATGGTCCTACATAAGTAGCAAGTTCTCCACACATTTGATTTTAACTTTACCGTATATAAAGTCATCCATAGGCATTATTTGCCTCACTGGGTCAAGAGGCTCATTAAATACTTAAAAGATAAAATATTATACATTATTTTTTCTGCTTCCTAATCTTCCTATCAGAATGATATTATTGCAATTAGCTAGTTATTAATAATAGAAAAGGAACAAAGGAAAGGCCAGACATCATAGACAGACATGTCATTTGGGCAGTTGCAGCAGAAAGCTGTAATTTTGTATTCCCCAGGGAATTATATAGGAAAGATAGACATATCTCCAGTAAAGTTGGGGCGACATAGGGGAGGTACTTGCCTGTGAATCACACCTGGGAGCAGAGATGGTCGGCCAGAATGGGCGTGTCCACTGCAAGCACTGGAACATCTGGGAATACATAATCCCCTAAAGTTTGGAGTTTGAGGTCTTGGGCTTTGGTGCTTGACTCTCGGTTTATGGGGCTCCTTTGCTTCTGCTTTCTTGCATTCGTCCCTATGGACCCCACATGCAATGGACTAATGGACTGTAGTGGGGAAACACAAGCTAAGTTAACCACGCTGGACTGGAACCACCTCCAGCATGGAAAGGAAACTAGACACTGGCTCTGCTTAGCTCTACTGAAACGCCAGCTGCACTTTTTTTTTTTATGACTGGGAAATGGGACTGGAAACCCAGGGCTGTAATTCCATGGAAATAAAACTTTCCACCATGTCATCCTCCCATGGGGGCCTCCAGAAATGCTTATTCCAGCAGTACCCTAAGAACCCCACTTCCATGAGCAACCAAGGGAGACGAGCCCATCTCCTACCCTGTAACAAGAGGAGCAGTCCACCACTGGGTGAATTGGTGGAAGCCCTTATTCCATGGCTGTCTTTCTCTGGGAGGACATGGGTGAGGAAAGCAGGCTGAGGGTCCTCGGCTTGGTGCCTTGTTTCAGGTGCCTCTTGGCATCTTTACTTTCCATCTGACTTGCCTGACTACAAAAAAAAAAGAAAAGAAAAAAAAGAAGCCTTCTGCTTAATAAATGTCTGCTTGTAATATTCTGAAACAAGGAGGCTAATCAAAGGCCCTGTTCTACAGAACAGGGACGCTAAATGACAAGATTAATTTCCGTAATCAAGCAGCTTAATTTAGACGTTTGGACATTTTCCCCCCTCTGTGTTGCTGATTGAAATTGAGGCAAATTTTGCTGTGGTGAGACTCCATCCTGGCCTAGGAAAGCTTACTTACTGGGGCTAGAAGAGGGGAGGCAAGGTGACTGTGGTCAGAGAGGAGATGAGGGCACCTTTAGCACATTTAAGTGACAGGCCTATATTGCTCAAATTAGAGTTTGAACTGAATATTTTTAGACATTTTTTTTTTTTTACTTGTCTCTATGTTTGTTTATTTATTTATTTATTTATTTATTTATTTATTTATTTTTATTACTTAAAGTTATTTTTAGACCTTTAATAACATATGATAATGACCGGAATGCTTATTGTTTCTTAGTAAAGCAAACACCTCACAATGGGGATTCAAGCATCTTTTTTTCTCTTGTGCTGTAGTTAGCATTGAAAAGTATTACTTTCCTTTTAAAAAAATATATTTTTATTGATTTTAGAGAGGGAGGAAGGGGGAGAGAGATAGAAACATCAGTGATGAGAGAGCATCATTGATAGGCTGCCTCCCGCATGCCTCACACTGGGGATTGAGTCTGCAACCCAGGCATGTGCCCTGACTGGGAATTGAACTATGACCTCCTGGTTCATAGGTCAGTGCTCAACCACTGACCCACCCTGGCTGAGCAAGAGAGTATTACTTTCAAGGAAGAAAAAAAAATGCACCAATCCTGTATTTTGGGGTAGCTATTTGGAATTCTCACCTTTAGGCTTTTCTAGATCCAATCTTGTTTAGGTTATGAGGTTATTGTATGCTGATCCATGAGCCTGGTTTCTGGTGGTAAATGTGGCCAGGTGGGCAAATCTGTTGGCAAGAAGCTAAATTAGCTGTGGATTTAACATCGACATTGCCTTTAATCCTCTGTGAGTCCTTGAATCTTTCTAGGCTTCAGTTTCTTAATCGTAAAATAAAGATTCTAATACTGATCTGCCTCACAGAAGAATAGCTAACAAATGCATATAATGCTCTTCCCAAACACAAAGTACTAAATAAATACTAAAAGGTGAGATCAATTGACTCCTCAATAACATGTATATAGGGAAAATAAAATCAAGGCCAGAAGAGACTGAAACTCACCGCAAGAAGCAAGGCTATGTGTGTTGGGGATAAGAGGGGGGAATCTTAGCGCCCTGTAAACCCATGAACACTAGCTTAGCACAGTGAGGTGCTCATGGATGGAGACACGGCTATGCACTGAGCTCTAGCCTTTATGACCAGTATTTTAGAGGAACGTGATTGGGTTCATTTGTTTATTCATTTAAAAATTTTTACTGAGTGCCTATTATGAGCAAGGCATTATTGCTTCAAGACACTGTACAAGACCTCATGGAGTTTAGAACTTATTGAAGGTGATAAGAACTATCCAAGAGTATATATGTAAGTCTCTAGATAGGAGAAACACTGTAGGTGCTGTGAAACTAAGTGTTATATATGAATGCAGGGGCAAGTGTTAGTGTGATTGGAGAAAGCACACTGAAGGAGGTGGTATTTGAATTCCAGGGGTTTCCATTGGTAAGGGCAAAGGCAAGGAGGAGGGCAGGCTAGGTGGAGGGACCAGCATGACCAAATATGAAGTGTAATCATTTTCAAGAATGAGGAGTTCAGATGTCTTTCTTTGAGTTTGTGTTGAAGGGTGGAAGAGAAAGGACTAAAAAATAGGTGGGAGTAGATTGTGGAAAACGCTACCTGATTGTGGAGAGCTTTAAAGGCATAAGCATATATAAAAGTAAAAAGTTTAGGAATAATAACCCCAAACTCTAACAAAGCACTGATTTTCCTGGGATGTGATAACAGCAGAGAGTGAAAATCTATTTAATAAAATCTAAGTAATGCGCAGTATAGGTTGGACAGAATAGGCTATTGAGGATTAAAGCAGCATTTAAGATGTCGTATCCTATACAATAAAAGGCTAATATGCAAATTGACCGAATGGTGAAATGACCAATCTCTATGATGCGCACTGACCACCAGGGGGAAGATCCTCAATGTAGGAGCTGCCCCCTGGTGGTCAGTGTGCTTCCACAGGGGGAGTGCTGCTCAGCCAGAAGTCCTGAGCCAGGCTCATGACTGGTGAGTGCAGTGGTGGTGGTGGGAGCCTCTCCTGCCTCCGCGGAAGTGCTAAGGATGTCTGACGGCTTAGGCCTGCTCTCCGTGCCCCTTTTCCCCTGTCAGCTCCCCTGAGGGCTCATGGACTGTGAGAGGGTGCAGGCTGGGCTGAGGGACCTCCCCAAGTGCACGAATTTCATGCACTGAGCCTCTAGTCTAAATATAATATGTCTTTAATAAAAAACAATCTGAAGAAACTATAAGATACAGTGAGATTAAAAAGAAGAGGCAGAAGTTTGACAGGTTCATACTTGAATGCATGTTCCAGTAAAAAGATATAATTTGCAGGTTCAGAGAAAGAAGAAAATGGGTAAATAATGAATAAAGCACTTAGTGAAATGACAGTTCATATTGAGCACAATGTAATTCCATGTACTGTACTTTACACAGATGCAGAGGGCATAAATGACTGGTTGGGACAAACATAACTGTAGGTTCACAAGCAGCAAGGCAAAGGCCCATCTGGCTTTACTTTTTCTCTCAGTTGAGACTTGGCAGAAGGTAATCCTGTGTGAATTGTTGTTCCCATATGAGTGTGTCTTCATTTTTGGCTCCCCAGTGTCCCTACCCCCTTCCTCTCTCATTAGGTTTTAGGGTGCTTTACTGTGTACTCAGATACAGAGTGAAAGAAATGTTTAAAAGTATTTTTGTACCTGTTCACAATCTCTCAAGTTTTATTTCAATTTTTGCATTGGTTCAAAAATATTTTGGTTTGGTTCATAAATGAAGAATTTATTTATTTATTTATTTATTTATTTATTTAATCTTTATTGTTGGAAGTATTACACGTGTTCCCCATTTCCCCCCATTAACCTCTTCCAGCCCACCTTTACCCTCATTCCCTATTGTCTGTGTCCATGGGTTATGCATATATGCATACAAGTTCTTTGGTTGATCTCTTCCCACCCACCCACCCTCCACCCTCCCCTGCCTTCCTTTTTTTTTTTTTAAATAGCATAATAAGATTGATTAAAAAAAGTCTAATTTTAGAGAACAGGCACATTATGGACTAGACCAGTGGTTGGCAAACTCATTAGTCAACAGAGCCAAATATCAACAGTACAACGATTGAAATTTCTTTTGAGAGCCAAATTTTTTAAACTTAAACTATATAGGTAGGTACATTGTTATTAACTTAATTAGGGCACTCCTAAGGCTTAGGAAGAGCCACACTCAAGGGGCCAAAGAGTAGCATGTGGCTCGCGAGCCAGTTTGCCGACCACGGGACTAGACAATAGGGAGGGCTACAAGGGTTTTGGAAATGGTTTCTAATCTCAATTTAGCTAGTTACTAGTGTTTTGGACAAGGCAAGCCACTTAATCTATCATCCTCTGCAAGAACATGACAATTAGAGATGGTGTATGAACAGAGCCCAACCAGCCCCATGTCTAGCACAGGACATGCACCTTATTTTCTTCTGAAATTAAGTGCAACTTTAATTGTTTTTTATTATAAAAGCAATACATGCACAGCAGTGAAAAATTGGAAGAGAAGGGAAAAATTAAAGCAGACATCATCTCTCCAGATAGTAGCACTATAAACATCTCTCAATGTGTGTTATGTGAAATAAAAATGAGGTCACACTATGCATATTGTTTTGTATCCAGTTTTTTTCTGTTTATTAATATAAAATGATCATTCTTTCCTGTCAACACATCCCTCTACATCATTTCTAAATTATGGCTACGTAGAATTCTTAATTTAATTCCCTATTCAACATTTTACATTATTTTCAAATTGAAGGATTTTACAAATAATACAATGATGGGTATCCTTGCAGATAAATCCTCTTGTCTATCCTTAATTATTTCTTTAGTATAAATTTATAGAATTGGATTTACTTGATCAAATAATATCAGCATATATTTTTTTACTTTGGATATATTTTATCAAATTGATCTCTAGAAATTTTAAACTAGTACCTGTGCTTGTATATGTATGTATCTATGAAGAATATCCATTGCTCTGACTTCTGCAATGAAGAAAACATTTGGGCATATTTAAGAAGGTAAAACGTTATTGTTTAAATTTATATTTTGTTGATTTATTAGTGAAGTTGAACTTATAAAATATGCTTTCTAGCCACTTGATTTTTTAGTTTGCTTTTTTGAATTGTCTGTTATTCTGATAGGTACATTAAAATGGCAGCTTTTTTGCCCTCCCTGTGTCTGTCTTCATGATTTTGATTTCAAGTATTATTCTTTGTTTACATGTTTGTGTTTTCAGCTAGACTTCAAGCTCTTTCAGGGCAGCATCATATCTTATTTTTTTTCTGTCCTGAGCACCCAGTCTAGGCAGGGCTCAGTAAGCATCTAGTAGGCATTAGTGAACAGATGGGTCACGCAAATGGAAGGGTAGGTGGAACTATATGAAACTGAGCTGAGCCCTCCCTGTATGGTCACCCAGACTCAGCAGAGTCAGCAAGTGTAGGTAACAGGTCTTGTCTAAGCCATGCTCCTGAGCAGAGCTCAGAGCTGCTTCCAGGGACCAGACTAAAAGGCTTTCTCTGACAAAAGTAATGACATATAAGATAAAGAGGACAGGAATTCTGATAATGGGCAGAGTGGTCAGTACAGGTTCAGGGGGAGGTCGAATGAGGGACAACTTGTCATCAGGGCTACTTTTCCTTTGTTTTGTCAATGTTTTACCTGTATGACACCTTCAGATTGTTATATCTGATTTCCTCATTGATAATCTCACCCAGAAGGAACTCTTCGGAGTATAAAGGGTCTGTGCTGTATTTATAATTGAAAAGGTCATTTTCATTTGGCCAAGACCATTTGTTTTCATGTTGGATGGTGGAGCTATTTCTAAATGCTTCACTGGGATGTTGTCCCTTTAGTCATTTGAGGGGATGGACCTGGTTGTGTAGTACCTCCTAGTGGTATTCACTTGGTTTCTTGTTTTCTCTCTTGGAAGTCTTTGGAGTTCCCCATATTTATAGGAAAAGTTATAGGAGTGAAAAGAAGGAAGGATATTGACGCTAGATAATGAGTCATTTATAGATTCTTATAGAGTTTTGATATATGGGTCACAAATTGTGTTCTGAACATATTATGGAAGAGTGTTTTGTACAGTTTTTTGTATGTTGGTAATATTTGCACAATATATTCCACTGGTGCTTAATAAACATTGACTACATTTTTATATAGAACTTAGTTCTGAATCTGTATTTGCTATCAAGCATATGTTGGCATGACAGATTTTGGTTTATTACAAATTGTATGTATTTTTTGCCAATTGTTACTTAAGTAGGGACATATCATTTTATAAATCTCCCACTTATTTTAGGCATTCAACCAGAAACAAAGGAAAAAGATCAAGTACCTTGAGGAATGCATTCTTAATTTGTATTAACTGTTAACATTTGCAGATCTATTAGAATATTCTCTTTGAGATATTTAGAGAATATTAAATAGTATTTAGAGACCTTACCATCTTACATCATTTAATTACATATTTACACCAGAATATAACAAGTCATTTAAAATATGTCTATGCAGTACCAAGTGAATTTTTGCCATTTAATTTATTGGATCATTGTGGACTTCCAAGTCTTATGACTTATGTTCATGGTAAATGTTTTTTGAACCCGTGACATCCAGTTTGGTCACCCATAGAAGCACAATTCATTAGGTAATAACTGTTTATTTTTTCAGTTTAAGAATGTGATGCTCAGGAATACCATGTTGGTTTCATCTTGTGATTTCTGTGCTTTTGACACCAGAGATGTTTATACCATATGGAGGCCCCAGGAGTGGGCATAGAATGATAGTTTAGACAATTAGTGGAGATTTAAATAAACTTGTACATGAAGAAATGTCAGGACAAATATTAATAACTTTGAAGCAACTTTATTTTTATTTTTTAAAGAACCTCACCCAAAAATATGTTTTGCTTATAAATTTTATTTTAGAGAGAGGAGAGAGAGAGAGAGAAACATCAATGTGAGAGAGAAACATTGATTGGTTACCTCCATATGTGCCCCAACCAGGGATTGAACGCACAACTAGGTATGTGCCCTGACCAGAAATCAAACTTGCAACCTTTTGGTGTACGGGACAGTACTCCAACCAACCGAGCCATCCTGCCGGGGCAACTTTGAAGCAGCTTTAGCAAAGACATATAAAATGATCATATGTCTGGATAATGTGAGTCAAACTAAGGTTAACAAATACCATTGATGAAGATAGAGCTGGGATAAGAAAATGTATATTATTGTGCTCAATAAATATTGTAAATATACCATTGTACCTACAGGACTTTGACAGAAGAAGGAAAGTAGAGGCTAAAAAGGCAGCAGAAAGTGGGGTGGGTCTTAAAGGTCAAATTGAGCCCAGCTGTAGGTAAGTCATTTGGTCCTAAAGTTGTTGCAATAGTGAAATGTTCTTTAAGGGACAGTAACTTGGACCTTCCACTGGGTGAAGTATTGGAGGCTGAATCGAGGAGCAAAATGGCATGATTGGTTAGTTTGAGGGAGCTGCTTTGTGTTCCTGTTATCAGAACTCTTATATTCTGATGGTGATCTTTCATCACCATTGAATGAATGGCTTGTATTGTTCAGTAGGGTTCCCTGGGAGAAATAAGTATTCTGGAGGTGACAGCAAGTTCTCAGGTCTGGCAGATTTTTTTATTAGGATCCTAACTTCCTTCCCATCCCTGCTTAGCATGCTTGTTCTAGCTCTCTCACGGGGGAGGAGGGGGGGATTTTTAACTTGCTTGCATCCCCTGCCATCTTTTGATAGTTAACTTTTCGAAAACACAATCCAGGATGCTCCTGACCACCGCCCCTCCTCCTTCCCCTCTCCTCCCTTTCCTCCCTCTCTCCTGCTGATTTGTTATTATGTACTGCAGCTGCCCTAAGGATTTTAAATAGACCCATAATGGCACAGCAGCTCCTCTTGGAAGTTTAAATATAACCTTCTTGTTAATCTTGTCTGTGCAGCAACAGGACAGCACCTGGAGAAGGCAATGGGCTAGAGATGCTCTGGGTCTACCCTGAGATCACGGTTTAGCAATCTCTCAGGTACCCTAAGATCTGAAAGCTTTTGGACTCAGCCTCATGGTGGCTATACCTCAGCCTAAGTGGATTTGGTGCTGGATTGACAGTCTCTAGAAATGTAAGCACAGTGTAATACCAGAGTGAAAGAGACTGGGCAAACCATGGCAAAAGCCTGAAATTCCTCTCCCACTCTGCCCAGGTCACTCACCCTCCCCACCCTCAGAGGCAGAATGTGTTTGGTCTTCTTTAGCTTCTGCCCTGTGTGGGAGACCTGAAGTGGGAAGGGCTAATTAGTGTCAATTACTTGAGTGGCCATGATTCTTAAGGAACAGGTGTCTTAGTCATAGGTGCTTCCAAGCACAGTATACAGGCCTCAGACAACTTCCAGGGGATGTGATGGGGTGGTTGCCCTGACCCAAGGTGATGAAGTTGTTCATGAAGGAAAGAAAGCTACAGATTCTGGCTCCAGTCCCCACATTTGTCAATATCTTCTTGGATTTAACAAACGTCAAACCCGAATGACAAATTCGGTCATTCAGTCAATATTTATTGAATACCAGTGATTGTGGGAATGTTCTGAGATCACTGGAAGAAAGGGGCTAGCAATGAAGACCTTATTATTGGAATTATAAACTGTTAAAAATTGAGGTTTTCTGCAGTATGTGTCCTAATAGCGATCTGGTTCAGTTTTTTTCCTATTGAAATATTCTAGGTTGTACTCCTCATTCCAGATGGGAATAAAACAGGGAAGTCAGTTAATGAAAGCGAATTTAAATTTCATAAATTGTAAAGAACTATGCTGACGTCTTAGTTTAGGTAGAAAAAATAAGGTGATAATTACTATCTTAAGATAGTTTACAGTATAAGAGGGGAGCTTGAACAGATAATAATAAGCCCATCAAATATTTTTATAGTATATGTTGGAGTTTGTTGGGCATTCACATACATAGTTCTATTTTATACTTATACCACCCTGTGCAATGGACATTGTTATCCTCATTTTGTAAAAAAAACAAAACAAAACAAAAAAAACCCACACAAACAAACAAACAAACAAAAAACTAACGCAAACAGATTTAGTAGTTTTCCCAGAATCAACCATGTAGTAAATGGTGGAACCAAGATATCTATCTCTAAATAAGATTGTGTATTTTTCATCTTTGAATCCCTATGGGCTGGTATGATGCATGCCACATTGCAAAATTGATACTCTTTTTTAACTGAATGAATGAAAGACACCATTCATTCTTTTTCATAACATTGCAATAAGATATTAATTTTATTTATTTACTTAAACTCTCACCCAAGGATATGTTTTTATTGAGTTTTAGAGAGAGAGGAATGGAAAGAGGGAAACATTGATGTGAGAAACATCAATTGCTTGCCTCCCATATGTGCCCCAACTGGGATTTAACCCACAACCTAGGTATGTGCCCTAACTGGGAATGGATCCCGCAAATTTTTGGTATAGGGGATGATGCTCCAACCAATTGAGCCACCAGGCCAGGGCTCATATATTCATTTTACAATAAACACACAAAAAGCATTTTAAACATTTTAGTAGAGAAGTTACTGAGGAAGGGGGGTGAGTTAGGAATAACATGGGTTAGTACGTAGACTTAGTGGGTTACAGTCGATACATGTGTGCTATTAAAGGAAGAAGTTAGACATACCTTGGTCATTAGAGATTCATCCCAAGTCATAGTAGTCACAACTGGGAATATGGGAGACATCCCAGGTCAAGGTTGGATGTAGTTGATCATAGCATCAATATTTCCTGGGAACTTGTTAGAAATGTAAAATCTTGGGCTCCATGCCAGACCTTCTGAATCATAGCTATGCCTTAAAAGATGAGTTGGATGTGTTTGAGTAGGGAGACATTTTACCAACTGAAATCTGAAAGTTGTTGGAGGTAGGAGATAGGATGATGGTAAGGAATTAAGCACTGCCAGAATATTGTTGTAATAAAGTAGCAGAAAGTCAGAGAGGACAGAAAGGATCACAGGAGGGCTTATATCCAGCTTGTGCCTTCATGCGGGAGTGCAGCTAAACCATTCAAGTTGGACAGCATTATATTATAAGATTTCTAAGAATAAAGATCACACCAAGTCATTTATTTTAGCATTTCATACCCATTAAGAAAGGACATTACCTCTGTGTCATGAAACTGTCATTTCAGTTTATTTAATAGCTTTTAATTCTCTATGGGATAGAGACCAATCATTTGTCACTTCACTCATAATATATAGTTTTCTACCTTCCTGCATGGCTCTGAGCTTATTTGGAAATGGCTAGATAGGTCCTACCCATATTCTGGGAACCATTAGGGATTTTTAAAAAAGTATTGGTATAATTATGTCTAACATGAGTGTAGCAGACTAAACCAATCCTTGTCCAAATGGCAACTGGTTTCTACTTTTTGCTGTCATTTTAGGAAAGGTACAATTGATACCTATTTTTAATCATCTATTTATGTCTGCAAGTGAGAAATACAAAAGCTGGCTGCTGAATCCTCCTTTAAGGAGCTTGCTGTCTAAATAGAGAGGAGTGAAGACATCATATGCCTTGTCATAATAACATCTTTGAGGAGCGAGTGAACTAGACAGGTATGACAGGTAATTAATTAGGAAAACTAGGGTCTTTTTGTACCAGTTTTGCCACTAAACTTGTGTTCTTGGAAAACAACTCAGTTTCTTCAGGTCTCAATTCCTCATCTGTGAAAATGGACTGGGAGGACTTTCAGGTCTTTCCGGTTCCTGCTTCCACACCTGCAGGGGAAATGGCCAATCTCATGGTAGAGTGATGGGTGGGAAGGAGTAGCTGACCAAATGGGAGAGACTGGACTGCTACAGAAAGCCTGTTTATCTCACAAAAGTTTTTAAAATAAATTGATCTTTCTTTTCCTTTATAGGTGACTTAATATTTGCATTACTAATTGCCTGCTTTCAAGGTTAATGGACATTTCAATTTCAAATTGTCCCTAAAAGCTTTTCTGAATTAGGGAAGGGCTTGTCTGGTCATTTGCAAGCCCAGCCGCAGTTGATCCATGCCTATGCCCTGTGGTCACAATTATGCTCCCCTTTGGCCTTATTTCCTCCACTGACAAAGTGAAGTTAAAGAGAAGGAAAGCCAAGGAGTCTGGCTGAGGACTCCTCAGGATTTCCAGAAGACTCTGGAACAAATGGGGTTGGGACTCAAAGTCTTAGGTTCTGGTCCTTACCTTCTGGTCTGTAGCTGGTCAAGTTTTTAGAAAAGGACAATTTTACATTTAAACCATTTATTGTGCCCCAAGAACTTCTACATTCCCATTTATCTTTCTTTGGCAATATCAGAAATAGACGTTCCATTAATAGCTAACATTTATTGAATTCTTAATCCTTGTCCTGTACTGTAAAATACTTTATATGCATTATCTCATTAAATCCTTACCTAATGGATTATATATTGTTATGTTCATTTTACAGGGGGGAAAACTGGGGTTCAGAGAGTTTATGCTAGGGGGTATAGTGGAAGTACATAGGAAGGTCAGATCCAGTTCTTCTGAGTGTAAAACCTCTGTGTGTTTTTTTTAGTGTTGTGTTTATTTTATTTTTTTGCTACTGCACCAACCTGATTTCTTTCTCGTGAAAAGTTCCAATCCATGTTTTAATGATGATAACCAACTCCTTATGTCCACCTTGCATTCTTAAATTTAGATATCACCTTGTTACATCACTAACTTAGCTTATTATCCACTAAATGTTCCTATATATTTTTTCTCTGTTCGATACATATTGGCTCAGCTTCTTTGTACTAAACAGTACTTGTTTCTGTTAACTTCATTCTCTTGGTTCTAGCCATGTCATGATTATGTGCTACAGTCATTTCGAATTCTGGTGGGTGAGCAGAGATGAGTTCTAATTGCTCCTTTAAGTCCAAAAACATCAGAATGGCCCAAGGAATTCTAGGGCTCTGTGGCCTTACCCAGCCCTCCCAGGAGCTGGCTCCAGGCTTAGGGTGGCTCCGCTCCTGGCCAGGCAAGCTGGCAGTGGAGAAGTGGAGTGTGTACCTGCAGTGCAGTCTGGCTTCTGTGCCCAGGAAGACGAGGTGGCTTAGTGTCCATCTGGACTCAGTGATCACCTCCTGGGAGGACAGAGCCTGAATTAGCTTGTCACTGCTGAACAGAAAAAGGCACTTGTGTATTCTGAGGCGTGGTGACTAGAGAAGCACTTGCCAGCATTTTGCTGAGTTATATCTTCCTACTCCATGGATAACATTATTTATTTTTAGCCTCATTTCTTCTGATTACTCAATTGTCTTGAACAACTTCATGAGAAAAATGACATCTCTGTCAGACTGTTATAGAGGAATTTCTTGCTGGAGCTGTACTGATATAAAAATATTTCATTTTCCTGGATGCCACCGAATCTGTGTGACCTCTTGGGTTTGGGAGGGTGAGGTGTCACAATAATGGAATTTGCTAAGAGATGATAGTTTGTTCTGGTGATAGCTCATCCTAGTTCAGTGTTTAATTCAGTAGAGAGTTTCCTTTGCAGATGCACTGAAATGGACCTGCTGCTGTAGAGGCATCTACTGGCCTGTTGCCATAGAAACGGAGGGGTCTCTACTTAGGGACATATAAGTATGTAAACTGCTCTCCTTTCCTTTGCTTTATCTTTTTCCCACTTTCATTAAGGAGCTGAAGGCATAGACTTCAGAGGAATTAAAAAAACGGCCTCCCTCCATTTCCACCTCCCAAAAAGTCTGATGGTGAAGAGGAACTTACTGATTGTGCTGGGATGCTATGATGGGTTTTGAAGAGCCCATTCATTGGAACACTCCAGTCAAATAAGGGGTCAAACCATGGAGAAAGCTAAGGTCAGAAAGGGCTTATCCAACCTGCTGTTGTCAAGGAGGAAAGGTGCCGAGGCTGGTAACTGGAGTCCTTGGGATTGGTGAGGAATGGATTCACATAAGAAAATATGAGCCAAAGAAGAGTGTGAGCGAAACAGAACCACAGTTGGCAAGGTCCTCGTTGCGAAGTTCATTTTGTTTAGAAAGGAGGGAGGGTACCAGACATTTTTTATTGGAGGACAATTATGCCCTGAAATTTTCTTGAGAACTAAAGATATGTGTTTTATAACTCGATCCAGAGTATTCAGGTGCACTTTGGGATTCGTTTGTATTGTAGATGTCACAAATGCAGTTAGAAATATTACACATAACACTGATTTCCCCAGGCCTGGTGAGGCCTTTGTGCATGTGTAATATCAGAAAGAGTCCAGATCACATTGGCATTTGCTTCCTTCTCCTGATTTAAGATCACAATACCTGACAAAGTCATCATCTGGGGAATTTTCAGGTGGGTGTGCCACAGGTTCACAATCAGTTCTGGAGCCATATTTGCTGGAATGGCTGCCACTTGGTGAGTTTTTGGGTTTTACTTCAGTATCACTGTTATTTCCTCTTTTTTTTTTCATGTTATCTTCTCCCACTGAGACCACAGTCTCACTCTGTCTATTACAGTTTCCCAGTAAGCACCTGCCTCAAGTGCACTGGAGCCATCATGATGCTAAAACTTCAATATGGTCTGTGTGAAATGTCTGGGAGGCAGATTCTTATTCTCCATTATGTTACTCACTGATACCAAGGCTGGGTTTTGTGACATAATTTCTTCAAAAGTTTTAAAAATGTATTTTTATTGATGCCAGAGAGGAAGGGAGAGGTAGAGAGAGACAGAAACATCAATGATGAGACAGAATCATTGACCGGCTGGGAATCAGGCCTGCAACTTGAGCATGTGCCCAGACTGGGAATAGAATGAAACAGCTTTTCAGTATTTACTTCCATCCCCTTCTTCCTCATTCTCTGAGGGATCCACAGGTCAAGCTGGGAAGAGGTTTAAACCACTGGCTCCTCCCATCCTCTGACTATCACTTTGTTAATGGATTGAACTTACTTGATCCCTTCTTTCCTTGTGATAAATTCTCCCCCAGGCTGTTCCTTTATTTTTCATGAAAATAGTCTTCTGCAGAGCCCACCCCTTCAGCTTCCAAGAAATGCCCAAGCATTGCAAACGCCAGTGCTGGCTCCCTCTGGGACATAACCTTCAGGGGTCCAGGCCAACGGCTCTCGCTCAGGAAGTGAGAGTTTGCCTTCAATTGTGGTGGGCAGCTGGGACTCATTGAAAAGAGCACCAGGGTGGAGTCAGGATGTACGTTCTAATCGCAGCTCTGACACCTACCAACTCTATCAGCATGGGCTTCAGTTTCCTCATCTTTATATTTTAGTTAAAAACTTCTACCTCACAAAGCTGTTGAGAAAATGAAAAAGCTAATAGTGGTATTTTTTTTTAAATTTGTTTTTTTTTTTTTTTATTGATTTCAGACAGGAAGGGAGAGGGAAAGAGAGAAACATCAATGATGAGAAAGTATCCTGCACGTCCCCTACTGGGGATGAGCCCGCAACTGAGCAAGTGCCCTGACCCGAATCGAACATGGGACCTTCTAGTCCGCAGTCCAATGCTCTATCCACTGAGCCAAACCAGCAAGGGCAAGAGTGGTATTCTTATAGTTAACTCAGACAATTGTAAGAAAATTATAGGCGCCCTAATAGGAAAGAGAGTGCAGTATAGAGTTCATAGTACAATCTTGTGGTTCATTTTGTCATTAAAATATCTGTGACTCTTTCACAAGAGGTGGAATGTTACCCCTATTGTCGTGAACAGAGTCCATGAAGTCCCTTCATCCTCTCTGCACTGTCGTGATTTTTCTGTACCTATTATAAAGGGTGCCCCTGAGCCACCTTCTCCTTCCTTGAAGTGGGGCCCGGGCTCTAACCCCTGTGTCCTTTTGGAGCCGGGTTTCTGTCTCTGGGGGCGGAGCTCTAGCCTTGCCACTCCTGCTGCAGCACCAACCCCCGGCTTTGCTCTGCTTTTGCTCCTTGGCCCCCGTCTCTGGGTCTTTATTTCAACTTTAGCCTTGCCCAGACCAAACTGCCCACCTTAGGTCCTGCTTTCAGCACTGACTAGAGTCCTAAGAACGGTTCTAATTTCACTTTATCAGCTTGAATAGGAGCTGGCATCTTCTCTAGGTCCAAGGCTCCTACTACATATTTAGTAAAATCACTGCCTAGCAAAGGTGGGAAGTGACCATGCCACCCCTTTCCAAAGGGAAAAAAGAAAATAAAGAAAACGAAATGATTCTCCACAGAGAGTTAATGGGAGATGACATTATAGAATGTAATAACCCTGCAAATTATGGCGAAAAGAATGGGAGACCTCTGTGGCCCTGCTGGTGCTGTCTTTAACTGTAGATATCTGTTTGGATCTTTCAAAATGGAAATAAAAACATTTTCATCTGGTTCAGGAGGACTTGTAATTAGGGAACAGTGTTAAAAATTAAGTCTCAGAGAGAAATAATTCATATCAGAAGGGGTTGAGGATGAATAGGATAGCAAGGCCTGAGGAGCCAGGACTAGAGGAGACAGGAAGACAGAGGAGGGGCAAAGGTTAGTTCAGAAAATTGGGGGTGCAGCCAAGGGGGCAGGTCCCTGCAGGGATAATGAACAAGGGATCAAAGGCCCTGCAAGCTGCAGGTTAGAGAGATTTACTGCAGAGGGACTGTCTGTGATGGGCAGGTAGGTGGAAGCCAGTAGAGCTGAAGATAGATTTGCACCTGGACTAGATAGTACTTTGCAAGGCCCAGTTCCATGTGAGCTCAGAAATTTGAAAGCTGGGCAGATGTCTCAAATGAGGAGCTGTCCCCAGCTGATACCTGAAGTACTGAGTGTATCAGGCACTCTGTGAAGAGAATGGAGGGCATCTTCATGATTGAAACTCATGACAAACTAACTAAATGAAACTCTACTTCTGATTTGCCTCTATGGTCATGTGTGTTCTGGTGCCCCTCCACATTTTAGAAAAAAGTAACAGTTGTGCACATAAATGCATTGCATCAGGAGCTCTGTGGCCTGAAGATGGAATGAGTTCTGTGGAAGAGGAGAAAGATAGCTTCTCCCACTTACAGCCTCCGCAGCCACCACTGGGACCCCTCTCCCTGATTTTACTTCTGGGTGATGGTAATAGCAAGTTGATTTCAATTGACACTACTGGTTTTGGGGAATGCTGAAAGGCATCCTGTTTAATCAGATTTAAAAAATAATAGCTAAGATTTATTGAGCACTTACTTGAATTCATTGCTTTGTCAAACTCTAAGGCATAGTCCTGAACTATTTAATTCTTGAACAAGGAATTATTATTTTTATTACTAGAGGCTTGGCTTATGAAATTTGTGCGCAGGTACGGTCCCTGGGCCTGGCCTGTGATCAGGGCCATCTTCCCCAGCTGCCCACAGCCGCCCCGCCCCACGCCACCACCTACCCCATTCCCTTTTCGCCATAGGGTGATCAAGTGCCTGATGGCTAGGGGAAGGGACTGAGAGGTTGGCTGTTACCATCCACTCGCCAGCCCCGCCCACATCATGGATTGCCCTCTGTATGTGGGGTGATCAGCAGGGCAGAGGCCTTGGCCTGCACTGCCAGCATCCCCTGCCACCCACCCCTGGCTCCCCGTTTGCTATCAGACGATCAGAGCCTGCTGGCCGGGGGAAAGGAACTGAGAGCTGGTCAGTGTGCCTCATAGTGACTGGTCCAGCAGTCATTCTGATCATTCCACCTTTAGGGTCAACTTGCATATTACCGTTTTTTATATAGGATGATGATGATGATGATTATTATTATTATTATTATCACCAGTTTACAACTGAGGGAACTCAGGCTAATAGTGGTCAATTTCTTCAAATATTCAGAGCAGCTAAAAAGCTGTTCTTAGCTGACACACAAGATCACACCAAGGTATTTACCATCAAAATATTCTTTTTCACTTTAGGGTCTCTTGAGATTTGAGAAGGACAGGGCCAGGGGATGCAAGGAAGTGGGCATCCTAAGCTGTCCTCACCAACTACTTTGAGCTTTAGCCGTCTTCTAAAATCCTTTTGCTTGAATATGGAAGGAAGGTGCACACTTAGTTTAATAGTAACATCCTTTTCAGTTATTGCCACTTAAGATCTCAATTACAAGATACCATTATTGCATTGCTGTCAGTGGTTTATCTCCTGTTACCCTGGTTATAGAGGCTGTTGTTGATTATAGGAGTTCAGCATGTGAGACTCTGAATAAAACACTATTTGACTGTTTTAAAAACATTCTCTCTTGTTTAATGAGGATTTTAAGTGTATAAAGGGGGGGAAATCACGACACTTTAAGAAGCCTTTGGCAAGAAGCTCCAGAGGTTGAGCTGGGACTGACTTGAAATGCGAAGATGAACTATTAATCAGTTGGCCAGCAAATGAAATGAGTTCAACATTTGCAGGAGGTTTATTGCTCTGTTGTCAGTTTCATCTTCCACTTGCTTGGAGGAGGAGAGCACAAAAGGCCTGATAGGGCCAAGGACAGCCTTCCTTGGAGAGAAGGGAAATGGTCTCTCCTGGCAGCGAAGTGAGTTCCAGCAGAGTCCTCAGAGTTCAAAGGGAGATGATGGGGATGAAGCTGTGGATACTTTCCCTCAGATAAACAGCCTCTCTGGCTGGGAGAAGGGTTTGACTCTCACAGGAAGCATCAATACAGAGAAATTAAAGGCCCCTCAAAGAAGGGAAACCAAAGTTTTAGAAGAGGCACATGAAATAGTGTTTCCAATGGGCACCAGGAGAATTCTGTGTCTAAAATGCTGAGTGCTTTCTGGAAATCACTCAATTTTCCCATCCCTTTGTGACCTCATTTTTAAAATGAAGGTGTTAGAGGGTAGATGATTTCCAAGGTTTTTAAGTGCAGAAACTCTATGGTTCTAGAAAATTTTTGGCAAGAGTGATTGTATTGATAAAATTTTTATACTAAAATTTTAAAATTATATCTTTCTGAAATTAGTATACTAGTATAATGGTTATAATTCATAGAAATGCATTATTATTTTAATAGTTATATTGGCTTAAAATAGTTATATTTGCAACTGTCAAGGAGAAAAACCATTTCCTCTACCCTTCTAAGTTCTTCTGGCTGGTCTAAGAATTAAATTGATATGAGACAGATTAATAGGAGAAATAAAAAAACCAATGTAATTGCATACATACGGGAAAATGAGAAAGATCTGGAAGACAGGCAAAATAAGGTATATATGTCATTCTAGACTAAGAAGAAAGAGGATGAAGTTTGGAACTTCAGAGGGAAGTAAGGCAATTCACAGGAAGATGAAAAGAGTTAATGTTTGGTAAACTAATGTTTGCTGGGCCATACAGAAACAATGGGACACAGAGAGGACTTTGATCAAACTGGGTTTACTCGTTCTTCCCTATCACACACCAGTTCATTTTAAACTATAGTTACCTGTGATGATCACTCCCTTCCTCGAGCAGGTCCTCTATCTAAATTCATTTAGGCAGTGAGAGGGAAAGTCAAAGGTTCTTTCTAAGTCTTTGGAACCTTGATTCTTTTCAGCTGATAATATTTTCTTTGTCAATGCTACACATTTTGGGTTGAAAATTTTTCTTTTCTACACAGTTAACATTTTATTTATTTAAATTTAAATGCTATTTTTTTCTCCTTGATTGGAAGAACAACAACACAACTTTATTGTTGAAAATAATACATATGTCTCCCTTGTTTCCCCACTGACCTCTTCCAGTCCTCCCTGCCATCCACCCCAGACCTTCACCACCCTATTGTCTGTGTCCATAGTTGTGTATATGTGTTCTTTGGTTAATCACCTCCCACCCACCCACCCTCCCCCACCTTTCCTCCAGGATTCTGCACAGGGTTAACATTTTTGAACACTATAATGGTCTTTCTAATGTCCTAATGTTACCGGGTCACTCGTGAGAGTGAGGTGGAGGTTCTTGGGGCACCTCTGAAAGAATCATTTTCAGAAGCCCCCGAAGGAGGATGGTAGTGGAAGATTTTGAAACATGAACTGGAATGCGTGATGTTCCTCTGGGCAGGATGATTCCTGAGTCCTTGTCTGGTGTAGTTGAAGAATGCAACCACAGACAAAAGGTGGTATAGTAAAAGATGGAAATTTATTGAGAAACAAGCACAGACTCCCACATGGGGATGGGGAGAGAGTCCCACTAAGTCCCCTTATTCCATGGTTTATAAAGGCTGCAGTTCTTTGTGCCCTGACATCCCCTCTGATAGGTCACTATGCCCTCTGATTTGATCACTATAGCAACTTCAGAGCTCAAAACTCACGTGAGGTACACGAGGTTGTCCTCTTCTTCTCCCTTATTGTTCTCCTATTCCCTTTGGGCTTTCCTCTTCCCTCTCTGATTGAGGGGCTTCCTTCCCTTTATTCTGTAAATGTATACCTTCTGCAGTTCTCAGCTCCCTTATTCTTTGGAAATGTGTACCTTCTGCTCTCAACTCCCTTATTCTATGGAAATGTACCTTCTGCTGTTCCCAGCTCCTTTTTATATGTACAGCTCTGTAGCCCTATGCTTTTTTCATGGACCCCTTAATTCCTAAAATTTCCTAAAACCTGCCTATTTTACCCCTAAAAACTCCTTTCAATTTTACTGGTGTGGAGTTACATTTCTCTAGTTTCAATGCCCCATTTCCCCCAAGCCAGTACTGAAAGAGGGGCAGCTGGGAGTTTAGCAGAAGCCAGAAACGAGGCCAGTGTCCAGAGCTTCTGCTCCATGTTGCAGCTGTGGTGTGGTTCAGCATTCATGTCAGGTTAAAGTCCATTAGTACATGTGTGGAGCTCTGCATCACCATGAGCCAGGTGGGTGTGGGGAGAACATGCCCCTGCAACAGGATTCACAGGAGCCCAGTGCCCTGGAGCCAAGAGAGAGTGGCCCCTTTGTCTAGAAGTTTATGTACTTAGATTTCGAGTTCTTGCAGTGGCCATGCCCATCCTGTCCTGTTTCCAGGTGTGATTGGTGGGCAAGCATTTTCCATGTCACTGGGATCTTACTGGGCATGCATCTAAACTGCCTTTGTCTAGTAAGTCCCTTCCCCATTATTCAATGGGGAATAGATTTGAAGAGTGTTAAATGCAGCTTTTTGGCAAAGCTGTGTAAATGGCACACCTATATTATTTGGTCTTCCCTTTCACTCCTTTCCTGTTAAATAATAACCAGTTATTACAACAGCATCACAAAGAATGCAGTTCTGTCCTCTAAACTCAGCATTTTTTCTTAGGAACAAAGTAGAAAGCTTCATCACACACCATCTTCCTTCCTCTCATGTCCCCTGACTTTGGGAGAAATATTATCTTTTCACCTCTTCTACCTGAGCTTCTTTCCAGCTGCCAAACTGCCTCAGCAATGACCCAGAGGCAACCTGATATTTTTTCCTTCCCTTCACCTCCCTTGGCTCTGAGAAGTCAGGCTATTAGTCCCAAGAGGACTTAAGATTCAAGGGGGCTCCAAGGGCGTATAGCTTAGATAGGCCTGGGGCAGGACTCTTTCTAGTGTAATGTGATAAGTTCTTATTTTCTGGCTGGCCTGAGATTGCAATCCCCACTTATTACCCTGGGTCATTTGGAGAATGGTTTTGGAATTCTAAGTGATAACTTAAGAGTTGATTTTTTAGAATGTGATTTATTTGTAGATTGGGGACTGACCAACCTAGAAGGTGAGATCTTTATTGTTAGAAATGTGTTTATCCCAATTGTCCACCTTCCCCTTTTCTCTTTCATATCTAGAGCAAATTAAAGGATGTTTATCACCTTATTTACAAAGATTGCTCCCACCAGCCTAAATTGTATCTTCAAATATGTTTATGGTTCTGTTACATGTGTTAGAGTTAGTAGTCTTAGTGATAGGCCTTAGGGGAATAATAGGATATATGAAATCCTTAGATAATTTGCAAGTGTTACCAAAGCTCATATTTCTTGCTCTTCCCCCTTCCCCAGAGATCTTTTTCTAACTGAGTTGGCTATTATTTGTGTTTAATTTCACTGATACTGACTGCCCTTTGGCAGAGGTGTACAGTGGGTAAGGGCTGAGACAGAAGCAATGGCTCTCAGTCAGCCTTTGGGAGAAGAGCATCTATACCAGGGGTGGGCAAACTTTTTGACTCGAGGGCCACAATGGGTTCTTAAACTGGACGGGAGGGCCGGAACAAAAGCATGGATGGAGTGTTTGTGTGAACTAATATAAATTCAAAGTAAACATCATTACATAAAAGGGTACGGTCTTTTTTTTTTTTAGTTTTATTCATTTCAAATGGGCCGGATCCGGCCCGTGGGCTGTAGTTTGCCCACGGCTGACCTATACTAATAAAAGGGTAATATGCTAATTAGACTGGATAGACCGGACATTTTTCCAGACAAAGCCACAGTGGCAGGGGCCAAGGCAGAGGCAGTTAGGGGCAATCAGGCATGCAGGCAGAGCAATTAGGGGCAGTCAGGCAGGTAGGCAGGCAGAGACAGAGGCAATCAGGCAGGCAGGCAGAGACAGTTAGAGGCGATCAAGCACGCAGGCAGAGGCAGTTAGGGATGATCAGGCAGGCAGGCAGAGTGGTTAGGGGCAATCAGGCAGGAGGTGAGCGGTTAGGAGCCAGCAGTCCTGGATTGCGAGAGGGATGTCCGACTGCCAGTTTAGACATCCGGCAGTCAGAAATCCCCCAAGGGGTCTCAGATTGGAAGGGTGCAGGCCAGGCCAAGGGGGACCCCCCACTATGCACAAGTTTCATGCACTGGGCCACTAGTCTATATATATATATATAAAAGCCTAAGCAACCAATGATCGATCAACCGAAACTGGTCACTATGACACGCACTGACCATCAGGGGTCAGATGCTCAATGTAGGAGCTGCCCCCTGGTAGTCATTGTGCTCCCACAGTGGGAGCACCACTGGGCTCACACTTGTGAGTGCAGCTGAAGCGGTGCAAGCCTCTCCCACCTCCATGGCAGCGCTATCAAGCTGCTCAGGAGGGCTGTGATGAGCGGAAGTGGCGTGGCGCCTGGCCTGGCTCAGGCTCCTCTCTGGCCTCCTGCCTGTTTCGCACACTGCTACATTCCCCGAGAGGTCCCCTGCTAGAGGGCACAGGCCAGGCTGAGAGACCCCACCCGTGCACGAATCCATGCACTGGGCCTCTAGTCTAAAATAATACAGATGTTTCTGGCCAGTAGATGCACAGCCCTAGAATTTGAAGACTTCTTTTATTTAAGGGCATTTCTAGCAACAAAAACCCATCTTACTTGTATTAACTCCCTCTCTCCTAGATTGTATAAAATAGCATCTTTACCTTTTCTTGTGACACATGTGAGATAAGTAGTGAGGGATTCAACTTTTATACAAGGGGCTTCTCATAAACTCAAGAAAGTTTTTCAAATAATAGTCAGGGATGGATACTTTTCCAGCTTAGGTCAGGCCTGACCTTGTGTTTCATCCAATTACTTGTTATGCCTGTCTTATAGATCTTAAAAATAACACCTCTTAGATGAATCAGAATTTGGGGAGGTAGAGGATGAACATAAAGCAGCAGGGAAGAGCTGTCTATCAAAGGTTTCTTGGAGGAGGTGGATCACTGTAACAGTTTCTTTTCTCCTTTGAAGTCTGTATTTGTTATCTGTCTTTTGTGGAGAGTCTCAAACTGGGAGAACTAAGGGCTCTTGAATAGGCCCTTTCTCTAGCTCCCTCTGCAGCCCCTGCTGCTCTCCGTGATGGCCCCCACCCACTGCGCAGCTGAATCGACAAAGAAAGGGAATGGACAACAGGCACAGCGGCAAGACAAGCTGTGTCAGTTTCCCTCTCTTTCCCTTTGAGTTAGTAAAAGAGCTATTTCTAAGCTTACACGGTTTACCTGGGTTTGTATTCAACCAGGGAATTCTTTCTTTTTTTTTTCTTTTCTCCAATCCCTGATACTTGTGGGCAAATCTGGTCTATTCCTGGCTCACTATTCCTTTCTTTGCCCCTAGCTTCTGAGACTAATAAACACGGGCCGATTGCAGGCCTGCTTTCTTAAGTGTGTAAGTGGGTCCACCAGGACTAGGGTCTACCCTGGTTGACGTTGTATGTAATTAAGGGGGAGTGCAGTTTTTCAAAAGCAAGTGAGTTCAGCTGTATGGTGCTCTTTGGGAGACAAGTCCATAAAATAGGGCAGAATGAGATTAGTATGTTTAAAGCATCAGTTCTACATATGTGGTCCCAACTGAATTGAACACAGTTGGAAGTATGAGGAATTTAGTTCAGTTGTATATTAAAAGTATGAGGAATTTAGTTCAGTTGTATATTAAAAGTAGGTGGACTTTTCATGACATTTGAATCAAATGAAGCCAAAAATTTATTTGGTTTTAGACATATTTTCTTCCTCTAATCTTGGCATATTGGCTGAATAGCTATGGATGATTACAGCAGAAGGAGAAAATGAAATTTACTTACTTTGTTTCGTTTAGCCATTCTTACTGACAAAAATGGGCAAAGGCAAAACTCTCAGCAATTATATTTTCCTGGGTGGCACAAAAGTAGCATAAAATTGGAACATTCAAATATTTGATTTATGATATAGTACTGCTGATAACTGTGATGTTGGGCAAATCATTTAACTACTTTGTGCTCTAGTTTAATTTATTACAATAAATATAGGAAATTCAAATTAAAACATAATGTAGCTTACTATATATTTACTCATGGAGACTAGATTCACATTTTAGCTCGGCCACTTAATAGATATTTGACACTGGACTGGTTACCCTTCTGAATCTCAGTTGACTCATTTGTAACATGTGAATAGTAGTACTACCTATGACATAGGATTGATGTGTAATTAAAAAAGAATGCACGTAGAGTACTTAAAATAGTACTTAAAATAGTACATGCTTAATGAATATTATTATTGATGGTGGTATTGTTATTATATCATTTTTATTACACAAAAATATAGTGGAGGATTAGGATCACTTCCTAGAGTGGGTGGTTTAGAATGAGATTTTTAAAAAATCATTTTTGTTTTTCAATTAGAGTTGAAACACGTTATTATATTAGTTTCAGGTCTATACCCCAGGGATTAGATACATAACTTACTAAGTGATCATCCTGATAAATCTCACACCAATCTGACACCCAAATAAGATTTTGATTGGTGGGAAATTGCAAGCATATGAAACAAATTGGACAGAAATATGAAGGTATGTTTGGTGAATGGAGAAGACAGGCTTGTGTGGCTGGGACATAAGACATGTGGGATTGTGGTTTGAGGCCAGACTGGGAAGGAGTGTTCAGGTAAAAGTATGACAGGTGTGATTGACCATAGGAGTGGTTCACACTTTATTCTGTTCTGTGCACATGTGAAAGCTTTAAACGTTTTGACGAGGGGAGTGACAGGATCACATATATGTTTTATGATGATAACTCTTACATATTATACAGATGAGTTAGAGCAAAGAGAGATGCTTGAGGACCATCTAGGGATTGATTTTAATAGAAAAACTGGGGCATAAACAAAGACTTAAAGAGGTAGTGGCAAGTAAAGGGAAAAGAAAAAGGATGCATTTAGCCATAAATTATTATTGAATTTATGAGGTTTTTTGGAAATTTATTTTTAATTAAATTAGTAGAAGCTAAAATACATCATAACATTTAAATATAAGGTCATAATAAAGAACATAAAACCATCATTTAGTGAAGTATGTCAGTTTTCTATTTTTGTATTAATACCAATATCTAGGACTTAGTGGCTTAAAACAGTAGCCATTTTAATTTCTCATGAGCCTTGGAGTCAACTGGACAGTTCTGGACTTAGCTGGACTCACTCATGCATCTGTGGTAGGCTTTGGTTGGGTTGGCCTTTCTGAACAGCTTGGCTGAGTTCTCTCATTTTTGAGTGTTGGCTGGCTATAGGCTGATCTAGGATGACCTCAGCTGGGAGAGCTGTGCTTTTCATCATAATAAGCCTGGGCTTATTATCAAATCATGACAGGTTTCCACGAGAGATTGCTCTTGAGGCCTAAACTTGAAACTAGCCCAGTGTCACTTCTGCTGCATCATATTGGCCAAAATAAGTTAGGCAAGTTCATATCCAGGGGTAGGGAAATAGACTATACCTCTTGATGGGAGGAACTGCAAAGTCACATTGCAAAGAAGTCAGTCCAGAGAGGCTATCCATCAAAGTCATGAACACATGTAGTCTGTCACATGGGGACAGCTCATATTGAACTACTTATTCACTTGACAAGTATTTATTCTGAACTTACTATACTCAAGTCACTATTCCAAGTATTTTTTGCCTCTAAGAAGCTTCCTATTAAGTAGGGAGACAGACACCTGTAGCTAGCTAACTAGGACACAAAGGAATATGTTCTATGTTAGTTATACATTCATTCCTGCCTTCCCCTGACCTTCAATAAAGACATTGAACCCTCAGACTTAGCCTCTCCTCATTTTTTGCTGGGGGCCAACCCCAGCAGGTCCAGGGGTCCCCAAAGGTGTGGACGGAGTCGGCAAAGAAGGAATGACACGGAGACAGCGTTCAGTTGATCAGCAGCCTAGCCAAGATCTCTAGCCAAGTTCTGGTTAGGATCTCCAGCCAAGTTCTGTGTCCATGTTCTCTTGCTAGGTTCTCCAGCCAGGTTCTCCAGGCTCTCCAGCCAGGTTCTGTAGCCATGTTCCCTCGCTAGGTTCTCCAGCCAGGTTCTATCCAGGTTCTCTTGCCAAGTTCTGTTGCCAGGTTCTGTCCAGGTTCTGTTGCCATGTTCTCTTGCTAGGTTTTCCAGCCAGGTTCTGTCGCCAGGTTCTGTCCAGGTTCTCCTACCAGGTTCTCTCGCTAGGTTCTGTCTCTAGGTTCTGTGGCCAGTTTCTGTCCAGGATCTTTTGCCATGTTCTCTCCAGCAAAGTTCTTCTGTCTCTAGGTTCTGTGTCTAGGTTCTGTGTGTAGGTTTTGTGTGTAGGTTCTGTGTGTAGGTTCTGTGTGTAGGTTCAGTGTCTAGGTTCTGTGTGTAGGTTCTGTGTCTATGTTCTCTTGTTACATCTGTATTTATACCAGTTGATTCCAATCCTATCAATCTCTATTCCAAAGGTTAGGGTGTTTCTTATCTCCATTCCAGGGAGTAAAGATTATGTAGCTTAAGTGTGATTGTTCGTAAAGTGATTAATTACCCGCCTGGCACTTAGTTAAGGGGTTTTATTCCCTCCCTAACTTCAGGGGAAAATCCCTACCTGGGGAAACAACCTTTCTCAGAGAGGTGACCTTGGTTAAAACACATAGTGCCAAGAAGGTGAGCAAACATATTAAGAACAGTATGCCATATATGCCAGGTCCCTTGAAACAGCAAGGATGGACCGGCTCCCGGCAATTTTTGAACTAATCTATATCAATTCTGTGCAGCAGGAAGTTTCTAGAGTTCTGCTACGTGGAATGGGCTTCTTTGTTTATTTAAAATAATTTCATTTTCTTCTTTTTCTCTGATCATTTACTTCATTACAATGGGAAATATTTTGTCCCAGGGAAGAGCTCAAAATCCTTCATCAGTCACTTCAGGTATTCACAATCCTCAGTCAGCTACCTTTGTCCATGTGCCCCAGATTTTTAATGCCTAAATCATGGTGTCTTTAGTACCATGCTGTTTTAGCTTTTGAAATATTTCCTGTTAACACCCACCTAACTCTGCCTTTTGCTTGGAACAAAGAGCTACATTTCAACCTACTGCCTGTGGTTTTCTAAAAATCCATTCATATTCCTCTTGTCCTACATTTTGGAAATCAACAGAATGTTTGCAACTCATACATGGGAATCCTGTTGCTTATAAGCAGAAAGTAGATATTGTACATGGAATTACCAACTTATTTTCTTCTTTATCACTGGTGTAAAAGCCCTTTGATTATGGAAGACCTAAATGCATTTTCAGTAAAGGTACTGAGTAAAGTGAAGCTATTCCTATTTTTTACCTTTGTATTATGTAAACTTGACCTTGAGTATATAAATTATAGTTTTTTATGTTAGTAGATTTAAAAAATTTCCTACTTGGTCTTTGGAAAAATTGGATTTCTTTTGGGGACAACAGTACCCTTGGGTCAAATCATTGATACTCTCTAAATGTGGGAGGGCTCTGGGTCCTCACACAGTATATGCCCCTTCTGATGAAGACTGGACAGATCCTCCACATCTCCATAGACTACAGAACGAACTCCTTCCATATCTCTACCTTCAGAATTCCTGACCCACTGCTGAGCTGAAGGTTTGACCTTTAGTGGAGAGGCAAGGTGAAGCTAGAGTGTGATGGGAGGTAAAATATATAGATGGGTATAAAGCAGCTGTGGGCAAACTACGGCTTGCGGGCCGGATACGGCCCGTTTGAAATGAATAAAATTTAAAAAAAAAAAAAAAAAACCGTACCCTTTTATGTAATGATGTTTACTTTGAATTTATATTAGTTCACACAAACACTCCATCCATGCTTTTGTTCCGGCCCTCCGGTCCAGTTTAAGAACCCATTGTGGCCCTCGAGTCAAAAAGTTTGCCCACCCCTGGTAGAGCAAGCATGTCAAACTCATGGCCTGCGGGCTGCATGTGGCCCACAATGAATATTTTTGTGGCCTTGCCAATATAGCGATATGTAAGAAACATTTTAATAAAAAATCCATAACTTAATTTTTACAATATCCTGTTATACATAATTATTAATAACGAACTACAACATTCGCTAATGACTGATTACTATAATTGTGTTGTATTCATTTCCCTTATGCGCCTTACGTGCAGGCGCACCATTTCTCTCCACTAATACTAGCAGATAATATTTTAGCAGCCGATTGCCACATCATTAATCTTGGACTGACTTGTTTGGTGTGCACAACAGGAAATATTTCACTTTCAGAGAACAAGAAAAATAGGTTTATTTGCGTTACACTTATTAATTTGTGCAGTTATTCAGTGTCTGGTAAGTTAATGTTCAAAAAATACTAATTTTTATTAAAATGTTCTATTATTTTTTTTTTTTTAAATATATTTTATTGATTTTTTTACAGAGAGAAAGGGAGAGAGATAGAGAGTTAGAAACATCGATGAGAGAGAAACATCGATCAGCTGCCTCCTGCACATCTCCTACTGGGGATGTGCCCGCAACCCAGGTACATGCCCTTGACCGGAATCGAACCTGGGACCTCTCAGTCCGCAGGCCGACGCTCTATCCACTGAGCCAAACCGGTTTCGGCTCTATTATTTTTATGTTAACAATTGCTCATTTATTCCAGCCCTTTGTATTCAGCATGTCTCTATCGAAATAAGCCTACGTTTCTTTGAAAATTGAAGCTTTTGTTTTTTGTGGCCCACATAAACTTAAACCTTGTTTATTTGGCCCGTGTTAACCTTTGAGTTTGACATGCTTGAGCAAAGAGCCTCCTAAGTTTGATTCACCAAAATGAAAGATAGCTCAAGGATGATGCACAAAGTAGAACTATAAAGTAGTTAGAGTTCTTTCTTTTGTCAGATCTGCAAGAAATAAGTCTCATTATGTTATTGTTTCATTATGTTATTGTCAGAAAGGGAGCCATATTGAATCATATGTTTCAATGCAAGAAGAGCTGAGAAGTAATCTGGAAATCTTTCTGTATTTTATTGTAGCCTCAGTCAAAGACAAAAGTGATATCTTACAATCTGACAAATGTATCCTTCGAGAAGAGGAAAAGTATAATACTGTTCTTAACCTCAATGGCAAAGATAATCTGGATATAGAAGAGGAATGTTTTCTCTCAAGCTGCTGAGAGATGGTGACAGTCACAAAAGCCTAGTCTCTGGCTGCTTCCAGGAGAGAGCAAGCGGGGGGGGGGGGGGGGGTGTATGTGTGTTAGAGAGAGAGAGAGAGAGAGAGAGAGAGAGAGAGAGAGAATATTGAACAGCTTTCCCTTCCTTTTCCCCTGTGTCACCAAAATAGCCAGAAGAGCTGAAAACTGTTCATTTTTCTTTGTAGTCTGTTTCCTTCCCTTGACAGGCCTACTGATTGACTATGTTTTCTAATTATAGAAAAAGTGAAGCCTATTTTATCAACTCAAATAAATTCTGATCCTATTTTATGTTCATCCTCACTAGATCAAACTCCAGCACATAGCTCTGTTGACATAATTGATCTACAGGCACTGAAGAGCTAAGGTTTGACTCTAGTAATAACACACATACTCCGTGAGGGGGGAATGTACGTGTAGTCATCTCAGATTTATGTTAGAGTGTAGGGAGAACTGACTCATGTTGTTCATATTTTATTACACAAATATCATATTGATAGGGTCTTAGAGGGAACCTTAGAGGTCGTTTAGTTCAACATCTCACTCATCACAGGAATCCCTGACACGTGGCCCCGAGACCCATTCTGTTGGAACATTTCTGGTGACAGGGAACTTTCTTGGATGGCCAAGAGAATCCATTCCATTCAGATTGTGAAAGGTTGTCTTTATATTGAGACAAAACCTACTGTGCTATAGCTGCCACTGTGAGAGTCATATTCTATTCTCTGATTTTATTTTTAACTATTTTGTTCTTCCTGTGACTGCCTCCAGGTGCATTATGATGACTCTCAGGCAGTTCTTGAGTTTTCTTTTTCAAACGAAGCAGCCTAAATTTCTTCAGCTGGTTCTCCAGTTCAGTGGTTTTCAGATATTTGATCAAGCTACCAATGATCAGTTTATCGTTGTGTTCTGTTTACTGTTGAATACAATAGAATTATCATCTCCCTTGTTGAGCATGATATCCTTCTATTAAAGTAGGTTAAGTTTGCATTCGCTGCTTTGGCAACCTGGTTTCCCAAGTTTACAATTATCTAAGATCCAAAGTAATCCAAGCCTTCTCTGTACTCTCCTTGTGCAATTGGCATTGAATTTAACCCAGTTCAGTATTTGTTTAGGCTGATTTAATCTTTCTAGCCTTTCCATATATTTTTGAAGTTTGATTTCCACCCCCCTCCCAACATCTTTGCTATTCTTCCCAACTTTCTTTCATGTTCATATTTTGTAAATTGGTTGAACTCTTCTTTTCTATGTTGTTGATAAAAATGCTGAATTAAACAGGATTTAGTCAGGATTAAGGTTTTCTTTTTGTTCCCACCCTTTCATCAGGATTTCATAAGGATCTTTGTTGAGCATCCTGCTGAAATATTTGGCCACATCTGTGATCCGAAAATATTCTTCTCTGAGAAAAATAAAATATAGGCATACACTATGTGCACAAAATTGCTTTTTTCCCCTCTTTTTTTGCAAGTTTCATGCACTGTGCCACTTATATTTCTTGGTAAACCCTGCTCTTAGAACACCTTTTCTGAGCTCTAAAAATTTATTTTCCTCTACAGATAATATTATACAACGTAGCTCTGAAAATATTTTTGCTCCTAGATTATTTCTGACTCTTGACTTTGTTCTCTATAAATTCTCCTGCCATGTAGCTGTGTAAATTCTTGTGCTCTGTAAACAATTTTATTCTTAATAGAACCATTCTGCATCATCCATTAATTCCCACTCTCCAGTCCTAAATATTCCCAGTTCTCCCAGTATCTACAGGGTTTTTTTGAAAGGAGTTTTGGGAACCATGGTGCAACTGCTATTTCTTGTAGTTGAAATGAAGCTATGACTGGGGATGGATACACACCTGCTTAAAGGTCATATAAATAACATTCTGTAATATTTGGAGGGGTAAGTCATGGTGAATGCTTTTCTCTGACTGAACCTTTATGAAATATTGGCTAGAATTCAGGCGTATAGATAGAAGTTACTTACATAAATGAGACTAGTTTTTTTAAAAAATAGCTCTTTGGTGAATAAGGAATTAGACACCAGGTAGCTAAAAATTGTACTTCTCACTGTGTATGTACTTGGGCTGTACTTGGCTAAATGCACTTTTGTGTGTTATCTTTGATCCGTCTAGACCAGGATAGGCATTATCTAATTAGTTAAAGATCCAGGACTGTTCTAGGTCATTATTTCTCCAAGTGAGTAAAGGCAGTGGCTGGGCAACAAGTTCCTAGAAAGAGAAGTTTTTTGATGTGATAACATCAGTTCTTTTTAGATACTGAACAAAAAATTGAAAACAGGTACTAGTATTGAGAGATGAAATGGCAAAATAATGCTGTTGATGACAATAGCTAATGTTTATTTAAGTCTTATTATATTCTAGGAGTTGTGCTTTCTCATTAAATTTTCCTAACAATCTTATGAGGTGTGTACTGTTATTATCACCCTTTGACAGATGAGAAACTGAGGCACAGAGAGGTTATTTACTCAAGGTCAAGCAGCTAAGAAGTGGTAGAGCTATAAGTAGCTGAGTTAGGGAGTCTGGCTCTAGAGATGCACTGGCCAGTACAGTAGCCACTGACTACATGTGGCAATTGAGCACTTTAAATGTGACTAGTCTGAATTAAGGTGTGTTATAAGTACAAAATACATACTGGGAACTGAAGATTTCATATGAATAGAAGACTATGAATTATCCCATTAATAATTTTTATATTGATTATACATTAATATAATATTTTGGATATATTGAGTTAAATAAAACAGAAAAATTAGGTCACCTATTTTTCTATTTATTTTAATGTTTTGCTTGACAATTTAAAATTACATAACTGGTTCACATTCTATTTCTGTTGGATAGTGCTATTCTAGAGATTAACTTCTTGTTTGGAAACAAACAGACAAGCAAACTTCAGTTTTGGTAACATCCATAAAGTTAAAAAGCAATGAAGAAAGTTACAGAACAGAGCAGCTTGGTGAACTGAGCTGGGTAAGGAAAGGAGGCTATTTATAGGGTATGTAACACCTGGAACCTGAAAAAGCCACAGAGTCAATTTGGGGCAACTTTGAAGTCATTCATTTCTACTGGAAATTAAGAGAAAAATATTTGATCAATGATGAATTGGTTTTCTAGAGATCAACAGAAATCTCAGAGCATTGATCTTGGACCAATATTTAAAACCAAAGGTGAATAGTCAAGTAAAGGATGACTTAAAATAATGGGTTTTAGGTGATTTTACAACAGGGAGGACTGGGGAAAGATGGAAAGATATTTTTAATCAAGTAAATGGGATCAAGTAAAATCATTCCTGATGAAATGCCAGCCTGAGGTTCATCAGGTGAGCACAGTGTGATTATGTAGTTGTTAAACCACAGTTGGCCCTTGAACAACATGGGTGTGCATTGCATGGGTCCACTTATACTTGGATTTTTTTCAATAAATTAATGGTTGGCCCATTGTAGTCCCCATTTCACATCCATGGATTCAACCAACCATGGGTCAAAAACCGGTATTTCTTCTGTGGTTGGGAAAACATGGATGCAGAGGGCCACTGTCTGCATTGTTCCGTTTTATATAAGGGACTTGAGCATCCACAGATTTTGGTGTCCACAGGGAGTGCTAGAGTCAATGCTCCGAGGGTACTTAGGGACAACTCTACCCTCAGGTGGATGCTCAATCACTGAGCCATGCTGGCTGAGCCATTCTTAGATTTTTTTATTGGGCAGGGGGTCAGCACCCCTAACCTCTGCATTGTTTAAGGGCCAACTGTACTTCTATACTAGTCAGTAAATAGTGGCTGCTCTGAAGCTGGTGAGTGCACCCAGTCTCTCCTCCAGGCTTTCCCATGAGTCAGGACCTAAAGGGCTAATGCCTAACAGAACAGGTGTCTGAGACCTTGCTCCATACCATCAGTTCTGATTGGCTGGCAAAGGTGCCAGTTATTAAATATTTTGCACATTATCCATGCTTACATGAAACTATAACTTGTAACTCCTCTAATTTTATATAATTTGCGCTGTCATGTACTGTGAATAGAGAGAGTTGTATTCTCCAGAATACCTTTCAGAGAGAGTAAGATATTCTTCAGAAGAAACAACTTGAAAAATCCACCTGGGGTAGAAGCTGAGTTTGAGGGACTTCAGTATAGTAGAAACTGTTCTGCTGATATAGGAAGAATTACATGAGTAAGGTATAAATAAAAACATATACCCATATGTCTATATGCATCTATACACATCTGTATACATCTATCAATCATCTATTATCTATCTATTATCTATCATCTATCTATATCTATCATCTATCTATCTCCCTATCTATCTATCTATCTATCTATCTATCTATCTATCTATCTATCTATCTATCATCTATCATCTATCTAGTGTTCAAGAATAGGAGGACCATAAGGAAGAGGGGGAAGAGCAAGGGTGTACAACAGCAATGGAGATGGTCCAGGTCCACTACATCTATAATGTGGCCCCTGCTCAAATCATATATACAATTTCTAAGTCTGCAGGATAAATGGACAGGTGGATTTTTTCTCTTTATGTAAAAACAAGTCATGGCTGGACTTCAAATTTTAATTATCTGGGTAGAATAGTAGCAATCAGGGCAAACATAAGGACTCAGAGAGAGACTAAGAGAAAGAAACACAGAAGTTGTAAAAAGTTTAGGAAAGATTTTTGACTCTGTCAGTCTAAGCCCTAGCCAGTTTGGCTCAGTGGATAGAGCATCAGCCTTTGGACTGAAGGGTCCCAGGTTTGATTCTGGTTAAGGGCACATGCTTGGGTTGCGGGCTCGATCCCCAGTTGGGGGCGTGCAGGAGGCAGCCAATCAATGATTCACTCTCATCATTGATGTTTCTATCTTTCTCTCCCTCTCCCTTCCTCTCTGAAATCAATAAAGAATTGTTATTTGGACCAAAATTAATGGTACTGCCCAGGAGTGGGGAGTACAACCTGACATGTGGCTATACACACATACTTAGCACCTTAAGTACCCATTACATATGTTCTGAGTATCAGCGTTCTTTAGAAGAGGAACAAAGGAGAAAGGCTAATGAATCCTAAGGTTTTAGAAGAGAAATTGCCCCAGGTGCTAGTGATAGAAAGATAACAAATGATGCGGTACCATCTCTTATTTAGGGGTCTTTTATCCCAGTCACCGTGGACCTTGCAGCCATGATTGTTCCTGTTCTGCAGAGGGCTGAGGGTATTGTGGAACTGTTCGAGTCACTGGGATAGTGACTTCCACCTTTCCTTTTCCCAACTTGACTTGCCACTCCTGCAGTTTCCTGGCACAGGTGAGGTGGGCCAACATTGGCATGGAAAAGAATCCAGGCAGAGGAGGCTGGAAACTATTGAGTGGCCAGGATGTGGACAAACGTGTAGTAGGTGATCACTTGAGAAAAAGAAGTGTTCTTAACAAAGTTGATGAGAGGAAGCTCTTGGCTCCACTTCACTCCTATTCTTGGCCTCATTTTTTAGTCGGTTATCTCTGTGTTGATTCCCTATTCTTTGAACTAAAGGGGGCATTCCAGAGGTGACTGTGGCTGATGCACCCATACCCAGAAGCCATTCTCACTCAGGTTCTTCTCCTCTCCCTCCAGGTCAGGGCAGAGACAGGGCCACTAGGTTAATGGAATGAGGCTCAGGGTGATCTTGGCTTTGAGTTCCCTTTGGGGCTCCCATTAGTGTACCCTTGCTCTCTCCTTCCATTCTTACCTCCCCCACCCTGCCCTCCACATCATCATGCATCTTGCAGAACAAACAGTAGAACTACAGCCCTATTTGTTCAAGTACACAGGTAGGGGATGAAAGTATATGAAACTGAATATGTCAATTTTAAGAAGTTTGGGGGTCTCATTTGTCATCTCCTTTTCTTGCTCTGATAATCTTGTTGCTCTCATTGTCTTTTACTTCTCTTTATGTTGTTCCCCATTCATCTTTCTAACCTTAAGTTTTCTGTTTATTTTCTTCTCCCTAGTTTACTATATATTAATTCCTGCTCCCCAAACCATAAACCTTTATTAGTATTAGTCTAGTTCATTTTAGTTCTTTCCCAATAAAATGACAAGAAATGAAGTAGCACATGTGCACAGTAGTTTAAGCTTGTATTAATTTGTTCCCTCTCAGTAATTTCACACTTCCCACCTGTTTAAGTCCAAATTTTGGCAACCAAAATCCCCAGTTTTCCCATTTTCAAAATGGGAAGAAAAATATACATGGAGAATAAACATGAAAGATGTTTGGCATCACCATAATGAAAGATATGGAAATTAAAACAACAGTGACATTACAGTTTTCACCTACTGAATTGGCAACAATTTTAAAGACTATATTAACTATGGAGTGTAGTGAAATCAGCACTTTCTTACACTGCTATAAGATCTGAAATGATCTGACATTTTTTGGGAAACAATGTGTAAGAATGTATTAATAACTTTAAAAAGTTATCCTTGACTGATTCTCCTCTAATTCTACTTCTAAGAGACTGTCTTTGTGACATCAGATGTGCAGACAGAGAAGTGCAAACAAATATATATACTATTTTCAGAGCACTTACTCCACCACTACGCTAAGTACTTCTCAGGGATCATCTCATTTACCCCGTGAGACAGGTGCGTGACTTACACATTGTAGTGACCCAGAGAGGCTAAGTAACTTGTCTAAGGTAACAAACAGCCTATCGATGGTAAGTAAAGTCCATTCCAACATAGACAGTCTTACCACAGAGCTCCTGCTCTTAACCTGCCATGCTCAGTGCAGTATAGTGCTTACCTATTGTATCATTTTTTTTTGTTTACCTATTGCTCCTCGGCTAGACCCCATGAAAGCATAGGCAAGAATCTTCTGTATCTGTTCCCATTTTCCAAACCCAGTGTCTGGTGTTATTTAGGTACTTGATAAATATCTGTTGAAGGAATAGTCTAACCCTTTATTATCATCTAAACCAACTCCTCACTTCTTTTGAACTGCTCCCACCACTCCAATTGGCCTCTCACCTTTTTAATACCTGGCAATAATAATCACCAACACCACCGCTACCATTGCCACCATCATCTTACTTCTCCATGAAAATTTCTGATTACTGATCATGTATGATCCCATTTTCTCCCTCTAAGCCCCATAACTTTTTTTCATTCATTTTGTGATAATCAAATTATTGTCACATGTATATTCTGGATGTCAGAACTATAGACTCTTTTTGATTAGGGATAATTTCCCATTATTTTTTGCATCCTCCTTAGTGCCTAGGACAGGGTCTTTCATGTGGTGTGCGCTCAGAAGTGATTAAATGCATGTTATGTTTGTAGAGGTAAATATAGGGTGTCCCAAAAAATGTATATATACACTTTGAGTAATTCCCGGTATAAAGGCAGTGTTTGTTAAAATACATTTCATTTTCAAAATTGAGCTGTCGGCTGTTGAAGTGTGTATACATTTTTGGGGGATACCCTGTATAAGGCTAGGATATTCACAACATGTCTCCCAACTTGAATTCTTGATATGAACAAAACAAAACAGAAAAACTTTAGTAAAGCTCTGCACTATTATGGCATCATTTAAAAAATTATATTTACTCTTACTTTCTGCATTTGAATGGGCAAGATTAGTAACCCGGAGGCTGTTAATCCATTTTGCTATGTTCCAGTTAAGGCCTGTAATAAGAGCAGATTAAATGTCTGTTCTAGACTCAACAAATCTACTACTCCCATTCATATTACTCTACTTTACATCCCTGGGATGAGCGTCTCTGATAAAGTTGGCTTGGAATCATATCGGTTTCTGAGTATTGGGCAAATGAGTTATAATTAACTATCTGGATTTTCACCTCATTACACTCCCCACCCCCCCATTTTTAAATACAAAACCTCTGGCAAAGCTAACTAAATTGGACCCAAAGCAGTTCTGTCTTTATCTAATATGTATAACTGGTTTTATACCCATTTGTACCAGTAGTCAGCTGAGGTGAAAAGAAGGGTTATAATTTTTAAAAAATTTACTATTAAAAATCTCTGTTCTACCCATATAGCAGGAAAAGCAGTGTCACCCTCTGAAGGTCTTTTTAATATCCATGCTAGATTATTCAATAACTCTTGAAGTTTACTTAAGACATGGATCTGCCTGATTTCTAGACCTCAGATGGAGAGAGAACAAGGAGTCTCTCTGGTTTAACCAGTTTATAAATATATATAAAATAAAACTAGTACAGTCTGTACTAGTAGACACTGACTTTTTTTCTAGATTGTTTTGAGCTTGTAATGTTTCAGGTTACATTCATTTGCTCATCCACTGTTCTCAAGATAGGACCATTGCTCCAGGATGTACATCTGGAAGTACCTCCATATTTAACTTGATGTGTTGAAACTGGTCCTCCTCCATGACCTCTAGTTCCTTATGTGGAGCTAGGTTCATGTAGCAGATTCCCCATGGTCTCATGGAGTAACCTACCATTTCCCTTTTTTTCTATATAAAACTACAGAAGAGTTTCTAGTAATTTTGAAGGAGTTTGGGGGCATCGATCTCTTTTCTCTCAGTAGAATCCTTGACTCATTACTTTCCCCCACTTCTTCTCCAGGGATCAATGTTGTTCATATCAAGAGGATACGTTTGTATGCTCCTAAAGTCTTCTTTTATATCTCCCTGAAGAGACGTAATGCTTTTGGGAATTTCTGGGAAGAAGCAGATTTTTTCCCCAATGTTTCTCTTTTACTAAACAATGTTATATTCCATGTCACCATGACACTCCTCATGTGTATTTAACAGATGGGTACTCTGAATGTATACTAGTAGATCTTTCTGTGCAAGTGTGTGTATTTACAAGCCATTGTTAGCTATTTTAGATAATATAAAAATAAAATTTTAGAAAAATAAGGAAAATATAGGCCTCTACTAGTAAATAGAGAAACATTTGTCTCTTCAATAGAACTATATAGTTTCTACATGGCTGGTTTGGAAGGAACTCACCAAGTCTGTGTCTGTGAGCCCTTGGGTGGGCACTGGTCACTTCTGAAGTTCTAAACATCCCTTTCAACCTAACATCCAGTGGCCTCTAGTTGTTCAAGAGTGTTTGAGTATGAAATTTACCCACAACTGTAACCATGGCATAACTAGGCCCTTCCAGAGAACAGACCTTAGAGCATGTATTGCACCATTGAGTAGTGTAGGTAAGAATAAAAGTCGAAACATTGCTAAATGAGAAAACATTAGAGAACTGGGGGTGGCTTTGATGTTGAGGAACAGCATTGGAAAATTTGATTATTTTTATACATCTGTGAAGATATTTGATTTGTGAAAGGAAAATCTATCTGTTTCAAGACCATTTTGTTGCCTGTGATAGAAATGTACTGTGTTTTAAGTGATTCAGACATTTAGAATTACAATTTACTAGAGGCCCAGTGCATGGATTTGTGCACCGGGGGGTCCCTCAGTCTGGCCTGTGGGGATCGGGCTGAAATCGTCAGTCCAACATCCCCTGAGGGGTCCTGGATTGTGAAAGGGTGCAGGCCAGGCCAAGGACCCCTCTGGTGCAGAATCCATGTACCAAGCCTCTAGTATGTATATAAGATCTTTGGTTAATCTCTTTCCACCCTCCACCCTCCCCCTTACCTCTGAGATTCATCAGTCTGTTCCATGTTTCCATGCCTGTGGTTTCTGCTCCTTCACTGAGCATCTGGCCCTGGTGGTCAGTGTGTGTCATAGCTACTGGATGGTCAGCCGATCACTTAGCCTTTTATATATATAGATTACTTCTGCCTTATTACTTCTTGCTCTTACTTAAGGCATTTACTCTGTGCAGACATGGTTTAAATACTGCTTCTTTCTAAGTAAGAATTATTTTGCATACTCTGTATGTGTACCTAGAGAATTTTATATCCTAAAATTTTGATTGCTGACATTAAATGGATACTTAAGTGGGTACACACTGGCTGATGAGTCAACAAAGAGAATTATGGAAAGTGGGCGGGGCTAGTGGCCTGGACATAAATTGGAGTGAGAGTTGGGTAGCTTTAGTCTCTCTCTCTTTTTTTTTTTAATATATTTTATTGATGTTTTACAGAGAGGAAGGGAGAGAGATAGAGAGTTAGAAACATCGATGAGAGAAAAACATCGATCAGCTGCCTCCTGCACATCTCCTATTGGGGATGTGCCCGCAACCCAGGTACATGCCCTTGACCGGGATCGAACCTGGGACCTTTCAGTCCGCAGGCCGACGCTCTATCCACTGAGCCAAACCGTTTTTGGCTTTAGTCTCTTTTAATGCTCAGAAAAAACCATTATATGCAAACTAGAGGCCCGGTGTGCAAAATTTGTGCACAGGTAGGGTTGCTAGGCCTGGCTGGCAATCAGGGCCGATCTGTGGGGTGACCCACAGGGAGATTGGGGGCAGGGGGGGGGCCCTGCTCTCACACACCTTGGCTGGCCTGGGGCCTACGGGCTGGAGGAAGCTCCTGCATTGAGTGTCTGTCCCCTGGTGGTCAATGCATGTCATAGCAACTGGTCATTCCTCCAGTTGTTCCACTGTTTGGTAGATTTGCATATTAGGCTTTTATTATATAGGATGAGCCAAAAGCTAATGGTATTCCTAAATTTGGGAGAAGAACTCAGATTGGGGTTAGCCTAGATAAAATATTCATAATAATTACATGGGAAGAAAGGATTGGTTTTCCCTAACATAATGAAGAGGAATTGTGTCTGGTAAAGTAAGGTAGCTTGATGGTAAAGAGCCATCAAAATGGCACCTTCCAAACAGACTCAATGGAAACTCTTGCATCTGAGACCTGATGGTGGCTGGGAACAATAACTGAAGAAGACGACATTTATGAGACAATAGAACCAGTATCATCAATAATGAGGTAATGCTGAGTTGGTGAATATTCTTCAGACATATGATTGGACAGTAGGAAAGATGAAGGAGGCAAGAATATGTCTCTTAGGCCTGAAATTGTAGCAACTATTCAGTTAAGTGAATGACATTTTGTAATGGGAAAAATCAGTGGGAACCATGTCAAGACCTCAGAAGGTAGAGTGTTTTCACATACTCAGAAAGCGACATCTTGGGAGCCCAACTTGAAAGCTATGTTTGATCAAATACAACAGATGTTTCAACAGTGAGGACCATAAAAATGATGGTGAATTTGTTAACTTAACCTGTTTATAAATATGTATAAAATAAAACTTTTCCTTGCTTATATATTTGGTCATAATATGTAGTAAGTAGATTCACACTTAATGAATCTCAGAATTTACTGTGTGTCAGGCACCGTATTTGACACCCTCATATTGTTTTCTCATCGGATCCTCTTTACAACTATAAATATTAAGAATTAGCACTTTTGTTTTCTAAAGAAAAATAAGGGTTAAGTTAAATAACTTGTCTGAAAATCACACCGCTAAAAAATGTTCAGATTTGAATTTAGTTTCTGATTCCAAATCCAGTTCTTCTTCCATAACCATAGTATTCTTCTTTTTTATACTTACTATTTTGCTATCTTGTAAATCTTTCTTTAAAAACCATGTGAGTTTATAAAGAGCCAAATCTAAATTTTAGATTTTTACTTGGCGGCCATTATGAAGTGGCTACAGGAAACAACTTATCAAAATCACAAAGAAGATTGAGGCAACTGAGGATGAAACTCAGTGAGTAAAAGTTTGTATAAACGTCTTGAGGCCAGTGCCCTTTATTTTTATCAGACAGAAACCCATCACAGAATTTCTTTAGACCATTCTCAGGAATCAATAACACATATCTACCTCTGTGTGTGGTTAAAATAGGGGAGTGTTTGGTATGTGCTAATCCCAAGGGCTAAATTTTTCTTTGACTTTTACTTTTTTATACTAACAAATAATTTTATGTAAGCTCCTTCTACATACCAAATTTCAGTGAAATCTATTAAATACTCTAAATCTAACCTTTTGACAACCACTCAGCCACCATTTTACAGAGAGTACACTTAATATTTTACCTTTTTATATTCAGATACATTAAGTTCTTTTGGAGGACAAACAGGTCAGTGTGAAATGCCTGGTAATTCAGAAGAAACAGAACTCTCACTTTGACTGGCAGAGCCAGTTTTCCCATCCTAATTCTGAAGAATATGGGAAACGATTTGAACAGATGCAGATCAGCAGTATGTGCAACTTGAAAAAGTTGAAGACTGGAATGAATTTGGCTTCGTTCAGGGCATATTGATAAAGTACTTGAAATAGCAGAACAAGATGGGAGAAATTTTATTTCTTGCAACTGGGTCTCTCTCAAGGATATCTTGGTCTGTATTTTAAAGTCCTTCCGTGCTTCCTGTACATCTGAAGACTTCTACTTTCGGCGTCCTCTGCCATCCACAGCTTCTGTGCATCGTTGTTTCACAGTGCTCATGGCATTGGTTTACCATGGCTGCCAGTCAGTTTCACATTGTAGATGAAATACCTGCTCATTCATTCTTTCATTGTGGACAACGAATACTAGTTAAAAATTTTAGAAACCGGTGTCCACATTTAGAATAGCAGAAATTCAAACAAAATAGGCGTTCAGATAAAACAAATTGCTCACTTTCTGCACTGTTCGATGTTGGCCTCATGCTACAGGAACAACCTTCCTCAGGGCTGAGTAGAGGTTGGTGTGGGTTCTGGGGGCCTCAGAGCACATGGACGCAGCTGTCTCATTACTGTGTGTTACGTGGCTCTGCTCCTCATTATTTCCTGTACATGTGCAGTCCGCGTGCAATCTGAGATACCTGACGTCATCCACCAGCTTTATTTATTTATTTATTTTACTTTGGCACACAATTGCCAGCATCTTCAGATTAATGCCTGTGAAAGGGATGTGGTTTTGTTAGCATCTATGACATAGCTTGCTAAAGCAAACAGGCTTTTCTCCAGGTAAACTGTAAATCATCAAGTAAATTATTTGATGTTATCTCCAAGTAAAGTGTACCTACTTGCCGTGCCCAGTTCTGCGTTAACCAGGTGTTGTGTACTGAATAAATACCGATGGCTGGGTAGACGGAAGGACAGATGGAGGGCTGCTGTCAGTGTGTAATCTTGCCCTTTCGGGATGTGCCTGAGAACATGGGACGGTGTGTCCCGAGTTCTGGGGTACCAGTGCAGCCAGCTTGCCATCCATCTTTAGGACTGCTTGAAAAAAAGCCACACTTGAATGAATATCACAGTCAGCTAGTGGATGAGAACTGAATGGGAAATAAGTGAAGGGCCTTGGCAGAGAGGGTCTTGTGTGAATGGCTTTGTGTTACTTGAAAGGATTGGTCCAGCCACCCTTTTGCCCCAACAGTCTCTGGCCAGGGACGAAGCCCGATACTCTCCAAGGTGAAATCAATCTAAGAGGACATTTTCCTCATGAAAACTGGGAGCTGTAGAGTAATTTCCAATGATGATGCTATAAATCAAGAAAATAGTACAGGCAACTCATGGTAGCCTTTTTATTTTTATTAGGCTCTTTTAAAAATCCTATATAATAAACGCCCAGCGACCTTACAGTGGAATGGCCAGAATGACCAGTCGACCAGTCACTATGATGCACACTGACCACCAGGGGACAGATGCTCAACACAGGAGCTGCCCCCTGGTGGTCAGTGCACTACCACAGTGGGAGCGCGCTCAACTGACCAGGATGAGTGGCTGCTCCTGCTGCAAACCCTGGGCCAGCAGGCAGGAACCCTGGCTGTGAATGTAGTCTCCTTACCCCAGGCTCCTCCTCCTCACTCCGTGCCACCTTGTCTGGATGCCCACAGGCTGTGCAGTGCTGCTGCTGCTGCTGGGCTTGCAGAGCTGACCCCAGAGGCTGGGAGGCAAGTTCATGGTTGCTGCAGGACTGAGGCCTAATCTGTCACCTCTCAGTGCTATTGTCCCTGGGCCTGGCTCCAACCGGGTCCCCTGGAGAGGCGTGTGCTCTGGCTCCATGGAAGATGCTGGACCAGGGAACAGCTGCTCAGAAGGCAGGTCTACAGCCGCAGGATGAGCAGCACTCCCATAGCGGGCTGATCCCCGCAGCCCCCCCCCCCCCCCACACACACACACTAGTGCATGAATCCCGTGCTCTGGGCCTCTAGTATGTATATATTTTTATTGATTTCAGAGAGGAAGGGAAGAGGGAGAGAGAAATAGAAACATCAATGATGAGAGAATCACTGATTGACTGTCTCCTGCATGCTCCACACTGGGGATTGAGCCCCCAACTGGGAATCGAACCGTGACCTCCTGGTTCATAGGTCGATACTCAGCCACTGAGCCACACCAGCTGGGCTTTATTAGGCTCTTTTTCTTGGTAGGAGCAAACACCAACTAAGTTGTTACAAACAAACAAACCACAAAACAAAAACAAAATACCAGGCAATTTATTATGAGATGTGTCTGGAGAGAGCTAGAAAGCTGTGAGGAAGAACTAAGACCCTTCCACGGGCCCCACGGCTGCCTACCTGCTGGTCTCTCTCAGGGATATCTTGGTCGTATTTTAAAGCCCTCCATGTTTCCTGTACATCTGAAGACTTCTACATTAGGCTTGGTCTGCCATCCGTAGCTTCTGCTTTATCATTATTTCACAGTGTTCATGACATTGGTTTGCCATGGCCTCCAGTCAGTTTCACATTATAGAAGAAAGACCTGCCCATCCTTTCATTGTTTTTGGTTCAGATTCCTGAGAGAGGTTTGATGAGCTGGGCTCTCTTTTTTCTAGTTGGCCCAGAGTTCAGGCACTAGCCAGTTTAAGGATAGCTGCTTTGTTTAGGTACCTACTGGTGGGTAACAGTACCTGTGCTGTGCAAAAAGGGGCTGAGCCTGTGGGCAGGGGAGGTTAATCTAAGAGAAAATTGGGCATGATGGATGTGATTATTTGACATCTCAAAGAAGGAAGCTTAACTGATTCTGCCTTTAGAAATCATTCACTGAGCAAGATGGAAACCCTCTTCCAGAACATATTTAATAAATAAAGCCAATTTGGTATCTGAAGATTTTTACTGTGGCCAAAGCAGGAGAACCTTGACGTGTATTCATGAGGGAAATGAGGGGCAGATCTGGGAGTTATTTTACCTTATAGTAGAAAAGAATTAAGAAGTTGAGAGAATTAAGGATATGAACTTATCTTTTGTCACTGAAAATCTGAATATTAAAAATTTGCTGTAAAAAGGTGACTGATTTGTTGGAGTTCCTTTGTAGGAGGTCTTTTATGGGCTCTGTCTACATAATTTGGATAATCTTTGCACCATTGTGGAACTCATAATTATGAATACAAGAAGGTATTTCCTTATAAGCCAAGACATTCTTCCTTTTTTGTGTGTGTGAAGTATAACCTGCAAACTAAACTGCTGATATCTAGTAACTTTGTTAGTACGTTGTTATATGTGTCACTAACATAGGCATCAACATATAGACACAGATATTGTGTCCCACCCCATTTACACCTGGAAGCACCTCTGGTTCAGATAGTGTCTACTTTTCTTGGGCAAAATGTGAGAAACTGTGTTACTGTGCTAATACTCAGGGAGTCCATTGCTACTATATGGTAACTTAATTTCATGGGGCCAAGAATATAAACAGATCTTAAACTATACCCTTGATTTTTCAGTAAGAAAATAAGAAAGGAATAACATTATGTTTCTTTAATATACGCGGCTGCAGTTTTGAGAACTGATAGTATTTAGGTAGTTATCTATATTTATTTTTAATAAATGGGGCAGTGGGACTAATACATTAGGCTGGATAAAATGTGGCATCAGGCTATTTTTTGTGAGATGCTTGGGTTTACATTGCAATCCCAGGTCATCTCTTTTTAAGAGTGCTAAAATAATTGATTGATCTCCTGGCCCATTATTGAAAACTGTTGGAGGGCCAAAGTGAAAAGGCCAATGTAAAGAAATCAAATAAATTGAGAGAAGGGAAAGACTAGGAATTGTCATTCCCCTAGCTTTTCTGAGGGAACATGGAAAAGAAATCTTAACAAAATCAATTTGCAATCACTTGAAGAGAAGGTTTTTTAACTGGGTAGTTTGACTTCATAAAGGACAGTCCTGTCCTACTAATCTAATCCTTTGAGATGAAAATGAAAGGCTGGGTATATCAAGGAGAAAGATTTATATATAATTTCATTTAGACTGTGGAATGCCTGAGATAGTGGGCATCAATGGCTCATTGTCCACCTGAGGACAGATATCAGACTGAGTTCAAGACCAGTATCACTTATATTTCTATCCAAAGCCTGATACTTGGATTGAAATGCATGGGAGCTTCATTTGCTCACTGCATAGAACTGATGAGAGAACCAGCAAAGAAAGCAGCTTTAAATATATAGCTTCCCAGCCATACTTCCCTTTGTTCTCATCATTTCTATGACACTTATTCTAAACCTCATGTTATCATTTAACTTAGAAAAGTCATCAATTACTTTGTATAATTTGGTCTTATTTTCCAATTAGCTAACCCTGAGGATGACTTACACTTCATCTCTACCTCCTATAGCACCTGATAGGTATTTAATAACTATTTGATTGATTAATAAGCAATCAATAAGATCATAAAGAACTGGTTGTATGATGTCCAGTAGAAAAATACTGTATTGCAACAGTATGTACCAAGTCCATTACTAGTTAGCTGCGCCAGTGTGCTAATGGAGGGATGCTTAAGGAGTGAAGCTTAAGGAACTCATGGAAATGATCTCTGTACTACTAGGCAGGGGTTCGACTTTTACTAGATGACTGTGGTTCACAATTGAACAAGAGGAGTAGATGGTTCAGATGGGAGCTGTGGCAGTGACCAAAGGAAGCTTGAGGGTGTGTGGTATACAGTGGCTGAGTGTGTGCACTCTGAAGTCAGACCTAGCTAGATTCTCAAACCAGCAGTGACCTCCTGTGAGTTGCTTAACTTCTCTAAAGCTCACTTTCTCTATTGGTGAAATGGAGAGAGTAAGTAAGAGGGTTTACTTCATAGGGATATGAGAATCAATTGACATGATGCATCTATAGCACCTTGCATGCTTTAAGCAACTTAATATTGTAATAGGAAGCATACTGAATGAGGAAAAAGGGGAGTTGTTTTATACAAGATTATGACAAACCATCAGTTTGGTTTAGTTCCATAAAAGTTTTGAGTGCCTATTATGTGTCTTTCACGAAGGAAATCATGAGGGCTAAAGGGCATTAATGGAATCAAGATGCACACAGGGAAGGGTTCCTGCGAGTCAGGATTGCTGGACCCATTGGCCTATGTATCTGAGGAAAGTTGTGGAATTTTCCTCGAGGACTTGGAAAATAACCTAGTTCCACCTCACATTCTCCCAAACGTGTTTAATTGTGGTGCTGTTATGAACTAGATCGGTATCATCTCAAGACCCTCTGGTTACTGTCTCTTCTTTGAGATCTTGAGCTGTCATTACTTAACAGTTTAAACTGTGCCTATGAAAGATCAACATATTGGCACTTTTCAGTAATAACCAGCTAACATCAAAATGTCATTGCTGAGCCATAAGGATGCCCCCATTTTGTTCAGTTAGCAGAGATCAAAATTCCCAGCCAGCTAATGTGAGTCTGATAGCTTCAGCTGCGTTTTTACCACCAGTCCTAAACAGAATGAGACTGTGTCTAAGACACATACTTGTCTGGGATGATTCATCTACAGGCAGAGGCCCCACTGTGAAGGATCCAGATTAGAGATTAATAAATGCTACATCTGATTGTAACGTAGCTCGGTCCTCCAGAGAGTCTGCTGAAGGTGGGTGAAAGGATAAAGGCTGAGCTCCTTTGTGTTTGAAATGCCAATTGGCATTTCCCTTTAAAGAGCTCTTTTTTTCTGCTTGCATGCTTCCATCAGAGGAAAAATATTGAAGGGAAATTCTGTGAGCTATAGAAGTGTTGGAGACTACTGAATGTGGTTTAAAAACAAATACTTAAACAAACTTCAAAATAAGAAAGAATACATGGGTCATCCCTTAACTTGTCATGTTCTTATTTGCAGGAAAGATCTTGCCAACTTTAATATCTCCCTTGAGTGATGGCCATTGCTCATCCCTGCTTGGCTGCTTCCAGAGTCAAGCTGAGATATTGACAGTATTTCAGTCCCCCAAGCCCCAGAGGGGAGAATGGAAACACTGGTTGGGCTAAGGGTGGAGGCCAGTTAGGACATTCCAATGGGGTCTTTATCTGTGGAATGAGGACTATGGGAAAAGGGAGGACAGAAGGAAGAAGCCCAAGCCTGGGCTGCAGGGCTGATGACAGCAGTGAGCACTTGCTTCCCAGGAATGTTGGTGGGGTTGGTACTGCTAAGTCGGAGGGGACAGGCCGGGCCACAGAGAGAGCCTCGACTATGTTAGAAGCTTGATCCTTGGTATTCTGTACCTTCTAAACCAGGGGTGGGGAACTTCCTGCCTGCAGGTCATATATGGCCCGCAAAATCATTTGGTCTGGCCTTGCCAAGGCATTAGGGGCAAATTAAATAAATGTTTGACCAAATATGGCAGGCTACTGTTTAAATTGGTAATGTTGTATGGCCTTCGAATGATGTTATAAATATTCAAATGGCCCTTGGCAGAAAAAAGCTTCCTCACACCTGTTCTAAACCAACTATTCCTTCTTTGTATGGATAAAGAAATGAATATGCTGTTTTCTAGGAATATGGTCAAAATTGTATGATAAAAATAGTTTTAGTGTTTCCCTGTGTCAGGCTAGGAGTTGGGTAGCAGTTCTAGTAGATTGTATTTTACTCTCAATAATGAGACTTCACCCACTCATGACCCCAGAGCGTCAGGGAGAGAATACAAAGGGTAAACAATGGGAACTCTGAACTCTTGAAGATTCATTTCTAGTGCTAATAGCCAACAGCCATAAGTGAAACATAGCAAAAGTAAGAGTTTAATAATTCTGAAAAAGGGGATCAATTTTCAGTATAAAATGAACAAAGAAAATCTCAACGTTGGATGCAACCAGTCAAATACTGGAGGCATAGTGATATCTAACAGTGAGCATAGCGGGGGTCAGAAGGCTGGGGAAGACTGGACGAAACCTTGACATGAGGCTGCCTGCCACAGGGCGGGGGCCAGCAAGCTATGAGAAACCAATTTTAAACCAGGTGACCCACTTGGCATGATTCACATTGGGGTTTGATATACTAGTGGACAAAGCAACATAAACCAGTTGGCACTAGTAACATGCTAATCACCTCATAGATAAGGCAGGAAAGGAGTGTCAGGTCTCAGCTGGCACCTGCAGATATAGGGAGGCAGGACCCTGCATCAAGGGTGCTCGCAGTTTGTCAGAGACTGTGCGGAATAGTTACAAGTTCTGAGTAGGGCTCCTCATCCATCCGACAGATGGAATGAAACAGGACGTGAGGAGGAACCTTAGTCCTTTGGATTGGGCACATGGCCAGGCTGTTAGGAAGGAAGGGTTCTGGGTGGGCATGTTTGCACCAGCCAGACTCATAGCAGGTATATCAAATACTGGGCTTAGATAAACACTAATAGAGATGTGGGTATTTTATAGGATAGAAGGAAATCCAGCTTTGGATGTTGTTGGTGAGTCCTGGCCAGTCCTGGTTTAAAGATTGGAGGGCATGCCAGGTCTAAGTCCTACAATGGTGCGAGGCCAAGACAGGCAGGGGCTAACAAGCTCTTGAAGATGTGTATATGTGTGTTTTTCATCTGCCTGTGTGCAATTTTGTTTTCATTTCTGGAGTCCTTCAAAATGTGTTGCCTCTTTTAACTGAGGACCAAAATTGGTTTAGGAAATATGAATACATTCAAAGCCGTGCTGATTGTAACAGCCACACTTTGCTGTCTGTGGGGAAGTAGTGATCAGTTTTCCAATCTAGGGACTTAGGAAAACCGACCCCTGCATGTTTGGTGAGAAAAACCTTCTTAGAAACTTCCTTTTGCTATTGAAGACAATGGCTTGTTAACCTGTGCCCCCCCCCCCCCCCCCAAGCAGGATTGATCCAAATTGTAAAAATTCAGTGATGCTTCGTCTTTCCGTGTAGAGCAGGAACAGAACGACAAAGAGATCTTTGTTTTCCGGAGACCCATGTATATGAATCAGTATCTAGAAACAGGGCTTTTGTTATTTTTAGCAGCAAATGAGGTGCTAGCACTCATAGTTAATCAAATATAAAGTGCCTTTTCTACCCTTTCTGCTGGCACCTCCTCACTTCTCTATTCCCATCGGTATATGAACGTGATGTTCTGATCAAATACGTATGAAGAGATGGGAAGGTTAATTTATTGGAGACAAATATAAACATCTCTACTTTGAAACATGCTGCTAGTACATCAAGTCCCATCACGAGCTTGTATTTAACCCTGTTCCTTGATAATTATCACCATTCTTCTGTAATCTCTACCCTCTCAGCCTAAGTTAAATGGAAGTATTTTTTATGGCATAAGCAGTTTTGGATTTCATATTTCACACACAGCAAAAAAAAAAAAGTTTTGTTGTCCCTAGATGATATGGTTAAGTTTTATGATGGTTTTCTTTTTATCCTAGAAAATGCCCAGATCTGTATTAGTGTTGAAGACACTCTACTTTGTAAACTTGTCTAAATAAACTTGATTTGATGTTGATAATCCTACAGCCTAATTAATTCTGCTAGTTTCATTTTTACATTATTTTTCTCGATCCATTTCATTTTTTCCCAGCTGCCTCTATTCCCCTACCTTGTTCCCTTGTGTTTACTTAAAAATACATTTATTCAGTCACAGACTTGATTGTTGGTGAACTTGACAGCTTGCTGTTTTATAGAAAAGAACCTCTTAATGAAAATACAAGTCAATCCTTCTGAGAGTTGTTTTGATATGCATAATGGAGCGGGCCATTTAATTTAAGATGAAATGAAATAGCCTTGTTAGGGTTTTGGCAGTCCCAGTACCTTACAGAGGAGCACAAACTCATTCCAGAAGTTCTCTTGGTATTCTCTTGGCCCTTTGTTCCCTGACTTTAATTCTGTAATTCATTTGGGTATTCTAGTGAGAGGGGATCTGCCTTTTTATTCTTCCCTTCTTACTGCCCTGTTACTTATAAGCTTTCTTCTTGCTGTAAAATTGTCTCTGAGACCCAGAATAGGAAGAGCCTTGTAGGCATTCTCAAAGTGAATACCTTTAGATTGTTTCTCAGCTGTGGCTTAAAGTTGGTGATTGAAGCACATCCAAAAGGGAGACTCAGCCAGCGAGGAAAATGGGGCAAATTCAAGGAGAAAGCAAATTTATCTTCTGAAAGAACAAATATGAAAAGGAATGCTGGCTTCTGCTGGGAGTTTGTTAGTCATCCCAGAATGGCTCTTAAACTAGCCCAATCTGCTTGAATTTCTGTTCATGGGCTTTTGAAAATCCAGTGTGTTTTCCTTTGTATTTAAAGGTGTATTTTTTTTTAAAGGGTCTGGCATTTAACAGGTAGGAAAGATCACGATTCTCCACCAGTAAGCTTCCATTGAGTGTTTCAGTCAGGATATTTCTGATTAATGACGAGGCTGGAGAACATCAGGCATTTTCTCTGTCTTGCAAAGCATTGCTTACAAAAGTCAGACACGATTCAAAACCAGCAGAAATAGCTAACACCAGCCTTAGTCACCTGGAAAAGTGACCGTGTGGAGTGAGGATTTATAATTACCAAAAAGGGAGTCTCTTGGAATTAAGTGGGGAGGGAAAAACCTTTCCTTATTTGGGGAGAGGAAAAAGATTTTGTCTTCCATATTCTGCTTCTACTCTGTGCTCAGTGTGAGAGAACTAAAGAAGTACGCAGGACTTCTCTGAGGGCAGCCAGGGTAACCCTGCCCTCTCACCCCATCATTTCCACACTTGTCTTCTGAATCTGGTGGTAGTGGAGAAAGTTTTCAGCAAAAGCCTAGCAGTTCTAGCCTTGCATCAGACACACAGATCCTCCTCTAATTGAAGTTAGAAGAACACACGGATTTTCTTTACTCATGTACTAAGAGAAGAGTCTAGAAAGAAAACCAGATTTATTTCATCTAAATCTACATCAATGTCCTAGCAGGATCATAATCCCTCTGATGTTATAAAGTACCAACATTTGAATAATGTGAAAGACTTTATGATACTGGAAAGATATAATCTCAATTGGATAACCAACAAAGATAAATCAGATTTGAGGATTATCCAGTTGCAACATCAATTACCACATTATTTAATTGCTGCTGAGAGCCCACTATGGGCCAGGCCAGGCCTCATTCTAGGTGCTGAGATATAATAATGTGCAAACAAATAATGATCCCTGCCCTCTTGGTGTTTAAGCTCTAGTTGGGGAGAAGCAGTATGTTCATAAAAAATTATCAAATAAGTACTTGTGTAGTCGGTTAGATAGTGATAACTACTATGGCAATAAGAAAAAGTGGACCAGGTTAAGGGCATTAGTATTCCACTGCAGGGTCAGGGTTTGTCTTTGTTGAGAAGGCGAGGTTTTAGCAAAGACTTGAAGCAGGTGCACGCATTAGCCCTGAGGATTCCTGGCTAGCTGGAGGAAGAGTGTTTCAGAGGGAGGAAATTGCTAGACTAAAGGTTTGGAGCAGGAATGTGTGAATATGTTCAAGAGAGGTCAGAGTGCATGGAGCAGAGGGGGGCAGGGGAGAGAGGGAGGATGTGGGCTCTGTGGGGCAATGGGGGTCCAAAGGAAGGGCCCTGGCTTTTCTTTTTAGTGAAGTGGGCAACCATCAAGGCAGAGAATAACATCTTATGACTTAAGTTTTAAAAGGATCATCCTGCTTCTTTGTTGACATGGACTGTAGGGGGCTGGGGCTGAGGCAGGGAGGACAGTTAGGAGGCTCTTGTAGTGGTTGGGTAAAGGATGACGGTGGCTCAGACAAAGTTTTGTGAAAAAGGTTGAATTCTAGATACATTCTGAAGGTCAGCAGTCAAGGTTAAGTGATTGGATAGAGGGTTCCAGAGAAAGAGAGGAGTTGGAACTGGAGGGAGAGCATTGCCTTTAACTGCAATGGGAAAGGCCGAGTTCCGTTTTGGAAATGTTGGAGATGTTTCTAAGGATATCTGAGTGGGCACACAGAATAGGCAGTGTGATATAGAAGTCTGAAGTTTTGGAGAAAGCATGGAAGTGTTTGGCATATAAATAGGATTCAAATGAGGAGACTGGATGAGATATTTGAGGAGGTGAATGTGGATAGGAACAATTTCAGGGCCAAGGATTGACCCTGGGCACTCTAGCTTCAAAAGCTTAGAAGGAAGAGGAGGAACCAGCAAAGAAGACAGAGGGACAGCGGCCAGTAAGGTAGGAGGAAAGTCAAGAAATGGGAAGCCCTTCACTAAATGGGAAGCCCAGGGGAAGAAAGCATACCTAGGTGCGATGCTTCAGCCATGTCAAATGCTGCTTATAGGTAAGGACTGCAGAAGGGTGCTGGAGCTGGCAGCATCAGGGTAACCTTGCCTTTCACAAGGCAAGGAGTGGAGTAGTGGGGTCATAAGTGTGGTTAAAATTAGTGTAAGAGAGAATGGGAGAAGAGGAAGTAAGTACAAATGATGCTTTTAAGGCATTTGCTGCAAAGAAGAGTAGAGGAGCGGCCAGTACCATTTTCTGCCTCTCTGGCTGGCTTCAAGGAGAACCCCCTCACATTTTATACAAGTGCAGTTAATATATAACTATTCAGGCATACTGTATTTTTATGAAGTAGATTTGTACTATCAGCATAGAACTTTGGAACCAGATGAGATTGTCAAGGTCATTTCAGTTAATCTTCCACCTAATAAAGGAATATTGCTCATAATACTAATAAAACACTTTTTATATACTATTTAGGGACCCAGAGATGAATAAAGCATGATTCCTGCTCCTGAGAAACATATATTTTTAGTGGGAGGAAGCAGGCATATATGCTTCCTGTGTGATTAATGTTATGATAGAGGCACATACAAAATATTTTGAAAGCACAGGGGAAAGAAAACGAACTTGACTTGGGAAAGTTAGGAAAGACAATATGCATAAAAAGCTGACATCTAAACTAGATATTAAAGATGAGGCTGACATTTTCCAGACAGAGTGCTGGGGATAATCCCTTTCTTAGATGATAATCTAGCTTCCGTTTGAATGCTTATAGCTACAGAGAGCTCACTACATTATGAGGCCAATTCCATTTTAAATAGCTATAGTAGTTGCAAATCCATTTCTTATATTGAGCCAAATAATGCTTTCTAATATTCCTACTCATTAGTCACAGTGTCCTCCTCTGGAATTGATGGTCAAAGACTTATCTTTCTCCATATAGATCATTTCTGTATTTGAAAATAGATATTATGTTCTCTTTTCAGTCATCTCTTTCCATGTTGAAAAAAGGGAAATGAATAGTCTGAGGTTAGGTTCCCTGGGAAGGAGACTCTGGGACCAAGGTGGGTGGACAGGTAGTTCATTAGGGAGTGCATTTGAGATCAGTGCTATGAAAGAGAAGGGAAGATGGGCAGGAGTGGGCAGAGGGAAGGTGGAGAAGCAGTGCAGTTTTAATGGGAGCTCAAGCCAACCCTGATGAAAGTTCTGAGGATAGACTCATTCTTCAGAGCTGTCCAGAGTTAGAGCAAGGACCAGGTCTTTAATTCCATGACAACCAGTCATTGGGCCAGTTTACTCCAGCCTGAAGGCATGATTTTGGGCAAGATGGTTCTCTCTGCTGATGCAGTCCCCAAAGTGGGCTGGTGGCTGAAACCCATTGCCAGGACATTCTTAGCAGCTGGAATCATTAGTCCTTTATTTCTGAAGTGGGTCTTTAAGGGATCTGGGTGATGCAGAAAAAGAATATAATGTACTGCTAATTCTTTTGGTGCTCATTTTCCAAAACAGATAATACAATGAAAAGGTACCTGTATTTTTTGTTTCTTCTTATTAGAAATCAAACACCATGAACATCAAAGTGATGGGGGTTCAAATAATGGTTCCAGAATGATGAGGTCTAATTGTGCAATTGAACCTTTCCTGTGCCAGTTGCTCATCTCAGTCATGATGGCCCTTTATACAGGAACTAGAGGCCCAGTGCACAAAAATTTGTACACTCGGGGGAGTCCCTCAGCCCGGCCTATGCCCTCTTGCAGTCTGGGACCCCTTGGAGGATGTCCACCTGCTGGCTTAGACCCGCTGCCTGGGGGAGCAGGCCCAAGTTGGCAGTCAGACATCCCTCTGGCAGCCCGGCAGCCCTTGGGGGATGTCCACTTACCAGTAGGAAGCAGACCTAAGCTGCAGTCGGACATCCTTAGTGCTGCTGAGGAGGCAGGAGAGGCTCCTGCCACCACCGCTGTGCTGGCAGCCATTAGCCTGGCTTGTGGCTGAGCAGAACTCCCCCTGTGGGAGCGCACTGACCACCAGAGGGCAGCTCCTGCATTGAGCATCTGCCCCCTGGTGGTCAATGTGTGTCCTAGTGACCAGTCATTCCCAGTCATTCTGCTGTTAGGGTCAATTTGCATATTACCCTTTTACTATATACAGTAGAGGCCTGGTGCATGGGTGGGGCCCGACTGGTTTGCCCTGAAGGGTGTCCTGGATCAGGGTGGGGGTCCCGCTAGGATGCCTGGCCAGCCTGGGTGAGGGGCTGATGGGTATTTGCAGGCTGGTCAAGCCCCCCCAGTGGGGACCCTCACCCCATGGGGGTTTGGCCAGCCTGGGTGAGGGGCTGAGGGCCATCTTTAGGCTTCCCAAACACGCTTCAGGGTGGGGGTCCCCACTGGGGTGCCTGGCCAGCCTGGGTGAGGGGCTGATGGCTGTTTTCAGACTGACCAAGCCCCCCGGCGACCAAAGCTCCCAGTCTTTCCATTTTTTGTTTTTGTTTTTGTTTTTATTCGCTCCAGCTCCATGGCCATGGTGACTGGAAGCAGGTATCTGGGGTTTATTTACCTTCTATACTTGAAACTTTGTTGCCTTGAGAGGAGGCAGCAGCCGCCCGGGAAGCTTGGCTTCTTCCATCATTGGGGAAACCAAGCCTCCTGCTCGCTCCAGCTCTGTGGCCATGGTGGCTGCAAGCAGGTATCTGGGGTTTATTTACCTTCTATAATTGAAACTTTGTTGCCTTGAGAGGAGGCAGCAGCTGGCCAGGAAGCTTGGCTTCTTCCATCATTGGGGCAACCAAGCCTCCTGCTCACTCCAGCTCCATGGCTGCTGGACGCCATCTTGGTTGGGTTAATTTGCATACAGTTCCTCTGAATAGCTGGTGGGCGTGGCTTAAGGCATAGCAAAGATAGGTCAATTTGCATCTTTGTCTTTTATTAGTGTAGATGCTTTAAAAGTACTCTCAAGGCAAGTTGAAGTACATCTATGTAAAAAATATGACTGGGATTCATGCACACACCATCCTATATAATAAAGAGCTAATATGCAAATTGTTGTCATGCCCTCACCCCATCATGCTGTAAAGTCTCAGACACTCAACACTGGGGAGAGAAGAATGGGGACCAGCCAGGCACAAATGAGCTCGTGAGAGAGGACTGGGGATCAGCCAGGCTGTGGCCCGGAGAGGAACAAGCCATATGCCCCGTGGTCCCAGGCACCAGCAGCTGTGCCTGCGCCTGTGGCCCGGGAGAGGGACAATCCACTCGCCCCGTGGTCCCAGGCACCAGTGGCTGTGCCTGCACCTGCGACCCGGGAGAGGGACAAGCCGCCTGCCCCATGGTCCCAGGTGCCTGCGGCTATGGCCTGGGCGAAACCGCCTGCCCAAGTTCCCCTGTGGCTGCTGCTGGCCCGGGCAAAGCTGGCCTGGGTTCTGGGTGCCTGCAGCCAGCCAGAGGGAGAGAAGCCCAGGTCCTGGGTGCCTGCGACCAGCCTGAGGAGGGAATCCTGGGTCCCAGAAGTGGGGTGAGGCAGAGGTGGTTAGGGGCGATCAGGGGGGTAGGGGAGCAGTTAGGGGCAATCAGGCAGGTAAGCAGAGGTGGTTAGGGGCTATCAGGCAGGCAGGCAGGTGAGTGGTTAGGAGCCAGCGGTCCTGGATTGCAAGAAGCAGTTGGACATACCCCAAGGGGTCCCGGATTGAGAGGGTGCAGGCTGGGCTGAGGGACCCCTCCCATGCACGAAATTCGTGCACTGGGCCTCTAGTTTTGTAATATTAGGAGATAAAATGTAAGTGGGGAAGCATAGTGAGCTGCAAACTGAATTATATTCTTGTCCTTCATCCCAGAAGATGACACTTCCCGTGGTGATCACAATGCATGCTGGATGTCAGCAAAGATGGATGTGTGACCAGCAGTCCTTTTCACTCCCTGCATACATGAAGATTGCTGTTTGATTTGTGGCTGTGGCCATAATTTGCAAAGCTTGTCACTGCTTGCAAGTTATAGTTAGCCCAAAGCTTTGTTTAAAAAGGGCTGTCCCATTCCAGATTATTGTACACCAGATTGCTGTGTCAACTAAATTAACACATTGTATGCGGGAAACGTATTTATGCGTTTTGCATTGACTGGTAGTAGAGTGGCGCGGGACACGTATTAATACGTTTTTTATAGACTAGCGGTAGAATACGGGTAATGTATAAATACGTAAACTAAAGTTATCGTAATTTTACTGAACGTTGCCATTTGTGCAAAAAATTAGCAAAAATGGCCTGTGCCACCTGTTAGCATGCGATAAAAACTACCCGCAAACAATGTGTTAATAACAAGGGGCCACGTATTATACCAGGAAACTTTTTCCCAAGCTATAACTCTGTCTCTTGATTTCTGTTTGGCTTCATTCATCTCCTCTTGATGCTACAGATAACATTGTCATAATAAATAATTCTTATTTAATGAAGATTGTCAAGGTAAAATGGTGGAACTGGACATTGATGGGAACAGAAGATTCAGAAAAAGGATGATTGTAGAGGATGATAGAATTAGAAAGAAGTAAGGTGAAGACGTGGTAGGGGTGAGATGGAGCTACATTATTTTTTCTCTTTTCTTACTTTCCCCGTACATTGGCTTTCTTCACATAGTAGCTGGCAGTTTCTTTAGGAACTCATTTATAATTGTGAGAGAGTTTTAACAGAAGACTAAGAGAGGAGAGGGCCAGTTTGGTATGTAATAGATTGGTTTTCTTTTCAATTCAATCTCATTAGCATAGGCTCATTTACTATGGACATTTACTCTCAAGGCTAACTCTCCATGTGTATTTGAACCAGCAATGGTTTCACTGTAGATGGAACTATGTTGGTGATGGAACATGTTCATTTATCATAGAATGGATAGACTTTGTTTACAGTTGGGATCCCTTTCATCCTAAGCCTGTACATTTTAAGGTATATTTGGAAGCCTTTGCCACTTTGCTATATCTACGAGGCTTGTGAAAACTCAAGTGATAATGTATCTCATTTGAGAATCACCCGAATTCCCTTGAGCTGAGAGAATAACAGGAAAAACAAATGGCTACTTTTTTAAAGTGATAGCCATTCTGGAAGGGTTGTTCTCTTAGTCTCCTTCCTGTCGTGTTGTTGTGCATCTCCGTAAGCCCCCTGACAAGTCTTGGAATAATTAAGCATTATTGTTTTGGATTCCCAATCGTATATAATAAAAGAGAAACATGTAAATTGACCATCCCTTCGCTATGCTCACCAGCCAATCAGGGTTAATATGCAAATTAACCTGACAAAGATTGTGGGTTAATTTGCATACACAGGCGCCAGGTGGAGAGCAGAAGTGGAAAGCCAGCAGCTTGGGGGATGGACGTGACTCCCTCGGTTGCTCCCTCAGTCGCTCCCTTGGAGGGCCGTGGCTCCCTTGGTTGCCAGGCGGAGAGCAGAGCAGGAGAGCAGGAGGCTTGGGGGGCTGTGGCTCCCTGGGTTGCTCCCAGCATGGGGAGCACCAGGAATTCTGGGAATAGTAGTTCTGATGGCAGCCCCAGGACCGGAAGCAGAAGCCCAGAGAGCGGGGAGCACCAGGAATGCTGGGAATCATAGTTCTGGTGGCAGACGGATCTCCTAGACACTAGAGCAAAGTAAGCCTGGAGCAAGTTACTGTTGCTTTGGGGGATGGAGGGAAAGCAAAGGTGAGAGACATAAGTAAAATCAGAGTGTCTAGGAAAAATTAAAGGGAAGATATCCTAAAACTTCCAGGAAATCTCCACCAATGAAGCAAAGCAAAAAAAAAAAAAAGCTTCTATTATTTTGTGAGCAACAAACCAAACTGGGTTGGGGGGTCTCAGACAATTTGTTCATATGATTGCAAAGACAGACAGAAACTCCCAGATTGGAGAGGGCTCCCCTGAGGGCTCCCAGATTGGAGAGGGTGCAGGTCGGGCTGAGGGGAAGCCCCCTCTCCCCCACTGCCTGTTGACAAATCTTCGTGCACCGGGCCCCTAGTATATTCTATAACTAAGGATAAGGTCAGCTTCACCAGAAGAGCAATTCTTGTATTGCAGTGGGAGAAAACCAGGAGCAAGGGCTGGCCACAGTTTGGAATATACACACATGAAATTATTACTTTATTCCAAATTATTCCCACTCCCCTATCCACCCAATCTTGGTGCCCACACTCTCTATATTTCTGAATTATAGGGTCCAATGGGGTTCCTCTTTGACCACATGGTTAAGCCAGGGGAGAAAGCCATGATAAGCATCATTTTATCTTTAGCAGAAAGAATCGCGCCCAATGACTAAGCATCTACTGTTTCATTCTGGATAGCCTGTGTGAAATGTGAAAAGTTCATGCCACACAAAGCATCAGGAGTGCTAGCAGAGCAGAGGAGCTGGCAGATTTCATTGCCAAACCAGGGTCTTTGGACACCAGGTGGATATTTCTCACCTGCATTTTTCTTTCAGTAGTGGGTGCTGCCAAAATTCTCAGCAATCTCTCAGCTGTACAACAATATGTTCCCAAACTAAGAAATTATATATATATATATATATATATATATATATATTAAAAGCCTGGTCTCTTGTAATTGCACTTGGAAGCTCTAGTCTGGGAGGTAAAAAACTGCCACTTTGACAAAGACTGTTTTGTTAGCCTGGATTGTTATAAAATGGAAACGAACCATCAGATAGAAGGGATGTTAGGGCCACTGACCAAGAAAAGGGATGCCACCACTCAGGAGGAGGTCAGAGGAGGATGGACTGACAGAGGAGGACAGGGATCTTCATTTTGTGGGTTCAGAATCTTCCAGCTGAAAGGTGGATAAAATGCAGGGCTTGACATCTCAGGACAAGAGAAATACAGCTTCAGATGGGAGACATTTAAAATGGCTTCTTCCTCAAAAGGCAAGAAAGAAGATGCTCAGAATCGACAGAGGGCTATGTGTGTGACGCATAGGTCAGACCAAGACCTGCAGCGTTATATATGTAAGAGAAAGAATAATCTTCTGTATGTTACTCTAAATAAAGCTTAATCACATAGGAGCTTGAATATAAGTCATTCTAACTTGTGTCTTAGATATACTGTTTGAGCCTTCCTCTAACTTGCATATCTCATGATCAGAGTAGAAGATAGAGATAAAACTAACTGTGCAATTGATTTAGCAGATATATCTTTATAGAAAATATACTGAGCAAATCTTGTACTATACATGCTTCTCCCTAATACCCACACTGAGGGTGCCTATCCCACCTTCATAGGTAGGCTTACGTGTAGATAGATGGTCTTTTGGATCATTCACTCTGGCTGAGTGATACACATCCACAACTGAGAGCCCAAGAGGCTTGAAAAGTGGGAAGTGTGTGTGCATGAACATAAACCTGACCTGAGCTGAAATGAGGCCATTTATAGACTTATTTGATTTTAGGAAGCTGCCTTGGGCTCTGGCAATAGCCCTAAAATATTTCAGACAAGGAGAGTATAGACCAATGTTGAATTTCTCTGGATTTTAGGACATAGTTTTAGGAAGAAAGGTATTAAAAATGTTTACAATTTAAACATATTTAATTTTAAAAAGTAAAACAATGGACACAAACATTTCTGTCCAGTTGATTTAAATTTTCCCTTACCATCTTTGGTTTGATTTCTCTCTCTCTCTCTTTTTTACATTTTTACTATTCTAGGATGAATCCTCCATGTTCTTCCAGTTTGGCCCATCTATTGAACAGCAAGCTTCCGTGATGCTCAACATCATGGAGGAGTATGACTGGTACATCTTTTCTATTGTCACCACCTACTTCCCTGGCTACCAGGACTTTGTGAACAAGATTCGCAGCACCATTGAGAACAGCTTCGTGGGCTGGGAGCTAGAGGAAGTCCTCTTGCTGGACATGTCCCTGGATGATGGAGATTCGAAGATTCAGAACCAGCTCAAGAAACTTCAAAGCCCCATCATTCTTCTTTATTGTACTAAGGAAGAGGCCACCTACATCTTTGAAGTGGCTAACTCAGTAGGGCTGACTGGCTGTGGCTACACGTGGATTGTGCCTAGTCTGGTGGCAGGGGATACAGACACAGTGCCCTCGGAGTTCCCCACCGGGCTCATCTCTGTGTCCTATGATGAATGGGACTATGGCCTCCCTGCCAGAGTGAGGGATGGAATTGCCATAATCACCACCGCTGCTTCTGACATGCTGTCTGAGCACAGCTTCATCCCGGAGCCCAAGAGCAGTTGTTACAACACCCATGAGAAGAGGATCTACCAGTCCAATATGCTGAATAGGTGAGTATGGCACAGAGCGCACACTGTCGGTGGAGGTCAGAGTTTAGCTTCCAAAACTGGGGCTGGACATTCAGAAACAGTAGGAAAGACAGTTCAAGCTATCAGTGTTGAAGGCTAGCCACTGGATGGCAGTTATCCATGACGGTGTGAGTGTTTCCGATCCAAAGCTGGCTGTTTCTGTGTTTTTGTTCTGAGAAATATAAAACTGCTCTCACTTATTGAGCATTTACTATGTGATAGGTATTACTCTACGTGTATTGCATTTTTTACCTCATTTATTACTCAAAGCAACAACTTTAGGAAGCAGGTTTTAAAAATTGTTTTCATTTTACAATATAAGAAAATAAGGCCTATAGGTGTAAATTATCCAAATGAGAGATTTGTTTGTAGTTGAACCCTCTCTGGTCACCACATACTTGATCACTCTGAAAGACACCATAGGCACTGAGACAAGGGAGGACCAGCCCTCTTATCCCTGGAGTGCTGCTGTACTGGGAGGAAATGGAGAATGGGTTAATGGGTGTGTAGGCCATGAAGAGGATGCTTTCCTTGGTTTTTCTCTCCTTTGCTTCTCCTCTCTCTACCTTTAAGAGTGAGGATGCTGCGATAGAGGTGTCTTTTATGGTGTCTCTTAGTCTGATTTATTCACTAAGAACATAAGGGTGGTGGAGTTCTGCTCCCCTGACCTCACCTCATAACACAGGCATAACTGCAGCCTATTCTCAAAGGGTAATTATGTAATGATGAAGGGCAGAAAACTCTATAGGATGCGTTTATGGTTTAGTTATTTGTATAAAACTGTTACATGTGCAATTATAAAAAAAAAATCAAGCAACATAGAAGAGCACAAAGAAGAAAGTAAAAATTACCTTAAATCCAACTAATGAGAGATAAACATGGTTGAAAGAATTAGTGACCATCATTCTAGACATCTCCCTGTGCATGGATACCTATATGGATATAAATCTATAATTTTATATAAATGGAAATGTATACATGCTCTTCAATAACCCAACTTTCTTTTACTCAGCAATATGTTTTGGGCATCCATTGTAAAATTATCAGTTATATCAGACACATAGCAAGGTATTCAGAAAAGCTTAATACATGCTCAGGTCCCCACCATTCAGCTTAAGAAATAAAATATTAGAAAGTGTATCTGGGGAGGTTGACATACATTTAGTGGTGGTTGAATGTGTACCTGCTTATTCTTGGAAGGGAGTTGGACTGTTGCCTTTCAGCTAAACTCCTAAATTTAGAGTGGAAACTAAAACTGGTATTAATGTAGCTGCATCTGTGATCCAGTCCTAATATTCTCTCACCTTGAACTTTGCTCTTCCTGCTTGTTCGTAGTGACTGTCGTAGTTTTCTTTCTACCTCTGGTAATTCTGTCTCAGGCTCATTGGCATGCTCTTCTTCCTTTACACACCTCTTAAATACTAGTGCTTCTCAGGACTCTGTCCTAAACCCTTTCTTTTCTTATCCATTGCCAAAGATACACTTAATGTCTATAAATTCCCCCAAATCTCTGGCTGCAATCTTTCACTTGAGCCCCAAGTCTCTATCTCTAACTGTGACTAGATACATTTCTTGAGAACATGCCATAGCCGAAGCTGTCAAGCTGTCCTGCTTTCTCCTCCTACTTCTTAGAGCCAAATCTGCACCACCTATAAAGGGGGCATCCTATTGCCCACTTGCCTAAAATAAATATTTTCAGTGTCCTTGATTCTATATCCCTGACACCTAATAGCCAATCATGCCATTTTCTGTGGATTTCCTCTGGAGTGCTTTCCCTTATTTTCATATTCATACCATACCCCAGCCCATCTCTTCTCACCTGCATTGCTGCAGGGCCTCTTAAATATCTTCTGGCTCCCCATTCTGCCTCTTTTCAATCTGCATTGTAGCCCAGTGGTCTGAAGTGAATATGTGATGTCATCCCTCTCCTGCTCACTACCTTTCAGTAGGTCTTTATTGCCCCTGCGATAAAGTCCCATCTCCGTAATATGGTTTACAGAGTCATCCGCAGCATGGTTCCTCCTGTCTTTCCAAAATGGTCCCATGCTGCTCTGTGCCTTAAGCACTGCATTCCCACAATACTGGCCTTACTTTAGTTCTTTGAGAATACCCTCTTCTCCCTCACTTCCAGTCAGTTTGTTCTGTGTAATCCCTTCCCACCAATACACAAATGCAGATGCTCCCTTTACCTGTCTCAGATTCTCCATGCTTCAGGTTTTAGTCTTGGCATCGCTTCCACTGGGAAGGCTTTCCTGAACCCTGGACTAACATCAGCCTGTAACATGCCTTCACTGCATCTTGTGCTTTTCCAATAAAGCCACTCTTCAGAATGTTATAATTACATGCTTTATTATCTCTCCTCCCCGTAATTCTGGGAAAGCGGTGACCTTTCTGTCTTACTCATGTCTATGTCACCCACTCCTAGCATAGTGTGAGTCCCAAGGAAGACACTTGGAGTGAATGAGTGACATCCTCCAAGATGCTGAGCTGTCCAGTGCATACCCACCCTACAGGAGCTTTCTCATTCTGCTCCTCTCTGCAAGATAATAGAGATTTCCTTTAAAAACTCCCTGTGTATTCTTTTCTTTACATTCATGTTTTGTCCCATTGTTTTTAGTGTTAAATTTAAATCTGATTTAGATTATTTTACCAAATGTTTGTTCTTTAAAAAAAATGCTAACAATGAATGAATAAAACATTTGCTAAACAACACAAAGCAATCAAGTGGGTGTTACCTTAAAGTCCATAAATATGGTCCAGGAATGTCTGCTTTTATCTTAAAAGCTCCTCTTTATAAACAGGGATCTGTACATATTATTATTTCCCATTTGGCTTCTTTACATTAGAATGTAAATGTGATTTCTCAAGCCTGGCCTCTAACCACTATACTAAAACCATAGTTGGTTTGAACCTTTGTTACCATCTCTTCTGGCCACTGGGAAGGTAGCTCTCCTGGGTTCTCTATGCTTCTTCCTTAGAGATTATTGTCAAGATAGCCACAAATGCCCACCTCCATCTTCTCAAGTACAATAATCTACACCATGCAGGTTATTCATAAATTCCTTGAGTCCCAGTGTGGAGGAGAGAGAAAAGGTCCACCATCACTTAATTTCCCAAGTATACTGTGTAAAATGTGTCTTCCAACTTTTCAACATCCTTCTCCACTGAGGCATTTCCTCTGTGAACTCTCTCTCCTGCCCTAGTTCCATGATTTCTCTAGAGGTCTGTATCTAACAATGTGGGACATCTTCTATGTGCTCTCTTCCTGTCCTTATCCCTGCATCCCTCACTCATTTCCACCATCTTTTCCTTCCCTTCCTCCCAAATGCAGCTTCTCATGGTTCTTGAATCCAATCCCTAGCCTCTCTTAGAAATATATTAATCTGTTTTTCTATCAGGATCCAGAAAGGATTGATGCTGACTAACAGGGACAAGAAGGTGCTATTCTTAAAGTCTGAGCTGTTATCACCAGGCACAGCACTCAAAATCATCTACTTATTCCTTCTACTTATCCTGGTCTGAAATCAGACTCTTCCTCCCTTCAGAGTTCTGGTCTCAATAGGGTTACTCTTTTAAATAACAAACCAAGCAGCCACACCATTTAGGCACAGCAGGAAATCTTTGCAAAATAATATTGTTGCAAATGGTTGGTTGTTTTGTGAGGATGGGCCTCTGTGGGCCTGCTGCTCACCCTCCTGTAACAGCAGTGGGAGGAAGCCCCTCAGGAGGTATCTGGGAGTGACCCGGCCCTACAAGACAGATTTGGGAAAGGGTTACTGTTGTCCTCTGACCTTCTGAACACCCAGAAGCATCAACAGGCCTGTCCTTTCAGAAGCACTATAAGGGGAGGTAAAGCCTTCCTTTATACCTGAACAGCCTGTGGCTTTCCTTTCACGTGAGGCAAGTTCCTAAGTCTAGATTTAGGGAACAGGGACAGGAGGCTCTGTGATACCCCTGAGTGCCAAAAAGAGACACATATTTGAAGTGATTCACTTGTTACTGAAGGAAGACTTTTTTTTTTTTTTTTTAATGACATGTAAGCATTCTCAGAGAGGATCCTTAAAATGAGCTATTTTAGTTCACTATTAAATAAATGTTATTTATCACACATCAATCCAAATTCCTTACTGGTTATTTCTTAGCTCTTGAAGTTCCTTTGACTAGACATGGTGACTGTTTCCAGATAGGCCTTAGACTGCTGGCCAAGGCTTTTGACCTGAGTAACAAGAAAAATACAGAAATCCAGTTAAATTTAAATTTCAGATAAACAATAGATCATTTTTTTTTAGCATCTGTCACAAATATTGCATGGGTCGTGCTGATACTAAAGGATAATTTGTTGTTTATTTGAAATCCAGATTTAACAGGGCTCCTGTATTTGTTGCTAAATATAACAACCCTATTTTGTACACTAATAAAAATGAACTTTCTGTTGGAATTTTGTAGCTTTCACTTATGCCTTATTGGTAAATGGACTGCAGTGTCCTATACTAGCAATTTTCAACCCTTATACAATTCTGTGGCGCACAAAATATATTTTTTGTTGATCTGATAAAAAAAAAAAAGGGCATAATTTTGATTCATTCACGTTGGACAGCTATTGTTGTGTTGGCTGTTGACATTTTTTTTTTTTATTTAACAGTCTACCCTGACTAAATAGTCAGGTATTGCATGTTTTAAACATTCCTACGGCACACTGGTTGAAAATGACTGCCCTATACCATAGCCTGAGACATGCTGAGGGAGTTTTATTCCAACTGGGAACTTGATTTGATTGAAAGAGTTAGAGACTTTCTTATGTGTGCATTCTCTAAGTGAAGGACTTTCTTAGTTTCTGAGAAAAATCTGAAAACCCTTTGGTTTCAGATGATCTGAAAGGGTTGAGAAAGGGATTTGGCCAGTCGTCCAAACCCTTCTTTATCTCCCCGAGCTAGAGAAGAGTTGTTAGCTGTTAGTAGGCACACATCTATATTTTTCCTTTATCACTCCCTGGGGTGGGTGGTAGTTAATGGTTATTTTCCGTTGCAATGTGCTCTTCAGTACCCCGCTGGTCTGTTTCTGTCACTCAGGTGATGGTGCACCTGCCGCTCACCTCTAGGCTCTCTTTCTGTCCTGAGGACCCAGTGTTCCTGCTCTTCATTCAGCACAACTTTTGAACTTGTAGAAAAATCAGATGCTCTTTCAAATGGCTGGATCGCAACATAGAACCTCTTATGAGTCTTGCCTAATTATTTTCCCCAGTGTCCTCAGTTTTCCTCCTCAGCACATGCTTTGCACCCACCCATCCCAGTTCTTCCTTCCCCTTTGAAGTGGCCATCTCAAGAGGCCAGAATACTCCCCCTGGCCTAGCTTTTGAGAGATGGGGATAAGTGATATGAAGAAAGGTGCTTTCTAGGTTCTCATTAAAGGAGCTGTGATGAACAGATATTTCATTATCCTTGAGGCAGCCTTGCCATCCGTGGAACAGTTGGATTAGCTGGATTGCTCCCATGGGGTGCCCACTTGACTCTCTTGGCCTGGAAAGTGCTGAGAAGGTAAGAAATAAATGAGGAATTGAGTCCATTAGTTTTTAGACACTGTGGGCAAAATTTGCTTGGTTAGTACCCATCTCTGGTTGTTATTAATGTTCATGGAGTGCCCAGCATAGGCAGATTTATGGTAAGACAAATATATATTATAGGTGAACTTAATATAATTTACATGTGAACCAATCAAAGGCTCTGTGAATGCATAGTTATAAGGATACCATCAGGCACAGTGGCCCTTCATCTGATTAAAGAAGTCCATTGGAATCTAATGAAAGCTATGTTTTCATACGAAATGTAAAGACACACCTGTTTATATATATATAGAGAGAGATGTGTGGAAGGAAATATAAATTGGGGGAAATAATCAGAGAATCTAATCACTACCCTAAAAGACATATTCAATGCTTATTGTAATTCAGGCAAAGCAAGCTTTAACTGTGCATGGAAGAATGATGGAATGTAAGGATTTTCAAACTCTTCTGTTTTCTTTCAATCTTTCACATTTTCCATATCAGATACATAGATGGTCATTTCATTAAGTAGTCTTTGCTTCTTTCCTTTAAATTCAAACCCATGAACAGCATTCTCAATGTTTAACGCAGAGAGCCCTACATGATTCTTTCTTTAATTGCTATTTAATTCTGTGGCTGAATTGTAGAATTTTAAAGTTATCCATGCCATATTTGGTGGGGTTTTTTCTTCCATTTTCTTTCTCTTCTACTTCCTCCCCACTTTTTTACATCCCCTTCTTCTTCTTTCTTTAAAAATATTTACAATTTGGAGGAGAGGACAGATGACAAAGAGGGGGAGTAAGTGGGAAAAGAATTCTGTTTCACTTAGAATAACTTTTGGGGAGAGGGAGAGGTACATAGTGCTGGGAGAGAAAACACAGGTGGTGCATTGTCTGTAGGGATAGGATGGTCTCAAAGAGGAAAGAAGCAAGATCAGAGTAGATCAGTGACTCTTAGTGGAGAAAGCAGACAGGTCACAAAGGATGTGGGTAGGTGGCAATGGGAAGGGTGAAGAAGAGGGTCATGAGGTATATACTCAGAAGCAGCCCCTTTGTCAGCAGTCAGAGGAAGTTATTAACTCCGGCATTAGTTACCTTTCTGAATACTCACCGCACACCAGAATTGTGAGTGATCTAATTTGATCCTTGCAAAAATCCTGATCCATGCAAATGTCCTCAGGATTCCCTGATCCCTCCCTCCCAAGCACTCCCTATGCCCACCCCCTGCTTTATTTTCTCTGTACCTCTTATGTGACACACTGCATATATTTTATTTTTAAATATATTGTTGGCTCACTCCTCTTGGTTGAATTCAAGCTCCATGAGAGCAGGACATTTTTTAACCTCTGTGTTCCCAGCACAGTGACTGATAGGTTGTAGAACCTTGATAAATATTTGTTTGATAAAAGCATAAGTGAAGATAGGAATCATTATCCCATTTATATGTTTCTAAGAAAACTGAGACCCTCTAGCTTAGGCTGTGTGATGGTGTCAGGATTTGGCCTGGGTCCGCCTGGGGAACCTGGATTTCAGTCCCTTACTGGGCTGCATATTAGCCAAGCTTTAAAGAAATATAAGCCTGGCTGGTGTGGCTCAGTGGTTGAGCATCGACCTATGAACTGGGAGTTCATGGTTCAATTCCTGGTCATGTGTCCGGGTTGTGGGCTTGATCCTCAGTGTGGGGAATGTAGGAGGCAGCTGATCAGTGATTCTCTCATCATTGATGTTTCTATCTCTCTCTCTCCTCTACCTGTCTGAAATCAATAAAAATATTTTAAAAGTAAAGAAATCTAGGCTTCCCTTAAAATGAAAGCATCAGAGTTGGAAGAGTCTTTTGCTGCTCACATCATCCAACTCTTTCAATACATGGATTCTCTCAGAATAGATGATAGAATGATGAATGGATTTATAACTTTTTGAAAGCAAAATCTCAGAGTGGTCACTCATCTGTTCGAGGCTGGGTGGGCACAGAACCAGGTGTCCTTATGGCAGGAGCAGTGTTCTCCACAGAGCATGCTGCCTCTTAACGCCTTGACCATGTCCTCAGAAGGACTGGCAGGCAGCCAGGGTTTTCCTGTTAGCCTTTGCTCTGGTCTGGCAATGTCCCCATGATTCTTGCTCCCTTGGTTCTTACCCAAACAAGGGTGCAATTTCACAGTTAATAGGAATTGAAGGTGGTGTTATTTAGGAATTGAGTGGGATCATTTCTCCATCTGCTCTCTCTTCCCACCAGAGGATAAAGGCTGGCTGGGTGGGGATAGGAGTGGGGGCGAGCTGCCAAGAAGCTAGAGTGCTGTCATTTATGGTTACTGACATGGGCTGGAAGCTTGAGTGAGGGCTGGACCACCACCGGCCAAGGTCGGCTTAACTAACAGGAGCTTCTTGAGAGCAGAGATGGTGTTCTGGCTTTTGCACCTACATATACGACCTCACATATTTTAAATAAATAATGGTTTCAACCTTTCTCTTTGTTTCCGCTCCACTGGATCCGTCAGGGGTGCATAGGTGGTCATCTGCTGGAAGAAATCTCCAAGACCTGATGTGGCTGATAAAGATTTGGAAGAAGCAGGGTTTCAGCCTGCCTGGTTTTCAGAAGTGGTTGCTAAGGAATCTGAACCAGCACTGCAGACAGAGGCACACGTAGAAGCTGGCAAGAGGGTGGCAGCAGGAGCTGGGTAGAGGAACCTTCCCTTGACTTTCAGGCTTTTATCAGTGGCGCATTCTCTTCCGGGAGGCGCTGGTGGGGTTAGTGCGCCCAGACTGGCACTGGTCCCCAAGCTGGGCTGGCTGGTCACACATGAAGGAACTGCTGCTGACAGATTAGAGCTCCCTGCTGCTGAAATCTGTTCCCTCTTGTCCAGCTTCCAGCAGCAGCAGCCGGCCGGGGGCTGCCTGCTGCCTCCCTCGCTGCTCAGGCCTTTTCTGTTTCTCATTCATTACTGATTCACACCGCCCTCCCCGCCGCCCCCACCGTTTTTCTTTCTTCTTTCCCATCTCTTTCCCTATAGGGTGTTTTGTTCATTGATCTTTTGCTGCCCCTTTCCTCTCTTCACCAGTTTTTATTTAAAATTTTCCTGATTTTAGCTGTGTTCATAAATGACCATGTGTGGGATTCTTGCACATATACATACTCATGTGTGCATGCAGTATATATCCATTCAGCACGTCTTTATGTATGTACATTTACATATGTCAAATTGTGTAGAGCATTATTGACAGAACTGGATTAAAACACTTTTCCATATTAAATTTGATGAAACGAGAAAAGTTGAGTGTGGGATAAAAGTTGGGAGGAATCCTTTAAAATGGCTTGTCTGGAATTAGCTTTGGTGATTATCCACAAGGTATTTCCTTCCAATCTGATTCCATTTTTAAAGTCTCGATGGCTGTAAGGATGGTTGCTAAGTAACCCTATCACATTTATTGTTTGGGCAAAAGAGGAAGGCACAGCAGTCAAGTTGTTCTATATACTTTTAAGAATCCCTTAATGTTTTCTTTTTCTAAAGGAAAGATTTTCTGTGTCAACACAACAGGAATATCCATGGAAACCACACTGTGAATATCATATCATATCGTATCATATCATAAAATAATATCATATTCATTCTAAGTGGTCTTTTTCAGAATTCCCCTAAAAGGATCACAGATGGAGTCCAGATGAGGATATGTGTCAAAATACATTTTGCCGGGAGCCGGTCCATGCTTGCTGTTTCAAGGGACCTGGCATATATGGCATACTGTTCTTAATATGTTTGCTCACCTTCTTGGCACTATGTGTTTTAACCAAGGTCTCTGAGAAAGGTTGTTTCCCCAGGTAGGGATTTTCCCCTGAAGTTAGGGAGGGAATAAAACCTCTTAACTAGTGCCAGGTGGGTAATTAATCACTTTAACTACGAACAATCATGCTTAAGCTACATAATCTTTACTCTCTGGAATGGAGATAAGAAACGCCCTAGCCTTTGTAATAGAGATTGATAGGATTGAGTCAACTGGTATAAATACAGATGTAATAAGACAGCAAGAGACAGAACTTAGAATACGGAACCAGAAGAAGACAGAACCAGGAGGCACAGAACCTCCACAGAACGTTCTCTAGAGACAGAAGAACTTCGCTGGAGAGAACATGGCAAAAGATCCTGGACAGAAACTGGCCTCAGAACCTAGAGACAGAACCTAGCGAGAGAACATGGCAAAAGATCCTGGACTGAACCTGACTACAGAAATTGGCAAGAGAACCTGACTAGAACCTGGTATCTGAACCTGGCTGGAGAACCTAGCGAGGGAACATGGCTACAGAACCTGGCTGGAGAACCGGGAGAACCTAGCAAGAGAACATGGACACAGAACCTAGCTGGAGATCCTAAGCAGAACCTCTCTGGAGATCCAGACCAGAACTTGGCTGGAGGTCCTGGCTGGAGATCCTGGCTAGGCTGCTGATCAACTGAACGCTGTCTCCGTGTCATTCCTTCTTCGCCGACTCCGTCCACACCTTTGGGGACCCCTGGACCCGCTGGGGTTGGACCCCGGCAACATTTAGTGTTTGACATAAAAGTTGATGATCAAAAACTTCAAGTTGGTCAGTATTAGGGCTAATAAAGAGGATAATAAAAGTGGCCATTTTCATACAGGGAATCCTCATGTCTGTCATCTCACTGAGACATTACAACAGACTCGTGAGGACTTCTATTCACTGTATGAATTGGTTCTAGATATCATCAGAGAAAACTTAGATTCTTTCTTCCTTTAATTTTTCAGCAGCATTTCCAGACACACCCATTTTTACCCCTCCTTGAACAACAATCTAGGAACTTTTGTTTAAGCAACAGTGGAATATAGTTTATTAACGTAGACTTTACCATGTCAAATTTCTCTCATTTTTGAATATAGAGGGAAAGCCAGGTATATGTTATAGACTGTAACTCAAAATTATGAGTAACCACAGGCCACACAGTGTCATTATTCTCACTGCTCTGTTGCCACATCTCAAGTGTGTTCACACACAGACTTCCTTGTTTTACCTGGAAGAGGGGAGGTCACATATTCAACAGTCTGATGTATCTGGAACATAGCCAAGAACCACGAAGAAAGCAGAAAAGGGCTTTGAACAAAAATCACTGACACAAAAGTCTTGTCCTAAAATGAACGTAGTTTATTTGAACTAAGAGTTCATCTATTCTAATTTTACACATATTTCTAAGAAGTTTGTGGACAGTTGGAGTGTATATGCCATAGAGAATTAGTAACTCAGCTTAAACATGATACATAAACATATTTAAGTGGTCTGTCTACAGTTGGCTTGGTACCTGCATGATCATTAGGACCCAGACTTCTGCTAGCTTTCTACTTTTTTGTTTATAAGGTGTGGCCTATATCCCCAAGCTCAAGAGGGCTGCTGGACGCCAGTGTCAAGCAGCAAATTGAAGTTAGAAAGAAAGGACGACAAACACTTTCCCTTTTAAGGAAATTACCCAGAAATCCCACACTTTGCTTATAGCCCGTTAATCAGAAATCAGTCCATGGCCACAGCTAGCTGCAAGGGAAGCTGGAAATTGATTTTATTTTAGTTTTTGATGGGGGCAGTAATATGCCCAGTTAAAAATCAAAGTTCTGTTAGCTAGTGAGAGTCAAGGCTGTATCTTTGGTAGGCAGCCGGTAGTGTCTAAGATACTTGCTTATCTGATTTTCCAGATGACAACAGCTTAGAAATAACAAACATGATGGGAAATGGGTAGGTAAACTGACAGCATTAAGAAATAACAAACAGAATGGTAAAGTGCAGAAAGTACTAGGAAAACCTAGCAAAATACCTTGAAGGGAACATTCATCTAAGACCATTTAAGCAAACTTCCATATTCTCCCCACAAAGCCTATATCCCTTTTAAAGCCTCCCTCAAGGCAAGATAACATAGTCATTGTTAGGTCATCAATAAGAGCTTAAATTTTATTGACAATTTTGATTTAAGAAGTCAAAGAACTCCATAATAACTTTCTGAAAATTTCCATTTAAAATGCTTCCTATAATCAAGAAAAAGCTTGGTACTTAAAAATACTAAGCTTCAGCAATTTAGAAAATTTACCTTAAGAAAGGTTATTAAGTGACTACTTTGTGCCAAGTTCTTCATAGAGCCTTATTTAATCTCAAAAAGTACTGTCCAGAGGCATTATTACTTCCATTTCTCAGGGGGAAGAAACTGAGATCCAGAATGGTTAAGTCACTTGCCTACTTTACTTACAGATAAAGTTGGGTTTCAAATCCACGTTTTCATGAATTCCAGGTGTACTTTGCCCCCATTGTCCATCTTTTGAGAACTATCTCTGTAGCTGAGTCAATTAGGCATAACTCTGATGTGTATGAAGACATTATTAATTTGCGGACAAAGTGGTTTTAGTAAAGAATTTCTTTTCTTAGCCTCTGTGCTGAATTCTTGTCCTGAAGCCATGATAAGTCCAGCCCAGGAGCAGCATCAGTGCACCCATGTTAGGGATGTCCCAAACTGAGCCTCTTCATTTCCCCCTCCGTCCTGAAGTGTGTCTCATCTCTAGTTACTGGCCCAGCTGTAATCTCGCTATACTTCCTTTCTGTTTGGAAAGGATGATTATTTTTTCTTATTTTATTCCTGTACATTCCAAAAATCCTTTAGCTTACACAGGGAAAAATAACAACTTGTTGTTTCTGTAGACCTGAGAGTCCTTGGAACTGCAGTGAGAGCAGGCTTTCTGTTCTAAAATCTGTGGAGGCTCCTGGAGGTTACGGAGACACTGGAAATAATGTCTGGGACATGTCATAAAACTAAACAAGACCTTGGTCTCCATCATGATTTGCAAAGGTCCTCCAGGGCCACTGTTCCTTTGTGACAGGTTGGATGAGTCTGGATTTGTTTAAAGCTGACACTCGGCCAGAGATCGGAGAAAAGTAAAAATGGTGTTATTGAAAGTAAAAGAAATGTGATGTGTAGAGGGCTGCTTTTCTGTACCTCACAATATTATATTTACTGATGGTTGACTTAGTGACACATTCAGTTGGTATTTTGATCCCCTATGAGGTATTGACCCCTGTATTAGATGTTGGGCATATAGACAATACACATCATCCATTTAATTGGCTTCATGAGGAGTGTGGCATCCACAGAAAGTTCTTTTGATTTTCTAATTTGGACTTATTTTTCTTGTAATCCAAAGCAAATTGCCTAAGAGGCTAGCAGAATGAGCCTAAGAAATGAAGATCAGAATTTCAGAATACATTGGTTAAAAGTACCTAGAATTTCCTGGTACTTCTGACAGAAGGCCATGAAGTGTCCCTTCTAATGGAGAACAAGACAGTGGACTTAAGGAGAAAAGGACCATTCTGATACAGCTGATTCTAGCTTAATTCTTTGTGATCTCATTGTCACAGATTATTAGCCACCCCCAAATTCAAAAAACCTCATAAAAGAATATTCTTTTGAAATACATCAGAATTCCCTCCCCCACGTGCACACACGCACTCTGTGTGCTCACTCACCAACAAGTTTAAAAATAGGAACCATGGTGTTGCCATGACTCCCAGTGCTACTCTGCAGCCTCTCTTTCCCTTGGATGTCATTTCACTTCTGAACACGATTTAGCAAGGACCTGGCTCAGAGCGGCCTCTAGCGGCTCAATCCTTAGGGAAGTTCTTCCTTCCTGGAATATTCAGCCAGCCCAATTCCAAAATTAACCCATACCAGCCAAGTTGAACACTTCCGTGTAATGAACTCTTCTCTCCACATGATCAGCTTTTTGCAGAATCTTTCTCGTCGACTGTGAGTAACAAACTAGGTGGTACTTACTGTGTACTCAAAACTATGGCCAACCATCCAGGAGTCCACTGTGTTACTGTGGAAATGAGACCGGCGCCCCAAAAACACCGAGAGAGAAAGCAGGGAAACTGGGTGGTGGAAGTACGATGGCGAATGAAGTAATTCAAATGAAATATGTGTGCTCTGATCATCAAAAGTTAACGTTTTCCTTCTTCAGATAAAGGAGTCTTCTCAAATGATTCACCTGATGCTGATTCCACAGCCTCAGGGAAGAGTTGATGTGTGACTTGTTCCCATATTATCTTTAGTTCCCTGTGTTTTGAGTTCCTTGTGTCTGTGCTTCTCAGTACTGACTGTGTGTTAGAATTTCCTTGGAAGCCTTAAGAAACCATATACGGAGCTCAAGGTCCCACCCTGAGAAATGCAGATTTAGTTGGATAGGAAGGGGATAGGGTCCTGGGAACAGACATGCATTGAAACCTCCCAAGTTGATCTTCAAGGGCAGCCAGAGTTGCCCATCACTGTGCTCAACTCTGCTGTCATTTTTGTAGGCCCAGTGATCACAATAAGGTGAAGGGCAATGATATAATTTGTATGAATTTGAACTTGGTGCTAATGAAACAATTCCTTCCTTTGATTCTCTCTTGATGACCAGTCTAAAAACTGTGAACCCTGTTAGTGCTATGAAATTCAAATTCTGTAGTGGATACAGGATGTGGACATTTCATCAGTGGTGATCCTCTTGTGGGTGGTCAGGATGTTCTAACATGGATTTCAGTCCATTTGCTGGCACTCCACGTGTCTATTCTATGCAGAGTGATGAGTTTTTGTCAGTAAGACTGGCAGCATGAGCATCAAAAGAAATCTGACTTTAAATGGCATTTTTAATTCCCCTATACATAGACCGATTACAAACCCAAAAGAAACAGAATTTTAAAAGCTTTAGATTCAGTGTCTCCTGGCCCTGATGAGTAATTTATGCTTTGCTAAATTTTGGAGTGCACAAGTGGTTTTGAAATGAAAGTTATTAGCACTAGGAAATGATGTTCTTTGTATTACTACACTGTTATTACATTTAATGAAATTGCCCCTAAGGCATTACAGAATGAAAGGAAAAACAGAGTTTAGAATCTGAAAGACATGGGGTGAGGGCCAAAGTAAAAACATTAATGGTGGGCCATCTTGATCTCACAACTCTTACCTGAAGTCTGGGAGAGACCTATAGGGAAATCAATTAAGTCGGGCTTGACAATGTTCTGGCAGGAGTTTGCAGGTGATTTCATAATGTGTGGCATTATTGTGGTTCTGACTGTTATGAGCAAACAAGAAAGCTGGGTCAAGGCATAGCTTTGGAATTGTATTAAGGGAGGGCATAATATTTCAAAATAGAGTAATGCTATCTATTTGATTAAAGACTGCCTGGCACAGGAAACTTTATGTTTGTCCTAAGGAATAATAAGAGAAGGAAACATTATTGTTAAAGCTTTTTGTGATTTGTATGAGAGAACCATGACAGTCTCCAGAAACATTTACCATGTACAGTATTTGATTACTAGGTGATTGCTATCATTGCCTTTAATTCCTATCTTCCACCCACCCAGCTATCTCTCCTGCACTTCTCATGAAGGTGCTGTAGGGCCTTCAAACTTGGGCTTCCTTGAGGGAGCAGGAAGGAATGAATCCAGGACACTTGTTCTTCCCCAAACTTCAGGTTCCAGATCTAGGCTATGGCATGGAACTTTCTGGCATTTGTTCACCAATAGCATAACATGAGGGAGGAACTAAATTGCTGTAAATAAGCATTTATTAATTGCCACACCATGTGTGTTCTGCTTTGGGGCTCAACCAGGCATGTTCTAATATTGAGTTGGCTCCTCAAGGTTGAAATGAAAATGCCTATTCAGGCAGTCAAATCCTTATTTTGCATATGTCAATAACTGGTGCTTTAAGAAGGATTATGTGTTTAGTTGTTTGTTTTTACATATATATAGATTTTTCCAGATTTAATATCAGGGACAAGACAACATTGGGGTCTGGAGGTGAAAGAAAGTGTAACTACTACACTGCAAACCTCTAATAATTATGGACTTGTGAATCTTAGCGACTGAGAGCTGTAGCCAATCTTAATGTCCCTTGTACTGTATAGGGATTTCCTTTCCATTGCTGGCGTTGTTTTCCTCTTTCCTGAAGTGATATTGACTTCATTTCATCCTATATATTTAGTATTGTCTTAAGAGAAAGGCGCGCATAGTTCATCTTCACAGCACACCTCACCGTGCTGTCCACCATACTTACACGTTGTCTAAAACAGGTGACCTAGAAACTCCACACGCTCTCCTGGAGGAGCCGAAGGTATATGCGAGAGTTGAGTGGCTGCCTGGTGTTTTACCCCTTTTTCTGTGGGAGATGATAGTTCATATATCTCAGGGTAGGAAGATTGAAATGTATTTCTTTTTCTGTTTCAAAGGTAAGATTGGAAAGTGGGAAAAGAAAGCAAGTGCAGCATTTGATTCAGCCTTTGAAGTCTTTTGGTCCCGTGTAAAGGACACACATGCTAAGTCTGTCAGCCCTGGTGATGACACGTGCTTCAGATTGTGAGGCTTATTTTTTCTTCCAAAAAAAAAAAAAAAAAAAAAAAAAGGCCTGTCTCTTCATTTCTTCTGAGCACTGGGAAAGAATCCTACTTCTCCATACTTGGTTGTACCAGCTGTCGAGTGAGTCACTCTGGCTATTAGTGAGCAGCAAGGAAATATGTCTGTAAAAAAAGAAATTGACAGTAGATAAAAAGAAGGCACAGGACAAATCTGAGGGAAAAGACACTGGAGCAATAACAGTAGGGCATGATCCTATAATGCCTAGGTACTGAGCCCTGGATCACAGCACCCCGCAGGATGCTGTTGGTCCAGGCTGCATTGGCCCATGGTGATACAGCAGATGCTGCTGAAGGAGGGGCGGCATCATGGCAGGAGAGTAGTCTGCCTTACCATAGCATCGTGCATTGATGAGAAAATGAAAACCCTGCTTCTGCGAATCTAATTCAGGGGTGAAGAGGTGGTCCCCCTGGAGGGGTGTGTGCTCAAGATTCCTCCAATATATTGTGCTGTCCTTCACAAAAGAGAAAGAATCAGGGCCTGATCATACATCAATTCCAAAAGCATGACGAAGGCCTCAGCAAGCATCTTCCACTGGATGATGAAAAATCCGTTGCCTTGGCATCTATCGCTACTTTTTTTAGATGGAGACATTGTCATTGAAGACCTCAAAGTGGCTTACGTAGTCTTTCTCAAATTAAGTGGGGGATGAGGAGGAAATTGTAACCCATCATGCCTTATTGGATTAAATGAGATTTCACGATGCTGAAAATAATAAGGATTGGCTGTCTAGAGCAGAAAGGTAATTTTCCCACAAATCTCTGATGGCTCCCTTTTTCCCGCTGGTCAGCAAGCTATAAAAGACCCTTGCATATAACTGGGCCTCACTTTCATGATTTGAGCCTGTCTTATCTGCCTCCCTCTTCCAACTCCCCACTTTGCACTTAATATATACTATGATCTAGTAATGTCAAATGGCATGACTGGCATTCTCTAAATATGACAGTTTTTTTTTGTTTGTTTTACTACTCCACACCTCTGCAAGGGCTGCACTCTCTTATGCTCCTCTTTCAGTTCCCCAGGTGAACATATGAATGTCACCTCCTCTATGAGGCTTTCTCTAACAGTTCCAGGCAGAATTAGTCATTCCTGTCTTTGTCCTTGCACAGCCTGCGCTCATACCTTTATTATAACACTTACATGTACAAACACTTTAAATTAAAAGTATATCTGAGAGTGTCTAAGGCTGGAAATGCCTCATTCATTTTTGTAGCCACCCCAGGACTCATTGCACAGAACACTCACACATTTTTTTTATTGAATGAAAATCTGAGTGAATCAGTAAAGATGAAAGGTGGGGCTTAGGCATGTGGAATGGAAAGTGATTATTCTTTTAAAAATTAAATATGCCATCCTTCATGTGTGAAGGTAATTTTTCTGATTAATTGGCAGTAAAATGTGGGCTTTCAACTAGTTTTCCACATTTGCTTTGTGTTCAGAGAATGTTCACATGGTCACTTTTGCCTTTTAATCAGCAATGTACTTGGAAATGATTCCTTGCTGCTCTTCACTCCTTTTATATACTGTCAGACTCTAGCAATTCTTGCACTGTTTCTCTAAGTTAAGCCATGCTCTCCTCTCTACTTGCATAGTCACTGTCTGTTAGCTTGTGTCTAGATTTCTATAGTAAGCTGATCTGTGTTCCTAATCTTTAATATCACAAATATTATCTTACCTACTTATCAGGTTTGTATTTTTAAAATATCGTTTGGAACATTTCACTCATGTGATTATGATCTAGGGAGACTTATTTTAGCCAAATTGAAAACTAGCATGGTAGTCATCCTCCCCAAATATTAACTTACTGATCTCAAAACTGGTTCTCAAATTACTTTCCAACAGGAATTTCTTTTCTAGCCACACCTCTCTCAATACCCCGACAATGTGGAGTGTAGAGTGGAAGGGCTACTCTACTGAGAGGCAGAGAGCATGGTTCAGTTCCAAGCTTTGTTACTATCACCTGTGGTATAGCTCACTTTACATTTTCAGACTTTCATTTTCTCATCTGCAAAATAATGTCTCAGGAAAGATGCTTGCTTAGAAAGAATTAGGAAGAGATGAGCCCTATGTTCCTTCTGATTCTAAAGTTCTTTGATTCTTTGATTTTATGAGGTATTAAACTTCTATGATCCCTTCCAACCCAATAATGACTGAAGTAGCATGAGTAGGTTTTGAATCCAGAACCTTGGCCTCATTACTAGCACACTATTATACAGTAGCTGACCACGCACCAAAAAGGGTATGAAGAGTAAGGACCTCTATGTTAAGCCTGCCTTTTATATGGATATATACAACACCCGAGGCTGTCCTTTTTCAGGTAAGTTTTAGTTTTTCATTCAGCCAAGCTTTTGATTCACTTAATAAAGGAAAATAAATGGGTCAGATTTGATTTTCTTTGATTGAAAAGATTTATTTTATATTCCTTCTGCCTCAGCGAACACTAACCTGCAGTTATTCACAGTCTAGTTACCCAATTCTGGGCTGAGTTCCTTGATTCTGTTTTCCTCTTCTCAGGCCCAGTTTTTGGTAGAGCATTTACTTTTTCAGAAATACCACCTGAAGATGAACAAGAATAAAGGTCAGGATGTGAGCCTCAAACTGCTTCTTGTCAACTTTTATTTGATAGGGTTCTACTAATGGAATTGTTCAGCATGCCCGAGGTTGGATTTTCATGATAATATTCCATAAACCTTGCCCTCTACTACGTTTCTCCATTTTACGAAAACGTCATAGTTATCCTTCTGGTTGCATGTGTCAGAAATTTGCAAGTCATCCTGGATTCTTTTCTCTCCCTCATTCCATTCACCTAATCGCTTTTCTAATTTTACTAGTTCCCTAGCAAAATATATTTTAAACCTATCCACTTCTTTTTTTATTTTCTCTATAGTCCTAGTTAAATCACATATACACCACTTGCACACACACATACAATATATATGTGATTACTTGTTTAATGTTTGTGTCTACCTCTGGCTAGACTATTAACTCCATGTTGCCAGTGATGTGTCTGTTTTACTTACCATTGCATTTTAGTTTTAGCACTTTAATAGGCTCAGAGCAGGTACTCAATTAATATTTGTTGAATGAGTGAATTAACTTAAGCTAACTGTAAAATGAAGCTTTGAATTATCTGCGGACTTGATTTCCTCTGGGCCTTTGGATTATCTGTTTAAGACTTTGTTTCAGGTTCTGTTCTTTGATTCTTTATATTTTCAATAAATAGTTCAGCTCCTGATCAGTGCACAAAGTTGTACTTGGTGTGAGGGACAACAAAACAGAAAAGACATGTTCTAATATTTTCCAGAACTTGAGTTCAGTTGAAGAAGCAAAGCCTGCACATACAAAAATATTGAGTAGAAGTATGAGACAGAATATGAGTAAATTCCTCAAATGGGTAGTGCAATTTATATGCTATAGTCAAGGAGTGCTGGCTCTGTAGGCTGAAGTTGCAGCCTTGAAACATAATGGAGGGATTGGAGGTAGTGAAACTTGACCTAGACTTTAAAGAATAAAGAATGAGAGTTCCAAGGTGACATTTATCTAAGTGGCAGTGATAGGATGAACAAAGATTTGGACTTGACACTTGACACTGAATGTTCAGATATGGGTTATATTGGGATCAACTTAATCTGAATGGAATTTTAGGTAAGTAATGGGAAATAAGTGTGGAGTTACAGTGAGATGGTTGTTTTTTTAAAGGCAACATGCTATAGTTGGAAAGGCACCATATTGAGAGTTGGCATCTCATTGTGCAAACTTAATCAAGTCATTGACTCTGTCCAAATCTCATTTTAAAAGTGTGGTAAAGAGCATGCAGCAGTAAAAGGTAGGATTACATCAACTTTTAGCTAGTAAATGTTATCTAATCTAATAAAAGAGAAACATAGTAATTGGCATATGACTGCTACCCTTCCCATTGGCTAATCAGGGAGATATGCAAATTAACTGTCAGCCAAGATGGTGGCTGGCAGCCAGGCAGCTTGAAACTAACATGAGGCTTGCTTGCTTCAGTGACGGAGGAAACCAACATTCCCCGCCTGCCTTGCAGGCCTCTGAGCTTGCAGTTTGAAACATAGTTACAAATATAGAAGCTAAACAAAACCCCAGAAACCTGCTTTCAGCTGCTGGGATCTCAGAGCTGGAGTTGATACAGAGTTTCGATTATAGAACCGAAACAAACCAGATACCTGCTTTCAGGAGCGGAGGCCTAAGAGCTGGAGGCTCAGAGCTAAAGCTGGCCCAGAATAAAAAAGAAAAAAGAAAAAAAGAAGCAGTTGGGAACTTCAGTCCCAGCCTGAAAACAGCCCTCAGCCCCTCACCCCGACTGGCCAGGCACCCCAGTGGGGACCCCCACCCTGAAGGGTGTGTGACCAGCTGCAAACAGCCATCATCCCCTCATCCAGGCTGGCCAGGCACCCCAGTGGGGACCCCCACCCTGATCCAGGACACCTTTCAGGGCAAACCAGCCGGCCCCCACACGTGCACCAGGCCTCTATCCTATATAGTAAAAGGGTAATATGCCTCCCAGCACCGGGATCAGTGGAGCCGCGAGGCCTCCCGGCACCGGGATCAGCATGACAGGGGGCAGCACCCAAACCCCCTGATCACCCTGTGGCTCTGTGTGTGACAGGGGGCGGGGCCACAACCCCCCCGCCCCCCATGGGCCCTGCTCTGTGTGTGATGGGGTAGAGCCATAACCTCCCCATCGGCCCTGCCCTGAGTGTGAGAGTGGCGGCGCCCCAACCCCCTGATTGGCCCTGGTCTGTGGGTGATAGAGGGCGGCGCCCCCCCCCCCCCCCCCCCACGGGCCCTGCTCTATGTGTGATGGGGTAGAGCCATAACCTCCCCAATGGCCCTGCCATGAGTGTGACAGTGGCAGCGACCCAATCCCCTGATTGGCCCTGCTCTGTGGGTGATAGAGGGTGGCACCCCAACCCCCTGATCTGCCCTGCCCTGAGTGTGACAGGGGGCGGTGCCCCAACTCCCCTATGGGCCCTGCTCTGTGCATGACAGGGGGGAGCTCCCCAACCCCCTGACTGACCCTGCTCTGTGCATGACAGGGTATGGAGCCCCAACCCCCCTGATGGGCCCTGCTCTGTGCGTGACGGGGTGGTGCCGCAACTCCCAATCAGCCCTACCCTGAGTGTGACTGAGGGTGGCATCGCAACCTCCTGATCCGCCCTGCTCTGTGCATGACAGGGGAAGGTGCTCCAACTCCCCAATCGGCCCTGCTCTGAGCCCGACCAGGGGCTGCACCTAGGGATTGGGCCTGCCCTCTGCCACCCGGGAGCAGGCCTAAGCCAGCAGGTCGTTATCTCCCGAGGGGTCCCAGACTGCGAGAGGGCACAGGCCGGGCTGAGGGACCCCCCCCTCCCCGCCGAGTGCACAAATTTTTGTGCACCGGGCCTCTAGTGTTTCTCTAAAGGAGTTGAAATAGACACCACTGAGATACCTTTCTGCTTTGTAATCTTCTGTGTATGGAATAGTCTGTTTAGTTCTTCAATCTCTGGCTGGGGCTGATAAGTGTCACCGCCAACTAATAGGTCATTAGTATACCTTGACAAGTATACTAACATCGCTGGAGTTTATCCTGGGAGGTAGCCATAGGAGAGATTTGATGAAATGGTTATTTTAAGAAGATTAATCTTGTACCACTGTATAAGAGAATGGGGGGAAAATTACACAAGATGGGAAGACAAGTGGGACCTACTCTAAATGCAGGGTTACAAGAGCCAAAATTTTGGTGGTCTCCAGTATTGCAAGATAATTTTGAAGAATACTTCTTTAGGATATGGTGATGTCCTATATAGAGATAGTATGGAAAATAAAATAGGACTGGATTCTAGGTTTTGAGATGGCAAAGATGATGATGGATCAATAGAAATTGAGAAGTAGAAATGGGAACCTGTTTGTCACAGAATCTGCATTAAATTCTGAGCTGAGGGCTGGCCATGTTAGTGAGGATTTCTTGAAGTGCCTATTATACAGTGTGGAATGTAAAGTTACAGATTTGAAATTCATCAGTGATGCAACTGTCAGTGACCAGCTGAGAAAATATCAGTTCTCTCAGGAAAAGAGTGTATGGAGAAAAGTTAACTGCGATGTAGACTGAGCCTTGAACACTCAGTTGGAGGAGGCAGAATATTCAGCCCAGGTCCCAGCCCTGGAAGAGACAGGGAGAAAGCGTGTGGTATTCAGCTCTATAAGGGCAAGGGGATTAAAGCTGAAAGAAATGACTTTTAAGAAAAGAAAAGGAGTAAATAGTGTCAAATATAGTAGAGAGGGCAGACATTGGTAGACCATGCATATCTTTATTTTTTCTTTTATACCATTAACTACCATTGATCAGGAGTTGGTTATTTAATTTTGTTTATTATTCAGGTCAGTTGCCTAATTATTTTATCATTGTATTATTATTTTTAAACAGCATAGGGAAATAATTAAAGGGAAGGGAAGATTCAATCATTTTTGCTCCCTATTACAAGGTATAGGAAAAGGTTAATGGGGAAGGACCTTAATACTCACTGTTGGTAAAGTAAAATTTTGGCCCTTTGCACAATATTGGAAACCAGAGGGGTCTCTTAACATCCTATGCCTGTTAGCTGAATTGCCTTGGCCCAGTTACCCAACCTCTCTGAGTTTACATCTTCATCTATAAAAACAGAGATAACAGTAACTGTGTTCTATTGTTTTCATGCTGTTTAAATGGCAATGTAGACAAAGTGTTTAGCAGAGGCTGAATACAAAGAAAGTGCTCAAAAAACATGGTAATTGTTTTGTTACTATTATCTTATTTTACTTATTTTAGGGGGGGGGGTGGGGTTGGGGACTCTTTCTGCTCATATTGACACTAACAACTAGAATTAAATAGAAAACTGTATTTAGAAAGTGTAAGCATTAAACATTGTATTTTTTTTCCTTATTTTTCCAAGAAGGACAGATTTGCTGCACTCTAGTTTTGTAAGACACAAATCTAATAAAATCTAATTATTTGCTCCTGACTCTTCTCTGCCATGGGCTCCCAGGATTGGTTTGTCTAAAGCGTGGTGATAGCACATTTGTGGGGAATGCTGGGAAAGGGGCCTGGAAATGCCACATGGTGGAGGAATGAAATTCTCTTAGTCTCTCAGTTTGAAGTGTTCTGATGTCGGAATGAAGAATCATCCTGAAAGAGAAAAAAAAAGTGTATATTTCTGAAAGCAAAGATACATGTGCTGACAATTTAGATTTTTGCCCAGAGATGCTGGCATTTTCTTTCTGGGGGCGGTTCTTATGTTTCCAACAGTGTTCCCACTGCATACCATGTTCTATCCTCCTCGCTCTTCTCCTCCCACCCCCCTCCCCATATGTCTTCCTTTTTGTGGCGCCCACCCTACTCCTGGTTTCTTTCTGTCTCTCTCTTCTCTTGCAGGTTATTTCCCTTCAATAACAAAATGAATCCTGTGATAGACCAGAGGATTGCTTTCCCAAACCCACTCTCCATCACTTCCTCTATCGCTTTTCTGAAAGTTCTGCAATGAGCTAGCTATCTGGGAAAGAGTCTTCTTTGCATAATTCTATTGTGTTTCTCCCATCTTTCTTTTTCCTCTGACAACTCGCTGGACATCATCTCTCTCTCCATCTTCCCCAAGTTCCATCCCCAAGAGCTCTTCCTTCCTCCTCCTCCAAGACTTTCTCTTGTGAATCTGCCCTTCCCAGCTCAAGACTCATCTGGCCTTATCTCCATCATTCAAAAGCTAGGGCAGACAGAGAACGACACAGAAATGGGAGGGACAGAAGAAATAAATGTCTCTGAGAATAAGTTTGGACATGGATAAAGATTACTGGAACAGCGAGATGCAGCTAGAGGGATGGCAGCAAATTATTTGGCACAAGGAATAATGATAGATGACATGACTCACAGGGACTAATTTACATTAGGCCCCATCCCCACCCTGATGCAGGGAGTGAATGTTAGGTTATTGTTAGCATATTTTGGTTCCTTGTTTTGAAGCACAGAGTAGCTAGTGCCAAATAAATTACAGAAAAAGACAAAACATCTGTCTTAGACTTTAACTACATCTCTGACTTCATCTTTTTCTCAGATGGAGACACAATGAATGCCCTGAATGAAAATACCATTGTATTATGCTGTTTGATTTGTGTGAGAAGACACTTGTGTATGGAGAGCAGTTTACTATGAGATGATGAGGGAGACAGGGTTTTATTCTGAATGACTGAATAAAGAATTGAAAATAAGTAGATTAGAAGTTTCGTGCAAAGAAGAGTCCAAAGGAAGAATTCATAGGTAAGAATGTGGTAGGTTATTTTGATAATCTGATCAGAGTAACACTAGTTTATAGGTGACTGTTGCTAAAGGTGGCAGTAGAACATTGTATTCTGTCCATTCATTTATTCATCTACCTAATTTTTATTGAGCATTTGCTGTGTACATAGCCAATGCTAGGGGCTGTGAAGATTTACCAAATTTACACTTGCTTCCTGCCGTTAAAGAATTCTCAATATTCTCAATATTGATGCACACACAAAGAATGTATGAATCGGCATCTCATTTTGGGCCATTTATCTATGCTCCCTTTCTTAAACTTATCTTTGAATTAAAAACTATAGCTCTCTGGGTGTCTTCTTGGGGATTAAAGTGCCACAAGAAATGCTTGCTTGAGATTCTTAAAATTTTGATTTAGTTTGTATTTTTCAATATGTAGTAGAAAACATTCTAATGCATAGGAAGTTGTGGGTGATAAAACGTTGGAGAACTATCAGACAGTGATTCTCAAAAATTATATCTAAAAAAGCTCCAGCCTTCAGTACCTCTTCCCACTCTTCCCCAAAATTGCAGAGACTTCTGTACTTCAGTATCTGTCCTGCTCAAAACACAATCCTGAGAGGGCTACTTACTGTGTCGTTATTAGAGGACAACCTGAGTCCCAGGCTCCTGAATGAAAGAATAATGATTGTAGTTCGAGGAGATGGCAAAGTCATTTACTCATTCACTATTCAGTCACCATTTGCTGAGTGCCAACCATGATACTGGCTTTGCGAATATTGAGACATAAGACAGTGGTTACTGCTCTTGAAAAGCTCACAATTTCCAGTGACAGAGGTAACTGAGAAAACAGCCAAAATACCAGATATGATCATTTTGCATGAGATTTGACTGTGATGCTACAGTAAGGGCTGATGTGAAAGAGTAGGTGAAGGCATGCTTCTCTATGCCCAGGGAAAGGGGGAACATTTGGAGTTATGTTTCCATGATCCCCAGTTTCTCCATTGTTAACAGCCTTACTTTTAAAAAATATATATATTTTATTGATTTTTTACAGAGAGGAAGGGAGAGGGATAGAGAGTTAGAAACATTGATGAGAGAGAAAAATTGATCAACTGCCTCTTGCACACCCCCTACTGGGGATGTGCCCACAACCAAGGTACATGCTCTTGACCAGAATTGAACCTGGGACCCTTCACTCCACAGGCTGACGCTCTATCCACTGAGCCAAACTGGTTAGGGCAACAGCCTTACATTTTGTCCCACAAAACTATTATCCAGAGATGTTAATAATAAGAGCGTGGTTTGCATCTCCTAGGTTCACCCATAGCTTCCCCTATCCAGCAGTGATCTCAGCACCAGCTCCTCCCACCTGGAGAATCAATGACCATCTGAGCCTATATCCTCATCACTATTTCACAACCTCTGCAGAAATAATGTGTAAAACTGTGTTCTTTTCACAGTTTTGATGAGGATTAATCATCATTATTATTGCAATATAGGATTTATATGCTTCTTATAGTTTGCAGGACACTGCCTCCCATTAACCAACTAGATCTTTCAGAGAGGTGAAGGAGCATGCTGTGGCCTCACAGCGAATGAGGAAGCCCTGGAACCTGGGTCATCCAATCCTAAAGCCCCAAAGGACTAGGTGTAGGTCCTTATAACTCAAATGTTTTTCTATACAGCCTTAGTAATTCAAGATCTGCTTTGATATTATGAATAAATTGACAGATCATTTGAAGAATTCATGGGGAGCTACCATTAAAATATAGCCTAGATGTGAAGACTGCTTTGTGGAACCATGGCCGTGATCTGTCTATAGCAACAGAAACATTGAACTGGAAATCAAAAGACCTGCATACCAGCCCTTACTTGGGTCATGTAGCTACTTGGTGTCTTAGTTTTCTCCTCTGTATAATGAAGGGAATGTGTTCAAATGGTCCCTATGGTTAAGAGCACAGATTTTGGAGCTGGGTTGCTTGATTCAAATCATGGCTCTGCTGCTCTCTAGTTGTGTGGCTTGAAGCAAGTTATTTCTTTTTTTTTTTTTGAGCCTCAGTTTCCTCATTTGAAAAAATTAGGATAATAACTAACTATAGAACTATAGTACCTAACTTATAGAATTGTTATGAATATTAAATAAGTTAACAATTTTAGGTGATTTGACAGGTGTGACTTAGGGTAAATACTATATAATTGTTTCTTGAATTTTAAAAAAATTGGTCTCTTCCACTCTAGGGTGTTATGAGTCTTTGAAGCTTAGTTATTACTGGAATGGAGAAAGAAGGTACAAAATACAAAGGACCTGGTTTAAAGAATGAATACTGAAATGGCAAAGAGTTATGATGACTTCAGCAGGAAACTGGAGAAAAGGATATAGTATAATAAGAAATCAGCTGTTTCATTGGTACAGGTGGAAATTAATGGGCAAAGATCTTAATAGGGAAGTGAAGGGAGGTGGTGTAATGCTTTGGACCTTCAGAGACAAAGCAGAACAATTGAAGATGTGCTGGGAATTTGGGTCTGGTCCAGTTGCCTGGGGTGTCATTGTCAAGTTCATTTTTTGGTTAATAGCACCTGGCTTGCTCCTCTACCTGTTCCCATAGCTGCCCTGGTTCTGGGTTCCCTCATCCTGGCACTGTCACAAAAGTTGGTGCTTCTTCTCACAAACCTTTGGTCCTTCTTCCTTGGAAATTGTTCCGCATATACTTGTTTGGTAACTCTTACTTGTTCAGCAGAGGGAAAAAGAAAATAGTCTGGTTGCCTGCATTCCAGTTCTATGAAGTTCCCCCATAAACGGGTATATGTAAATAAATCCACACTGTAAGGAGGCAGAAGCCTAATGGCATCTGTGTCTGTGATCTTGGCTTTCTTCCTCCTTGATCAAACCCTGTCTCTTGCTCATGCTATGGTGCAACCTGCAATTCCTAGCTGCTAGTTTAACTGAAGAATCAGTTGTTTAAAACAGAGTTGCTAAGCCTTCCTTGGCCTCCTGATCTGTGTGACACAAGAGCACCTTGCATGTGTATTGTGATGCTTGAATAAAATAAAGTGTGTGAACTCATTAACTACAGCACTCCCAGTCTCCTGCCTTATACCTCCCCTTCCCTCTCACCTGCCCACCCTCCTTCACCCTTCCCCTATCACCCTCCTCCCTCTCATTCTTCTTTTCTTCCTTGTATTCAAAGTGATAGTCTGGTGACTAATTTCTGACCTGCCTTTGATTTCCCCAGAAGGAGATCTCATTCCTCCAGGGGAATTATCCCGAGGCTAGATCGTGACAAGAGAGGAAACCAGTGTTCTAGAAAATGAGAAACAGAGTCATGCCCAAGGAAGAGTGGGTTCAGAAGGGGCTTTGGTAGGCACAGAACAAGAGATCGCAACTGATATAAGTGCATTATTGTTCTGTCTCAGGGAGTTGTTTGCCCTTAACTGCCATGTGAATTTACTGATTGAAGTGAAGGGAGACGAAGAAGGAAAGGAGGAATTATCATCTCTTGAGGACCCACTGTGTCCTAGACACTATGTTAGAAAGCATCAGGCAATTATTTTTGGAGTCAGTGGTAGGGCCAGGCGCAGCCTCAGGATTCTTTAGCTTGCTTTCATTTCTGCTCCTCAGAAGCAACTTGTCTGAGCCTCTGTGCAGAGTTTATGTGGCAAAACAATCTTTTGGAGCAGAAATTAAGGACTAGAAGAGTGAGAGGGCAGGAGGGAAATCCACTAAAAAGAGCTTTATGGAACTGATAACGCCTGTGGTGGCTGCAGCTTGATCCCACCAGCACTTTCTAGGAGAGCCTTATGAAATGCATATCAGAACAGAGTCTAATAGTCAATTATCAATAGTCCTTCCAGTGTAGCATACCCACCTCCCTAATCTTCGGACCCCTTTTTCAATATCTTTCCAAAGTCATTTCATTATCTAATACTTCATTCACTAGGTCACCAGCTCAGGGGCATATTACGGGTGCCTCTTGGGGTTTTTACCAGGAGTGCTGCCATGTCAGTAAATTCTACATTCTTCCCTTACCCACTCTAACTCTCCCTGCTCCCCAATCCACTCCCACATGTGTTCCTTGCTTTCTGAAGATCTGTATTACATACTACAGTTCCTGCAGGATGTAAGCTGTTTCCTCCTAGCTATCAACCCTATCTAGGAACTGTGTTTTCCAGCTGTACTTGTGCATGGCCTGACTCTAGTTTTTGGCCTGTAAGGGATGGAGGCAGACAGGGCCACATATCTGGGAGGACATGCATCCTATTGAAAGGCACCTGCCTTAGATGAGAGTCTTCAAGGTCAGGTTTCCTTCTTCTGGCAATGGCGGGGCATGTGGGGGATGAGGGCAGAGGACAGGAGCTTCTCTTGCCTTCTAAGGCTTCAGGAAAATCCTCCCTCACTGTCCACCCAAATGTCTCCATGTGGGTCTCAGGGTCCCATTCTTTTGTATTAGAATTTTCACATAGGAGACATTCCAGGGTTTTGCATTTAGTCTCTCTTATAGCATTTTCACTGTTAGTTCCTGGTCTGATTTTTAGGTGTCTGCCCTGTGGCTACAGGAGATGCGAGTCTCCTTAAATATGGCCTGGCCCTGGCCAGGTGGCTCAGTTGGTTGGAGCATTGTCTCATGCACCAAAAGGTTGTGGATTTGATTCCCATTCAGGGCACATAGCTATTTTGCAGGTTTGATCCCCAGTCAGGCGTGCACAGGAGGCAACAGATCGATGTTCTTTCTCTCTCTTTTTCTCTAAAATCATTAAAAACATAATCCTTGGGTGAGGATTAAAACAACAGCAACAGAAACCACCAATGGCCTAAAAGGCTTTCTATATTTCACAGATTACCTTGAGTGGCTAGTTGGCTGACTTGACCCTTCCAGTTTCTTTTTTTAATACTTACAAATATGTTGACAGAGCCAGTCAACTGCCCACATGTTGCTCAAATACTAGAGCCACCATACAACCCAATACGTCACCCTCTACCTCCACCTTATCCCAACCCACCACAGGTGAGAATCTTTTTTAAAATATATTTTTATTGATTTCAGAGATGAAGGGAGAGGAAGAGAGAGACAGGCACATCAATGATGAGAGAATCATTGATTGGCTGCCTCCTGCACGCCCCACATTGGGGATTGAGTCTGCAACCCGGGCATATGCCCTGACCGGGAATCGAACCAGTGACCTCTTGGTTCCTGGGTCGACGCTCAACCACTGAGCCATACCCGGCTGGGCCACAGGTGAGAATCTTAGTATTTGTGATGCTAGTGCATGCCAGTAGTTCCACTACCCCACTTACCCCCAGCAGTGGGGTCTTTGTTGAATGCCACAAATCCATCAGGAGCCACTCCTGACACCAGTAATCTTACCTTGAGTTCCCTTTAAGGCAGATCCTTAGGGAAAGACTTATATGTAGGCAGTTTTTTAAAAAGTGATTCCAGGAAGCAGGAATTAGGGACCAGAAGAATGAGATAGGGGAGGAGAGAAAATTGATGCAGTCATACTTGGTTTGAGCATTGATGAGGGCAAGTGGTTCTTTATCCAGCCTGAATCCTCTCAGGAGTCTTAAAAAATGTGCCTTAGAACTGTGTGCTGAAAAACAAAAGAAGGAAACACTTATTTATAGGCTCCCATTCACTCTCCCACACTTCCGGGTTGCATATAGCAGTTCCTTGACTAATATAGCACATCATGGTAGCAGAGAGGCCCGAGGGCAAGAAGCCAGAGCAGGACAGGATGTGCCTGAGAGGAGGTACTTCAGGAAGCTGGCTGAAGCCTGGGCACAAATGGTTACCACGTCCCAGAGCAGGGCAGGTGAGATGATTGGAAGGGGTGCACCAAGTGGTATTTGATACACAGCCCATTAAACAAACTGCCTATTTCATGCCTGAGTTGAAGCAGTTGACCACCTGCAGCTTCTCCTCCAAGCTGGGGAGGCACAACCATGATAACAGAGCCACAGGTCTCAAGCTGTGACTTGTCCTACCAAGCACTGCTGCTGAGCATCCTATCACTTTCACTTTCTTCCACTCCAAAGTCACTGCACACTCTTAATTCTCACGGTAAACCTATGACACCTCCTCTTTCTCTAACTGGCACTTTCTGCTGATAAATCTGCCCCATCGTACATTGAGATAATGGAATTATTCTGCCAGGAACTTCCTCATTTTGGTACCACCAGACCTACCAGCCTACCCACATCAGTATCCATGCCTTCTGCCTTCATCTCAGGCACTGTGGATGACATCCCTCTGTCTATTAGAGACCGACTTTTTACAGGTAGCATAGTTTTGAGAAAGCAAACGAGCTTGAATTCAGATCTCTGGAATTCTTAAATTCTGGATTCCAGCCTTTTGCTTTCTCAAGGGCTTTGTTATTTCTCCCTCTCTACTATACTATTTTCACAAGGCACAAATAAGCTAAAATACCTCCTATCCTATCTAATAAAAGAGAAACATGGTAATTAGCGTATGACCACTACCCTTCCCATTGGCTAATCAGGGCGATATGCAAATTAACTGCCAGCCAAGATGGCGGCCAGCAGCCAGGCAGCTTGAAACTAACATGAGGCTTGCTTGCTTCAGTGATGAAGGAAACCAACGTTCCCCCCTGCCTTGCCGGCCTCTGAGCCTGCAGTTTGAAACATTGTAATAAATATAGAAGCTAAACAAAACCCCAGAAAAACGCTTTCAGCTAGCCAGGATATCAGAGCTAGAGTTATACATTGTTTCGATTATAGAACCCAGCAGAGGCCTCAGAGCTGGAGCCAGAGCTAAAGCTGGCCCAGAATAAAAAGAAAAAAAAAAGAAAAAAAGGAGCAGTTGGGAGCTTCAGTCACCTGCAAGCCTGAAAACAGCCCTCAACCCCTCACCCAGACTGGCCAGGCACCCCAGTGGGGACCCCCCCTGAAGGGTGTGTGACCAGCTGCAAACAGCCATCATCCCCTCATCCAGGCTGACCAGGCACCCCAGTAGGGACCCCCACCCTGAAGGGTGTGTGACCAGCTGCAAACAGCCATCATCCCCTCATCCAGGCTGGCCAGGCACCCCAGTGAGGACCTCCACCCTGAAGGGTGTGTGACCAGCTGCAAACAGCCATCATCCCCTCACCCAGGCTGGCCAGGCACCTAAGTGGGGACACCCACCCTGGTCCAGGACACCCTTGAGGGCAAACCAGCCAGCCCCACCCATGCACCAGGCCTCTATCCTATATAGTAAAAGGGTAATATGCCTCCCAGCACCGGGATCAGCGGAGCTGCGAGGCCTCCCAGCACCGGGATCAGCGGAGCCCAGAGGCCTCCCGACACCAGGATCAGTGTGACAGGGGGCAGCGCCCAAACCCCCTGATCGCCCTTTGGCTCTGTGTGTGACAGGGGAAGGCGCCCCAACCTTCTGATCAGCCCTGCTCTGTGCTTGATAGGGGGAGCTCCCCAACCCCCTGATAGCCCTGTGGCTCTGTGTGTGACATGGTGCGGTGCCCCAACCCCCCCCCCCCCAGGCCCTGCTCTGTGGGTGACAGGGTAGAGCCATAACCGCCCCATCGGCCCTGCCCTGAGTGTGACAGTGGCGGCACCCCAACCCCCTGATCGGCCCTGCTCTGAGGGTGATAGAGGGCGGTGCCCCAACCCCCCCCCCCCCCCCAGGCCCTGCTCTGTGTGTGATGGGGTAGAGCCATAACCTCCCATTGGCCCTGCCCTGAGTGTGACAGTGGCGGCGCCCCAACCCCCTGATCGGCCCTGCTCTGTGTGTGACAGGGGGGAGCTCCTCAAACCCCTGATGGGCCCTGCTCTGTGCGTGACAGGGTAAGGAGCCCAAACCCCCCTGATGGGCCCTGCTCTGTGCATGACAGGGGGCAGTGCCCCAACCCCCTGATCGACCCTGCTCTGTGCGTGGCAGGGTAAGGAGCCCAAACCCCCCTGATGGGCCCTGCTCTGTGCATGACAGGGGGCAGCGCCCCAACCCCCTGATCGGCCCTGCTCTGTGTGTGACAGGGGGTGGCGCCGCAACCTCCCCATTGACCCTGCCTTGAGTGTGACAGGGGGCGGTGCCCCAATCCCCCAATCGGCCCTACCCTGAGCGTGACTGAGGGTGGCATTGCAACCTTCCAATCCGCCCTGCTCTGTGCATGACAGGGGGCGGCGCCCCAACTCCCCAATTGGCCCTGCTCTGAGCCCGACCAGGGGCTGCACCTAGGGATTGGGCCTGCCCTCTGCCACCCGGGAGCAGGCCTAAGCCAGCAGGTCGTTATCTCCCGAGGGGTCCCAGACTGTGAGAGGGCACAGGCCAGGCTGAGGGACCCCCCCCATCCCCCCCAAGTGCACAAATTTTTGTGCACTGGGCCTCTAGTCCTATCTAATAAAAGAGAAACATGGTAATTGGCATATGACCGCTACCCTTCCCATTGGCTAATCAGGGCAATATGCAAATTAACTGCCAGCCAAGATGGCGGCCGGCAGCCAGGCAGCTTGAAACTAACATGAGGCTTGCTTGCTTCAGTGACGGAGGACTCCAGCATTCTGCACCGGCTGCTGCAGGCCTCTGAGCCTGCAGTTTCAAACATTGTAACAAATATAGATGCTAAACAAAACCCCAGAAACCAGCTTTCAGCTAGCCGGGATCTCAGACCTGGAGTTGATACAGAGTTTCGATTATAGAACCTAAACAAACCAGATACCTGCTTTCAGGAGCGGAGGCCTAACAGCTGGAGCCTCAGAGCTAAAGCTGGCTCAGAATAAAAAGAAAAAAAAGAAAAAAAGGAGCAGTTGGGAGCTTCAGTCCCAGCCTGAAAACAGCCCTCAGCCCCTCACCCAGACTGGCCAGGCACCCCAGTGGGGACCCCCACCCTGATCCGGGACACCCTTCAGGGCAAACCAGCCAGCCCCCACCCATGCACCAGGCCTCTATTCTATATAGTAAACGGGTAACATGCCTCCCAGCACTGGGATCAGCGGAGCCGCGAGGCCTCCTGGCACCGGTATCAGCATGACAGGGGGCAGCGCCCAAACCCCCTGATCGCCCTGTGGCTCTGTGTGTGACAGGGGGTGGGGCCACAACCTCCCTATCGGCCCTGCTCTGTTCCTGACAGGGGAAGGCGCCCCAACCCCCTGATCAGCCCTGCTCTGTGCCTGATAGGGGGGAGCTCCCCAACCTCCTGATCACCCTGCGGCTCTGTGTGTGACAGGGTGCGGCCCCCCAACCCCCCCACCCCATGGGCCCTGCTCTGTGTGTGATGGGGTAGAGCCATAACCTCCCCATCGGCCCTGCCCTGAGTGTGAGAGTGGCGGCGCCCCAACCCCCTGATCGGCCCTGCTCTGTGGGTGTTAGAGGGCAGCGCCCCAAACCCCTGATGGACCCTGCTCTTTGCGTGAGAAGGGACAGCGCCCCAACCCCCTGATTGGCCCTGCTCTGTGCGTGACGGGGTGGTGCCGCAACCTCCCCATTGACCCTGCCTTGAGTGTGACAGGGGGCGGTGCCCCAATCCCCCAATCAGCCCTACCCTGAGCGTGACTGAGGGTGGCATTGCAACCTCCCAATCCACCCTGCTCTGTGCATGACAGGGGACGGCGCCCCAACTCCCAATAGGCCCTGCTCTGAGCCCGACCAGGGGCTGCACCTAGGGATTGGGCCTGCCCTCTGCCACCTGGGAGCAGGCCTAAGCCAGCAGGTCGTTATCTCCCGAGGGGTCCCAGACTGCGAGAGGGCACAGGCCGGGCTGAGGGACACCCCCTACCCCCCGAGTGCACAAATTTTTGTGCACCAGGCCTCTAGTATTAAAATAAAACAAAACCAAAATTTCTTGACAACGCATCTGCTTCTGTCTACCTCCTCATTTTTCTGTTCCTCTTAATAGCAAAACCTATCGAAAGAGTTTTCTGTAATCCTTCTCTCCACTCTCTACTTCCTTTCCTCCCATGCTCTTCGAATTCATTCCATTTGGGTTTCCAGTCATACTGCACTATTGGAATGGCTCCTGAGGCTCTTGCCAGAGTCACCAGTGATCACCATGTTGCCAAATACAGTTATTAGTTCATTGTCATCTTGTCCTCTCGGCAACATGTGACGCAAATGAAACCCTCTTTTTGAAATACTTTCCTTTCTTGTTTTTCATGAAGCCACCCTTGTGATTTTCCTCCCATCTTAATGGCTAGTTCATTTTGATCTTCTTTGTTAACTCCCAGTCTATATTGTTGGCTCTCCAAAGGGCCCTGTTTGGGACTCCCTTATTATTGTTATTTAATTTTTTATCTTTAAATGTACATAGGTTTCATTGGTGACTTCATCAAGTTGACGACTTTATATATACTCTATACACAATGACTTTCAAATATTCATCTTCAACTCAGACTACTTCTCAGAACTGTAAACAAGACTATATAGTTACCTACCAGACATTTCTTCACTGTGTCTGGAATGCACCTCAAACTTCACATGGCCAAAACACAAATCTCTCTCCCCTTACATACTGCTCTCTCTTTAGTCTTCTTCCACATCAGTAAATGGGCAGCCAAGTACATCCCAGTGCTCAAGGTTTCCTTAAACTACTACTTTTTCTCACTCCCACATCCACACATAAGCAGCAGCTGTTGAGCCTGCCTCTCATCATATAAATGGCTCTGCTCTCCTTCCCACCAATCACCCTCTGCAAGATGCCAGCATCCTTTTCCTGGATTACTGCAAGAGACTCCTAGTCACCCTCTCCACACAGCATCCAGAATGAATTTTAACAAGAAATCAGATGATGTCATTTAAAAATCCTTCCATGACCTCCTGTGACATGTATAATAAGGTGTTAAAAATCCAACACCTTACCCTGCGTACTTTGTCTGTTACTCTCATTCTTTGGTTGGCGTGTTCCTGCTCCACGGCTTCCTTTCTTTGCCTCACATACGTCAGGCTTCTTTGTCTGAGAGTTCTTGAGCACGCTGCCTCCTCTTGGTATATTCATTTAGTCAGCTCGCTCCTGCCATTGAGAGCTCAGCTTAACTGTTATTTGCTCAGAGTGACCTTTCCCGCCTACTCTGTTCACTCTATAGTATGGCTTCAATTCTCCAAATAGCTGCTCTCATTAGTTACTATTTTATTGTCTCAATTTTATGGGGGTTGTTTATTTATTATCTGTCTGTCTCTTTAGACTTTATTTTCATGAGTCCACGGTCCATGTCTAATTTGATTATATCTGTTTCTGAAGCACTTATCTCAATACATAGACAATACATGTTAAAGAGTAAATAGGTAAAAATTGTGCAGTTACTTAGCAAGGGCAACTTTAAGACAAATCCTTTAATCTTTCTCCTTATGACCAGATTGCTGCTCTTCTTATGTGGAAATTCTGGGAGCCCTTACTCTAAGTAAGTTGTTCAATGTGTGTGTGTGTGTGTGTGTGTGTGTGTGTGTGTGTGTGTGTGTGTGCGCGCGCTTATTTATTACTTTACCCAAACAAACTTCAGGGGATAAAGGGTGTTTGAAGAACAGTAATAGAATTGCCATAAAGTTGAGGGCTTACCCCAGGTTTTTCTAGCCCTTCAGAAATCTGCTGGTGGAAGGAAGGGAATCAGGGACTTGTCTTTCCTTCAACAACTTACTTTCTGACAACAGTGTGAAACTTTAATTGTCCTGTTGGTGAATATTCACAAGCAAATAATTCTGCCCCAAATTAAATGCTTTTCCTAAAGACCTTCAGGATGACTTTGGCTATAGTCTATTTTACTTTTCAGGTACCTTAGTGCCTCTCCCTTTTTCTGGTGTAAGTCCTGTTCACTGGTGTAGACAGTCTGACACAGTAGAAAGGGCATGCCAGTTTGTATTGGTGATGTAAGAAAAGAAATTGCTCAGTTAACTATGCCAGCACTGAGGAGCCAGATGCTCTGTGATAGATGCCAGGCCATAGGTGCCTGGGAAGTGACATAAGTCTGGGGATTATTCACATGAGAAGGTCATTTTATAAATTAGATAAAACAGCCTCACTCAACATTTACCTATATCTCCATTAATCTCAGCGACTAAGACTCAGACTTGTCTCCCTTCCTTTCTTCCTTCCTTCCTTCCTTCCTTCCTTCCTTCCTTCCTTCCTTCCTTCCTTCCTTCCTTCCTTTGTCACTTCTTCCTCCACACTATAAATGAATTACACCATCCTTGTGGCTGGCTCTTTCCCAGCTTCACATGGGAACCCATGGTTTGGGTTAATGGTCCTTTCTATCCATTCAAAGGTGCAGAAGGGAGTTGAACTGGAACTTCTCCACAGCTCATAAGGTAGTGTTGTGATTAACCAGTTAGAGTACTTGCACACAGAGGCTGTAGCATTTTAATGGACAGGAGCCTCAGTTATGAGAGTGCGTGCCCTATCAAACTGCCTTCACTTACATGGAGTAACAAAAGAATTGTCTCTGACTCTGTGGCCCTAAGACAGCAACATGTCAAAAGGGACAGGTTAGCACGAGAATGGATTTTTGAAACAGATGTGATGTAAATGTGTCAGAAGCAGCCATGTGAACTTGATGTCTATGATTTGGACTTATCACAAGTTTTTATGCGTGAAAAAGAAACCCTGTGACAATGAATAGAAATGTTGGTGTGGCTTTACTGAAATCCCTGCACACTGTACAGTGACAGTCTCCTGTTCAGGTGCCTCTGTGCAGCTTCTTGTAGTGACCTGGAGTTCCAGACTCTTGTTTTGGAAGGATGTCCCTTGGCTGACATTCCATACAGGACAATTATTTGTTAAAATTTATTGGTGAATGTCAACATTTTCCTGAACAGAAACTATGTGCATGCTTTGGAATTTACAATGAAGTACAGGAGTGATTTATTGACATTTGTCTAATTAGTGTGGGTAAGTGAAATAAGGAGTAGGTCTACACTTGAACATTCATTCAAATGGGAAAAAGAAAACACAAATGAGTGACAGGATACCCTGTGCACATATTTATACAGGGGATTGATCCAGGAAGGGATGGGTGGATCAGTGCAGGCGGGAGGTATAAGTGTTGGGTTGTATGCAGGAGCAGCAGTCTCTGCTATTGGGTGGTGGGCATAGGTCAGCTTCTGGCCTCTGGAAATGGAAGAAGGTGAGCGATGATGGGTGGGGGTGAGTGTGTGTAAGCAATTCCAGTGTGAGAGGGGCTGTAGGGAAGGATTTGTGTGTGAGAGCAGGTATGTGGGTGGGTGGGTGGATGGTGGCCTCTAGCCAACACCGTGACTTAGTTAAGACTTAACATGTGTCTGAGTAGGTAGGGGCAGTGCTCTTGTATATTTTAGAATAGGAGCCTTGGTAGAGAAGGGCATCTTTAGTCATTATTCATGTAGCTAGTTGGAGAGAGGTACTCATTGAGGCATATTTTCTCTCTGTGTTTCCATCAATGGCTGAAGGAAACCAGTAATTGTACCTTTTTGAAAATTAAATACACCGAAGCCACATAATCAGTGATAGCCCCATGGCGAATTAACTTTCTCATCTCCACTAAGCTTAACCTCATGTAACAGAGTTTGCCTACCAGGGAAATCACGTGATTGACTAAAGGGACTTCCAGTCCCCCTTTAGAAGCTGCTGTGTGAGGCAGCATTATAGTTTCTCTTATTTACATTTTTATCATCTCCAGTCCCACAGGAGTTTCCTGGAGAAGCTTCCCAACACCATAAACTGCTGTAGGGCAAAGCAAGCAATTTACACTTGGGTATAAGCCAGCAACAACGCCTGCTCTCCCCCTCTCCCCACCCATTCATCTGTGAAACTGCCTCAGTCCAGGTGTTTGCCCTTCTTTCCTTGGAACATTCTTCCTAGCATGTGAGCACTTGTGTGGACTTTCACAGCTGTGATTCTCTTTTTAAAATACTCTCAGTTGAATTTCTTGAATGATCAGCCTGAGGGATTTTGTCTCCTCATCTTAGAAGGGGAAAAGGAAGAGGAGGAGTAGCACTGTATGTGGCACACAGGCAACGGGGTGCTGTTCTGGGAACTGAATTCTCCCACACCCTTCTGGACAATTGTACAGGAGCTGCTGCAGCTGAATCCCCACTAAAGGGTAGAGATTGTGTGTGTGTGTGTGTGTGTGTGTGTGTGTGTGTGTGTGTGTGTGTGTGTTCTGGGGGAGTCCCAGGAGAGGAGGCTGGGGTTACCATGTCAAGCAAAATTAAGAACTAGTTGCTCATAACAGGCAAAGAGTTTCTTCCCGCCATAAGGAGAAGCAAAAAATCATTATTATAGATTCAAGAGACAAAGGGGATCATGGAGGAGAGAGAAGGGGAAGGGTGTTACAGAAGAAATGGGAGAGAAGTGCCCAGGTGTGTCCCCCCTGGTTGAGGGCGGTGCCTCTGTATCTGACCATAAGCTCCTGTGCTCCCTCTAGAGTTTGTTTGCCTCTTTCTTCTTCTAAGGGAAACTGTGGCCATAGGAAGCTACCTCAGGGGACAAAGAGAAAAAGGTATTGTGATTTGCAGAAAAAAGAGGAGACGGTTTTCCATTTTGAACACCCCCCCCCCCCATTCATCCTTAGGCTTTGCTTTCACCTCTAGCTCCATTGCTTTGCTATTTTTCACTTTTGATTTATGACAGTGAAGGCATAGGTAGAGTGGTTTGAGGGTGGTGAGGCATTGGAAATCCTTAAGAATAAGGTGACCATTTGTTATGGTTGGCAAAAAGGAGATGGCTCTGGTGGGTTTTTTGACTTTTACTTTCTTATCATTCAACAAGTTTTTACTGGGCAAAGATTCTGTGCCAGGAATCCTATTGTACCAGCCACAGAGTTGGGCACGTTTACAGAGGTACCATAACATACTGAGTTTGTGACACCATATTGTTGGGCAGTTGTTACTATGCCATTGTACAGAACAGAAAACTGAGGTTAACAGAGTCATGTGTTCAATGGTTGGTGGTTGGTGATAGAGATAGTATTCCAAGCAGGTCTTTCTGAGTTTCTGTCCAGTTATCTTCTCTCTCTTTTTTTTTCACTGCCTTGCTTTTATTTCAAATCAAAATTTTGTTTTAAAACCTGGAATTGCTATGCTCTGCTTGATTTTTAAACTGCAATATATTTTGGAGTTAGCCAAACCTGGTTATGAATCCCAATATACCAGCACACCTAGCTATTTAATTTGCGTAGGAAGATGGTTTGGCTATTGGTGCTGGGCACACAATGCAATATACATATCTTGTATCATAGAAATGTATACTTGAAACCCAAATGATCCTGGAAACCAATGCCACCCCAAGAAATTTAATAAAAAATAATAATTTGTAAAAACTATCTGCACTTCACCTTTACCAACTATATAGAGGAGATATTAATGCCTAATTTTTAGGGTTTCTGTGATGAATGAGTGAATAGATAGATAGATAGATAGATGATAGATAGATAGATAGATAGATAGATAGATAGATAGATAGATAGATCACCTAGTGCATAACACACTTATTGATTAGGAAATACTAGTCCTCTTTTCTTTATTCCCCTTTCTGTTGAGAATCCATTCTTCTTACTTTATGTGGTTGCACAAAATTTAGTGGTTTTCTATAATTCTTATTCTTATGTCAGAAGAACCAAGCCATTATATATTTAGTTATAACAGGGTAGGTGTAGTATACAGAGGTGATGAATAGGAGTTTGTCAGTCACAGAGACCAAAGATTGTAGAACTAAAACCACAATGTGTGGACAGGACAGAAATAGTGACAGGGATACTTGGCAGTCTAAATCCCCTTATTCTGTGCTCTTCTGAAGAATATTATGATATTTATTCCAAAAGGGCAGAGTAATCCTTCAACTGAAATTGGGGGAGAGGGGAGAGGGGGGAGGAAAGAATTTCTGTCATTGAAAGCATTTATTTCTTTCTACATGTCTTTCTCCTTTTCTTTTTCATCTTCATCCCACCCTACCTTTTATCCTTCTTGAAAAAGTCAGCGTCAATCTCTTATACGATGATGCTTCTCACTGCATTGTTTCAAACACATCTCGCATTTCATCTGCCATGGTCCACTGCGACAATGAAGTCGATGACCCAGTAACGCAAGGTCCTCATGAAAGAGTGAGAGATATTGATCATCAGTAAAACCTTGGGTAAGGTGCCACTATGAGACTGCTATGGACCCTGAGAGCTAAGGGCTTTTTCATAGTAGGCGCTGGATCATGGCATAGCCATTAATTTCAATATATTATTTAGGTCCTTTGTTCTCCATGAAGTCAGCTCTGACTTCACCTCCCCACACTGTGCTCTCCTGTCTCTAAACTTACACAGTATTTATTGCCTGTTGTATCACCCTAGTCCCACTTCCACATTTAATCAATGCATGTTCATTAAAAGGTAGTTTCATTTAAAACTTTATATTAAGTTTGCTGTAGTTACAGAGGTAAATTAGATATATTATTATCCTCAAGGGTTTTTCAATCAGGTCATGGTTTAGCTAATCAACTATTCATTGATATTTTAGTTATAAAGTGTTTTTATTTAATCCTACAGAAAGGATTTTGTGCTTGTTAGCTCAGTCATTTTGAACTCAGAAAATTATAGACAGTGTAATTATTTGGGAATAAGTATTATGAAGGAAGTAAGCAAATATGGGAAGAAATACACCTTTGTTACCGTTTTGCAGGGGGAATCAAATTATTTTGCTTCTACATATCTTCTGCTTCAAATTCTGTGGATATTGACATGAAATATTATAATGGCTTAAAAAAGAACTTGCTCTTATAACATCATTATGACCATTTTGTTTTGCTTTGTCACCAAGGGGTCATGTTTTGCAATATGCTTTTGGAGATGATATAATCTTGAATTGTTCATTTGCAATATCAGAGTCAGCTTCCCTGAGATCATTCTTTCAGAGCACACGTCCCACATTTCTTAAAACAATAAGAAATGTACAATAAGTATTCTAATAATCATAGAAATATAGTTTCAGAACCATTTATTAATTTACTCAGTCATGTATTTATTCATTCATTTTACAAGCATGCATTCATTCATTCTAAACATACTAGGTATTTATTGCATATTGCTTGTTTTAGAGGGTGGGGATTAGAGACAATTCTTTAACCTTCTATGCAGGACTATCCCTAAAAAGAACTTAAAAATAACAACTAAGAACCCTTATCATTATTATTTTATTAATTCCAACCAGGAAGAAAACTATTCCTCAGTCTAACAATGAATAAATTTAACCTAAATGCTGTTAGCCAGACTCCTGGAATTCACTTTCTGCCTTATTTGTATTATTTTAGGAGAAGGGAGTATGACATGGAGGATGATAACTGAGAGGCTTCAGAAAACTGAATGAATACACACATAATAATTATTTTCAGAATAGTTCACCTTGTCAGATTATTTTGTAACATTTTGGCTCAGTCTTGTTACTGAGCATCATTGTCTTTCTCATTACTATCTATATAATAAAGAGCCAGGGTCATAACAACTGATTATGAGACCAGACCGGAAGTCAGTGCTGGGTTGCCGTGGTGACCCAGCACTGACTGGGGCCTCTGCAGGCCCTGGACCCAGCACTGACTTCCTAGGGCAGTGGTCGGCAAACTGCTGCTCGTAGCCACATGTGGCTCTTTGGTCCCTTGAGTTTGGCTCTTCCACAAAATACCGACTTCTGCGCATGAGCGAAGAAGTTTCAGTCGCACTGTACGTGCCTGCCCGCACATGGTATTTTGTAGTATTTTGTGGAAGAGCCACACTCAAGGGGCCAAAGAGCCGCATGTGGCTCCTGAGCTGCAGTTTGCCGACCACAGGCCTAGGGGGCTGCAGATCAGGCACAGAGAGAGGCAGGGTCTGATCTGTAGCCTCTGTGGCAGTCATTGATCAGAACTTGCCTCTCTTTTTCTCCCAGCCTGGCCAACAGCCTCACCTCCATTTCTCTCCAGGCCTCCACCAGGGCTGCTGATCAGCCCTGCCTTTCTGATTAGGCCCAGTTGATAGACCCAAAGACACTGACTGGCATAGAAACTGACCAATCAGAACCAAATCTGGGTGAATGTAAGGAGCCAATGACTTCCTAGGAGGTGGAGCTTTTGACGCTGACTGGCATAGAAACTGACCAATCAGAACCAAATTGGCCAGGGGAGGAAGGCAGTTGGGGGCAGATCAGGCCTGCAGGGAAGGGCAGTTGGGGTCAAGATCAGACGTCAGGGGAGAGCAGTTGGGGGCAACCAGGCTGGCAGGGGAGGGCAGTGGGGGCAAGATCAGGTCAGCAGAGGAGGGCTGTTAGGGGCAATTAGGCAGGTAGTGGCAGTTGGGGGTGAGATCAGGCCAGCAGGGGAGGGCAGTTAGGGGTGATCAGGCAGGCAGGCAGAGGCAGTTAAGGACAGGCAGGTAGAGGGGTTAGGGGCAATCAGGCAGGCAGGCAGGTGAGTGGTTAGGAGCCAACGGTCCCAGATTGTGAGAGGGGTGTCCAACCAGTGGTCGGACATCCTCCGAGGGATCCCCAATTGGAGTGGGTGCAGGTTGGGCTGAGGGAACCACCCCCCCACCTCTGTGCATGAATTTCGTACACTGGGCCTCTAGTTACTATCATAACCTCCACCTCCACCATCATCCATGAGGCTCATGGTACACCAGCAATGCACTAGATACTATGAATAGGAAAGTCTGGATCACTGTCTTTAGGCACTTGGAACCCAATTTATCTTAATAATGTGGTTATAATGCATAGAAACATATTTCTTAGAATTCTGAATTCCCTTGGCAAAACTGTTTACTTTGGTTCTCTAAAGAATTACTTTGTTTCATAAAATATATTCTCAGAACATTTGTTCTTTTCACTCTATCGTTTTTGGGATAGGTGGAAGGCTGGGCACCCTTCTAGAGTTTTCCCTGGAGCTTGTGATTAAGAGGCAGCATCAATATTATTCATTAAAGTTCAGAACCCACAGAATGCTTAGAACCCAGCAGGACTCTGTGGATGGAGGAATTTTACAGAGAAGGTCTGACTTCCTTTACAAAGAGCTTGGAGTCTAGGTTAGGTTTAAGTCATAAGCATGGAAACAATATTTCTTAGAATCAGAAAATACCTAGGGAAGCTATTTCTCCACAGTTGCTATAAAGAAAAAACTGTTCTTTGTTTAAAACTCTCCTCCATATCAAGACTGCCCCCCCCGCCACACACACACACTATACCAGAAGAAACATCTTAATGAATAGATCTGCTTTTCTCCTGTTACTGGAGCTTATTAAAAGAGCTGACTACAAACAGATTTTTACTGTCTCAGTGTGGACTTACATCAGGTAGCACCCAATAAGACTTGACAAGCTGACATCTCTTATCTATCAACAGTGATGGGTGGGGAGGGACAATGGGAAGTAGAGAATCTTATTCCCACCCACATTTTGAGAGGCAGACTTTGGACGAGTGATGTAGGGTCCATTTTTAGAAATCGATTTCATTTCTGAGTCGGAGTTTCAGCCATTTTGCTTTTGGAATATAAGGCTAGAAACAATACCCACCTTGTCAGTGCTAGACAGAAACTAAAAATTACATGCCCTTTAGGTCACAAAGGAGCTGTAAGTATGGATTATCTGGAGGAAGGAAAAAAAATATCCTTACAAAACACTAGTGACAGAGCATCTTAAACACTCTGTATTTTTCTAAGCCAGGCATCCTGACAGCCCTATGTTATGGGTAATGATGGCAAGCTTTTATTCAGAAGAAGGAGAGATCTTATAAAGCTACCTATCCAAATATGTAAGCTATATAGTACCAACTTTGTCCTATCCTCTCCCTGCCTTTATTTCTTAAGCATTGATGACACTGATTACAAACAAACAAAGAAACAAACAAGGCAAAACTATAATCAGGTTCTGAGTTGTTCACTTGTGGAATGAAATATAAATGCATGTGCTTTCTTCTTCTGTTAGAAACACTGATGGCTCAGTCCTAGGAAAGAAGTAATTGATGGCTGCTCTTTCTTTGGAAAAATATGAATACTGATTTCTGCCTAGATAATTTTCAGGACATTTAGATTTTGTCATTTGTTTGGGAAGAAGTTGGTGCTTCTTTAGGAGAAAATCACACTGGCTGTCTTGTGTAATTGGGGATCTCTTGGATGTGTGAGGTTTAAGCCACTAAGACCAATGTTCTTTGAAGATCACTTGCTAAAATTATTAGGACTAATGGGAATGGAGGTTTTGGTGCAATAAAATCATCAATGTCTGCTAATTATATGTTTGCTAGGAGCATAAAAGTAACATATCAAATGAATGAGGAGTGGTAGTAAAAAGTCATTTCATTAACTTTGAATGGCTTTCAACCAAGGATGTTAAAAGAAGTACCTAACATTTCTCAAATGTTATAGAAGTTTCATATCTTGTTGACTTCCTGTTACCTCTTATACTTTTTAAAATTACCTATATTCTATCTGTTTTAGTTGTTTGGTATTTCATTACTTTACTCTACATGGCATCTTAAAGGGAGGACTATATGCTATCTGTCTTAGATTTCTTATATTGTTTAGCACCTTGACTTACAGATATGCTTAGTTAATATTATTGAAATGAATACATTGAAATGAAGAAATATTTACACTGTAACATAGTCTGAATTTTAATTAAGCACCAAGAGAAGCTATGTCCAAGAACTCTCTGGAGATGTGAAGGTGACTGGACCCTTAGGAGATATTGACTGTATTAGATTAGGCTTTAAAATTTTGAAGTTAAAAAACGCATGACTTGCCTGGCCAGTGTGGCTCAGTGGTTGAGTGTCGATCTATGAACCAGGAGGTCACAATTGCATTCCTGGTCAGGGCACATGCCCAGGTTGTGGGCTCAATCCCAAGTAGGGGGCTTGCAGGAGGCAGCCTATCAATGATTGTCTCATCGTTGATGTTTCTATCTCTCTCTCACTCTCTGAAATCAATAAACAAACAAAACAAGAAAACATACAAATGAGTTATACTTTATGGAAAGATTAGAGGCCCAATGCAGGAAATTCGTGCAAGAGTAGGCCTTCCTTCCCCTGGCTGCCAGCACTGGTTTCCCTCCTGCAACCGGGACCTGGGCTACCCTTACAGCCCCAGCTTTGTCCAGAAGGTCATCCAGAAGGACGTCCAGAGACGTCTGATCTAATTAGCATATTATGCTTTTATTATTATAGATAGTTCAAAAGCTGATAGAAAAGATTGGCCTAGACTGATGTTTACACTCTAAAATATCCTTGAAATATAAAATTATAATGTAAACAAAGCACATTAAGCATTTCAACATATATTTTAGGTATGTATTCAATGAGTTTTGACAAATGCTTTCATGGGTTAGCTCAAGTCATCAAATGTTGCCTCATGCCTCTTCCCAGTCAATCCTCCATTACCTCTACCTCCCCTGAAAGGTAACCACTATCTGATTTATTTAAAGATTAATTATACCTGTTTTAGAACTTCATTAAGTGCAATTATACATTATGTATTATTTTGTGTCAGACTTCCCTTGCTCAATATAATTTTTTCAGATTCATCCGTGTGGTTGAATTTATCAGTGTGTTCCTTTATAAAAATTTAAGTAATATTCCATTGTGTGAATATGCTAGAATTTGTTTTCTATTGATGAGAATTTGATTAGTTTCTAGTTTGGGGCTATTATGGATAAAAATGCCTTGAATATTTTTGTTCATGTTCTTTTGTAGGTATATACTTTCATTTCTCTTGGGTAAATATCCAGAAATAGAATAGGTATATGTTTAACTTTTTAAGTTATGGCCAAGCCATTTTTCAAAGTGGTTATATCATTTCACCATAAATGTGTGAATGTTTCCGTCAAGAGTGACTGCAATATAGGAAATTGGAAGGCTGGAAGAACAAAAAAGAACTACTGAGAAATACCAGTAATACCAGCAGGAATAGCTGTAATTCCTAAAACTAGGGCTTTAGTTACCAGAATTTAGAAGATTCAAGGAACGTGTGTATTTATGGTGCCCCATGAATCTGGTGTGATACTTAGAGCTCCAAGAAGTAGGTACTGCTCGTCTCTCTTATTAAAGTCACTGACTCTATTTTTTTTTGTTTTGGCCATTATATTTTTCATTTCTAAAATTCCCATTTACTTACTACTTTAAATTTTGTTTCAAGAGTGTTTAAGATTGCTTGTTTTAACCCTAGCTGGGCTGGCTCAATGAATAGGACATTGGCTTGTGGACTGAAGGGCTCTGGGTTCGATTCTGGTCAAGGGCATGTATCTTGGTTGCAGGCTCAATCCCAGCTTTCTCTCTGACTCTCCCCCTTCCTTCCACTCTCTCTAAAAATAATGGAAAAATATCTTTAGGTGAGGATTAAAAACAAAACAAAAACAAAAGAGAATCTTATAACTGCCAGCTCAATTCCCAAACCAATTCTAATGGTAAATTGGCAGCCATATCATTTTTGCTCTGTTGACCTTTTTGTCCAGGATAGCTGGGCTAAGTTTGACACAACTCTCTGCTGAGTCACAGCCTGCTCTACCTTACTCTTACTGCATAAAGCCTATGACTTTCTTGGTGCCTGCTGACCAAAACACCACATCCATCAGACTTCTAGCTTTGCTTGGAAAGTCAGCTTGGATTCACACCAGAGCAAGTCTGTACCAGAGCTCTATGGGAGACCAAGAAACTTGTTCCTCTTAATCATGTTTTACCTCTTCCTAATTCTCAATGCATCATTTCCCAATCCAAGAGTTTCTATCTCTTTCATTTCTTTTGTTCAGGAATTGAATAGAAATCTCCTCAATAACATTTTCAAAAACCTAAATTAGTCCAGTTTTTTCATTCTACTATCCACCAAGCATCAATATTTTATACATCCTCATATTTTCCATCTAGCCCATGACCAGCATTAAATTGGTGCTAAATGGCAATTACAGACTTTATGACTGCTGTGCACAGACATAAGAGGTCTGGTAAGTGTTCAGAAAATATGCCTTGACTGCCTCGAATTAATTGCTCATTTATACAACACTTCAACTTTTCTTTAGACTCCCACAACATCCTAAAGACTATGGGAAGATGATATTAATGTCTTGTAAATTATATAAATATATAAAAAATGGGAATCTCTTTGAGTATTATCAGCACTGTTTATTGCTCTGTGGCATCATAGCTGTTGAATTCATGGAGAGGATGTAGGGATTGAATATGAAAGGATGTCGAATGCTCCTCCACTGTTACAGGCCATTGTTTAAAATATATTCTTTAAAAAGTGAGAAGACCTACTTAACTGGGTGTTATCTGGTATGGAGATCTGAGATGCCATCTGACCCTGGGATAGATCTGATGCTCTCCTTTGAATGACTCTGTAGGATGAAAAGGGGACTACAAAACCTTCATTAATAGGTTGAGAGGTGACAGGATTGATATTTGGTAGAGTCTTCTGGAATGAAAGCAAAATGAGGCTTCCATTTACCATCTCAGAAGGGAATTAATTAAGGCTAAGGAGCCAAAGCAAAACCATAAGAACATTTTCATTTTTATTATAATCTTATGTTTTAAAAAATTATTCCCACTTATGTGTAAGGCCCTAGTGACTAAGAAAAAGATCTTTGAACAGAAAGAAGCTATATTCTGGCCTTCATGAACAGCAAGAAATGAAGGGTTGGAGAGACTGATTTCCACTCTAGCCAGGCTTCAGTGAAGAGGTTTCACAAGGAATACTGAATGTGTTCCTCCTGAGAGGAGGGGAAAGGAACCTACCTCAGAGGGAGAGAAGACAGCATGGGAGCTGTCGGAGTCTAGGAAGAGGCTGGCCAAAATTTCTTCTTACTGTAGTTGACTGCCAGTCTTTTGTCTCTGTAGCTATCTGGAGTTGAGGCAAGCAGGGATCACAGAGCTCGGATGGATACAGTGACACAGATACAAATGCAGTGACATGCGGAGGAGATATATTCTGGTTTGGGGGGTTTGGTAAATCTTAGGGAAGATGCATCTGAGTTTGGATATTAAAGGTGATTAGAAATTTGATAGTCTGTCATGGGATTTGGGGGAGGGAATGCTGAGATCAGGCTAGAGGAAGAAACATTTGAGACTTCTTTGGGGAATACAGCTATCCGCATAGCAGTGTAGTATAATGCTGGGCTTTAGATCTGTGGGAGGCATATTGGTATATTGGAAAATACGGTTAAATATGAGTCTACTTTGACCTTTTTTATTTTCTCTACTAATTGAGTTCTGCTTAGGTCACTAGAAGAAACTTTATTTCATTTCTGACCATTTAGTCTCCCACTGGGAAAGTATGAGTTTATGCATTTTTCTTTTGATCTTAGTGCTAGAATATGATCGTATTGGAGGATGGCACTTCTGATGTCTATTCAGTGCTTAATTCTACCGCTAATCCCCCCTTTCCCTCAGCCTTATTGATCCCCAGCCTTTTGCCAGTTCCAATATACTTATGTGATAAATGAGATAACCAGTAAACACTGTGAAAGTCATTAAACCAAATAGTTGGAAGGGACCTCTAGAGGTCATTGTGCCTATGGGTTGCTATTATCCAAAGCCCACAAAGATAGAGTTGTTTCTTGTCTTCTTGCAGCACTCTGGAGATGGAGACTGACAGCTTCCCCAAAGTAGTTCATTTTAATAATGAAAAAGCTGGAAGGTTCTTCCTTGTGTCTAATTGAAATTCTTCCTGATGTAATTTGATATATTTGCTCCTGTTTCATCCACTGGGGCATGTATTGCTAATAATTACTATCCCACTAATGACAACACTTCATGAATTTGAAGACAGAATCTCATCACCTTTCTACTCCACCCACCCCTTTTAGACTAAATAACTCTAGTTTTTCACACTGTTCACCAAAGGTTTTATTTTCATATACTTAGCTATCTTTATTAAAGTTCTCTGAACTCTTGAGTTTCTCTATATTATTTTAAAATAATTGCTATAGAGAACAGAAATTTAAACTGAGTGCATAATAACTTTGGGAGATCTCATTGATGACTTTCAATTGGAAGAAGGTCATGGGCCATTTTCAGTGAAAATAAAAATGACTAGTGGTAGGATCAGGTTTACTTAGGGCAATTGGCCACAACAAACTTAATATCACTATGATTTACCTACATTTCTTTAGAATATTTATGGACATTTATCATCCTGTGACTTTCTGTCATGAAATTACTTTTAAATTATAAACCCAGAGAAGGCAAGGCACTATGCCTTGTATTGTCCATTTCTTCTTTGTCTGATGAATTTGGGAGTGTTTTTTTAATGTATTTTAGAGTACTTTGTCCAAAGAAGCTAAAATAACAGACATAATGATTACTACAAATAGAATATATGGCATTTATTTCCTCATGAAATGGCTTTGTGATTTATGGAGAGGTTAAGGAGAAAATAGTTAATGGAGATAAGCTAAGGTAGGAGAACAGGAGAATACAATTCAACATTCATTAGGTACCTCCCATGTGTAAAGCACTAGGCTTGGTATTGTGATTATATAAAGGTGGGTACAGGCAGCATATTACCTTTATGGGAAAGGTAAAATAATAGATAGGATGGTCAAATCAAGATATGTTCATGTGATGACCCTGTAGGGTACCTGGGCATTGGAGAAGGAGCAATCTGAGAAGGTTTCAGTTGTGGAGATACCCATTGAAATGAGACACTTGGTACTATTTGTCAGGCAGAGGAAACTGGCTTCTCAAAATTTGGAGCTAAGTAAGAGATGAGACCTGAAGCATCCGTGATGTGCATTTTATTTATAAATGAGGAAATCATTGTAATAATGATTAATATTTTTGAGCTTTTACTATACTCAAAGTTCTAAGTCCTTGTACATGTAGTCATTCATTTAGCCCTCATAACAGTGCTACGAGGCACACACTGTCTTATCACCATTTAACAGAGATACGGATATAGAGATGAATAAAAAAAAGAAATCTCATGGGGATACATGCAGTGGCAGGGAAGGAGTTCACTTGGAGAAGCTAGATTAGGTGGGTGTGTGAATGCTTCTCAGGGGTTGGGATGGCACTGGGGGATGGTGTGATAACCAAGAAGGACTGGGATGCTGCTGACATTATTAGAGCACATGTCTGAAAATAGGTGAGTGCAGGATAAGAAATATCTGTTGGTTGTGTCAGGATTCGGTTTGAGTCATGGAGAGATGCTAGGGAGCAGCAGTGTGTGTAGGGATTGGCCATCTGAGCAATGTAGCTTACAGGGATCAGGTCTGTCTCTCTTCAGCAGCCTGGACTCTTCTCCCCCATTCTTTCTCTTTTCCCATCTAGTATTCTGTTCTCCTTTAAGACCTCTCAGAGACTGTTTACTCCTGGCCTCAGCCTTGGCTCTGCAAGGCTATGATGTAGCTTCCTATCTGGCTCAAATCCTCCAAAATTGTACTTCAAATTCTTAATGCTGGCCTGTGGTCTCCTGTGTTAATGAGAACATGGGAAGCCATCCTTTAAATTTGGTGAGGCTCCTCCTCATGTGGCCTTAGAAGTGAGCTAAATCCCTGGTTTATAATAGAGCTGCTTCCCAGGAACAGATAGACTTGTGCTAATGATGTGTGGACCCCTATAGAGGGCAGATTAATGGGATCTATTCCTGTGTTCAAATCACAATGATCATTTAACAGCTGTACTTCTTGGTTTATTTTATTGCCACCTATGATGATTTTCATTCCAGATATTTTCATCTATCACTGATGCAGACACATTTCTGATGTACTGAAGTCAAGAGCATAGAGCAGACCAGGAAACTGCTAAAAATCTGAGCAAACAGACACTATCTGTATGCTCTGGCTGTTTTGTCATATGATGAAGGTCTTCTTGGCTCTAAGCATTTATATCCTATATAATAAAGAGGCAATACGCAAATTGACCATCAAGCCCTCACACAAGATGGCCGCCCCCATGTGGTCACAAGATGGCCACCACAAGGTGGCTGGCAGAGCAGGGCAGTTGGGGGCGATCAGGCCAGCAGGGGAAGGCAGTTGGGGGGGGGACCAGGCCAGCAGGGGAGGGCAGTTGGGGGGGGACCAGGCCTGCAGGGGAGGGTAGTTGGGGGCAATCGGGCCAGCAGGGGAGCAGTTAGGCATCGATCAGGCTGGCAGGGGAGTGGTTAGGGGGTGATCAGGCTGGCAGGCAGAAGTGGTTAGGGGCAATCAGGCAGGCAGGCATGCAGGTGAGTGGTTGGGAGCCAGCAGTCCTGGATTGTGAGAGGGATGTCCAACTGCGGGTTTAGGACATCCCCCGAGGTGTCCCAGATTGGAGAGGGTGCAGGCTGGGCTGAGGGATACCCCCCTCCCCCCGCCCCCAGTGCATGAATTTCGTGCACTGGGCCTCTAGTATATTTATATACATATATTGATTTCAGAGAGGAAGGGAAAGGGAGAGAGAGATAGAAACATCAGTGATAAGAATCACTGATTGGCTGCCTCCTGCACACCCTCTACTGAGATTGAGCCAGCAACCTGAGCATGTGCTCTGACCAGAAATCTAACCATGACTTCCTAGTTTATAGGTTGATATTTAACCACTGAGCCATACTGACTGGATGGCTCTAAACATTTCTTATTGTTACCAATACATAAAGTTATCAAATAAAAAGAAAATACCTTGATATTCTCTCTTAAAGGGAAAGATCTTGAGGAACATATTTTTGAAATAGTAAAATTATAGACATTTTAACAATTACCCTGGGTGTGATGGTTGTAGCTGAGGAGTAATGGGGCTAAGGTCCTATGGGAAATAGTTCCTGAGGATAATGGAAGAACTATGATACACATGAAAGAGATCCATGAATTATAAAACACTCATTAAACAAATCTTAATTAATGTGATTATTCGTTGGCAAATTGCTGTGATTCTGTTATTGCAGAGATTATTCAAATTGGAAAAAAAAATCTTGGAGTTTGAATTGACCAGTATTGGTTTGTATAGCAAAGACTCTACATTTACTTGGTAGAGGAGCTGCATATCAATTTTCAGGAGTCTTCAAGGATTCTTCTCACAGCTCCTGTAAACCTCTGCTTTGTCTTTCATCCACAGACCACTGAACTGAGGTTGTGATCAGGAGGATAGGTAGAGTTCTTGCCAGATCTTTGAACACTGGGTTTGAGGAAAAGCCACAGGAATGGGTGACAGCAGTTCAATGTGCATTTAGGTTGTGTTGTCTGGGCTTCTTTGGCAGACTACCCTTAACCTCCAAAGCAGAACCTCCATTGGGATTTGGCCTGGACAGTGCAGTTGTAGTAAATTCAGTAAGATCAGGCACTGCTGCTGCAGTTGGAGAGATGAACTTAGATGCTTTCAAGACTGAGGAGGGAAACTGTATCTATTTTGTTTGCCATTGAATGCCCGGAGCCTCCCACATAATATTGCTTGATATTAGTTAAATAAATAATATTAAAGGGGAAGACCAGTGGGGTATTTGAACAGAATGTGAACAGAAGTTATTACTTTGATGGAATTATGGTGACCTGTGAATTTTTAGACCCCAAATCTCAATTTTGTTATTTCCCTCAGAGTTGATCAGAATAAAGGCAATAAGCCATCCTAATCAACCTCCTAAGAGAGTGAAGTATAAACTATTGCCAATTACTAATATTGTTTCTGTTATCAATGGTTCTATAACAAATCACCTCCAAACTTTCTGGTTTAAAATAACAACAATCATGTAGCTAATAGTTTTGCAGTTTGGAAAGGACTAGGTAGGAGCAGCTTATTTGAGCTCCAAGTGACATCAGTGTTTGACTAGAGCTGCAGGATCGCACATTAAAGTGGCTCACTCATAAGACTGGCTAAATGGTGCTCACTGTCAGCTGGGAGGCACCAGGACTCAATTCTCCTTCATGTGGGCCTCGCCTCTTGTCTACTTGGGCTTCCTCAAAGCATGGTGGCTGGTTTCACCTGGCACAGTGTCACTTCTACTGTATTCTCCTGGTCAAAGCAGACACAGGCCCAGCTTAGATTTAGTGAGGGAGTAGGGTATAAGAATAAATTACCTCTTGATGGCAGAAGTGATAAAGAATTTTTGGCCAGTTTCAACTAACTCCAAATAGTCACTGAAAAATATCTATTAAAAAGATGTAGCAGTGAAGTTGATTGTTCATTATATTCTTTTCCTTCTAAAAAATTCCACAGTTGGCCAAATTACATTGGCCAAGAGGAGGGGAATGGTATTTGGCTTTCTTGAAATTCCAGTCAGTTCCCCTTCTAAACCCCAGCAAATTGATATACAATCTAAGTAAAACCAGTGTACTTATTATACAGATGATACTTTAAAAAAAGTCCCAGCCTGGCGGGTGGCTCAGTTAGTTGGGTATTATTCCATACACCAAAGGTTGTGGGTTCCATTCCCAGTCAGTGCACATACCTAAGCTGTGAGTTCTATCCTGGTCAGGTCATGTATAAGAGGCAACCCATCAATGTTTCTCTCTCCCTCTCTCTCCCTCCCTCCCTCCCTCCCTCCCTCCCTCCCTCCCTCCCTCCCTCCTTTCTCTCTCTAAAATCAATAAACATAACCTTGGGTGGAGATTAAAAAAGAAAAGTCTGAGTGTGCTATACCCCTCCCCCTCCCCCCGCCCCACAGGCAGACAGCATATCGCGGCTCTTGCTCTTCTATTGAAATGCTGGAGCTGTCACTGTTCGGTTACAAAAAGATTCCCTGGTACATTTGGAAACATAGAAAAAGGAGTGAATTATGTGGTTGGAGGTACTGGTGTCACTAAAGTTATGATTATTCATATCAACTATAGTGTTATCTGCCAACTGTATTTGGATAAAAAATTGTTTGTTTTCTTTTCTTCATGTTCTTCCGGGTGAATTTCTTACCTCTACAGTGATAGAAAAGTCACTGGTTCTTCATATACATTTGTTGTTCTTTTATAGGTTTTAGACAGAAAGTTTTCTTTGTTAAACAACTTGTATATGTTAATTCATTTGATTCTTTCGAAGATTTCTTATCCATAAAAATTACCTTGATAAAAGCTCCAGGTTATGCTTACTCTACTTAGACTTAGGAGATCCTAGTAGCAACCTTTTATTAATTACCTATTAGTGCCAGACAGTATATATGTGTTACTCTGTCCACAGCCCTTAGCACAACACCGCACTGATGGGTGTTTGGGAGAGAGGGCCAGCTTGCCCCAGGTTTGCATAATAAGTGCTGTCCTACAGGTAGGGTCTGAGCTTAGGTCTTCTTAACTCTACAGTCTCCTCATTGTACTATGCAAGCCCATGTCAGTCATGATACATTGAATTTTGCCAGTTTACCTCTCAGAGTCACTTACCTTCATTCCTTGAGGCACTTGGTTCTAGTCTCTAAGAGCTGACTAAATGAGCCATGGTACCAATTCCATTAAAAAAAAAAAAAGATAGATAGCCCTAACCCAGTGTTCTCAACCTTGGCTGCACATTAGAATCACCTGGGAATCTTTTTAAAATCCTGATTTCTGGGCCTCATCCTCTGGAAATTCTGTTTCTTTGTTACTAATGTTGTGGACCCACCCCATAACAAAGAAACAGAATTTCCGGAGGATGAGGCCCAGAAATCAGGATTTATAAAGATTCCCAGGTGATTCTAATGTGCAGCCAAGGTTGAGAACACTGCCCTAACCGGTTTGGCTCAGTGGATAGAGAGTCGGCCTATGGACTAAAGGGTCCCAGGTTCGATTCTGGTCAAGGGCATGCACCTTGGTTGTGGGCACATTCCCAGTAGGGGGTGTGCAGGAGGCAGCTGATCGATGTTTCTCTCTCATCGATGTTTCTAACTCTCTATCCCTCTCCCTTCCACTCTGTAAAAAATCAATAAAACATATATTTAAAAAAAGATAGATAGATAGATAGAAACATTGAAAACAAAAGAAAATTAATTTATATCTCAACCACCATAGCACAAATACTTTAATTTTATGGTAACCTTTCACCAGTGCCTACCTATTTTGATACAACTGCCATCACAACATGTACCAAATTTTTCATTATATTTTTCAGACAACATTTTGATATATAGATATTTTCCCAAGTGTCTACATATTACAACAATAATTTTTATTTGAAATGTATTATTCTGTGCAGATGACCAAAGTAGATATTTTTTCTTAAATATAATTTTTTGTATATAAAAGTAATACATGTACATTATAGAAACATTTGGAAATTTATAGAGCATAGGAAGGATATAAAGATTTTTATCACTCAGAGATAATATTTGGAGGTATTTTCTTGTAGGCTTAAAGATGTGTTGTAAATATATTTTCTTTATATGGACACACGTGTCATTTATTGTATGCAAAAGTGGGATCATGCTATCAAAACAGTGCCCTCAGCTACTATTTGTATGTCTCCACAAAGGAATTCTTTTCCTGATGCCTTGCTTTTCTACAGAAACTCTCCTTTTGGGAGGTTACATTGTTTCCACAAGGTAGGAATTCTTTGGGAATTTGAGACATTCCTGGATGTAAAATTACCTCTTCCCATATCAGTCCCCACCAGTACAGGACAGCATGCATGTGCAGCCTTAGCAGCACACATTGTGCGTTCATTGCCTCATAATCCATGGAGCAAGACTGATACTGATGTGGGGAGGCGACCTCCAGCTAAACACTGAAGCTGGAAGAAATGGTGCTATTCTGTGTAACTGCAGTTACCTCTGAATATTGCCCCAAGCTCTTGTTTAGGACTGTTATATACCTAAGGAGAGAGAGTGGCTAGAGTCTATTTATCATCCTACATGTGAGATGAGAAATGATTCTTACCTGTTAAGTTTGGTGCATATTTCAAAGGCATGTGTTGAGTTGGGTACGGAAGCTTCTTAGTTTCCAATAGTAGTAAATACTGTATAACATAGCCAAATGCATTTTCTAGGATCAGCATTCACTTCTTTAATTAACTATGGAACAATAGAGTTGGTGCAGGTTAGCTGTTTGTTGTTGTTGTTCTATAGAGTGAAACATAGGAAATTATTTTAATGTCCAGGAAAGTACTGAAAATACTTTCTGCACAGATTTAATGAATGTTAACATTGACCATCCACCCTCAATACAATCTTGGGGGGAAAATCTTGAGGATGAGGGCTTCCCCACCCTGGTTCCTGTTCTCAGAATGTCACTGTCAAATGAAACAAAGTCCCCCTATTGACTGCAGCACCCACAGAAGAGAAAACGGGTTAGAATAAAAGGAAAGATGCAATCAGGTGTTACCCAAAGCCAGTAGAGTAACAAGGGGGAAAGGGTAGGGACATGGGCTCAGCTAGATGTTAACTGCACCATCTGTGAGTGTGTCAGAAGCCCTTATAGACTCAATAGACTGTATTTCCCTCCCCCCCCCCCCCCCATCACATTTAGAGACAAGCTGCTTCCTGAATTGGATGAGTTTTAAGGTTATGGTTACACATTTAAGAAGTGAAAATGGAGGCTTTTCTCATTCTTTGCCTCTCTCCTGACTTGTGCGAGTAATTCATGGCAACTCAGAATTTACATCATGGAGCAAGCTTGCTTGATGATTCGTCCTCATTGCATTTTTGGGGAAAAATAAGCCTCATCAACCAGAGCCTGATTTTCCAAGAGCCTGTCATTCAGTCACTTATTACCCACTTTGTGAAGTTTCTAGGTCTTTTGCTTTTCACCCTTTTACCTCCTGCTGAGATTCAGTCATTTTGCAGCTTGTTAGGACTTCCATCAGCAGGTGTGGAGGAGCAAAGAGAAAAACTAGAGCATTATTAAGTTTTGCTTTATCATGGGAACTCTGCAGAAGACTCAATGGGGGAGAATTTTGAACCCTTTGCCTCTAATACGGTTCAGAGTTATCTGTTGATTTTGGTTACGTATGCCCTCCCTGTCCTCCATTAGTGCTGATAATGAAGAGTTGACTTGCAGAAAAACAGGGTGGAAGGGGACTGCAAATAGAGCCGAGAATCGCAGTGAGCCATGACTTAAACATGGTCCTGTAATATGATGCTGTAATGAGAGGGAGCCAACTCCATATGAGTTCATTGAAGTGTCAAATTGGTATGCAATCTTTCTTCTCATTCGGGGTAGGTCAGGCACATATTAAAGTAGACATTTTCAGTGGGAGTGCAGCTGTGTGGTGGGATAGAGTTTAGAATCACCTGGACAACGGATATTTCTGCATGATAACATTTGAAAAGAGGTCAGGGTGTGGACTTTGGGGAAAATTACTGAGGCAACCATGTAATTTTATATCCCACCAGATGAAAGAGATGGCAGTGATTCTGAGAGTGCCTGAGTGAGAATAACTGATATGGTTAAAGGGACTCCAAGAGGTGAAAGGAATTAGAATTCTCAAACCCAAAGAAAGGAGGGTTCCCAAAGCATTAAATCACTCTTCTGTCAGACATGTCAAAGGTTACTCCTGGGATGCTGGCTCCCTCAGGTCATTCTCCACACTCCTGCCAGCATGATCTTCAAGCAAACAAAATGGTTATGCTGCATCCCTCTAAGTCTTTCTTAATTCTCCAAGATCGCTTTCCTTCTTGACTCTCCCAGGCATCCTTCTCCATCCTCTTCCAGTTTTAATAAGAACCAGTCAGTTCACCACTGACATAGAAATCCTAAGGAGGTTGTGGTTAAATCAGAAAGGTCAGAAATGCAAGGTGTCATACAGAACTCAGAGCTATACCTCTTCTCCCTGTTATGAGAGGGAGCAATTTGTGCAGTTATATTCACTGCATTTCACACTCCATAACCATCCACTCTGTTCACAATAGTCCCTTAGATTGTCCTGCATTCAATCAGCATTTCTAATACTATGTCTCAAATTCACATTATTTCTGTTATCTAGACTGGGGCCCCTTTAACTTGTCTTCACGCCAAATATTATTTTTTCATAATAAAAAAATTAATTAGAAAAACTAATTGTATAATTTATCTTCCCTGTTTGAAAACTTTTCTTGGATATGTATTCATAAGGATATGATATAGCAGCGATTTTCAACTAGTATGCTGGGGCACACTGGTGTGCCACAAAAATTTTTAAAACAGGCAATACCTGACTGTTTAGTTAGGGGCACTGACCTCTCTTCCCTCAGATTGTCAAATTAAAAAATGACAATAGCCAACACAACAATAGCCATCCAGTCTGAATGACTCAAAATTATACCTGTTATTTTGTCAGATTGGAAAAAATGTTTTCTTGGTGTGCTGCAGAATTTTAGTAATTAGTTTATGTGTGCCATGAGATGAAAAAGGTTGAAAAATGCTGGGATAGAGCATCGTGTTAAGACATTCACAAATGGCCCAGTCTCTCTTTTCACCCTTAAAACTTGCTGCTGCTTTCCCCCACTCCAGTGACCTTGTTCCCTATTCTCCAGCCTCTCCTGCTGCTATAGCTTCATCTCTCTTTTCTCTCCTTATAACTCATTCTTTAAGACCCAGCTAAAATAGCTCCCCTGTGTGAAGCCCTTCCCCCACAGCTTCTTTGTGTCCTCTGTGCTCTTGTTTTCTTGTAAGACTGTTAGAGTACTTAACACGTTGTATTTGTGGGGTGTTCCTCTTCTCAGCGGTGCCCCTTATTGGGTCCCCTTTCGCTATGTTATGTTCCTGAGAGAGATATCAGTGCCAGGCCAAAATTTGGAAAGGCAGAGAGGAGGGAAGGGCAGATAGGTGAGTGGAAGTGATGTACATTTCATACAGTGGTTTTCTGTCCTATGTATATGACTGTTGGGACACACCCAGAAAATATAGGTTCTTTTATTTTCTTAGTAAATGCTTATTTCTTATCTGTTGTCTCCTGCCAGGAGCCGGTCCATGCTTGCTGTTTCAAGGGACCTGGCATATATGGCATACTGTTCTTAATATGTTTGCTCACCTTCTTGGCACTATGTGTTTTAACCAAGGTCTCTGAGAAAGGTTGTTTCCCCAGGTAGGGATTTTCCCCTGAAGTTAGGGAGGGAATAAAACCTCTTAACTAAGTGCCAGGCGGGTAATTAATCACTTTAACTATGAACAATCATGCTTAAGCTACATAATCTTTACTCCCTGGAATGGAGATAAGAAACGCCCTAACCTTTGTAATAGAGATTGATAGGATTGAATCAACTGGTATAAATACAGATGTAATAAGACAGCAAGACACAGAACTTAGAACACAGAACTTAGAACACAGAACTTAGAACACAGAACCTACACAGAACCTAGAGACAGAAGAACTTCGCTGGAGAGAACATGGCAAAAGATCCTGGACTGAACCTGACTACAGAAATTGGCAAGAGAACCTGACTAGAACCTGGTGACTGAACCTGGCTGGAGAACCTGGACAGAACCTGGCTGGAGAACCTGGAGAACCTAGCAAGAGAACATGGACACAGAACCTGGCTGGCGATCCGAACCAGAACTTTGCTGGGGATCCAGACCAGAACTTGGCTAGAGAAACTGACTGGGCTGCTGATCAACTGAACGCTGTCTCCATGTCCTTCCTTCTTCGCCGACTCCGTCTACGCCTTTGGGGACCCCTGGACCCGCTGGGGCTGGACCCCGGCATCTGGCGCCCGAACAGGGACCCCTAGGTAAGCCCCACTCTCGGGATGGATAGGACTCCACCGTAGGAAGAGGGTGGATAGTCTTCGCCGACTCCGTTCACACCTTTGGGAACCCCTGGAACAGGATTCCCCTAGGTAAGCCCTCCCCATTGAGAACCCCACACTCGGGACGGATAGGACTCCACCAGGGTGCTACAGACCCCCCTATAGAGGATAAGTAGGGTAAGTAGGTGGATAGTACAGAACTTAGATTGAGAAGATGTGCCATACTGAGTCCAAAGAAAGAAGACTCTGTATTGATCTTTAGATTAAGAAGATGTGCCATACTGAGTCTAAAGAAATAAGACTCTGTATTGATCTTTTAACACATATGCTTGCTAGCAGAGGAATTAAGGTTACTCCCAGTCAGACAGAACGTTTTATACAAGAAGCATGTCCATGCTTTTCTGAGGAAGGAAAGGTAAATGTAAAGGCATGGGAGAAGGTAGGCCCAAGGAGCCTTATCCTTAACCCCACTGCAGCCTTTCCACCCCAGGAAAGTGCAGGATTGGCAAGCTCTCCCTGGGGTGATACATCAGGACTCAGGTAATAGTGGAAAGCGCCAATCCTACTCTTAAAATGGATACAAGAGAGCATTTGGGGTTTTTCTTTTTAATGCCTGCTTTTAAAAAATAAAAAAGGGGGAATTTGCCAGGAGCCGGTCCATGCTTGCTGTTTCAAGGGACCTGGCATACATGGCATACTGTTCTTAATATGTTTGTTCACCTTCTTGGCACTATGTGTTTTAACCAAGGTCTCTGAGAAAGGTTGTTTCCCTAGGTAGGGATTTTCCCCTGAAGTTAGGGAGGGAATAAAACCTCTTAACTAAGTGCCAGGCGGGTAATTAATCACTTTAACTATGAACAGTCATGCTTAAGCTACATAATCTTTACTCCCTGGAATGGAGATAAGAAACACCCTAACCTTTGGAATAGAGATTGATAGGATTGGAATCAACTGGTATAAATACAGATGTAAGAACAGAGAACTTAGAACACAGAACTAAGAAGACAGTACCAAGAGAGACAGAACCTACAAAGAACGTTCTCTAGAAACAGAAGAACTTCGCTGGAGAGAACATGGCAAAAGATCCTGGACTGAACCTGACTACAGAAATTGGCAAGAGAACCTGACTAGAACCTGGTGACTGAACCTGGCTGGAGAACCTGGACAGAGCCTGGCTGGAGAACCTAGCGAGAGAACATGGCTACAGAACCTGGCTGGAGAACCTGGAGAACCTAGCAAGAGAACATGGACACAGAACCTGGCTGGAGAACCTAGCGAGGGAACATGGCTACAGAACCTGGCTGGAGAACCTGGAGAACCTAGCAAGAGAACATGGACACAGAACCTGGCTGGGGCTCTGGACCAGAACCTCTCTGGAGATCCAGACCAGAACTTGGCTGGAGATCCTGGCTGGAGATCCTGGATGGGCTGCTGATCAGCTGAAGCTGTCTCCATGTTGTTCCTTCTTTGCCGACTCTGTCCTCACCTATGGGGAACCCCTGGACCTGCTGGGGCTGGACCCCGGCAGTCTCCTCTTGGTGAGTTGAGTGGGGTCGATGTAGAAATCTCAGAGATCCCTTTGCAGCTTTTCACAAAACACCAAGCTCCTTGTTCCTTACCTTCAAAATCACTTCAAAGACTCTTCGTTCTTTAAGTAGAAGGATCCATACGTCTTTTGAAAGGATAAGAGTAAAAGGAAAGACAATCTCTCTCTCTCTCTCTCTCTCTCTCTCTCTCTCTCTCTCTCTCTCTCTCTCTCTCTCTCTCTCTCTGTATATACCCACTTCCCCACCTCCGGACAAAGGAATGGAGAAGTTTCTCAAATCTTCTCAGAAGAGGACATTTGTTTTTTCCCTGTGATAATGCCATGTGTCCTTGGGGCCTATTTGGGGATTGAAATAGAGGGCAAGAGTAGACATGTAGTCAGCAGTATTAATTTTTTAATAACCCCAAACTGTGGGAAAGAGTTAGCATAGTAGGTTTAAAAAGAATAATTTGGCCCTGGCCAGTGTGGTTAGAGTGCCAGCTGTGCACTGAAGGGCCACAGGTTTGATTACAGGTCAAGGGCAAGTACTTGGGTTGCAGATTTTATCCCAGTCCTGGTTGTGGGGTGTGCAGGAGGCAATCAATTGATGTGTGTGTCTCTCCCCCCCCCCCATCCTCCCTCCCTTCCACTCTCTCTAAAAATCAGTGGGAAAAAAAGTATCCTGAGGTGAGGATTAATAACAACAACAACAACAAAATAATTTGGAGATCAGACAGACCTCAATTTTAATGACCAGTCTCAGTACCTGACATATAATAGGGCTTAATGATCACATGTTGCATAAACTTGACATTGTTATTGTGAGATGCCTCGCCTAGTATATTTTACATTTTTATAGACATTATTTAGTTAGTTTGGGAAGATATTCTTCATATTTGTTCCATAAATCTGAATCAGAAGAAGGATGGTGTTATTGAAAGGTAAGAGAACTAAGTTTAAGGTCAGTGATATCAAGGGTGCCTCAAACCTTCTGTTGTTTCTGTGGAACCATTATAATTCAGGGAAGGACCTCTGTGGATCGATAGGAAAATAAAAAAAAATAGTGCTTTTATTTCTCACTCAAAATTTTGCTATTTATTTTAATAATCTTTAATCTCACTACTATCTACGCTCACTGTGGTGAATGATGTTCTTTTTCTCCTTGGTTCACCTCTTTCTCTGCTCGCCCCAACATTTATAGGAAAGCAATTCTAAGAGTAAACTCTCCTAGGCAGGAATAGTTGGTGACTAGTGCTGGCCTCCGACTCATTTTTCACTGCAGAATAACACTTTCCTGGCCTGGTTAGTGTGTGAGGGGCACCTATCTGCCGGGCTGGATCATTCTGCCACTCCTGGGAGTGAGGAAAGGCTCCCCACCTCCTCACTCTTCAGTGAGGCAGAGAGTCTCAGAGAGCAGGAAGAGGGGAGTGTGCCTCATGGATAGTTCCACGTCTGTCTACATGGCATAACCACCACGGAGCTTTAAAATGCATACTCTCAGGCCCTCTTCCTGCATACTGAATACCTGTCTCTGAGGTGTGGCCCAGAGACCCTTATTGTTAACAGGTTCCCCAAGTGAGTGTCAGAGACCCAGTTCAGCCTCCTGATGTAGACCTCTGTGGGGAAGCCAGTGTAGTGCACATGCAGTGGGAGGGCACAAAAATCCTGGCTTTCTTGATCATTCTTACATGTGACCCCCTAAAGTTAAGGAAGAACTATATATTATTTTCTGGGTAATATTAAATGTCTCAGGAAAAGATCTTTTCAAATATCTAATTGTTCCAGAGACATATTTACTATGTCTACGAATAGCTTCTGCCTGTGTTTCACCAATGGGTAGGCAGCCTAGACCACTGATGTAGAAACTTTGTACCTATCTTTATACATCCCACAATATTTCCATCAATCTTATTTTCCCCCTTTAAGCCACTTATAAAAATTAAAACATTTTTTTTCTGTGAAAATTGCTGAAAAAAGTTGGGAAATCAAACTAAAGGCTACAGGGAAATTATTTACTTCTCTCAAGATTTTTCTCTTTTGGCTTTACTAAGGGCTCTTAGGCATCATTCCTATCATCCCAAGACACTCCTGGATAAAATTTGAGTTTGGCAGCAGACACAGTTGAGTTGCATTCTCACTTAAACTGGAGCTTTGGGTATGGTTAGAAAAAGGAATGGGAAGAAGAGTTAAACTTGCAAAGATAATTCATCTCTTCTAGGAGCTTTCTGACCATTGCTGAGTTCTTATTTCCTCTTCCCACCAACACCTACTTACTTGGATCTTGGATCATGACTTATTTTGGCAGTTCCCTATGCATGTACTGTGGTTGCCATGGAAATGTTATCCAGCATGCTGCATGTTGTTTCATCTTCTCTTCCTCTCTTAATTTCTTTCCAGTCTTATACACCCACCCTAACCCCCTTTTGTAATAGAAAACATCAAACATATTCAAGTTGTTTTGCTTCTCTCCCCTAGGCACATTGAATGTATCTTAACTTCATATAATCAGAGGCAACCTGGTAATAATTGGAAGAGAGGAAAGGAAATTCACTCAAATACTAAATTTCTCTAACTTATGCTAGGGTGCTCAATGATTTGAGGGAATTCAGACAACTGTTAATCAAATTAACTTCTCTCTGCTTTTCACAGGGATTAAACCTTTGTGTCCTCATGTTATTTACAAAGGAGAGAGTCTGAACTGTTCTCAACCCTTAATTTCCCATCCATGAAATAATCACGTTGTTCATTATCTGCACTGACCCATAGACATCTCTGCAGATATTGATATGCTGGGTTATCAAGAGTTGGGCCAAATGAAGACAATATCTTAGTGTGAATATCTGATATTCACCAGACCTTGTTTTCTGCTCTTGCTATGTGTGTGGGGAGCTGGGGAATGGGAAAGGGTGAGAAAGGGATTTTGTGTGTGCCTAACCATATGAACATTGAGAAAAAAGTATCTCCCCCTCCCTGAGAATATTTTCATTTTTCTCAAAAATCGAAAAAATATGGCTGGCTGGTGTGGCTCAGTGGCTGAGCATTGACCTGTGAATCAGGAGATCATGGTTTAGTTTCCAGTAAAGTCACGAACGTGTCCAGGTTTGATCTCCAGTGTGGGGCGTGCGGGAGGGAGCCAGTCAATGATTCTGTGTCATCATTGATGTTTCTATCTCTCTCCCCCTCTCCCTTCCTTTCTGAAATCAGTAAAAATACTTCTTTAAAAATTGAAAAATACTAGAAAACAAATAACAAATTAAATCTCCAATTTTCTCTGGTTTCTTTTTAAAAGATATTCTCATTTCAGTGTTATAAGCAAAATGAGTTTTATTTTTCTCTGCTTCTAAATTTACAAAGTGAATTTACATGGTAAAAAACATCTAAATATTATTTTTTACATATATTTTAGAATTCCCCAATATTTTTATTTTTCAAACCAAAAAAATCATTGCCAGAAATACCAATATTAATTCTTTTTTTCATATAGAATAAGATTTGAATAAGTTGCAGACATGTTTTTATAGATAATATAATGAGAAGAACATTCAAAGGGGAGTAATTTAAAAAGAGCTCTTGTAAGATTGAAGTCAGCCCAACATTTTGTTTTATACATTTTTTAGAAAAGAGAGAAAGGTTGTAAGTATATAGTCTTTAGAAGTTATTATTTTTAAAAATCAGTGATCAAAACAGTCAATTTTTTTCACAGGGAATTTATAGTCAGTGCTGGTATCAATACGCAATGTCAGTTGTGTGTGTGTGTATATATGTATGTAAGAGAATGAGAGGAGAGAAAGGAAGAGTGACATAGAAGAGTGGATGTGGGAGTGGGAAGTGAGAAAACAGAGGAGAGGCTTTTAAGACTAGTCTCCTGGAAGTTCGAAACAAATCAGTAAGCATTTATTGAAAACTTACCACAAGCAAGGCATTAATTTGTATTCTGTAAAGGATAATAGAAGGGCAAGATTTGATTCTTACCTTCTAATAGAATATTGTCTAGCATGGAAGACAAGATACAGACACATATACTAGTATATGTTAGGTAACAATTGGAGCAAAAAGGGCAGGTCAACAATAAATGAAATGCTGAAATGTAGACTGGAGGCTAGAAAGGGCAGGAGTAGAGAAGAGGAGAAAGGGACCTTGAATGGTCAAGGTGTAGAGAAAAGCTAAACATTTATCTGAGTCCATAGGCATGAGCAAAATTTGAATTATACTCAACTGAGATAAAATGGAAAAGGCAGGAAAGTACAAGTAATGTTCAGGGGACAGTGAAGAAACCACTTTCTTCACTTTATCAAGGATTCATATAGAGGACAAGAGAACTTAAACAGAGATGGGGCCAGGATGTAGAATGCCTTGACTAAGGGCAGGTGTTTAATCTAACTGAATCTTAGAGATTTTTGAACAACAGTCACATAGCAATGAGAAGTCTTAGAGTAAAATGAAGTGCAAGTGGCATTTGGAATGTGGAAGGCAATTGCTATAAGGCAGATGGCCGAGGTATCTGGGTATGAAGGGACAAAGGCCTAACCTAGGAGGATGAAAGTTGGAGTAGGAAGGAAGGGACAAATGCAAGAATTGTTTTATAAAAACAGGAATGTTTGGAAGGACTTGTTGGGTGTGGGGAACTAAGAAAAAGAAGATGTCAGGGCTACCTGGGAAATTTCAGAGCTAAAGGAATAAAGCTAAATATGTACTTGAATCTCCACTATGTACTTGATAAATATTAACTCACTGAGAGAGGAAATTAGAAAGTCATCTGTTTTGAGGGGAAGGATGAAACAAATCCATTTCCAGCACTAAGAGTTTGTAACTGAGAAATGCAAGTAGAAATGGCCAGCATGGGATGGAAGTGGGGGATGAGAAAGAGGTCAGGGCTACAGGCATAGAATTGGGACTCACCCCCTTCCAGGAAGAGTTGGTCTCCTGCGAATGGCTGAAATGAACAGAGATCTGTACTGAATTTCCTAAAACACCTCAAAGAAGGGAAAAGGTAAATAAAAGCAGCCAGCAAAGAAGGCATTGAAGGCAAATCATAGATAAGGAGAAGAACTGAGATAATGTAGTCTGATGGGACCTGTAACGAAAGCATTGCCAGAGGAAGGGCTGTTCTACAGTTTAAACCCATGAAGAGATCAGCGGGATATGCACCAAGAATAATCTATGTATTTGATTGTCCAGATCATCAGTATGGTTCTGCATCCCTTATTGAGGGTAATTGAGAGTTGATTGTAGCTCCAAAGAAATATTTTAACACTGTATTTTAAGTTCAGGGAGAGCTTGGATATTCTATGCCAAACCAGGATAAACTTTCTTCCAATCTTAACTGAGCTAAATAAATATTCTAACTCTTGTCTGCTTCTGACAAGAATTCCAAGAATATAGTCGTAGACCTTTATACTGACTTCCTCCCAGAGCATGATCTAAGAATTAATTCCTCCATAAGTCTAGTCAAGCTGACTGCTTTATGGTTTGTCTCCTGTTTTCTTATAAGGCAAATTAATTCCATTTCTTCACTTTTTTTGGGTTAGTCCTTGTGAAATATGACAGATCGACAGCCCTTAGAAACAGGAGTTCTATTGTTATTCTGTGAATGTGTCTCCTACCACCAATGTGGCTCTAGTCTTTCTTGGGTCTGTAGAGAAACTAAGTGTTTCGCCCTATTCCCTGTAGACCTCTCTTATGATGCTAGCCTTAGGGGTAGTTAAGAACAAATTATGGACTACTGATTAGTGGTATAAATAGTGACTAAGAGCCCAGGCTCTGGAACCATTCAGATCTGGGTTTAGATTTTAGTTATATCTAGTTAGAGGTCTTGGACTTCTTTGTTTCCCTCTCTGCTGACTATTTCTCTGGACAACATTATTCTTAGTGTGAGGCAGTAGAAGGAATATGGGTTTTAGATTCACTTAGAATTGAATGGGATCAACTCCCAGTGCCACCAACCTAGACATTCATTATAATATGATCCACTATTTTGTAGCACTGCTATGAGAATTTAAAATAATGCAAAACATCTAGAACAGAGCTTAGCATGTGCTCAATGAATGGTAACATTGTTAGAGTTTTATGTTGTTGTTTTTGAGTGACTCAGAGCAGAAATATGACTTCCAAACAATTTCACATTGCTTATAGGCCAGAAAGCTATGAGATTTATGTACTTCAAGGACACAAAACTCTGAAAAGGGGGAAAAATATCAATTAGCTTATTTTGTACATAATGCTAACCTACACCTGACATCTTAACTGATTTGACTAGTTGTAAAAATGCAGCTCATAAGAACAGCCAGCTTTTTCATATTGTAAAGACGAAATTATAACTGAGAGGGCGAAGTCAAAGCTATGCCAGAATTTTAAAGCTCTAAGAGTGGTAACTTGTTGCCAAAAGACAAAGCAACCTGGCTTGGTGTGGGCCATGTGAAGTCTGACCTGATATAAGAACACTCAGGTAGAATGGTCTAATCAGAAATATCAGACTGAAGATCAAGAGAGAAACGGGCCTCTGATAGCAACTTTGGAGGCCTTGGTGTGGAGGTGAGTGTCGATGGATAATATGCTCAGAGGGAGAGAACAGGAGTAAAAAGTCTTGGCCCTGAAATTAGGGAGTTTCAAGTGAAAATATATGGAAAAGGAGAGAGAAAGGATTTGTGAAGTATAAGGAGAACCAAAATTATTGCACTTTAAACAACAAATACACAAGTGAAAGAAGGGTTGCTGAAAACTTGGGTGTGTCAACTCTTAGAAACACTATAATGTCAAGGAGAATGCCAATGATGCAAAATCTACTGATTTTATTTTACTTTTGTTGACTTCTCCTTGATTATTGATGACATTCATTGTAATAACAGTTTTAGTAGAATGATAGAAGCAAAAGGAGTGGGCTCTGGTGAGGAAATAGGGGCATCGGTGTCAATTACTTTTTTAAAAAGTAATTGCAGTAAAAAGATGTAAAAACTGGAATTACCTTTCATAGGTTGGAAAATAAATCTCTTTGTGACCTGCCCTGGTCAACAAATAGTTAATGGTATAAATGCACAGTAATTTCAGAAGCATTAAAGATCCTGTTTCCATGGAAACAGCACCCTACAGAGAGAGAAAGAGCTAGGATTCCCTGACAAAGGAGGAACAGCAGAGTTATGTCCCCCACACTGTACAGCAGGGAGAGATGATTACACGTTTCTTTCAGCTTCCCTGGGAAGGTGCAGTTGGGGTTCATGGTGCTGTCCTGTTGAGGATGAGGGAAGAGGGAAATGAGTTTGGTTTGAAACATTCTTGCTCTCACCTTGCTTTAAAACCTGACTCAAAGGTCAAGCCCATTTTAGAATACTCGAAAAGACCAACGGGTGTCTAACTAAGTCACTAGCTAAAATTAACTAACTAAACATGTTTGATCTTCCCCCAACCTCTGTATTCTAACCTGGTCTAGAAACAGTGCCATAAAGAATTGCGAGTTAGAGCAACTCCTAAACAACACAGGTGTTTGACCAGCACCTTCCCATTATGGTTTTCATCTTGGTGTATTCTTCTTATTTACACACTTCATCTCACTGTTTTCAGGTCTATGATATCCCTTTTACTATTGACTAGTATACATTTCCTGCATCTTCAAACTCAGTCATACTTTTAGGGATGGGTCCTCCCACTAACTTTAGCCCCAGAAAGCTGTGTCTTAAACTGTGGTATAGGAGTCCCACTAATAAATTCCTCGTTGCTAATTTTCCTGACACTTCATTTTCTCTACTCCCATATTATATCCCACTTTGCAGCTGGGATATGGGTGTGTTTTTTTCTGCTGGTCTTTCCTTGGACCCTAGACTCAAGAAATCATTTTTTAGTTAATCTTCACCTGAGGGTATTTTTTCCATTGATTTTCAGAGAGAGTAGAGGGGAGGGAGGTAGAGAGAGAAAAAGAGAGAGAGAAAGACACACAGAGAGAGATGTGAGAGAAACACATTGATTAGTGTACTCTGACTTGGGCCAGAGAACCCAGGCCTGTGTCCTTGACCTGGAATTGAACCTGAGACCCTTTGGTCCTTGGGCTAATGCTCTACTACTGAGCCTCACTGGCCAGGGAAAAATCATTTTAAGTCCTATGTGAAAGGACTTTATCCCATGGCAGGTGTGGTTCATAACTGGCTCTTTTGAAAACAGAGATGTGGTTCTGAATGAGTCAATAGCCTTCACCACTCTTTGTCATTGTAGCATGACATAATGGAATGCCCATGACCCTGAAAGACATAATCTTCACCCAGGCATCATGCATGTACTGTCTATTGGAAACCATACACTGTCTCTGGCATACCCTTCCTCTTTTGACCCTCTCCCCCTTACATTCAATTATATGTCTTTCTAGAAATCCACTGCCAACAATTACTGGAGGATTTTCCCATAGCACCCTTTTCCCATGAATGTTAATTCCTCACAACATCCACTCTCAGTCCTGCAACTGAAGCCATCTCAGTAATTTGTTTGTTCACCTCTTTTGCACCCTGTAGTAGAGCTGTTGGAGGGAGTTGTGAAATTAAGCATATGGTAGCTACAGAGGGTGTAAGAGGGGTGAGTATGGAGGTATTGCCAATTTGTTGATTTTGTTGACCGCTTAAGGTATAAGAAAGAGTAGAGAGGGGCTCCAGTACAGGGAAGAACAAATTAAGGACATCGGAGAAAGGCCAAAAGGAAGAGAAAGGCCTCCTTATTCATTTCCCTGATATCATGCTCAGGTCACTTTGGATTCTAGACCAAGGGCTTCTTGGACATAGAGGGGCAAAAGTAGGTTTACAGCTGTGAGTATGCAAAACACAGAGCTTATTCTTGTGTTATTATTTATTAATTATTGTGTTATTTTCCATATGAACAATTGTAAACCTACTTTTGCTCTCTCTGCCCAGGGTTTCTTTCAATAAGTTGGAAAACTCACCAGACGGAAGAGGCTTCAGGGCAAAGTTGAATGTCCTAGAGAACTCTTTGCCAGTCATTGTTCGGCTGGTTGTGGCTTAGTCCCTGAATAGCATTGCTAGCTCGTGAACTAAAATGGGTGTCAGAAAGGCAAGTCTTTACCTTAAAATCATTCCTAGGCATAAAAAAAAGAAATAGCAATGTTCTCAGTGATCAGCTAGCCTTGGAGCTGTTATGGCATTTTCTCTGGGAATGTCCCACCACTGACTTTGGATGGCCTGCACCGGGCTGTATTGCAGCATACTGAGCACGTAATCTATAGGAAAGGAATTTTATTCAGTGCTTTTAAAACAAAAAGTGATTTTTAATTTATGCATAGCAGGGAAATATGAACTTAAAAGGAAAAAACCTCCAGCGGCAGTAACATTATCCAGAAGAGTTACTTGGTTCCTTCCCACTGGGTAGTTGCACTTGTCTGCCTCTAGAAAGTGCGTTTCCCGTAGCACCTTAGCAGGTCTTGCTCATAGCAAAGGTGTCTAAGGGTTGTGGGTGAGGACAAGGAGGATTTCTTTTTCATTACTGAGTTCTATACACAGTTCCCTGAATGAGAAACAGCTTTAGCACACTTAATTAATTGGAATAAAAATGTGGCATTGCTAAGTTCTCTAAGGAACACTCAAGATGAGTGTGCCTCCTGCAAAGGAATTTTAAAGAGAATTACATAGTGTTAAAGCTGGATTCTGGGAGGTCAGATGGGGGTCATTTTGAGGAGTCATTTATTCTAGACTAAAATGATGGGGATATGAGCTCATCTTTTGCCTTCCTTGGGAAGTGAGCTTTATATTGAAGTAGTATGATTAAGTGACTCCCCAATGCAAAATACCTTACAGAGGTCACTAATCATGGTAGAAAAAACAAATGTTCCCAAGCCTTAATAGTTTAGAATATTGTGGGAATGAGGGGACATGTACTATCCTGATGGTTCAGTGGCTTCCCTTACCTGCAGGGGATATGTTTCAAGATCCCCTGTGAATGCCTGAATTGGGAGGCCCATGAATTGGGAGACTTGAATTTAATGTACCAAGGAGTTGGCAGCATCTCCCCAGGCCTTAGTGTATTTAGCTCTAAATATGAAAGGTTAGATTGTGATTCAAAAGTTCCTGCAAACTGTTGCATTCTCTAATATCCAGGTGATATATTAAAAAGCTAATCATAATAGTAACAACAACATCAATTAAAACATAAGGCTCATGTGTACAGGGGCAGATAAGTTTAGTTCAAAGTCTTCTGAGTACAGAATCATTTAATCCTCACAATAATCCTATGAGATAGGTACTATTATTATGTCACATTTTTATGGTGAAGAAACAAAGGCAAAGAGAGTTTAAATAATTTCTAAGGTAACACAGTTTCCAAATTGGTGGATGAAAGACTTCATCATCGGAGTACAGTGTCCTTGCTCTTACTTACCATATTTCATGGCCTGTTATTATTGTTGCTGAGTGATACTGTATTACTTCCCTCTTGCTTCACTTTTCTGTTTTCGCTTTTATTTTCTTTCTACTCATTTCTCACCACGAAGCATTTTGAGGCATTATCCAGGCCTTTTCATTCAGTTGAGTGTAGTACATATCTTACTAATGAGAATAAGCTTTTGGGCTTGATCCTACCAGTTGGACCTATCAGTAAGCTCGGAGGAGAATTGTCCCCTGGCTGTGGCCTTCCACATTGATCCCATTTGGTGAAAGGGTACAAATAGGTAGATACAAGGCTGTCACAGCTGGTGGCAGGGCCACTCAATGATTATCATCTTTCTGGAGGAAGGTTAATGTACTCTACTTTCTTATATTCAAGCAGAGATTGTTGGGCACTGCCCCACAATACTTCTGTATGTTCTTGTATTTCAGATAAAAGTAATTCAGCCCAGACAGTGTTGCTCAGTGGTTGAGGGTAGACCTATGAATCAGGAGGTCATGGTTTGATTCCTAGTCAGTACACATGCTGGGGTTGCGGGCTTGATCCCCAGTAGGGGGTGTGCAGGAGACAGCCAATCAATGCTTTTCTCTCATCCTTGATGTTTCTAACTCTCTCCCTCTCCCTTCCTCTCTGAAATCAATAAAAAAAATACATTTTTAAAAAGTAATTTATGGCATTCATTCATGAAGCAGAATTCAGGTAATACCTCCCAGAAATTTTTTACTGTTAGGCATAGGGGCATGAGAAGACTTTTCCATTGCAGTAGGTGGTGAATTGACACATCACTATTTCCCCCTCAATGACAGCAGTTCAATCTAGATTGCTAAAAGACCAAAGCACAATCTCACTACCAGCAGGAGAGAGGAAGTTTATTAAATGTATAAGTCAGTCTTCAAGATATTTAAATATCTCATTCATTTAACACTATGAATTTAGAATTTAAATAACTAAGATGTGGACTAGCTGGATTTGAAATGAATTATTTTATACCAAAATAAATTAATGGTATAAATACCATTTCAGAGAAAAATTGTAATCTACTGGAAGACAAACTATTTTTAACCTGTCTCAAGTAATTATAAGTTAATTTTACAATCTGCTCTTTAAAATCGTTTTTCTTGAGGTTCTCTACTAGGTATCACTTTGCAGAAATAAGAGAAAAGGACTGAATTTGACAGTTTAGGAAACTGTTATTTCTAATTATTTTGTATAACAGCATAATTTAATATTTTTATATATGACATTATATGTGAAAGGAAACCTTTAAAACTTCTGCAAATCCCTTTTCCTTAAGAAGAAAACTATTGTTGGCAAGAATAATTCATGTGCCTTGAAAACACTGACACATAACTTAGGAACTTGTGGATCTAGGATTTGAGTAGAGATGGTCTGACTGCACCATCCTTGTTCTTAAATACCACCATGAACTGACTGTTGCTACTGTTGGTGGTGGTGGGATGATGGTGTGTGTGTGTGTGTGTGTGTGTTGCATACTGCATTCCTTTCCTCTTCCAATGACTGTTTTTTCCTTATTTTCTTTCTACCAGCATTTTGGGGCATTGCCTATATCAGTCATTTGAGTTTAGGATATCTTATTAATGAGATATTTCTTATGGGTTTGACCCAGAAGGTCCCATTGGTAAGGCCAGAGGAGAATTGCTTCTTGAATGTGGCCTGCCACAGCGACCGCATTACACTGGATTTGTTGTTTGGGGTTCATTTTAATAATTATGAATTTTCAAGTTGGAGGGAAAAGTCAGAAATTTCTATTTAGTCTACCAAACTGTAACATCAAACATCTACTTTTTAAATATCCTTACCTTTTTCTCTCAGTACTGGTCTCTAATTAGGGAGCTTTTAAATGATTTAAAGTTCACTATTTCTAATCCTTTTGGAATTTGTTTTCTACTCTTTCAAGAGAAGACATGTCCACAAAAATGGCAATCTCTATTTTTTCAATACTCAACCAAGGATATGTTATTTTAAAAATTAATTTTAGAGACAGAGGAAGGGAGAGAGAGAAACATCAACCAGTTGCCTCCTGAATGCACTCCAACTGGGGATGGAACCCAAAACCTGGAATTGTGCCTGGACCTGGAATTGAAGCCACCACCTTTTGGTGTATGGCATGTCACTCCAACCAAGTGAGCCACCCAGCCAGGGCAAAAATAGTAATTTCTAAAAAGAGACCAGAGAAAGAGTTTTTGAAAATCTGCAGTTTTGCCATTGGTGGAGTTTAATAATGTAACTAGAGGCCTGGTGCATGAAATTCGTGAAGTGGGAGGGGGTTCCCTCAGCCTAGCCTGCACCCTCTCCAATTGGGGACCCCTTAGGGGATGTCTGACTGCTGGTTTAAACCAGCAGTTGGACATTTCTCTTGCAATCTGGGACCGCTGGCTCCTATCTCCTCACCTGCCTGCCTGCCTGATTGCCCCTAACCCCTCTGCCTGTCTGCCTGGTAACCCTAAACTCTCTGCCTGCCTGCCTGATCACCCTTAACTGCCTCTGCCTGCCTGCCTGATTGCCCCTAACCACCTCTGCCTGCCTGCCTGCCTGTCCACCCCTAACTGCCCTTCCCTGCCTGCCTGAACACCCCTAACCCCCTGATGGCCTGATCGAGGCCCCAACTGCCCTCCCCTGCTGGCCTGATCACTCTTAACTGCCTCTGCCTCTGCCCCCACCACCATGGCTTTGTCCAGAAGAAAGTCAGACATCCAGTCAACCTGGTCTAATTATCCTTTTATTAGTATAGATAGCCACAGTATTAATCAGATGAAATGTAGAGACAGAGAGCATGTCAAAGGAGCATCCCTGAACTTCCCTCATCAGGTAGGTACTATGGTATTTTATAGGTGATGGAGCTGATGGCTTTAAAAGGTAAGTGACACACCAAAGACATGATTATAGTTGTAGATTTTTCAGAGCAGGAACATTATAAACAAGGGCTCAAGAATTCAAGTCTCCTGCTTGTAACTGTGTTCCTTTATTGCTCTCTCATAATAACTGGAGAATGGAAACTCAGAGCTATGAACCATTTCACCATTTTTGAGGCATGGTGGTGAGTGGACACAGTGCTGCAGTGGGGAGTGAGGACCCCTGGATCCTGTCTCCAGCAAAGCCAACAAACACTTCTGGACATCATCTGCTTTATCTGAAAATGAAAGGATTGGATGAGATAAGTAACTTACTTATCTTATTATCACATTAATGGACATTAACAACAACAAAAAATCTAGAGCCTTGTACCTATGGAAGGCAAAATGAGCATTGTTGGTGCCAGGACTTTTGGTTTGCTGTGAAAATTCTAGCTGAGCCCTTTGGGATACCTCCCACATGGGGCATACTGCTAAATCATTGCTTTAGGTATCAACGTGGTGCAGTGGATGAGCTCTGAGTGTCATGGTCAAAGTCAAAGAGACACAAGGGCTTTTCTCCTCAGCTTGACCCTGTTAAACCTACTGGAGTATGACTTTGGCAATAAAAAGCAAATATATTGGCTCTGAGCCCTTCAGCGTTCTGAAGTTCTTTACAAGCAGGAGTCAAGGGGGAAATGAGGTGGAATTTATTTTATGCAGTCCATATTAGGGATCTACCTAGTCTAGGGCATATGTGACATGAGATTACTAAAATGCACATCTGGGGCTCTGCAAACATGCTTTCACTTCACTTGGTGATGCAGCAGAAAGAACCATGAACTGACTATCAGAAGTCCTGAACAAGCAGGTCAAGTTCACCTTGGAAAGTTGGGTAGCAACTTAGGACCTATTTTCTCCTTTCTAAAAGTAGAGTTATCAATGGATAATTTCTGAGTTTTCTTCTAGTTCTAGCAATTTGAGATTTATGTAATGTTGGAACTTTTGAGACAGGCCATCAGGGTTCTTGTTGGTCAAACTACATCCCGGAGACAAATCAAGCACTAGTTTTTAAATAACAAATCTTGATAAGGCTTTCAGCGGATTAGAGTCTTATAGGCAGAGCATCTGAATTTGGCTGCCACTTGAAGCAAGGCTTTCTGATTGCATACTGAGGACAACACATTTAAAGTAAAACAAAATAGCAATGGTATCTCTAAATCTTATAGTTTAGCCCTTTAGCGAGGGTTGCACCTGGAACTGTTAAGGCTTTAACTCATATTCAGAATTGACAAAGTGCAGTCAGATGCAAAGATGGGAGATTTCATGTTTTATGGAAAGTTAAATTGATTAATATCACCACTTGACCTAGTGTATCTTCCATATGTGGAATGCAATCTCCATTCCTCCACTGTGTTCCATTGATAATTGAGTCTTGTTAAATGCAATCATCACACTTTTCCTGAAGTCTAAAATAAGATAGGTAGTCAAATCATGCCACTGTATTCTTTTTCTGAATGTCTTTTTATTGTATAAGCTTTATTTATATCATATTTTACATAGTCTTCTTATTCACTGTTTCATGTGATCACAATAGCCGTATCTGATAAACTGGAAGTAAAAATGGTATTTCCATTTAAAGAAGAAAAGCTGAGGTTCAGGTGCCAAGGTCACATGTCTAGAAATGACCACAATTTTCATTACGAATGGGCATCCTTATGCAAGGCGGGTGAATATTTGTAAGCTCCTCACTAATAACTAAATGTTGGCATGTCAGAGGGAGTTACTCAGAAAAAACACAATGTGAATGATTAATCTAAATAGTACTAATGGATATTAATGATTAAAGAATACTTTGGAGAAGAATATTTTCTATATTATCATACAATTTTAAATATTTTTGATAAGTGTAAAATATGCAAGAAATACCTAGATAAAATAAAACAAACCTGTTGAGATGGAAGAAGATGAATATCTCAGAAAGAAAAAAATTTATAAGGAAAATCAGAGGATCTGGAGCAAAAATAACTAAAGAAATTTAACTGTAGGTCAATTATATTGCTTGTTAGCGGTTTATTTTCTCAAAGTTTGAGTTTCTCAACTTATACACTGAATTCAATGCTGTCCCCTTCAAATAAATTATAATGAGAGGCTATATACTTATTCCATTCATGCTGCCTATTACTTAAATTCTTTCTTGAATTTCACTTTAATAATTGCCTTCTGAAGTGGACACTTTCTTTTAAATACTCTCAGTGCTGTTTTAGATAAATTCAGAATTATCAGAGTGATAGAAGTAATTTATTTCTCTCCCTCCCTCTTTTCTTCCCTCTTTCCCTTTCTCCCTCCCCCCAATTATCCTTTCCTCCCTCCCCTCTCTCTTTCCCCTTCTTCCTTCCTATTCTTCTTTCCTCCTTTGTCTTCCCCTTTATTGCTTTCTTCTAAAGAGATGAAAGTAAATTTGTTACATCTTATAAACCTCTGAATATTTCTAGAAATTATTCTAACCAATGCAGTGTTGTTGTAGTAACAAAATATTTCCCAAGTAAATTATGTTGTGTACTCAGATTCTGGTTTGTTAAAATATTTTATTTTATACCTTTGTAATTATATTTCCTGAAATGAATGATTTGGTTGAAGTTATTGAAAACTATAGGAGACATGACTCTTATCTTCTAACTAGTGATGGGCTTGAGCAAGCATCACTGAGTAAGAGATGAGGAGCAGTGCAAGGTATGGAGGGGAAGCATGCCATGTGGAGCATTGGGTTGAATTAGGGGTGCTACACTTTTATCAATTGGAAATGCCCAGAGAGAGCAGCCAAGGGATAATGGAGGGAACTTGAAGTCATAGCATATGATAACTACATGAAGGATCTGGGGATACTAAACCCAATGTGGCATATGAGAATCAGGATGGTACGGGAGAGAGGACATGGGACTGGGAATGTGGCTTAAAATGTTATTTCTGCTTCCAATTAGCTGTGGAACATTGGACAAATAATCCAGCCTCTCTTACCGATCTCATTAAAAGTGTGCAACTTAAATGAGCGTAAGCTTTCTTCAAAGATTAATATTATTTTATTAGGGATGCATGAGAAATGTCTTCAAATACTTCAAGAGCTCTCATGTGAAAGAAGGAGTAGAACAAAATGGTATAATATCTAAGGAGGAGACCAGGCTCAAGGGCTTGCAGGACAGCAGTGAGATGGCCACCTTGAGGGTGGAGTGGAGTGATGAACTCCCCATCAGTGGGAGTATTCAAAAAGAGCTGTGAGGCCCAAGTTTATGATGCTATACACAGGAAGTATAAACTGCAAGAAGTGGTGAGCTAGTTGATGTATGTTTTTTTGAATTCTGAGATTCTAGGATCTATCTTAAGGGTTTCTCCTGGTTACATTTGTGAAGCTACACAAGACCAGAGAATGAGAGGCTTAAAAGATCCCAGGCAGCCCTAAGAGTGAGAAGAAATCCATGAGAGTTTGGCTTATGATGCCTAATCATCTTTACCATTGCCTAAGCCAGGGATATGGAACTTTTTTTCTGCCAAGGACCCTTTAGATATTTATAACATCATTTGCTTAAGATAATTCAATTAATATAACTTTAAGTTGCCTCCTGATGCTTTCTTCTTCTCCCCTTCAGTGTAATATTAGGAAGTCATTGTTGGCCATATCTCCAAAGCCCTTTAGGACCTCATGCCAGTGATAAGATACCCCCTTTGCTTCTTAGCAGAGACACATCTCACAGTAGCATCAGGCTGAGGCTCCAGAGTAGCATGTCTTGTGGACACACAGAGCTAATCATTATTGATTCCTTGGGCCCTTATGGTAAAGGGACATGAATTACTGTCAGCACGGTTGAACTAATTTGGTTGTAATGAGCATGCCTATGGAAATTTCCAATGAGGGAACTCTTCAACAGATCAGAGTGGCCAACAGGGTAGATGGGGCGAGTGTAGGTGCAGGTGTTGGAGAGAAAGACAATTTCATTGGTCTGACTCTAGTTATTTCCAGAGTTTCTGCTAATTTATGAGCCTGTGCCTAGAACTCTCTGTGAAATGCCTCTCCCTCATTCCCCCTTTGCCCCCAGCATTTTCTGTTCACTGTGTACAGTACAATAGCCCTGGTCCCCAGGTGCATCTTGTGGAACAAGATCCTGGACTACTAGACTCATCTCACATCTCTTAGAAGTATGGGCTAGGCTGGATCTTAGCAGGAGTTCAAAAGCCTATGAATATCTCTGGTAGGGGGAGAGAGCCTAAGCTCCAATATGCCACCTTTCTTAGCAGAAAGTTGCCATGGCACATTCCCATTTTCTTTTCTTGTTTCTGCCACCTTTAATCCACTGCTTTTAAAAATAATTGTTAACATAATGAGGGTTCACTATGCACCAGGTCCCATGGTGAGTTATCTCATTTAAGCTGTGTAAACCTAATAAAGTAGATTTCTTTATTACCCCATTTTTGTAGGTAAAAAAGAAGAGTGACGTTCAAAAGGCTAAGTGATTTGCTCAAAGTCATAGCTATAAACCAAATTCAAATATGGTGCCCTTATTTCAGATTATTAACTTCTCATATTATTCCTATGATGTGAAAAGTTGATGACTCTATTGAGTAATCAAAAGTTCCAGAGGTACCACGTTTCCACATGGTATTTATATATCTATCTATGTGTTTATCTCCATCCACCTTTGTCTCTTTCTTTCTAGCTATCATGTTCTTGACATACGTTCTTCATACTTTTAACCTTTCTTTTATTTTATCTTCACAGATATCTGATCAATGTCACTTTTGAGGGGAGAAATCTGTCCTTCAGTGAAGATGGCTACCAGATGCACCCGAAACTGGTGATAATCCTTCTGAACAAGGAGAGGAAGTGGGAGAGGGTAGGACATGTCTTTGGCAATTCTCAAGCACGCTAGAGAGGAAGGGGTGGAAAGTTTGCAAAACATTAAATGAAAGCAGTTTCTTGGTTTTGCTCTCTGAGGCAGGGAGCAAGAAATCAATACTTTGAGAACACAGAAGAAGCTATTTCTTAAACTTATATCTTCATTTTCTTGCTCTGTTGGTTAATCAAACGATTATTTTCTTTATGTATTTCCCTTTTTATTAGTTATAGTGCTGTATGAATCATGACTTTGTTTTAATGGAAGATTATGCATGTAACACAATTCGGTGAAGAAACTGTGTCTGGTACAATTTAGAAGTCATGTCCTACATGGTACACGAGGGAGGCCTAATTTATGAGCAGGCAGGTGTGGATTTACAGTGCTGGGAGGCCTGCCATGCAAGTCTTTTCTCAGGCTCTCTCCCACTGCCAGCTAGTCACAATGTCTAAAATTCTACCATTAGAAATTATGGCCTAGGTTTAATTCCCATGCCCTCTACTAACCGTCTTATCTACGTAGGGACCTTGTACAGATCTCTTCACCACTTGTACCTCCACTTCATTATCTGTAAAATGGGAATAATAATAGCACCCACCATTATTAAAGGGTTGTTATGAGGATTAAATATTATTATACATAAATGACTTGAAAAGGTGCCTGGCACATAGGCGGCACTCCATAGGTATTAGTTTTTATTATTGTTCCTGACTCCTAGTCAAATACAAAGGGTCCTGAGAGTAATGCCATCAGTGGTATTTCTCAGAGTGTGTTCTGCAGGACCCTGGTCCCTTGAGATGCTTTACTGAAAAATGGTTCTGCAGATAAATAAGGTTGGGAGATGCTACCTACTCTTTCTCATCCTGAGAGATTCTCAGAACATATTAGCATTTGAAAGTTCAGAGGTATCTTTTAGCAAAAACACACACACATATTTTCTACTATTTAACTTGGCATTTCCCAAAATTATTTTAACACAACGCCCTTTTGTTCCTGAAATTCATATTCTGTGAAACACCTTGGGAAACATTGATTTAAGGCAATTTCTACAGACTCCATGGACTGATTGGCTGAGAACAGGCTTTAAGATGCCAGCGTGACTCTGACTAGGATGGAAACTAAGCTCTATATTTCAACAGAGTAGCCAGGAAAAGAGGCCAGAGCTCAACTTGAAATTCATGGTCTTGTTACAGGGAGCCCTGGACAGATAGTATATGACTGCTCACCTGTGAAACTGGGCATATGTGGCTCAGGTAGTGGAACCTAGGACCTTATTCTTCAAATTGAAAGACCTCCATCTGTCATGTTTTTCCTCATTTCAGTGCACAGTATAAGGCTTACGTTATGCCTGGTGTTCTTGATTAAAGTTGCCCTCCCTCCTCTGAGTTATCATTTGTTCAGAAATGGTTGTTCCCTGGGCTCCTGCTCTTCATCCCAATCAAGCTGATTTTCACTGCTGCTGTAGAGACAAAATAATTTAAGAAGTGTGCTGGGACCCTCGTGTGTAATAGGCACTTCTGTACATCTCCAGAAGAGGAGTTATTAATAACTGAGGCTTCAGGCATGGATCAGAAGACGTCCAGCTGGGGTAGCTTTTGTGAAGTAAACTCATGATTACTCTCTCAAGTATGGGGCATCTCAAACTGTACTTTCTTAAAGAGATACCACTTACTATCACTCGTGCTGACTTCTCCTCCTTAAGCTGAAATCTGAGGCCTGCAGTTCCCACCCATTTCCAAAACTAGATTCTCTACCCTGGAATTTGGATCCTCTCCCGCCCCCCCCCCCTTTTTTTTAATCACTTCTACCTTTATTCTAGCTCTTGAATGTATTCCTTACTTTTTCTATTATCCAGGAACAATGTGACTGTGATATGTATGCCTTCTTGCCTCTTGATTCCCACATTTGTCCATTCAGATCAGCCCTTAAACATGGATGCAGAATAGGCTTCCTAAGGCATAATTCTGATTATGTTTTTTGTTTGCCCAAAACCCACTCAAAGTTTCTGTGGTTTATGGATTGGGTCTAAACTTTACTCTCATTCAAGGCTCTGGTCTACCTTTCAACTCTGGTCTTTCTCTTCTTTGTTTTCCGTCTCACCATCAAGCTATACTGGACTCCTCTCTGTCCTGAGAGTATACAACATGTCATGAGGTTTCCTTTTCCTGGGATGAGTTGTACAATTATACAAATAATAACCAGCCTTTGAAACCCAATTAAAATGTTGCTGTATTTTTCCCTGATCTTTGACCTAAATTTAATCTTACTCCCTCATCCCTTGTAGCATTTGCCCATACCTCTGTTGTAGCCTGTGTTAGGGCTGTGTGCGTGCATGCATGCTTCCGGCGGCCAGAGGATGCGTCTTTTATTGTGTCCTCACAGCAGCCTGGAAGAGTGTGTTACATTGAGTTGTTCAATAAATATTTGTCTAATGAATGAGAACCATTACATAATACAAGAGTCTAAAATCCATCATTAGGAATCCAAGTTTATGCTATTTCCCTTGATACAGTAGCTAGGTTTTTGTTGTTGTTGTTTCTGGTGGTGGGAAATAAGATCTGTGTGTAGGCTGAGTTTTCATAGATCATACTTTAAATGTACTAATGGAACTTATTATTTAAAGAAATTCTGTGGTTAATCATTTTGTAAAGCATTCGGAGAGGGGTTGAAATCACAGAATAGAACATTTTCATATCGACTTGGTTAAATCAGGGAACACTGCTGGAGAGCGAACTTTAGTGTTCACTGAGTTCACAGAGCCACGCAATTTCTAAAGTAGGAAGTTCCCGTTAGGGCTCTCTTGTGGGCAGGAAGGGGTGGCAGGAGCCAGGCACAGCTCCAGGGCATGTCTGAGATGTGGTGAAATCACACATCACACTGTGGGAAGTTGTACTGTTTCTTCCACAGTAACCCAAGCCCCAGCATCATTCTGCATTCTCAGGATTCCTGATACCACTCCTGCAGGTCCCTCCTTGTGGTCCAGGGGAGATTTAGTATCTGTGGACTCTAGAGAGGCAGGCACCAGGGTAGAATCTTACAGTGAGGAAATGGATACTGGGAAGATAACTTGGGGTGGTGAACGCACAATACAGTGTTCAGATGTTATGTTTACCAGTGTCACTCCAATAAATTCAAAGAAAGTGGGGGAGAGAAGATAAGCTGGAAAGGAATCTAGGTTTGTGGAAGAAATATTGGCTAGGAGACTGGACTCTCAGTCATGTTCCTAACTGGCTGTGTGACCCACTCTTTTCACTTTTCTAGATCTTTCTTTCCTGGTGTCTAAAATCGAGGCATGAGATTAGGAAGATTTGTAGGGTTCTTTCCAGCTCTAACTTCTGGGATTAAAAATCCACATTGTAAACAGGCACTTGGAATGAAAATCAGGTGAGAGCTGGAGCATACAAAAGAAACTGGAGTCTGTTTTTAAGGACAGTAGCTCCCAGGACAAATGTGTCATTCTTGCCATCTAAGTAAACATCACCTCCTCAGAAGGCCTTCCCTGTTGGCTTGAGACAAAGTAGCCACCCAGTCACTCTATCACAACAGTTTATTTTAATTTTCTTCAATATACTTATTATCTGATGTTTGCTCATTTGATTGCTGTTTGTTTATTGCCTGTCTCTTCACACCAGGATGAACACTCGATGGGAACAAGGACCTTGTTTTTGCTTCCTCTAGTTCTTACACTAAGAAGAGTGGACACTTGAGAGATAATTGTTAAATAGATGAAGAATCCATAGGCATAGGAGATTTAGAGTATTGGCCAGCCACTTCACTTCTACCCGAAAGTCTCCCGTTTAGATAGAGTGGTTTACTGAAGGGAGCGTGAGAGCAGGTACAGTGTTCGCCTTCAGAGTGAGTGCTCTGAGTGCCAACAGAGGACTGGTGACAATCTGTAGTGAGCTCACTGTCCAGTGGACACAGGCCTGACCAGGGTTAGCAAGCAGGTCCAGGAAGGCTCATTGAGTTGTTGGTGGAACATATGATGGGATTTCATAGGGTTCCTTCAGGATTTTTAAAAGTAGTCTCAAAGGTACGATATTATAAATGTGGTTTATTTTCAAAAGACATGAAGTCCTGGCAACATAGTCTATGGGACTGAGCATGGCTTTGGAAATCAGAAAGAGCCCAGTGCATGTGGACATTTATCAGCTGTATAAACCAAGCCACTGATATTACCTGAGTCTCTTTCCATCTTGTAAAATAGGGCTTTATGTAAGGCTGTTATAAAGATTAAAGGAGACTTTATAGTGAACCAACAGTTAGTAGTGACTGAAATACAGACAGTATCCAGCAAATATCATTTGGTAGTTCCTACCCTCCTAGTGTAATTTTTAAGGTAATATTTGCTCATGGTATAAAGTCAAATGGTATTAAAAAAAAAAGTCAAATGGCCCAACCGGTGTGCCTCAGTGATTGAGCATTAACACATGAATCAGGAGGTCACAGTTTGATTCCCGGTCAGAGCACATTCCAGGTTGTGAGCTCAATCCCTAGTAGGGGGTGTGCAAGAGGCAGCCAATTGATGATTCTCTCTCATCATTGATGTTTCTGTCTCTCTCTCTCTCTCCCTCTCCCTCTCCCTCTCCATTCCCTCTCCCTCTCCATTCCTCTCTGACAACATCAATCATATATATATATATATATATAATGTCTTCTTATCATCTGTGATCCTTGGGGCCTGGATTGTACCTGCTCTTGGGAACTTTTGATGGGATACTATGTAAGGATACCTCACTCTGGTATGTAAGAATGTGGAGAAGAACATTTAAAAAGGAATGCACACACACACACACACACACACACACACACACACACACACACAGGCATACACGGAAAGTTGGAGTGGTGAAAATTAATTGTGCACAGGGTAGGTTCATTTGTAAGTGGGGAATGGCTTCATAAACTTGCATTAAAAATAGTCTGGCACCAAGAAGCAGTTCCAACAAGCATTCAGGCTTCTGTCTTTATCAGAGCCTCTCATGATTTGCTTCATTGCTACTGCTCCCTGCTTCCATTTAAATGATCCTAAAATGGGGATAATAAAAATGAAATGCAGTAGGGGTGTGTTCTGAGTAATGACTTCAAGAAATGATGATGGTGCATTTTCAGACTATAAGATGTAAATAGGCCTTAAAGGGACTGTCTGGGCCAGAATAGCAGAAGGTTTTCATCTCTGCTTGTCTTTGCCCCAAAGAGGCAAAATATGTACTTTAGAAGCCCACTTCCTCTTCCCTGCCTCCACCTACCAGAAGATGGCCTTCCTTACATAGATCATGTTTGTGTCATTCTTTGGGCTCCCCAAGCCCAAGTTATCATTTTAGGCTTGTGATACCCAGGAGACAGCACTAACTCTAGGTATGGGTGCTCTGTGATACTAGCACCGAAGGCCTAGGGTGACCCATTTGCTGATAATACAATTGAAGTCAATTACTACTATGACATATTCCACTTGAAAGCCATTGACTGACAAAATAAAATAGCCTCTCTATCTGCGCTGACATGACTGCACACACACACACACACACACACACACACACACACACACACAAACACAGACTCACTCATATACAAATGGAGACTGCTCATGAACACAGGGACCACATCTGTTTGGTTTTCCACTATGCATCTGTGCCCAGCACAGTGCAAGACTGTAAAGTAGGCCAGTAAGTATTTGGTGATGCTCAAACACACCTGTACAAGCCATGTTTTGCTCCCAGCCTCATAGGAGAGGCCAGAGAATACCCCTGCTCTCTCCAGACTCAGTGGGAGGTGTCTGAGGAGGTGAAAAAGAAGCTCCTCGACGTGTTTGTTCTGGATCTCCTGATACTGCCATTTGACAACATGCTATTTTTGCTGATTTAGAACTGAGTACTAATATGCATCATTGGATTAAGGGATTAGAAAACAGGATCTTTGGAGAAAGTCTGTGGGAATTGGGGTCCGTAAGGGGGAGAAGAAAAGGCACTGAAGTGATGACTTACTCTCTTTAAATGTATGAAGAATTATTGTTCCAAAGGTTGGGATCAGCTGTTCACTTTCTCCGCTGAGACAGAACCAGAGTAAGTGGACTTAAGATCAAGCAGAGAGGATTTATGTGAGCTGTAGGGAAAGTTTCTTAACAGAGAGATGTGTTGAGTATCATAACTGTTAACAGGAGGAATGACACAGAATATGTTCTTACCGCTCTGTAATGTGCAGTCCTGCCCCCAAACCAATACATGAACTACACAACATTGAGAGTTTTCCTTCCTCCCTTTCCTTCCATTTCCTTTCTTTTCACATGTAATTATTGAGCTCCTACCATGAGCCACCATCAGATTAATGTTGTAGTTTTTCTAGTGTCTGAGGGCAGGGGGAAAAGACACTACAAGGAGAAGAGTGCTTATTGTGACACTTAACATTTCTATAACCTATGTTGATTGTTGAATTTTATTATTTGGTATGAAATAATAATTGGGTGGATGTTTCATATTGTTTGATTAGTAAGGCACTGCTCATAAACATTTTCTTTATGATGATGACTTACAGACAGGGTACAAGATAATGTATTTTTGGCTATCTTTCTGAGTTGTGGTTATCATAGGTTCTCACATCCAAGAGTCCCATTCTTTTGTTCCCTGAGCTCCAAGAGCCGAGCCCATCCTCTTTGCCTACTCTGGTTTTGGGGTGCCAGAAAGAGATAACTGGGGGCCACCGCCTGGGAGTAGGAGGTGTGCCCTTAACCCACAAACTTTCAGCACTGCTGTTAGACTTAATCCACAAAGTGAAGCTTCTACCCCCATGTACGTTTGTAAAATAATTCGAAGAGAAGAGCAGCATGTAATGAGGGAATAGACCTCAGAAATGTCATTTCAGGAATGCTGACTGTCTTTGTATGCTTGTCATGAGCTACTGAATGAAGGGATAAAACAACAAGATAATATTGGTTGACTCTACTTTTGAAACCTGCACATGCTGATGGGGAGAAAAAACAGAGTTGAACCCAGAGACTGGAGTTCTGACTTAACCTTGACTTAAGGAAACACGGTAAAGAGGAACATGTCTCCAGAGCACAAATATGACTTTCATCCATCTTGTTTAAATTTTATTGAGATTTTTATTTCATGACAATTGTCTATGGTTGGCTCCCGAGTCCTCTGCACTATCTTTCTAATTCCTAGGCGATAATGTTTTGTCAGTAGTGGTATTGAAAGAAATAGTAGTGTAGAGGTTAGAGGATTCTTGTGTTAATATAGAGGAAAAAACACATTTATGATTTTCTTATTATGAAGGTAATTGATCCTTATTAAAGACATTATGAGGGATAAAATAAAAATTACATGTATACACACCTACAAAGAATTAGCATTTACATTTATTCTATTTCTTACTGGTGTTTCATTTCTGTGCATGTTATTGTTGTTAATCCTCACCCAAGGATATTTTTTTGATTTTTTAGAGAGAGGAAGAGAGAGGGAAAGACAGAGAGAAACATCAATTTAAGAAAGACATATTGATTGGTTGCCTCCTGCACGAACCCTGACCAGGGCCTGGATCGAGGACGAGCCTGCAACCAAGGTATGTTCCCTTAACTGGAATCAAACCTGGGACCCTTTGGTCCACAAGTTGATGCTCTATCCACTGAGCCAAATCAGCTAGGGCTGTGCATGTTGTATTTATGTGTGAATTCAATGTGATACAATATAACTGGGAACATAATACAAGGTGAGGAATAAGTAGGTTTAGAGTTCTGAGTACATGAAACACAGAGTTTATTCTTGTATTATTATTTATTAATTTTTGTGTTATTTTCTATACGAAGAGCTATAAACCTATTTTTGCCCCACCCTGTATGTGAACAGTTTGTAATCTGCTTTTTTTTTCTCTTACTATGATATGATAGACCTTTTCCTCTTTTATGAATATTATCCAAAAGCATGAAACTTAATGACTACCTAACAGTCCATTATTAGGATAGATCATGCTTCTCCAAGCTGATCCCTCATTATTAGATATTCATATGTTTGTTAAACAGAGACTCTGCTTTTCATATGAAAACAATTTCTGAGTTTTGGATAGTTTAACTTTGATGCCATAAGACTGCTTTTCAAGGCAATAAAGTTTGGCCACTTTCTTTATTATCTAACAGCCCTGAATGTTAAAAAGACAGCCTTTAATTTGATAATTACTTAGGTTATATTCAGTCACTAGCAACCAGTGGACACAAGCAGTTGGTGGGGAAGGCGCTCCTCTGTGATTCCTGGTCTTCAAGAAGTCACAGAGAGTTTTCCCTTTATGATCTTTTGATTGGATGTGCTGTCCTCTAACTTTGCTAAGAACAATATTTTCTCGCCAGAACCGGTTTGGCTCAGTGGATAGAGCGTCGGCCTGCGGGCTCAAGGGTCCCAGGTTCGATTCCGGTCAAGGGCATGTACCTTGGTTGCGGGCACATCCCCAATGGGGGGCGTGCAGGAGGCAGCTGATTGATGTTTCTCTCTCATCGATGTTTCTGGCTCTCTATTCCTCTCCCTTCCTCTCTGTAAAAAATCAATAAAATATATTTTTTTAAAAAAATAACAATATTTTCTCTTTGGTAGTTACATCACACAGAGAAAGGGATTGGTTATGTGTTCTGTGTCTGCAATTTTTATCATATGGGGCTATTTTCTTGAGGGTCAGAGGCTTGTAAAATTCAGGCTAGTGTTCCCAAGAAACTAGTAGGGCTCATGTTTGATGTGACATTCCTTCTGGTGCTATTTCTTTTTTCTTTCTTTTTAAAAATATTTTTTATTGACCTCAGAGAGAGGAAGGGAGAGGGAAAGAGAGATAGAAACATCAATGATGAGAAAGAATCATTGATCAGCTGCCTCCTGCATGCTCCACACTGGGGATCAAGCCCACAACCCGGGCATGTGCCCTGACCAGGAATTGAACCGTGACCTCCTGGTTTGTTCATAGGTTGATGCTCAACCACTGAGCCACAGTGGCCAGGCTTTCTGATGCTATTTCTATTATTTCTGCTACAAGTGACTCAGGAAGAAGGGAGAGCAATCCCCTTCTCTCACCAGTGGGTATGGCATGTGGCTAACTCACATACCCACAGGTTGATGTGCCTAAAGACTGACTGGGATTTGATAGCAGGTACTACTCTTTTCATACCTTCATGTATTCCCCACTAAACAAGCTACTCTGTGCATATATTAATATAATATTGACATTTTCTGAGATCTCAAGTTTTACATTAAAGTATAATATCTGAATGTCCTTCATATACAAGCAAGCCTCTGTTGACCTAGCACCAGGAGATCTTCCACTGTGAGGTTTTCCTACAGTGACGATGGATTTGTACTAGTCCATGCACAGTCTGTCTCCATAATTCCTGTTTATGAGAGCTGGCCAGGAATAGGATAAAAGAAATTCATGTACTAGGGAGAGAGGCTCTGACCTTGGCATGTTAACTCTGTTAATAGGGCCGCAGAACAAGATTTGAAAGGAAGTGTTGGCCACTTAAGACAATAAATTGTCTTATGAATTAAAGCTATTAATAAAAAACATGGCTACAAATCTCCCACAATAGCCATAGAACTCAGATTATTCAGGGCAATTTTATTATTTCCTCTATTAGCTTACTTCTGTTCATAACACACACACACACACACACACACACACATCCCCACCCCACATTCAGGAGAGAGAGAAAGAGAAGAAGAAGAAGGAGGAGGAGGAGGAGGAGGAGGAGGAGGAGGAGGAGGAGGAGGAGGGGGAGGAGGGAGGAGGAGGGAGGGAGGGGAGGGAGGGAGGAAGGGGAGGAAGGAAGGAAGGAAGGAAGGGAAGGAAGGAAAAGAAAGAGAAAAAGGAGAAAAGAAAAGAAAGAAAGAGAGAGAAAAGAAAAAAAAGAAGAAAAGAAAAAGAAAAGAAAAAAGAAGAAAGAGCAGAAGGAGGAGGACAGAGAAGGAGAAGAGAGAAAGAAGAAGAAAAGAAAAGAAAGACACGGAAAAAAAAGAAAAGGAAAGAAAAGAAAGAAAGAGGAGAAGGAAGAGAAAGAGGAAAAGAAAGAAAAGAAGGAGAAAGAAAAGAAGGGAGCGAAGAAAGAAAGAAAAAGAAAAGAGAAAGAAAGAAAGAAGAAAAGGAAAGAAAGAAAGAAGAGAGACGAAAGGAAAGAGAAGAAAAGAAAAAAAGAGAAAAGAAAAGAGAAAAAGAAAAGAAAGAAATAAAGCAAAAAGAAAGAGAAAAGAAAAGAAAAGAAAGAAAAGAAAAGAAAGAAAAGAAAGAAAGAAAGAAGAAAGAAGAAAGAAAGAAAGAAATTCTTAAGGTAGATTGGAAGCTCTCACCTCACCTGTGATCCAGGGTCTAGGTGTTCCCTGCCCATGAAGACATCCCACTGCTGCTTCTAAAGGCATTTCAGGTCACAGCTCCATCAGCTAAATGTTCAGAAGGTTTAAATGTAAAGTGAATCTGTGCCAGGGGAGCAGTGAGAGGGAAAGTGTGATCCTAGGGAGGCAAATAAAGAGGAGAAGGGCACACATAGAGGGCAGTGGTCCAGAGAGTAAGAGACTTTCGGGCAGTGGTTCTCAACCTTCCTAATGCCGCAACCCTTTAATATAGTTCCTCATGTTGTGGTGACCCCCAATTTCACTGTTACAAATTGAACATAATTAAAGCATAGTGATTAATCACAAAAACAATATGTAATTATATATGTGTTTTTCAGTGGTCTTAGGCGACCCCTATGAAAGGGTCGTTCGACCCCCAAAGGGGTCACGACCCACAGGTTGAGAACCGCTGCTTTTGGGGGAGGGAAACCATTCTTCATGCCATACTTGCCAGGTGCACAGCATTGCTGTTAACACCAGCCTCCTCTAGGTATCCTACCACATTCTTCTACTTCAACAGTTTGGGGTGAGATATCTCCTAAGATCATTGTTTTCAGCTATTCTTGGAATAATGTGTGCCAGTTTTCTTTATTCAGCCCATAGGGAAGGGAGCTTGCTGGCAAAGGAACAGAATACCAACTCTCAGGTAGAATTTCTGGTGGATAGTTAAGCCACCTCAGCATTCTCTTTATAGACTAGTGAAAAACTTACGTTTTCCCAATAGGAGCTGGGAAAGAGGTACTATTCTAGAACAGTCTATCTAGCTTGAGATTAAAGGATTTTAAAAGGATTTGGCCATTATCACATCTGACATTTATATAACACCTTACTAACAATATGGTGAAGAACTTTAGTATATATGATCTTGTTTTGATTCCTATCTTTGGGAAATACTGTATACAAAAGTAAACTGAGGTTCAGAGAGCTCTCATGATTTGCTGAAATTCACTTAGCTAAGGGCTGGCAGAGCTGGGTGGAGTCATTTAGATCTAGCTCCATTTAAGTCCAGGATACTTTGTGCCTTAACACACAGAGTCTGAGAGCACAACTAGGCTAATGGGCTCAAAGTACAACAATCTCAGTGGAATAAGTTTGTAGACTACAAGACATCACACCCTGGAAACATGTGGGCCCCATCACTTAAGAGTTTTTAAACTAAGTACAGTGGGGCCTTGACTTACGAGTTTAATTCGTTCCGAGACCGAGCTCGTTAACTCAAGTTACTCTTATCAACTCAATGCAAAAAATCGGCCGAGAGACAGCTGGTATCTCAAAAAACTCGTTATTCGGGACACTTGTAAGTCAAGGCCCCACTGTATTAAGAAATGGTCCTGACAGGGCAAGGGGAGTAGTTAGCCCAGACAGTTATTGGCTGTTTCAGTGTAACATTTTCCTGAGATTAACAAAAATGAAAATGAAGGAGGGAGGGAGGCAAGAAAGATAAAGACAACAAAAAAGCTTTTCTGTATCCCCCACTATCTTTTATTAAACACACACTCTCTTTTCAGTTGAGAACAAGAACCTATCTCCTCAAATGGTGAGGAAAGATCTTTCTTTCAATAACAAAGGCCGTAACTACCTATAAAAACAGCTGTCTAGGTCCTGATTGCACAGAACAATAACTCTAGGAAAGAGTTATCTTCTGCCCTAAAGCTCCTCTAAAATGCAGCCACTACGGCAGCCACTGTAGCCATATAGCCCCGTTGATCAGACATCTGCTGGAAGTGCAGAGAAATGCGGAATCACCAGGGGGAATTTAAAATAGTTGACCTACAAAACAGTCATTAAATCTGAGGAGGAGAGTGATGTGAAATTTTAACTTTGTTTTTCATAAAACACAACCAGCCAAATATTTTGTGAACTCAACTAGCTAAGAGAGAGGAGTTTTGGGATTTCATAAAACTAGGTGAAGGTTCATTTATATATTTATGATAGAGAAGGAGCAAAACTCAACAAATAAGAACACTGATCTTCTGTGATTCATCATTGTCACTTCATGTTTCTCCAAGTGTGATTGTGGGTTTCACTGTGATGTATGAGTTCATTTAAGAGGGGTACGTATTTTTTATTTAAATAATTATCTCTTTACTTTTATAGTTATTTTCTGTTTTTGGCTAGTGTCACATCTCATATTTACAGCAATATGAATTTTTTAAATAAATTTATTTTTAAAAGGAAGGTTATTTCATATATTAAGTTAAAAATAGTATAGGTGGTATATATATGTTTTTTGAATTAGTATTTTGGGTTTCTTTAGATGAATTCCCAGAAGTAGAATCATTGGGTCATAAGGCAGTTCCATTTTTAATTTTTTGAAGTAACTCCATACTGCTTTCCACAGTCTGCATTCCCACCAACAGTGCATGAGGGTTCCCTTTTCCCCACATCTTAGCCAACACTTGTGGTTTGTTGATTCTGATAAGTGTGAAATGATATCTCATTATGGTTTTAATTTGCATTTATCTGATGATTAGTGACCATTGTGCACTGTACCTCTATGTTCATTGCAGCATTATTTACAGTAGTCAAGATTTGGAGGCAGCCCAAGTGTCTATCAATAGATGAGTGGATAAAAAAGGTGTGGTACATTTACAGAATGGACTACTACTCTGCTGTAAAAAAAAAGGAAGGAAATTTACTCTTTGCAACTGTGTGGATAGACCTGGAGAAAATTATGCTAAGTGAAATAAGCCAGTCAGAGAATGACAACTACCATACAATTTCACTCATATGTGAAATTCAATTAACAAATTGAACTACCAAGCAAAATAGAGACCAACTCATAGATAGAGAGCAGGCAGACAGCTCTGAAGGAAGCGGGTGGGGGGATGGAGGGGTGGAGGGATTGAGCAAAAAAGAAAGAAGTAAAAAGAGGGAACTCATGGACACAGACAACAGTGTGGTGATTGCAGGGGCTGAGTGGGGGGGGGGGGGGAGGTGGAGGAGGGCATAGAGGGGATAAATGGTGATGGAAAAAATAAAATAAAATTTTAAAATCTTTTTCCTAAAATTACTTGCATGACCTTTAGTTTAAAATCTCTGTAAAATCCTATATAAATGTTAAAATAAAAATAGTAACAAAAAATAGTGCAGGTGATACACAGATGTGGCAAAAAATTGTTACAGTGGTAACAAAAAAATTGAATGAGTGAAATTTGGAAAATACTTCCACAGGACAAAGTGTGCTTTCAACACAGGCTCTCAACACACGGCATTCAAACCTACCCTCCCATCTTTCCCCCCTTCACCTCTGCTTTTAGCTTAACACGCCAGTGTAACTGCAACCAATCCTTCTCTAACACCTCTTGTACTTTTGTGCCTACAGGCCGTGGCTTATGCTCTCCTTTTAACCTTGGATTATTAAACTGTTCAGTGAGGCATAGTTTAAAAGCCAAGAGGCTTTCTATCTTACTCACCTCTGCTTAACACAGTGATTTATCTGAAGAAGTGTAAATAAATGTTGCTCTCCCTTTCTGTGCCTCAGTTTCCTCATCTATAAAATAGGAAGAATAATACTGTCTACCTCAAACTGTTGCTATAAGAATCAAATACGTTTTAATTCATGTAAAACTCTTAGTACAATATCTAGCATGTAGCAAGTGTTATGCAGTTGCTCAATTAGCTCACTTGAATATATTTTAAACCAATGATAATACAATCAACATTGTGTTTAGAAATAAGAAAGTGGAGGAAAATGGACCACAAAACAAAATAGAACAGAATTGGTTTGGCCTCAAGCTACTAAAAGGAAGGAGCTAGGAACAGCAAATAGAATTCTTGATGTGCTTGGTGATAAATAGGCAATGAGCAAGCTTTCTTCCTCTATATATGAACAACTTTTTGCATAGCTGGATTAAAAAAAATTAAGTCTTATAATAAGAAAATGATGGCAAAGTCTATGACACAGCACAGCAGTCTGTGCTAGGGCCCATCCCCCAGAAATCAGGGAATTAAAAACCTCAGCTTAGATTTAGTACATTGTGGGTTCTCAGTAACCATTAAGGATCAACCAAACACACATTAAGCAATAATGACAGTTTATGAAACCTTGCAATGCGTCCTTATGCCATTCGATCTCCTTGGGTTCGTTTCATTCTAATAAACTACAACTTTGTGGTTGAAAATAAAGAACTGCCCATCTCCCCTTTATTACTTCCTTATTGTGTGGTGGGTAGATTGGCAGATAACCATTAAAGAAATTCCTTCCACAAGGGAAAGTGGCTTATGCCAAAAGATATGTCACAGTCTGTGTTGAATTTAAAGGAAATGGTGGTGAAATGGAGAATGAATGATAGTAACAATTGACATCTAAATAGTGTTTTACAGTTTGTGTGTGGTTCTCAAAGTGTAATCCCTGGACTAACAGCACCAGCACACCTGGGAATTTATGTGAAAAGTCAATTCTCCGGTCCCACCCCAGACAGTCTAGGGTTGAGGGTCAACAATATGAGTTTTGACATATAAAGCACAGGGGTAGTTTATCACAGTCATTTCCCTTTCACAAAGAGAAGTATCTATTTAATGGATATTTAAAACTGCCACCCTGTCATTGTTCTCTGTTCTCATTTTATTTCCCAGCCATTGACTTTAAAATAAAACTGAATCTTTCTCTCTCCAAAAGTGGAGGACAGAGCCAGAATCCCAGCAAGAAAGAGTTAAAGCCTGTCCCACTCACTACAGGAAATTCTGAATTACCTGTGGTCTTCGGCAATTGCCATAGAAACTCTCTGATTAGGCTGACTGTCTGGGTTTATTCATCCAGCAAATATCCCCCGAGCCCCTTCGAGTTGCTAGGTACTGTTCTGGGTATTGGAGGAACAGAACTGACTAAGACTAACAAGTTTCCTGCCCTCAAGGAGTGGTGAGGAGAGTCAGACAACAAGCATATCAACAAATAAATAAATATGATCATTTCAGATGGTACCAAGTGCTGTTAAGGTGGTCAGATAGGATACAGTGGCTCTCAGCCACAGCATGCCAGCCCCCCACAGGGGCTTTTGGAAATGCCTTTATTGTTTTAAATAAGTTGCCAGTTAAATTTCTAAGGAGTTTGTCCAGTGGCTGCTGTTAGAACTTTAACTGGTAACTTACTTATTTATGGTAAAAAATTTTCAAGTTATTCCCATAGGTTCTCTGCTTACACTTTACATAGATCCACTTCTGAGCCACAGGGGAAATGTGTGTATATTTTATCTTCCATTTTTCCCATTTCTACTGGGTTTTAGAACTTGGGAATATGGATTTTTATAACTTGACACATCAGGGTATGAGCATTCCAATATTTATATTTCATTTTCTCAGACAATCAAGAAGCATTAACTTTCATTTATTTACTAAAACCTGACTGCATTTAGTAAGTTACTACCCTAACCTGCTGTTTTAAGTGAGCATGACACATGCAGCTATTGTGGCAATTACTGTACTTCCTCAGTTGTCTCCATTGGACCCTGTAGTCACAATGTAAGGACCTGGTGAGGATGTTTAGGAAAAGTCATAATTAGCAGTGCACAAACTACTTTTGGATCATTGACATGTTATATGTGGCCTGAGAATAAATTGTCATTTAGCACTTAGACATTTAGAAATTCCATTAGAACTGCACATTTCTGGACTTCATGAAAATCAGAAGAGTGGCAACAACACTGGCTCACATTCTACAGGGGCTGCAGAGGGGCGGGGGGGCGTGGGGGAGAGGGATGGCCTTCTTTGATGGAATACATGCCCTCCAGTTCAACACAGACCCCAGGTGTCCCAACCCTTTTGTTAATTATCTACCTGTTCTTATAGACTGGACTTTGCAACTCCCAGAATAGCGATGAGTTCAGAAAGATTCTGTCCCTCCTTAAAATATAAAATGTATACCTTGGAAATGAGTACATTCAGGCATGGGGAGTTGGGTATTTATGGAGCTGACACAGCCTTTTGATTGCTGGCTGCAGTTCACCTTGGAGCCTCTAGGACAGCGGTTCTCAACCTGTCGGTCGCGACCCCTTTGGGGGTCGAACGACTCTTTCACAGGGGTCGCCTAAGACCATCAGAAAACACATATGTAATTACATATTGTTTTTGTGATTAATCACTATGCTTTAATTATGTTCAATTTGTAACAATGAAATTGGGGGTCACCACAACATGAGGAACTGTATTAAAGGGTTGCGGCATTAGGAAGGTTGAGAACCACTGCTCTAGGAGACCTCTGAGAGTTCTGAGTGCTGTCTCCATGCATCAGGACACAGGGAAATCAGTTCTGTATTATACTGAATCCTTCAGTTCACCCTAGAATGGTAGAAGGCAAAAGACACTACATATCCAAAGAGCTTTCTATTTGTCGGACAGTGAAATACAGAAATATAAACGTTTCATGCCTTAAAAGGTGTTAGGCATATGGAGGGTGTGAATTTGTCTTTTTTCTTCACAAAGTAACAAATTATTCTTTAGTGGGGGAATATCCTGGGAAGGCTTTATAGGCATGCGCTTTCAAGGGGAATATCAGTGATTCAAGGGCATTTACCTGGCAAAGAAAGGAAGGCATCAGCAGATGAAAAACTCAGCCAGGAGATCAGAAAAATGAAAGAAAGGGGGTGGGCAAATGAAAGGAAAGAGATGCAGAGTAGGAAAAACTGAAATTAGAAGTGAAGGCAGGACAAATGCCACGTCTTAGGAACAGAAAGCTGATTGCTGATAGCAATTAAAGAGATAGTGGCAGAGTCTGAGTGGAGAGAGTGGACAAGATGATTTCAGTCGCACTAGTCTGATTAAATAAAGCAAAAAGAAAGGGAAGAAGCAGAGCGAGAAGAGAGGAGGTCGAAGTTGTCCAGGCAGAAGAGCCATACTCAGATGAGATTTTGAGCATTCAGGATGGAAGGAAAGGAGAGTTAATAATGAAAGTAATGGCATGTGCATCTTTTTCTTTGTGCAAATGCTAATAAGGATGTAAGGGGAGTGCTGGGTCTTTTTTTGTTCGAAAGACAAGGTATTTTAGATCTCAGCTACCCCCCATCCCCCCTACCCCAACTCTAGAAATTTGAACCACTCCATCTCAGAATGGAATTTCCTATACCCAAAGAACTACCATGAGGATATGGAGAAACGGGAACCCTAGTACACTGCTGGTGGGAATGCAGACTGGTATAACCATTATGGAAAACTGTATAGTTTCCTCAAACAAATTAAATATGGGACTGCCATTTGACCCAGTGATCCCATTTCTAGGAATATATCCTAAGAAATGCGAAACACCAATCAGAAAGAATGTATGCACTCCTATATTCATAGGAGTGCAATTTACAATAGCTAAGATCTGAAAACAGCTCAAGTGCCCTTCAGTAGATGAGTGGATAAAAAAGCTGTGGTACATTTACACCATGGAGTACTATGCAAGCAGTACAAAAGAAGGATCTCTTATCCTTTAAGACAGCGTGGAGGAACCTGGAGAGTATTATGCTAAGCGAAATATGCCAGTCAGAGAGACAAGCATCACATGATCTCACTCATATGTGGAATCTAATGAACAAAATAAACTAATAAACAAAATAGATCCAGAGATATAGAAATAGGGCACAGACTGTTGAATCTCCGAGGGAAGGCGAGGGTGGGTGGGAAGAGATCAACCAAAGACCTTGTATCATATATGCATAATTCATGAACACAGGCAATAGGATGGTGAAGGCTAGAAGGGGTCAATGGAAAAAAAAAGGGGACATGTAATACTTTCAACAATAAGGATTAGAACAATAACCCTAGCCAGTTTGGCTCAGTGGATAGAGCGTCTGCTTGGGAACCAAAGGGTCCCCGGTTTGATTCTAGTCAAGGGCAAGTACCTCGGTTGCAGGCTCCTCCCAGGCCAGACCCTGGTTGGGATGCATGCAGGAGGCAAGCAATCTACTAGGATGTGTTTAACTGAGCCAAACCAGCTATGACAAAACAGTGGTTTTAAATGTATTGCACACAAAGTTCTGAGTCTCTTTTTCAGAACCAGAGGACTCCTGTTTCACCTGGAGTAATAAACCTCTCTTTTATGTAATAATTATTTTTCATTTGTGTCTGATTCCAAAAGTATAGTAATTTTTCATTAAGGAAAAGCTAATAAAATACAGTATGACATAAAGAAGAAAATAAAATTCACCTCAAAGTCTACCACCTAGAGATAATTTCTGTTTACATTTTGGTCCCTATCATTCAGTCTTTTTCCTTCTGTGTTCATATCCATTATAAATGTAAGTTATTAATATAAAGGTATATTTTTATAAAATTGAGATGGTATTATACATACTGTTTTGTAATCTACATTTTCCTTTAACAATATGCTGTGAATGGTATATTATAAATATATATCATTAAAATATAAAAATATAAGTAGGACATAAAATGTATCATTAAATATGTCTATCTATTTATCTATTTCTCTTCATCTATTTATTACATAATTGTTAGTGTTATATATTATCCCATTATTTAGAAACTGTATCTGTATGTATACAAGTTACAAAATTCATCCCCCAACTCCCACCCCCATGCACAAGGTGTAAAGTATTGGCTCTGGCTCATTGATCTGAGTGTGTTGACAATTGGAAGGTCTGTCATTGTTGGCATTTGTGGTCTGTATCTTTCACTTCCCAGGGAACTGCTGGAGGGGGAATAGATGCCAACAGGTGTTTTGGATGATGCCAGCACACCTGGCTGTGTTGGCTGTTCCCATATCGCTGAACATGAACTCTGCTCCCTTCCTAAGCAAGCACAGCTCTCCCGGGACTGACGTTGTCATTGCAAATTTGTCTCTGGGTGCTCTTTCCCAAATGCCTTTTTAAACATGCTCAATAACAGATGAGCACCTGGGCCCTTCTTCACCAGGGAGAGCTCGGGCCATTTTTAGAACATGAAAAGCCTATTTGGCCCTTTGGAGCTAATTCTTGGAACACCCCCAATTCCCCAGGACACCATTTTAATAACCACGCGCTCCAGGACAGCAGCGGTTTGCCTGGTGGGTCTTGTTGCTCCATTTCCTCTTCGGGTCGCTTTTTCAATCTTGGACTCAACTTCCACTAAATCTCTATAACCAGTCTGCTGGCAGGGATGTTCCCCATCCCCTTCTCTGCCTTCCTTCTCTGTGCTGCCTCCCCTCGCTGCTGCACGACTCAATTTGGTTCTAGTATCAGAGAAATGGGGAGTCCATTCCCCTGGGCTTGTCAAGTCTTGGCTCTGCCATCAATCTACAGAGTGACCTTGGGCAAGCCACTTACTAACCCTGGGCTTCAGTTTCCATGTATAAAACAAGAGGGTTTTGTTCAATCCCTAAGGTCCCTCCTAGTTCAGACCATCTGTGGTTACAAGTCCCCTTTTGGATTTGCCACACTGTTCTATGGCATATTTTTAGTGACTGCTATTTATTCATTAGTTAGTTATAAGAATTGTTTATTTTTAGAACTTTCTTTTGTAGATGGGAAGCTCAGCCATTTGGTTCCTTGGGCTTTATTCACAGCTACCTTCCAGGAAGGGGGTTAGGAAGGAAGTGGAATTTCTCCACTGTCACGCTTCTCTTGCCTCTTGCCTTAGCAATTTGCAGCACTAACGACCCAGAGCAGCCTTCTTTGGGACCTTGCTACTGAGCAATCAGAGAGAAACCTCTGACTGCCTTCCCCTTATACAATAGGATCATTTGTGACTCCTTCATGAAAGAGACATTGGTGATTGGAGTCAGAGACTGTGTCACAGGTGCACACACACAGACCACTGAAGTCCCCACTGTAAAGTATTATTATTATTTTATTCTGTGTTTCTGGATATTGTTTTGTAAGTGACTGCTTATCTCTTCCTCTGTGGTCCCCTTCTTCAAAATTGGAAATGATTTATAGGGCTTTGTTTTTTCCTTTTTATAATTTGAAGTCATCATTGTATTCAGGGGCTAAATTGTATGTATGTTCATGCTCTGGCTTACCATTTGTTCAACACATTTTAAATTAATGCCTGCGGTGTTCTGGATTTTGTTTGCCAGGAAAGGAGTGTAAGGGAAAATTGACAGATAGATGGAGAAAGAAAGAGAGAAATTAGGAAAGGGGAGATACTCCAAGAGAAACTAGAAAAAAAAAAAAGGAAGACATTTCTCAAAGAGGGTAAGGAACAGTGAAGACTCCAGCCAGGGCAGAAAGCAGGGGAAAGGAAAGGCCTCAGAAGATGTAGGGAGTCACAACCCTAGTTTGCACCAGTTCTTCTTCTGCAGAAGATTCTTTAAAGCAGTGGGAGCCCTGGCTGACAGATAATAAAGTGTTAGTAATAGCTATCTACCACTTTTACAATGGGTCAGTGTTTATAAGTCAGGCACTGTTCTAAGCAGATTACTTGTATTAACTCACAGTAATCTTCATAACATCCCTGTGGTGTTGCTATTTAAGACGAAAAACAAACCACACACACACACACACACACACACACACTCACTCACTCACTCACTCACTCAATCACTCACTCACTCACTCACTCACTCATGAAGACCAGAGAAGTTTAGCGGTTTTCTGAAGGTCACGCAGCTAGGAGGTGGAGGAGCCAGGATTTAGACTGCGCACTCAGATTCCAGAGACCCTACTGACCACGCCATGCCACTGAACGAAGGGTAGGGAAAGATCTGCTCCCGAGCCGGTTCTGTAGGGGGTGCAGTGTGGATTCATGCGCACTGGCTCCTGAGTGTCCTGATTCCTGCTTCCCTTTCCCATCAATTCTTGCTGCTCTGAAATGTAAGCTTCATGCACAGTGTTTGTCAAATGTGTCCAGCTTTTTTTGCTTTTGCCTCCAGCAGTTGAGTACAGTCATCACTGGTCGGGATTTGTGGTTCTCTCTGAGCCAAGGCAGGTTAGAAGAACAAGCCTGAGCAACGCCGTGGCACTTGGCCCGCAGGTTTGCTGGTTCGCAGAAAGAGATACCATACGAGCATTATGTGGCATTCGAATACCTTGGATGTCTTGTACCAGGTGTTTTTCTTGATTGAATGGTGATTCCTTCAAAATGACATGCAACTAACTGCCCACTAATTTCTAATCTTTCCACATGTCTCAAAAGTGTAGTGCAACTAAACAAGTAATAAAACTGGCCTAATTTAGGTAATTGCCAATTTATTTTTTATACTCAGGGGTGGTGAGGGGAAGGCTGTGGAAGCCTGAGGGTTTCAGTTCCACTTCTCAGTGGAAATATTGTTTCTTATTGTTCCTACCCTATCTGGGAGCCTCTGTTTCTCTAGTTTGTACGGAAGTAGCCAGAACTTGGGGCCAGATATTCATCTTCAACCTGAGAACTCTTCTTAAGCCTCAGGCTGGGCTTTGCAGAACTGGAGGCAAAGCTAGCTGGACCTCCTCTTAATGGCCAACGGCGGACAGGAGATGTCGGGACCTTATTTATCTGGACGGGACCAGCCCAGAACTGGACTCCAGATCTTTTACAGTTTCAGCTACAAAAGAGAACAGAGTCAGCACTTGTATAGAGAAACTCGGCAAAAACGAAAATAAACTGTCAGAAACAGAACCAGTTGACTCACTGGCAGCAGGCAGTTTCAGGGAGCCAGTGCTGGGAACGCCCTGTACATCCTCGAATTGGCATCACCCTGCAAGGCTATTATCTAAAAGTTTAAGCAGAGACCGTCAGATATAAAGCATCAGCAACAGATTTCTTTACTTCCATTTTACTTTTTTCTTTACTTCCATTTTACTTTTTAATTGCATTTTATATTTTGTATTCGTTTCAGGCGTACAGCATCATGGTTAGACAATCATATACTTTACAAAGTGTTCCCCCCAATATTTCCAGTACCCACCTGGCACATACATAGTTATTACAATCTCATCAATCATATTCCTTCTGCTGTACTTTATATCCCTGTGACTATTTTGTAACTACCAATTTGCATTTCTTCATCCCTTCACCTTTTTCACCCAGTCCCTCATCCCTTCTCCCCTCTGGCAACCATCAGTCTGCCTATGAGTCAGCAAAAGAGTCTCACTTGGTCTTTTATATGCAAACAAGCACATGGCATTAGTTAACCATCCCTGAGGTCTTTCATTCTTCAGTTTCCGACTTCTCAATATTCACACATTCTAAATATTTTCCTACAGCTTCTTTGCAAAGACACCAGGGAAGCTTTTCTTTCTCTTGCCACCTTCTGGTTCACCTTTCTATCTAGCCCTGGAGCAAGCTTCTCTTTACATCTCTCATCATGATCATTCCAGAAATAACATCTATCTTTTCTCTCCTGCCTTTTATCTGAGGGTTCCCACTGAGCCCCTCTAGCAGTGAGGGCTGGTCAGCAACCCCATGTCTCCTGTAGCATTCCTCTGCTTTTGGGTCACAAAGGGAAAGTACTGGAAACATACACTTTGAGAGCCAGAGGGGAGTACAGGAGGGAGGTAGCAGAGTTGTGCAACCATTTTTGAGGTAATTTTTTAAACAAAATCAGATACTTAGTTCTATGTCTGGCTCAACAAATAGAAATTCTGGGGTAAAGGAACCGTAGGCCTCTAATGCAGAAAAGGGGAAAGATGACCAATTAATGGTGAGAGACACAACTTGCCACTGTAAATGGATGGAGACATATTTACTTGAAACAATGGATTATTATTCAACTTTACAAACGAAGGAATGTCTGCAATATTCGACAATATGTACAAACCTTGAGGACATATGATAAGGGAAATAAGCCAGTCACAGAAGGACAAACATTGTATGAATCCACGAATATGAGATACTTTAAATAGTCAAATTCATAGATTCAAAATGTGGAATGGTGGTTGCCAGGTGCTAGGGGATAGTGGGAAATGAGCAGTTGCAAATCATTGGGCGTAAAGTTTCTGTTGTGCAGGATGAGTAAGTTCCAGAGATCTGCTGTGCAACATGGTACCTATAGTTCACAATACTGTATTGTGCACTTAAAAATGTGTTAAAAGACTTGATCTTATGTTAAGTATTCTTACCACAATATAACAATTTTTTAAATTTAAAGATTAAAAAGGTTTTAAGAGACAAACTTATTTCAGGTGGTTAATATAGGGTCACACTGTATACTGGAGAAACAGACTGGAAGTTGTCTGTTAACACTGTACAAAGTGCTTCCATTATCATTGCCCTTCCTAAAGTCACTGTGACATCCTAGCTCTCAGTCCAAGAAATTGACTTATTACCTCCTGACCTCTCTTTGACAGTTGACATGAGTGACCCCTCTTTTCTTCTGGCAGCATCCTCTCTGTTTTGTTTGTCTCTCCTTCCTTTCACCCTTCTTCTCACTCCACCTACGCTTGTTTATTGGTGTGCTCCAGAGTTCCATTCTTGATCTTCTCAAGGACCCACCTACATAGACTTTATAGAACATCCATGCCTAAAAGCGATGATTTCCAAATCTCTACACCCAGATTTTTATCCTGAGCCTTGGACTGATGTGCCCAACCACCTTCTTAAAATCTTTACTTTTATGTCCCAAAGATACCACAAGTTCACCAAACTCAAAACTAAACTCCCTTCTTCTCCCCTCTCTTTTCAATGTTCTTCTCTTCTTATATTAACCTTGCCATCACCATCTACCCAGTGTTCCAAGGTAGAAACCTGGGAGTGATTCTCTTTCTCATTTATCTCCTTTATGTACCTACTTATCTTTATTTCCTCTCTTATTGCCTTTGTCATTTATTATGTGAATTATTGCAATTGTCTCCTTTCCCTGACCATGATATAGCCCTATTCTAATCTGTCCTTCACACTATCAGAGGGATCCTCCTAGAATATAAAATTATTCATGTCAGTTACCTGACTAAAAATCTGCAATAGCTCTCTAGTGATATCAAGATGAAAACTGAAAAAACACACCGAAGAGCTTTGATTTTTATTTTCTGGCTGAAGACTCCTGCCTTCCTCTTCATTCTCATTTTCTATCATTCCTCAACTTAAACCCAAAGTTCTGTCCATAGGAAACTGTATGGTTCTCTGAATCTACCATATCTTACCATCCTACACTTATATATGCTTTTCCCTTTGTCTCTAATGGTCAGCTTTTTGTCTTCCCACCTCTAACCTTTCTACTTGGCTACTCTTAATGACTCTTCAAGGCTCAGTTCAGATGTTGCCAGCTTTGGTGAGCTTTTCCTGGCCTCATTGAATTAGAAACTGAGTATGTGTATTCCTGAACGAACTAACACATACGTTCATCCATACACTTGTACATGCTCATTTTTACACATCTCTTTTCTCCTGACTCTGAGTTCCGGAAGAGTAGAAATTGAGTCTTTCACTTACTAGTATATCCTTAGTGTATAATGCAGCCTGGAACATGGTGAAGTTTCAATAAATGTTAAATGAATGAATAAATGAAATCCTAAATTTTCTTATTTAATCCACATCACTTCCCATTGGGTAAACAGTATTCCAATTTTATAGATGAGAAAACCCAGATCTGCAGAGGTTACATAACTTGTTCAGAATCACACAAATATTAAGTCACAGAGCAACATGGATTCTTCTGAACATCATGGGGTTTTGGTTGGGCTGGTGGACTAACTTTATCTATTGGTACTCTGAAACAACCTCTGATGTAGAACAGTGCCAAGCATGGTTAAGAAAGTGTTAGGAAGAGTTCATATTAAGAAGTGTAGGGTCAACATGAGGCCAACAGGAAAATCAGCAATAGGTCCTAAAGTCCAATGAAACAGACGGATTTTATGTTGGCCTCTATTTTTGTCCCAGAATTTCTACAAATGCCAGAAAATCAACACTAGTCAAACAATCAGCTAACATTCATTGAACCATCATTATATGCTTGGCTTTGGAGAATATAAAACTAGGATAGCCTTTTTTTTTTTTCTTAATCCTCACCGGAGGATATTTTCTCATTGATTTTTAAAGAGAGTAGAAGAGAGGGGAAGAGACACAAAGAGAGAAACATCAATATGAGAGAGACACATCCATTGGTTGCCTTCCACATATGCTTTGACCAGGGCTAGGGATCAAGTCTAAACTGAGCTATGTGCACTTGACCAGAGTCGAACCTGGGACCCATCAATCCCTGAGCCAAACTGACTAGGGTAGAATAGCTGTTTCTTGAAGAAGTCTGCATTGGGATATTTTTCTTCCCCCTCTCCTCTAATTTTTATCTTTCTCTCAAAGGAAATTAAACTTCTTCCTAGGTTACTCTCCCCACTGGGTTTGGGGAAAGATGGAGCTCTATCTATTTACACATGATTGATGACTAATTTTATTGATCATATGCCTCATTTGAATGGAGGTCAGAGTTGCTGTGCTTCTAGCTATTCAGAATACTGTCTGGTCCCTTTTCACATTTCTGGATCCATATTACCTTTCCTTCTTATAAGAAAATCAGGTCTTGTCATTCTTTCTCTTTTCTACCACATGCCATCCTGGCCTGGGGTAGTGCCCCTGCCTTGGGTGCCCAAGGTTGACATAGGATTATTGAGAGATGAAGAATATAAAATGGCTAGGCTCTGGAAAGTCTTGACCGCTGATTTAAAGTGATTTTTTTTCATTTCTATCTTGTTCATAAGGAGAGTCCTTGCATTAGTAATCAATTGAAAGAACCTGAAGAGTGTGGAGCATCTATCACAGGCACAGATTGTGGTGGGTGCTCAGGGAACATCATGGAGGCTTTCTAGAAGTGAATTGCTGGTTATCTAAGAAGTAAAATAGTAATGTGAACAGTTTTTGAATTATGTAGTTCATGCCCATGTGCAAGTGTTCAACTATTAAAGTGAGAAAGGTACTTAGAATATGTATCTTAAACTCTTACTTTACAAATGAGAAACAGAGGGCCAGAGAGGTTTGAATGATTAGTATAGCTTAGTTGATGGGGAACATGGGGTTCTTCTTCTAGATTATTTTATTAACAGTCTTTTCTGGGGACTTTGTCCCTCAGACAGACAGTGTGATGCCCACTGGTATTCTATCTTGACATACATCAGTATTCCTCAAGAGGGTATGCCATGAAACCCTAGCCTCATGTGATACACTATGAAAAATTGGTTTCTTGCAAGTTAACTTGGGAGATGCTATCTACTATATTATCATCTGGAAGAGTTAAAATGTACATTAGGAAAAAAATAGTGAAAAATATTTTGCCCATTGAGGCATTTTATTTGCACATATATGTATTATATCCCTAGAAAAAGAATCCCAGTATTTTCCCTCCTGTGTGTTTCCATCTTCTTCATGGTCCATAATGCCTGCTGAGGTTGTCAGTATAATGAAACCAAACTGACGGGATGCAAGCAGGTTGTCCTGCCATTTTTCTAGATCTTAGAGTTGCACATCAAATCTAGGGCTGATTACTCCACACTTGTTCACAACAATTTTCCCAGCTCTGTGGTCATCAGTAATTTCACATTTACCAATGTGTTCATCACAGTTAGAAACCAGACCATGACTTTGGAGCACAGCCTAATAAGAACCTGGCATTTCCCTCTATTTTCAGCATTGTTGATACTCGAGAGCCTCAGCCAAGACATTTATGTGCACCATTATGGCAGCATGGAAAGATGGCGGAAAGAGGACCTAAAAATGCTTATAGTAAAGAAAATGGTTTAATTTTTCTGTAGTATTTCTTCAAACATGCCATATTTTGTCATGGTTTTTTATTTTTGGGGTCCCCCTCCACTAAGCACCTTGAATCCTATGGAACTGCCTCCGGAAACCATGAGCAATCAGTCCTCAGCACTAGTTGGTCTCTTGTTAAAAGAGGAAGGTAGATAAATGAGAGATTTCAGAGGAAAGCCTTAAGGTAATCAAGGAAAATAAGAGAATCAAAGAAGAGCCAGTGATCTTCCCTCTGTTTTCTGTCTTCTCTGCCTGCCTTCCTACCTTCATTCCTTCCTTCAAAAAATAACCTTTGAGTGTTCACTATCTATGGACCACATACATGCTTCACATATATCATCTTACTTGTTTTTAACAGCTATCTGGAAGGCCCAAATGAGGAAACTGAGCTCAGATATAGTAAGTAACTTGCCCCAGATAAAACAAGGAAATTAGTGGCAGAGCCCAGATTCAAACCAGTGTTTGATTAAAGCTAGCATTTTTGACTCTGGTGCTATAGTCCCCAGGTTATTTCTTCTTATCCCTTTCCTTGTTCCTTCTCTTCCTTGCAGTGTCAACCAGGTATAAACATTAAAACCAATATCCTAATAAGTTAAAGGAGATACTGGACTCTAAAGGAGATGCAACAAGGCTTCTACATCTCCTGTGCCTCTTAGGTATTTAATTTGGCATGTAATTTAGTTTTCTTTAACTAGATCACAGGGTCTAGTTATCTGTATTCTTAAGTACTCATTCCACACTGTCTATACATGCCTTTTACTTGAAGGTGAAGATGATTAAGTGGAAAACTGTTCATTGATCTCATACCCCTTTTCCACTGGACCCTGCCTGTTATCATAGGAGGTAACTGCAATGATGTCTTTCATCAAAGGAAAAGCAGTGGGAGGGATTTGAAATTCTAGAAATTCTTAGAGCAAACAACAGTCTTTCTGTTTGGCCTTTTCCACCTGTCGCCTGGTCTTCTCCAAATGTCTGGGAGGCTGTTTAGTTATTGATGTGCATGCTTCTCTGTCTTAGAGGATTATAGACTCTGGGAGGCTGTGGACTACATCTCACCTGTTTTCCTCCTAGCTCTTAGCCCTGGGCCTGGCATGGAATAGGGTCACAACTGTTTGTTGAATTCTTTCTGAAGCTGTGCTTTAGAAATTGAGAATTATGATGGACTCGGTAGAGCTAAGGTTTATACTACTTCCTAGATATGCTGCCATGTAAAGTGGCATGTCAAAATTTTGACACGCCTAGTTTATTACTGTTCTAGTAATTTAACTGAGGCGCATATGAAGTAACAGTCCAACTCTGCCTGACAGCTGACAAGCCTAACCAGAGAAATTTCAGCCTCTATAAGCCACATCAAACATAAGCCCCTAAGATACCCTTAACTTTTCAAGCTCAAAGTCAGTGTTCTTTCACCCAACCCAAACCAATTGTATTGAAGCAAAGCTGCAGGATTAATTGTTGCCCAGGATCAACTCAAAGTATGGAGCCATATAAATCAGTTTCGGGCTTCTGCCTCTGGGTATTCCTGGTGGGAGGCTTATTATATCCTCAGAACTTTATCCTAGGTGGTGCAGTTCTGTTTTGAAGGACATTCACTTAATATCCCTTTTGTGTGGGTGAGAACCTCTCTCCAACATGGCTCCCTCCATTCTACTCTGCCTTTTACCTATCCTCCCTCCCCTCTTTCAGGGTCAGGAGTGGGCAGCCTTCTTCAACAGGATGGCCATGGAGGGGGTGAGGAACACATGACTTGAGTTCTTCAATTTTTAACTTCAAGACCATGTACAGTATAGGTTCATAACTGCCAGAAGTCATAGTGTGACCCATACCTGGTAATATGTCATCAATAATGTCAGGTAATAAGAAGGGAAATGTGGAAAGGCAACATAATGTATTGGAGAGCATTTGACCTTTGTGCTTTAAAGAGACCTAAGTTTACACATACGTCCTTTTGCTTATGGGTTATGGGACCTTGAACAAAGTCACTTAAGTTCTCCAAAGCTTGCTTTCCCCTTTCATGAAACATAGATAACAGTTGTATAAGTTCTCTATTGCTACATAACTAATTTTCACAAACCTGGTGGCTTTAGCAGTACACATTTATTGCCTCACAGTTTCTGGGGGTCAGGATTCAGGCATGTCTTTAACTGGGTGTTCTACCCAGGGTCTTACAAGGTTGCAGTGAAAGGGTCGGCCATGCTGTGTTCTCATGGGTGAGGAAGACTTTCACTTCCAAGCTTATTCTGTTTTGTTGGCAGAATTCACTTGTTGGTAGCTATTTGACTTCTTACTGGGTGTTGGCTAGCGGCCACATTGAACTCTTGGCCATGTGGCCCTTTCCATATGCAGTGGACAATATGGCTGGTTGCTTCTTCAAGGCCAAAAAGATAATTTCTCCCTCCAGTATCTTAAGAAATTTTATAAAATAGCATAATCATACGAGTGATAATCACATCACCTTTGCTATTAGCATTACCTAATCTAAGGAGTGGCATTCAGTCATCTTTGCCATATTCTATTTGTTAGAAATAAGCCACAAGGTTAGGAGATTGTACAAGGTAGTAGTAACTCAGTGGGGGTCACTGTAGGGCTTATTCACCATAAGAATGTCTACCATGTTCAGTTACAGGAGGATTCCAGGAGATAATCTATGTAAAACATATAACAAATATGAGTTTCTTTCTTCCTATCTGGAAGAGACACTAAGGCAGGTGTTCTGAGAATATTAAAGGAGACAAAATCAATGGCTAGAGTTGGAGGAAGACAAATGCGTAATAAAGGAAAAACTCAGGAAGGAGAGGGTAGATGGTTCAGTTCATGAGCATGTCATTAGAAACATTACATATATCTCTTCGGATCCTTTTTTTTTTTTTTTTTTGTAATTTCAGGAAGAGGAACTTCTGATCATTAACCTCCTATGATTTACTCTGTGTCAGGTTCTTGTTTTTGCTCCATGTAGCAGCTATTGCAAACTGTTCCCTTGTTTATTAGTGAGCATTGTCTGGGGAGTTTAAAAAGAAAAAAAAAAGCTTTCAGTGTCTTAATTTGTTAAACAAATTTCTGAGGTGAAATGATGCTTTTGAGTTTCTTCTAATCATTTGTTTCAAATATATGTCTTTCTTTTTACTCTTCCCCATATTTCTCAACTAGCTTTTCAGATTCTGCCCTTTTTTTCCTCCTGCTGTTTAAACATTTATTTGTGTAGATCTTGCCTTGCAGGAAAATTCAAGTGAATAAGAGAAATCCGTGAATTGGAGGATAGAGATGTTAAGGAAGTTCAGGGAAGGGAGCTATTTGACATCTTTCCTCCTACCTGGAGGCCTAATTCAATATCAAGTGGGAAAGAAAATGAAAAAAGACTTGGGGGTGGAAGCGAAGGAGGAGAGACAAGAGAAGCAAGAGAAGGAGGAGGAAATTATTTATTTTTGTGCAAAATTATGATTATTTTCCAGACTTAGAGCCAAGTATCTTTAGAAAATAGGCTTTATATATTTCTTAAGGAAAATTATTTACATATCCCCATGTAAGAAAATTTAGAACTACTTTTGTCTCTAAGGACAGTGTTGATGGTCCTTCATTATTGAAAAAAGAGATGGTCCTTCATTGTGTGACTAGGCACTTTAGTTGATTGTTGATATCATTGATAGTATTTTCTTTTATAGCATATGCTATACTGAGTTTGAACAATAAGTTAGTTGGCCAGGGGTGCATGCTACATGGAAAGAGCTCAGAACTCTGTGCCCAGAAACCCAAATTCAAGCTCCAACTCTGCCACAAGCGAGCTCTGTCACCCTGGGCAGTTACTAAACCAGTCTGGACCTCTATTTCCTCATTTTTGGGGGGATTCTGAAATAGATTATTGGTCGTTAGTGTTATCACAAGGGAATGACATGCATCGGAGCACCTTGCACATAGCTACCATTCAAATATGTGAGAATACGTGGAGAAGGATTACATAAGCAAATGAATATGTATTTTTGGCAAATAAATTCTAGACAGTGTGCAGAGCTAGTCTAACTGTCACTTCTTAAATGTGTTCAAAGTTATAATATTAAATATAAGTATCATGGGAAAAGCTTATAATAGAGAGTGCATATAGTAATTTGCTACTGAGAATAATTAGGTTCTTAATCGAGAGAATCACAGACTCTCGGATCTGGAAGGCACATTTGTGGTCATCTTATTAGACCCTTAATTTACTAAGGTCTCAGCTCATGGAGATTAGGTGAGTCACCCAAGGACATACACTGACTGGCAGAGATGGAACTAAAAGCCAGGGCCCTACTCTCCCCACCCAGTGCCCTCTCAGTGGGGCATAGTGTGCATATGAGTGATTCCCAGGGAAGAAAGGTGAGAATAGTTACTGATTCTTACATTCCAACTAGTGAGATTTTATTTTAAAAGAAAGAATGTTACATTGTTGAGCAATGACGTTATTTAATTTTATTTGTATGGAACTACAACCTTGAATTGCCAAAAATGTCACAAATTCTACCTGGATGATTCCAGATTCTGAAGAGAGAGGCATATATTTTCAAAACTGAACTTTGTTAAAAACACATACATTTCTTTTGACAAGTAAACACATAAAAATGGTGTTGCACAGGGCTCAGTCCTGGATTCACTTCTTGTTGAGATTGTCATCAATGACTAGGATGGCACAACAGCATACTCATTAAGTTCATAGACGAGACTGAATTTAAAGTGGAGGCTAAAGCCTTGGGGGATGCAGTTAGAATTGGAAATGACCTCAACAAATTGGACAAGTAATCAGAAACCAACAGGATGAAGTTCAGTAAAGACAAGGGCAATAGGAAGTCGAAAACTCAAAGAAAATAAAGACAAGAAAAGTCTGAGACATGGAAATGGCAGGTCAGGCTGAGAACTACCAAGAGATATGTGGGTTACAGTGGACTTCAAAGCAAACATGAGGCAAGTATATAGCAGAGGATGCAGTTTGCAACAATGCAGGTCAATGTATATATTTGGGGTCTTAAATTTTATGGTAAGGAAAACTACTGGAGTTTTTGTGGAAGGTTTCCCTCTTAAATAGTTTCCTTATAATTGAATTATGTCCACCAAAACCTAATCTGGTATAAGAGATAGTAGTTAATATTGCTCACAATTTTTTTAAAACTTCCAATTAAAACAAACTTCATAATCTTCTGGCTGTCTGGGTAGGTAACAAGTGAGGTCCTTACCTATTAGGTAGGCTCCCTCTCAGTCCACATTTTGTTCCTGGAGGTGCAGGGCAACCTGGCCATTTCTCGACCCTAAGCTCTTCATTCTTAATAGGTGGTTCAGAATGGTCTGGAAGTATGTAATACAGGATGGGGCAAAAGGAGGTTTACAGTTGTCCATATGAAAAATAATACAATAATTAATAAATAATAATATAGGAATAAACGCTGTGTTTCATGTACTCACAACTGTAAACCTGCTTTGGCCACACCTTATCTTGTTGTTGTGACCACTCTTTAAAATCAGCACATCACTGAGATGCTTGAACATTTTGTCTATATCCAAAATGCTGTAATGTCTAATTATTTCCACATAAAGTGGAATGGAGGAGCATAGGCCATGATGTGAATTCATTCTAATACCATGACATAGTGAGGATACATACGCTGGATTCTGAGCCAGGACCAAACACAACAGCTGTGAGGAGTAACAGAGAAAAGGTAGGATTAACAATAGCAGGACAATGATTTTTTGATGTTCTACTTCCATATGAAGTCCTGAACTGATTTACACCAGGTTATCCCATTTAATATTCAAACCTAAACATAAATACAATTGACATCTATATTTCATGGATGGGAACACCGAGGGAAGGGACAGGATGGTTAATCATCTAAGGGCACACTAAGTGGAAGAGTCAGTATTGGAACCAGGGTTGGATAACTTCAACTCAATTTGTCTCTAAAATATAAAAGAGGAAGAAAATATGAAGAATAAGAGATGGAGAGTGTAAAGAAAAAAAAAAACATGGGAAATTTAAGAAGTAAAAGGGAGAGACAGGTGAAAAGACAATATGAGTAGAGTCAGGATAGAAGGAAAGGAAGGAAGGAACAATGACAGGGAGCACTAGGTAAGAAACAGAGGAAATAAAAAGGCTGCAGTGAAATGAAGGAAAGGAATTGTGAAATCCCAGCAGAGGACACAGTATGCTTCTGACAAGAGTGTTCTGAGTGCTGATCGAGACTTCTTTCTTCCAAGACATACTGTACTTTTCCAATCTTCCTGGAATGCTGGGTCTCCTTGAGAATTGCAGAATTCACAGAAATTAAAGAGAACCTGGTGAGTGTCTATTGGATAACAAGAGAATGATTAAAAGGGCAGTAAATGGAGCACACGTGGGAACTTTAAAGGAAATGGGAGATTGAACATTGAGAAGTAACCTATTAATGGTCTTCAGGTATGAAAAAGCTATTAACACTGGCTGCTGAAAATGGCAGAATTTACCTGGTAGTAGAATAGACCTCAATGTGTGAACACTGTGACAGCTTTTACTGCCTCTACCACTGCAAAATCTTTTTTATTTTAGTGATCCAAGGCATTAGCTGCAGTAAGGTCTGCTATTGACCGGTTGTCACAGTGTATGAATCAAGAAGCATTGTTACTGAAATTTTGCTGGGACCTTTTGTAGGATAGGCATGATCAGAACCAGACTCTCTTCCCTGGAAAGCACATGGCTTTGGGGAGACAACTGCGTTTCAATTTTGACACTGCAACTTATTGGCTTGATGATCTTGGGCAAGTTACTCAACTTTCCTGAACATTATTCCTTCCTCAGTATAATGGAGAAAATGTAACATCTCACTGTGTATGTAGACCTTCATCAGGGCTTGGAAGATGGGAGGTATTCCCTAAATGTTATGTTTCATTTCCTTTTTCCTTCCCATGGGGTACAACAAAGGTGAAGAGAATGTCTCATCTTCACCATGGGCTGTCATAAGTACAGGAACCAAGAGTGGTGTAAGAGGGGTAATGTCCTATGTCCAGAAAATTCAGACCCATTTGCATTTCATAGCCAGAAAAGGATGGGGCTTGTGGTAGTAAGGTCACTAGGAGTACAGTTCTCTGAGAGTTGTGACTTGCTAAAAGACCCCTCCATCCACATTTGCCAAGTGGTTCTTCAGCATTAAAGGCTGATATCTGTGCTCCTATTCTTACATTATTAAGACAGACCATTTTGAAATGAGAGTTCAAGTGCCCTCCCATAAATGGAGACGGAATTCTACACTCTGGAGATGTGTTTAACTTGCAAATTTAACAAAAGTCCCTTTCTTGTGCATTTGACTGAGAGTCAGACTGAAAACTATGAGCTCCAATTTTGACTTTCTTCAGGAGGAACGCATGGCTTTTCTTCAGATGTTACTTTCCCCCAGTTCAGTGCCTGGTTCCCAGTGATTGCCTCTGCTAATAACCTCCTTCTGCCTGCGTGTACTTGTCCATTCACGTCGCTTAGCATACACTTAAGCATGCATATGGGCATATCTTGGCCTGGGTTTACTCCTTGCAAAAAAAACCCCCAAAATTCAGAGTCCTTTAAATATATTACTGTTGTGTCCAGGTATTGTGGGATACCTTGGACAGTCTCTTAGGAGGTCCTTTTAGTTACCTTGCAAACCATAGTGCAAAAAATAAGGCCAGGGGAAGTGTTCTTGTCTGGAAAGTTACATCTTCTGTATTTAAAGCCATTGGAAATGGGCTTTTGCTTGGTTTATTGAGCAGATCTTATTTGTCGCTTTGTTTTCTTTTATATTATCTTTGGCTTAGGTCAAGGAGTGCAGAACTTTCACCATCTGGGACAGTAGGAATGACAGCAGGTCTTTCTGAAGATTAGAAACCTTCCTTTCCACTTCAGTGGAAAATGTAATCTGTGTTTTTTTAAATCCCCTTTGCCAGTCAGACCTGCCCACTTATTTACAGTTCAGTGGCATCATTTTGGCCTAGACTCTTAACCAAGCTCTGTTTGAGTTATTGCAACAATTTGTTGATGCAGCATGGGCTTTATTTATTTGGTAAACAAAGTAGAAGGTAAAGGGAAAAGAGTGTAAAAATATTAGGTGGACTGTATGAATAGGCATCTTAACATACACAGCCTCTATGTATAGCTCACAGGTCTAATGTCCTGAACACCAAAGAATACCTTTTCATCAGGGGTCTGTTAACACTTAGGTTATGAAGGATAAAGATTTGTTAGCTTAGGTAAGGCCCTGTATCATGATTATAATCATTTTGAGAAAATGCTGACTAAACCATGCATTATTTCTTTGCATTCTTGAAAATGCAAAATATATGGAAATTCTGACATTTCCTTTCACTAGTAGATACCAAAACTTTACTGGAGACAGGGCATCTCATGTAAGAAGACCAACTGATGTCTTTCTTAAGGAACTGTACACAGTGCACAATTAATTTCTCATTTTCCTTTTCTATACTCAGATTTTTCAACGTGTCCAATATGGGCCAATAGTGTTATAACTAAAAATATACAAAGAGGAGCCCTGAGCATAACTATGAGCGGAAATTCTTCCTTCAGGTTTCAATTTAAACATCAGTTGCTCAAGAAAGCCTCCTTGTCCCTCAGTCTACATTAGCTCTTCTTTACCTTGCTCTGCCACCCTGCCTTTCCTTCTTAGCTTTCAGATTATTGTAAATTTATTGTTCATTGTCTGTATTTGCTTAATAAAGGCAAGATTATACTATCCAACCCCTTTACTTGCAACATCTTTAAGTATGGATATTTCCCAAAATTTATCTCTAGTCTGGCACTCTCCCCTGAATTAATGGCCATCTGCTTATTGACATTTCTATTGGGATATCCAATAGGCAATTCAGACTTAGCCTACTTCAAATCAAGCTCTTGATTTTCTCTGCAGGTCTGCTCCCACTCTCCACATTCCCCATTTCAGCCAATATTTACTGAGTGCTTCCTACACCCTGTTCTAAGTGCTTTACACTTATTCTTTCATCTTCATGAGATAGGTATTACTAATATCCCCACTTCACAACGGATGAAACTGAGATACAGAGAGAACTTGCCTGGGGTTACAGGGCTCATAAGTAGCATATCTGGGCATCAACCTCAGACCGCCTGGCATCCATGTTTGCACTGGCCACAGTTTGTTCACTGCTTTGCACAGGGTCTCAGTAGATGGCACCACCATTCACCCAGTGACTCGGGTTCATCTTTGTTTCCTCTTTTTCTCTCCACTCAATATCAAAATCACCAGCAATTCTGTCATCTTTATCCTCCAAATATATCCTGGAAATACCAAATTCATACTTTCCCTATTACTTACCATGATGGACAAAGTACCGTCTCCTCACTCACCTTCTGCATCTACACTTACTCCCCATAGATCAGTGGTCAGCAAACTGTGGCTCGCGAGCCACATGCGGCTCTTTGGCCCCTTGAGTGTGGCTCTTCCACAAAGTACCGACTGCTGCGCATGGGGCACGAAGTTTCAATCGCACTGTACGTGCACGCCCGCACGTGGTATTTTGTGGAAGAGCCACACTCAAGGGGCCAAAGAGCCGCATGTGGCTCGCGAGCCGCAGTTTGCCGACCACTGCCATAGACGATTCTTCATGTAGCAGCCAAAGTGCTACTTTCAAAACTAACTGTTCATGTCAGTTATTTACTCAAAATCCTGCAATGGCTCCTCCAGCAAACACAACAGTTTAAAGCCTTACTATATGACATGTCTCCTCCCTCCCTCTCCAGACTCATCTCCTGCTGCTCTTCTCTCAGATTCCTACCTCCAGCCTTACTAGATGACGTGCTATTCCTTGCACACTCCCAGGAAGGTCCCACAGCAAGATTTTTGCCTTTATAGGATCTTCTGCCTGAAATCTTCCTCCTTCAGATACTCACATGACTCTCCCCTCATTCAAGTCTCTGCTCTCCTGTCCCCTCTTTAGAGAAGACTTCACTGGGCACCCAGAGTAAATCCCATCACACACCTTCTTTTCCCATGTTTAATTTTCTTAATAGCAGCTCTCACTAGCTGACATTTTCATATGTATCTTCTTATTCCCTTTCTCCCTCACTAGACTGTAAACTTCTGGAGGGTGGGGCCTGGATTGTTCATCTCTATCCCTGGGACCCAGAAAAGTGCCCTTCTTCTAATGGGTGTATAATAATACTTGTTGAGTGAATAAATGAATGGATTAAAGAACAAACTTGTATTCTAATTGCAGGTATCAGTACATGAAAGTTCTTCCTGCACTTACATCTCCACCATAAAATGCCCGAGGTGTAAAACACTTTTTCAAGCATAATGTGTGGAAACTCAAACATATACTCATTTCCTCACTGCATCCAACTGCCTAAATGAAGTAGAATGTCTTGCTTAAAGCAAGCAAATGGCTAGATTCAGGCACCAAGTTAGAGATCCCAGCTTCACGTATTTGCTTATCCTTCTGTGCTCACACTCAACTTCTTGATTACTACCTATGTCTGTTGTTTCCAACAGACACCGAGTGTCTGTTGATCCCAATTAGAAAGTTATCTTTGTGGAAAAGCAGCAGGGGGTTGTAAGTCCAGATGTGTGATGCTTTTCCATCTTCCTCTGCTCCTCCCTGAACTAATAAAATGTCTGGGAAAGTGCTGGAAGGGTACTGAAATGGAGAAATGAGATAGGTGACTATTCTTCACCCAGAGGGAGCTCTTAAAGAGGGTCTTTTGAGTCCCCTTCTTTATAGAAGAAGAGGAAAAAATGCAAATGGCTCTCTCCATTTCCAGTCCCTCTTTAGTACTCCTGACTTTGTTTCATCATCCTGCTCTTCTTAATGTGAAGAGGAATCTCCCCATAGTCCTCTACATCCTATAATTCTTTTAAACCTTCTGTTAGTAGTAACATCCCATCAGATCCCCGAACAAGTATTCACACTAAGTAAAACAGTTGGTGTCCTACCTTACTGGATCCTCCCTTGGTCCAGGCAGCAGAACAAAATTGATCACTTCCTGATAAGTGGTTTTCATGCATTGGTATTAATCAGTGATATTGGCTAAAAGGTGGGACTTAAAGAGATCAAAGGAGCATCATTTGAAGGCTCCTCTTTTGCTGAATTTTTCCAGAACCTCCTAATAACACTTCTGTCTGGAGTGGGCTATACTGTGTAGTATTCCACTGAACTCAAGGAAAAATCAAGGAGTATATAAGTATAGGTAGTAGGATTCTCAGAAATTACAGAATACATGATAATGGGAAACAATGAAACAAAATAACTGACTTTCCCCTGGGCCTCACATACCCTCCCCAACTATGCCTAGTATGACAGGGACTGTAGCTTTTTACCCAAACGTGTTTGCTTTTCTTCCTAAGTATATAGCTGGACTCTATTCTCCAGCTTCTCTTCAGTTGGGCATGGCCAATACAATGCGATGGGTGTCATTTGCAGGCCTGGCCCATAAAACCCCACACACAAGCTCAACGACACTCCTTTTGTGTCTGGGTAGCTGGAATGGAGACACCTCCTTGGAGACCAATTCTCCAGTGACCTGGGTCCCAAATAATTGCATGGAGGAGGCTGCCCTGCCAATCTCATGCAGTTTCTTGAAGTAGAAATGAAATTCTGTTGTGTTGGAATTATAATACATTTTACAGCAGGTACCCTGTCATATTAATACACCAGATGTATTAAGTTGTTTTCAAGTATGTGTATTTATTTTTTATCCATTTGATTATAAGCATCTTGAAACCATAATCTGTGTTACTGCCTTCTGTAGCCCCCGCAGGCCTCACTCAGAGTCCAACACAGGACACATAGTAGTTACTGGTCAGAGAATTTATTTCTACCTTCTATTCCAGGGTGAGTTAAAAGATGAGTTAGGAACATAGCCAAATCATACTTGGGTTTTTCGTTTTGCTTTTAAATCCATCTTGAGTATGAAGAATTCCTTATGTATGTGTAGCAGCTCAGAACTGACATGGTCATCAAAGTGTGACATGAATTTTTTGTTATCTGTAAATGTATTATCTGCTGTGACCCACTCTTCCATCCTTTTGGCACAGTCCTCTAGTCAACAGCTGTGTGGTAGGCACTGAGAAGGGCCCAGAGCCAAGTGAGAATGAGAAACAGGTGGGGGTGGGTTTGGGGGTGGGTGCTTGTGTCACTGCCTGGGTATGAGTAGTGAATACATTCTGCAAACAAAATGTTATCTGTCTTACTATTCTATGCATCTTTCTTATTATCTGAGGCATAACCAAGAGTTGATGGTAGAAATAGTTAAGTTAATACCAGGCAGGGTACCGAATAAACCCCCATCATAGGAAAAACCTGGAACTTTTCAAAGCAGGCACTTATCTGTTTGGCACCAGATCCCTTTAAGGGAACAAAGACAATTTATTTCCACCAGCTAGCTCTAGGTCAGGCAGGTGACACATGGTAAATACAAAAATCCTCATTATAGATGGTTTTTACCCTGTGGTCCTTGATTACTCCAGAAAACCCTGCCAGCCTTCACCCTCAGAATCAGGGGCCAGTGTCCTCATGAAGCTCCTACTGCCATGACCTCCCACTCTGCTCCCTGTCTCTGAAGGCCCACCGTTGAAAAATGGTGGTCTGAACCAGTGCTTCTCAAGCTTTGGCATATACCAGGCTTGTTAAACTCAGATTTCTGGGTTCCACCCCCACAGTTGCTGATTCAGTAAGCCTGGAGTGAAGCCTGAGAATTTGCATTTCTTACAAGTTTCCCAGGGATGCTGCTGCTGGTGGTCTTAGGATCACACTGTGAGCACCCCTGGTCTAAACCCCTTCAGCCTCACTCCACGTTGATGGAGGAGTCTACCAGCATGCACAAGTGTGAAGCCTGGCAAGGCAAAGGATCCTGCAGTGAGATCCCCTTACCCATACAGCCAGCTTGCAGCTGCGAATGAAGAGTAGATTTGCTCAGGGCCATTCAGTGAAATGTCACCTAACATCATTGTCCCACACTCTGTCTTGTGTGTCACCAAATCTGTTCCCTCATTTTCCCATTAGTAAAATGTAAAATGAAGAGATGGGTCTGAATGGTCCTCAATCCTGCTGTCCATTAGAATCACCAAATAAATCCCTATATTTTGTGGTTTATACTACATCCTGCTTAGGAATGCCAACATAACTAGTCTGGCCCAGGGCCCAGGAGTGAACATTCTAGTTGCTTTACAGATGATTCTAGTATAAATCCTGGTTGGAAAACCATTGAGGCTCTCTGGATCACTTCAGACCTGAGAGTCTATGTTTGGCCCCCCACCCTAGTGGAATCTGACCTTGTATGCTGTTCCTCTACCCTCTGCCCAGCTCCCAGCCCTCAGTCCCCAGCCCTCAAGACACACTTGACTCTTTGCCCTGACCCCTCACTCACTTCTCTCTGTGCACATTGTATTCTGTTTTCTGTGTGGCACAAAGTCACTTCATACCTCATTAGCTTCCTCTGCTTCATTAGGCAGAGGACAGGTCCCAAACAACTGCAGCATACATGGAAATTCACAGATAAAAAATTACACAGCAATTTAGGAGCACTCTGAGCACCCCCAGAAAATGTTAACTGTGGAAGCTGAGAAGGTACCCATCCCTGGAGAGTCACTTTGATGCAAAGTCACACAAGAGCTGGAACAATACACGTCTCATTTAATGCTGACTCCAAGTAATTCATTCTCCTAGGCTGGCCCAACTCCATTTTGTTATGATGCCTACAGATTTTGCACATGCTTCACATCTATAGCAAGTAACTCAGGTGAAAGGGCTTGTCTATTTCCTAAATAACCTTTTATCTATTGAAAAACAGAATTAATGAGAAAATGGAGGCCGTGGTATGGACACTTTGGCTTTCCAGAACACTTTTGCGACAGCCGTGATCAAAGTGGGAGTGAATGCGGTGGCTCTGCCAGGTGGGAATTTGAGTGTTGCTTGGGTTTTCTACTGCATTTACCTTAGTGGGTGCACATTGGTAATTTCCAAGTGTGAGTGGGCTATAATCTAACTTCACTTTCACTTTAGTATGACCCTTCATAACTTGAGCTAGAAACACTGGAATCTTCTCCTTTTCTGGACTGCACTTGAAGCTTTCATTGGTGGATCCTTTTCAGTTCAGTTGTCATTCTCAATATGGTTTTAGTTCATCTTTTCCCCAATAAAATGGCTTTAGTTAAGTTCAGGGGCAATTTAGTGAAGGCGGGCGGGGGCGGGGGGCACTGAAGAAATTTAGCAATTTAATTCTACCATGTGTCTGAAGAGGCATCCCAGGCCGGGGACGGGTGCTTTTCTGCTAATTAATTCTCCATGTCAGGGATCTGGAAACCCGCCTTTTCGGCCTCATCTGAGTTGACTAATTAATTAAGCTGTGTTTATAAACAGACATTTTCTCCTCCAGCACTTTTTTCATCATCTGTTTCTTTAGCCACAAGCTGGTGACCCTTTTTAATGGTAAACTACCTGGCCAATAATTTTGCTCTCTTATGGCCTGAAGAGGTTCCGTTTGGAGGCCTCCCAGCGTCATAAGAGAAGCTCAGGCTTTGGAGGGAGGTAGATAAGGATTTGAATCCAACTTAGCCATTTATTAATTATGTGACCACAGGCAAATGGCATCACATCTCAAAATGTCATTCCCCATTTTCCCCAGCAGAACCTACCACTTATCCCAGTGTCTGACTCATCATCAGTATAAATACCACTAAATAAATAAATACCTCTAAACACTGGGCATTTTTTGCTGAATGGGAGCACTTATATTATCTTGCTTTTGTGCAAGGAGTAGATACTTCCCTTTTCAAGATACTTCCACATACATTACCGCATGTCACTCATGAACCCTAATGGGTAATTTTGGTACATGTTGTTAAAGAATCAGGTCCATCGAGATTAAGGGACATGGTCCCATGGCTGGTTAGAGGCAGAGCCTGACCTAGTCTTCACACTCCTGACTTAGTATTCTTGTTTTGAGACCAGAATATTCCCCTGACCTTTAATGGTGATGTAAAAATAGATTATAAACACTGAAAAAAAAGTTACACAAGATGTCCCAAGAGCACCTTATAAAAGAAAATGATAAAATATCATTGAAGCTAAAGGTGTTAAAACAACTATTAGAGAAACATGATTTGATTCACAGAAACATGGTGACAGTGTCACTTCTGGCTCTCCATTCTATAGCATCCCCCTTACTGATCCACCGGCCTTTGTTGGTTCATAGGTAAATCATTAGTATTCTGTAACCCAAACTTATTAACCAGTATCAATAACATCAATACTTATATGTGGACAGTGTGATGTACATTTGATTCTCTATAAGACTAGGAGTAGTAAAATGTGCAGACATACAATACATAGACAAGTACATTCATATATGTATCTTCCCTCTTTGCTGATAAACTCAGATTCCAAGAAGTAAAGTGATTTGTCACATCCACAGGGCTTGTCAGTGGTAGGGCCAAGGCTGCACTATAGAACCTCCTACTCTATGTTTAGCACTATTTCAACAGCATTGCAATTAAGAAGGACTTACGTCAGCACTGTACTTATTTATATTAAAGAGCTCTAAAGAACTTGGTGCTATTTTGTCTATTAATTTTATCTCTGTTTGTCTTTCTTCTTGCTTCTTATCTTCTTCATTGGTTTGGCCCAATATATGTAGCCTTTTTCCAAAGTGTATATACTTTAGTTAACCTCTGCTATGTAAAACCACCTCAAAATTTAGTGACTTGAAACCACTATCATATTGTCATTCATAATTCTTTGGGTAGGCAATGTGAATTGGGATAAGCTTGGTGGTTCTTGGGTTCGTCTCACATGGGGTCACTCATCTGCTGCAGTCATCTGGTGGCTCAACCAAGGGTGGGTAATCCAATATGGCCTCACTCCTGTGTCTAGCATCTGGTATTGGATATCATCTGGGCCTCATCAGCATGTTTGCTCATCTTCAAAGAGGATGGCCAAAGTCTTTTCAGAGTTGTCAGCAGCATCCCAGGAAGGCCAGGTCCATTACATTGTCATTCATCAAGTCTCTACATATGTCACATTTGTTGCTATCCTGTTGGTCAGAACAAGTCACAAGGCCAAATCTAGAGCCACTGAAGAAGGGATTACACAAGGGCATGAATACTGGGATATATGATTCTTTGGGTACCACTAATATAATCTACTGTCAATGGATATAAAAATAATATCTGCCTTATAAGACTTCTGATAAATTTGATAAGGTATGTATATTGCTTAGCAGGGTTCTTGGCAAACACATAGTAAATGCTCAATAAATACTAGCTGGTATTATTAATAGAATCCCTATATATATTATTATCTGCCAAGAGCAGATTCTCCTTTTGAAACCCTAGTCACTCATTTGTTTAACATTTACTAAGTGTCCACTGTGGTACTATTATTCCCAATGCTAGTCATTGGGGACAAAAAACATGATAATAATACCCAATTCCTGCCCTTGAGGAGCTCAGAATATATTGGAGGAAACCACACGCATAAGCAGTTAAATACAGTGTACTATGGCAGGTTCAGTGTCTGAGCTATTGCACAAGGTGTTTGGAGAGCACCAAAGAAGGACACCTAACTCCTTAGCCCAGCCTGGGGGTGGGTGAGGAGAGGCTACTTGGAATAGATCTTACATGTGCTAATCTTAAAGGGTGAGTGGGTGTCATCCAGAAGAGTAGGGGTTTAAAATAGGGAATTCCAGCATGAGGTAAGGCATTCAGGGAAGAAACAGCATAGTGTGTTATTATCAGTTAAAGTCTAGGAGTCCTTAAGAGATAAGACAAAAAGAAAGTATGAAGACAAGAGGCGAGAGGAAAATAAGAGATGGAGGACTGGGGGAGAAGAAAGAGAGGGAGAGAGAAATATCAATATGAGAGAGAAACATCTGTTGGTTGCCTCCTGTATGCACCCTGACTGGGGACAAAACCCAAAAACTGGGCATGTGCTCTGACCGGGAATCAAATTGGCATCGGACGATGCTCAAGCAACTGAGCCACACTGCACAGGGCAGATTTGTATTTTTAAGAGATCATTCTTGAGGCCAAGTGGAGGATGAACTGGAGAAAGATAAGACTGCAGGTGGGGAAACCAGTTAGAGAAATCCAGGCAAGAGATAGAATATCTGAGAACAAAAGCCAGCATGCGATCCTTTTCTGTCATTTCCACCCTCCAAGGCTAGGGGAAGGAATTTCAGTGAAGAATGGAATGACTTTGTAATCCTAGTTTATGACAGCATAATCTTGCATATTCCAGAAAAACTATTTACTACATATTTAACAGGTATCCTTGTCCATAAAATTGGCATTTTCTGGCTAAGGAGGGGTGGTAGATACCAGCCAATCTTAGAATGACTGTTATCATTAGGGGTTTAGTGCACTTTTGCATGTCCTTAGCAAGGTGTGAGGAATCTATGTCATGAATTCTATGAGGTGCCTTTTTGGACACAGATCACATCTTTTATGATTTTTGTTCTTTTCTCTGTGGTCTAGTCTTTTAAAATTATGATGTATTTTCAATGACTTTGACCTCTTCTTTTTGTGCTCCCTTGTTGCCTCAGTAATTTTTATGTGTATTTTCAGTGTTTATGCCTTGTTTCTTTTCATATATATTTGCAGCCTTATGCCTTGGGTTTCCTGGGTGATCATGCTCTCAACTATGCCGTTTTGTTGTCCCTGAAAACACATTCACAATCATTCGAGTTTACATTCAGATTTGTGGTCTGGAAAACACTGTCATTATACTTACGCAATATGTTCCTTTTTCAGAATGTCTCCCATTACTTTTCTGTTTGGCCTTTGTGCCTGAACACCCTGCAATGCTAAAAACAGCTCTCCACAATCTCACCTGATGAGGTCCTGCTCCCAGCTTGACCAGTTATTCTAGCTCCTAAAAATTTGCTTGAGAACCTGATTTTGCTTGTTGGGATGGTTGATTTACTGAATGTGCATCCATTGGCATCATTTTTCTTAGTGTCCTGAGATGTACTTGGGAGATAATAGCCTAGTGTGTTTAAGATTTATACATAGATTCCTGAATTTTTGGAGATAACCTTGTTTTTAAACATATTACATACCTTTAAAATGTAGAGAGGATGATGAGGAGGATGTGATGAAACTCATCAGGAGACAAAGGTCAGAGTGAGCTGGGATCAGCCCAGTTGGCATTGTTTGAGGAGCAATATGATTGTCTCTGGCTCCCAAGGGTCTTCCATGATAACGTGGTGCCTTCTAGATGGTGGCACTGCTTCCACTTCATGCTTTTCATCCTCCTGCTGCTCTGGATCCATGGATCTCTAGTGCTATGGCAGGCCCAAGGCACGTGGGGCTGCCTAAGGAGAACAGGACAGGTGGACTATTCTGGATCATTTGCTGAGAATTATTACTACTTGCCTGACACTGTCCTTATGTGTCTTATCTAATATTTGAGGCAATAAGAGGAGTGGCAGAAAGCAAAGGCTCTGATGTCACACTGCCTGGCTTCATATCACTTGGTTGACTTGGGGAGCTTCTTACATGGGGATTTTATAGGAACCTTCTGAGCTCTTAATCTTGGGAAAGGATTTGTGAAGGGATCCATGGGGGTGGAAAAGGAGGTAGAAGGCACAAAACTGAAAGGACTGTGTGAAGCTTACCCTGACATTTTGAAACAAATTGAGTTGAAAGTTTGAGGAGTTGGAGTTTGCTCAGTATTTCCCCCTTGCCACTGGCAAACAAAAAACTATGTTTCTGGGAGGAAGTGAGGCACATAGGCATTGCACCGATGTTCTCAATGGTAGGAGTGATGGTCATAACCAGGAGAGGGGAAGGAGGAGAAAAAATAGCACCAACTTGCATAAAAACAATATTTACCAGGCACAGAGATGAAATAACTCACCTGCGTCACACACCTCATCAGCACCCTGCCTGCTGCTGCTACCTGCTAGCATCCCGCCAGTCTGGCTCCCACATGGACTTCAGTTGTCACTTGCCATGCAGCCTTTGGAAACAACCATCCATCATAGGTTCTGGGAGGCTAAGGTGAGGGTGTGAGGCTGTATGGCTAAGACAGGTTTTCTCTCTCAGATCACAGTAAGCTAAGGAATAAAGGGGTCAGAAATATTCTCTTAACAACATGGTGTGAGAAAGAAACATGGGATGGCTTTTAGAGGCAAACAGATCAGAGATAAAATCCTGGCTCTCAGCGAGCCTCTGTTTCATTTGCTTATATTGTGGGCATAACAATATCTACCTTTTGGGAAGTTAGTGACAATGAAATACCATAATCCTATGTGACATGCCTGGCCCAGAGCCTGGCCCATAATAGCTACTGCTCCTCTAATAATATCATAGTTCAGTTCATGGTGTTATCTGAAATTACTGTAACTTTTCTCTGTGCCGAGGGAATCAGCCACTTCGGTACTTGGCACCAGATCCTACTCCAACTCACCGCTTTCCCATCCCCTCACTCTGCTGAGCAGGAGATGTGGAGGGAGAAACAGTGGAGAACAGGGATCACTCTGAGTGGGGAATGCACAGTCCCCAGGGAGCCCCAGGCTCTCTTGCAGAGGCAGGGGTCAGCCAGAGATAGCAGCTGAGGCCTGAGATGACAACCGATGTCTTAGCATCACTGGGAGAGCCACACAGGTGCCAGGCTGGCTGGCTGGGCCTCCCTTCGGCCTGTGAGCCCAGAGCCATAAGTCCCCAGCTCAGTAAGTGCAGAAGCACAAATAGGCCAAGGCAGTCGGGGATCAAATTTGAATATGGAAATTATTTTCAAAGGTTACAGAGTTAGCGATGATTAGGAGAAGGAGCATCTGGCTGCTCCACTGGCCTTGTTGGATGATCGGCATAGCAGATTGCACCATTGTACTTACACAGTCCACGTGGAACTGAGCCCGTCCATGGCCACTTACCATCCGGATGGCTGAAGAGACAGAATGACGAGAGGCAGGAAGTGAGGCCGACTTTACCTCTTGTGGCCTCTTCTTGAAAGAACACTCGAGCGATGTCTAGTGGAGACTTTGTGGAGGGTATGATGTATTTTCCCCTCCAGTGACATCAGTCGATAATTACTGAGAACACACTTGTTCAAGCCCATAGAAGGGACACAAAGAGGTAAAATAATATAGTCCCTGCCCTGGAGTGCTTAAAGCCATCCAGAGACAGGATTTGTGTATTAGGTATAACTAACATTTTAGTGTGAGAGCCAAAGGGAGCGCTTGACCCACATAATTATTACAGGAGAGCAAATGGAGCTTTTTTCTCTGGGCAGCAGTGACCAGGGGCGGCATCGTGGAGGTGATGAGGCCTGAGAGAAACTGAGCAGAGGGCAGAGCATTTGAAAAACATGGGAGGGGCTGACAGAGGGGAGACTGTGCGCCCAGAAAGTGAAGCTGCACGTGAGAAACAGCTCTACATGCAAGTATGAACAAAGAGCAGTCTGGGAGACGGGTAGACCTTTCTTTTAAAGTGAGGTAGAAAACCAAATATTCTATATAAAAAGACATTTTACTTCACAAGAAAAGAAGTAAAAATAATATTTTGTGCATAAAAGATACAAAAAAATAGTCAGGAGATGAATCTCTGAGTGAAAACAATATTTCCAGCATATCTGACAGGTACAGTGTTCCTATCATGCTACACCAGGAGCTCCCTCGGAGGAGATAAGAAAGACAAACAGCTCAATAGAAAATGGGTGAGGGATGTGACTAGAGGGTAAAAGAGGAAATCTAAGTGGTGAACAGATGCGCGAAGGTGCTCCAGCTCACTGCGAGTCAAGGAGATGAAAATGAGAGCCATTACGTGCCATCTTTTATTCCTCAGATTGGCATTCGTTTAACAGTGGTAAACGTCTGGTGCTGGTGAGAGTGTGAGCATGTGAGCAAGGAGCCCTCTCGTGCTTTGCTGATAGGAATTTCAGTTGCTGTCCATCTTTCGTGAAGTGTTCTGGAAACATCCAGGGCATTTAAAAACATAAATATCTTTTTCTGCTTTTTCATTATTAGGAATTGGAAATAACAAGATATGTCTTATGTACTTTGGTTAATTATTTTTGGAAATATCGTAAATACTTATCAATAGGATTAGGACTAAATAAATTGAAGCACACTCATTATTATGGACTACCATGCAACTCTTAAAAAGAGTTAGATCTGCCATCTGTTGAATTGGAAGAAAGCCTATGATGTACACTTAAGTGGGAAAAGCAAGCTGCAGAGACATGTATATTACGATCTGATTTTGGGAAAACAGACATGTATATACACTTACACATTTTGTATGAATATAGAGAATCAATAGCCATTCAAAGGATGGGGTGGGGGTGGATAAAAAAAAAAAAAAAAGATGGAGCAAAATGAAGTTACTATCAGACCCCCAACCTTTCAGAGTCCTCAGAGCTAAGTTGCGCAGCTTTGGGGGAGGAGAGATGGGAGCGCCCCCTATCCTGCGATCTCTGCTGTTCCGAGTCTCAGGCCTGTGCAGGGGAAGGACCAACACATGCCAGCCAGAGTTAGCAGCTTTGAGATGAAGGGGATGCAGACTCCGAATGCCCTGCAGAGACTGCCTGTCCCCTCAGTTTGCCCTGGGAAATGGCACATAGTTTTAAATTTTGCATTTTAAAAGCCAGATGAAGGCTTAAAACAAGCGGCAAGTGTTTAGTGTTGGATCTCAGATGTCATCTCAAGCAAGAAACAGAAATGCTTTGATTTTTGAAAATAACCTTTGATGCCTAAGAAGGCTCTCATAAATGCTTTCGTTCCAGGATCTCAAACCATGACTTCCTGTGCAGACCAGAGAGGCAGCCCAGGGAGACGGGCACCCTTTGCTCTCTGGGCAGGGACTGCATTGGCATTCACAGCACCCTTGCCCTGCTGGGATCCCCTCTCTCTCCTTGGTGATGAGAGGGTCATGGGAGGGACGGACAAACACGGGGCTTTCAGATGCATCCTGTCCCTGTGGTCTTTTCTTATGGGTGGCCTTGTCCGGGTGCTAATTGGTGCCAAATTCACTGCCCGTAATGGAGGAAATCTGTTAGGAGAAGGGAGATTTTGGAGTCTAAAATCAGCACAGATTGGTTCTCTAGGATTTTCATAAGAGAAGGCTTCTGGAATGATGTGCTGTGGGTTTGTGAGGTAGACTTCCTTCCGAGGAGAAATTCCCGGCCGAGCAGGTGCTCAGCTTGTACTGACAGAAGCAAACCAGAAACCCTAAAATGACTCCATGTTTTTCTGAGAAAACTAATCAGCGATATTTCTGTTTCTCTTGAGAAAGATGATTTTGGTCCCCAAGAGATCTTTTTAAATGTTAGTGTGGCTGAGAACTGCATTTTTATAGACAGATGTTGCAGTTAAATGTGCTTGTGGTAATGATGTTTGTTTAGTGCTTATCTCTAAGGAATTCAGGGCACTTTACAGCCATTTTCTTCATTATTTCTTAAGGTTTATCTTTTTCCCGATCATATTTTAATTGTGACTATAACTTCTTCATTCAGTTTTTCTCATTGGATTTTCTCTGAAAGATCTCCCATTAACCTCATTTCCTACTACTCTCTGAATTTCCAGTATCATATACTCACACCAGTTCAGACATCCTAGAAAAACATCAAGATTTTTTATTTTAGTGGCTCAGGCTTCTCTTTTTCTATTTACTATTCTTTGTCACTCTTAAAAACTTTCCCATCTATAATATTTTCACTTTACTTCCTCCTTAAAAGAAGAATTGCTTAAAACACACCTTATTCTTCTACATAAACAGTCCCTATTTTATTGTAGTTATTCTCTTATTTCTATCTTATTAAATAAAAAAAGATGAAGTTTAGCTCATTTGAAGTAGCTAAACATGTTCTTTAATGTGAGCACTGTGTATTGGCATTGTGAATCTGATATTCGTAGCAGATTATTTTTCCAAACTGTTTTCTCCTTTTAGTCCTCAAAGGATTTGTTAACTTGCCTTCTCACTGCAAAAATCCACGAAGAAACAACAACAGAAGAATAATGACTTTATGACAAGTTAGTCTTTCGTATAAACAAACAGATACTCCCCTTCCTTCAGGAATTAACCATCATGAACACCTTTCTTTTTACTGGGGCCTAATCAGAGGGAAGTAGAGTAGAGAGCCTCTGTCCTAAAGAGATCCTGGGGTCACGAGAGTGTGTGGGAGACACCTTAGAAATCACTCCCTATTTGACAGGTGTCGAAACAGAGCTCACAGAGTGTTAGAAATGTGTCCATAATCACAGAAACATTGAGGGCATGTTTACAATTTAGTTTAGGAGACAAGACACCTGAAATTTAAAGTCACTAAATAAAGTATGAAATAGCATGAAATAATGAATGATGTGGTTGCTCTGGATAGAGGTGAGCTGGTGAATGTTTAACAATTGGAGGCAGGGGTGGAGAGAGGAAGCCCTGATTTGTTCTGTTTCCAATTTCAGGTTGCCCAGGGCCAATTTGAAACTACCCACCAGACAGCAACAAGTTGGGAAGAGATGAGTGCAATTCAGTTGGTTCTTGAGAGTCATAGATAACGCCTGGCTAGCGTGATCAGGCCTTTAAAGAGGAGGAGAACTGGGCTAGACCATTCCTCCTCACACGACGTATCTTTCAGCTAGGAAGGACTATCCCTAGTCTCTCCAGCAAGCAGCTGTAGGAAAGCAACCCTGGCTCTTGCCTTGGTCTCAGTGGATAAAGTGATAGCTCTTCACTCGATGAGCCATCACTTACATTTCAAGGCCCAGCTCAAAGATAAGGATCTTTACCAAACTTATCCCTGACCCTTTCTGTCATAATAATTTCCACTCTGAATCTTTTATTAGAGCAATTACCAAAACCTAACTTGATAATATTGTCCATGGATGGTATATTTCCCCACTAGACTGTCCTTGGAGGACAGGGACTGTCTTACTCTTTCATTGCCTGAGAAGCAGTACTGTGTGGTGGGTCAGATCCCAAGCTCTGGAGCCAGCCTGTTCAGCTTCAAATCCTGACACTGCACTCACTCACCTTGAAACTGTGAGCAAGTCATCAACACCCTCTGTTCTCATCTGTAAAAATTAGAAATTAGGCAGTAATCTCCATCTGACAAGTATGCTGTGATGATTAAGGAGATTACTAGGTGCATTCAGTGCCTAGCACATACTAAATCTTCAATTAATGTTGCCTGGTATTGTTATCTCTAGCATATTACCCAGTGCGTGGCACAGAATTGGTGTGTAGTTGTTGGTGGTTGACTTTCATTAAAGTGAAGCAAGGATGTGATCCAGCTAGTTTGACAGGAAGTTGGGAGAGAGTGTGCTAGAGGGGACTAGATGAACAGATTATTGTTGGGTAAACGAAAATGATATTGTAAAAAAGAATCAGCTGATCATAGAATTTTAAGATCAGAACCTAGTTTTCCAGCTGTGGCATGATGAACACTGAGCAGAGTGGGATCCTCTATGCCAGTGGTTCTCAACCTTGGCTGCACTTTAGAATCACCTGGGAATCTTTTTAAAATCCTGATTTCTGGGCCTCATCCTCTGGAAATTGTTTCTTTGTTATGGGATGAGGCCACAACATTAGTAACAAAGAAACAGAATTTCCAGAGGATGAGGCCCAGAAATCAGGATTTAAAAAAGATTCCCAGGTGATTTTAATGTGCAGCCAAGGTTGAGAACCTCTGCTCTATGCCCTCCCCTCATCCCATGTGCTTGATATTCTGTCTATAAACATATCATTTGTTACTGCAGTAGCTTATATAGTTTGCTGTAAACTTCAGTATCTCATTTTCAATACTGTGCAGTTGCTTTTAAAAAATCTAAATGCTAGACTTTAAGTATAAATACTGCTAGATTTCATTCCATTTGTTTCACTCCATTATGCCAATTAAGTCACATTGCTTCCAACCTTAATTCTCCAATACAGGGTATCTTCTACCCTGTCTAGCTCTGTATCTACAGTGTTATGGCTACCTTATGACTTCTATTTTGTTTTTTGAATCACTGTACAGGCCACTTCTAAGAACAGAGCTCTCTGACATGTCACTAGAGACCTCTTTAAATGTTGGCACTGATTCATTAAAATATATATTTTTAAATATGGATTTTACATTCTTTTCAAAACTAGCAAAGTATTTAATAATCCATATTATATTTCATCTCGTTTATAAGGGTGTCATGAAAAAGTTTACCAGAATGCTATGTCTGCAGCATTTTTTGAGTCACAGATATAGGGAATCTATCGGAAAAGAAAATGCAGCTAGCTTATTGAAGCCTGTTCCTGATTTACCCATGTTAGCTCCCAATACCAACAACTGCCTTTTCCAACGGGAACAAAGGATTCATGTTTCAAAACAGTGAAGTTAACCTTATCAAGGTAGATTAGGCCTTAATGCACATACCTGGATAAGAAGTGTGGACACAATCCTGAGGGTGATGGGAAGTTGTTGAAGTTTTTGAGTAGGTGTCCTATGATGAAGTGATGTTTAAGAAGAGCCATCCGGCAGCAGTGTCCACAATGGACACCAGGAGGAGCTTTATGCGATGTTTGAAGTTGCCTTCAATAATCCCAGATTGAGCTGCTGGGCTACTGGGCTAGTAGCAATAAGGATGGAAGAGAATAAAAGTGGATTTAAAAGGGAAAAAATGCAAAGGGATTATTGGAGGAGAAAGTTAGCAGTAGAAAAAAAATGACAGAAAAATAGGTATTTTAGAACTTCCCAATCTTTTTCACGTCATTGAATGTGCAGAAAATAATATCAGAGTGGCCACTGGGGTAAATAGGGCTGGTTGGAGGTGACCCAACATCATGGGTCTACAGGGCAGGGTCTTCTCTCCTTCAAGTTCCTACCCCCCAACCACAGGCAGAAGACATTGATATCTTCACATGGCTTAGAAGCTATTTGGACATTTCTGCTTTAGAAATAGGTAGTCTTAGCAATATGAGGGCAAACAGACTTTCATTGAAATGAGGACCAATAGTACCAATAAGACTAAAAAATAATCCACAAATGAGTGAGATCATGTGGTATTTATCTTTCTCTGACTGGCTTATTTCACTTAGCATAATGCTCTCCAGATCCATCCATGCTGTTGCAAAAGGCAAGAGTTCCTTTTTTTTTACCGCAGCATAGTATTCCATTGTGTATATGTACCACAGTTTTCTAATCCAATCATCTGCTGATGGGCACTTAGGCTGTTTCCAAATCTTAGCTATGGTGAATTGTGCTGCTATGAACATAGGGGTGCATATATCCTTTCTGATTGGCGTTTCTGGTTTCTTGGGATATATTCCTAGTAGTGGGATCACTGGGTCAAATGGGAGTTCCATTTTTAGTCTTCTGAGGTAGCTCCATACTGTTCTCCACAGTGGCTGCACCAGTCTGCATTCCCACCAGCAGTGCAGAAGGGTTCCTTTTTCTCCACATCCTCTCCAACACTTGTTGTTTGTTGATTTGTTGATGATAAGACTGAGAAACAGCAATCAGGCTATCAATCCCCAGAAGGAAAGTAGGGGAGGGCGGGGGTAAGGGGAAGAGATCAACCGAAGGACTTGTATACATGTATATAAGCCATACCAATGGACATGGACAACAGGGGGATGGGAGCATGAGTGTGTGGGGGGGGGGAGGTTGGGGGTTAATGGGGGGGATGAGGACACATTTGTAATACCTTAACTAATAATAAAAAAAAAAAGACAATAAAAAAAAGACAATAAAAAAAAAAAACAATAAAAAAAAAAAAAAATAAAAAATATACAAGAAAGCAAACCCTTGGTTCTGCCTAATTCTGAACCCAGAAGTGACATAAGGCTAACACAATTGGGAGAAAACTAACCAGCAGTAGAGTGCATTCCAAACAAGATGGCCCAGGACAACAAGCCGTTGCCTGTGTTACAGTGACACAATTAGACAAGGGCAATGGCTGTGTAGGCCTAATTGTGCCTGGAAGTGGGCAGCACCTTCTAGACATGTTGGAGGGGAGTACAAACCACACCTAGGGAGGTACTAGGTAAAACCAAAGTGTAGAACAAGCAGAAACAAAGGAGAGGATTTGGGTTTTGTATAAATATGGACATTTAAATCCATTAATCTAAGCCTGCTTGAAAATTCATGAAGCTCTGCCCATTTTCTTTGCTCCTTATTGATTTAATGCATCTTATTGTGTTAATATATTAAGTAGTTTTGTAGTCCTAGTGCTTTACCTGTGCAGCTAATTTGCATTGTGGTATGGAGGAAATTACAGCTTGGGAAAATGCAAGAGCTTGCAATCCATAATTCCATGTGATAATCCAAGATTTTTAGTTATAGAAAATTAAAAGGTGTTCCCTCTTTCTTCAATAAACTTAATGACAGAGTGAGAACAAAAACCCATCAACACAGTCATGCAGATTCTATTATGAAAACAGGAAAGAATGGCTCTTCTAAAAGATAATGGAACCCACACCTTTCTCCTGATGATTGGCAACAAGTCCACCAAGAGCATGATTCCAGGGGGCACCCACATTTCATATTGGAGTATGTGTGAATGGTGCTCCCTGAAGTTGGGTACACAGCCTGTGTGGCCATCTGTGGCGGCTCACAGAGGGGCCTATATGATTCATCCTGGGGCTTTCACCCAGCCCGGCAGGTGCATATCTGCATTGACCTGTGGCATTCATCACCAGCCTAGCCACACTCCCTTCCCAGCCAAGCTGAGTCAGTATTCTTTAATCCTGACTTATCATTTTATATCAGTTCAGATCTATTCAGTTCCCTCATGGCTTCCCACTGGACCTCTGTTACAAGCCAAAACACATCCTTCTGGCTCATTTGTTTCAGTCATTCTGTTGACCTTTTCAAAGCGATTTGCTGCTCTCACTATCATGCGCATTGTCATAGTTAAATAGAAAAAAACAACAGTCACATAAGCAGGAAACTGGCATCTTCCCAGCACTTGGTGCAGGCTTCAGTTTTAGCACTTACCCCCACAGCACCATAAACATTTATTTACATTTCTGACTCCTTCACTCAGTGTGAGGTGAATGAAAGGCAGAATGATGCTCCTTTGAGCCACAGTTCTTAGTGGGTGTCAGCACATAGTAGGTCCTCTAGTAATGTTTGGTAAGTAGATGAGTAAATGAATAGATTACCTTTCTTAGATTTGGACACAGTAGTCTCATTTTGAGCATATGGCTTAAAGATGATTCTTCTCTCTATTATGTACAATGGCCTTTGTTTAAATCTTCCTGGATGAGGCTAGAAGACATTGCTATGTCTCCACCAATGGTTTCTGGGTGTTTTGTTTATCCCTGTGCAGGTGGGGAAGTGGAAAGACAAGTCCCTGCAGATGAAGTACTATTTGTGGCCCCGAATGTGTCCTGAGACGGAAGAGCAGGAGGATGACCATCTGAGCATCGTAACGCTGGAGGAGGCTCCGTTTGTTATTGTGGAGAGTGTGGACCCTCTGAGTGGAACCTGCATGAGGAACACAGTCCCCTGCCAAAAACGCATCGTCTCCGAGTACGGCACCTTCCCCAGTGGCTTCAGATGGCATGGGATAGTCAGATTTGACCCAGCTGTTGGCACTTGGCCTGCCTGGGACTTGAAGCATAGAATGAATTGAGCACCATGCCTGATTTCCATTTACCATTGAGCAATGGGATTATTGGTAGCCCTGTGGTCTGATGTCTAGTTCTGTCCAGATCATGGCCTGGGAGAATTTCTGCCAGCTATACTAATGTTTTTTTGGCCTTGTCTGATCTCAGTGACTAGAATCTCCAGTTTGTGGAGATTCAAGTTTACATTGATGATGAAATATATTTGGGGGAGCCAACAAGTCCTAAAATTTTGAGATTTAGAAACATTTTAGAAATCAGGATAATGGTTCCCTTTGGTGATGGTGGGAAGTGCCTGAAAGGGAGAATAAGAGGCCTCTAAGAGAGCAGGCAGACAGCTCTGGTGGTGGTAAGGATGGGGGGAGATAATGGGATTTAGCAATAAAGAAAAAAAAGAGAAAGAACTCATGATCATGGACAACAGTGTGGTGATTGTAGGGGGAGAAGGGGTTGGGTTCAGGTGAAAGAGGGTATGGGGGAATAAATGGTGATTGGGGTGGGGGAGAAAATAAAAATATAACTCCCAAAATAAAAGAGGCCTGTAAGGTGCTGGCAGCTTCTCTGTATCTGGATTTGGGTGCTGGTTAAATTGGTGCATTTATTGTGTGAAAATTCATCCAACTGAACCCTTAGGACAGGTGCACTTTCCTGATGTATATTATACTTCAAAGGAGCATTAAAAATTGTCAGAAAATCTAGTTTGCTGCCTTGAGTTAATGAGCGAATTGCAGCTCTGTGGTCTGATTTATTCCTTCGTTTAGGCCTGATGTAAATTGTGCTGAGCTATGAACGGGGTTGGGGTTGTAATGGCAAAGGGTAATATTTTGCCTCTTACATAAAGCCTTGTTTTTGTGTTGCTTTGTTTCTTTAACTGCTTAGGAATAAAACAGATGAGGAGCCAGGTTACATCAAAAAATGCTGCAAGGGCTTCTGTATTGACATCCTTAAGAAAATTTCCAAATCTGTGAAGTTCACCTATGACCTTTACCTGGTCACCAATGGCAAGCATGGGAAGAAAATCAATGGAACCTGGAATGGTATGATTGGAGAGGTGAGTATCAGGAATCAAGGGTCATTTCCAGATCATGACCTGGGAAAATTTCAGCTAACTGTACTAATGTTTCTTTGGCCTTGCCTGATCTCAATGACTAGGACCTCCAGTTGATGGAGATTCAGTTTACACTGTTTCATTTAGATATCAAAAACCCTCATTTTACTAATCTTAGAAAATATAAACTAGTAAATAGAGTATATACTCTTCCCACTGCTCAAAGAAAACCACTATGGGCGATGAGTTATTTCCCCTGTGAAGGTTCCTCCCCTTCCTGAATGTTCTAATTGGAGCATTGGGTCTTTCTTCCCAGGTGGTCATGAAGAGGGCCTACATGGCGGTGGGGTCACTCACCATCAACGAGGAGCGATCCGAGGTGGTCGACTTCTCTGTGCCCTTCATAGAGACCGGCATCAGTGTCATGGTGTCACGCAGCAATGGGACTGTCTCACCGTCTGCCTTCTTAGGTAGGTGATGAGCTTGCTGATGTGAAGGAAATAGACACAAGGGCAGGTAGATGGAATGAGGCACAGTGAAGGGCAGGTGGCCAGGCTCTTTCAGCCAGGAGGTGGTTTGCTGGAAGCTTAGCTCAGCCAGGATTTCATTTTGGGGGGTTTCAAAATTGATTATTCTCTAACATGAAAACTGAAGAACACTACCCCCCCAAAATAGAAAGGGTTATAAGATAACAGTGCTGGAGTGGTAATCAAGGGTCCTACTTTAGTCCCATTCCTGCTTCTTAATCATCATTTGACTTTGAGGAAATTTTCTTTATCCTCGGACTCAGCTTCCTCAACCATAGAAGACATTTCAACTAGCAGATCCTTGAAGCTGCTTTCTGCTTTAATAATTTCTAATTGTGAATATCATTGAAATACATATGATTTCTAAAAATATATTGATTGATTGAGAGAGAGAGAGAGAGAGAGAGAGAGAGAGAGAGAGAGAGATTTGTTGTTCCACTTATTTATGCATTCATTGGTGGTTCTTGTATGTGCCCTGATTGGGGATTGAACAGCAACCTTGCCATATCAGGATGATGCTCTAACCAACTGAGCTACCCAGCAGGATGAAATACCAATGATTCTAAATTTTCTTCAAGAATTGAGCTCAGTGCTACCTAAAAAGGTTTTCTGTTTCCACATGAATTTTCTGAAGCTTTGTCATATAAAGCTGATCTGATTCTCCTCCCCATCTCACTCCAAGCTTCCTCGTAGCATTCAGTGCTTCCCCACTCTCCAGCATCACTTAGGTGTTAAATGTTTTAGATATAAGACTAGGTAAGACCAGGGTTTCAATTAAATGAACTCTCTTATGAGCTCATACCCTATATTTTTGGCAAGAGCTGTGAGAACAAGGGGTTGAAAAATAATGTGTCACCTTGAAAACAGAACACTGGGATAGGAGACAGGAAGCCTAGTTTGGATATAAGATGTAAGCCTTTGGACAAGTCACAGTCTCTCTAATGGACATCAACTTTTTTTTATGAGGATGTTGGAATAAACCATGACTAATATTTCCTTAGGCTCTATGGGGGAGGGGGGGTATTCAATTAAGGCACTGCAAAGTGGTGTTAGAGATTCTATACTTTTCTCTAAATTACTTAAGTTTCCCAGCCAACCTTCTTACTCGCAGTCAAGCCAATTCTGGCTCTTCCAATTTTATATGAAATGTTATTAGATAGCACACACTCTATGTATGCATTAATCCTCATAGTAGCTTTATGTATTTTATTTGCTTTTTCCTTTACAAGGATAATTTGAACATTAAGATATACAAACAAAACTACAGTTTAGGCCCAGCCGGCATAGCTCAGTGGTTGAGTGTTGACCTGTGAATTAGGAGGTCAAGGTTCAGTTCCCAGTCAGGCCATATGCTCAGATTGTGGGCTCTATCCCCAGTGTGGGGCATGCAGAAGGCAGCCAATCAATGATTCTCTCTCATCATTGATGTTTCTATCTCTTTGTCCCTCTCCTCTCCTCTCTGAAATCAATAAAAACAAACAAACGCACACAAAAAACACACACCACATTCTAATTCTAACTCTGTCGGCATAGAACTAACCTTAATTAGCTTCTAAACTAGAAGAGCCAGTGATACATTGGGATAGCCCTAGAATGACATAGGAATGCCACGCAGGGTGTGTGTGTGTGTGTGTGTGTGTGTGTGTGTGTGTGTGTGTAGCAGTAAGTTAATTGCAGCAGTGAGAGAAGCCAATATTTATTGAACACCTACTATGTGATATGCCAGGAATTATTGTACAAACTGTGACTATATTATCTCATTGATACTATCATTATACCCATTTTTTGGCTTAAGAACTGAGTCTCAGGTTAAGCAATTTTCCAAGAGTCTCTCAGCTAGTAATGGGCAGATCCAGATATGGCTGCCTTCAGAGCCTGTGTTCTAACACACAGTTTGAGCTCTAAAATGTGGTGGTCTGCCCTGTGGCTCAGTGGATAGAGTGTCACCCTGCGGACTGAAAGGTCCCAGGTTCCATTCTAGTCAAGGGCATGTACCTTGGTTGCGGGCACATCCCCAGTGGGGGGTGTGCAGGGGGCAGCTGATTGATATTTCTCTCTCATCGATGTTTTTAACTCTCTATCCCTCTCCCTTCTTCTCTGTAAAAAAAAAAATCAATAAACTATATTTAAAAAATAAAATGTGGTGGCCAGAGACTAAGATGTGAGATAATACAATGGGAAAGCACAGACCTTTGCCCTCACTGACCTCACTTCATAAACTGGTCCTGAGAGGACCATGACCTCTGAATCTAGTTCACTGCTCTGTAAAATGAATATGGTAAACCCAAAATGAAAGAGCCATTATAAGGACTGGATAAAGTATGTGGAGAAATCACTTTCTAAATTGTAAAGACCAATACAAATATGATTGTTGTTGTTGTTTTATACAGAAAATTTCCCTAAGCTTAATGGGGGGGGGGGGCAGAGAAAGTACTTTTTACTCAGTTATTCCCTAATTTTAAACAAAAGTGAAATCAGGGTAGTATTGCAATCAATTGGAACCAATGGGGAGAGATGTTCTCTACTCCACTGCTTAGAGGCTTTGAATTGTACCTTCTACCTCCATCTCTGGCTGCCACAAAAAGGTTTTGCATTTCATAGCTGGCATGCCCTTATAAAAGTCCTTTTGAAATTGATTAAGTGGCCAGGCTTTTATAATTCCCTTGAGAGTTCACAAGTAAAGGTTTCAAGTAAGAAAATATTTTCTAATTTCCAGCCATTTTTCCCTTTTTTTAACTTCATCTTTATTAATGATTTGGAAGATGGAGAAAGCAGCATATTAATTCACATAGTTATGAGTTTACAATGTGATGTGTTAGCTAAAAAGGCCAGAACTATTTTGAGACACAATTGAGGGAGCAGTATATCATGGGACCAAAGAGTGTCCCTTCTTATAGGCCTTCAGAGAGACGGCTACTGGAAGGTAGTATTCAATTTTTAGACACCTGTAAGCCAGAAAGATGTAATACAACTGGAAGAAACTCAGCAAAAGCGATTAAAGAAAGTGTAGTGGATAATTATTGCCCTCTTGCCTGACCTTGTCCCATCAACTATGTGACCTGATGATAGAGCCTGGCTTGTAGTTGTCTGCTTAATTATAGATGAAGCATGTTCCTTGTCATCTGCTAAATTCCCACTGTTGTAAATACTGCTATTCAATGTGGATGTGTTTTTTAACACTGACTTATATTCTCACACCCTAATGATGTCTAATAAAATATATACATCAAATTGGGTTAAAAAATGTAAGTATATGAAAGTTTAAGACAAGTGGGGGAAGGGAGCTATTTGTTGTATGTAATTATTATAGAATCAGTTCAAGCCTGAAATAGTAGCTAAGTCTGTTGAGAATGAATTTGGCTCTTAGGCTTGCGAGCATTGGTGAAGACTTTTCCTAGGTCTCTACTGTGTGGTGTGGCCATGTAGATGACACCATAAACCAGGAATCAGTCCAATATGATCCATTTACTCCATATCTGGTATGTCTTCCAGTTGTACCATTTACTGAAAGACCCACATACTGGTCCAATGCAGAAACTATCTCTGTAGTCTCAAAATTTCATAGGCAAGATGCTGTCCTTTTTATGTACTTGAAAGAAAATAAACCTTGACTTGCCCATCAAATAAATGGAGATGCTCAGGCATAGCCTCTTACTTCTTCCCAGTCCAGGCCTTGGTTGTCTGAAGGGATGTACACACCTCTCGCTTGTTTTCCCCCAAAAGTGCATGTTGGATAAGTGAATAAATAGGTAAATTAATTAGAATCTCTTTGTTCTCTGTTTTAACCATCAGCACTGATTTTTTCTTCCTTCCCCAGAGCCCTTCAGCGCTGACGTCTGGGTGATGATGTTTGTGATGCTGCTCATTGTCTCAGCTGTGGCTGTCTTTGTCTTTGAGTACTTCAGCCCTGTGGGTTATAACAGGTGCCTCGCTGATGGTAGAGGTAAGTCCATTAAAACCGCTGCATTTCTGCATTTTTCTAGCTCTCAATTTCGAACCTCTGAACCCTTCATTTGCTTTCTTCTCCTTAACTAACCCGTTTCTGAAAATGAACCCTCAGCTTTCTATGTCACCAGCTTGAAGACTCATTAGAAATAACCCAATTAAGATGTTAGTTTGAATCTATATGTCCCCACCCTGGCTCAAGTCTGATCCCAAACCCAGTTCCACCCGTAAGGGAAATGAGAGGAAAGCTGGCAGGAGATACTTGTAGCATAGCCATATAAGAGGAAGCTTTTTTGATAACCTTAGGCTAAGAGCAGGCTATGAGAGTAGTTGTGGCTGAAAGAGTTCTCCATAGCCAAAGGACCGCCACTGAGGTACAACATCTCCAAAGCACATGCCCTGCTCTATCCCTCTGCCAGGAAGTGTAAGAGTTGGATATTTGAAATACAATGGACAGGAGATTACAGTTCTCACCCACAGCTACTACTGGGGGAAGTCCAGTTTCCTGGCTAGGTAAGTCCAGAGATGTGAGGGCTGCCTTTGTGTTTGAAGCATTTAAGAAGGGGGAGATGGGGTCCTTATAAATAGCTCTTCTAAAGTTTCTGACACTCTAGGGTTAGAAAATATTACACCTTTTCTGAGAGTTTTATCCTGAAGTTAGACCTTCAAGATGAAAGATTCTTAGGTTCTTAACCCTGGATATACATAAAAATTATCTGTGGGACACTTAAAAAACAAAGGTGCGTGACCTGATTTTCGAATATTCTGATTCACTAAGTCCAGAGTGGGGCTTGGACCATTGCATGTTTCAAAATAGTGGTTCTTTACCTTGGTTGCATATTAGAATAATAATCCCAGACCATACCAGTTAAATAAGAATCTCTGGAGATGGGTGCTAGGCTGCTGTATTCTGAAGTAGCTGCCTAGTGCTTCTGTTGACTTCACAGTCCGTGCTGTCACCCACCACTGCACTGAAGTATTTCCAGGTGCCGACCTACCTTCTTATCTGTTGTGTGAACTCTGGGTGGAAGTTTGGCTGCCTCCACAGCATGGTACAGTCCGGGCTTTCCATCTCTGCCAGAGGGTCATCCAGAAGCTTGACCTGCTCCCCATCCCAATGGGCATTGCTAACAAGTGAAACATCTGAGAAGCACATAACTACATACATAGGTTGACCATGTCAAGAGCTTAAGTTAGTGTGCCTCCTCCCCTACACTGGAAGAAAATCAAGGAGATAAAAATTCAGATATAAAATTCAGAACAAGGACTTACTTTACAATTACTTTACCAAACAATGCTTTGTCTTCACAAAGGCATTCAACACGGGGCCACTTTAAATATTAAGACTCCTTGAGGCATTTTACAATGTATAAAACTTTTATTTATAAACATCTTTTTAGTTACACATCTGTTCCATGAAATCAGGTCTGTATGCACAGATGTGTGTGCACAGTTAGATATTAGGCTCGACATGTGTAGTCACCGGTGATTTAGTTGGCTGAGCAGATGCTGCAGGATCACAGGTAATATCGTAAGACCTGAGCTAATGTGTTGTAAAACTGTGCAGGCAGATGTTCATTTCTACAGTGGAGGGGCTACACGCAGACCTAGGCATCAGGCAAAATCTCATCATCGTCAAGCAGAGAAAGCAGTAAAGTCACAAGAAGATTATCAGCAGAAGTCTTGACACTATCTGTGTGAAGATCAGGGGAAGGAAGGTCAAGGATAGCCTGCCTTAGTGCCCACAGCTACATGTGGCAAAGCTAGGGTTTATGACTACCTGCCTGGGCTTCCTGACATTCTTTTGTGCAGGAGCTGCTACTGTAGGAAACCATTTGGAAAGTGTTGGCATTGGAGAGGGGTCAGAGTTGTCCTTGAAACATTCAGTGCTTGATGCTAGACTGTAAGAAAAAAACAGGATAAGGTGCACTGAAAGCCATTTAGCATCAGTGTGAATAAAATTGGAGGAGGTTTATGACAATGGTAGAAAAAGACCCCACACAGTTCTTGCTGATCTTTTTGAAGTTGAAATATTTTCTTGGTAGATAGTAATGTAAATTTTAGGAACAACAGGAATAGGGACATGTGTGTGATGATAATGGGGTGGTTGCCTTTGTTATTTGGATTTGATATGATCTTGAGGGTCTTGATCTTAGGGGAAGAAAGCTGGCCCCTCCAGTGCTCTGACTGAGTCATGACCATTGGTGGGAGCAAGATCCCATATGCACCCAAGCCTCTGCTTTTTCTCCCGAGAAACTTTCTTATGCCCTCAGGGGGTCCCTCCCAGGAGAAGAGAGACACAAGCTCTCTACTTAAAAAGCTTTCTGTGAAAGGGCTGGGTCTTGGTTGGAGGGAGGATTTCCTGCTCTGAGCAGGAACTTACCAGCTCTGTGTGCTTGTAGGTTTCAACAGAACCAGTGACTCTGTCTTAACTTTCTGTCTTTGTCTTTTGTTCATTTCAGAGCCAGGGGGCCCATCTTTTACCATCGGCAAAGCTATTTGGTTACTGTGGGGCCTGGTGTTTAACAACTCCGTCCCGGTGCAGAACCCAAAGGGGACCACCTCCAAGATCATGGTGTCAGTATGGGCCTTCTTCGCTGTCATCTTCCTGGCCAGCTACACTGCCAACTTAGCTGCCTTCATGATCCAAGAGGAGTATGTGGACCAGGTTTCTGGCCTGAGTGACAAAAAGGTAAGAGGACCATTTAAAACATTCTATCTTTCTCTCAATCTCATTCTGAACCATACTCAAAGTTCTCACATACCTGTTAATTTTTCTAACTCTTTAGACTCTACAGTTCTTTCTTATGTTTCCTTCAATTGGAGGAGGTCTGAAATGGGAGCAGAAAACAATATCCCTACTGAAATAATATTACTTCACATTTGCCTTCTGATTTTGTGAAAGGTTGTTATAAGTACACCCAGTGTTGCAAATAAGAGGCTTGGTATGTTAGCAGCTTTCTGAGTACACGGTACTTGTTGTTGGATACACTTGGGTGGCCTATCCACACGGGGCTTCTGTTTGGTGTTATTAGAGGGCTGCCCCATGCACCCACGCTGAGGGCACTGGCCCATTGTGGCCTTCATTTTCCTCCCAGTGGGGTTTGGCTGTGGGGCTCTCTCTTTGTTCCCCTGCACACTCGTGTATTCCTATGGCTGAGCAGGAGGGTTGTTCTCCTTGTGTCCTGAAGAGAAGTAACTTCTATTTAACTTGATTGCCCTGTGTGATGCCGATGAATGGGCTGCCCCCATACCAATTGCAGGCCTCCCTGCTGGCCTGTGCAGTTGAGACAGGAAGGAAAGTGTCTGCTGGTTTCCAACTTTTCTGGGTGCAGATGTGCACAACCCATTCTGAATGCATCTGACTCTCTAGGTCTGCCAGAAGCATCACGGCTTCCATGGCAGCTCTGTCTTCTGAAACTGTGATAACCAGATGGTCCATGACCAGTAATAGGAGTTACCTTCACGGTGTATCCAGTAAAGCTCCTGGGTGACCCCAAAATGATTCTGGAGACTTGTACTTACAACAAATTTTCTACTCTGTTGTCTTAAAATGTGGAAAATGTTGATTTCCCACCCCTTCCACCATGATGAAGCCATGAAATATAGAGATGTGTGTTTAGACCAGCTAGGTCCGACAGTGAATGATTTATCACATGGGTGTGGTTTCCCAAAGATAAAACTTGAAATACTTAGCAAATGGTTTGAGAAGAGTGGAAAGGAGGAAATATTCTCTTCAGGGGCTCTATTCTGATTTCTCCATCTGCTCAACACTACTCACTAAGAATATTCAAAAGCATGTGAGAAAGATAAATAAGCTTCTTAGGGGAATGAAAAAAACTATATATATATATATATATATATATATATATATATATATATATATATATATATATATATTTCACTATGTTTACTTCATCATGTTATTTCATTCTCTGATTAGTCTTTCTTTTTACTTTATTTTTCTTTCTTATTTTAAAAAAATATTTCCTCTCTGGTATTTCTTTCTCCATTATTTTTAAGATTTGTTTATTTCTCTCTTCTAACTCATGATTTATCATGCATTCATTCATATATTTATTCATTTATTTTTAAACCTTTTTCTCATTGTTCCTTTGTCTACATTCTTCCTTCATCATTTTCTCCCCTATCCCCTGTTACAACCACTACTCTTTGTGCCTCTTTCTGTAACCTGGGCAGTAGTGGGGCTACACACAGCTGCTTCTTCAGGGCTCCATGCTGGGATGTGGCGTGGCTGGGGTGGGGATGTGAAGCATGACAGATCATGTGTCTATGTGTGGGTTTTTCAGAGGTAAGGCCGGCATGTCCTCACACCAGGATATGGCTGAGATGTGGTGGATCGTGTCCCCACATAGAGTATGGCAGCACCCTGTTTCCATGCAGGAGGCAGCATGGTAGAGGTGTGGTGGGTCACCCTCCTGGGGCTCTGGGCTGTAAAGTAGGGAATCCACCATATTTATCACCTTGTTTTCTTCAAGTGCCTGAGAATTGCTTAGGACACTATATTTTTCTTTCTCAGACCCTCATGGGCTATCCAGCAACAATGGAATAATCTATTTGAACTAAGCATAATTGGGATGGAGGGGGATTGTTTTCCCTTCTGTGGCTTTGAAAGACATTTCATTCTAGGCTACTGGAACCAGAAAGACTTCACCTGTCTGTCTTCCACACCATGTTGTTTATGATCTGAAATGTTGAATCTCGTCAGTTCTTTGCTTAAAGAACTTCAGTGGCTCCACTACTTATAGAATAAAGAAGATTTTTTCACATGTGGCTTTCAAAGCTTTTATGTATGATGCCCCATGTGTCTCATTAGCCAGTACTTAGATTCTTGCATCCTACAATTCTAGGCATCCTCCACTCCATATCCTCCCCAACTATGCCTCTATCTATGCATCTGCCTAAAATGTTCTTCTCCTCACTTCATTCACCAAACTCCTATTGGAACTTCAGGACCCAGATTAGAGATCACTTCATTTGTGGAGCTTTCCTTAGCTCATCTGGGCAGTTATTCATTCTCTCATCTGTTCTCATCTGTCATGGCATTCATACCTTTACCATAACTCTTGTCTTCCACATTGTACTGTAGTAACCTGCAGGTCTGTACTTGACTATCTCCTTCTATCTGGTCATGAGCTCCAAAAGGTCAGTGATCATAACTTGGTTAACATTTTTTTAAGTCTGTTGGGAGAGAGGGAGAGAGGGAGAGAGGGTATATTTACCGAAGAGCCTCTTGTGCAGAGCTGAGTTACTAAACATTATAGGCAAAGAAAGCAGCAAGAGAGCCAGAACCCTTTAACAGCTGTTTAATTTGAAAATGCTGCAAAATGGTTATCTCTGATACATTTCAGAACTTTGCAAATGACAAAATAGTAAAGTGTGAGCATCCTACCAGAAAGTGTCAACATAATTTACATAATTATAGAAAACATTTAGTAACTAATGACATATAACTATATATCGGTGTCAGGAGCAGTAATATAAATTATAGAGTTTTTTGAAAGTACACTGAAAATGTCGAAATTCTTATTGTTTTTTTACTTAGAACACCTAAAGAAAACATAGACTTGGGACTAACTTTGCATGAAAGGAAGTGTATTCTGTGAATTTAGAAAAAGAAAAGAATAAAGTCATCAAAACAATATTCAGAATAGAAATGAGGTGATTTTGAAGATTTTTTCAGTGTAATTAAAGTTTCATCAAGGAAAGTAACAGTTAAAATGAAGAAAGATTTCTAAACTTACTCTATCACAGATGACATATCTTCTGTTAACTCAGATCAAATGATAAATAGCTTAGGTTATGATGGGAAGATATTTGTAGCCATTACATTTATATATATTTTTTTAAATTATCTTCAACTTTATGGCAGAGACATGTTCCCATATCCCATGCATGTTAAGGCACAAAGTCAGAATGCTCAGAGTTAAATTTCCGTGAAAATATATTTCGGGGCTTCTTTTTACTGGATGGCTTCCATTTTGCAATAGCACATGACATCAGTGAATTCAGAATTACCCACTACTTGCTATAACTAAATATGGGTGCAAGTGCTAACATATAGCAGCCTTGCTGTACATTCCATCAGCTCCCCCGTGGGAGGACAATGGAAGGGAGCTGGTGACATCTTTCTTCTCCTAACAAAGAGCCCACAGTGCAAATTCTCATGTTTCTCGCCTATCTAGATGGATTTCTCCTTTCGCAGTCTGCCAGCCACAGTGTGGAGGGGAAAGAGCTTGGCCAGGTGAAAGATGAGACATATTTGCTGGGCACTGGGCACATTAAGTATGTCACAGATATGTTATATGTGTAATCTTCATACAGGTATGATTAGTCCCATTTTATCAATAAGGACACTGAGACTCTGGGAAGTTTAGTGAATTCCCTAAAATCACACATTATCAAGTGACAGAGCCAAGGTTTGAGCCCCTGTGTGTTTGGCTCTAAAATCACTTTGCCAGGATGTCTCCCTTATAGTTAATCCCAGACAAAGCTATGACATAGCTAAGGATTGGGATTGACACCCCTACCCCCACTTTCTCATTTCATTGCCTACACTCTCCTTTAAGGACTTTCTGTATCAGCTCCACTTAACCCAACCCTTCTCAGGGCATAGTACACTACCACTACCAAGACTAGTATTTCTACTTCTACTACTACTGCCATTACTGGTAATAATAACAGTTAACATAACCTCAACAATAATATCCCTGCTGACATTTCTTCAGCTTTTATGAGTCAGGCATAATGCCAAATACATTACATAGATTACCTTATGTAATGGTGCTATTAATATCTTCATTTGTACATGAGGAAACTGAAGCTTGGAGAGGTTAGATAATTTGCCCTTCTGATGTTCCTGGCTGCCTATAGCCCCTAAACAGTGTGCTATCCTCTTCAGATACCCATGGTTTTAATCACCCTCCTTCCTATCCTCCCATCTACCTTGTCATGACAAGTTTACCAAGTTAGATCCTTTTCCTCTCCTAAAAAGTAGCTATCTGATTAACAGGTCCATAATAAGTAGGTAGTATTTTAACATTTGCACTTTCTATAATATGACTTTCAGAGGTTTTACTTTAAACAGACAATAATGATGATTTCTAGTAATTGGGCAAGCTAATGGCCTTCAAATTGACTTTAGTGTGGTCCCATTGTGACCCTGAGGTTTATGTCGCTGTTGGAGGGTGGGAGAGGTTGGCAGCAGGGGAGAGAGAGGTCGGTTATGAAGTCAGGGGTGAAGAAAGCCTGCAGGGAGGCAAAGGCTGCGAAGGTCACTGGGGGCCACCATCTGGCCACCGGGCTCCTGAGGGTATGTGGCTCTGTCCTGCTTCACACATTCCTACCGTCAATCTGATGTACACCCACATCATATTTTGCAGTTCTGTTCCATAAGGAACTAGTGGAACTTTATTAACTTCAGCTTGTCACAGAGGTGCTCATCTGGCTAATGAGGGCAGCATTATCTGCCTGCATCATTGGAGGTATGATTAGGATGGCCTACTAACAACTAAATGAGAACCCCCTGGCTTTTCTAGGTAACGGTGATTCAGAGTTTCTGAGAAGTCCCATAGAATCTGGAAGTCACCTCCTATCCTTTCGGGATAAAGGCAGGGTATGGCTTTGATTAGTCAACATGCAAACAAATAAGTAAAGAGGCATTTTTGGAAGAAAATCAGCATTCTACACCACAACTACAATGAAATGTTGGGATGGTGTCTGAGCATGTGTGAGGAAATGGGCCATGCTTTCCACCCTATTAACTTTAGGCTGAAAGCCAGTGGGAGACAGCTGACCTCACGCCTGATCTGTCACAACCCGGTTTTGGCCCAGACCATCTTGGTCAGACCACGCAATACTGGCCTAAAAACAGCTTACTAGGGAAAGTGACAGGCATGACTAACTAGCCAGGGAGCTAGAAATGAGGGCCTGGGCAGGACCTCCTGGTAGCTGAGCAAAATGAAAGACTGTGATTCATTCTTACTATCAAGCAACTGGTCATCTCGTAACTGCTGGTCAAGAGTAGGTGTGGAGGAAGTGACAAGAGAAGAAAACTTCCCAAACCCTGCCAGTATATGGAGTATACTACATGCACTGGTGGGGCAAGGGACACCTGCCCCTTTGTCTATTAATTATCAGAGCCAGTCTGACACTATGCATGGACTCTGCCCCACATACTGTGGCTCCTTCATTCTTGCCAAGGTGGCCTCCATCCATATAGATCCAGAACAAAGCCCTGTGCTTGGCCAGTCCCATGTCTGTCAAGCAGGTTAGCTATCACCTCTTCTCTGTTTTATTTGAGAACAAAACTGCATATAACTCTTCAACAAGCCCTATGGATCCTAATTCCTAAGTCTGTCTTGACTAAGGCAGGAAATCCTTACCCTCGGCTCAGCATCCAATGGCTTAGCAGTGGTTACTCCTTGTCCCAGGATGGAGACGCCCTGGCATTGACTACTGTGCAGATCCCATTGTCCTCTTTTCCTCCTTCACAGCATCCGGCTTCACTTAGTTCTCTTCTCCTTGCTCTCTGACATTCCATGTTTCCCACACAGGATTCCTCACCTCCCAGCTCTCCTATGCTGTTGGGGGCAGTAGTGGGTTGAATGATGGCCCCCCAAAATGATACATCCACATCCTGACCCCTGGAACCTTTGAATGTGGGACTTATTTGGAAAAAAAGGTATTTGCAGATGTATTTAAGTTAAAGACTCAAGATAAGATCATCCTGGATTATTTAGGTTGATGCTAAATCAGTGGCAAGGGTCTTTATAAGAGAAAGGCAGAGAGAGATTTGACATCTAACAGGAGAAGGCCCTGAGAAGGCAGAAGCAGAGATTGGGTTGTTGTGGCTACAGTGAATGCCTGGAGCCACTGGAAGCTGGGAGAGAAAGGAATCACAGAACTGGAAGGGACTTTAGCTGATTACCAGGCACAGTTGATACTTTTTGTCATCAAAGACGACCAGTTGTCCTCTCCATGTAGATGAACATGTTGCACAGGAATGCACACTCAGCATATGCTTCTGTGCACGTGTAACTCTATCCTCCAAAACTACATAAAGATAATGAGATAACTGGGTAACTAAGAACTTGGTACTTGCAAAGCTGTGTAAGGAACACCAGTTTCCGATGTGCATGGAACATACGTTTTACAAAGTGGATCTCAGAAAGGTGGTCTTTCTTACCTGGAAAAAGAAGAAATTTTGGTTCATTCTGCTGACACTAGAAGAACCATCTTTTTGAAATAAAACAAAGTGAAAAGTAAGGGAGGGAAGAAGGAAGAATAGCATAAAAACCCAATCCTAGGTTTGATCTACTCTGTATAACTCTTTTTAGAAAGGTGTTATTATGCAAGATATTAGGGGAATGGAAAACTTCCTGGAACCATAAAATAGTTTTAAATGTAATTATAAAAACTAGCATGAGTATTAATTCACAATTTCCCCCACCTGGGTCCCAAATGAAAGCCAGCAATAGGCAGCAAATAATTGTAATTAACGACATATAGCATGGCATGTGCAGTTGAGCTTCAGATGCTCTGAGAATAGGAGAAGCTGGTGAGATTGTCTTTAAACTGGCCAGTTTGTTGGACTTTTCTGTGTGACTTCCCTATGAGGCCTCTCCCCTCCAGGCCATCTCTCCCATGTCAGGAAGGGCAAGTGGCTCTGGGAACTGCCACCGAAGTCTCACAGCCAAGTCTCTGGTTTTAAGATAAGAGAGAGCTATTCCATTTAGCTGACTATTGAAGGCAGATTCTTCATTCTGAAGTTTATTTACGAGAGAGAGAGAGAGAGAGAGAGAGAGAGAGAGAGAGAGAGAGATCCTCAACACCCTTTCCTCTCCTTAAAAACAAAAATTAGAAATAAGTGGTTTAGCCCTAGCTGGTTTGGCTCAGTGGATAGAGTGTCAGCCTGTGAACTGAAGGGTCCCAGGTTCAATTCCGGTCAAGGGCACATGCTCAGGTTGTTGGCTTGATCCCCAGTGGGGAGTGTGCAAGAGGCAGCTGATCAGTGATTCCCTCTCATCATTGATGTTTCTCTCTCTCTCTCCCTCTCCCTTCTTATCTGAAATAAATAAAAATATATTTAAAAAAAAGAAATAAGTGGTTTAGTCTAAGGGGGCTAATCTTTTATATGTTCACTAAATATTGATTTATGGATTAAGGATTTTTTTTAAGAATTAGTGTTTCCCTTCTGGACAACTAAGTTTGAGTCCTTTGAGACACATTAATGCAGCCAAGATAATTTCTATGTGGCCAAAGCTATCAGGCCTAAAATGAATCAGATTTGGGAGATGTCAGAATTATATTTACAGTGAAAATTGTGGCCTGGGCTGGCTCTGGGCTTTTGTGAATATTTCAGCCTTTTTGCCCTTCCATTGTCCCCTTGCTATGATGGCAAGAGTAGACAAAGGTCTCAGTGGATTGTGTGCAGCCTGTTATATTTTTGGAAGTTTTCTGCATAGCTGGGTACATGCTAGGGCCAGTGGGGTCTGAGAGTGCCTAAGGCCTGGAGAAACCCAACCATTTAGTTTGCAATTTGCAACCAAGTTTTGCCTTCCAGCACAGGTCACCGAGGGCCATGGCAGGGCCACTCACACTCTGTAAACACTGTCGTCTTGGACATCTCCTCTGGTATTTTATTCCACTTCTATTTGGGGGCTTCTAGTGTCAAGGGCATGAGCTTCAGGCCAACAGTATCCTGAGAGCTGCCCTTGTAGGAAGAAGAAAACAAGCAGGCAGGCAAGCTCCATCAGATGCAGGCAGCTTAGACTTTCAGGAGGAAGAGTCAGGGCGAGGAATATCAGGGTCTCAGGTCTCCCCTTTAAAAATTACAGGGTTAGTCTATATGAGTAGTTCTTTCTGTTGTGGGGACCCAAGGAGGAGTGGCTACCTAGGAAGGGTTGGGGTAGAGCAGAGTGTTGACATTGAAGTCACTTGGGGAACCCTTTCAGATTAAATAGGCCTCTGTCCAGCTGGCTGGAAATATAGGTGCAGGTGGTAAAACCCCCACCAAGCAGGGCCTGTCAGGAAGAAGCCAGAAAAACCCAAACTATAAAATGTGTTTTGAGAATCCTTTTGGTACTTTGAGGGGAGGTTATTGAAGGGATGTGACATCTCCCCTTTCTCTCACTGCCTTAAAACCTACCAAAGGGGCTTTGAGGAGACCATTTGGAGACCGTAGTATTCATCCCCTGCAGTTGGAATGGAGAGAGGATAGCATTTGACCTATACCTGGGAAAACCAAGGCTGGCAGTTCTTGGCTAGAGCAGATCACCTAGTAGGTGGGCCAGACTATGACCAGTGACAGGAAAGGTCTGTGTTTTTAAATACCAGATTAGGCCACATGGGGCGGAGGGAGTCAGTGAGAGCCTGGAGTGCAGGGACGCATTGTTAAAGGTACCCTGTCCAAAGGACTTTCTGCTCAGGATGAGGCGTGGGAAACAGGAACTTTTCTGGAGGGGTGTCACTCAATGGAGAAGCTGAAGGGACTGATGTAAGCAACCAGCTGCACTGAGAGAGTGCAGACCAAGGTTCTAACTGAGAAACCCTGGGGAACCTATGAACTTGCCTGACAAGGAGAAGAATCTTCTTTGAACACCAGCTATGCTTAGAGAGCAGCAGTACTGGATTACTACTGTGTCACCCAAATGAGTGCTTTCTGCCCCTTATGACTCCTCCTTGTCCTGCCCCCACTGTCTTTCATCCCACCCCAGAGAATGGGAAGAAAGCAGCTAGAATATAGAATCTAGAAGAGCTTCACTTTGGTTTTTATTTCTTGGCTAGATGATTGCCACTGGGATTCTTGGGGCCATATCTGCCCGGTTTTCTCTTCCCTTATCATTGAACATGTATTGAACTATTTAATGAACATAAACTATGTGCCAGGCCTACTGTTACACTCATCCTATCTGTTACTACTTTTAATCCTCATGCCCATCCTTTGAGATGGATATTATTAACCTCATTTTACAGATGAGGTGATACATATAAGTGTTAAGCAAATTCCCTGAAGTCACACAACTAGGAAGTGAGGGTGACAGAACTTGATCCCGGGGGAGCTGACTCCACAGCCCACAGCTATCCTGTTATACTGCACTGCTATAGCCCTGTGTCTTTATGTGAACACAGGAAGGAGGTGCATGGTTCTAGAGCAGTGGGAAACCTTTTTTCTGCCAAGGGCCATTTGGATACTTATAATTCATGGGCCACACAAAATTATCAACTTAAAAATTAGCCTGCTACATTTGGTCAAACATTTAATTAACTCACCCCTAATGCATTGGCAGGGTTAGACCAAATGATTTCACGGGCCTTATATGGCCTATGGGCCAAACGTTCCCCACCCCTATTCTAGAAGCATTGGCCTGATGCAGCAGAACCCAATCAAGTCCCCTGCAATAGGGACTCTCTCTGTCCTGGCTTCTGGATTCTCAAGGGAGTGCTTATGAACCCCCATAGGCCCTTAGGCCACTCTCTACCCAGCTGTGAGTGCACAGGAACCTAGAAGAGACTTTTGTTCACTGGAATCTAGGAGTATCTTCAAAAAGGGCTCTGTTGTCTTCATTTCTGTACATTACAAACCACTTATTTAATGAAGGTTGACAGGATGAATGGATCCAAGAGATGTGGAATGTTGTCAGGTGCCATGCTTTCTCTCTTCTAGGAAGTAACCAATAGAATTATACTGAATCCAACTAGAAAGAACAAGATGCCTCTCAGGAGCCTTCCCTTTAGGGGAAAGTAAGGAAGACAGAGAGGAAGGAATTGGAGAGGAGGGAAATGCACCCTACTCTATCTCTCCATCTCATCTTAGGAGGAAAATAAAGCAAGAACAGTATCGATTATTTTCCAAGTACTTCCGGCAAGGAAACCAGGCATAGCTTAAGTCTAAAAACCATCTTGATATTAAATTTGCTAAATGCTTAAATCCTTAGAACTTCCTCACACATCTCTCAGCTTATCACTAGCATGACAGTACGTTCTGAGTTAAGTATAAGCCAGTTCCGTTTCTTGCAATAACTGATTGCCAGTAGGCCCTGAGATGTCTGGGACTCAGCCTTTGTTGGACTGAGTCCAAAAGAGATGTTGAGCTGGGTGTCATCCTGGCACTGAAGAAAGAATGCTGTGATGTCCATTGATGTCTCCTAGTGGCCTCAAATACAAATTGAACAAGCTGCCTAACAGCATTACAATATGAAGGACACTGCAGCCACGGACCTCCCAGGCAGAGGAGCCTCTGGGGAGTGAGCCTTTTATTGCTCCAAGAAAAAAATCGTACTTGAACACACAAGGTTATCTACTCACAGGCCTTTACATGACACACACACCCATTCCCAAAATCACATGCATATACCACAGAGTGTGCAGATGCAGCTCTGACTGGGAACACTGAGCACTTTTTTGCTTTTCTCCTTTTCTCCATCTAAAAGCAAGTCAAATTAATTACAGCCAATTACATACAAATCCCTTTCTGTCTGCCAATCAGGCCTGTTTGATGGGAAAGAGGTGCTCTCACCTACTTCATTATGCAAATTGATATTCAAAGGCTGAAGAACAATGCAGACTTCAGCACAGCAGTGATTTGGGGATGCTAAGAAGAAGCTGCTGGGAGAGGAGTTAGTTTAACCCTCTGATGATGATGAGAGGGCTTAAAGTGGTGATGGAGGCAGAGTCCAAGTACCATTTACCTGATGTGAATTGGGCCCTGACATGGAAGGTCACCATGAGATCAGGCAAGATTCAGGATGATCTGGAGTCCAAATAGTCTAGACAGAATAGCTTGATTCTTTAAATACCCTTGTGTTCTCATCTGTAAGTATGGGGTCAGGTGTGGCCATAAATTAACCCATACTTAGACTATCTGCAGGCAAGCATGATCCATCATGCACAGAAACAATCAACACACATGCACATGCACACACAAGCACAGAGGCAGAAATCAATGAACACTGATACTTCTTATTATGAGATTATTTTATTTGGAAAAGGCTTGTAACATTCAGCCATTTGTTCATTCAGGAGCTACTATGTACAGAGAAAGAGTTATTTCACTTCTCAGTCATCACAGTTGTGAGGACTTATGTTTCTCTTGCCTGCCCCACCTTGTTAACTTGTCCTAGCACTTCAAAATCTCCTCTTGAATTTGAATTACAATCTTGCCTCTGACTCAAACTAAAGTAATCAAAAAGAAGCTTTTAATAAAATTATGTAATTGTCACCCTGGTCCTCTCTCCTGGGCATGTTGCAAGCCAGACAGAGCACATAGCTGTGTGGGCATTTGTGCTTGGCAGCCATGGTCTCGGTGACATGGAGTAGGGCTAGGAGGTGTTTAGTGTTGGGAAGCTGGGCAGTTTTCCAGCTCCTCCTGAAGAGTCTACAGATTATGACTTCAGTTTGGGTTTGAGTGTGGTGAAATCACACAACACCTAACACTCCATGATGAGTCTCTCCAGGATATGAGTGGCCATTCTAACACCACCCCATTGTTGTTGGTACCAGCACTCCAGGTGGCTTACTATGTACACATGAAAGGAATAATACGACTTCCTTGCACCCTCTGAAGGTTGTGTGGTTCAGTGAAGAAGGAGAAATCACAGAAAGAAAATGACTCCCAATGCAGTCCACAGCTGGGCCGATTGGTCTGCATGGCCACTACTCTTTTAGGATGCTTTCCTGTGCTTCTGTTTCTAGTTTAAGCACTTATATAAGAACAAAAAACAAAAATAAGATATCTTCTTCTTAAAATGTATATATCTTGGGGGCATTGAATGATGGTTCTATCAGTGAGACATTTATTTTAAGGTTGTATCCATAGATGTGATCACTTTGGATGGGAAAAATGGGGCATTTGATTTTGTGAAAATGGATCGTGTAGAAAATATAGGGACTGTCAGGTTTGGATGCCCTGGAGAGAAGCTTAGGAAAGGAGAAGGGCCAGAAGTAGAGTATGAATATGGAGAGTGAAGTGCAAGGGCCAGTCCTAAACCCAAGCCAGGAAATTCCTTCTCCTTTTCTCCGATACTTCATCAACCATCTCCTGCCCCACCCCGGTCTCCAGATACCCACCCTGTCCTCCTACAACAGCCAGAACCCACCTCTGTCACCCTCCACTGGAATCATTGATCAGATGTCCATTTCCTTCAGTGCACTGTAAGCTCCCTGAGACAGCAGACATGCTTTCAATAACTATCTATTCAGCTCCTGGGACAGTGTCTGTTACATCATAGAAGTGTGTTAAGTGAATGAATGTCCCCAGAACATGAACTAACAATATTGACATGAAAGTTATGCCCTCTTATGGATAAAATTGCCTTTAATGAGCTAACCATTTACAGTATTGTTTCTCTGGGGAAATGTATTTCTGTTTCTGAACAGCTGATTTATAAGTGAACTCTTGAGGATGATGTGTTCATAGGTTGGAGCCTGCCTATTCAAAAATGCAATTCCAAAGCCAAAAGATAAATTAACCTTTATATGGTGTGTTCTTTTGCAGTGTTAGCAACCAGGCCTGCATCCATGGTAATCACTGTGTAAAACTGCATCAACAGTTACAGTTGTGGAGAGTGGACGAGTCATTAGTGACCATGGGTGGCATTCCCTGGGCTAGATGATTTACATTCTTCCCCCTGTGTACCTCTCCTTCCAAACCTTTTTGGCAGATGCTACCTTTGCTTTATAGAAAGAAAACTAAGACTCAGTCACTTCAAAGTACATGAGATGGCTGGGCTCCTAAACCCCTCCACTGCCTCAGTTTCCTAATTATAACATGGGGATAAATATGTTGCTTATGTTATACGTTGTGCTGATTAAAGACTTCTAATATCCATATAGTGCTTAGAAACTGTTCCCCTGCATACTAATCCCTCATTAAATGTTAGGGCTCAGATCCTTCTGCAGATCCAGGGTTTGTGCCTAAATCCTTCTCACAAAGCCCATGCTGTTTCTAGTTAGTGATTAACATGTACTTTGAAAGCCATGGAAAAACTGCTACCAATCTACTCTAGAGCCCACATGTAGTCCTCCCTCCACCACCCTGCTCCCTGTACTTGTCTGTTTCAGTGAGATTCCAGAAGGGGTGGGGTGTGGAGGACAAGAAATGTGAATATGTGAGGGCTGTGAAGGTGTGCAAGGGAGAATGGAAGAGTCGCTCTCAGTTCTTAGATTATCCGAAAGTAGCTCTGGATCCAACGAAGAAGGATATCTGCCAGGTGCCAGGTACCTCTTTGCAGTCATCCTTATGGGTCTTTTGAGAGAAAGCACGTAGCATCCTCCTAGGTACAGAGTAAGAGCTTAGTTAATGTTTCTAAATCTTTGTCTGTCACTCATTGATGTGATAGGAAACAATTACTTCAGCCCAGCTGGTGTGGTTCAGTAGTTGAGCATCCACCTATGAACAAGGAGGTCATGGTTCGATTCCGTGGTCAGGGCACATGCCTGGGTTGTGGGCTCAATAAGGGGTGTGCAGCAGGCAGCTGATCGATGATTCTTTCTCATTATTGATGTTTCTATCTCTCTCTCCCTCTCCCTTCCTCCCTGAAATCAATAAAATATATATTTTTTAAAAATCCACAATTACTTTAATTATGTTTTTATTGGACTACTACTGGGTCCTCCCCCAAATAGTTTCTTCCAAGAGTGGGGAAATTAGAGAACTGGGTTTGTCTTAAAGTCTTCCCTGCTTTCATGTCTGTATTGACAAAGAATTGCCTGTCCTTTCAGACTCCCAGGAAAAGTAAGCCTAACTACTCCTACCTCCAGCTCTCTTGGAAACTTAGAAAAGAGCTTTAGCTCTAGCTAGTTTGTCTCAGTGGATAGAGCATTGGCCTGCAGACTGAAGGGTCCTGGGTTCGATTCCGGTCAAGGGCACATGCCCGGATTGTGGGTTCGATCCCCAGTAGGAGGCATACAGGAGGCAGCTGATCAATGATTCTCATCATGGATGTTTCTATCTCTCTTTCTCCCTTTCCCTTTCTCTCTGAAATAAAAATATATACTTTTTTTAAAAAAGAAAAGAGCTTTAGCTTTGCTGCAAATTATTGATGAATCAGGGAATTTATAACGTTCCCAAGTTTATCATTAATGCCCATTTTGACTAGTTTAACCATAGAAAATATGTTGTTATTGTCATAAATAGTTGCCACTCTATCATCATTTATTCACTGATGAAGGAAACACTGAGGCTCCCTAATGACCCCATGACTTGAAAAATTTCAAGAATGTCAAGTTTGATGTGGGTTTGGGAGAACCTGAGATGCGATGGTTTCAGTCCCCGAAGCTCCTCTGTTCACTGCCCAGCCCAGGGAGCTCTCTTCCATCCTCCACACCATTTAGGGTCTCTACTGGCCAAATCCCACTTAACACACAGTATTTTAAAGAGCCTTAACTTGTGTATGTAATGGTACTCTCTAAATCAGAGGTGGAGAATCTTTTTTTCTGCTAAGGCCATTTGGATATTTATATAATCATTCATGGGCCATACAAGATTATCAACTTAAAAATTAGCCTACTATATTTGGTCAAGCATTTAATTAACTCATCCTAAATGCCTTGGCAGGACCAGACCAAATAATTTATCAGGCTGTATAAGGCCATATGTTCCCCACCCCTGCTCTAAATAATCAGTTTCATTGCTTTTCAGTTTCATCACCTCATCGTCATTTATTCATTCAACACATAGGCCTTAATAAACAGCTACCATACACCATTTACTAAGACAGGAGATGGGAAGATCAGACAATGCTGTGCAAGCACATTATCTCTAAACTTTCTGTCAGCACTGAACTCAGAGTCCAACCACGCACTTCCTCTCAGAGTCCTAGCAGCTGCCACACTGTCCATGGCTAAGGCCTAGAGGCCCTGGGATTAGAAAGACCAATAGTCCCTCCAGAAACCCCCTCCTGCCCTTTGTGGTTAACCCTCTGTTCATCTTGGATTCTGCTTCCTTACAGAATCCTGTCTCTCTCCACAGTTCTTTAGATTAATTAAGGCATCTGTTGTATCATCTGCCTGGCTTTTTATTTAAATTGTTATATTTTCTGCACTTAGCTTAATACTTAGCACATAAGGGCAATTAATTCAACACCTGTTTATTGGATGGTTGCTAGTTACCCTGTGAGTAGGGTTGCCAGATTTAACAAGTAAAAACAGAGAGCACCCACTTAAATTTGAATTTCTGATATGAGGTGCTGGAGGTGTGCTGAGGAGGTCTCAGGGTCATAGTCCAGTGCGGGAGGCAGACAGGATTCTTAAAATGTAAGATGGCAGATCCAGTGATAGAGGAATTTTCCCGGGGCTCCTTTCAGGGTGAAATAAACACAGTCAATGTCAAGTCCTCCCACTGGCACGGGCCTGCCCACGGCCGTCCCACCTGCCACGTTGCTCCTTAGCTTCCCCTGAGAGGCTCCTGTTTAAACAGCAGCACAGTGTTCACCCGGGCAGCCGTGCCCCACTAAGGATCCGCAGCCTTTCTACCATGCTGTTGACAAAGCCAGTTCCTGTCTCTTCTTACTCTAGGGCTGCGTGATGTTATATCCTGTGAGAGTTACTTTGTATGCTTCCTAATGAACTTCATCCTCTTAATATTCCCCTCATTATGCTAGACCTATTGTTTTGATGTTTAGTTCTATTTCCCAAGTGGCCAGCTACCCAACCCAATTTAGTGTCATAAGCAGATTTAAAGAGAAAGTTTTCCATCCTATCATCTAAGTCAGTGGTTCTCAATCTTCTGACCCTTTAAATACAGTTCCTCATGTTGTGACCCAACCATAAAATTATTTTTGTTGCTACTTCATAACTGTAATGTTGCTACTGTTATGAATCGTAATGTAAATATCTGATATGCAGGATGGTCTTAGGCGACCCCTGTGAAAGGGTCGTTCGACCACCAAAGGAGTCGCGACCCACAGGTTGAGAACCGCTGATTGTTTAAGATGAAGCATTTCCCTGTGTGTTTCTTAAGTTACCCCAGACTCCCAACTCAAGCTGGTCATCTCCACCCTTTCACCAAGTGTCCCACCTGCCTCGTCAGAGAGGCGTCTGGTTTGATAAAGAGACACTTCTTTCTTTGCATCTTACTTTGGCATTGGCTACAGATGTTTTTGCATTTTGTTCATTGGTTCCTGGTTTGGAATTATAGAATAGTTTTCTATTCTATAAACTATTCTAAAGTAGACTAACTTCTTTATAACCCATTGACAAAGTAAACATGACATATGTACTTGACCAGCAGAAGGATCCAGCAGCCTGGTATCTTAAAACAATCATCATATAGCTCACTATGGGAGCCTTTGAATAATGCCCTACTAGGTAGCTGAGAAAAACGCCCCATTAGTATGCATATTTCCTTCTAACTATGTCCACCTAGACAAAGATTTTAAAAATGTCAGTGTGAAATGGACTCACCTAGATTATTTTCCAAATTAAGTGTGCCAGTAATCCTAGCTCTTTAGCCATTTGCTTATTCTAGAAAAAGTATCTTTTCTAAGCCTGGGTTGAAACGAACCTTAGTTTTTGTTTTAAGTGGAAAAATAAATTTTAATACGTTTATCTGATGCTAACTTGAAGTTGTCCCACTGAAAATTTGCATCAGACCAAGCTAATGGGGCTAGCTTCAAAGAGAAGGCATGTAGAGGTGGTACATTGTTAGAGACAAGAGTTTCCAGAGAACAGTGGCATCGTGTCCTTAAAGACAGTCTAAGCTCAGCACATCCTGTAAGAGATGAAAGGACATAGGACAAGTCTTACGGCCAAAGTTTAAGCATCTGATCTAAAATCTGGAAGAAGCCCTAAAATAGCTTTATCTCATCCTGTCTGTTTTTCTCTTGTTTTACATGAATGGAAATTGATATATAGTGTGACATACTAATATTTAACATATTTACAATGTTTATTTGTCTCTTCCTACTGGACTGTAACTTGGGATAAGAATTTTTGTCTTTGTTTACTCATATATCTTCAGTAACTGGCAAATATAAGTGCTCAGATATTTGTTTAAAATGAATTAATGAACCATTTAGTCAATGAATGAATAAGTGACTGGATGAGAAGATAGTTATATAATTTATATAGTGTTCATAGTATAAACTGATACTTTTCTTTCTTTATTAGCCATTTGAACTTGACAAAGAGTGAAAGATAGTTTCATAACTAATGGTTGGGGAGAGAGAGGTAATATAGATAAGAAATATTTTACATTCATGGTCTCAGATAAAATTTGCTCATCTTGTAGTTTCTGCTATAAAATAATCTAAATTGAGCAGTTATTTAAAAAGAATAGTGAGTAAGTGAATTATCCAACTGTACTACTATTGTAGCTTATCAGATCTTAAATTATAAAGTGATTTCAGGGCTTATTTGGCAAGATACTTGCTTTCTTTGAAGCCCTTGATTGCTCCTTATCTTGTGTGAGAAGAGTACAGTAGGGCCCTATGTGTGTCCATGCGCCAAGCCTGCACTATTCTCTGAATGAGACCTCAGCTTCTCAATGAGTGTTGACTGAGTGTTTTCTCCTTTCCATTCCCTCATTTAACAAGAGATAGAATAACTATCACAATGCCACTTCCACTTTCAGAAGGGAAAAGATATGCATGGTAACAAAAGAAGCTTATATAAAGGAATGACTAAAAGTAAAAACAGTTTTTAAGATCTTCCTGGAATAAGAACATATTAAACACAATCTCTTAAACCATCTATGATCTTTTGTATCTAAATGCCTGCATAGCATTCCCATCTAAGTATCATTTTGTATATAGCAGGTGAGGGTAACCCTAAAGAGGAATATGAATTAGTTTAGAATGATTTCCAACAGTAGGGTTAAAGGTAAAAGGGCTTTTGGACTTTACACTTAGTCAACTGGAAAAATTGAGTCCCATTCCTCTACTAATAGGGCTGTTGATCTTTAACTTTTGTAGCAATCACTTTGTAATAATAATGTTAGCCTTGTAATTGGAGTCCTATTAAGGATGACATAGGCACGTTGGACTTTCATGACCCCAAAAGGAGTGTGGGGGAGGGGGAGGCATCTGCCTTCCCTTGCCATTGGCTCTAGTGCAGTGCCTGGTGCCGAGTGGGCACTCAGAACCTATGTGGTGACCGGATGGAGGCAGAGATAGAGGGGACAGGAACAGAGAATGTCTGTTTGGGCTTGGATAGCCAATGAACTGTCCAGGCCTCTGCTTCCTGCTCCATGCAGGGAGGAATTTGATCAATCAGTTTTCTCAAATTTGGTTTCACGGTCTTAGAGACACAAAATTCTTAGAAAAATGTATGGTAAAGTTTGTTGAGGAAATGCTATGTCAATGTTAAATAAGTTTGCTTTTTCCCCCAAAGGATTTGTCAGGGCCCTCTCCTGTGAGAATCCATTGTGAGCCCCCAAAGGAGATGCAGTTTGCACAGTAGGATCCCGGAGGGTCCCTCCCAGGGGTGATATTCTGTCAGATGGAGTGCCCCCACATAGGGCTGACTTTATTGACCAAAGCAGGAAGTTCTGCTGTGCTGAGAAAAACGGTCACAATGTGACCGTGTATGCACATACTGGCATTTTCATTTCTCAGGATGGAATTGACTGATCCAATTGATTGACAGGAGATCAGAACTCTGCCTGTTGCCCTGACATGCCTCTCCCTGGATCCTCACTCACCCCAGGCCCTGCCTGGCATAGACCTTTGGCCATCCAACCCCAACTCCAGCTTCACGACTCTGAAGAATATTGCCACTGTGATAGGAACCTCAGGTTATCATGCTAACAACTGCAGCACCCCTAAATTCATTGGGTCATCTTGCATATTGAAACCCTGAAAGTCACCTTCAGTATTCCCCTCAAAACTGTATATAAGCTGTTGGGGCTTGTAGTGAAGTTCTGGAATCTCAGTTTCCATAGTGAATCCATCTGTAATCTTCACTTAAAATCTTCTTTTAAGGCCTTTTCTCCTTGCTAGCACCCACAGCTTTTATAAAATATCTGTGACCACCCCTGCATTCTCACAGGTCAGTCTGTGGAGTGGAGTGGTGGCAACCACACATCTTTGTAACAGTCTCACCTAAGGCTAGGTTGAGGGAGCACACCCAAGGCCATCTGTAATGCACAGGATGACTTAAGGATAAAACTCAGATGCCTTAGTCCTTAAGCCTCTGTTTCATTCCATCTCCATGTTAGCATAATTATCTCCAACTCTGTCACATTTTTGGTGCCAAAGAAATATTCATATGCTTTGTCAAGTCCTAAATTTGACAAGCTCTTTTGGGATCTCAGATCTGATATATTTTTTGAAGGGAAAATGGAGAAAGTGCCAGGAAAGATGTCCTCAGCTGGCATGAAGACATATTAACTCCTTATTCACCAGGGATGCCAGAATAACACTAGATCTGAGAAATATTAATGCTCAACTGTGTGTTGCGTGATAATGCATTAACCAATAAGGAGGGTACCTTGAATTTTTTAATATAATAAATGCATCTACATTTGTGCTATGAAATTCACTCATTCATTCATTCATTCATTCATATTGAGGGCTTACTAAGTGCCAGGTACTGTTCTAGGCAAAAGAGAGACAGCAGTGATCAAAACAGATAAAGATATTGTCCTTCATATCACGTACATTCTAAAGGAGGTGGAACGAAGAAAACAAGTTAGAAAGGCAATTATATACAATATTAGAAGGTGCCAGCTGCTACAGAAAGAGGTAAAGCAGAGAAGGGATATAGTGATTGTTAGCAGAGGACTTGCAACTATAAATTGTGTGGTCAGGAAAGGCCTCGGTGAGAAGACCATCAAGTCTGACCTGAAGGTAGTGAAGGAGTGATGGGTATCTGGGGCTTTCCAAGTAGAGAGAAGGACAGACTGAGACAGGAGTTTGCCTGGTGTTTTCTAGGAATGAGGAGGCCAGTGTGGCTACTGAGGGGCGGTGAGGGAGCGTAGTGGGAGATGAGGGGGTGGGGATGAACTTGACCCTGCCACTTCCTCTCCTCCTTCTTCTGAATTGGATTCTGCCAAGGCTTTCATTTTGATATCTTGTTCATATATTCCTCCCATTATATTTTTTTCTGAAAATAGGCCAGACCCTTAGTCATTTCCCAGTGAATCTCCCTCCTCTAGCCTCTCTATTCTTCAAGCCATATGCTTGGGCTGAGTAATGATACCTAAATGTTGTGATGTGCACACCTCATCCTTCCCCAGCCTGACCATTCAGCATGCTCTATAGTATGGCTTCTCTCTATGCACCAACTGTGTTCCACGTACATGTACAAACATTCTTTTCAACTTTGGTTAAGACATGGTGCTCGGGTCCTTCTGCATCTTAGCTTGTGCCATTTTTCTTGCCCTGAGTGCCCTGCCCACACCTCTGCTTCTATAATCTCCAATCTCCATCTCTGCATCCTCCCTATAGCTTCCCTATCACCGTCCTCCCATGATAATCTCCACTCCCTCTAGACTCCCATTGCCTTTACTTTCCTTACATCCTATTTGGAACTTGGCATACTCATTTAGTCGTGGGAGTTTTCTATTCTACATATGTTGGTTGAGCATCTGTTCTATGAACATAGAACTCTGATGTGTTTTACAGTTAAGTGTCAGGATTCTGCCTTTGAATCCTTGCTCTGCTCATTTCTAGCTGTCTGGCCTTATTCATACTGCATACCTCTCTGCATCAGTTTCCTTGTCTGGTAAATGGAGTTAATAATACCTACTGCATAGGGTTAATGGGAAGATTGATGAGTTACTTAATGTGTGATACATTAACAGAGACCTGTTAGCTGCTGCTGTTATTATATTATCATTGTTATTTCCAACTGAACTGTAACTTAGGGGTTATATCTGTTGCCTCATTTCACTTGAGGTATTCATTTCAGAGCTCAGTAACTTATGCATAGATTTTACCCATTAAATATATGTTGATGATGATGTTTTATGGTCAGAC